>NC_092711.1:93126663-94326663 GCF_047496885.1 Scyliorhinus torazame
TATAAGAGCACCAAACGGAAACTGTGACTGGGGACACCACAGACGTAAAGCTGAAAAAGTGTGCGGCGGTTATCAGCTGCATTCGCAAGTGATGGAGCGGAAATAGCGACATTTGAACATCCAGCAGCCTGTGACCATCCTGCGCCCGCTCACTGCTCAACTCGCTGAGAACAATATAGTGTCGGAGGGGCGGGAAGGGACAAGATTCAACTGACGCTACCTGCACCTATTTGTAAGAGGTATTTCTATTGCATTTTTCACCTTGCATTTAAATCACGGTTGTTTCCCGTTCTCAAGTTCTGACAATATCTTTTTAAATGTTCTACTGATTCTTCTTCTCTCGTCAATTTTGGCCCCAGACTCCAAATGGTAACAACTCACAGTGCAATTGACACTCTTCCGTTGCACGCGGTGCGGTGGCCAAGAGGAAATGCGTTGGTCTCGTAAACCGAAGATCGCGGGTTCGAATCCCGTCCGTTCCTCGGTGCAGTTGCTAGGCTCCCTTGCGCTCTTTGTGCTAATTCACCCTCGATCCTGTTGCTAAATGTTTATTTCTTTCGTTGGCTCTGAATATAGCGGTCAATATGGTCGCCTTCTTTAATTCTAATTACGTTTGCTCTCGAGTTGCCAGGTGTCTTTCGAGACCGCCACAAGGTGCAAACCATAAGACATAGGAGTGGAAGTAAGGCCATTCGGCCCATCGAGTCCACTCCACCATTCAATCATGGCTGATTTCAACCTCATTTACCCGCTCTCTCCATAGCCCTTAATTCCTCGAGAAATCAAGAATTTATCAACTTTTGTCTTAAAGACACTCAACGTCCCGGCCTCCACCGCCCTCTGTGGCAATGAATTTCACAGGAGAAATTTCTCCTCATCTCTGTTCTAAAGTGACTCCCTTTTATTCTAAGGCTGTGGAAGGCCCTGCTAATGGAAACAACTTCCCTACATCCACCCTATCTAAGTCATTCATTATCTTGTAAGTTTCTATTAGATCTCCCCTCAACCTCCTAAGCTCCAATGAATATAATCCCATGATCCTCAGACGTTCATCGTATGTTAGGCCTACCATTCCTGGGATCATCCGTGTGAATCTCCGCTGGACCCGCTCCAGTGCCAGTATGTCCTTCCTGAGGTGTGGGGCCCAAAATTGCTCACAGTATTCTAAATGGGGCCTAACTAATGCTTTATAAAGTTTCAGAAGTACATCTCTGCTTTTATATTCCAAGCCTCTTGAGATGAATGACAACATTGCATTTGCTTTCTTAATTACGGACTCAACCTGCAAGTTTACCTTTAGAGAATCCTGGACTAGGACTCCCAAGTCCCTTTGCACTTCAGGATTATGAATTTTGTCACCGTTTAGAAAATCGTCCATGCCTCTATTCTTTTTTCCAAAGTGCAAGACCTCGCACTTGCCCACGTTGAATTTCATCAGCCATTTCTTGGACCACTCTCCTAAACCGTCTAAATCTTTCTGCAGCCTCCCCACCTCCTCCATACTACCTGCCCCTCCACCTATCTTTGTATCATCGGCAAACTTAGCCAGAATGCCCCAGTCCCATCATCTAGATCGTTAATATATAAAGAGAACAGCTGTGGCCCCAACACTGAACCCTGCGGGACACCACTCGCCACCGGTTGCCATTCCGAGAAAGAACCTTTTATTCCAACTCTCTGCCTTCTGCCTGACAGCCAATCGTCAATCCATATTAGCACCTTGCCTCGAATACCATGGGCCCTTATCAAAGGCCTTTTGGAAGTCAAGATAGATAACATCCATTGGCTCTCCTTGGTCTAACCTATTTGTTATCCCTTCAAAGAACTCTAACAGGTTTGTCAGGCATGACCTCCCCTTACTAAATCCATGCTGACTTGTCCTAATCCGACCCTGCACGTCCAAGAATTTAGAAATCTCATCGTAACAATGGATTCTAGAATCTTGCCAACAACCGAGGTTAGGCTAATTGGCCTATAATTTTCCATCTTTTTCCTTATTCCCTTCTTGAACAGGGGGGTTACAACAGCGATTTTCCACTCCTCTGGGACTTTCCCTGACTCCAGTGACTTTTGAAAGATCATAACTAACGCATCCATTATTTCTTCAGTTATCTCCTTTGGAACTCTAGGATGTAGCCCATCTGGGCCTGGAGATTTATCAATTTATAGACCTCTTAGTTTCTCTAGCACTTTCTCCTTTGTGATGGCTACCATATTCAACTCTGCCCCCTGACTCTCCGGAATTGTTGGGATATTACTCATGTCTTCTACTGTGAAGACTGACGCAAAGTACTTATTTAGTTCCTCAGCTATTTCCTTGTCTCCCATCACTAGATTACCAGCGTCATTTTGGAGCGGCCCAATGTCAACCTTTGCCTCCTGTTTGTTTTTAATGTATTTAAAGAAACTTTTACTATCATTCCTAATGTTACTGGCTAGCCTACCTTCATAATTGATCCTCTCTTTCCTTATTTCTCTCTCTGTTATCATCTGTTTGTTTTTGTAGCCTTCCCAATCTTCTGACTTCCCATTACTCTTTGCCACATTATAGGCTTTCTCTTTTGCTTTGATGCATTCCCTAACTTCCTTTGTCAGCCATGGCTGCCTAATCCCCCCTCTGATAACCTTTCTTTTCTTTGGGATGAGCCTCTGTACTGTGTCCTCAGTTACTCCCAGAAACTCCTGCCATTGCTGTTTACTGTCTTTCCCACTAGGCTCTGCTCCCAGTCGATTTTCGTCAGTTCCTCCCTCATGCCCCTGTAGTTACCTTTATTTAACTGTAACACCTTTACATCTGATTCTACCTTCTTTCTTTCAAATTGGAGATTGAATTCTACCATATTATGATCACTGCCTCCTAAGGGTTCCCTTACTTTAAGACCTTTAATCAAGTCTGGCTCATTACATAACACGAAGTCCAGAATGGCCTGGTCCCTCCTGGGCTCCATCACAAGCTGTTCCAAAAAGCCCTCCTGTAAACATTCAATGAATTCCCTTTCCTTGGGTCCACTGGCAGCATTATTTACCCAGTCCACCTGCATATTGAAGTCCCCCATGATCACTGTGACCTTGCCTTTCTGACATGCACTTTCTATTTCGTGGTGCATTTTGTGCCCCCAGTCCTGACCACTGTTAGGAGGCCTGTACATAACTCCCATTATGTTTTTTTTGCCTTTGTCGTTCCTCAGCTCTACCCACACAGACTCCACACCATCTGACCCAATGTCGTTTAGTGCTATTGATTTAATTTCATTCCTAATTAACAAGGCAACCCCGCCCCCTCTGCCCACCTCTCTGTCTTTTCGATAGATTGTGAATCCCTGGATGTTTAAATGCCAGTCCTGAACCCCCTGCAACCACGTCTCTGTGATGCCTACCACATCATACCTGCAAGTCAGAATCTGGGCCACAAGCTCGTCTACCTTGTTCCGTACACTGCGCGCATTTAAATATAGCATCTTTAATTCTCTATTGACCGTCCCTTTTTGTTTTCTTAGTGTGGTGGACCTTGGTTTACTGAGCCTTTCCATACACTGTGTCATATTTTGTGGGATGGGGACTATCGTAACCTCACCTGAGTTTTGTCTTTTCGTGCTTTTTTGTATTCCTAAGCAGCTACGCTTCCCACTGATTACTTCACCTCTTGGTTCCCTGACTTCCCCTCCCCCCCCCCCCCCCCCAATCTCTAGTTTAAAGTCCTATTGACCACCCTATTTACTCTTTTCGCCAGAACACTGGTCCCAGCTCAGTTCAGGTGGAGACCATCCCAACGGTATAGGTCCCCCGTGTCCCACAACTGATGCCAGTGTCCCATGAAAAGGAACCCCTCTTTCCCACACCACTCTTTCAGCCACGTGTTAACTTCCCTTATTCTTGCCTCCCTATGCCAATTTGCACATGGCTCGGGCAGTAATCCGGAGATTATGACCCTTGAGGACCTGTTTTAAAATTTGAATCCTAGCTCTTTATAATCTCTAAACAGGTCCTCTTTCCTAGACTTGCCTATGTTGTTGGTACCGACATGGACCACAACAACTGGATCCTCCCCCTCCCTCTCCAGTTCCTTTCAAGCCGGTCAGAGATGTCCCACACCCTAGCACCGGGCAGACAACATACCATGCGGGACTCTTTATCCTGCTCACAAAGGACACTATCTATCCCCCTGATAATAGAATCCCCTACAACTACAACTTGCCTATTTACTCACTCCCCTTGAATGGCCTGCTGAACCATGGTGCCTTGGTCAGCTGACTCATCCTTCCTGCAGCCCTGTTCGCCATCCACACAGGGAGCAAGTGCCTCATACCTGTTGGACAGGGTCAAGGGCTGAGGCTCCTGGGTTCCTGACTGCTGGTTCCCTTTACCTGCCTGACTTGCAGTCACACCCTGCTGTCCCTGGCCACTGGCAGGATTTAAACTACTTACTCTGACAGGTGTGACTGCATCCTGAAACACAGTGTCCAGGTAAGTCTCCCCCTCCCGGATGTGCCTCAGTGTTTGAAGCTCAGACTCCAGCTCATCAACTCTGAGCCGGAGCTCTTCGAGCAGCCAACACTTACTGCAGATGTAGTCGCTGCAGCTCTCAATGGGATCTGCCAGCTCCCACATCAAGCAGCTCAAGCACATCACCTGACCAGCCATCACTAATTAATTAATTAGTTTAATTTAAGTTTACGAGTTTAGCAGTGATTTGTTTTAAAATTTGGGGCAGATTTGCTATCAACCAATCAGATCACAGCTTCCCTCTGACGTCACTTTTTTTTTTTGAAAAACTGAAAAACAGGAAGTTACCGTTAGGTTTTTATATTCACAGAGACTGCAGACCAAGACAGAAACCGAAAGACTCGATACACCAGTTAGTTACTTCAAAGTCAAATGCTTATTTATTTACACACACAGTTAAATATACTCATGCCCAAATATAACTAAACTATCACTACAGCTAAAGCAGCTTCGGGCGCCCACTCAGTCAGAGGACCAATGGCCGTTGTTTGGTTCTGAGGCTGCTGGGGTGGAACTGGTACGGGATAACAGCTAAGGTCGTCTGTCTGGTAGCGTGTGTTGACCTTGGACTTACTTGTTTCTGTTGCAGCCGTTGGACAGGTCTCTCCTCGGTGATAGCCGGATCCAAGAGAACGATTCTCTCTTAGGAGTTTCTTCTTACAAAAGAGTTCTCTTTTGAGCGGGCCTTGAACTAGCGGGCCTTGAACTTCGCCCCAATCAATTGGGCCGTTTCTGGATCGTTCCTATGGATTTCATCCAATAAAGGAATGGGTGCCCTGATGTCTGGGCGTGTCCTAGGTGGCCGTTGGCCTGCTTTGTTCAGGTCTCCTCTGGCGCCGGGGTGTCTGCCTTAGTATCGGTTACTCAAATGTTACTCTTTTGTTCCTGGAGATGGGCCATTAGTATGCTAATGGGCCTACAGTTTTGGTCTTCTCTGGGAGCTGCGGCTCCAATAAACAAACAAACCCTGAACCTGAACCTAGGGGATGGTTTAGCACAGGGCTAAATAGCTGGCTTTTAAAGCAGACCAAGGCAGGCCAGCAGCACGATTCAATTCCCGTACCAGCCTCCCCGAAGAGGAGCCAGAATGTGGCGACTAGGGGCTTTTCACCATAACTTCATTTGAAACCTACTTGTGACAATAAGCGATTTTCATTTCACCTGTTTGTTTTCTCCGTATTGTCCATTTTCCCTGCAACCTTTGCAAAGTGTCCATTTTGTAATCGAGAAGTGGCCATCCCAGATGGCTACACACCCTCCTTGTGATCCTCAATGCGAAGCGCGAAGGATCACATTACCATGGCGCCTTCGTTCTCTGACCAAGCGGGGCACCCATAAGCACTTCACTGGCTCTACACTGCCCTATCCTATGAATCACAATTTTTAACCTAAAATCATTTTACATGTACACATCATTATAAAACTCTACGGGGTGCTATGACATTCAGGCATGCATTACAAAATAAAAAACTGGAACCCTAACTATCCTCAATAAACTATCCTCACTCAAACAATAAATAAAAAATCGAGAACACTTTAAACTGTACAAATAGCAGCAACACAAGTTCCTCTGGCTTGGCAGTCAAGCACAGAGGTTTACATTTCTTTATTGAACGAACAAAACACACATAAAGATAAACGGATGCACTTTAATTCACTCGAGGGGTTGGGGGGTTTGGTGAAGTCCGAAAATAGGGGACCTAAACGTGTATACCGGGGTGCGAGAGCGGGAGGCTCTCCTTCGCCTTTTCCTGAGTCGAAGTGTCTGCACGACACTGCAGAGTATTTCCAGTACTAAGAGTGCTTCTACTGTGTAAGATAGTGAATACCAGGTGATAAACTTGTTACACCAGGTCGGGGTATCAGTAACTGTCTCGGGGGTAACTATCTCGGGGTTAACTATCTCAGGGTACCGTGTATGGCAGGGATGGGAATCATTCACGGTCTGTGTGGTAGGGGTTAGGGGGGTAACGTCCATGTGCAACTGAAGGGGTCCCGCGAAGATCCAGGTGAAAAACGCGAAAGTTGTCTTCATCTTTCCTTTTTTCTGTCTTCTTCTTTTTCTTCCTCTGGGGTTCCTGAGGTTCTGGAGATCTATGGACACAAGCATAATATCTGTTATTATCTTGCTTAAGAGCTCGTATGTCTGTCTGTCTGTCCTTTGTTGGCAATTACCCATTATAATTGGTCACCATCTGTGACTCCCTCATTTTCTGTTTTTTAAACCGAATCTTTGGACAAGACATCCGAGAAAAAGACTGACACAGTGCGAGCCGCCTCGCAGCCTGTGCGATCTACCATCCTAGTGTTTGAGAATGTAAATAGCATACGGAAGCAAACTAAGGGTCGCCAGAAACAAACAAAAGAATTTTGAACGTAACAAGCCAAAATGGGGTGCCGGTAAGAAATGGGGGGAATCCCCGGGTAGGACGATGATCAATGCCGTTTGTGGTCTACCCGAGCGTAGCTGTCCAGAGGGGGGTCCTCAGGCTGGGCGGAAACCAGTGTCGTTTCTCCACTGCCTGAGCAACCGGCAGGAATGGGTAAGAATGTGGTCGTCGTGGGGGCTGCCTCTCGTAATCGAATCAGAAGAGTTGCTATGAGTGGTGTCTGTCGCCAAACTAGTTCCTCTGAACCGTTGTCTGTTGACAAACGTGTTCCATTAACAGCCATTGGGTAGTCCTGCCTGCATCAAGACGTGGCATGGGGCCATGAAACATTTAAATTCACAAGCAACATTTAACATGTACATTAAACGAACAAATATACATTACAAACATGGTGCAGGTTCCAACCGAAAGGACACCGTATCTCTCCATCGGTTCCTTTTTACCATCATGTGGACACCTCATTGCTCAGTTGCGAATAGGGTCGCAAAGGGATTCGTTTGGTGGGAGTCAAACTCTATGTCATCATCTTCTCCCGGCTGCCATACTCTTGACTGGAGTAGTTTGGCTAAAGCTGCTTGCAGCGAATTGGGGTCCATCTCATCATTCCGGATGAGCCTGAACGAACTGTCTCGGTGCCAGAATCATGTGTCGAGGTTGGAGCTACTAGGTTTTAATCTGTAAGCGTCGGGCGGTGGGTCTGGGTCAGGGGCTTTGATGTATGTGATTTTGAAGGGATCACTGGAATCATGCTGGGAGTGGGGCGTTGACGAGGGGTGTATTCATAACGTGCTGTGCTGTGGCTGTCATCATTGCTATCGCTATCACTGTCGCTGTCGCTGCTGGTTGAAGGAAGGGAGAGGCGGAGTCGTGCTTCTGGGGGTGGAGTTGAAGTTGTGCCTGAGGACGGGCTGGACTGGCTGGGGGAGGGTAGGAATGCATCATCTGTGGGCGGGTGTGCTCATCTGCTGCTGCGAGCGAGATGTGGTGTGCATGGTTGTTCTGCGAGCCATAAGCCTTAAGCTGGTTTATGTGAAACCACGCAGACTTGCCATTGGGATATGTGATCTTGTATACCGAAGTGCTGACTTTGTCCGAAATGGAGTACGGTCCGGAAAATTTTGGGGAAAGGAATGAACTGGGGTTGTATAGGGAAAGCATCTCTTGCTGTCCTACTACAAACTCGGTGGCGTGTACCGTTTTATCGAAA
This sequence comes from Scyliorhinus torazame, assembly GCF_047496885.1. NCBI lineage: Eukaryota > Metazoa > Chordata > Chondrichthyes > Carcharhiniformes > Scyliorhinidae > Scyliorhinus > Scyliorhinus torazame. Next base: position 93,134,764 of record NC_092711.1, read on the forward strand.
CAAGCCTTGCTTTGTTTCCTCCTGGTCCCAAGTCTCACAGCTGCTGCATGCTGGGCTGCCTTTATGTTCTCAATAAGCTGCTGTACAGCATTTTCATGCGTGAGGGCGGTGATTGCGGGACTGGCCAAATCCAGTCCTAATAAATACTCTGTCCCTTTCATGGGGCGTCCGGTCATCAGATTGTGGGGGGTGTATCCTGTGGACGTGGATACCATGTTTCTAATGAACATGGTGTGGAGATGCCGGCGTTGGACTGGGGTGAGCACAGTAATAAGTTTTACAACACCAGGTTAAAGTTCAACAGGTTTGTTTCGATGTCACTAGCTTTCGGAGCGCTGCTCCTTCCTCAGGAAGGAGCCTGAGGAAGGAGCAGTGCTCCGAAAGCTAGTGACATCGAAACAAACCTGTTGGGCTTTAACCTGGTGTTGTAAAACTTCTTACTGTTTCTTATGAACATCAGTGCAAAGGGGAGAACTGAGTCCCAGGTGCTGTTGTTTTGATGCACCATTTTCCTGATAGTGGTTTTTAGAGTTCTGTTCAGCCTCTCTACAATGCCGCTTGACTGGGGGTGGTATGCAATGTGAAACTTCTGCCTAATTCCGAAAATTGTGAGGATGTTTTTCATTACTCGTCCTGTAAAATGGGAGCCTCGATCGGACTCTATACTGCGTGGGAGGCCCCATCTTGTAAAGATGTGCTGTGTTAGGATTTTAGTTGTTGTTTTGGCCATATTCTTCCTGGATGGAAAAGCTTCCACGCATTTTGTGAAGGTGTCGATGACCACCAACACATACTTAAAACCATTTCTGCAGGGGGGTAGGGGTCCTATATAATCTATCTGCAAATTCGTCCAGTTAACGGGGCGGGTGTGACTAAGCTGAGCCTCTCGTGCATATCTGACCGGATTGTTCTGGGCACAGATCAAGCAATTTTCAATGTAGTGAGTAAAATCGGCTTTTAAATCAGGCCACCAGCAGAGAGGTTTGAGATGGGTTAGGGTGCGTTCAATGCCTTGGTGTCCATGATTGTCATGGAACTGACAAATAATCTGGTTCCTGTCCTGGCATGGAACTACATAAATGCCTCCTTTCAAAATCACACCGTGATGTGTGGTGATTGTGTTCTTAAACTTATCGTACGGGGCTGGGAAGGTCCCTTTTAAAACTTCCCTGAGCTTTTGATCGTCTTTTTGGGCTTTCGCTAGATCCTGAATGTTAGTCTGTGAGACCTGAACCGCGTGTACTGTGGTGCTCTCGGTGGGGGTGGGGGGGGGGGGGCGGTTCCAAAAGTAACCATGCCTGGAGCCTGCCTTCGCTAGGGCGTCTGCTTTAACATTACAAGGGGGGAAATAGCGGTGATGACTGCGAACCTTAATTATGTCATATTTCCTATCTTTAGCTGTCTCTAGGATATGCTCGAGTAATGGGGCTGAGGGTAGGGGCTTTCCGTCTGCAGAAACGAATCCTCTAGTTTCCCACAGGGGTAGGAATTCTGTTGAACTATATCAGACATATAAACTGTCCGAATATATGTCTGCTGGGTTCGGAAACGAGTCAGGGTGATCAACAATATACGCTATGGCTGCCAGCTCTGCTGCCTGCGAGCCTAGATGTCCTGGCAACTTTAATGAAATCACATCTAGGGCATGTCCCTGCGCGTTCTCTACATAAATGCCGCAACTGGTGATTCTCTTTCCATTCAAAACTGTGGAGGAGCCATTCACATAAATTTTCAGGGGTGCGCATGTGTCTGTGGGCTGGGGTCTCTGGGGTGTATTACCTGCTTTTCTGGGAACTGACTTAGGTATAAATGGGCCAGTGTTGTGTTGTGTGGTGATGATCTCACACTCATGTGGGGTACCTGCATATTGCAAATTATCGGCTAGGAAAGTGTGGGTCTTGGTTCTTTTAACTGTAATGTCCCGTCCCTGTAAAAGAAGGGTCCAATGGGCTGCGCAGATTTGGCTGACTGTGCCATCTTTAAGTCGACCGTCTAATAATAGCTGTGTTGGGGTGTGTTCAGTGAGCATGGTGATGGGGTTGAGTCCTGTAATGTAGGCGAAGTACTGTACTGCCCAAAAAACTGTGAGCAAGTGCCTTTCGCAGGCAGAAAATCCTTGCTCGACAGGATCTAACATGCGTGAGGCGTATGCCACGAGGCGTGCTTGGTCATGGCGTTCTCCCTTTGTGTCTGTCTGTAGTAGCAAGTCATCTACATACTGGACCAGACAATCGAGTCAGGAAAAGTTTGCTAGTTCATTTGCCAGCTGTCGGTGGAAAATGGAGGGGGAGTTGTGGAAGCCTTGTGGAATGCACATTCATGTGTATTGTTGTCCCTGGAATGTAAATGCGAATTTGTACTGGCACGCTTTATCCAATGGAATGGACCAAAAGCCATTGCTAATGTCCAAAACCGAAAGAAATTTTGACTGGAGTCCCTGTTTGAGCATGGTTTCGGGACTCGTGGCTACGGTGGGGGCTGCTACTGGAGTTACTTTGTTCAGTTCCCGGTAATAAATGGTCAGTCACCATGATCCATCGGGTTTCCTGACGGACAAAATTGGTGTGTTATTCGTGGAGTCTACTGATTGGAGTACGCCTTGATCAAGCAAACTCTGTATTACTTTGGAGATCTCTCCCTCTGCTTTTTGGGGAAAACCGTACTGCTTTTGGCTTCTGGGGTCGGGACCTGTTGTCTGAAAGAGGAGATGACTGTGTTGGGTTTCTCTCCGAGTCCAACTCCCAAAGATCCTTACAACAACCTTCGAAGAGACCTAGAGTCACGGTTAAAGAAAATAGGCGTCCTGAACCAGATAATGTTTGACATCAAACCTAAAATTTAAGTTGCAATTGTAAAAGTAATGAGAGACATGAAGTTATCATTTACAAGACGAAATATATTGAACTGTGCATTCCATTCATTCATAATAAGTGGGCATCGCTGGCTAGCCCAGCTTTCATTGCCTATCTGTAATTGCCATTGAGAAGGTGGTGGTAGACTGCCTTCTGTAATTGCTGCAGCCAATGTGGTGTAGATTCATCCACAATGCTGATCGGTCTGGCACAATGATGCCCAACTATTTCAGAGGGAATATAAGAGGCAACTGCTGTACTTTCCTATGTATTAAAATAATCATAGAGAGAGAATTTCTCGACGAATATTAGCCGGAACCAGGAATTGGTGATGATCTAAGGATTTGCGTGAAATTCACAATTACAAATATAAAGAGATTTGTAACGTTGGTGATTTTCCACAGAGCAGGAAGTATACATGATTGAGTCTTGAGAGAGCAGTGAGAGCATGGTGCACTCTGTAATATTCACAGGCGCAGATTCTGGTGAAATATCAACATGGTCAAGGTTCTCGTGTTGCTGAGAATCGTGTTAGTGCAGTATAAACAGAGATAGTTGGAATATAAATATAGACAGGGCGGCCCAATTCCCTAATACAATCTAAGCGAGGTTGTGTTTTAATTCATTGATAAATCAAGCATGATAATTGAGATTAATAATCCCAATGCCTATAATAATAATCGTTATTATTGTCACAAGTGGGCTTACATTAACACTGCAATGAAGTTACTGTGAAAATCCCCTAGTCGCCACATTTCAGCACCTGTTCGGGTATACAGAGGGAGAATTCGCAATATCCAATTCACCGAACAAGCACGCATTTTCGGGACATGTGGGAGGAAACCGGATCACCCGGAGGAAGCCCACACAGACACGAGAGAATGTGCAGAATCCGCACAGACAGTTACCCAAGCTGGGAATCAAACCTGGGTTCCTGGCGCTGTGAAGCAACAGTGCTAACCACTGTGCTACCGTGCCTGTCAATTGTATCGTCGAATGACGAATTTACACTAAAGTAAACGATATTGAGCCGGTCTGCATTGCCTTTTGGATGACTTGAGAAACAAATTCTTCAACAGTTCTCGGAATTGACGGAAAACGTGCCGGTGGAAATTCTGGTGCCTTCCGCAAGATGGCAGCAAACCGTCCAAAGGTGCTTATATTCTACAGTCTTAGTATGGTGTGTCCAAGTGGTAAATATTCAAACCAAGTTCATATAATTATTGCGATAGTCTCCACTTTAGATACTTCTGTTTAAATTCAGGCTTATATTTTAACGTTGGTGGAGTAAGTTGAGGAGTAAGAAGTGGTGGAAAAAACACCAGGCGATGATTAAAACCCCACATAAACAAGTTGTGCCGAATGAAATAGTCTGTTTCAAGAATCACAAAAATACTCGATGTGAAAGTCAAGAAAATGTTTGTAGCAGGGAATGGCTGGAATTGGGTTTCAATATTATTGGCCCCATTCCCAGGAACGATGTCTGAAGTGGCGGTTAAACGACATAACTAGTCTCAGGAAACCGGCTGAAGTTTGTTTTTATTGGCAATGGAGAACAGTCCATTTTGATCTCCCATCGTCAATGCCAAATACAGAGGGAATAAATAGTTGATCTGACTGCTCTTCCATAGTGTTTATTTGGACCCTGCTTGAAGTTTATGTGCACAGGGTATGAGCCGCTTTTATAAACAGCTCACAACAGCTGTGACCCAGAAACCAGCAGCGGTTATTGTTCGAGGCTTTCACCCGTTCCCATCAGGCTCAATCCACTGTAACAGCCCGCGGCGTCAAACAGCCGGAGTCCCGAGATGGTCAATCGGTACAATGTGTCTGCCTGCTGGACTGCATCAGACATTAGGTTCAGTGCTAAATCCGCCTTAAATTCCCCACTGCCGTCCGTGTGCCCCCGAACTGCAAACTCGGCCTGTCTGCCTGGAGAGTGTCGGTACCAGAATAAGCATCGCCGGAAGAGTTGCAGGTTAAATTGACATTTCTCTCTCTGTCTGTGTGAGGGCGGGATCCCGCTGGGTAACAAAATCCCCATCGCCCAGATCTGGAACACACGGTTAAAATAACATCAATTGTTAAACTGAAGTGAACTGATCGTAAAATAAATCCCAGTAAGTGTTGCAGAAACTTCGACATTATTTAGGGAAATTGAATATTTCATTCGGCATAACTAGTTGACGTGGGGGTTTATCATTGCCTGGTGTTTTAGCCATGACTCCTTACTCATAATCTTACTCCATCAACGTATCCTCCTGTTCATTTTTCCATCATCCTTTCAACCAACTTCCCCTTGAGTGAAGCTGCACAATTCACCAAACCCCGCCTCGTGGTGTCGTCTCTACTGAGTAGTACTACACTCCTGTATGCTTCACCCGATGCCTGTGTCTATGTATTCACATTGTGTATTTTATGTTTGCCCTATTATATATTTTCTTTTCATGTATGGAACGGTCTGTCTGAACTGTAAGCAAAAACTACTTTTCACTACATTCCAGCCATTCTCTGATACAACGTTTTCTTGATTTCCCCATTTAGTATTTTTGTGATGTTTGAATGTGTGACCCATAGATTTATGTCCGCCACAAGGGAAGCCCTGTTCCCCATGACAAACCTGTAAAACTCTTGATTCATGCGCATCAAGTTGTCTCACAGTCATCACTTTACTAGAGAATCAACCCACCCCTCTATCACGATTCCTCATAGATATTAATTATCAATTCCGATATCGTTCTTGTAAATATATATTTCCCAATGGTTCCTTATTTCTGATCTTCTTTTGGTAATACTGCAAACGTGTTGCAGGAACAGTTCGATTTTAGGTAAACATCAATTATCTCATTTTCTCACGAATTCGTGGAGATATTATTAGCAATTACCAGAAATTATTACCAATTAAAATTCTAATCATTTAATCGACAATGAATGTCACCCAGACCATAGTGGAAAGGGGGTGAGGGGTGGGGGAGGGGTGAAATGTGGAAGACACGGACACATTGATGCCAATCTGGAATGCGAGGGAATTTCTGGGCCTCACAATATCCAATCAGAAAGCATTGATGTCACTTGCTGCGTGGCAGAAATGGGAAGGCCAGCGAATGGTCTCATGTCATTTCCTGTAGAACACCAAATGTGCAGAGCTGAGAACATGGCCAGAACTAGTGCTTATTTCGAAACTAGAAGCTTTAATGCCATATCCGACTGATCAGACTGAGCAAAAGCTATTCAAGATACTCAACTGGACGCTGGTTAATCTGAGAGACGTTTTACATTTCAGTGGATTGAGGCAAAATTCGATGCTTAATTGACATGAGGGACAGTTTGAGCTTTATTTAACCTAAGAGACAATTTGATCTCCAATTGATCTGACAGACAATTTTATCTCTTATTGACCAGAGAGACAGTTTTATCAGTTGATCTCTGTGCAGACATGCATCTGTCTGTGTACCTTTGAGTCTGCGTTTGAGAGCGTGCACTCGAAGGTACATATTTAAGTTTGCATGCCCCTGTGTGCATCTGGAAGTGGCTGTGGAGAGCGCTCGGTGTTTACCTGTATGTGAGAATATGCAGTTATATTGGTTTTGCAAAGCTACGCGGGCAGATTCTACTGGGCACAGCAGGACCCATCTTGCTCATTGCTTTAAAAAAATATTCTCTCCAAATATCGTTGACTTCCGTGAATAGCATCAATATTCTTGTGTAACTTCTGAATGTGCAAGTCCAGTGTCTCATATTATTAAGTTTGAATTGATTAAGGAGTTGCATCAGCTCCAGGAATTGCATCACTTTTCAGCGGAATGAAAGAACTGATGAAATACAAAACTGGCGTGCAGTGAAAAGCGAAAACGTGAAAGTTAAAACACAATGTACGAATAATTGACCCAGTAAAAAACCCAGGTAATCTACTGACATTTCTTCATTATAGAACCCTAAAGTCCTAGTCCCCTGATCTCAGCTAATGGTAGATTACCTGTGGGGCTATTCTCACTCGATAATAACAACGCTATACAGACTATCACGAGGCGGGTGTTCAGTCACATATTATTCTCACCAAACACTGTGTTGCAGTTTTTGTACGGGCCACATACGGAGCTATGCAGCTGTGGGTCTCAGAGCGCAGTGATACATGGCTCCATCTGACAACTCCGCGTTAGAAATTCTCAGCCAAACGGCGCTCTGCTCTGTGTTCAGCTCTGCCGTGAATCGTTCCTGTGCGAAGTCGGCTGGGGTGGTACCGTATTGGGTGATAAGCAACACGTTTATTGGGGTTTGACCGGGAAGTTGCCGATACCAATAAAGGTAAGGGTTTTGATCACCTGTTGTAAAACTGCAATTCAGTGTTACCAATCCCCCTTCCCTCACCGTCATGATCGGATTGTCCTGGTGCACAGAATCACCGCCAACGCTGTCGCCTGGAAGAGAAATTGAATATTTAAATATTTCCAGGTCACTACAGGGAACTATGAAAGTCCGGTTTTGTTATCGGATTCCATGGCTACTTACAGATCACAGAGAGGGACAGAAGCAGACAGAATGTTCCCGGGATAGACATCACTGTCAGCAGGTCACCATGTGAGCATCAGCGTCTCCTCCACTGTGGCAGAAGCTGTGAGGAGCACCACAGCAGACTGAAATGTCTCAGCTTTGAACGGACAAAGGAAGTGATATCGCCAACGTCATATCCGGTTCTGGCACTCATCATCAGTGGACGTGAGGAATTGCGCTGGTTATTGTCGGTGCCGCAACATCTACACTGCTCTAATGAAGTCTCCTACGCTCCTTGATTCACGGGAAATGTAACGTCCTCAAATTTCGGAGCAGTCTAGTAGCAAAGAACGTATTTAAGGTTATTTTGGAAGGGATCTGGAAAAAAATCATCGTCGATTAATTGATGATTTAGTGCACTCAGTAGAGTAGGAAATTAGGAACCGGGTATGTAGCATTGGCATTCTTCCGTCCAGAATACTTTGCTGCCTTTAACCTTCCTGGCGGACAGAAATAATGTGCAATCACAAATAAAGGCTACAATTGACCAGAGAGTGAATATGTCAGATTTTGTTTCCGGGTCGATGCCTCCAGTAATCTCGCTTCAATTTTCCTTCTGAGCTTACTCTGTGGAATACTGCATCAAAAGTAATATATTCTGTAGGCCAACCTCATATTGTGTTAGTTTGTGAAGTCGAGCTGCCCATCCTCTGCCAATCTTGGAAGGGCGTGTGTTCCTTCACCATCTGCGCAATCAGTTAGATTACTGCCAGTCTAAATCTAACAAGGAGCCCAATTCTGCTCTGCTGAAATGAATCACAATTAGAATTAAATCGTGGCTATTGCTGGACAAAAGACATGTTTTTGAAGTTTTCGTCTGTGAAATGGAATCACCCGATAATGTCATGAACCAGTTCACAGTGATACTAAATTAAATAATGGCCAGCGAGATGACGAAGAGACGCTGGCCAAAGGCCGTCGATGGGAGTACATAGAACATAGAACATAGAACAATACAGCGCAGTACAGGCCCTTCGGCCCACGATGTTGCACCGAAACAAAAGCCATCTAACCTACACTATACCATTATCATCCATATGTTTATCCAATAAACTTTTAAATGCCCTCAATGTTGGCGAGTTCACTACTGTAGCAGGTAGGGCATTCCACGGCCTCACTACTCTTTGCGTAAAGAACCGACCTCTGACCTCTGTCCCATATCTATTACCCCTCAGTTTAAGGCTATGTCCCCTCGTGCTAGCCATTTCCATCCGCGGGAGAAGGCTCTCACTGTCCACCCTATCTAACCCTCTGATCATTTTGTATGCCTCTATTAAGTCTCCTCTTAACCTTCTTCTCTCTAACGAAAACAACCTCAAGTCCATCAGCCTTTCCTCATAAGATTTTCCCTCCATACCCGGCAACATCCTGGTAAATCTCCTCTGCACCCGTTCCAAAGCCTCCACGTCCTCCCTATAATGCGGTGACCAGAACTGTACGCAATACTCCAAATGCGGCCGTACCAGAGTTCTGTACAGCTGCAACATGACCTCCTGACTCCGGAACTCAATCCCTCTACCAATAAAGGCCAACACTCCATAGGCCTTCTTCACCACCCTATCAACCTGGGTGGCAACTTTCAGGGATCTATGTACATGGACACCTAGATCCCCCTGCTCATCCACACTTTCAAGAACTTTTCCATTAGCCAAATATTCAACATTCCTGTTATTCCTTCCAAAGTGAATCACCTCACACTTCTCTACATTAAACTCCATTTGCCACCTCTCCGCCCAGCACTGCAGCTTATCTATATCCCTCTGTAACCTGCTACTTCCTTCCACACTATCGACAACACCACCGACTTTAGTATCGTCTGCAAATTTACTCACCCACCCTTCTGCGCCTTCCTCTAGGTCATTGATAAAAATGACAAACAGCAACGGCCCCAGAACAGATCCTTGTGGTACTCCACTTGTGACTGAACTCCATTCTGAACATTTCCCATCAACCACCACCCTCTGTCTTCTTTCAGCTAGCCAATTTCTGATCCACATCTCTAAATCACCCTCAATCCCCAGCCTCCGTATTTTGTGCAATAGCCTACCGTGGGGAACCTTATCAAACGCTTTGCTGAAATCCATATACACCACATCAACAGCTCTACCCTCGTCTACCTGTTCAGTCACCTTCTCAAAGAACTCGATAAGGTTTATGAGGCATGACCTACCCTTCACAAAGCCATGCTGACTATCCCTGATCATATTATTCCTATCTAGATGATTATAAATCTTGTCTCTTATAATCCCCTCCAAGACTTTACCCACTACAGACGTGAGGCTCACCGGTCTATAGTTGCCGGGGTTGTCTCTGCTCCCCTTTTTGAACAAAGGGACCACATTTGCTATCCTCCAGTCCTCTGACACTATTCATGTAGCCAATGATGACATAAAAATCAAAGCCAATGGTCCAGCATTCTCTTCCCTGGCCTCCCAGAGAATCCTAGGATAAATTCCATCAGGTCCCGGGGACTTATCTATTTTCAGCCTGTCCAGAATTGCCAACACCTCTTCCCTACGTACCTCAATGCCATCTAAACTATTTGCCTGGAGCTCAGCATTCTCCTCCACAACATTATCTTGTTCCTGAGTGAATACTGACGAAAAATATTCATTTAGTATCTCGCCTATCTCTTCAGACTCTACACACAACTTCCCATCCCTGTCCTTGACTGGTCCTTCTCTTTCCCTAGTCATTCGCTTATTCCTGACATACCTATAGAAAGCTTTTGGGTTTTCCTTGATCCTTCCTGCCAAATACTTCTCATGTCCCCTCCTTGCTCGTCTTAGCTCTCTCTTTAGATCCTTCCTCGCTACCTTGTAACTATCCATCGCCCCAACTGAAACTTCACACCTCATCTTCACATAGGCCTCCTTCTTCCTCTTAACAAGAGATTCCACTTCTTTGGTAAACCACGGTTCCCACGCTCGGCACCTTCCTCCCTGCCTGACCGGTACATACTTATCAAGAACACGCAGTAGCTGATCCTTGAACAAGCTCCACTTATCCAGTGTGTCCAACACTTGCAGCCTACTTCTCCACCTTATCCCCCCCAAGTCACGTCTAATGGCATCATAATTTCCCTTCCCCCAGCTATAACTATTGCCCTGCGGTGTATACGTATCCCTTTCCATCCTTAACGTAAACTTCACCGAATTGTGGTCACTGTCCCCAAAGTGCTCACCTACCTCCAAATCCAACACCTGGCCTGGTTCATTACCCAAAACCAAATCCAATGTGGCCTCGCCTCTTGTTGGCCTGTCAACAAACTGTGTCAGGAAACCGTCCTGCACACACTGTACAAAAAACGACCCATCTAATGTACTCGAACTATATCTTTTCCAGTCAATATTTGGAAAGTTAAAGTCTCCCATAATAACTACCCTGTTACTTTCGCTCTTATCCAGGATCATCCTCGCCATCCTTTCCTCTACAAACCTAGAACTATTTGGAGGCCTATAGAAGACTCCCAACAGTGTGACCTCTCCTTTCATGTTTCTAACCTCAGCCCATACTACCTCGGAAGATGAGTCCCCATCTAGCATCCTCTCCGCCACCGTAATACTGCTCTTGACTAGCAGCGCCACACCTCCCCCTCTTTTGCCTCCTTCTCTGAGCTTACTAAAACACCTAAACCCCGGAACCTGCAACATCCATTCCTGTCCCTGCTCTATCCATGTCTCCGAAATGGCCACAACATCGAAGTCCCAGGTACCAACCCATGCTGCCAGTTCCCCTACCTTATTTCGTATACTCCTGGCATTGAAGTAGACACACTTCAAACCACCTACCTGAACACTGGCCCCCTCCTGCGACGTCAAATCTGAGCTCCTGACCTCTATAATCTCATTCTCCCTTACCCTAAAACTACAATCCAGGTTCCCATGCCCCTGCTGCATTAGTTTAAACCCCCCCAAAGAGCACTAACAAATCTCCCCCCCAGGATATTTGTGCCCCGCAGGTTCAGATGTAGACCATCCTGTCTGTAGAGGTCCCACCTTCCCCAGAAAGAGCCCCAGTTATCCAGAAATCTGAATCCCTCCCGCCTGCACCATCCCTGTAGCCACGTGTTTAATTGCTCTCTCTCCCTATTCCTCATCTCACTATCACGTGGCACGGGCAACAACCCAGAGATAACAACTCTGTTTGTTCTAGTTCTGAGCTTCCATCCTAGCTCCCTGAAAGCCTGCCTGACATCCTTATCCCCTTTCCTACCTATGTCGTTAGTGCCAATGTGGACCACGACTTGGGGCTGCTCCCCCTCCCCCTTAAGGACCCGGAAAACACGATTCGAGACATCACGTTCCCTTGCACCTGGGAGGCAACATACCAAACGTGAGTCTCTCACGCTGCCACAAAATCTCCTATCTGTGCCCCTGACTATCGAGTCCCCAATTACTAATGCTCTGCTCCTCCCCCCCCCCCCCTTCCATTCTGAGCAACAGGGACAGACTCCGTGCCAGAGGCCCGTACCCCATGGCTTACCCCTGGTAAGTCCCCCCCCCCCCACAAGTATCCAAAGCGGTATACTTGTTTCTCAGGGGAACGACCGCAGGGGATCCCTGCACTGACTGTTTTTTCCCAGTCCCTCTTACAGTTACCCATCCATCTCCAATCTTTGGTGTAACTAATTCCCTGAAGCTGCTATCTATGACCCCCTCTGCCTCCCGAATGATCCGAAGTTCTTCCAACTCCAGCTCCAGTTCCCTAACTCGGTCTTGGAGGAGCTGGAGATGGCAGCACTTCCTGCAGGTAAAATCAGCAGGGACACTAACGGCATCTAGAGAGTAGGCCGAGAATAGCGGGGCGACTCTCGGCCTCCAGGCCAGGGCTGAGGAGGAAGGGCGGGAGAGCGGGCGGGCGGGCGGGCACAGGAAAGGGACGGCAAGTTGGTACAGTGCCAACTCACAGTACCAGGGACCTCACAGTACCAGGGACCCGGGTTCGATTCCTTGGGTGACCGCGTCGATTTAGCACATTCTCCCCTTGTCTGAGTGGGTTTCCTCAGGCATTCCGGTTTCCTCCCACAAAGATGTGAAGGATATGTTCATTGGCCACGATCAATGTGCGCTGTCACCGAGCTAGGGCAGGTGAGTGTGCCTAGCTCGGGTACTCTTTCGGAGGGTCGGTGCACACTCGTTAGGCCAAATGGCCTCCCCTGCTCCGTAGGGATTCGATGGAATGACACTTCTCTGGGCCTATCCACCTGAATCACTCCAACACCAACACAATTCATTAAATCTAGACATCTAAAAATTCTCCTTAACCCACTGGCTTGAATGCTTGAATGCAAGGAGTGAATCTTCTTTAAGGGAACTTACAACAACACCCAGTACGACTTCATTTTCACCTTCATCTCCTGTGATGTGGTTCGTGGATATGACAAAGTCAACTTAGGATCAAGCCACCGCGATTAGTCCGAAATGTCACCTCAGTCTTTCCCTTTTCCTTCACTGACAGAATATTGCCATGTTTTCCAAACTATGTTCAGTGTTGAATCGAGGAGGAATCCGAGTGCTGACCTTCAATTCGGATCAATTTATTGATGTTCCCGTGTTCACTGCACTAACGGACTAAACAAAATCATGAAAAATACTTATATAACTTTTATAATTAGCGATTAAGAGTGATTTAGCAGCGAGAATTAATTAGAAAATCAGATTCAAAGCAGTCACTGAGAGATGATGGCGGATTAGAAGAGGACTCTCTCAATCTTAAATTATTCTTCGTAATCAGGTCAGAGGATGCTGAGTGATATCCACCCTCTGTCCCGATTGGTTAGGACTTGATACAGATATCAGCTGACAACCTATCAATGTACAGGTTCCACGATTCAGCCAATCCACGCAAAGCTCATTTGTTTTCTGACTAACGGCGGCAGCGCAGGGGAAGGGTACTGAGTGAAATTGTTCTCCACACAGCAGGAACAACGACTCCAGTGAAGCCAATGTTGGTCACTGAACAGGATCAGTCTTTGAGGTATGATAGGGGAGTGCCATTTTGTGCCATTATTTTGTCAGTGCCCGAGATTTCGTTTAAAGAATCTACTCACTGGCGGCATAGAGCTGGATTGAATTAATTCCAGACTAGAGTACACAAACAGGTATTGAGCAAAACTGATCTACGTATTGTGATTTCTTATATGATATCAGCTCACAATCAATGAGCGGATGTGACGGTGATTTGCCGATTTTTGGACGGACTGACTGCGCCGCTGCAGGTGCTGAACAGATGACAACTGTCAACCAGTCAGTATTACAGTTGTGATATTAACTCATCCACTCTAAACTCTTGCCGCCCGAATCCGCCTGAGGCTATCGCTCTTCTTGCATTTTCTCTGTGTGCACATAGTCAGGTGTGGACACGAACTTGCACGCAGGCTAGACACAAACACACACACAAAGCCACACACAGACACACATGCACAAACACACACACAAAGCCACACACAGACACACATGCACAAACACACACACAAAGCCACACACAGACACACATGCACAAACACACACACAGAGCCACACACAGACACACATGCACAAACGCACACACAGAGAAAAAGAGATGCACACACATATAAACACACACACTCTGCCCAATCCCCCGCCCCATCCCCGTAACCCCATAACCTAACCTGCACATCTTTGGACACAGGGGGGAATTTAGAATGGCCAATTCACCGAACCTAACATTAACATGACGGGAGAAGTTCACAAATGCGGGTGAAAGACATCTTCTCAAAGGTAGTTCGGGATGGCCAATAAATGAAGACCCAGCCAGCGGCACTCACTTCTATTGGGGGTAAAATATGGACGGTCTCTTTTAATAAGTAGATTGCCGACATTCCGTACTCACTGAGTAATCCTCCCATGTTGGTTGTTTCTTCTTGTGGCCATCACCAGATGCTGAGGTGGCTGACTCGCAAGCTGTCTGTATCTGTGCACAATGTGAAACATAATGGAGTGGGTGCAGTTCATCAACACGATTCCCGCATCAGTAACAGCCACCGCCCGAGGGAGCTTCAGCACCTCAGCTTCTCCAGTCAGCCCCGTGCAGATCAGAGTGAAATTACACTGTGAATCCAGAGCATCAACAGATTATACGAAATGCCAGTTGAAGAAAGTGTCCAGCGAGGTCGGGATCAGAAGAAAGAGATGGATATTATATTCAGAAGTATTAACAAGGATACGAACACACGCGTCAAGCCTAATTCAGAGTGTCATTCCTGTTGAACTAACAAATAAAGCTGAGTCTCTTGGTTTAACCGCTCATACTCAATATTTCACATTGATTCCGGATCAGGCTCTCTGGGCTTAAAGTAGGCCGCTTACGTTCAATTATTCTCAGTGATTCACATTGCTGGCTGATGGCATGTGTTGGTAATTGCAGACTGCAATCTTCATGTCAATCCCTGCCAATGTGCACCTGATAAGATGGCGTCAAATAAAAACTTATTTCGCTTTTTTCTCTTATCCGGAGATACCCGACATCTCGCCTTCAATTGTAGCAGCCACTTATTCCATTTCATTTCCTCCCACATTGCAGCTCAAGCTATACTCCACATTCTGATCACTCTGAGCGTAAAATAGGGATCTCTTAATACTCGTCCAAAAATCTCATTTTGCATGTTGAACACGTGTTCTCACCTTCATGGCTGCACTGCAAACGTTGTTGTTGAATATTTGAAGCATAGCAACAGTAATAACAACTTTGACAACTCCTAATAATATACTTCGTTTGCTATCAATGCCAAAGTGCTGTTTCTGTCTCGTCATTTGTCCTTACTTGTATGTTCTCAATATTTATTGGGCACTGCGGGTCTGGTATTTGTCCCGTCATTGAAGCCAATAGGCTGTCCCACTATCCTCTGGTGGTGGCGACATGGAACTACAAGGTACAGCTTTCAAGCGCGTCAGAGTCTTCAGGGACCAAGGCTGCATTCAACAATTTCCGATAATGAAATCGAGAATTTTTATGTCTTTTAAAAGTAGACTGTACATATTAGTGAAGAATTATATGTGTATAAATACACCACCTTCAGTCAAAGACATTCCGACTCATATCTGAGTCAGTGAGGTTCTGACACTCAGCCTCTGTCCTTAAGGAGTTAAGGCAGAAAGAGAAGTGTTTACTTTAAACTGTATCTAATAAACTACATAGAGCGGCAACTAATTCAAGCAACATGCAGAAACCCAGCAGTAATCATTCAGATATTTCCCTTCCCAAACGATTGTGGACAAAACGCGGATTTTGGTAAAATCTTTTTATTTTGTGCACACTTAATTTGATAAATTTCAGCATTGTAACCACCGCTGAACCTCAAGTGATCCACGCTGCAGTTGATTCCTACGCCGTGCGAACCAAGCTGTTGAAACAGTTAAACAGGTACTCCAGCCACTTTGCAGATCAGACATTTTGCCACCTGAAGTCAACTACAACGGAAGTTAGATGCGAAGACCATCACAATACAATGACGTAGAGTATCGGTGAGATTCCTGCGTCCAATGACAATATCAGCTCAGTGTGTGTATTGAAGAGCAGCACATTACCCTGAAGCAAGCTCTTTCGCTGAACTGAGTTTGAAAAGTTTTTAGAACATATAATTCCAACAGTGCAGAATTCCTGCAGTGCAGAAGGATGCTATTGGGACCATCAAGTCTGCACTGAGCCTCTGAAAGAGCAACGTACCACGGCCCAGTCCCCCGCAATCCCACAAAATCTGCACATCATTGGACACAAAGGGGCTATTTGGAATGGCCAATCCACCTAACCTCCACATCTTTGGACTGTGGGATCAAACCCACGCAGACACAGGGAAAAAAATGTAAACTCCACACAGACAGTCACCCAATGCTGCAATTGAACTCGGGCCTCTGGCGTTATGAGGCAGCAATGCTGTGTCGTTGTGCCACCAGCAGGCGGCAGTGATAGGATGTATTATAAAATAAATGGCAGGCAGCATCTGTGGAGAGATGAACAGATTTAACCTTTCTGATCGAAGACCTTCAAACCGAACAGTTTATTTAAAATGCGGCAATCGTCTTTTCATCGCATTTTTGTATTCAATTTCCGCGGGAGCCACTGGCCAATTCCCTATCTGCATTAATTAGATATAAAAAGAACAGTGACCTGACTGGTTTTTTGATTTTTGATTTGATTTATTGTCACATGGACCGAAGTCCAGTGAAAAGTAGTTTCCTGCGGCAGAGGAACGTACACAGTACGTACATAGTAGACACAAGAATAATCAACAGAGAACATTGACAAATGGTACATCGACAAAACAGTGATTGGTTACAGTGCGGAACAAGAAACCAAACAAAGCAAATATATGAGCAACAGCAGAAAGAAAACATAGAAGAACATAGTAATCATCTCAGATTAGGAAAATAGTTTTAGTAGGTCAGAACGCTGACAGGATACAAAAGAAAAGGGACAGAGGGGGAGAGCCTGCAGAGAGTCGCCATGCTCCGGAGCCCTGGTTAAATTGAAAACAAAGACGGGTTTAGCTGATTGGATGTCATCTGATGATGCAGTGAACAATGACTCAATCAGCAGAGACCCGGGTGTTACTCAACCCCTCGTCAATTCTTGACGAAAACAATTTCAGCTTCACCCACTCTGCTCAGATCCACCGCCAGCTCCCTGCAAACATGCCGCCTGTTACTTTGTCTTTATTCCTCACAGCTGCAGCTCTTTTAACAGGTCAGTTCTTAAATTACAAAGCTCTGTTTTTCACATCTTCTGCGGGCATTACAGTTAATCGAGTAATTCACTCAACACAGCTGGGAAATAAATGGATTCACAATTAGAAATATCATCGTTATTCATCGTATCCCAACACTCTACGCTGGGAGTAGGCGGGATTCCCGGAGTTACGCTGGGACTCTAGACTCCACTGGTGCTCATGAGGCACTTTGATAGATACAAGAGTTCGAACGAAACCTATCGACCGTTTCCAGCTTCCCCTTCAAATTACAAGAGATGAAGAAGCGGAACTGATCTCCATAGATCAGTGACCAGGCTAGGAACACACCCTCAGTAGCTATAAAGCCCTGGAGTGGTATTGAAACGCAGAACCTCCGGCCCAGAAGACGTGCCTGAGAATCCGTAATTCACATCTTTATTCTTGCCCGAAATGTGGTTGTGGTGAAGCGTCACAGATATTTCCTGTAATGCCAGCTGTCACTTGTAACAGCGGTGAACTAACTGACAGCTCTGCAAGTTCTAACCAAAGAGAAGATCTCGGAACGTTAGCTGGTGCAATTCTGTCTGTGAAACAGCGATTATCAATGTATTCCCGAATATTGCTGCAGGATATTGGTGGATTATTATCATCAAAGTGTTATTATTGCTTTGGTTGCTGTATCTGATGCCTTGTTCGTTGTTTTTCTTTTGCTACATTTTCTATTTAATATTGATCCGAGATCACTTGTCTCAGCTTTCTGACGTGCCTTCTACATTTGCAAAGTCCGTGTTCATTTACATAAATAAATGGACTGAAAATATACATAAAACTGTTAAGATTGGATGTTCATTTGGAAAGAATGGAAGTCTTGAAAGCTTCCTAATCATCAAACAAAGATGCCAAAAAAATGTAAATAAGGCGCTGTATCAAAAAGTGATTGATATTGTTCTGTGGGCTAATCTGCAAGTCATATCACTGGAAATAACACATGTTTTTCAGTCCAATAAATCACACGGATGAAAAACATTTGTTTATCCATTTTGTTTGGATCACTCTCATTTCCATTGCACACGGGCTGCTTGTCTCCACAGTCCTCATGTTGAGTGAGTTCTTGTACAGTCTCCTCGTCTCTTTGTTCCACAGTGTCTCACTGCACTGTAATACACCGCAGCGTCTGACAGCTCCACCGTGTTAACACTGAGAGTGATGGAACCTTTCTCACTGTCCACAGACACTTTAAACCTTCCCTCAACTCTTTCATCTCTCAATGTGGAGACCAGATACTCTGCAGCCTGATTGGAAAACTGCCGGTACCAGAATACAAAGTCATTTGTTGTGAGAGTAACATTGTGATGAAGCGAGATGGTCTGTCCTTGTGTTACCCGATACATCCATATCTGAAATGTCCCCGTGTGACAAGGAACAGCTGTTAAAACAAGAATAACATTAACGTTATGATACATACAGGGATAATTAACTAGATATGCTTGAGTACATAGGCAAAATAAACTAATCTATCTGTGTATCTATATATGTATCCGTCTCCCCGTCTGTCTGACCATCTATCGAACTACTATCAATCTGCCTAGCTACATATTGTTTGTCTAACTTTCTCTCGCATATCTGTCTACCTGGGATCTGAGAAAATTCATTTTTCCGCCTGCCTCTGTCGAACAACCAAAGAACATGTTTAGACATTCTGCAACTGTAATAACAGCTATTGGATATTGTAACTCTATCCAGATGGAGTTTAATATGGGAAATTAATCATTCTGATCATCACCGGCATTTCTAAAGATTCTGATTTGTGGAAATGTAAACGGGGCAGCGGAGACCCGGCAGTGAACAAGATATTGTACAGCCGGATCCGCTCTGTGTCTCACTGTGCCTGCTTCGCACAGAGATACATTCCGGAGTCCTGGATCGCGCTCTCATCCACACAGATGGTATTGGACTTCGTTGTTCTGTCAAAGGACAGGGTGTAGCGTCCTTTGGTCTCAGTCCCCTGGTAAATGGAGGCGATAAATGTGGGAGCTCCTGTCAGTGTCTGTCTGTACCAGGCTACGGTATCGCCTGAACCAATGGAGATCCGACAGTTCAGTTCAGCCCGATCCCCTTCCCGAAACACCACCTGCTCAGGGCGGGAGCTCTGATCCTCACACTGAACAGCTGGGAACAAAAGAAAATTATCATAACCACACGGTATTATGAGATTGTTAAAAAAGATGCTTCAGATAAGAAAATAAACTCACCCAATATCAGCAGCATCAGAGTTCCAGCTGGAAACAGCTCTTTCCTGGGGTTTCTGGTCATGATGATGAAGGTGGACAAAAGGCGGATCAATCCGGGTCTGATTTCCAGACTGGGACTTGCTGCCAGTCCGGGACTCAATGCTGTGCGGGTGAGGAGAGGAGAGAGCTTTGCATTCTCCCCCTGAATGTTAAACTGCTCCTCACCGATTGGACTATTGTGGAATGTCTTTATTTGACGTTACACACGATGCCATTGAGCGATTGGTTGTCTCTCAATTCATAGACCACTTGAACCGTCACTGATTCCGAACCTCGGTGCTTCCTGTGTGTAACAGCAGGTTAGCATGATTCATATAGTCAGTGCTCTATTGTCTGTCTAACTGAACAGAGCCATTGATTATCTAAAAATCATAGTGTTTTACAGCCCAAAGAGAGGGAATGGGTCCATTACTTACGTACTGTCTCGCTGAAAAAATTATCCACTGTTTGTTTCCATACATTTCATTATTTTAAAATGTCTATTTACTGTTCATATGTTTGTCCACTTCTTCCTTAAGCTGACTGATGGATTTCTCTCATCCCTTCTTCATCTTTCCCAATTCCTCCCACACTCTGTCTGTGAAGTTAATACCAAATGAAATAAGAGCCACGGAACCGGTCCATGTGTTTGAACAGCATCCCCAACATTGATCTGTACATATTTATACTGTCTGTATCAGTTCTAATATCTGCATCGCTTTTGATAGAACCTTTAACGTCATCGGCAACGTGTTGCCAAATTTTTGCATCTGAACCCTGAATACTTTCTCCTCTTTGACTCATTCAAATTATATTTACTTCTTAGCTCCTTCCTCATTCCATCTACTTTATGTGTTTATATGATTTTATAAAAACAGACACAACATTTTTGGTTGTACTTTAGATCAGCAGCCTTTTTGCTCCGTGGTTATTCAATGCAGGAAATGATCTGCTGACGCAGACATACAGATTGTTGACAGAACCAGTGATAGGAAGGGGCCAGAGGCATCGATGTCTCCACCAGAACAATCGGTTCAGATAGAGAGCAGCCAGCGGAAGCTGTGGCCGGGGTCACCACAGACTGTAAACTGATCAAACTGTGCGGCTGTTACCAGCTGCCGTCACAAGTGCTGGAGAGGAAATAGCGACGGTCGAACCTGCAGAATATGCGACCATCCTGCACCTGCTCACTGCTCAAGTGACTGAGAACAAACAGTGTGGGAGTGACATTAACGGCCCAGAATCTTAGAGATTTAGGGAACGGAGCGAGGGTTCAGTTCACCTGTGTCTATTTGGAAACACTGTCCCACTTGCATTTCCCACCCCACATTACCCATGCTGCTTTCCCTTCACAATTCTCTTTTGAAAGTTGCCGTTGAATCTTCTTCCTTCGTCCTTTCATGCTTCGAACTACGGATGTTAACATATGGCAACAAAATAGATAAAATTCACCTTTCACTCTCCAATTTTCCATGAAATCGGGGGGATTTTGCTACTGGTTTTGGAAACAATCACTTGTGATCTATACTACCAAAATACATCATTTTAGCACATCAATTGAGGGCGCTTCTACTTTCTTTGTTAAAAGCAAATGAAGGCAAGTTTCGCTAGCCTTGTGCAAAGATTTGCATTATGCCTGTTATTCTGATATATAACGTCCGCACTTGCTCAGACTTCTTAACAATGTTCATACATTGTCCTGCGCACGATTTGGCCAGAGCCGGCCAACAAAGAATTCTATAGATTTAGTGTCACTTGATCTTTTGTATCATCTGACATAAACATCAACAGCACGAAAAGTTGAATCTAAAAACCTCCAATTTGCGTTTATGGGAAACATTTGTATCTTCTTGTGAGTTTCATTGCACGCGAAATTCTTTCAATGGCCGCATTCTAACAGCAGTGAGACAAATACCGTAAGGTTCCCCACGGTAGCCTATTGCAGAAAATACGGAGGCTGGGGATTGAGGGAGATTTAGAGATGTGGATCAGAAATTGGCTAGCTGAAAGAAGACAGAGGGTGGTGGTTGATGGGAAATGTTCAGAATGGAGTTCAGTTACAAGTGGCGTACCACAAGGATCTGTTCTGGGGCCGTTGCTGTTTGTCATTTTTATCAATGACCTAGAGGAGGGCGCAGAAGGGTGGGTGAGTAAATTTGCAGACGACACTAAAGTTGGTGGTGTTGTCGACAGTGCGGAAGGATGTACCAGGTTACAGAGGGACATAGATAAGCTGCAGAGCTGGGCTGAGAGGTGGCAAATGGAGCTTAATGTAGAGAAGTGTGAGGTGATTCACTTTTGAAGGAATAACAGGAATGCAGAATATTTGGCTAATGGTAAAGTTCTTGGAAGTGTGGATGAGCAGAGGGATCTAGGTGTCCATGTACATAGATCCCTGGAAGTTGCCACCCAGGTTGATAGGGTTGTGAAGAAGGTCTATGGAGTGTTGGCCTTTATTGGTAGAGGGATTGAGTTCCGGAGTCATGAGGTCATGTTGCAGCTGTACAAAGCTCTGGTACGGCCGCATTTGAAGTATAGCGTACAGTTCTGGTCACTGCATTATAGGAAGGACGTGGAAGCGTTGGAGCGGGTGCAGAGGAGATTTACCAGGATGTTGCCTGGTATAGAGGGAAAATCTTATGAGGAAAGGCTGATGGACTTGAGGTTGTTTTCGTTAGAGAGAAGAAGGTTAAGAGGCATACAAAATGATCAGGGGGTTAGATAGGGTGGACAGTGAGAGCCTTCTCCCGCGGATGGAAATGGCTAGCACGAGGGGACATAGCCTTAAACTGAGGGGTAATAGATTTAGGACAGAGGTCAGAGGTAGGTTCTTTACGCAAAGAGTGGTGAGGCCGTGGAATGCTCTACCTGCAACAGTAGTGAACTCGCCAACATTGAGGGCATTTAAAAGTTTATTGGATAAGCATATGGATGATAATCTCATAGTGTAGGTTAGATGGCTTTTGTTTTTTGACTTCCCATGTCGGTGCAACATCATGGGCCGAATGGCCTGTACTGCGCTGTATCGCTCTATGTTCTATGTTCTAAATCCGGCAGCAGAGGGTGCCATGTCCAAGCAGGGGCGTGGTGACGTCATGTGATAGCACTATCAATGCCGACATATTTAGGAGACTAGGTGATGTCATAATGGGGTTGGTAGCCTGGGTGATGTCACAATGGGCCTGGTCCCCTGCAGTGTGTGGGTGGAACAATGAACTGAACATAACCCGGGTTACCTCTCTCCTCTCAATCTCTGCCTCATCCCATTCACTCAGAGAGATTCAGCCAGACATGTTTCTGCTAATACTGGCGGCGCTGTTGGGCGGTTAGTACTGGATAATGTTCACCATGCCAGATGAGCTGAAAATAGGTTGTAATAATTAATGATCAGACATGTCTATCTGGTGGGTAGAGTGGAGGTTCCACAAACTCACACATTTACAAACAAATCTAGGTCAATTATGTTTAAACTCTTGATATTTAATTCCTCCACTATCGCAGGCGGACAATGCGCAGATCCAGTATCTCAGTCACCGGTGACAAAACCCGTGTCAGAAGGAGATTCGGTGCAATTACATTGTCAGTATTCAGAGTCGGACACTCACTACATCCAATGGTATCAGCAGAAAGAGACGCAGCCACCAATCTGGATTATTAGCAATGTATTATAATCTCTGGATTACTACCCGAGCCACGTGCCAATTGGCATAGGGTTGAGAAAATTAGAGAAGTTAACACGTGGTTAAAGGAGTGGTGCGGGAAAGAGGGATTCCATTTCATGGGGCATTGGCATCAGTACTGGGGCAGGAGGGACCTGTACCGTTGGGACGGTCTTCACCTGAACCATTCTGGGACCAGTCTTCTAGCGAATAGGATAAATAGGTTAGTCACAAGGACTTTAAACTAGCAAGTTGGGGGGGAAGGGAAGTGTAAGGCTATGGACAGTATAATGGTTAATGGCAATCAAGGCAGCAGGTTACGTGACAGGTTATTGTGTAGAGATATGAGTTCAAAGACAAGGAAAATTAGGAGAAAGGGTAAGAGGAAAAATAAATTGCGAAAAGTTACTGATCAAGGTGTTAGGATTCATAACAAAGACATAAAAACCAGCATAAGTGTACTTTACCTGAATGCTCGTAGTATACGAAATAAGGTAAATGAGTTGATGGCGCAAATCATCGTGAATGACTATGATTTAGTGGCCATTACTGAAACATGGTTAAAAGATGGTCACGACTGGGAGTTAAATATCCAAGGGTATCAGACTATACGAAAGGATAGAATGGACGGTAAGGGCGGTGGTCTAGCTTTTGTTGTTTAAGAATGGCATCTGGGCAATAATAAGGGATGATATTGGTGCTATGGAGGACAAGGTTGAATCAATTTGGGTGGCAATCAGGAATAGTAAGGCGAAAAGGTCACTGATAGGAGTAGTCTATAGGCCATCAAATAGTAACAGGATGGTAGGGCAGGCAATAAGCAAAGAAATAACGGATGCATGTAGAAATGGTACAGCGGTTATCATGGGAGATTTTAATCTGCATATCGATTTGTTTAACCAGGTTGGTAAAGGCAGCCTTGAGGAGGAGTTTATAGAATGTGCCCGGGATAATTTCCTGGAACAGTATGTAATGGAACCTACAAGGGAACAAGCGGTCCTAGATCTGGTCCTGTGTAATGAGGCAGGATTGATTAATGATCTCAGAGTTCGGGATCCTCTTGGAAGGAGCGACCATAATATGGTGGAATTTAAAATGCAGTTGGAGGATGACAAGGTAAAATCAAACACTAGTGTTTTGTGCTTAAACAAAGGTGATTACAATGGGATGAGAGAAGAACTAGCTAAGGTAGACTGGGAGCAAAGATGTCATGGTGAAGCAGTTGAGGAACAGTGGAGAACCTTCCGAGCGATCTTTCACAGTGTTCAGAAAAGGTTCATACCGACAAAAAAGAAAGACGGTAGAAAGGGGAAAAATCGACCGTGGATATCTAAGGAGGCGAGGGAGAGTATCAAATTGAAGGAAAAATCATACAAAGTGGCAAAAAATTAATGGGAGACTAGAGGACTGGGAAGTCTTTAGGGGACAACAGAAAGCCATAAAGAAGAGTAAGGTAGACTATGAAAGTAAACTGGCTCAGAACATAAAAGCAGATAGTAAAAGCTTCTACAAATATATAAGACAAAAAAGAGTGGCTAAGGTAAATTGGTCCTTTCGAAGATGAGAAGGGAGATTTAATAATAGGAGACGGGGAAATGGCTGAGGAGCTGAACAGTTTTTTTGGGTCAGTCTTCACAGTGGAGGACACAAATAACATGCCAGTGACTGATGGAAATAAGGATATGATAGGTGAGGACCTTGAGATGATTGTAATCACTAAGGAGGCAGTATTGGGCAAGCTAATGGGGCTAAAGGTAGACAAGTCTCCTGGCCCTGATGGGATGCATCCCAGAGTGTTAAAAGAGATGGCTAGGGAAATTGTAAACGCACTAGTGATAATTTATCAATATTCAGTAGACTCTGGTGTGGTCCCAGAGGATTCGAAAGTAGCAAACGTGACACCACTGTTTAAAAAAGGAGATCGGCAGAAAGCGGGTAATTATAGGCCGGCAAGCTTAACCTCGGTTGTAGGGAAAATGTTGGAATCTATCATTAAGGAGGAAATAGCAGCGCACCTGAGGGAAATTGTCCCATTGGGCAGACGCAGCATGGGTTCACAAAAGGTAGGTCATATCTGACTAATTTGGTAGAATTTTTTGAGGCTGTTACCAGTGCAGTAGATAACGGGGAGCCAATGGATGTGGTATATCTGGATTTCCAGAAAGCTTTTGACAAGGTGCCACACAAAAGGTTGCTGCATAAACAAAAGATGCATGGCATTGAGGGTAAAATGGTAGCATGGGTAGAGGATTGGTTAACTAACAGAAAGCAGAGAGTGGGGATAAATGGGTGTTTCTCTGGTTGGCAACCTGTAACAAGTGGGGTCCCTCAAGGATCAGTGTTGGGCCCGCAGTTGTTCACAATTTACATAGACGATTTGGAGTTGGGGACCAAGTGCAATGTGTCAAAGTTTGCAGACGACAATAAGATGAGTGGTAAAGCAAAAAGTGCAGAGGATACCGGAAGTCTGCAGAAGGATTTGGATAGGTTAGGTGAATGGGCTAGGGTCTGGCAGATGGAATTCAATGTTGCCAAGTGTGAGGCTATCCATTTTGGGAGGAATAACAGCAGAATGGATTATTATTTAAATGGTAAGATGTTAAAACATGCTGCTGTGCAGAGGGACCTGGGTGTGCTGGTGCACGAGATGCAAAAAGTTGGTGTGCAGGTGCAACAGGTGATTAAGAAGGCTAATCGAGTTTTGTCTTTCATTGCTAGAGGGATGGAGTTCAAGACGTGTGACGTTATGCTGCAATTGTATAGGGTGTTGGTGAGGCCGCATCTGAAGTATTGTGTTCAGTTTTGGTCTCCTTACCTGAGAAAGGACATATTGGCACTGGAGGGAGTGCAGAGGACATTCACTAGGTTGATCCCAGAGTTGAGGGGATTAGATAATGACGAGAGGTTGAGTAGGCTGGGACTGTACTCATTGGAGTTTAGAAGGATGCGGGGGGATCTTATTGAGACATATAAAATTATGAAGGGAATAGATAGGATAGAGGCGGGCAGGTTGTTTCCACTGGTCGGGGAAAGCAGAACTAGGGGGCATAGCCTCAAAATAAGGGGAGGTAGATTTAGGACGGAGTGTAGGAGGAACTTCTTCACCCAAAGGGTTGTGAATCTCTGGAATTCCTTGCCCAGTGAAGCAGTTGAGGCTCCTTCTTTAAACGTTTTTAAGAAAAAGATAGATGCCTTTCTGAAGAATAAAGGGATTCGGGGATATGGTGTACGGGCCGGAGAGTGGAGCTGAGTCCACAAAGATCAGCCAAGATCTCATTAAATGGCGGAGCAGGCTCGAGGGGCCAGATGGCCTACTCCTGTTCCTAGTTCTTATGTTCTTATTAACTCTGAAGAAAGACGCAGCTTCAGACGATATCTGGCGGCTGCTGACAAGTCCGAACAGAACGGTTACCTCAATATAAGCGCCCTCAGTCTGGAGGACGCGTCGGTCTATTGCTGTGCAGTGAGGCACAGCATTGGATATAACATAACGCCCCGTAGAAAAACCTCAGCGAGTATTTACTGGACAGCCAAGCTTTATTTAGTGTCATTGCTTGCGGGAATAATTTCACGAAAGCAGTCAGGTCGATCTATTGCAGCTATATTGCTTTCTCTGTTATTGTACAAGTCAACACAGAGACAGTTTGGTAAATCATAAGGCTCATCTCCATTCGGCGATTTCTACAGTAAATTTAAACTTGGAAAACCCACGTACTAGCAGCGGTAGTGAAAACTATCTGATGTGGCGCTAATTATACCTAAAATTAAGGATATTTTTTCCAAAACTTAACTCAGGTGGGCCCAAGGCCACTGAGTCTCCGCTATCCCATCCTGTAATGAACCTAAAAATGTGCGAAAGTCTGCAATGCACGATAACCATTTCAACAGAGCATCATCGAGCAACACGATTATTATTATCGTGCAGGGCCATGTGATGTTTTGGTGTATGGTTTAGCCTTCAACAGAAATTTAACATTTTCGTTCGATCTTGGTCGATGTTGACCATTTCTGCCCAATGAGAATGCGTCATCCAGGTCAGGGGCAAAGAGGGAGAGGCAGGTCCCAGGGTGAGTGCAACAACATCCCAGGGGCGATGCGACTCCACCAGTTAGAAAAACCCAGCAGCGCCGCTGATGTGAATTTGTGCGGTCCCTACAGATCCTCACATTCTCACACTTGCTGCATTCTCGCAGCTGTTGATCAATCTGCCCTGACAGCTCCTCCAGACACATCTTTTCTTTCTTTGTTTGTTCCTTTGCTCTGACAGAGAGCTGGCACAGACACGGCAGCCCGAATGGCCTCATTCTGTGGTGTAATTATTCTCTGATTCGATGCTCACCTCACTCTGTGGCCAGGGAACCCAAGGCCTTTTCTCATTTAATCTCTCCTGACTTGCACCCTGTCAGAGCGCTTTCCTGTTGTTCTGTTTGCTCCCACCAGGATTTCACTTGGTTACAACGTCCGACATTTCTAACCGGTCCCGGTTTTAATGAAAGGTGATGGTGAAAGACGAGCTTTGTTGTCCTGTCGACAAATCCCGCCTGACTCGCTGAGTTGTTGCAGTATTTTCCGCTTTCTCCGTAGATGTTAGATCGACTTTCGGTGGCAATGACAGTCTGCTTCAGTCATGTGCGAGGGGCTCGTTTGTCTAGGGGTATGATTCTCGCTTCGGGTGTTTGGGTTTCGGAATTTGCGAGAAGTCCCGGGTTCAAATCCCGGACTTGCCCTTTGATGATGTTGGTCAAACAACATGTTTTCTTCATTTATTTACGGCGCAGACGGCCGGATTAATTCACATTGGGTTTGCTTTGAGAAACTGAGCTCACGCTGCCGGGAACCAGTTAACTCGAGACATTTTCGAAAAGGTTGTCTATGAGTGGACATTCACTTATCTCTATGCACTAACTCTGGTGGATTCAGGCAGCTCTCTGTCCCTTTCATTTTATTCAGATCAGCAACTTCACACTGTGAAGTCTCTCTTTCTTCCACCACATGTTTATTTCCACCAATTTATTTTCATTGCTTCCATTGACATGTTTTACCCTCAGCATTGTCCCTCCTCCCCCCAGCCCAAATCATTCAGACTCAAAACGTCAGCTGCCATCTCGCCCCACAGAGGCTGTCAGACCTGCTGAGATTGTCCAGTATTTTCTGTTTCTGTTTCCGATTGACTAGTGACATCGAAACAAACCTGTTGGACTTTAACCTGGTGTTGTAAGACTTCGTACTGTGCTCACCCCAGTCCAACGCCGGCATCTCCACATCTTTTTCTTTCTGCCAGAGACATTTCCGTCATTTTCCACCTATTGCTGACCACTCTATCGAGGCCCAATAGGGCACCCCATCCCCGCCCATTCACAATAGTCTGAATCTGACCCCATTTCCAGTTCTCCAGATTTGACAAAGAGTCACCCAGACCCGGAACGACCGCTGCCATCTCGCTCCACAGAGGCTGTCAGACCTGCTGAGATTGTCCAGTATTCTCTGTTTTTGTTTCAGATTGAAGCATCCGGAGTAAGTTGCATTTATCGTACATTTAGACATGTTTGAATGGTGATTAAATATGTTCATCTGCATTTGTAAATCCATTAAATTCTGTCGTGGATGAACAAACTGCTAATATCCGAACTGTGCCAAAAACGGAAATGCTTTTCTTCTCCTTGCGTCTTGAAAATTCAGTACTTCTGACTTTGTTTAATGAATTTTAAGGTCTTATGTGAGACTAAATCTCATATTCCTTGAACATGCGAGGTCGGGGAACAAACGTGTTTTGTGCAAACATTCCTCACACAAAATGAGAAGAACTTAATCTTTTTGCCCGCTTTCGAACCGGAGACTTTCCGCGTGTTAGGCGAATGTGATAAACACTACACTACAGAAACCGTTGGTAATTAAGCAAGCAGTGGACGTGTGCAATGTACAACCTCTCTGTGTTGCTGCAGCTTCTCATGGTTCGGCTGAGAGGCCATGTCACTTATTACAAGAAGGCAGCCGTTTCTTAAAAACCCATGTCTCAACTTATAAAACCATAGGATATAGAACTTAAGATAAGTTACGTCTTGTTTGAAGTGGAAATTTACATCAAAACCTCTGCAGCCTATCGTTCATGTATAAGAAAGGAGGGCTGGCAGAAAATCCGCACTGAGCCTGGATTTCCACAGCCCCCTGAGTACTTCACGCCACCCCACCCCTGTTAGTCTAAATCTGACCAAATTTCCAGTTCTCCAGCTTTGACAAAGAGTCACCCAGGCCCGGAACGACCGCTGCCATCTCGCTCCACAGAGGCTGTCAGTCCTGCTGAGATTGTCCAGTATGTTCTGTTTTTGTTTCAGATTGAAGTATCCGCAATAAGTTGATTTTATCGTACATTTAAACATGTTTGAAATGGTGATTAAAAATATTCATCTGCATCTGTAAACCCATTAAATTGTGTAGTGGATGAACAAACTGCTAATGTCCGAACTGTGCAAAAATAGGAAAATCCTTTTCTTCTCCTATCGTTTTGAAAATTCAGTACTTCTGACTTTGTTGAATGAATTTTAATGTCTTCTGTGAGACTAAATCTCATATTTCTCCAGCATACGCGATTGGGGGAACAAACGTAGTTTGTGCAGACATTCCTCACAGAAAACGAGAAGAACTTGATGCTTCTGCGCGGTTTCGAACCTGAACTTTTCGCATATTAGGCGAATGTGAGAACCACTACACCAGAGAAACCGCTGGCAGTGCAGCAATCAGTGGACGTGTGCAATGTTGAACCTCACAGTCTTGCTGCATCTTTGAAGGGTTAGGCTGAGAGGCCATGACACGTATTACAAGAAGACAGCCGTTTCTTTAAAACCGATGTCTCCACTTATAAAACCATCAGATACAGAACTTATATTCAATTTAAGATAAGTTATGTTTTGCTTGAAGTGGAAGATAAATTGAGAAGGCAGGGCTTTCACGAATAACCTCAGCCGACACGAGAATTGTTGATGCCCTGTTCACCTTGCTCTGCATCAAGAACCCACTGAGCTAAACAGGACGCCAAAATGCTAAACTCCGAGCCAGCCAGAAGTCAAACATGGAATCCCCGTAGTGAGACGCGTTCGCCATTGCGCAGTGCATGGGGCGTTGGCTATTGCCCGTCAATGAAGACCAGTTACGAGATTGAGGTAATATTCAGAAACAGACTAAACTCAAAGCACGAGATGTTTTTACCCGGTTTCGAACCGGAGACCTTTCGCATGTAAAGCGAATGCGATAACCACTACACTACAGAAACAGCTGGCTATGCAAAAGCCAATTGAACCGTGCCACGCTCAACTGAACTGCCTTGCTGCAGCTTCTCATGGCTCGGCTGAGAGGCCATCTCACTTCTTACAAAAAGAGGTCTGTTTCTTTAAAACAGATGCGTCATCTTACAAGACCGGAAGTAGTAGAATTTATTTTGAACTTCGGCATTTGATCAGCAAATATCTAACGGATTATTAATGCATCATTCTTATCTTCCTGCAGAAAAATTCAACCAACTTTACTCAATATTTCTTTAATTAATTACTTAATGCTTAACATCAGTATATTTACAGAATTTACAGTGCAGAATGTGGCCATTCGAGTCTCCACCAGCCCTTGGAAAAACCTAAGCCCACACCTCCAACCTATCCCGTGACCCCACCTAAACGTTTTGGGCACTAAGGGCAATTTAGCACAGCCAATTAGCCTAACCTGCACATTTTTGGACTGTGGGAAAAAAACAAGAACACACGAAGGAAACCCACGCAGACACGTGGAGAAAGTGCAAACTCCACACAGATGAGACCCAAACCGGGAATCGAACCGGGAATCTTGAAGCTATGAAGCAGCTTTGCTACCACTGTACTACCGTGCACCAGTAGTGGAATGGAACGGGGAGGGGGGTCTCCCAGACCATAGGACGCCCCTGGATAGCCAAGGACTGTGCAGGCTGGCCCTTTGGCCGCCCCCTGCAACATGGGAACATTGGCAGTGCCACACTGGCACCCAGGTGGCATTGCCAGGGTGCCAGGCTGGCACTGCCAAGGTGCCCAGATGGCAGTGCTAGGCACCAACCTGGCCAAACGGCAATCAGCTGGGAGCCTCCGATTCTCTTGGAGGCCCCACGGGTGCCGTTCCGTCTGTGGGCGCTCGCCTGAGATCCCCGACACATTATTTATCACGTGTCACGTTTCAGTGTGTAATACAAATCCCATGGTGCTTTGTTGACTTTGATCACAGTCAGCTTTTGAACAAAGTCAAATATAGTTAAATGGAAGAGAATTGAGAATTGGGTGTTGCTTATATTTGACCCCTCTGTGTTTTGGTGTGAAACATTCTGCAGCCTCAATCCCGTTCATGTATAAGAAAGGAGGGGTGACAGCAAATCCGCACTGAGCCTGGAGTTCCACATTCTCCTGAGTGGATTTTCCGGTTTCTCAATCATGGAGGCCATTTTTTCTTTCCCGTACCAGCCTCCCCGAACAGGCGCCGGAGTGTGGCGCCTAGGGGCTTTTCGCAGTAACTTCATTGAAGCGTACTTGTGACAATAAGCGATTTTCATTTTCATTTCATTTCAAAAAGCTGGTTCAGTTAAGTCTTTGGTATTTCCTCTAATTCAGCTACAGTATCGTTTGTGTCTGTCCTTTTGAGTACATATTACTATTAGATATGCTTCAATCTGGCCTATTCCATTTGCTGCTCTTAATGCGATCTGCTCTACATCGAAGAGTCTAAACGCCGACTGGGTGACCGCTTTGCAAAACACCTTCGCTCCATCCACAAGCTGGAGGCAGACCCTCCTGTCGCTTGCTATTTCAACTCACTGTCCTGCTCTCATGTCCACATGCCCGACCTTGGGCTGCTGCAATGTTCCCCTGAAGCCCAGCACAAAACCGAGGCAACAGCACTTCATCCTCCGAATAGGCACGTGACAGCCTCCCGGATCTAACTGCTTCACACTTGTGATTATAGACAATCTGTTCTTCCCATCATTATAAACGGGGAAATGCTGGAAAATCTCAACATGTCTGACAGCACCTGTGGAGGGAGAACAGAGCTAACGTTTCGAGTCTGGATGACTCTTCTGATTGAGATTTTATTTCCATGTTGCTTGTGAGGTATGGCAGCAGTTGAAACAGAGCTTGATGTCCGAGTGATTTCAGAATGGAATATTTGTATTTGCAAATTATTCTCTCGCTGTGTCCAGTGTCTTAGGCCAGCACCTTCACACCTCAACCACAAAAACTCAATGTCTCTGTTCAAATGTTGATCAGTGAAGATATCAACCATCCTTCGCTTTGTAGCATGTGGATACGAATCTGCTGACCAATCTCCATTCAAAAAACAATAAAGCAGGAAGTCTCCACTTACATTGTTCTTTTTTCCTCTGTACGATTTTAATATGAAACTACACCAATAATGTGAATAAAGTTTGCATTGGTAATAGAGGAGTGACTCATATTTACAGGGTTTTATTCAATTAGCCACTGTTCTGTCCATGTAACCAGCCAGTCTATCCTCCTGTGATTTAAGGCTTCCCTCCTCGCTGTTTACCGCACGACAGGTTTTCATGTCTGGAGTGTCTTCGCGAGTGTCGACCAGGCCGAAGTTCCAGGTTCGAATCCAGACAAAAACATTATATGAACTTACTTACCTGTCAGAGGAAAGCTATACCATTAAAAGATTTAAACATAGTGAAATATTTAATGAGCATTACACCAATTACCAAATTGCATGAATAATTATGGCAAGAAAAAAGCACGAACTAATTGGGGCCATGTCAGAGATGGGAAAAGCTGAGGCTTGTTTTGTAGCGAGAAGTTGGATCTCAGCTCAGAATCCACCGCAAGAGGCTAGATTTTATGGATTGAAAGGGCATAGTTTGTGGAGAGGGAGAAACCATATAATTTGCATCTCGTTGTTCTCCCGTACGTAGATTGGAATAATCCACATTGCCAATGTTACAAATGGAAGAATTGGTGAGATACTCTGTTTGTTCACAGAACCGTAACAAAGCTGGAACTTAATTGTCGCTCTGGAGATTCTTCCTTGGAATAAACGAGGGACGTTTTAAATGAGATGCAGCGCTGCAGTGCACAGCTCTTGGATTTCTTTTAGTTTCTGAAAGAGAATGCATGCCCAGCAAATGGCTTCTTCTTTGCCGTTTGCTATCCCATTCTTGCTGTTGTTAGCGTCCCAGGTAACTGCTGGATACAAAAAACGATTCTTATTGTTTTTTGTAAATGTTCAGAAATGTGATATCTTCCCTTTTAGGATGGGGCTGGATATTGAGTCTGGGTGATAGGGAATTCAACCACGTAACAAACTATATGTATCGATAACGTATTTATGACACCGTGTTATGGTAAAATGAAGTGTATTACTTACACTTCGATTGTGGGGCAGTACAAGATATTATTGAAGTTATTTTGAGACATGCTTATAGAAATGTTTTGTTATCGCTGGGATATGAATTCCAGTATATGGTATTGCGTAAATAATAATCGGTTATGTGATTAAACATCAGTTTTTATGTTAATGCAGTGAAATGCAAATTAGTCTTTTAGCATTGTGGGGGATAATAGAGCATCATGGTGTAAAATAACGTATTTTGATACTATTGGAGCATCGTAAGATGATTTATTACAGCGTACTCTTTATATGAGATTAATTGAAATATAAAAATGTGATTCCACGAATGTACAGTGAAATCTCTGGAAAAATGCAACAATTACTGTACAGTAGGTTGTCCCAACAGTTATTTTTATTTTCTAATTCATCTCCGGCATGTGGGCGTTATTGGCTCGGCCATCATTTATTGCGCATCACTCGTTGCCATTGAGAAGGTGATGATGGCCTCTTTACTGGAAGAACTACAAGTCCTGCTGTGTCGGGAGGGAGTTCCAGCATTTTGACCCAGTGACAGTGAGGGGACAGTGCTATATTAATGTGGCCTCAGAAATTAATTATGGAAACGTTGGAAAGATATCAGCGAATATTCCCGATTCCAAGGACAGAATGTAGATATGCTGAGATCTCCGATAGTTCTATGATATTATATCGGGGGCGGGGGACACTCTGGAGGCATTTGAAACGTCGAATGACGAAATTATTAAAAGCCAGACGTTGCCGGACTGGGGGCCAATGTAGATCAGTGAGCACAGGGCTGATGGATGGACGCAGCGTCGTCTCAATAAAAGCACTGGCAGCAAATGTTTAGGATGAAATTTCGTTGGAAAGCGAGCAATGGGGATTGATTCAGTGACCAGAGAGCAAAGCGTGCGGTGGAGATTGATTGTTAAGGCGCCTGTAGTGACACATGCTTAATCCAGGATTGGATATTGAATAAACAGAAATAATTTTGGAAGATTTGTAATCTGGAGATGGCAAAGGAACTAATCAGGAAGGATTCAGCAAATTGATTGGAAGGGAGAATGGTTGGTGTTTGGAGTTCGTTCGGTGACATCTTTTCCGTTTCATCTCTCACAGCCAACTTGTTGGCAATGATAACCTTATACCGAGGACGGTGCAGACTCTCCTGGTGCATCAACTACGACCTGGTGGCGGGAGCCGTGAGCGACTTCCTGGTTATCATCACTACCGGCATCCTCAACCGGGTTGGCCGCATCTACTTTCGCCAACAACGATCCCTGCGTGTGCAGTAAGCATCATGATGGCCTTTTGTTTGCACTGAGTGCTGAATTTGGTGATTTTTGAGTGCGATAGTGAGAGTTTGGTGACCGAGGGAGTATAAGGCTTCATTTTTATCTAAAGTTTAGTCTTTCTTTTATTTAGTTAATTAACTTAAAAGTTGCTGTTTGGTTTAGAAGAAGGTGAATTTTCAATCAGCTTTAAACAGGCTTCTACTTCTAGTCACTTGCAGCTGGAGCTTGTTAATTAGTTAATTGGATTAGGCCAGTTTTTCAGAGGCTAGATTCACAGTATAAAAGTGATCCCCTACAGTGCAGACTTTGTTTGCACTGAGTGCTGAATTAGGTGCTTTTTGAGTGCGATAGTGAGAGTTTGGTGACCAAGGGAGTTAGGTGAGGAGGGAGTAAGGTGCTCCTTTCATTTTGTTTCCGACATTTCCGCAAAGAGTGCGAAGAGAGCCAGGAGTTTACAGGACGTGTAGCTGACTGGGAGCAGAGTCGGAGGGCGGAGATCTAGTTAGTCCACACAGCAGCTATATTCTGTAAGGTAAGAGGGGATGGAGGCTAGGCCAGTTACATGCTCCTCCTGTAGGATGTGGGTGGTGAGGGATACCACCGGTGTCCCCGCTGACTATACCTGCGGGAAGTGCACCCAACTTCAGCTCCTCAAAGACCGTGTTAGGGAACTGGAGCTGAAGCTGGATGAACTTCGGATCATCCGGGAGGCAGAGGGGGTGATTGAGAAGAGTTACAGGGAGGTAACCACACCCAAGGTACAGGACAAGAATAGCTGGGTTACAGTCAGGGGGAAAAAAACAAACAGGCAGACAGTGCAGGGATCCCTCGTGGCCGTTCCCCTTCAAAACAAGTATACCGTTTTGGATGCTGTTGGGGGGGATGACCTACCGGGGGAAGGCCCTAGCGGCCAGGTCTCTGGCACTGAGTCTGGCTCTGGGGCTCAGAAGGGAAGGGGGGAGAATAGAAAAGCAATAGTTGTAGGAGATTCAATGGTTAGGGGAATAGATAGGAGATTCTGTGGTCGCGAGCGAGACTCCCGGAAGGTATGTTGCCTCCCGGGTGCCAGGGCCAGGGATGTCTCGGATCGTGTCTTCAGGATCCTTAAAGGGGAGGGGGAGCAGCCAGAAGTCGTGGTGCACATTGGTACCAACGACATAGGTAGGAAAAGGGTGTGGAGGTAATAAACAAGTTTAGGGAGTTAGGCTGGAAGTTGAAAGCCAGGACAGACAGAGTTGTCATCTCTGGTTTGTTGCCGGTGCCACGTGATAGCGAGGCTAGGAATAGAGAGAGAGTGCAGTTGAACACGTGGCTGCAGGAATGGTGTAGGAGGGAGGGCTTCAGGTATTTGGATAATTGGAGCGCATTCTGGGGAAGGTGGGACCTGTACAAGCAGGACGGGTTGCACCTGAACCAGAGGGGCACCAATATCCTGGGAGGGAGGTTTGCTAGTACTCTTCGGGAGGGTTTAAACTAATTTGGCAGGGGAATGGGAACCGGATTTGTAGTCCAGCAACTAAGGTAGCCGATATTCAGGACGTCAAAGCTTGTAATGAGGCAGTGGGGAAGGGAACACTGGCAAAGGAGAGTATTTGCAGGCACGGAGATGGGTTGAAGTGTGTATACTTCAACGCAAGAAGCATCAGGAATAAGGTGGGTGAACTTAAGGCATGGATCGGTACTTGGGACTACGATGTGGTGGCCATCACGGAAACTTGGATAGAAGAGGGGCAGAAATGGTTGTTGGAGGTCCCTGGTTATAGATGTTTCAATAAGATTAGGGAGGGTGGTAAAAGAGGTGGGGGGGTGGCATTATTAATTAGAGATAGTATAACAGCTGCAGAAAGGCAGTTTGAGGAGTATCACCCTATTGAGGTAGTATGGGTTGAAGTCAGAAATAGGAAAGGAGCAGTCACCTTGTTAGGAGTTTTCTATAGGCCCCCCAATAGTAGCAGAGATGTGGAGGAACAGATTGGGAAACAGATTTTGGAAAGGTGCAGAAGTCATAGGGTAGTAGTCATGGGCGACTTTAACTTCCCAAATATTGAGTGGAAACTCTTTAGATCAAATAGTTTGGATGGGGTGGTGTTTGTGCAGTGTGTCCAGGAAGCTTTTCTAACACAGTATGTAGATTGTCCGACCAGAGGAGGGGCAATATTGGATTTAGTACTGGGTAATGAACCAGGGCAAGTGATAGATTTGTTAGTGGGGGAGCATTTTGGAGATAGTGACCACAATTCTGTGACTTTCACTTTAGTAATGGAGAGGGATAGGTACGTGCAACAGGGCAAGGTTTACAATTGGGGGAAGGGTTGTCAGACAAGAATTGAAGTGCATAAGTTGGGAACATAGGCTGTCAGGGAAGGACACAAGTGAAATGTGGAACTTGTTCAAGGAACAGGTGCTACGTGTCCTTGATATGTATGTCCCTGTCAGGCAGGGAAGAGATGGTCGAGTGAGGGAACCATGGTTGACAAGAGAGGTTGAATGTCTTGTTAAGAGGAAAAAGGTGACTTATGTAAGGCTGAGGAAACAAGGTTCAGACAGGGCATTGGAGGGATACAAGATAGCCAGGAGGGAACTGAAGAAAGGGATTAGGAGAGCTAAGAGAGGGCATGAACAATCTTTGGCGGGTAGGATCAAGGAAAACCCCAAGGCCTTTTACACATATGTGAGAAATATGAGAATGACTAGAGCGAGGGTAGGTCCGATCAAGGACGGTAGCGGGAGATTGTGTATTGAGTCTGAAGAGATAGGAGAGGTCTTGAATGAGTACTTTTCTTCTGTATTTACAAATGAGAGGGGCGATATTGTTGGAGAGGACAGTGTGAAACAGATTGGTAAGCTCGAGGAAATACTTTTTAGGAAGGAAGATGTGTTGGGCATTTTGAAAAACTTGAGGATAGACAAGTCCCCCGGGCCTGACGGGATATATCCAAGGATTCTATGGGAAGCAAGAGATGAAATTGCAGAGCCGTTGGCAATTATCTTTTCGTCCTCACTGTCAACAGGGGTGGTACCAGGGGATTGGAGAGTGGCGAATGTCGTGCCCCTGTTCAAAAAAGGAACTAGGGATAACCCTGGGAATTACAGGCCAGTTAGTCTTACTTCGGTGGTAGGCAAAGTAATGGAAAGGGTACTGAAGGATAGGATTTCTGAGCATCTGGAAAGACACTGCTTGATTAGGGATAGTCAGCACGGATTTGTGAGGGGTAGGTCTTGCCTTACAAATCTTATTGAATTCTTTGAGGAGGTGACCAAGCATGTGGATGAAGGTAAAGCAGTGGATGTAGTGTACATGGATTTTAGTAAGGCATTTGATAAAGTTCCCCATGGTAGGCTTCTGCACAAAGTAAGGAGGCATGGGATAGTGGGAAATTTGGCCAGTTGGATAACGAACTGGCTAACCGATAGAAGTCAGAGAGTGGTGGTGGATGGCAAATATTCAGCCTGGATCCCAGTTACCAGTGGTGTACCGCAGGTATCAGTTCTGGGTCCTCTGCTGTTTGTGATTTTCATTAATGACTTGGATGAGGGAGTTGAAGGGTGGGTCAGTAAATTTGCAGACGATACGAAGATTGGTGGAGTTGTGGATAGTAAGGAGGGCTGTTGTCGGCTGCAAAGAGACATAGATAGGATGCAGAGCTGGGCTGAGAAGTGGCAGATGGAGTTTAACCCTGAAAAGTGTGAGGTTGTCCATTTTGGAAGGACAAATATGAATGCGGAATACAGGGTTAACGGTAGAGTTCTTGGCATTGTGGAGGAGCAGAGAGACCTTGGGGTCTATGTTCATACATCTTTGAAAGTTGCCACTCAAGTGGATAGAGCTGTGAAGAAGGCCTATGGTGTGCTCGCGTTCATTAACAGAGGGATTGAATTTAAGAGCCATGAGGTAATGATGCAGCTGTACAAAACCTTGGTAAGGCCATATTTGGAGTACTGTGTACAGTTCTGGTCGCCTCATTTTAGGAAGGATGTGGAAGCTCTGGAAAAGGTGCAAAGAAGATTTACCAGGATGTTGCCTGGAATGGAGAGTAGGTCTTACGAGGAAAGGTTGAGGGTGCTAGGCCTTTTCTCATTAGAGCGGAGAAGGATGAGGGGCGACTTGATAGAGGTTTATAAGATGATCAGGGGAATAGATAGAGTAGACAGTCAGAGACTTTTTCCCCAGGTGGAACACACCATTACAAGGGGACATAAATTTAAGGTGAAAGGTGGAAGATATAGGAGGGATATCAGAGGTAGGTTCTTTACCCAGAGAGTAGTGGGGGCATGGAATGCACTGCCTGTGGAAGTAGTTGAGTCGGAAACATTAGGGACCTTCAAGCAGCTGTTGGATAGGTACATGGATTACGGGAAAATGATATAGTGTAGATTTATTTGTTCTTAAGGGCAGCACGGTAGCATTGTGGATAGCACAATTGCTTCACAGATCCATGGTCCCAGGTTCGATTCCAGCTTGGGTCATTGTCTGTGCGGAGTCTGCACGTCCTCCCCGTGTCTGCGTGGGTTTCCTCCGGGTGCTCCGGTTTCCTCCCACAGTCCAAAGATGTGCGGGTTAGGTGAATTGGCCAATGATAAATTGCCCTTAATGTCCAAATTGCCCTTGGTGTTGGGTGGAGGTGTTGAGTTTGGGTAGGGTGCTCTTTCCAAGAGCTGGTGCAGACTCAAGGGGCCGAATGGCCTCCTTCTGCACTGTAAATTCAATGATAATCTATGATTAATCTAGGACAAAGGTTCGGCACAACATCGTGGGCCGAAGGGCCTGTTCTGTGCTGTATTTTCTATGTTCTATGTTCTTTGCCACCCGGGATGGCTCAGTCTGGCTGACCGTGGCCTTCACCATCGACCGTTTTATAGCTATCTGTTGTCAGAGCCTGATACTGTACTGAGAAATCTGCATTGTTGGTGACAGGATTGATCTGTGCCATTAGCTGCATCGCCAACGCTCCTTTCTATTTCATCTGCCGGGCATTGTACATCCCGGATGGGGTGTTCTGTTTCTGTGACCGCAGGTCCCCTTATTTCGCTATGCCCGCCTGGATGGACTACGACTGGCTGGACCACAACTTAACCCCTTTTTTCCCACTCTTCCTTATTCTGCTTCTCAACGCCCTGACCGTAAGACATATTGTAGCGGCCAGCGGAGAGGCTCCGCGGCGCTGAAAGTCACGGGGACTCAGAGATGGCCAACAGAAAGAGGTCCATTATCCTGCTCTTCGCCATTGCGCTCAGCTTCCTCCTTCTGTGGACACC
Organism: Scyliorhinus torazame; assembly: GCF_047496885.1. NCBI lineage: Eukaryota > Metazoa > Chordata > Chondrichthyes > Carcharhiniformes > Scyliorhinidae > Scyliorhinus > Scyliorhinus torazame. Next base: position 93,174,703 of record NC_092711.1, read on the forward strand.
CCATGTTGCACATTTCCTCTGCGAGCGGATTAAAGGCAAGGGTTATTTTAACAGCTCGGATTTCAGTGACCCGCAGTACATCCTTCAGGAGACAGGCCCCATGCTCCAGCTAGCCATTTCCTGCAACAACGCCTTCATCTATGCAGTGGCCCAGACCAAGTTCCGAGGGGAGCTGAAGAAGGTACTGATGTGGCCCCTCAGCGCACTCACTGCTTGATTAAAACGGTAGAAAATACACGTGAGAGCCTGCTCAGGTTAATTCACGTCCGTAATTCAGTGTGGCACGCACCGTGCCCAATCTTATAGCCCCATCTCGGAGGGTGTGAGGTTGGAAAATGCGGCGAGCCATTTCAAAGTCCATTGGTTTTAGCGAGAGTGGAAGATCCCTGTCTCTTTCTTCAGAATCAGAACGTCCTGGTTTAAGCTTCCGGACTTGAGCGATGACACGTCTATACTCCTGTGCCCAGTGTCTCTTGTTAACCTGAATCAATACTGAGCTATCACAGTTGCTGCCTTCCTGGTTGAGACGCTAAACCATTCTGTGTAATACTACATTACAACATGAAAATTCCCAATTGGCTACCGTCCTGAGGACGTGACAGACGATGTATATATTCTTCTTTCTTTCTTTCTCTTATTTCAATAAGACTCAACCCTTCACAACCGTTAACAATTAAACTAAATTATTTCACTTAATGTTCTTTGAGGCCTGTTTCTGCCGATGTCAATAAATCCCAATCAAATTCTGAGGGTTAATATTGTGAATAAAATGGCAAATAAAACAGCTTTGTGTTAAACACGGTGTGCTGGTACTTTTCATTCTATCTCTAAAACAATTTACTTTAGAATTCCTCTCAATCACACATGTTTCCTCCAACGTCACATCCAGCAAGTGTGAGGAACTCAAGGCGATTCTTTGTCTCTAACATTGAGACAATCCAATCAACTGCCTCTGGCGTTTCCCTTTCACTAGTCCACCAAAGAAAATATTTTCCGTTTTTTTCAGTCTTTCTTAGTGATTTGAGCCCACGCTTGCACCCTATCCAGTAACCCAGTAACCCCACATTGCCTATTGCCCACTGAGGGGCAATTTATCATGGCCAATCCACCTAACCTGCACATCTTTGGACTGTGGGAGGAAACCGGAGGAAACCCACGCAGACACTGGGAGAACGAGCATATTCCACACAGTCACCCGCAATGGAATCCGGGACCCTGGAGCTGTGAGGCAGCAGTACTAAGCACTGTGACAGCGTGCCGCCCTGTGATTGTCGACCTGCTCCAGTTTGTGTATGAGCCCCGCCGGGCCCTCATTCACTGTGGGTCTCAGCGCGCAGTAATACACGGCGCTGTCTGTCATCTTCAAATCTGTCATGGACAAGTGAAAAGTGCTTTGTGTCGGGTTGAGTTTCCCGCTGAAATGTTCAAAGCCGGGAGCCGTCTGGTTAAACCCAGAACTATCGGCTCTGAGCAGATACTGAGGAGCTCGGTGTGGATACTGGCGATACCAGATCAGGCCATAGCTTGTAGCTGAACTCGATACCGAGTAACTGCAGGGTATGGCTGAATCTTCACCCTCTTCTGCGTCGACTCCTCGTTCAACCTGGGTCACAGTGTCTCCCTGACTCATCCCTGAAATTAAACAACAAATAGACAGCGAGTTAGACGAAGTAACATGCGGAGGACGTGTACCCGAAGATAAAAATGTAATTAAATATAAGGATTGGGGAATTTAGGACAGGGGTTCAATATAACCGACCTGTTATCAGGACAATAACCAGAGACAGGCTGAGTTTCACCCTCATGGTTCCAATCTGAACTCCAGAAACAGAGGCAGTGAGCACTGTCTGTACCAGTCCTGCAATTCCGGAAGTTTAAACATTCAGAGCGATGTTATGAGGTTAAATGCGATTTCTTCTCTCCGCCCATTGTCACGTCTTAAAACAGTCGCTTCCTCTAGAAGGGAAACATGCTCTTTCATAAGTGTTTAGAGAGCGCCCTCCCGTGGACAGCACGGCCGCATATTGAAAACAGACTCACGGCCACTGCAAAGACAAAAACTATAAAGAGACAACCATACAGACATATGTTCCAACGTGCGTTGACATAAAACCAGAAGTGCTCTGGAGAGTTTCGATATATATTACTCTTAGTTGCTAACGATGAAAATACGTGAATAAATGTGCCTCCCGTGTTCACCAGAATGAATGAAAATCGCTTATTGTCACAAGTAGGGTTCAAATGAAATTACTGTGAAAAGCCCCTAGTCGCCACATTCCGGCGCCTGTCCGGGGAGGCTGGTACAGGAATTGAACCGTGCTGCTGGCCTGTCTTGGTCTGCTTTAAAAGCCAGCGATTTAGCCCTGTGCTAAACCAGCCCCTAATATGCGAAGCCTCGAATATACCAGAGAATCAACAGAAATATAGACACAGAGACAAGTAAACCTACTGCTAGATCCCCAAACTGACGTACTCAAACAGTGATACAGACACCAACACTTGGATCGATAAGTAAACAGAGTAACACCGCCACAGATATACAGAACCTTCGAATTTTCACATTGAGCTTTCTGAAATGAAATTTCCTGAGGTTGTGTCAGTGTGGTAATATCGTGGAGATATTCATTGCCATTAAACTGTGCATTTTAGCAACATGAACATCCATGGAATGTATTTGTCATTAACCGTGATCATGGATTTGTACATGCGATCAGATTGTGGACCCGTTCGTAGAATCAATGTTCGGGAATGGATTTATGTTTTTCAGACAAGCAAGTTCTCGATGCATCCGTAACACGAGGGAGGCTGGTTCGAGTAAGACAACCATTCTCGGAGACGTGCTATTGGATTTCAAGGACAAAGGCTTCCTTTAACGGTAGATTGTGTCCCAGGATAGAATAGTGCGGCTAACATAGAATTTGGAGTTCTGCTTTTCAGAATGGTATGATATTGCTATTTGGTTGTTTCATTTATTTTTACAGCTTTGACTGTGTGTCCATTCCACTGTCGATACAACTCTCTTCTATTTACCAACCTACTGTTGAATTAGCTTTGGTCTCTCGCTTTACCGATCCCAATCTATCTATAATCTCCAGTTTTCTCACTCGTCCTGTCAATCTCACAAAAATAAACTCCTGTTCTGTCTCCGAAAGAAGGAAATCTTGAAAAGAAGCAAAAGGTTATCAGCTTTAATATCAATTCCATCTCTCCGTCTATATCTACCTACCTACCTACCTATCTATCTATCTATCTATCTTCTATCTATCTATGTATGTACCTATCTATCTATCTCTCTATCTATCTATCTATATATATATGAATCTATTTATCTATCTGTCTATCTATATATCTATACATATATATATCTATCCATCTCTCTACCTATCTATCTGTCTATCTATCTATCCATCTATCAGAGTGATTTTTGGAGATCTAGTGAAGAATAAATTGCATCTATTCAATCTCTGAACATTTCTGTACAACTGTCTTGTCAGAACCAAAGTGTGATTCTCACTTTCGTATTCATGCATACTCCGAGGGAAATAATGAAGTTAACATTTATTTATCTGCCATTCTGGGCACGCCAAAGAATATCACCATTTTCACATTGAATGGGCTGCAGCTCACTGACGCCGCTGTCTCCTTCTGTGTGCCAAGGTCAACACATTGAGAAAGGCTCCGGGACAACTCGGACCTTTATTGGCTTCTGTGATATCATTTAGAAGGAAATTCATTCAAACGGACCACCAGGTGGCGCATTGCACCGCCTGTCACGCTGCAGGAACCAAATAATGACCATAAGACATAGGAGCAGTATGAGCCTACACGACCCATCGAGTCTGCTCCGCCATTCAATCATGGCTGATATCTTTCTCATCCCCATTCTCCTGCGTTCTCCCCATAACCCCTGATCCCCTTATTGATCAAAAACCTATCTATCTCTGTCTTAAAGACACTCAGTGAAATAGGCCTCCACAGCCTTCTGCGGCAAAGAGTTCCACAGATTCACCACCCTCTGGATGAAGAAATTCCTCCTCATCTCTGTTTTAAAGGATCGTCCCTTTATTCTGAGATTGTGTCTTCTGCTTCTAGTTTTTCCTACAAGTGGAAACATCCTCTCCAGGTCCACTCTATCCATGCCTCGCAGTGTCCTGGACGTTTCAAGAAGATCCTCTTCATTGTTCTAAACTCCAACGAGTAGAGACCCAGAGTCCTGAATCGTTCCTCATACCATAAGCTCTTCAATCCAGAGATCATTCTTGTGAACCTCCTCGGGACCCTTTCCAAGGCCAACACATCCTGCCTCAGATACGGGGCCCAAAACTGCTCAGAATGCTCCAAATGTGGTCTGACCAGAGCCTTATATAGCCTCAGATGTACATCCCTAGACTGGTATTCTAGTCTCCCAGACCCGGAACGACAGCTGCCATCTCGCTCCACAGAGGCTGTCAGATCTGCTGAGATTGTCCAGTATTTTCTGTTTTTGTTTCTGATTGAAGCATCCACAGTAAGTTGCATTTGTTGTTCATTTAGACATGTTTAAGATGGTGAATAAATATGTTCATCTGCATTTGTAAATGCATGAAATTCTGTTGTGGATGAACTACCTCCGAATATCCAAAATAGGAAGATCCTTTTCTTCTCATTGCCTGCCGAAAATTCAGTACTTGTGACTAAATGTGGAATTTATTTCAGTGGTTCATGAGAGACTAAGCCTCATAATCCTCGAACATACGAGATCGAGGATCAAACGTACTTTGTGCAAAAATTCCTTACGCAAAACGAGAGGCTGTTTAGCACAGGGCCAAATCGCCCTGTGCTATCGTATAAGAAATCACAATAAGTAGATCAGTTTTGCTCAATACCTGTTTGCGTACTCTAGTCTGGAATTAATTCAATCCAACTTTATGCCGCCAGTGGGGCTGCTTTAGCACAGGGCTAAGTAGCTGGCTTTTAAAGCAGACCATGGCAGGCAAGCAGCACGAGTTAAATTCCCGTACCAGCCTCCCCGAACAGGCGCCGGAATGTGGCGACTAGGGGCTTTTCACAGTAACTTCATTTGAAGCCTACTTATGACAATAAGCGATTTTCATTTCATTTCACTTGAGGTTTCTACCCTGCATGGACCCGGGACCTTTCGCATGGTAGGGGAATGTGCTAACCACTACACTACAGAAACCGCTGGCAGTACAGCAATCAATGGACTTGTGCAATGTTCAACCTCTCTGTGTTGCTGCAGCTTCTCATGGTTCGGCTGAGAGGCCATGATTTACATTGAGGCGGGGATGATTTACATTGGCCCACTCTGAAAAACATTCCTCAGGTCTCGGGATGTTTACGTCGTTTCTCTCCCCACAGATGATGCTCGAGGGAGACAGTGTCTGAGCTGGAGTGCGGTTGGATAGAATTGATGCTCCAGATCTGCGCTAACTTCACAGGGACGTGACCCATCTAATCCACAGAGCCAAAGTGGAGAATTGAACTGACTGGAGAGCTGGATCTTAACGCTGACCTCCCGGACCTCGGCCTCCTGAAATGTTCCAAAGAAGCTCAACAAACACTCGAGGAACAGCAGCGCATCTTTCCACTGGGCTCAATACAGCTTTCACACTCAGAGTGTGTGCAACAGTTTCACACTGTAAATGCTGCCCCCATTCTGTGTGTCCTTACATCGCAGATTTGGGTTTGAATCTTGTTTCCACTTGTTCTTTGTGTCCGGGCGACAGTTGTTGATCAATCTGCCATTGACAGCTCCTCCAGACACATCTTTTGTTTCTTCCATTGCTCTGACAGAGAGCTGGCACAGACACGGCAGCCCGAATGGCCTCATTCTGTGGTGTAATTATTCTCTGATTCGATGCTAACCTCACTCTGTGGCCAGGGAACCCTCATTTAATCTCTCCTGACCTGCACCCTGTCAGAGCCCTTTCCTGTTGTTCTGTTTGCTCCCTTCGGGATTTCACTTGGTTAAAACGTCCTACATTTCTAACCGGTCCCGGTTTTAATGAAAGGTGATGGTGAAAGACGAGCTTTGTTGTCCTGTCGACAAATCCCGTCTGACTCGCTGAGTTGTTGCAGTAATTCCGCTTTCTCCGCAGATGTCAGATCGACTTTCGATGGCAATGACAATCTGCTTGGATTATTTTCGAGGGACTCGTTGGTCTAGGGGTATGATTCTCGCTTTGGGTGTCACGATGTCGAAATTTGCGAGAGGTCCCGGGTTCAAATCCCGGACGAGCCTTTTGATGAGGTTTTCTGTTGGTCAAGCGACATGTTTTCTTCATTTATTTGCTGCGGCGGGATTCATTCACATTGGGTTTCCTTTGAGAAGCTTAGCTCACGCTTCAGGGAATCATGTCACATTACATTCATCCCCCACCATCTGGCCTGCAAAATCCTACCAACTGTCCTGGCTTGAGACAATTCACACCTCTTTAACCTGGGGTTACCCCATCTCTGGATCTGTAAAGGTTTAATCACCTGCTAATGCTCGCATTCCAAGCATAGTTTGGCATCTTTGAATTTGTCTATATATGTGTTTCTGGAACAGACCTCTCCATTCACCTGAGGAAGGAGCAGCGCTCCGAAAGCTAGTGACATCGAAACAAACCTGTTGGACTTTAACCTGGTGTTGTAAGACTTCGTACTGTGCTCACCCCAGTCCAACGCCGGCATCTCCACATCATGTTTTACCCTCACCATTGCCCCCCTCCCCCAGCCCATACCATCCTACTTGAGCAATCTGATCCCCGTTCCGAATTGTTCTCTGACACACTGCTTACTTTGTTCTGCCATTAACACATTCTGATCTCTTAATGCGTCACAACAGCACCTTTGTTAGCCTTGATTAGCCTCATTTATATTCTCTTTTTTTTCTGTCCGGACATTTTCCACCTATTGCTGACCACTCTATCGAGGCCCAATACGGCACGCCACCCCCGCCCCAGGCACAATAGTCTGAATCTCACTCTATTTCCAGTTCTCCAGCTTTGACAAAGCGTCACCCAGAACGACAGCTGCCATCTCGCTCCACAGAGGCTGTCAGACCTGCTGAGATTGTCCAGTATTTTCAGTTTTTGTTTCAGAATGAATCATCCGCAGTAAGTTGCATTTGTTGTTCATTTAGACATGTTTGAGTTGGTGAATAAGTATGTTCATCTGCATTTGTAAATGCATGAAATTCTGTTGTGGGTGTACTAGCTCCGATTATCCAAAATAGGAAGATCCTTTTCTTCTCATTGCCTGTCGAAAATTCAGTACTTGTGACTTAATGTGGAATTTATTTTAGTGGCTCATGAGAGACTAAACCTCATAATCCTCGAACATACGAGATCGGGGAACAAAAGCACTTAGTGCAAACATTCCTCACACAACATGAGAAGCACTTGATGTTTCTACCCGGTATCGACCCAGGGACTTTTCGCATGTTTCATAGAATGTACAGTGCAGAAGGAGGCTATTCGGCCCATCGAGTCTGCACCGGCTCTTGGAAAGAGCACCCTACCCAAGGTCAACACCTCCACCCTATCCCCATAACCCCACCCAACTCTAAGAACAATTTTGGACACTAAGGGCAATTTATCATGGCCAATCCACCAAACCTGCACATCTTTGGACTGTGGGAGGAAACCGGAGCACCGGGAGGAAACCCACGCACACACGGGGAGATGTGCAGACTCCGCACAGACAGTGACCCAAGCCGGAATCGAACCTGGGACCCTGTCGCTGTGAAGTATTGTGCTATCCACAATGCTACCGTGCTGCCCTTGTTAGAGTTTAAGGGATGTTAGCGGAATGTGATAACCACTACACTACAGAACCCGCTGGCAGCACAGCAATCAATGGACTTGTGCAATGTTCAACCTCACTGTGTTGCTGCAGCTTCTCATGGTTCGGCTGAGAGGCCATGTCACCTATTACAAGAAGACAGCCGTTTCTTTAAAACCGATGTCTCAACTTATAAAACAATCAGGAATTGAACTTTACTAACCTGAAGAAAAGTTATGTTTTGCTTGAAGTGGAAGTTAAATTGAGAAGGCAGGGCTTTCGTAAATAACCACAGCCGATACGTGAATTGATGCTGCCCTGCTCACTTTGCCCTGCATCAAGAATCAGCTGTCCCACCCACTGAGTTAAAGCCCACGCCCAACCCTTTTAAGTCCGAGCCAGCCAGGAGTCGAACCTGGAATCTCCTGATTCGTAGTCAGACGCGTTATCCATTGCGCCACTGGCCCACAGGAGTGCACGCATTTTGCTATTCCTCATTGATGAAGACCAGTTCCGAGATTGAGGTAATGGTCTGCAACAGACAAAACCAGAATTATGAGATGTTACTGCCCGGTTTCGAACCGGGGACCTTTCGCGTGTGAGGCGAATGTGATAACCACTACACTACAGAAACAGCCGGCAACCGATGGACGTGTACAATGTGCAACCTCACTGTGTTGCTGAAGATTCGCATGGTGAGGCTGCGAGGCCACGTCACTTATTACAAGACAACATCTGTTTAAAAAAAAAACAGATGTTTCAACATATAAAACCATGAGATGTAGAAATTATATCGAACTTAACGTAAGTTATATTTTTCTTAAGCTCGGTCTTCAATTTGTGCTCTTTGGTCTCGAGGTATGGTTCTCGTTTACGGATTTTCAATCAATGCCCTTGCGAGCGGTCGTGTGTTTAAATCCAGGAAAAGCCCTTTACTCCAGGTCTGACATTATGAATTGTTTGCGATGCTGACGGCGGGGATGATTTACATTGGCCCACTCTGAAAAAGATTCCTCAGGTTTCGGGCTGTTTACGTCGTTTCTCTCCCCACAGATGATGCTCGAGGGAGACAGTGTCTGAGCTGGAGTGCGTTTGGATAGAATTGTTGTTCCAGATCTGCGTTAACTTCACAGGGACGTGACCCATCTAATCCACAGAGCCAAAGTGGAGAATTGAACTGACTGGAGAGCTGCATCTTAACGCTGACCTCCCGGACCTCGGCCTCCTGAAATGTTCCAAAGAAGCTCAACAAACACTCGAGGAACAGCAGCGCATCTTTCCACTGGGCTCAATACAGCTTTCACACTCAGAGTGTGTGCAACAGTCTCACACTGTAAATGCTGCCCCCATTCTGTGTGTCCTTACATCGCAGATTTGGGTTTGAATCTTGGTTCCACTTGTTCTTTGTGTCCGGGCGACAGTTGTTGATCAATCTGCCATTGACAGCTCCTCCAGACACATCTTTCGTTTCTTTGTTTCTTCCATTGTTCTGACAGAGAGCTGGCACAGACACGGCAGCCCGAATGGCCTCATTCTGTGGTGTAATTATTCTCTGATTCGACGCTAACCTCGCTCTGTGGCCAGGGACCCAAGGCATTTTCTCATTTAATCTCTCCTGACCTGCACCCGGTCAGAGCCCTTTCCTGTTGTTCTGTTTGCTCCCTCCGGGATTCCACTTGGTTAAAACGTCCTACATTTCTAACCTGTCCCGTTTTAATGAAAGGTGATGGTGAAAGACGAGCTTTGATGTCCTGTCGACAAATGCCGCCTGACTCACTGAGTTGTTCCAGTATTTTCCGCTTTCTCCGCAGATGTCAGATCGACTCTCGATGGCAATGATAGTCTGCGTGGATTATTTTCGAGGGGCTCGTTGGTCTAGGGGTAATATTCTCGCTTTGGGTGTCACGATCTCGAAATTGTTCGAAATTGCGAGACGTCCCGGGATCAAATCCCGCACGAGCCCTGTGATGAGGTTTTCTGTTGGCCAAGCCACATGTTTTCTTCATTTCTTTGCGGCGCAGACGGCGGGATTCATTCACATTGGGTTTGCTTTGAGAAGCTGAGCTCCCGCTTCAGGGAATCAATACGTTCTCGAGAAAATCGAGACATTTTCGAAAAGCTTGACTATGTGAGTGGACATTCCCTTATCTCCATTCACTAATCCAGGTGACTCCATGGTGGTGGATTCAGGCAGCTGTCTGTCTGTTTCATTTTATCCATTCGGGGATGTGAACATCGCTGGCTGCTCCAGCATTTACTGCCCAGGACTATTCGCTATTGAGAAGGTGGCGGTGAGCTGCTTCCTGAACCGCTGCAGTCCATTGGGAAGGTACACCCACAGTGCTGTTAGGGAGGGAGTTCCAGGATTATTTCCCAGCGACAGTGAAGGCACCGCCGATATATTTCCAAGTAATAATAATCTTAATTATTGTCACAAGTAATCTTACAATAACAATGCAATGAAGTTACTGTGAAAATGGTCAGGATGGGGAGTGGCTGGGAAGGAAATGTTCAGGGTGTCGGGGTCTTGGGTTTGGAAGGCGCTGTCTAAGATGCCGTTGGTGAATTCCTGCACCCATCCAGGCAAGTGGAGAGTATTTCATCACAATCCTGACTTGTGCCTTGTAGATGGTGGGCAGGTTTTGTGGGGTTAGGAGGTGAGTTACTCGCTGCAGGATTCCCAGCCTCTGACCTGCATTTGTCGCCATTGAACGAACTGTTAATATTTGTGCCGAGTCAAAATAGGAGCATCTCTGTTCCTGTTCAGTGTACCGGGAATTTTCAGCACTTCTGCTTCTCCGGAATGCATTTTGAGGTACATGTCAGAGCGAATGACACATGCTTGAAAGTTATTATATTCATGTAATATTGGACAGTGGATTCACTGGGGGAGTGGCTGGTGGTTGAATAGTGCAATTGTCTCTAGACTAGTAAAGCAGAGAACCAGGCTGGAGCTCTGGGGACCGGGGTTCCATGCGGCAGATTAACTCAGTGACTCAATTCAAGGCCAATTCCGGATGGGTGTAAATGAATAATGAAAATGTCAATCATGTAACTTTTCCACACACGGAAATGAATGGGGTTTGACAATGTTTCTGCGCGGTTTTAAACCGAGGGCCTTTATGTGTGTAAAGCAAACAGGGCAGCACGGTAGCATAGTGGTTAGCACAATTGCTTCACAGCCCCAGGGTCCCAGGTTCGACTCCAGACTTGGGTCACTTTCTGTGCGGAGTCTGCACGTTCTCCTCGTGTCTGCGTGGGTTTCCTACCACAGTCCAAACATGTGCAGGTGAGGTGGATTGGCCATGCTAAATTGCTCTAAATTGATCTTTTCTCTACACCAGGGGCTGGTTTAGCACACTGGCGAAATCGCTGGCTTTTCAAGCAGGCCAGCTGCATGGTTCAATTCCCGTACCAGCCTCCGCGAACAGGTGCCAGAATGTGGCGACTAGGGGCTTTTCACAGTCACTTCATTGAAGCCTACTTGTGACAATAAGCAATTTTCATTTTATTTTTCATTTCACCTTGCTATAACTGTAACATTATATTCTGCAGTCTCTCCTTCCTTATGTACGGTATGCATTGTTTGTAATGCATGCAAGAAACAAGACTTTTCACTGTGACAATAATAAATCAAATCAAAAAAAATTCCCCTCAGTGTTGGGTGGGGTTACTGGGATCTGGGGATAGGGTGGGGGTGTGGGCTGCTCTTTCCAAGAGCCGGTGCAGACTCGATGGGCCGAATGGCCTCCTTCAGCACTGTAAATTCTATGATAATCACTACACTACGGAAACAGGAAACAGCACTTAGCTCACTGACCGAGAATGGTAAACCGCGCGTCTTTATTGCACTGAATAACCTTCTATTGTCAGAGTACTATTCAACTGAAAACTTCGGCAATTGGCGGAGAAATTGATCCGACATTAGAATCCGACATTGCGGCTGTTTAGCACAGGGCTAAATCGCTGGCTTTGAAAGCAGACCAAGGCAGGCCAACAGCAATTCCCGTAACAGGCGCCGGAATGTGGCGACTAGGGGCTTTTCACAGTAACTTCATTGAAGCCTACTCGTGACAATAAGCGATTTTCATTTTTTCATCATAAAATGTCAGCACATTAGAAAACCATTCAGAATTGACACGTGTGAACTCTCTGACTGCGATTCCTGCCAGTCTCCATCACAGAGTACTTTGCAGGGTATCATTTGAAACTTTGCGGGTGTGAGGTAATGCATTCGCTTAACTATTGAACAACAAATAGCAAGGATACAACTCATCTGCAAATTTAGACGAGTAACGTCAATAATGTTTCGAATAAGGGACATTCCCCTCCCCCCACCCCCCACCTGGGCAATCTGCTCCCTGTTGCTACTTCCTTTGGCTCCCTGCTTACCTTTGTTCTGCCATTAACACATTCTAATCTCTTAATGCGCCACAATCAGCACCTTTCTTAGCTTTGATCACCGGCTTTTGCATTTCCTTTGTCTTTCCTTCCAAGACATCTTAGTCATCCTCCACCTATCGCTGGCCCTCTATCCATCGCCCCGCCCCAACCCCCACTCCCGCGCCACAATCTAAGTCTGACCCCATTTCCAGTTCTCCCGCTTTGACAAAGACCTGATAGGAAACGTCAGCTGCCATCTCTCTCCACAGAGGCAGTCAGACCTGCTGAGATTGTCCAGTATTTGTGTTTCTGATTCAGATTCCAGCACCCACAGTAAGTTGCTTTGATCTTACATTTGCACATGTTTGAAATGGTGATTAAATATGTTCATCTGCATCTGTAAACCCATTAAATTCAGTTGTGCATGAACAAAATGCTAATATGTGAACTGTGTCAAATTGGGGAAAAAAAATTTCCTTCTCACTGGGTCCTGAACATTCCGGTAATATTCAGTTTCAAAATTAGTTTGTGCAAACTTTCCTCACACTAAATGAGACAGATGTCTCAACTTTTTAATTTAGGAATACCAATCCACCTAATCTGTACATTTGTGGGTAGTGGGAGCGAAACCCACGCAGACACGGGGAGAAGGTGCAAATTCCACACGGACAGTGACCCGGGGCCAGGATCGAACCCCAGCAAATGTCTCAACTGACAAGACTATAATATACAGAACTTAGTCTACACTTCAAAATGTAAAAGCATTTGTTCAGCAATACTTGCTATTCAATCATGTAATGTTCCATTACTCAGGGCAGCACGGTGGCGCAGTGGTTAGCACTGCTGCCTCACGGCGCTGAGGTCACAGGTTCGATCCCGGCTCTGAATCACTGTCTGTCTGGAGTTTATGCATTCTCCCCGTCCTTGTATGAGTTTCACCCGCACAACCCAAAAGATGTTCAGGATAGGTAGATTGGCAACGCTAAATTGCCCCTTAATTGGGAAAATGAATTGGGTACTCTAAATTTTTTTTTTTTAAATGTTCCATTACTCCAAACTTAATATTATTTGAAAATAATGTCCTGATTTGAAATCGAGACTGAAATATACAACATTGAATTGCAAACATGACTAACAGAAAATAAATCGAGTCACTGGGTAATACAAGTTCCCTTGTGTTCATTGTGAGATTGACCACAGTCAGTTTTTATACACAATCACATATCTTCATAGTACAAAGTCTTACAACACCAGGTTAAAGTCCAACAGGCTTATTTCGATGTCACTACCTGTTGTAAGACTTCGTACTGTGCTCACCCCAGTCCAACGCCGGCATCTCCACATCATATCTTCATAGGTAAGAGATTTAAGAATGATGTGTTCATTATATTTGACCCTCTTATAGAATCATAGAAGTTTACAGCATGGAAACAGGCCCTTCGGCCCAACCAGTCCATGCCGCCCAGTTTTTACCATTAAGCTAGTCCCAGTTGCCCGCACTTGGCCCATAACCCTCTATACCCATCTTACCCATGTAACCATCTAAATGCTTTTTGAAAGACACAATTGTACCCGCCTCTACTACTACCTCTGGCAGCCCATTCCAGACACTCACTACCCTCTGAGTGAAGAAATTGCCCCTCTGGGCCCTTCTGAATCTCTCCCCTCTCACCTTAAACCTATGCCCTCTAGTTTTAGACTCCCCTACCTTTGGGAAAAGATGTTGACTATCTACCTTATCTATGCCCCTCATTATTTTATAGACCTCTATAAGATCACCCCTAAGCCTCCTACGCTCCAGGGAAAAAAGTCCCAGTCTATCCAGCCTCTCCTTATAACTCTTTGTTCTGGGTATGATACATTCTGCAGCCTAAATCCCGTTCATGTATAAGAAAGGAGGGGCGACAGCAAATCCGCACTGAGCCTGGATTTCCTCATCTCCCTGAGTGGCTTTTCCGGTTTCTGCATCATGAAGACCGAATTTTTCAAAAAGCTGGTTATGTCTCTGGCATTTCCTCTAATTCAGTTATAGTATCGTTTGTGTCTGTCCTTTTGAGTACAAATTACTATAAGACATCCTTCAATCTGGCCTCTTGCATTTGCTTATCCCAATGCGGTCTGATCTACATCGGAGAGACTAAATGTCGGTTGGGTGACCACTTTGCAAAACACTTTCGCTCCATCCACAAGCTGGAGCCAGGCCCTCCTGTCGCTTGCTATTTCAACTCACCGTCCTGCTCTCATGTCCACATGCCCGACCTTGGCCTGCTGCAATGTTCCGCAGCACAATGATTCACCCAGCACAAAGCTGAGGAACAGCACCTCATGCTCCAATTAGACATGTTACAGCCTTGCGGACTTAAGTCAGTTCCACAACTTCAGACTGTGAACTCTCTCCTCCCCCTTCATCACCTTCCACTGATCTGTTTACGCTTAACATTGCTCCCAGCCCCCCAGCTCCTGAACAATCTCCTTCCTGTTCCTATTGTCTTTTGACACACTGCTTACCTTTGTTCTGTCTTTTGGCTCACTGCTTACCTTTCTCCTGCCATTAACACATTCTAATATCGGAATGCACCACTATTCGCAGCCTTTTTAGCCTGGATCACCGTCATTTACATTCCCTTTGTCTTTCCATCGAAGACACCTTTGTCAGTCTTCACCTATCTTTATTGGCCCTCTATCCAACCACAATGTTCCACTCCCCACGCCCCCCCACTCCCCACTCCATCCCAACAGTATAAATCTGAATAAAAGCAAATTACTGTGGATGCTGGAATCTGAAACGAAAGAGAAAATGCTGGAAAATCTCACCAGGTCTGGCAGCATCTGTCAGCAGGTCTGCACATTCTCATCTGTAGGGAGTCCAATGTCTCTTTGTCAAAGTCAAAGAGTTATTGGACTCAAAACGTTAACATTGCAATGAAGTTACTGTGAAAAGCCCCTAGTCACCACACTCTGGCGCCTGTTCGGGTACAGAGGGAGAATTCAGAATGTCCAATTCACCTAACAACACATCTTTCAGGACTTGTGGGAGGAAACCCACGCAGACACGGGGAGAACGGGCAGACTCCGCACAGAGTGTGACCCAAGTAGGAATTTAACCTGGGACCCTGCTGCTGTGAAGCTACAGTGCTAACCACTGTGCTGTTGTGCCACCTATGAGACTCTGTTACACCATCAGTGTGCTCCTGTACTGCTCCCTTTGTGCACCCGAATGTGGCGACCAAGGGCTTTTCACAGTAACTTCATTGCAGTGTTAATGTAGCCTACTTGTGACAATAGTAAAGATTATTATGATTATCATTAGTCTGCAAGATATGGGGAGCTGAGAATTGTCCACGAGAATAACTCAAGCTGTGAGATCTGAAATAATCTCAGATTAGAAAAGAGAAAAGGCCCCAAAAATGACATCAGAGAAAAATGGAACATAAACTGTGTATTTGCTCAAAGACTGACCAAGCTGACATTCACCTAGAATTTTCAAAAAAATAGATTTAGTACCCAATTCTTTTTTTTCCAGTTAAGGACCAATCCACCTAACTCGCACATCTTTGGATTGTGGGGGTGAAACTCAAGCAGGCACGTGAAGAATGTCTTCATGTAGAATTTCTATAACCTCCAAATCAGCAGAAACAAACAGTGAAAGTGATGAACAGCAGAATCCCACCCCTGCAACCACATGTGAACTCACTGCTCTCACAATAGGTGCTGTGGAGTCCAAAAGTATGACAGTTTGCGGTGATGGCGGGCGGGAGGCGGCCACACAATGGAGCGCTCCCGTTCGGGAACGGCATTTTCGGGGTTTTAAGCCTGGTCCCAGGGTCCACGGAGATGGCAAAGGCAGGGAGAAGGCACAGAGGCGGCAGTGAAGTCACAGTGAAGAAAAATGTCGAGGGTGAGCAAAAAAACCCCCGTAAAGAAAACAGCTGAAGGTCCGTCGGGGAGTGGAAAGGTCACGGTCACCGCGGGGTCACCAAGGAAAATGGAGGCTGGAGCGCCAAGGGAGGCCGCATTGCTTACTGCTGAAGAAATAACTAAGGGGATGGCTGCGGAATTCGAAAGGCAGTTTACAAAATACATGGAGACAATGAGGAAGGAGATGAGAGAGGTTTTGAGTGTGCTGGTGGAGGAGGCAATTTCCCCGGTGACGATAGCGGTCGCAAGCGCAGTGGCGGAGGTGCGAGAGCAAGGGGAGGCACTGAAGGAGGTGGAGGAGACGTTATTGCAGCATGGTGATCTACTTGCCTCGATGGGGAAGGAGATGCGGAACGTGATGGATACTAACAAGGATCTGCAAGGAAAAATGGAAGACCTGGAAAACAGATCCAGGCGACAGAATTTGAGGATTGTGGGGCTGCCCGAAGGAGTTGAAGGACCGAGGCCGACTGAATACTTTGCCGCGATGCTCGCGAAACTATTGGGGGAGGGGGAGGATCCCTCCCGATATGAACTGGATCGGGCACATCGGTCGTGGAGGCCTGTACCAAAGGCGAGTGAGCCACCAAGGGTAGTGACTCTGTGCTTCCGTAGGTACAGTGTGAAGGAGAAGGTCCTGAGCTGGGCCCAGCAGAAGCGGGTGGTGCAGTGGGCTGGAGCTGGTGTACGTGTATACCAGGACGTTACAGTGGAGCTGGCGAGGAGGCGGGCTGCCTTCATCCGGGTGACAAGGGCACTGTACGTTAGCAAGGTGCAGTGCGGCATTGTATATCCAGCGAAGCTGAGGGTGACTTACATAGAACATAGAAAAATACAGCACAGAACAGGCCCTTCGCCCCACGATGTTATGCTGAACCTTTGTCCTAGATTAATCAGAGATAATCATAGAATTTACAGTGCAGAAGGAGGCCAACCGGCCCACTGAGTGTGCACCGGCCCCCGGAAAGAGCACCCTACCCAAGGTCAACACCTCCACCCCATCCCCATAACCCAGTAACCCCACCCAGCACTAAGGGAAATTTTGGGCACTAAGGGCAATTTATCATAGCCAATCCACTTAACCTGCACGTCTTTGGACTGTGGGAAGAAACCGGAGCACCCGGAGGAAACCCACGCACACACGGGGAGGATGTGCAGACTCCGCACAGACAGTGACCCAAGCCAGAATCGAACCTGGGACCCTGGAGCTGTGAAGCAATTGTGCTATCCACAATGCTACCATGCTGCCCTTAAGAACAAATTAATCTACACTATATCATTCTACCGTGATCCATGTACCTATCCAATAGCTGCTTGAAGGTCCCTAATGTTTCCAACTCAACTACTTCCACAGGCAGTGCATTCATGCCCCCACTACTCTCTGGGTAAAGAACCTACCTCTGATATCCCCTTGTATCTTCCACCATTCACCTTAAATTTATGTCCCCTTGTAATGGTTTGTTCGACACGGGGAAAATGTCTCTGACTGTCTACTCTATCTATTCTCCATATCATTTTATAAACCTCTATCAAGTCGCCCCTCATCCTTTTTCATTCCAATGAGAAAGGGCCGAGCACCCTCAACCTTTCCTCGTAAGACCTACTCTCCATTCCAGGCAACATCCTGGTAAATCTCCTTTGCACCTTTTCCAAAGCTTCCACATCCTTCGTAAAATGAGGTGACCAGAACTGTACACAGTACTCCAAATGTGGCCTTACCAAGGTTTTGTACAGCTGCATCATCCCTCACGGCTCTTAAATTCAATCCCTCTGTTAATGAACGCTATCACACCATAGGCCTTCTTCACAGCTCTATCCACTTGAGTGGCAACTTTCAAAGATGTATGAACATAGACCCCAAGATCTCTCTGCTCCTCCACATTGCCAAGAACCCTACCGTTAACCCTGTATTCCGCATTGATATTTGTCCTTCCAAAATGGACCTCACACTTTTCAGGGTTAAACTCCATCTCCCACTTCTCAGCCCAGCTCTGCATCCTATCGATGTCTCTTTGCATCCGACAACAGCACTCCTCACTATCCACAACTCCACCAATCTTCGTATCGTCTGCAAATTTACTGACCCACCTTTCAACGCCCTTATCCAAGTCATTAATGAAAATCACAAACAGCAGAGGACCCAGAACTGGTCCCTGCGGTACGCCACTGGTAACTGGGATCCAGGCTGAATATTTGCCATCCACCACCACTCTCTGACTTCTATCGGTTAGCCAGTTCGCTATCCAACTGGCCAAATTTCCCATTATCCCATGCCTCCTTACTTTCTGCATAAGCCTACCATGGGTAACCTTATCAAATGCCTTACTAAAATCCATGTACACGACATCCACTGTATTACCTTCAGCCACATGCTTGGTCACCTCCTCAAAGAATTCAATAAGACTTGTAAGGCAAGACCTACCCCTCACAAATCCGTGCTGACTAACCCTAATCAAGCAGTGTCTTTCCAGATGCTCAGAAATCCTATCCTTCAGTACCCTTTCCATTACTTTGCCTACCACCGAAGTAAGACTAACTGGCCTGTAATTCCCAGGGTTATCCCTAGTCCGTTTTTTGAACAGGGGCACGACATTCGCCACTCTCCAATCCTCTGGTACCACCCCTGTTGACAGTGAGGACGAAAAAATCATTGCCAACGGCTCTGCAATTTCATCTCTTGCTTCCCATAGAATCCTTGGATATATCCCGTCAGGCCCGGGGGACCTGTCTATCCTCAAGTTTTTCAAAATGCCCAACACATCTTCCTTCCTAACAAGTATTTCCTCGAGCTTACCAGTCTGTTTCACACTGTCCTCTCCAACAATATGGCCCCTCTCATTTGCAAATAATGAAGAAAAGTACTCGTTCAAGACCTCTCCTATGTCTTCAGACTCAATACACAATTTCCCGCTACTGTCCTTGATCGGACCTCCCCTCGCTCTAGTCATTCTCATATTTCTCACATATGTGTAAAAGGCCTTGGGGTTTTCCTTAATCCTACCCACCAAGGATTGTTCATGCCCTCTCTTAGCTCTCCTAATCCCTTTCTTCAGTTCCCTCCTGGCTATCTTGTCTCCCTCCAGCGCCCTGTCTGAACCTTGTTTCCTCAGCCTTACATAAGTCTCCTTCTTCCTCTTAACAGGACATTCAACCTCTCTTGTCAACCATGGTTCCCTCACTCAACCATCTCTTCCCTGCCTGACAGGAACATTCATATCAAGGACACGTAGTACCTGTTCCTTGAACAAGTTCCATATTTCACTTGTGTCCTTCCCTGACAGCCTATGTTCCCAACTTATGCACTTCAATTCTTGTCTGACAACATCGTATTTACCCTTCCCCCAATTGTAAACCTTGCCCTGTTGCACGCACCTATCCCTCTCCATTACTAAAGTGAAAGTCACTTTCTACAAAATGCTCCCCCACGAACAAATCTATCACTTGCCCTGGTTCATTACCAAGTACCAAATCCAATATGGCCTCCCCTCTGGTCGGACAATCTACATACTGTGTTAGAAAAGCTTCCTGGACACACTGCACAAACACCACCCCATCCAAACTATTTTATCTAAAGAGTTTCCAATCAATGTTTGGGAAGTTGAAGTCACCCATGACTACTACCCTGTGACTTCTGCACCTTTCCAAAATCTGTTTCCCAAGCTGTTCCTTCACATCTCTGCTACTATTGGGAGGCCTATAAAAACCTCCCAACAAGGTGACTGCTCCTTTCCTATTTCTGACTTCAACCCATATTACCTCAGGAGGCAGATACTCCTCGAACTGCCTTTCTGCAGCTGTTATACTATCTCTAATTAACAATGCCACCCAGACTTCCGGTGGGGGGGCGGGGGGGGGCGAGCAGGGCGGCCGCAAAAAAGAGCTCCCGCCAGTGGCCGCGATTCGCGGCGATTTCGGGGAAATTCCCGAGACCCCACACACTCCCCGACTATCGTCGGCCTTTGGGGCCGCCACGAGCAGCCAGCGGGGCCGGCTTAAAAGTCGGCGAAGAACCCCGCGCGGGTGTCGGGCGGCGGGGGCTGAGGCGCCGGGCCCGGCAGGTCGAAGCAGCGGGGGCGGAGCTTCGACGAGGTCGAGGCGGCAGGCCCGAGGCCCGAGCGCCGTGTAGGGAGGGTGCTCCACGTCGGATGGCTCCCACCTAGGAAGAAGAAGGTTGAAGCCTGGTCCCAGGTGAATGTAGAGGAGAAAGAAAGAAGATTTATGGAAGTTTGGTAAAAGTTTTTTTTTTCTCTCTCAAAAAAGAAGAATGTCAGATTGATGAAGGGCAGGAGGGTGAAGGGGGAGAGAGGTGAAAGGAAAGTAGATAAAAAAACAAGAAGCCGCTAAAAGATGCGAAAAGCAGCGTCAAAGAAAGGAGGAAACGCGGGTTCGCCGCCGAAGGAGAAGACGAGCAAAAGCAAAAGTGTTGACAGGATGGCGGAAGCCGAACTGTAAGGTGGGACCGCAATACTTACGGTGGAGAAGATGACAGAGGTGATGGTGGTGGAGCTGGAAAAACATTTGGTGAGGCACATGGAGATCCTGAAGAAAGAGATGGTGGTCGTGATGAGGTCATTCTTGGAGGAGGCACTCGGCCCGATGAGGGTGGAGGTGGCAAAGGCATTGGCCGAGGTGAGAGAGCAGGGCGAGAAGATGAAGGAGGTGGAGGAGGCCGTGACACGACACAGCGACCAGGTCACCTCGATGGGGGACGCGCTGCAGAGAGTGGTGGAGGTTAACAGAGGACTCCGAGCAAAGCTGGAAGCTCAAGGCGGCACAATTTGAGAATGCCCGAAGGGACAGAGGGCCCAAGGCCAACGCAATACTTCGCTAAGAAGTTGGCAGAGCTGATGGGGGAGGGTGAGAACCCCACCCTGTATGAGCTGGACCGAGCTCATCAGTCATTAAGGCCGAAGCCCAAAGTGAACGAGCCGCCAAGGGCAGTAATTATCTGCTTCCATAAGTTTTGCATGAAGGAGAAAGTATTAAGCTGGGCGAAGCAGAAGCGTGAGGTGCTGTGGGATGGTACTGCGGTTCGGATCGACCAGGACTGGACGGTGGAGTTGGCAAAAAGACGAGCGGCGTTTGGGTGAGTGAAGGCGTCTTTGTACAAGAAGGGGGTGCGATTTGGTGTGGTGTACCCGGCGAAGTTGAGAGTAACATATAACGCCAAAGACTTTTATTTTGAGACAGCGGAGGCGGCTGAGGCGTTCGTGAGGGCAGAAGGCTTGGGACAGACGTGAAGAGCGGAACTGGTCAAGAGGTCAAGGGTGCTTGCACATCTTAAAAGTTTGAAAGCCGATGTAGCAATGCTGCAGGAGACTCACTTGAGGGTGAAGGACCAGGTGAGACTTAAAAAGGGCTGGGTTAGCCAAGTGTTTCACTCCGGATTTGATGGAAGGGCTCGAGAGGTAGCGGTGCTGGTCAGCAAAAGGGTACGCTTCCAGATGGAGAAGGTGGTGGCAGATTAGGGGGGTAGATATGTGATTGTGACAGGGGCATTGGAGGGGAGATTAGTGGCGCTGTTAAGTGTATACGGTCCCAATTGGGACGATGTGGGATTCGCGAGGAAGGTGGTTGGGGCTAATCCCGACTTAGACACGCATGAGCTGATTGTGGGGGGGGGGGACTGGAACCTGGTGCAGGAGCCAAGGTTGGACAGATCACGGCCGCGCTCGCTGATCCCATCGGGGGGGCGAAGGCGCTGGCTGGGCTAATGGTGGAAATGGGAGGGGTGGACCCTTGGAGGTTCCTGCACCCAAGGGAACGGGAGTATTCGTTTTTCTCAGCGGTCCATAAGGTATATTCGCGGATCGACTTTTTTGTGGTGGGGAAGGCTTTGCTGGCTGGAGTCAAGGGGTCGGAATACTCTGCAATTGCAGTGTCAGATCACGCTCCACATTGGGTGGATATGGTGCTAGAGAAGGGGGCAGCGCAGAGACCAGGGTGGAAACTGGATGTGGGGCTTTTGGGGAACCAAGTATTCTGTGAGAAAATTGAAAAGGTAATTAAGGAATATGTAGGTTTCAATTGTACGGGTGAGGTGTCGAAGGCAGTCGGCTGGGAGGCTCTAAAGGCGATGGTGAGAGGTGAGGTAATTTTGTTTAAGGCTAGGGTGGATAAGGAGGAGAGATGGGAGCGGCAGAGGGTAATAGATGAGATGTTGGAGGTAGACAAGAGGTATGCAGAGGATGGGGACCCGGCGAAGCTGGAAAAGAGGAAGGAACTACAGGCGAGCTTCGACCGACTGTCCACCAGGAAGGCGGTGCGCCAACTGAGATGAGCAAGGGGTGCAGTTTATGAACATGGAGATAACATGTATGTTAGCAGGTGAGCTCCGGAGGGAGGCAGCGGCAAGGGAAATTCTTCAAGTGAAGGATAGGGCAGGGAAGTTGGTGGTGGCCCCAGTGCTGATTAACAAGGTTTTTGAGGAGTTTTATGAGAGGTTGTACAAGTCAGAGCCACTCGGAGGAGACCGTGAGATGCAGGAATTTCTCGATGGGTTGGAGTACCCGAGGCTAGGGGAGGGGGACAGGGCTACATTAGAAGGAGCAATAGTGGAACAGGAGATAAAGGATGCGATTGGGAGGATGCAGTCGGGGAAGGTGGCAGGACCGGATGGGTTTCCGGTGGAATATTATAAAAAATTTAAGGATAGGTTGGCACCCCTGATGGTGGGGATGTTGGAGGAGGCGATAGGGAAGGGGGTGTTGCCACAAACCTTGGGGCAGGCATCGATTTCCCTGTTACTAAAAAAAGGATCCGACGGAGTGTGGGTCGTATCGGCCCATATTACTTCTGAATGTGGACGTAAAAGTGTTGGCGAAGGTACTGGCGGGTAGGCTGGAGGAGTGCCTCCCGAAGGTGATAGGGGAGGATCAGACGGGGTTCGTGAAAGGGAGGCAGCTGTTTTCGAACATTAGGAGGGTTTTGAACGTTGTTATGGCACCGGCGGAAGGGAAGGACACAGAGGTAGTTGTGGCATTGGACGCCGAGAAGGCGTTGGACCGGGTAGAATGGGGGGGACTTGATGGCAGTTCTGGAGCGGTTTGGGATTGGACCAAGATTTGTGAACTGGGTAAAGCTATTATATAAGGAACCGAAGGCGAGTGTCCGCACAAATAATATCAGTTCGAGATATTTCTCTCTCCACCGTGGGACGAGACAGGGATGTCCTATGTCCCCCCTGCTGTTTGCACTTGCGATTGAGCCGTTGGCCATCGCATTGAGAAGTTCGGGAGCATGGAAAGGAATAGTGCGGGGGGGGGGATAGAGCATAGGGTGTCCTTATATGCCGACGACTTGCTGCTGTATGTGTCGCAGCCGAGTGCGTCGATAGGAGGAATATTGGAGCTACTGCAGGTATTTGGGTCTTTCTCGGGGTACAAGTTGAACCTGGACAAGAGTGAGTACTTTGTGGTGTCTCGGCCGGGGGTGGGGGCAGGGGTGGGGGGGCTGCCATTCCATAGAGCAGGGACTCATTTTAGGTATCTGGGGGAGCAGGTTGCCCGGGAGTGGGGGAGGCTTCGCAGGTACAACATCACTAGTTTGGTGGGGAGAGTGAAAGCCGATCTGGCAAGGTGGGACGGCCTTCCTCTGTCACTGGCAGGTCGGGTACAGGCGGTTAAAATGAATGTGTTGCCGCGATTCGTGTTTATTTTTCAATGCCTACCGGGGGGCTGTGTAGATTAAGGGTGACTACGGGTAATCCCTGATTCATTTGTTTATGTAAACATGCGGGCTGATGTTTGGGGGTTGGTGGGCGGATGGGATCGTTGTTATTATGGGGATTGACATATCTTGCTGATTATTGTTTATTGTTGATGGGTGTAAATGTGAGAGAAAATGTGAAAAAGGAGAATAATTTTTTTTTTTTTTAAAACAATGCCACCCCCACCTCTTTTACCACCCTCCCTAATCTTATTGAAACATCTATAACCAACATCCATTTCTGCCCCTCTTCTATCAAAGTTTCCGGGTAGTCCCACGTACCGATCCATGCCTTAAGTTCACCCATCTTATTCCTGATGCTTCTTGCGTTGAAGTATACACACTTCAACCCATCTCCGTGCCTGCAAGTACTCTCCTTTGTCAGTGTTCCCTTCCCCACTACCTCACTACATGCTTTGGCATCCTGAATATCGGCTACCTTAGTTGCTGGACTACAAATCCGGTTCCCATTCCCCTGCCAAATTAGTTTAAACCCTCCCGAAGAGTACTAGAAAACCTCCCTCCCAGGATATTGGTGCCCCTCTGGTTCAGATGCAACCCGTCCTGCTTGTACAGGTCCCACCTTCCCCAGAATGCGCTCCAATTATCCAAATACCTGAAGCCCTCCCTCCTACACCATTCTTGCAGCCACGTGTTCAACTGCACTCTCTCCCTATTCCTAGCCTTGCTATCACGTGGCACCGGCAACAAACCAGAGATGACAACTCTGTCTGTCCTGGCTTTTAACTTCCAGCCTAATTCCCTAAACTCGTTTATTACCTCCACACCCCTTTTCCTACCTACGTCGTTGGTACCAATGTGCACCACGACTTCTGGCTGCTCCCCCTCCCCCTTAAGGATCCTGAAGACACGATCCGAGACATCCCTGGTCCTGACACCCAGGAGGCAACATACCTTCCAGGAGTCTCGCTCGCGACCACAGAATCTCCTATCTATTCCCCTAACCATTGAATCTCCTCTTACTATTGCTTTTCTATTCTCCCCCCTTCCCTTCTGAGCCCCAGAGCCAGGCTCAGTGCCAGAGATCTGGCCACTAGGGCCTTCCTCCGGTAGGTCATCTCCCCCCCCCAACAGCATCCAAAACGGTATACTTGTTTTGAAGGAGAACGGCCATGAGGAATCCTTGCACTGTCTGCCTGTTTGTTTTCTTTCCCCTGACTGTAGCCCAGCTACTCTTGTCCTGTACCTTGGGTGTGGTTACCTCCCTGTAACTCTTCTCTATAACCCCCTCTGCCTCCCGGATGATCCGAAGTTCATCCAGCTCCAGCTCCAGTTCCCTAACACGGTCTCTGAGGAGCTGGAGGTGGGTGCACTTCCCGCAGGTATAGTCAGCGGGGACACCGGTGGTATCCCTCACCACCCACATCCTCCAGGAGGAGCATGCAACTGGCCTAGCCTCCATCCCTCTTACCTTCCAGAATATAGCTGCCCTGTGGAGCACCTGGACCTCCACCCTCCGACTCTGCTCCCAGTCAGTTGCACTCTCTGTAAACTCCTGGCTCCCTTCTCGCTCTTTGCGGAAAGGTAGGAAACAAAATGAAAGGAGCACCTTACTCCCTCTTCACCTAACTCCCTCAGTCACCAAACTCTCACTATAGCACTCAAATGCACCAAATTCAGCACTCCCTCAGTCACCAAACTCTCACTATAGCACTCAAATGCACCAAATTCAGCACTCCCTCAGTCACCAAACTCTCACTATAGCACTCAAATGCACCAAATTCAGCACTCCCTCAGTCACCAAACTC
Source organism: Scyliorhinus torazame (assembly GCF_047496885.1). Taxonomy (NCBI): domain Eukaryota; kingdom Metazoa; phylum Chordata; class Chondrichthyes; order Carcharhiniformes; family Scyliorhinidae; genus Scyliorhinus; species Scyliorhinus torazame. Next base: position 93,200,247 of record NC_092711.1, read on the forward strand.
TCACTATAGCACGCAAATGCACCAAATTCAGCACTCAGTGCAAACAAAGTCTGCACTGTAGGGGGATCACTTTTATACTGTGAATCTAGCCTCTGAAAACTGGCCTAATCCAATTAACTAATTAACAAGCTCCAGCTGCAAGTAGAACCTTTGTTTAAAGCTGATTGAAAATTCACCTTCTTCTAAACCAAACAGCAACTTTTAAGTTAATGAACTAAATAAAAGAAAGACTAGACTTTAGATAAAAATGAACCCTTATACTCCCTCAGTCACCAAACTCTCACTATAGCACTCAAATGCACCAAATTCAGCACTCAGTGTAAGCTCAGGGACTTTTATTTTGGAATGGCGGAAGCACCGGAGGAGTTTGCAAAGGAGAAGGACTGTGGCAGAACTGAGAAATTGAGAAATGGCCATGTGCAGATGTAACCTCATGACTGTATTTCCTTCTTTTTTGTTTCACTGCGTACGGGTGTATGGGCTAAAGGAGCCAATGGTGTATATATTTGGACAAGGGAAGTGATGGGATTTTCACTCGAAATGAGGGCTCTTTGGGGTGTAGATGGGTCTGCAGGGTTTGTGTGCTAAAAGGGGATTTCTGGGCTTTCCTGGGGCCGGGCAAGGGGGAAAGGGACCCGGGCGGGGACCTCCACGCTGGCCGGTTTAAGCCAGCCAGTGAACGGGAGTGAGGTGGGGGAGGGCAGCGGCCATCGGAGCCTGGCAGAACAGGGTCCGAGTGGTCTAGCCGGGGTGGAAAGTTGGGGGGAAGGAACTGAGGTTGGCGGGAGGAGTTTTACAAGAGGCAGTGGACGGGAGGAGTTGGAGACTGTGTGTGTGTGTGGGGGGGGGGAGGTGGTGTACAACTCTTGGGCATCATGTACGGTACTCTTTCAGGGGTTGGATGGCGTTGAGTGTAGGGGAGGGGGAGGGGGAGTGGACTCTATAGGTCAATGGTGACCATGGGCGGTCCCGGACTCCTTTTTCTTTTTCTCCTTTGTTTTTTGTTTCCACCGTGGGAGGGTTTGTTTTATTGGATGCATATGTTGACAGGTGGGCTGTTGTTTGGGGTGGTGGGAGGATGGGATCGTTGGTATTGTTAAGGGGATTGATTTTGTATTTGTTACCGTTTACTGTTTGTGGGTGGGGTGTAAATTTTGAAGGAAAATGTGAAAATGGAGAATAAAAATATTTTTAAAAATAAAATAAAATTATATTTGAAGCAGTACAGACTTGTCTGAAGGAAAGGGGGACGCTGAAACAAACCAGTTGAAACAGCCTTTTGAAGACACTCATCCAGAGTCTGCATGGATGCTAACATGAGCCAAATCTGTTTTGGAAAGCAAGTATTATTCTGTGCCATTGGTATGTCGGATAGATTGAGAGCTGTATGTTTTCTTCCATTTTTGTTATTTAATTGGGAATAGAGATAGTAATTAATGGTATTGTATTTACTGTATTGAGTTGTATTGTTTAAGGGGCAATTGTAAGCTAGTTTTGGGTGTGATCATAAAGAATTTAATGTTGTGGTAATAATAAAATTATGTTTTAAAATTTTAAAAAACAAAATAGGTGCTGTGACTGAGTGAACCCTGTTCACACACAGAGCAGGTGACCAGCCTCTCCCCAACGTGAGTGCATTGGTGTGTCTGCACCTCACTTGTATTTCTCATATTCAAAACAAGAGGTCATTTATCAATGAACACGTTGATGTGCAGCGAGGGTGCTTAACCGAGTCAATCCCTTCCCACACACAGCAGGTGAATGGCCTCTCCAGTGTGAACCCGCTGGTCCCTCAGCAGGGTGGATGACTGAATGAATCTCATCCCACACACAGAGCAGGCGAATGGCCTTTTTCCAGTGTGAGTTTGCTGGTGCCTGATCAGGGTGGCTGACTGAGTGAATCCTTTCCCACACATGGAGCAGGTGAACGGCCTCTCTCCAGTGTGAGTGTGTTGGTGTTGCATCAGGTTCTTCCTGCTTTTCAAGCTCTTCCCACAGTCAGAACATTCTAAAGGTCTCTTATTGGAGTGAGCACGCTGGTGTGACTGTAGGTGTTGTGACTGAATGAAATCTTTTCCACACACGGAGCAGGCCTCTCCCCTGTGTGACTGCGTTGATGCGTTTCGTGATGGGATGGGTAATTGAATCCCTTCCCACAGTCCCCACATTTCCATGGTTTCTCTATGGTGCCAGTGTCCAGGTTGGATGATCAGTTGAAGCCTTCTTCACACACAGATCACGTGTACGGATTCTCGCTGTGATGTTTTTCAGGCTGTGTAACTGGTTAAAGTTCTTTCCACAGTCAGTTCACTGGAACACCTTCACTCAGGGGGATGGGGGGGGCGGGGGGGCGCTATCATTGCTTTTCCAGTCACACTGATATTTGAAATATTTTCCCACATACAGAAGACAAACATTTCTCCTTCCACAATATTATTAAAACCAGGAAATCTTTACAGACAGCATGTCTGCTGGAGAAGTGATTGACAGTCAATGTGGTTAGCACTGCTGCCTCATGGCGCCAATGATCCGGGTTCGATCCCGGCCCCGCTCACTGTCCGTGTCGAGTTTGCACATTCTGCCCGCGTGGATCTTACCCCCACAACCCAAAGTTGGATTGGCCATGCTAAATTGCCCCTTAATTGGAAAATAAAGAATTTGGCATTTAAATTTTTTTTAAATGACAAAGAGGATAATAATACAAGGCAAAACAGGGTGACAATGAGACAAGTAAGTAAACTAATAGGACAAGTGAAGAAATAAAAGACAGGTCCAGGGGAGGTATAAATGGCAACAGCAGAACCATTACCAGTGCCTACTGTCTAAAAATATCGGAGTGATGATTATAATCTGAAATTACTGGAATGAATGTTGTGTCTGGAAGGTTGGAAATTGCCTGATCAAGGATGAGGTTATGTTCCTCGAGTTTCCTTTGAGCTTTATTGTAATGGTGCAGGAGGCTGAGGACAGAGTGGGAGTGGGGCAGGGAATTAAAATATTAAATGATCAGAAGCTCAGGATTATGCTTGCTGACTGAATGGTGATGTTCCACAGTCACCCAATCCAGATTTAATCTCCTCAGTGTGGGGGAGACCAAATCGTGAGCACAATAGTGAGTAGCACCTGGAAAGTGTGTTTGGAATCCAAGAATATGGGAATGCAGGAGATGAAATGGTGGTTGTTGCATCTGTTGTTTCTGCATGGAAAGATTTACAGTGATTTACAAGAAATGGGAGCGGGGGGGAGACCATATGGCTCATCGAGCCTCTATTTCTTGCTGGGTGTAACCTGCCCGTTCAGGCAGCATTCTGGTACACTTTCCTGCTTCTTCTCCAGTCTTTCTAGATCCATCTTATGATATGGAGACATTAGCTTGACAATCCTATGAAGTAAACTTTAGTCTAGCCTCGTGTCACCGAGCTGAAATCCAGTCTTTCTCTGACGCATTCTTAATGTCATCACTGACAGGTTAAGAGTGAAAAATCAACTGTTTAGCAGTAATAATGTGCAGATGCCGGTGCTGGACTGGGGTGAGCACAGTAAGAAGTCTTACAACACCAGGTTAAAGTCCAACAGGTTTGTTTCGATGTCACTAGCTTTCGGAGCGCTGCTCCTTCGCCTGAGGAAGGAGTTGTGCTCCGAAAGCTAGTGATTTGAAACAAACCTGTTGGACTTTAACCTGGTTTAGCAGTGAGGGGAATAGGCAAGTTTGTAGATGCTCTACAGTGGTACAGACTTGTTGGATCTGCTTCTTCTGTCCCATCTTATATTCAGGTAATGGGTAAACGATAAAAATACTGCAACATACAGGCATTTGGGGCAACTTTGAGTTTGCTGCTCAGATTAGGTAGTCTCCACATCATAAAATGGATCTAGAAGGACTGGAGAAGATGCAGGAAAAGATAGTTGAATTATGCCTGAACTGGCAGGTTATACCCGGCAAGAAAGATTGGACAGGGTGTAAACCTTTTCTCTGGAAAAGGGAATAAAAGATGACCTGATCCTGTAAGATTATGAAAAGGTTTGACATGAGAGACAAGTGGAAGATGTTTCCACTGGATGAGAATAAATATGAGTTAGTTATTCATTAATCTAATGTGCAGTTCAGGAGCAGTTCAGAGGGAGATCACTCTCACACTTCACGTGTGCAAAGGGATTTCCTCAGTTTTCCCACTGGTTAACACTCAAATTTTAAAAGCTCAAACTATTTGATCCAATTTCAGCATATTGTTATTGGCGAGGGGCAACTTAACTGTTGGGTCTATGGGGACAAAAATCGCTCGTTCACCCAAACCTGTTGGGACCCTGATGAGTTCACATCTCACTGTCGTCACTGTTGTCAATCACACCCAGGACAGGACTGTGATGGAGGGCCCGTACTATTTAGGTGCTGTATTAATTGATTTAATACATTTGTTATCTTGGACCAATGTTACCAGTCATAATCGGTTCACAAAGCATAATTTATATCACCAATATGTATCGTGTATAACAACCTGCAGTTGAGAATGTGCTTTCAAAAGCTCCTCGCACAGTCTGTCTGTGACTGGTGCATGCGCCGTTCAGGTTGCCACTGATGGTGCGAGGAGCAGGAAAGAAACAATCGAGCGACTTTCAGTATTGGAGCCGGTGGTGACCGGGGAGCAGCAGAAGCTGCGGAGTGAGCCGGGAGGCTTCATAAATACCCCGTGGAGGCTTCAACTCCCGAGGAAAATGTTAACGGTCCCGTCTTAAACAGCACCGAACAGAGTGAGAGCTGAGCGGCTACAGGCGCGTGTTACCGGCCGCCATCTTTACAGAGGACAAGGAGCCGCAGGGCGCATGCGCTGCCAGCCTGGACCAGATGCCAACTCTCCCGGATTGACTGACTGGAGTCTCTGGGATTTTATTTTATTCTTTTGTGTAAGTCACTGGCTGGGCCAACCCACTGCGCCACCGTGCTGCCTTTCTTGGGCATTTTAAGAGCCAACCAGCTGACTGTAGATCTGGAATCACATGTAGGCCAGAGCAGGTAAGGATAGAAGATTTCCTTCACTGAAGGACAGGAGTGAACCAGGTGGGTCTTTGCAACAATCGACAATCGTTTCATGGTCATCAGTAAACTTTCAATCAATTCAAATTTTACCTTCTGCCTTGGTGAGATTCATACCTGGGAAATCATTCGGACAGTGAGAGGGGGGCACGGTAGCACAGTGGTTAGCACTGCTGCCTCACGGCGCTGAGGTCCCAGGTTCAATCCCGCTCTGCATTACTGTCCGTGTGGAGTCTGTGCATTCTCCCCGTGTTTACGTGGGTTTTGCCCCTACAATCCAAAGCTGGGCAGGTAGGTGAATTGGCCACGCTAAATTGTCCTTTAATTATAAATAAGAAATTGGGTATTCTAAATTTTAAAAAAGGGACAGTGAAAAATATTTTTGGATCTCTGGAAAATCATTAGGGCAGTAAAAAAGATTTTTTTAACATCTCTCTTCAGCGGAGACACAATTATTAAAAATGGGATAAAGGTTGATTGTTTGACAGTCAATCACTGTCCTGTGAGGTAATGAATCCTTTTGCTTCCCAATTGACCGAGGAAGGCAGTGTGTCACAAGGATGGATGTGTTGACCGATTAATGGCTGGAGGATGGGGGCAGGTCATGTGATCAAACCTCCAGGAATACATTTAATCAAAGTTGGTGAGGAGAGAATGTTGTGAATTTCTATCCTAAACTGACAGTGAGGTTTCTGTAAATTTACAGGATACTGGAAGTGGAGGTTTAACAGACGGGAAACGCAAACCAAACGTCACATCGCGATCTGACAGAGTCACTCGGTTCATCTGAACCTGAATTTCAGCAGCATCTGGGTGTGGAAGGTAAAAGGTTTGTCTGTTCTGTCTGTGAGGGAAGATTTCAGGTCTCAGTGTGACTGGAAAAGCCCCGAGATTCACAAACCCTGGTTAGACCAAACCTGGAGAACTGTGTTCAGTTCTGGGCAAGAAACCTGAGGAGGGATAGAATGGCCTCGGAGGGAGCGTAGCACAGATTTGCCTCAGTGATATCTGAAACCCCGGGGTTAAATTACAAGGTGAGGTCACACAATTGCCAGCTCTCTAATCGGCACAGTAGCACAGTGGTTATCATTGTTGCTTCACAATGCCAGAGATGAAGGTTCGATTCCCGGCTTGGGTCAATGTCTGTGCGGAGTCTGCATGTTCTCCCCGTGTCTGTGTCGGTTTCCTCCGGGTGCTCTGGTTTCCTCCCACAAGTCCCGAAAGACGTGCTTGTTAGGACATTCTAAATTCTCCCTCCGTGTACCCGAACAGGCCACAGAGTGTGGAGACTAGGGGCTTTTCACAGTAACTTAATTGCAGTGTTCATAGAATTTACAGTGCGGAAGGAGGCCATTCGGCCCATCGAGTCTGCACCAGCTGTTCATGTAAGCCTACTTGTGACACTGATAAAGAGTATTATTATCTGGAGCAATCCAGTCAGTCTTATTCTCCTATGTCTGTATCCTCACAGCTTTATTTCTCTCAGGTTTCTGTCCAATTTTTAAAAAAATCATTTATTGTGTCTATTTCCAAACTCCATCATTGGCAGCAAGTTTAAGGTCATTGCCACTGGCTATATAAAAACATTTTTCCTCATACCTCTTGGACCATTTACAAGCATAGATACAGAGCAACATAGAGAATAGGAGCAGGAGGAGACCATTTGGCCCTTCGAGCCTGCTCCACCATTCATTACGATCAGAGCTGATTAGGCTCAATAGCCTAATCCCGCTTTCACCCATATCCTTTGATCCCCTTCACTCCAAGTGCTGTATCGAACTACTTCTTGAAAACATGCAATGTTTTGGTCTCAATTACTTCCTGTGGCAACAAATTCCACAGGCTCACCACTCTCCAGGTGAATATATTTCTCCTCATCTCTGTCCTAAATAATCTATCCCATATCCTCAGACTGTGCCCCCTAGTTCTGGACACACCCACTATCGGGAATGTCCTTCCTGCATCTACCCTGTCTAATCCTGTCAGAATTTTATAGGTCTCTCTTTTTAATTATACATTTAGAGTGCCCAATTCCTTTTTTTTTTCCAACTAAGGGGTAATTTTCGCGTGGCCAATCTACCTACCCTGCACCTCTTTGGGTTTGTGCGAGTGAGCCCCATGCAAACACAGGGAGAATGAGCAAACTCCACACGGACAGTGACCCGGGGCCAGGATCAAGCCTGGGTCATCGGTGATGTGAGGCAGAAGTGCTAACCACTGTGACACCATGTCAACCACATTTTACAGGTTTCTAAGAGATTCTGAACTCCAGTGAATACAATCCTAACCGATGCAATCTCTAATACATCAGTCCCTCCCATCCCAGGAATCAGTCAGGCAAAACGTTGCTGCACTTCCTTTCTAGCGAGATCATCTTTCCTCAGATAAGGAGACTAGTACTGCGCACAATATTCCAGCTGTGGCCTCACCAAGGCCCTGTATAATTGCAGCAAAACATCGCTGCTCCTCTACTCGAATCCTCTTGCTATGAAGACCAACATACCAACTGCCTTCTTTACCGCCTACTGTACCTGCATGCTTACATACAAACTAGGAGCAGGCCACTCGGCCCCTCGAGCCTGCTCCTTACACACAAACTAGGAGTCGGCCCCTCGAGTCGCCCCCTCGAGCCTACTCCTTAGACACAAACTAGGAGTCGGCCCCTCGAGCCTGCTGATTACATCAAACTAGGAGTCAGCCACTCAGCTCCTCTGGCCTGCTCCATCATTCAATGATTTTAACCTCAACTCCACATTCCGGCTGACCCCGATAACCTTTCACCCCCTTGCTTATCGAGAATCTATCCATCTCTGTCTTAAAAATATTCAAGGACTCTACTTCCACTTCATTTTAAGAAAGGAAGTTCCAAAGTCATAGAATCTGGGGTGCAGAAGGAGCCCATTCGGCCCATCTAGTCTGCATCAACCCTCCAAAAAAGCACCCCACCCAGGCCCACCCCATCCTCGTAACCCCACCAACGTCCACATCGTTGGAGACAAAGGGGCAATTTGGCATGGCCAATCCATCTAACCCGCACATCGATAATAATAATAATCTTATAATAGTCTTTATTGTCACAAGTAGGCTTACATTAACACTGCAATGAAGTTGCTGTGAAAAGCTCCTTTAAACTGTGTGAGAAAACCGGAGCACCCGGAGGAAACGCACGCAGACTACGGGGAGAACGTGTAAACTCCACACAGTCACCCAGGGTCGGAATTGAACTCGGGACCCTGGTGCTGTGAGGCAGCAGTGCTAACCACTGTGCCACCCCGTCTTACAACCCTCAAGAGAAAAAAATATCCTCATGTCTATCATAAATGGGTGACCCCTTATTTTGCAACAGTGACCCTCTCGTTCTAGATTCTCCCACAAGAGGAAACATCCTCTCCACATCCACCCTGTCAAGATCCCTCAGGATCTTATATACTTCAATCCAGGTATTACCCAAAACTTTAAAATCTGTGTCCCGGCTGCTTGTACGATCAGTGAATGGAAACAGTTTCTTTATCCACCCGAGGGAAATTTGGCATAATCTTGTGTCCCTGAATCAAATCTCCCCTCAATCTCCTTTGCTGGAACCATTCTAGTAAATCTCCTCTGCACCTTCTCCAAGAACCTTCACATCCTTCCTGAAGAGTGGTGGCCAGAGCTTTATAAACATTTATAGAACACCTCGTCTACAGAATCATAGAATCGTATAATTTACAGTGCAGAAGGAGGCCATTCAGCCCATCGGTTCTGCACCGGCCCTTGGAAAGAGCACCTACTTAAGCTTAAGCCCACACCTCTACCCTGTGCTTGTAACCCCAACTCACCTTTCAACACTAAGGGGAAATTTAGCAAGGCAAATCCACACAATCTGTACATCTTTGGACTGTGGTAGGAAACCGGAGCACCCGGAGGAAACCCATGAAGACACGGGGCTAAAATGCAAACACCACACAGGCAGTCACCCGAGACTGGAATTGAACCCGAGACCCTGGAGCTGTGAGGTAGCAGTGCGAACCACTGTTCCACCGTGCCACCGCATAACCCATCTAGCTTGCACACCCCTGGATATTAAGGGGCAATTTATCAAGGCCAATCCACCTAACTTTCCCTTCTTTGGACTGTTGGAGGAAACCTGAGCACCGGGTGGAAACCCACGCAGACACGGGGAGAAAGTGCAAACTCCACACACACAGTCACCAAGGCCAGAATTGAACCCGGGTCCCTGGCGCTGTGAGGCAGCAGTGCTAACTGCCGTGCCACTAGAAGCATAGTTTCTGCATCAATATTATTGTTTAGGAAGTTCAAGATCGAATTTGCTTTGCCAACTACTCTCTTAATATGTCTTGTAGATATACAAAATCCCTCTTCGCCTCTTTCTCTCTCCTCCCAAAGAGGTCAGTTAGGTTTTTGTGACAATCCAGTAGTTTTCATGGTCACTTTTTCCCAGTGTCGGCCCCACAAATGACCAGATTCATTCAGCTCAATTTTACAACCTGCTTTTGTGTGTTCTCTCTCACTCCCTATTTTCTGTTTTGAATCTGTTGCACAGGGTGTTCGAAGGGGAGGCTTCAAAGTCCGGAAACTCAAACCAAGCATCACATCAGGATCTGACAGAGTCCTCAATTTATCGTATCCTGAATATCATTGAACATGGAAGGAAAAAGCATCATTCACAGTGCGGGGAAACCGTACACGTGTTGTGTGTGTGGACGACGATTCAGTCAATCATCAGGCCTCACAAGCCACAAATGCAGTCACACTGAGGAGAAACCGTGGAAATGTGCGGACTGTGGGAAAGGATTCACTTCCCCATCCAAGCTGGAAACTCATCGACGCAGTCACACTGGAGAGAGACCGTTCACCTGCTCCAAATGTGGGAAGGGATTTACTATTTCAGACCACCTGCTGAGTCACCAACGAGTTCACACTGGGGAGAGACCATTCACCTGCTCAGAGTGTGGGAAGGGATTCACTCAGTCATTCACTCTGTCCACACACCAGCGAATTCACACTGGGGAGAGACCATTCACCTGCTCCAAGTGTGGGAAGGGATTCACTCAGTCATCCACTCTGTCCACACACCAGCGAATTCACACTGGGGAGAGACCATTCACCTGCTCCAAGTGTGGGAAGGGATTCACTACATCATCCCACCTGCTGAGACACCAGCAAGTTCACACTGATGAGAGACCGTTTCAATGTCCAGACTGCGGGAAGTGCTATAAAGGTTCTGGGGATCTGATGCGCCATCAACCTGTTCACACTGGCGAGAGACCATTCAGGTGCTCTCACTGTGGGACTGGGTTCAGACGATCATCTAACCTCATTGCACATCAGCGAGTTCACACTGGGTAGACTGTTCACCTGCTCCGATTGTGGAAAGGGATTTGCTCATTCATCCGTTCTTGGATTTGATTTATTGTTGTCACATGTATTAGTAGACAGTGAAAAGTATTGTTTCTTGCATGCTGTACAAACAATGCATACCGTACATAGGGAAGGAAGGAGAGACTGCAGAATATAATGTTACAGTTATAGCAAGGTGTAGAGAAAAGATCAACTTAATACGAGGAAGGTCCATTCAAAAATCTGATGGCAGTAGGGAAGAAGCTGCTCTTGAGTCGGTTGGTACGTGACCTCCAACTTTGGTATCTTTTTCCTGATGGAAGTAGGTGGAAGAGAGTATGTCCGGGGTGCGTGGGGTCCTTAATTATGCTGGCTGCCTTTCTGAAGCAGCGGGAATTATAGACAGAGTCAATGGATGGGAGGCTAGTTTGCGTGATGGATCGGGCTACATTCACGACCTTTTGTAGTTTCCTGCTGTCTTGGGTAGAGCAGGCTCCATACCAAGCTGTGATACAACCAGAAATAATGCTTTCTATGGTGCATCTGTAGAAGTTGGTGAGAGTAGTAGCTGACAGGCCAAATTTCTTTAGTCTTCTGAGAAAGTACAATCGTTGTTGGGCTTTCTTAACTATAGTGTCGGCATGGGGGACCAAGACAGGCTGTTGATGATCTGTACACCTAAAAACTTGAAGCTCTCGACCCTTTCTACTTCGTTCCCATTGATGGAGACAGGGGCATGTTCTCCACTACGCTTCCTGAAGTCGATGACAATCTCCTTCGTTTTGTTGACATTGAGGGACAGATTATTGTTGTTGCACCAGTTCACCAGATTCTCTATCTCATTCCTGTACTCTGTCTCGTCATCCGACCCACTACGGTGGTGTCATCAGCAAATTTGAAAATCGAGTTGGAGGGGAATTTGGCCGCATAGTCATAGGTGTATAAGGAGTATAGTAGGTGGCTGAGGACACAGTCTTGTGGAGCACCGGTGTTGAGGATGATCGTGGAGGAGGTGTTGTTGCCTATCTTTACTGATTGTGGCATGTGGGTTAGAAAGTTCAGGATCCAGTCGCAGAGGGAGGAGCCGAGGCCAAGGCCATGGAGTTTGGAGAGGAGTTTTGGAGGAATGATGGTGTTGAAGGCTGAGCTGTAGTCGATAAATAGGAGTCTGATACAGGTGGCTTTGTTATCTAGGTGTTTCAGGGTAGAGTGCAGGGCCATGGAGATGGAGTCTGCTGTGGACCTGTTGTAGCGGTAAGCGAACTGTAGTGGATCAAGGCAATCCGGGAGGCTGGAGTTGATTCGTGCCATGACTAACCTTTGAAGCGCTTCATGATGGATGTCAGAGCCACTTGACGATAGTCATTAAGGCACACTCTTGACCTTTTTTTGGTATAGCAATGATGGTCGTCTTCTTGAAGCAGATATGGATCTCAGATTGTTGTAAAGAGAGGTTGAAGATGTCTGCGAATATCCCCGCCAGCTGATCCGCGCAAGACCCAAATGCTCGTCCAGGTACCCCATCCAGGCCAGTGGCTTTCCGTGAGTTGACCTTCGAGAAGGCTGCTCTGAAATTCTCTCCACACATCAGCGAATTCACACTGCGGGGAGGCCATTCACCTGCTCCAAGTGTGGGAAGGGATTCACTCAGTCATCCATTCTGTCCACACACCAGCGAGTTCACTCCAGGGAGAGACCACATTCGCCTGCTCCGAGTGTGGGAAGGGATTCACTCAGTCATCCACCTTGCAGAACCACTATCGAATTCACACTGGGGAGAGACCATTCACCTGCTCAGAGTGTGGGAAGGGATTCACTCGATCATCCAACCTGCTGAGACACCAATGAGTTCACAAGTAACCACAGTGATTGGATTTTGCTGTTACTCACATTCAGGACTGAACCATGTTCATTTGGGTCTCTTTCTGCTGATAACAATTCCAGCCCATTTACAGGGGCTAATATTCTGGCTAAAAGTCAAATAAATTAGATTTGTGTGAAATATGCAGAGTGCTGAAACTTTTTAATATCTCTGACACAAGTTAGTTCCTTTTGAAGTACTCTCGCTCTCCCCTGTCTCTTCCATCCTCACCACCAACAAGAAGTGTGAGGAGCTTGTGGAGCTTCTTTGTGACTGAGATTGAGTAAATCCGATCAGCTGCCTCTGCTGCTTCCCTCTCTTCCACGAGCCCACCGGACCGAACTGTCTCGAAACTTCGTCCTTTCCCCAGCCCTGAACCCACATCTTTCTCTAGTTTCTCTCCCATCTACCCTCATGCCCTCTGAGCTCATCTTGTCCATGAGATCCAGATCCTGCTCCATTGACTCTATTCACACTGAGCTACTGATCAGCCAACTACCCTGTGTCCATGGATATTGTCAACATTTCTCTCTCTTCAGCTACTGCCCCTCTGTCCTTCAAATCTGCCATCATCACCCCCTCCTCAATAAAACAAACCCTTGACCCTGCCATCCTTACAAATTACTGCCCCATCTTCAACCTCCCTCTCCTCTCCAAACTCTTTAAACATGTTGCCACCTCCCAAATCCTTGCCCATCGTTCCCAGAACTCCCATGTTTGAATCCCTTCAATCAGGTCTCTGCCCTGTCACAGTGAAACACAAGAGACAAACAGAATCTTACCCAGAGAGAAAGGCAGACAATCCGGGAGCTTGGATCCAACACGGATATGTCCATAAGACCAGAAGACAAGGACAACAGCACAGTCATTATTTTATCTTCTTAAATTTAGAGTACCCAATTATATATTTTTTACAATTAAGGGGTAATTTAGCGTGGCCAATCCACTTAACCTACACATCTTTGGGTTGGGGGGGTGAAACCCAAGCAGACACGGGGAGAATGTGCAAACTCCACACAGACAATGACCCACTGCCAGGTTGGAACCCAGGTCCGGGATCGAACCCAGGTCCTCAGCGCATAAGGAGCACAGTCATTATTGAGAGACAACAATACATGCTGGAGCCAAGACAGAGAACTTGACAACACGAATCATAACACCAACCTACCTAGACCCATATACCCGAGACAGGAAGGCGAATTGGAGACAGACTGGAAGAACTCAAAGATTCCAGACACATTAACCAAAAACAGATGGAATATCTGAGGTACAACAGGCGGAAGGAAGTTCCAACTGCTTCCTAAAATACACAAACACCAAACGCATGGACAGTACCAGGGAAATACCACCAGACAGACCCATCAGATCAGACTGAGATCCTACAGAATTGCTGAAACATCAACACACTGGTCCTAGTAGTTTTTAAATAAATTTAGAGAACCCAATTCATTTTTTCCAATTAAGGGGCAATTGAGTGTGACCAATCCACCTACCCTGCACATCTTTGGGTTGTGGGAGCAAAACCCACGCAAACACGGGGAGAATGTGCAAACTCCACAGGGACAGTGACCCAGAGCGGGAAACGAACCTGGGACCTCGGCGCCGTGATGCAGCAATGCTAACCACCGTACTACCGTGCTGTCCCTGATCCTGGTAGTTGATGGTATAGTGGTTCAATAAATATAATTTGTGGATTAGAAATGGGTGTAATATAGAGCAAAAACAGGAAATAAAAATAATATTTATTATTGTCACAAGTAGGCTTACATTAACAGTGCAATGAAGTTTCTGTGAAAATCCCCTAGTCGCCACACTCCGACGCCTGTTCGGATACACCGAAGGAGAATGTCCAAATTACTTAACAGCACGTCTTTCAGGAGTATGGGAGGAAACCGGAGCACCCGGAGGAAACCCACTGAGACACGGGGAGAACGTGCAGACTCCGCACAGACAGTGACCCAAGCCGGGAATCAAACCTTGGACTCTGGAGCTGTGAAGCAGCAGTGGTAACCACTGTGCTACGGTGCTGCCCTGTGCTGGATGAACTCAACAGGTCTGGCAGCATCACAGAACCCCTGCAGTGCAGAAGGAGGCCATTAGGCCCATCGAGTTAGCACTAACCCTACAAAAGAGCACCCTACCCAGGTGTACTTACTCTGTCCTCTCCCCATAACCCCAAAAGGAGAGGCACAAGGACAGCGGCACCATGGACAAACCGTGGAAATGTGGGGACTGAGGGAAGGGATTCATATCCCGTTTGTGCTGGAAATTCATCTGCGCAGTCACACCGGGGAAAGACCATTCACCTGCTCCGAGTGTGGGAAGTGGTTCATTCGACGAACCCATCTCAACACACCAACTTGTTCACTCTGCTACCAGGGGCGAGATTCTCCGACCCCCCGCCGGGCTGGCGTGAGTCCCGCCCCCGCCAGTTGCCGAATTCTCCGGCACTGGAGATTCGGCGGGGGCGGGAATCGTGCCACGCCGGTTGGCGGCACCCCCCCCCCCCCTGGCGATTCTCTGGGCCGGATGGGCCGAAGTCCCGCTGCTAGAATGCCTGTCCCGCCGGCGTGGATTAAACCACCTCTCTTACCGGCGGGACAAGGCGGCGCGGGCGGGCTCCGGGGTCCTGGGGCGATCTGGCCCCGGGGGGTGCCCCCACGGTGGCCTGGCCCGCGATCGGGGCACACCGATCCACGGGCGGGCCTGTGCCATGGGGGCACTCTTTTCCTTCCGCCTTCGCCACGGTCTCCACCATGGCGGAGGCGGAAGAGACTCCCTCCACAGCGCATACGTGGGGATGCCGTGAGCGGCCGCTAACGCTCCCGCGCATGCGCCGCCCGGCAATGTAATTTCCGCGCCAGCTGGCAGGGCACTTCTGCTAGCTGTCGGGGTGGAAATCAGTCCGGCGCGGGCCTAGCCCCTCAAGGTTAGGACTCGGCCGGTCAAGGGGCGGAGGATTCCGCACCTTTGGGGCGGCGCAATGCCGTACTGATCTGCGCCGTTTTTGCCGCCGGTCGGCGGACATCGTGCCGCTTATGGAGAATTTCACCCGAGATCTTTTAAATGTTCCGACTGTGAGAAGAGCTTTAAAAGAATAGAAAATCTGCTGACACACCAGTGGGTTCACACCAGGGAGAGACCGTACCCCTGCTCTGAGTGTGGGAAGAGATTCAGTCAGTTGTCCAGCTTTCTGTTACACCAGTGAGTTCACACTGGGGAGAAACCAGTTGCCTGCCCCAAGTGTGGGATGTCATTCACTCAGTTATGCAAACTGTTGGATCACCATCGAGTTCACACTGGGGAGAGACCATTCACTTGTTCTGTGTGTGGGAAGGGATTCACTCCGTTATCAATCCCGATGAGACACCAGCGCGTTCACACCGGGGAGAGACCATTCACTTGTTCTGAGTGTGGGAAGGGATTCACTCAGTCGACCCACCTCACTTCACACCAACATGTTCACTCTGACACGAGACCTTTTAAATGTTCCGCCTGTGAGAAGAGTTTCAACAGCAAAATGGATCTGCTGATTCACCAGTGCAGTCACACTGGAGAGAGGCCGTTCACCTGCTCCGTGTGTGGGAAGGGATTCACTCAGCAGCCCCTCCGGCTCAAACACCAGCGCATTCACACCAGGGAGGAGCGTTCATCTGTTCCCTGTGTGGGAAGGGATTCATTCAGTCATCCACCCTGCAGACACACCAGCGAGTTCACAAGTGCGTCCAGGACTCTGCTGTTATTGATGTTAATCACATCCAGGACTGAACCAAAATCACATCCAGGACAGAACCATGTTCATTCTGACAGCTGGAGTTTGTTTGAGTTGATGTTAATAATCCCTGAAACTGAGATTAGAATAGATTGGTGCTTGATCGCCGGCACAGACACAATGGGACAAAGCGGCTTGTTTTGTGCTGTAAAACTCTACAACTCGAACCCATCTCACTTCACACCAACATCTTCACTCTGACACAAGACATTTTAGGTGTTCTGACTGTGAGAAGAACTTAGAAGCAAAATGGATCTGCTGACTCACCAACGCGCTCACACTGGAGACCGTTCACTGCTCGGAGAGTGGGAAGGGATTTATTTCCGGTTGCGCCGCCTCCCTAAACCCCCCAACCCAAGACTGGAAATTCCCGCCCAAGGTAAAGGACCTTTAAAGGGGTGGCACAGTCGCACAGTGAGCAGCACTGTTGCTTCACAGCGCCAGGGGCCCAGATTTGATTCCGGTTTTGGTCACTGTGTGGCGTGTCTGCACGTTCTCCCCATGTCTGCGTGGGTTTCCTCCGGGTGCTCCGGCTTCCCGAAAGATGTGCTGTTAGGTAATTTGGACAATCTGTCATGTGACAGTACCTTTAAGAAATAGGTGTTATCAAATAGCTGTAGTGCATGTACCTTTAAGAACTGGGTGTTTATCAAATAGCTGCAGTGATATCAGAGTGTGGGTGGAGCTGGGGTCTCTGTCTTCACTGCAGCTATTTGATAAACACCCAGTTCTTAAAGGTACTCTCACATGACAATTCTGAATTATCCCTCTCTGTACCTGAACAGGCTCCGGAATGTGCTGAGTAGGGGCTTTTCACTGTAACTTCATTGAAGTGTTAATGTAAAACTACTTGTGACAATAAAGATTAGGATTATTAAATAAAATGTTCCGGCAAATTTCCATCCCGCCCACGATGATTCTCACGTCCGGAAATATGACCCCAGCAAATGGGATGAAGCCAAATCTTTAAAAGGCAAAGTCTTTATTTCAAATTGTTGCCGTGCTGTCAGGGGAAAAGGTTAACTTCTCTGCTTGTTTACAAAACGAAGAGGAAACATTCACAAAGCTTCCCACAGCTTGTGAGCTCCGAAACATGACTTCAAGGCTGAAGTTTATCTTCAGAGAATGAAACGTTTTGGTGCATTTTCCAATTTTACCAGTAAATTGTGATTCACACTGAAAGGTTGACTTTCACTCAGTAATTAGAACATTTCACTTTCTCAGCACTGACACTTCAGATCAAATTCCAATTGTCCACTTCTCTTGCAGCTGGTGTGTGGAGAAGATCATGTTCACTGTAGATCTGTCAGCACAGAAACCGCACTGTGCTTCTGGATAAACTCAGTTTGCAAGTAAATGAATATTTTAAACATCACCTAAGTGAAGGTCTTCCCCTGACTCTAAGGAGATGTCCCTGGAGTTGATGCTGTCTCCTCTGTCATTGCTGTTCTTATTGCATCACACATGTTCCGTGGACCAGTCTCACAGCCCAAAAGGGGAGGGCAGGAAGGTGTGACAGTCGATGGGACTTTCCGTGTGTGAGCAGTTCAGCTGGAATTCCATCCTTGCCGGGCACCTTTCTGCTTGCTCAGCAATCAATGGCCTTTGCCAGCTCAAATGATGAGAGTTTCTTGTCCAACTCAACCATGACAAGAAGCTGCAGGAAAGTCAAACAGAGACTGGGAGATGCCCTTCTCACAGGGGTACAGCTCACTGTTGTGTTCAACCCAGCTCCTCCTCACTCTCTCACCATGACTGACACTGAGCATGTTCAGAGCACACACCCACACTGCACCTGTGCACTGGCCTCGTACACTCACTGATCGGGAACTTTCTGCAGCGCGGGGATTCTGGGTAACACAGCCACCATAGAGCAATTAGTAAACAGGAAGATTCTATTTCCCAGTCAGCAAAACAGAAGATCCACAGTTAGGCAAGATGCTGGGCATGAAGCACAATGAGAGGTTTGGATACTTTATTTAATACAGAAGCACATTATTCTGATATCACTTAGACATGGGCAGCAAACAGGCTGATCTGCAGTATGTACAGTATATACAACACCTGGGACACGGTAAATCATCTCATCAAATCAGTGATAGGTTTGTTTACTGATCATAATTGTGACTGGGTCACACTCACGATTCATGCAAAATGCAACTCCCCAGGTTTTTTGACCCACTCCCTCCAGACCTGTTTTCACTCCAAGGGTCTTGACATCTGCCTTAGTCTTCATCCAGCCACGTATATTCAGCTCACACTGCCCAACAACCAGCCTCTCCTGCACTGGGCACAGGGTTTCCATCACCAAAAATCTGTCCCGATCCACCCACATCGACGCTAGCACCAAAAAAGCGCAACAGAGCCGAAACTTCTTCAGGCAACTAAGCAAATTTGACATGTCCACACTGACTCTTACCAACTTTTACAGATGCACCTCAGAAAGCATCCTATCTGGCTGCATCACAGCCTGGTATGGCAACTGCTCGGCCCAAGACCACAAGAAACTTCAGAGAGTAGTGCACACAGCCCAGTCCATCACACAAACCTGCCTCCCATCCATTGACTCTATCCACACCTCCCGCTGTCTTGGGAAAGCGGGCAGCAGAATCAAAGACCCCTCCCACCCAGCTTACTCACTCTTCCAACTTCTTCCATCGGGCAGGAGATACAAAAGTCTGAGAACACGCACGAACTGATTCAAAACAGCTATTACCAGAATCCTAAACGACCCTCTGATGGACTGACCTGATTAATACTACACTCCTGTATGCTGCACTCTATGCCTTTGTCTATATTAACATTGTGTACCTTGTGCTGCCCCATTATTTATTTTCTTTTTAGTTTACTTTATTTTCATGTAGGAAATGATCTGTTGAGCTGCTCGCAGAATAATAATTTTCACTGTACCTCGGTGCACGTGACAATAAACAAATCCAATCCAAATCGCGGGAGCAATCTGCCTCTCCTGCATTGGTGCACTGCATTTCCCTCATAACACAGTGGCATAGAAAGGTGACAGCACAAAACAAAGGCACTCAACAAATTGTATCTGTGCCAACTTTCTGCAACAGACACAATCCCCTGTCATTGGCCCTGAACTCTGCAGATATTTTTCTCCTCAAAGAATGTGAACAGATGACCAAGGAGTTGGCTATTCAGCCCAGTCTGCTCCACCATTTAATAAGGTCATGGCTGATCTGATAGTAACAGATAGTTGTCCAATTCTCTTTTCAAGGCATCAATTGAATCTGCCTCCACCACATTTTTGAGCAGTGCATTCATGATCCCATGTGCAGCACAGAATGTTTTTCTTCACATCGTAAGACATAGGAACAGAATTAGGCCACTCGGCCCATCAAATCTGCTCCGCCATTCAATCATGGCTGATATTTTTCTCATCTCCATTCTCCTGCCTTCTCCCCATAACTCCTGATCCCCTTATTGATCAAGAACCTATCTATCTCTGTCTTAAAGACACTCAGTGATTTGGCCTCCATGGCATTCTGTGGCAAAGACTTGCACAGATTCACCACCCTCTGGATGAAGAAATTCCTCCTCATCTGTTTTAATTCCTCCTCATCACCTGAGGAAGGAACTGTGCTAGTGAGTCGAAACAAACCTGTTGGACTTTAACATGGTGTTGTAAGACTTCTTACTCTGTTTTAAAGGATCGCCCATTTAGTCTGAGATTGTGTCCTCTGTTTCTAGTTTTTCCCACAAGTGCAAACATCTTCTCCATGTCCACTCTACCCAGGCCTCGCAGTATCCCATAAGTTTTAATAAGATCCCCCATAACCTTCTAAACTCCAACGAGTACAGACCCAGAATCCTCAAGCGTTCCTCAGCCGACAAGCTCTTCATTCCAGGGATCATTCTTGTAAACCTCCTCTGGACCTTTTCCAAAGCCAACACATTCTTCCTTAGATAAGGGGACCAAAACTGCTCATAATAATCCAAATGGGGTCTGATCAGAGCCTTATACAACCTCAGAATTACATCCCTGGTCTTGTATTCTAGCCCTCTCGACTTGAATACATTGCATTTGTCTTCCTAACTGCCGATTGAACCTGCACATTAACCTGAAGAGAATCTTGAACGATCTTCGTGCTTGAGATTTCCTCAGCATTTCCCCATTTAGAAAATAGTCTGTGCCTCCTTCCAAAGTCCATAACCTCACACTTTTCCACACTGTATTCCATCTGCCACTTCTTTGCGGACTCTCCAAGCCTTGCTCAGCATTGCTTCTTATTACTTTAAATGAATGCCCTCGGTTTATAACCTTGCCCTAAATATGACTTGCTAGATCAAATGTCTATTGCAGATCCTTACTTTTAATGTGGTCAAATGCCTTTCCATTTGAGAACTGTTCAATAAAGTTATTAGAATTATTTGTAGCTAAGGCAGCATGTGGAGCAGTGGTAAGCACTGGGACTACGGCGATGAGGACCCGGGTTTGAATCCTGGCCCTGGGTTACTGTCCATGTGGAGTTTGCGCATTCTCCACATGTCTGCATGGGTTTCACCACCACAACCCAAGGATGTGCAGGTTAGGTGGATTGGCCACGCTAAATTGCCCCTTAATTGGAAAAACATAATAAGTGGGTACTCTGAATATTTTTTAAAAGTATTATTTGTAGCTTCCCCACCAATCCGTTTTTTCCATTCTCCTGAAGTGACCTTATTTTTATCGGGAGTTAACTGAAGTGTGTTCCTAACCTCTCATTATCTAAATTTCCATTCAACACCTTTCTGTCCACCTGACCCAGTCCATGGCTTTCTCCCTCATTGTCTAAAACACATCAGCAACTTTTGTCTAATTCTAGTGCACACATTTCAATCTAAATCATTGACATATACCGGAACACTGTGAAGCCCCACTGGAACGGACGTCCAGGCATCATTCAGTCCTGGATGTGACTAACAGCAGCAACAACAGCTGAATCCAAACCCTGCTGTTGTCGGTGAACTTGCTGATGTCTGTGCAGGTTGTCTGACTGAGTGAATCTCCTCCCACTCACAGAGCAGTTGAACAGCCTCTCCCAGTACCGCTCCCACATGAAGGCCACACGGTAGCACAGTGGTTAGCACTGTTGCTTCACATCACCAGGGTCCCAGGTTTGATTCCCGGCTTGGGTCACTGTCTGCGCGTTGTTCCAGTGTCTGTGTGAGTTTCCTCCGGTTTCCCCCCACAGTCCAAAGGTGTGCAGGTTAGATGGATTGGCCATGCTAAATTGCCCTTAGTGTCCAAAAAGGTGAGGTGGGGTTATGGGTTAGGTTGGAGGTATGGGCTTAAGTAAGGTGCTCTTTGCAAGGGCCGGTGCACTCGATATGCCGAATGCTCTCCTTCTGCACTGTAAATGCTACGATTCTGTCTCAGCGTGAACTCGCTGGTGTTTCAGCAATTCGGTTTACTTTTAAATCTCTTTTCACAATCAGACCATTTAAAAGGTTTCTGTTCAGTGTGAACAAGTTGGTGTCTATTCAAGTGGGATGACTGAGTGAATTTCTTGTCACACACGGGGCAAGTGTACGGTCTCCGCCCAGTGTGACCTCGCTGGTGTCTCAGAAGCTGGGATGAACATGTGAATCCCTTCCCACACACGGAGCAGGTGAATGGCCTCTCCCCAGTGTGAGTGCGTTGATGTATCACTAAATCCTTTTTACTTTTAAAGCTCTTTTCACAGTCAGCACATTTCAACGGTCTCTGACCAGTATGAAGAAGTTGGTGTCTCAGGAGGTGTGATGACCGAGTGAATCCCTTCCCACACATGGAGCAGGTGAATGGCCTCTCCCCAGTGTGAGTGCGTTGATGTATCAGTAAATTAATTCTGCTTTTAAAGCTCTTCTCACAGTCAGCACATTTAAAAGGTCTCTGGTCAGAGTGAACCAGATGGTGAGACCGGAGGTTTGATAAAGCATTAAATCCCTTCCCACATTCCAGACAGATGAATGGCCTCTCCCCAGTGTGAGTGCGTTGATGTGTCAGTAAATCCATTCTGCTTTTAAAGCTCTTTTCACATTCAGCACATTTCAACGGTCTCTGGTCAGTGTGAACAAGTTGGTGTTTCAGAAGGTGGGATGTACAAGTGAATCCCTTCCCACACATGGAGCAGGTGAACAGCCTCTCCCCAGTGTGAGTTCGTTGGTGTCTCAGTAAATTATTTCTGCTTTTAAAGTTCTTCTCACAGTCAGCACATTTAAAAGGTCTCTGATCAGAGTGGACCTGATGGTGAGTCCGGAGGTTTGATAAAGCATTAAATCCCTTCCCACACACGGAGCAGGTGAAAGGCCATTCCCCAGTGTGAGTGCGTTGGTGTATCAGTAAATTTATTCTGCTTTTAAAGATCTTCTCACAGCCAGCACATTTAAAAGGTCTCTGATCAGTATGAACAAGTTGGTGTTTCAGGAGGTGAGATGACTGAGTGAATCCCTTCCCACACACAGAGCAGGAGAACGGCCTCTCCCCAGTGTGAGTGCGTTGATGTATCCGCAAATTATTTCTGCTTTTAAAGCTCCTCTCACAGTCAGCACATTTAAACGGTCTCTGGTCAGTATGAACATGCTGGTGTGTGATGTGGTTGGATGATTTAGCGAATCCCTTCCCACATACGGAGCAGGTGAATGGCCTTTCCCCAGTGTGAATACGTCGATGAGTTTCCAATTCAGACGGGGAATAGCATCCCAACCCACAGTCCCCACATTTCCACGGTTTCTCCATGGTTATCGACAAGTTATCAGGTGTAGGTGGGATGCAGATTTGAGGTCACTATCAGATCAGGCTCACGGGGCTGAAAGTCCAATTGCTGCTTCTGGATTCCTTTGGCCCAAATTTCCTTATTTCTCTCCAGTTTGGGTCATCACTTGAAGCCTGAGTACGGTGACTCCCTGACGTAAATGCTGAAATTTATTTTCATGCTGTGTGATTGGTTAAAGTTCAGTTCCAGCTAACTGGAAAATTACTTTGATGTCTGTGTCTCGGTGCTTTTCCAATGACAGAGATTTTTGAATGTTTTTCCCAAAGACAAAACAGACAAACATTTCTCTGTCCATGTTGAAAGGCCGGTCCTGATGAATCAAGTGACTCTGTCAGATCTCAACACGTTTGCATCTGCAAATATTCTGTAAAAGATTACATTGAAATACTGTGAATATATAAGATACAAACAGGCCATTCTGTCACAGATTCTGCTGCTGTCCATACTCGGCACACATCTCCGACTGTCCCACCTATCAAATCACAGCCTTTCAACTGATTTTCGATTCCATTTTCTCTCATGTGCTTGTCCCGTTTCCTTTTGAAAACATCTCAGCACTTTCCTCAACTCCTTTCCATGGTAATGAGTTGCACATTCTGAACCTGTGATAAATAATTTTGTCCGGATTGTCCCCTTGGATTTATTCGTAAATTTTCTTGTATTTACGACTTGTTGTTTATTGATGGTCACTCTCTCACATCGTCTCCAAACTACTGATAATGTAAAAGATTTATAGCAGGTCACTGCTTAATTTGTTGTTGTCGATAGAAAAAAGGCCCCACTCCATGTAATCTTTCCTGAGAGCTGTAATCTCTCATGTTACAAAAGTCATCATTGTCAATACAGGATAGAAATTCTGAACAGGCAATTCTAGTTTCTCTGGAACATTTTTCCTCTCTTGTTCCCCCAAAGCTTATAATCCCCGTCCCACACACTCTCCCTCCTCCCTGGGCTGAAATCCAAACCCATCTCACCATCTGCACCATTTCTTTCCTCCATTTCCTCTATTTCTTGTCCCCCTCCTCTGATGTGAACCATCCTCCAGTGTCTGAAGCAGAATGGTGCTCGTTAACCTGGGCCTGTTCCCGGGAGGGAGAAGCCCCGCAGCTGCAAACCAGGGAGCTGACAATGATTGTGAACACAGTACGAAGTCTTACAACACTAGGTTAAAGTCCAACAGGTTTGTTTCGATGTCACTAGCTTTCGGAGCGCTGCTCCTTCCTCACCTGAGGAAGGAGCAGCGCTCCGAAAGCTAGTGACATCGAAGGAAACCTGTTGGACTTTAACCTGGTGTTGTAAGACTTCGTACTGTGCTCACCCCAGTCCAACGCTGGCATCTCCACATAATAATTGTGAAGGGTTTGCTTCATCTCACAATGCCCGGGGACTGATTGACGGCAGAGTCGGGCCAATAGGAAGAGGGGGCGGGGCTGGAAGACCGAACAAGAGAGGCTTGTCCTCCAGCCAATGAGCGAATGGGAGGCGGGGCAAAAGCTATCGGTCACAACGCATGCGCACTGCCGCACACTTCGTCAACCCGGGCCTGTCTCGGGAAAAGGCAGAGCAGCTTTCGCCGGTTGAGCTGCCGTATCCGAGCTTCGTATTCGGGACTTGCAGCCTACACGGAGTGTTTTTGAAGCCTCCCGGCCCATCCACCGGCTCTATCCATTTCTCATGACTTACCGAGCGGATCTGACCAGTGGACGATTTCCACCCGACTGCCTGAATCCTCAGCTATCATCGCCACTGCGCATGCCCAATCACGTGGGAGAAGGTGCTCAGCCCCGCCCCTGATTTACTCCGATTGGTTGGATGACCTACTGCAAACACTCGGTCTTCCAGGCCCACCCCTCTCTTCCTATTGGTCCAGAACTGCCGCCAATCACTTCCTGGGCATTGTGAGCTGAAGCATGCGCAGTGCCGATGCTGGACGCGGCCGGGAGGTTTCACTGAAACCCGGTGGACGCTCCAAACCCCAATAAGAAGTTTCCGGGCCCGGGTTTGCATCGAGCGGGGGGACAGCTGCGGCCTGCTCCCGGTGACAGGCCTGAGTTAACGGCCGCCGTCTTTATAGAGGCTGCAAACCCGCAGGGGGCAAAACATCAGAGATAGAGTTTGTTGTGAAACCAATGGGATATTGTAAAACAGGAGGTCAGGGTTACAGTCAACAACAACAACTTCTATTTATATAACACCATTAACATCAGAAATCATCCCAGTCAACTTCACAGGAACATTATAAAACAAAGTGAGGCACCCAGACACAAAAGGAGATATTAGGGCAGGTGACCAAAAACTTGGTCAAAGACGTGAGTTTTGAAGAGTCTGAAAGGAGGTGAGTGAGGTGGAGACGGGGAGCTTCAGGGAGGGAATTCAGTGCTTGGGGCCGAGGGAACTTAAAACCATGGCGGAGTAATTAAAATTGGGGGTGTACAAGAGTCCAGGATCAGAACTGTACAGATATCTCAGGGGGTTGTGGGGCTGGAGGAGATGACAGACACAGGGAGAGACGAGGCCATGGAGGGATTTGAAAACAAGGGAGAATTGACTGGGAGAGAATGCAAGTCTCGGAGCACAGGGATCATAGGGGAAAAGAACTTGCTGTGAATTAAGACACGGGTAGCAGACTTTTGGATGGCTTTAAGTTTGCAGAGGTAGAATGTGGGAGAGCAGCCAGGCGTGTGATGGAATTGTCGAATCGGGAGGTGACGATGGTAAATTGCCTTTGTATCTAAAAAGGCTAGGTGGGGTTACGGGGATAGGTGGAGGTGTGGGCTTAAGTAGGGTGCTCTTTCTAAGGGCTGGAGGGCCGAATGGCCTCCTTCTGCACTGTAAATTCTATGAGGTCAGAAGCTCATTGGATCAGTATGAAACCAAGTTTACAAAGAGTCTGGCAAAGTCTCAGACTGTTGCCAGGGAGAGGGTTAGAGTCGGTATGCCAGGAATGGAGATTAGAGCAGGGACCGAACAGTGGATTCAGTCGTCTCCATATTTGATTGAAGTTATTTAGTCAGTAGGAAGAGAACCAGAATGGGCTCTAAGTCTGATATCCGGTATAACTTAGTTCGAGAGGGAGAGGAAGAACGAAGGAAACCCTGGATGATTTGGAGAAACAACCTTTGCAATTGCTCATCAAATCTCCACACAGTCAGTTCTGGACACAAGGTTAACATCTGTTATTCTGTCTGCTCAGTCAGGGTGATTCAGATTAATGTCTGTCACAAGCCATGGATGAAGTGACTTATAAAGCATATTCTTATCTCTAATTATATAAATTTGATAACAGGATACAGAAATAATGATCGAATACTTTATTTGGATTTCAGCCCCAGGGAGGAGGGAGTGTGTGTGGGATGGGGATTTACAGCTTTGGGGACAGAAGAGAGAGAAAAAATGTTCCGTAGAAACTGGAATTGTCTGTTCTGAATTTAGGGTGACCTTTGTAAACTCCTTTTACAAGGCTTTAAGAGAGGATTTTCAGACAGGAAACAAACCACATATCACATTAAGATCCGACAGTGTCACTGAATTGATCAGGATCTGAATATCCTCAGACTATGAATGTGGAATGAAAAATGTTTGTTCTGTTTGTGGGAAAATATTTCAAACATCAGTGACTGGAAAAGCACCGAGACACACACGCACCAGAGTGAGTGTGTTCCAGTGAACTTATTGTGGAAAGAGCTTTGACCAGTTACAGCCTGAAAAACACCACACCATTCACTCAGGGGAGAAACCATACAACGTGTTCTGTCTAAGGACCAAGCTTCACTTGATTGCCTAAAGAGGAAACGCACAAAGACACTGACTCCATGGAGATACCGTGGAAACCGTGGGGTATGATTTCCGCTAAGGGGGTTTCCAAAATGCGAGAGGGCCTGGGTTCATATCCCGGATGAGTTCTGCAAAGCACTTGACTGGGGAGGTGATGGTGTAGTGGGATTGTCACTGGATAAGTAATCCCGAGACCCAGCACAATTCTCTGAGAATGCAGGTTCAAACCCCACCACGGCAGATGCTTCACTGTGGCTTGTATGTGAACTTGGATCCAATAAATCAGGGACAGCATGGTAGCACAGTGGTTAGCACAGTTGCTTTACTGCTCCAGGGTTCCAGGTTCAATTCCCAGCTTGGGTTACTATCTGTGCGGAGTCTGCACCGTCTCCCTGTGTCTGAATAGGTTTACTCAGGGTGCTTCCGTCTCCTCCCAGTCCAAAGATATGCAGGTTTGGTGGAGTGGCTATGCTAAATTGCCCTTAGTGTCCAAAAGGATTAAGTGAGGTTACTGGGTTATGGGCATAGAGTGGAGATGTGGGCTTGAGTAGGGTACTCTTTCCAAGGGCTAGTGCAGACTTGATGTGCCGCATGGCCTCCTTCTGCACTGTAAATTCTATGATTGTGGAAGTTGGATGTTCAACAGTTTAGTGCGAATTGGGTCAAAGGAGTAAAGAGTAAGTCACACAGACAAGATGAGCGCTGAGAGTGCATGATGGGAGACAGCAGGAAAAGAGGGGAAAGATGTGAGTTCAGAATTTGGATAAGAAAGGACTTTCGAGGCAGTTTTACTGAGTGGTTTCGTGGAAGACGAGCAGCAGAATCAGCTGATCGGATTGTTTCAATGGGTGGGGCTTTCCAGCCCTGCCTGCTGGCTGGAACTTCCAGTCCCACAGATCTCTCGGTATGTTGTTCAGGTTCTGTTGGTTGTCTCATTGGGTTCACTGTAGGCCTCTTCTGGTCTGTGGAAGAACTCCCGGAGCCTTTTGCCTGAAAAACTACATCTTCTTCGCAGCCTTCAACACGTCATCGATGAAGACGAACATCTTACCAAGGCCATCCCCACACCCCCACTACTTGCCTTCAAACAACTGCGCAAACTCAAACAGACCATTGATTGCAGGAAACTACCCAGCCTTCAGAAGAATAGCGACCACAACACCACACAACCCTGCCATGGTAACCTCTGCAAAACGTGCCAGGCCATCGACATGGGTACCACCATTTCATGTGAGAACACAATCCACCAGGTTCGCGGTACATACTCGTGCGACTCGGCCAACATTGTCTACCTCATACACTGCAGGAGTACATTGGCGAAGCCATGCAGATGCTGCGATAATGGATGAACGGACATTGCGCAACAATCACCAGGCAGGAATGTTCCCTTCCAGTTGGGGAATACTTCAGCAGTCAAGGGCATTCAGCCACTGATCTTCAGCTTAGCGTTCTCCAAGGCAGCCTTCAGGAAGCACGGCAGCGCAGAATAGCCAAGCAGAAACTGATAGCCAAGTTCCGCACACGAGTACGGCCTCAACCGGGATCTTGGATTCATTTTTTAAAAAATAAACGTTTTATTGAGATATTTCTTTGGCATTTCAACAGCAACAAAATCAACAGTATGCATAACAAGAAAAATATAGTGCAAATTCCACCTCCCTCTCCCACAGGTCTTGCCATTACTTACCCCCCCGAACCTATGCTAACCTAACCCCCTTCCTCTCCACCCCCCCCCCCCTTTCTGTTGACGATTAGTTCTCTGCGGAAGTCGACGAATGGTTGCCACCTCCAGGCGAACCCCAGCAGAGACCCCCTCATGGCGAATTTAATTTTCTCCAGGCAGAGGAAGCTAGCCATGTCGGAGAGCCAGGTCTCCGATTTCAGGGGCTTTGAGTCCCTCCATGCCAGTAACATACGCCTCCGGGCTACCAGGGAAGCAAAGGCTAGAACATTCGCCTCTCTCTCCTCCTGGATTCCCGGGCCCTGCGATACCCCAAAAATCGCCACCTCCGGGCTCATTGCCACCCTCGTATTTAATAATAATAATACTGTGGACATGGCATCAGCAAACCCCTGCCAAAATCCCCTCAGTTTTGGGCATGCCCAGAACATATGGACATGATTTGCTGCCCCCCCCCGTGCATTCCGCACACCTGTCCTCCACCCCAAAGAATCTGCTCATCCGGGCCACTGTCATGTGAGCCCGGTGAACAACCTTAAATTGGATCAGGCTGAGCCTGGCACATGTTGCGGTAGTATTGACCCTTCCTAATGCATCCGCCCAGAGGCCCTCCTCTATCTCTCCACCCCAGCTCCTCCTCCCACTTTCGCTTCAGCTCCTCGGTTTGCATCTCCTCCGAACCCATAAGCTCACAATATATGAACGAGATGCTCCCCTCTCCTATCCATCCTCGAGAGACCACCCTATCCTGAATCCCCCTTAGCGGCAAGGGTGGGAAGGTTGGTACCTGCTTCCGCAAAAGGTCCCGTACCTGTAAAAATTGGAATTAATTTCCCCCCGCTAATGCAAACTTCTCCTCCAGCGCCTTCATACTCAGGGAGCTAGCTTCCAAGAACAAGTCCCCCATCCTCTCAATCCCCGCTCTCCGCCTCACTGATGCCCCCTCTGCTCCCACATGTCTCCTCCACTGCCTCCAGACTCTCAGGGCCACCACCACCACTGGACTAGTGGAGTACCACGCCGGCGGGAACGGCAGGGGTGCCGTCACCAATGCCCCCAAACTTGTGCCCTTACAAGAAGCCGCCACCGTGGGGACCTTGGATTCATGTTGCATTACATTCACCCCCCCACCATCTAGCAAAATCCTACCAACTGTCCTGGCTTGAGACAATTCACACCTCCTTAATCTGTGATTATCCCTCTCTCCAGTTGCACCGTCTGGACCTGTAAAGACTTAATTATCTGCAAAGACTCGCATTCAAAGTATCATTTTGCATTGGATTTTTCTATATATATGTTTGTGGAACCCACCTCTTCATTCACCCGAGGAAGGAGTTGCGCTCAGAAAGCTAGTGATTCAAAATAAACCTATTGGACTTTAACCTGGTGTTGTGAGACTTCTTACTGTGCCCACCCCAGTCCAACGCCAGCATCTCCACATCATAAATGAGATGCATTTAATGCTTCTGCCAGTTTCAAACCCGGCACCTTTCGTGTGGCAGGTGAATGTGATAACCTCTACACTACAGAAACAGCTGGCGGCACAGTACCCAATGGACCTATGCAATGTTCAACTGCACAGTCTTGCTGCAGCTTTCAATGGTTCGGCTGGGAGGCCAGGTCACTTATTGCATGAAGACAACTGTTCGTTTAAAACAGATGTCTCAATTTGTAAGATCATAAAATATAGAACTTACATTGAACTTTAGCATTTGTTCAACAAATATCTAACGGAACAATGCTCTCTGTTCAATCATTAATGCATCATTCTTATCTTCCCACAGAAAAGTTCCACCAATTTTACTCAATATGTTGTGTTATTCAATGTTGAACATCAGTATATTTATTTGTTATATATGACTTCATTTTGAATTGAATAGCTCCCGAGTCTTCACCCTGAATAACTCTGAAATATACACCATTGAATTGCAAACATTTTTTAAAAATATATATTTTATTGAAAATTTTTCGATCACAATGTTTTTCCCCTGACACATCAAACATAAGAAATTTTTTTTTTTTTAAATTAACAGTACATGTAACATAATAACCACAGTCTAATAACAAGTAACTAACCAACATGGTAAACTAATCGATTAACATAAAATAAAACTTTTCCCCTCCCCACCCCTCCCCCCTGGGTTGCTGCTGCTGGTCATCTATCTTCCCTCTAACGTTCCCCTAGGTAGTCGAGGAATGGCTGCCACCACCTGGTGAACCCTTGAGTCGATCCTCTCTGTGCAAACTTCATCTGCTCCAGTTTTATGAACCCCGCCATATCATTTACCCAGGCCTCCAGTTCGGGGGGTTTCGCTTCCTTCCACATGAGTAAAATCCTACGCCGGGCTACTAGGGACGCAAAGGCCACAACATCGGCCTCTTTCGCCTCCTGCACTCCCGGCTCATCCGCAACTCCAAATAAAGCTAGCCCCCAGCCTGGTTTGACCCGGACCTTCACCACCTTCGAAATCATTCCCGTCACTCCCCTCCAGTACCCCTCCAGTGCCGGGCACAACCAAAACATATGTGCGTGGTTTGCCGGGCTTCCACCGCACCTCCCGCACTTGTCCTCCACTCCGAAGAACCTGCTCAACCTTTCTCCCGTTATGTGTGCTCTATGTAGCACCTTAAATTGAATCAGGCTAAGCCTGGCGCACGAGGAAGAGGAATTTACCCTGCCCATTTATCCATTGTCCCCAGATATTTAATGTTGCCGCCACCACTGGGTTTGTGGTAAATTTTTTTGGTGAGAGCGGTAGCGGCGCCGTCACCAGCGCCTCTAGACTCGTCCCTTTACAGGACTTTCTCTCCAGTCTTTTCCACGCCGCTCCCTCTCCCTCCATCATCCATTTACGGATCATCGCCACATTGGCGGCCCAATAGTAGTTGCCCAAATTCGGCAGTGCCAGTCCCCCTCTGTCTCTGCTACGTTGTAAGAACCCCCTCCTTACCCTCGGGACTTTCCCTGCCCACACGAAGCTCGTGATACTCCTGTCTATTTTTTTTAAAGAAGGCCTTAGTAATTAGTATAGGGAGACACTGGAATACAAATAGGAACCTCGGGAGGACCATCATCTTAATTGCCTGCACTCTGCCCGCCAATGACAGTGGCTGCATGTCCCACCTCTTGAAGTCCTCTTCCATTTATTCTACCAATCGTGTCAGATTAAGTCTGTGCAAGGTTCCCCAGCTCCTGGCGATCTGAATCCCCAGGTATCGGAAGTTTCTTTCCACTTTCCTTAGAGGCAGGCCTTCTATCCCTCTACTCTGGTCCCCAGGGTGTATCACGAAAAGTTCACTCTTCCCCATGTTAAGCCTATATCCCGAGAAATCTCCGAACTCCCTCAATATCTGCATGACCTCTGTCATCCCCCCCACTGGGTCCGTCACAGACAACAGTAGGTCATCCGCGTAGAGCGACACTCGGTGTTCTTCTCCCCCTCTAATCACCCCTCTCCATTTCCTGGAGTCTCTCAGCGCCATGGCCAGTGGTTCAATTGCCAACACGAACAGTAATGGAGATAGCGGGCATCCCTGCCTTGTTCCCCTGTATAGTCGGAAATACTCCGACCTTTGCCGACCCGTGACCACACTTGCCGTTGGGGCCCCATAAAGGAGTTTGACCCAGCTAATAAACCCGTTCCCGAACCCGAACCTCCTTAGCACCTCCCATAGGTACTCCCACTCCACCCTGTCAAATGCCTTCTCTGCATCCATTGCCACCACTATCTCTGCCTCCCCCTCTACTGGGGGCATCATTATCACCCCTAATAGCCGTCGCACGTTGACATTTAGTTGTCTCCCCTTTACGAACCCTGTCTGGTCTTCGTGCACCACCCCCGGGACACAGTCCTCTATCCTCGATGCCAGCACCTTTGCCAGCAATTTGGCGTCCACATTTAATAGTGAAATAGGCCTATAGGACCCGCACTGCAGTGGATCTTTATCCCGCTTCAAAATTAGCGATATCGTCGCCTCCGACATTGTCGGGGGTAGAGTCCCTCCTTCCCTGACCTCGTTAAAAGTCCTCACCAACAGCGGGGCCAACAGGTCCACACATTTTCTATAAAATTCCACCGGGAACCCATCTGGTCCCGGAGCCTTCCCTGCCTGCATATTCCCCAGCCCCTTGGTAACCTCGTCCACCCCAATTGGTGCCCCCAGGCCTTCCGCCTCCTGCTCCTCCACCCTCGGGAACCTTAATTGGTCGAGGAACTGCCGCATCTCCTCTTTTCCCTCCGGGGGTTGGGACCTATACAGTCCTTCGTAAAAGGTCTTAAACACCCCGCTTATCTTCCCTGCTCTCCGCACCGTAGCTCCCTTTTCGTCTCTAATTCCCCCTATCTCCCTCGCCGCTGTCCTCTTTCGCAGCTGATGGGCCAACAGGCGACTAGCTTTTTCCCCATACTCATACCTCACCCCCTGTGCCTTCCTCCACAGCACCTCCGCCCTCCTGGTGGTCAGAAGGTCGAACTCCGTCTGGAGTCGTCGTCTCTCCCTGTACAGTCCCTCCTCCGGGGTCTCCACAAATTCCCTGTCCACCCTTAAGATCTCCCCCAGTAGTCTTTCCCTTTCCTTGGCCTCTGTTTTCCCTTTGTGGGCCCTGATGGAGATCAGCTCTCCTTTGACCACCGCCTTTAGTGCTTCCCATACCACTCCCACTCAGACCTCCCCGTCGTCATTGGCCTCCAGGTACCTCTCGATACATCCCCGCACTCTTCCACAGACTCCCTCATCCGCCAACAATCCCACATCTAATCGCCAGAGTGCTCGCTGCTCCCTCTCCTCTCCTAGTTCCAGGTCCACCCAATGTGGGGCATGATCCGAAATAGCTATGGCTGAATACTCAGCTTCTTCCACCCTCGAGATCAACGACCTTCCCAAAACAAAAAAATCTATCCGGGAGTACACTTTATGAACATGGGAGAAGAAGGCGAACTCCCTGGCCCTCGGTCTAAGAAATCGCCATGGATCCACTCCCCCCATTTGGTCCATAAACCCCTTAAGCACCTTGGCCGCTGCCGGCCTTCTTCCGGTCTTAGATCTGGATCTATCTAACCCTGGGTCCAGCACGGTGTTGATGTCTCCTCCCAATATCAAGTTTCCTACCTCCAGGTCCGGTATACGTCCCAGCATCCGCCTCATAAATCCCGCATCGTCCCAATTCGGGGCATATACGTTAACCAGCACAACCTCCATTCCCTCCAGCCTGCCACTCACCATTACATATCTGCCTCCACTATCTGCTACAATGCTCCTTGCTTCGAATGCTACCCGTTTCCCCACCAGTATGGCCACCCCTCTGTTCTTTGCATCTAGCCCTGAGTGGAACACCTGTCCCACCCATCCTTTCCTTAACCTAACTTGGTCCGCCACCTTCAGGTGCGTCTCCTGGAGCATAGCCACGTCTGCCCTCAGTCCTTTCAGGTGCGCGAGCACTCGGGCCCTTTTAATCGGTCCATTTAGGCCTCTCACGTTCCACGTGATCAGCCTCACTAGGGGGCTACCTGCCCCCTTCCCGTGTCGACTAGCCATCACCTTCTCTAGGCCAGTCCCACGTCCCGATTCCGCGCTCCCACTCGTTCCCCAGGTGTCCAGCATTCCAGCCCCAACCACCCTTTCTTTAGCCAGTTCCTCTTTGATTTCTGCAGCAGCAACCCAGTTATCCTCCCCCCTCCCCCTCTCCCCCCCCCCCCGCTAGATCCCCCTCTAGCGTGATTGCTCCCCCCATATTACTTCCGCAAGTCAGCTGACTTCAACTGACCCCGGCTTCTCCTGCTCACTCCTTGACCTGACACCCCCCCCACCCCCCCCCCCACCCCCGTGTGGGGAACTCCCATCTACCTTGCGCTTATCTTCCCGCCATTATCTTTCTGGCGCGGGAACATCTCTGTAGCTGACCCGCCTCTTGTGGCGCAGCTCCCTTTCCCCTCCCACTCCCATTCCTCATCATCCGCCTATGTCCCTTCTTTCCCCCCCCCCACCGGCGCCCACATTTCTTAGTGTCTCCCCCCTTCCCAATTTACTTCTCTATATACATCGACGGTAACATTTCCCTGTAATATCAGTCCCTCAGTTCCGATCCAATTTCTCATCTTTAATAAAGGTCCATGCTTCTTCCGCCATTTCGAAGTAGCGATGTCTCTCCTGGTACGTGACCCATAGTCGTGCCGGCTGCAGCATCCCGAACTTCACCTTCTTCTTGTGTAACACGTCCTTGGCTCGATTAAAACTCGCCCTCCTTCTCGCCACCTCCGCACTCCAATCCTGGTACACCCGTACCACTGCATTCTCCCATCTACTACTCCGTACCTTTTTGGCCCATCTCAGAACCACTTCTCTATCATTAAAGCGGTGAAATCGCATGATTGTCGCCCTAGGTGGTTCTCCCGCTTTTGGTCTCCTCGCCGGGACCTGATGAGCCCCCTCCACTTCTAAGGGGCCCGAAGGGGCCTCAGCTCCCATCAGCGAGCTTAGCATTGTGCTCACGTAAGCCCCGCAGTCCGCTCCTTCCACTCCCTCTGGGAGACCCAGAATCCGAAGGTTCTTCCTTCGTGCTCTGTTTTCTAGGGCCTCAATCCTTTCAATGCACTTTTTGTGGAGCGCCTCGAGCGTCTGTGTTTTGACCGCCATGCCCAGGATCTCGTCCTCATTATCCGTCACGTTCTGCTCCACCACGCGGAGCTCTGTCTCCTGGGTCCTTTGTGCCTCCTTAAGCCCCTCAATTGCCTGTAGCATCGGGGTCAGCACCTCCTTCTTTAGTAGCTCCACACACCGTCTTAAAAATTCGTCT
Source organism: Scyliorhinus torazame (assembly GCF_047496885.1). NCBI lineage: Eukaryota > Metazoa > Chordata > Chondrichthyes > Carcharhiniformes > Scyliorhinidae > Scyliorhinus > Scyliorhinus torazame. The sequence goes on from NC_092711.1 coordinate 93,235,258, forward strand.
TGATCGGGCCCCCATGTCGCCTGGGCTTTCTCCGCCGCCATCTTGTTTCTTTTTCCTTTCTGTCCCTATCGTCGATGATTCCTCGCGCTGCAGCCGCCGCCGCCGATATTTTCCTCTTTCGTTGGAGTGGACTCCCTATTCACTCACCCCACACCGGGTTTCGTCGCGCGAAAATTTCCCGTTGGGGCTCTTAAAAGAGCCCGAAGGTCTGTTGGAGCTGGAGCCGCCGAAACGTGCGGCTTAGCTGGTCATCGCCGCAACCGGAAGCCCCCATTGAATTGCAAACATGACTGATCCAAGAAATCGTGTCACTGGGTAACAGAGATCCCATGAATCTTTGTTGAGATTGACCACTGATAGCTTTTGAACAAAGTCAAATATCGTTATATGGAAGAGAATTGAGAATTATGTGTTGCTTATATTTGACCCCTCGGTGTTTTGGTGTGAAACATTCTGCAGCCTAAATACCGTTCATGTATAAGAAAGGAGGGGTGACAGCAAATCCGCACTGAGCCTGGAGTTCCACATTCTCCTGAGTGGCTTTTCCTATTTCTCTATCATTATAGTCGAATTTATCAAGGTGATTTTGTTAAATCTCTGACATTTCCTCTAATTCAGTTACAGTGTTGTTTGTGTCTGTCTATATGAGCACCAAGTACCGTTAGAAATGTTTTAGATGGTGATTAAAATGTTAATCTGTGTCAACAAAGCCATTAAATTCTTTTGTAAATTGAGCAAACTGCCAAGATTCGCACTTTATTTTTTCATGTCTGGAACGATCTATTTGGACTGTACACAGAACAATACTTTTCACTGTACCTCGGTACACGTGACAATAAATCAAATCCAATAAAAGAGACAGTTTCTTACTCATCTTCAAACTGAACAGTGTCTTCTTAAAAATTATTCATTCATGGGAGGTGGGCGTCACTGGCTGGGCCAGCATTTACTGCTCATTCCAATGGCCCTTGAACTGCATGACCTGTGAGGCTATTTCCGAGAACACTTACAAATCAACCACAACATTTCTGTGGATCTGTAGTCACATGTAGGCCAGGCCACGCAAGGAGAGCATATCTCCTAAAGGACATTAGTGAACCAGGCGGGTTTTTACAACAATTATTAGACTTTTCATTTGAGACTTTTATTCAATATCATTATCTATCACAGGCAGATTCAATCCCAGATCCCCAGAGCATTAACCTGGGTCTCTGGATTACTAGCCCAGTAACAATACCATTACACCACTGCCTGGCCCACATAGTCTTGGCAGAATATGATGTCTTGTAACTTCTCAAAATTACAAGGAATTTATTTTTTCAAACAAATACTGATAGTTCTGCTGTTTCTGGAAACATTTTGGTTGATACTGTTTATCTTTTTAAATCAAGATCTAGTCTTTACAAAATAATTACCCAATACACCAATTCACTAATGATAATCAATGTTCACTACTGAATAATCATGAATTTAATTATTGTTTTTTGCTATGAAATCAATACATAGTTTATATAGGAACGGTACAGAAGACAAAATGGCAGCAGGAAGCCACGTGTTCGAGGTATAAAAGGGCTTCCTTGACCTTGTTACTAATGACAGTGAATACACTATGAAAATAACAATTTTAAAACTAAATGTGATTACACATGTGTACTTACAGCTTCCTACATTACAACAGTGAATATGTTTCTGAAGTACTCCATTGGCTTTAAAACATTTCAGGAGGTCCAGTGGGAGTGAGAGGTTTTATAGAAATGTAGATTTGTTCTAATTGTCCGCATACAAGGATATATTACACTCCATGTCCCCACCAGAATCATTGATAAAGATTGAGTCTTAATTTTGTGTAATAACCACGTCATTGACACCATTTTGAATACTCTGTGAAACTCCCGACACCCCATATGCACAATTATTTGTTGTACAACACAGCGAGTTGTTGTGATTTGGAATGTGCCGTCTATAAATTGTGCTCGAGCCTCATTGGACTGTAACTTACAAAAGGGAATTTGATACATTCTGAAAAATAAAACAAAATAATCGAACTCTGGCATGGGGAAAATGGGCCAAATAAACTCCTCAAGCAGCCTTGTGTACATGTAAAGTGAGTGGTAACAACCTGGAACCTACTGCCTCTGAGAGTAGGAGATGCAAAGTTGAGGGAAGGATTTCCAGTATCTGTGTGACTGGAGAAGCATAGATATATAAAATCCTGGTTAGGCACCACCTGGACTGCTGTGGTTTAAAGAAAAATAAATGCTGGAAATCTTAAGCACATCTGGCAGCCTCTGTGGAGAGAAACAGAGTTAATGTTTCAGGTCAGCATGACGAATGTGATATAAAATAGTTACTTTAGAGTTACTAGTTAATGTAATGTAGAAATAAGCCACTTTGATTCTTGCAGTTAGGGACAAAGGAATTTGAGACCGCATGGAAAAAGCAGGAAGAGGTGTGTCTATGAGAGTGATGCTTCATTGATAGGGGCCAGAGAAAGGGATTGGAAGTGAGCCAATCAGAATAGATCGAACAGGTCAGGAGGGACATAGGCTGACCTATGTCCGTCGAGTATGTGAAACTTGATACCATTTGAATTGATTTTGCAGAGATCCCTTTGTCTTTTAGTTCAGTCGTTTTCTGGAGTGTAAGAGGCTGGATGTCCTGTTACATTTCTGTAAGATGATTCAAGCTTGCAAGCTAAATAAATAACTTCTGTTTACGTGCGAATCCGTCTCAACTTTTATTGAGGCCAGACTGACAGAGAAAGAAATTTGGAGATCTACATTTGGTGCCGAAAACCGGGATTTCTCTGGGCGATCCTGATCCAACTGCGAAATCAGAATTAGACTGATTATGAACAGGAGGACGGGAACAAAGGGCCCTCAATGTAGAAATGGAAAACGACCAGCATTGATTGTTCCCCTCTTCTTATCGTCTGATTAGTCTGGTCACTCGCGGTTGGCACAGAAAGACCGCCTCGACGAAATCACAGGTCAGTCTGGGGATTAGCACTTTAATTGATGGGATTTCATATTGTTGTTTCGGCTTGGGTTAGGGTTTTGGGCTGATGGGACTTTAAATAATGAAGGTTCAGTCTATTATCAGGGTTCAGAGGCTGATGGGACTTTAAATAATAAAGGTTCAGTCTATTATCAGGGTTCAGAGGCTGATGTGACTTAAATAATAAAGGTTCAGTCTATTATCAGGGTTCAGAGGCTGATGGGACTTTAAATAATAAAGGTTCAGTCTATTATATGGGTTCAGGGGCTGATGGGACTTCAATAGATGGGGGTTCAGTCCAGTATAACTGTTTTTAAATCTGAAGATGGTTCAACTCTATGTGTGAGTGTTTTAAATATTTATTGGTTGAAGCAGAAGTCTCTCAAAGGGTTAACAGCAGCAGGCGGAGTTGAAAACAGACAGTGCTTCTCACTCAGGCCTTGAGATAACAGCACCAGTCTGCAGTGTAATCGGATACCTTTCCTTTGAGTCAGTGAACACCAGCAAAGTTACGTTTTGAATTAATTAAAGGAAACCAGTGGGTTTCTCCACCTCTTTGATAAAAGTTATTATTTTCGAAAGCAATTGATTGAAATTGCCAGAATCTTAAATTTTACTTACTTGAAATAAGGTTTATCTCATTTTATCTGGAGATTAATAGAAACTTAAAGAAGATCATGGACACCATTTTAAAAAGTGTCAATCTGGAGATGATAATTGATTTTGCTAATACTTATGATAGTTGATTTTGCTAATACTTATGTGTATGTAAAAGAAAAAAAAAACTTGTTAAAAGAAAAATTGTTAAGATAAAGAAATAATTAAGTTGTAAATGTTATACAAGTTTGTGTTAAGCAAATTGTAAATTTAGTTCTGAGTTGAGATCAGAGCTAAGCTTGCAAGTTGCAGTAATTCAATTTGAACTTTCAAACATTTTTAAGTTTAAAAAAAAAGAGAGCAAATAGAGAAAAGAAGGACACAGATCTTGAATGCGTTGAATAGCACATTTCAAAGGCCCATAAATCTTTCTGTTATCTTAGACCTAAAACCTAGGAAGATTGACGAGCCATAGGAATGTCTGGGGCGTTTTAATGAAATCTACCGGGGGCAGTCAGGCGATTTGCTGTATCAAAATGGTCAGAATTCCCCTCAATACTGTGCTATGTTAATGCATTGCCTACCACCTTCTGTGGTTACTGCTGTGAAATGTAATAACATGAATTGGACAGAGAACGACCCTTCCCAGATGGCAAGGGCAGTCAGATTTTACTGGAAGGAGGGTGTAGGCCAAGAAGGAGGCTCAGTTACAAAGGTTAAGACTGAGTATGTAATGAAAAAGGATGATCTGCGATCCCAACAAGCGGCAGAAATGGTAGTTTACCAGCAGGAGCTCCAATATAGTGACTTTGGGTGGGTGGATCAGCGAAGAGTAGGATGAGACAACAGTGCTATAATTCTATCACCCCCCAGTGGTGGACGTTAGACATTGAACAGTCACTGCATCACGTTACCCTGGCCTATGACAGAACTGGACGAAACAGGGAGTTGGAGGACAAATACCGGCCATTACTTGAGACCGAATGGCCAGTCAAGGTTACAGCCACAGTCACGGGAAAAGAAGGTACAGCCGATTTTGTTACAATATCACCACATTTATGGCCACAGTCAGCTTCGGTAAGCCCTCATATTACACGTCAGGTCCATGACCAGTACCATGCCAGGGATATGGGGCGAATGGTCAGCATCTTACCGCAGCTCGTCAGAATAGGTATGAGATATACCTTTTGAACAATCCACGTCTGACATTTAAATACTGTACCACTATCAATCCAGCCTGTTTTCTTAGTGGTCCCCCTGTCCATGAAGACGCACCTGGCCACGACTGTTTAGCCTTGATTCAGGAAACTACCACAATAAGGGGCGATTTGAGTGACATTTCGTCAGAACAACCTGACATGATTATGTGTGGTCAAATATCCCACCGGGGTTTAGTTAATGACCTACTGCAGGCCCTCCTTCTGCCAGCGCAGATTTCCGTTATTAAATGCGCTGCCCACACGAATGGTACAACCCCAGTTGACGTTGGTAATGAACGAGCAGATTGTGCAGCGCGCACAGCCACACAAATTCAGCAAGTGATGGTGCCTAAAATGTTAAGTCAGACTAAACGATCTACTATGAATGTGTCTGCTTCTGACAAGCCAATGCCAGACGTCATAAGGTTACAGGAGGACGCTCCTGAGAGTGATAAACAAATGTGGAAACGGTTAGGTTGTACATATGATTCTGTTTCCTCTTTATGGACCACGCCTGCACATCAGACTTGTATGTCTGATGTACTGGCTTTATGGGTCATCGAATGTGTACACTTTGCAACTCATTGTGGGGCTCGGGGGACTAGTGATTTGTTGCTGGACACTTGGTGGCACCCTAAAATGCAGGGGTTGGCCCAAAGTATCAGTAATCGGTGTTTGATTTGTCAGCAATATAACACCGGAAAAGGTATCCCTTGTGGGAAGGGGCAAACCCCGTTGCCCAGTGGTCCCTTTGAGACGCTCCAAATGGATTACATTGAGTTGGAAAGGTGTCAATGTTATAAATATGTTTTGGTCATTGTGGATGTGTTCAGCAGATGGGTTGAGGCGTATCCGACTATCTATAGTAAAGCTGTTACTGTGGTTAAAGTCTTGATGAGGGAAATCATTCCCCGGTACGGTATACCAGCTCAGTTAAGTTCTGATAATGGGCCTCATTTTATTGGACAAATTAACAAGGAGTTTTGCTCCCAGTTGGGCATACGCCAGCAGTTACACTGTGCTTACAGACCGCAGGCAGCCGGGGTGGTTGAGAGACACAATCAGACCCTCAAAACTAAATTGGCTAAATTAAGAGCAGACACGGGACTGACATGGCTTAAGTTGCTCCCCGTTGCCCTCTTCCAGCTGCGGGTTACACCTGCGGGACCAGCCCGGCTCTCTCCCGCCGAGATTCTTTATGGCAGGCCTCTTAGAATTCCTTGGAGCCTGCAGGTTCCCAGACGGGTTCAGTTTCATCAGATGACTGAAGAAATGACCACCTATGTTCTAGCCTTTACGCAAGTGCTCAAGGAACTCCATGGCCCAGTCCGTGCGGCTCACCAGCCATTGCCCCAGTACCTAGCTCACTTTCAGTCCAGCCCGGTAGTTATGTCATGGTCAAAAAATTGGACTAGGAAGGGGTCGGAGCCGCGATGGGACGGGCCCTTCCAAGTTCTCCTTACCACCCCCACAGCAGTTAAAGTGGAGGGGCGAAGTGCTTGGGTCCACCTACATCACTGTAAATTGAGTCCATCTCCACTACTGTAAAAGGTCGGATACTAACCTGCCTCCCTTCTCCAGTGCTATTTTACAGGTGTGGAGCATGATGGAGTGGCTACGCATCGTCTGTCTGATATTTGGCCTCACTTCGCTTGGCGTGTTATTGGCGATGGACATGGAAAAGGGGAATATTATGTATCTGTGTAGCCCCAACCAATCTACAAGGATACATCACCTATGCAAAGGTGATGTTCTTCACTGCCCCCATATACGAGGACATGGTATCGACTCATGGAAGGTCATCAAAGTTAAGGAGAATGCGGGAGTCATGAAGCAGCTGCACCGGTCCCGGCGATGGGAAGGGAACATTATATGGACATTGCCTTGTTTTTGGAATACATGTAAATTTGATTTTGGATGTGTTAAAAGTGGTACAATAAAGGTAACATCAGGCTGTCAGAAGAGTGTAGGAAGAGACCATGAGAAAGAGAAAGGGACTAGAGAGAGGACGGGGCGTGTGAGAAGGGAAGTACAGCTAGAACGTAGGTTACCGGGAGATGCACTTAAGTTAATTAAAGGCCAAACTGAGGAAAACCCGGGTAGTATGAATCTCTTCTACCAGATTTACCACCGTCTGTATGGCCAGGGACGGGTTGTCTGCTACCCAAACCCCGCAGCGGTGTCTAGGTTATTTTCTGTTTCACCGCTTTGGGGCACTCCCCAAACGGTGGTTCATTGTCAGCGTTCCGAGCCATTGCCCGAGCAAGTCACTCTTCCTTACGATCCGGATTCAGCACCACCGGCTATTTGCCTTCCCCTTCCTCGGGATAATCCCCACTCACAGTACGATAGGCTGCGACGGTGGAGAGCGTACATACCTAGCCACTTCACTCCCAATAGGGATTCCCGGTCGTACGAGAATTGCTTCAGCAGTGAAGGGTACGGCTGTTTGCTGGTAGAGGTGGACACAAATATAACATGTCTGTTTCCCACCTGTACGGACAGGAGGTGCCATATCACCCAGGCGTCTGGCCAATGCGTTTGTTACAACATCACTTGCGTTCCATTGAACGCTGGCCTCCAGCTCCTTTGTGGCTGGGCGAATGTCTCTCATATCACTGTTGGGAATAGGGCTTTCTGCATTGCTGGGCGGCCCGAATGGGCATTTCAAAATTGGATAAACTGGGCTACTGGGAGGTCCTTACGCAACCGATATGCTGATTGTGATGCTAGTCTCCACACGGAACAAGGATACTACTTTTTATTTAATGGTACGGCGACCAACGTTTTGTCACCCCATTTCCCCGCCGAATTGCTATAGGGACTCTAGTCCCTACCACAGTCCCCTGCCCTTCGGCGTGGAACCTGCATAATCAGTTAGCACGCCGGGCAGTCTCTGCTGAATTTTGCGAGAACTGGAAAAAACCTCAGGTTCTTGCAACCAACCGGGGCCACTCAGCCGGGTGGGGCATTCTGAGCGTATTGACACTGGGAGGTGTGGGGGGTTCCTTGGCTGTTAGTGATCGGAATTATTTTATTTGCGGCCTTACCATCTTGGGAAATGAAACCTTGGGAGCCCTCGGGGCAATAACCAAGGAGTTGTCTCAGCTACGGTTGTTTGCAATGCAGAACCGGTATGCTCTTGACTATCTTCTGGCCCGTGAGGGTGGGGTATGCGCCATAGTACAGGGCAAGTGGATCATGGGTGTTCAGGACTTGACCGCTAACATTACTAAATTTATGGATCGCATACGGGATCACTTGGTCGGGATGCAGGATCCTGACTCTTGGGGTAACTGGGGATCTGGAGGATGGAAGGACTGGTTGATAAATATGGCCATGTATCTAGTGGTAGCTATCGGCTGCATCTTTGTGGGCCTGGCCACCCTTAAATGTGTGATGGGTAGAATGCGGGGTGCACTAGATCAGATCACCGCCCCAATCACCGAGAAAAAAAATTTAACTGTTAAAATCCATGAGGGTGAAGCAGATGAAGGGGGGCTAAGACAGGAATTGGAAATGCAGCGACGGATCTTTTTAGATGAGGAACCGTAGCTATAGATTGGATAGTTCGGTTATCATGGAATGATAAAAGGAGGGAATGACGAATGTGATATAAAATAGTTACTTTAGAGTTACTAGTTAATGTAATGTAGAAATAAGCCACTTTGATTCTTGCAGTTATGGACAAAGGAATTTGAGACCGCATGGAAAAAGCAGGAAGAGGTGTGTCTATGAGAGTGATGCTTCATTGATAGGGGCCAGAGAAAGGGATTGGAAGTGAGCCAATCAGAATAGATCGAACAGGTCAGGAGGGACATAGGCTGACCTATGTCCGTCGAGTATGTGAAACTTGATACCATTTGAATTGATTTTGCAGAGATCCCTTTGTCTTTTAGTTCAGTCGTTTTCTGGAGTGTAAGAGGCTGGATGTCCTGTTACATTTCTGTAAGATGATTCAAGCTTGCAAGCTAAATAAATAACTTCTGTTTACGTGCGAATCCGTCTCAACTTTTATTGAGGCCAGACTGACAGAGAAAGAAATTTGGAGATCTACAAGCATGATCTTTCATCAGATCAAGAACAGTGTTACTATTAGGGCCAAAGGGACAATCTGTGGGTGGAGCCAGAGGACTGTGGTCGGGTGTTGAACAAATACTTCACATCTGTCTTCAGCCACGAGAATGAGGAGGTAGATATAGAACTCAGGCAGAGAGACTGTGAGGTTCTTGAGCAAATTGACATAGGGAGTGACAAGTTATTGGAAGTGTTGGCAGGCTTAAAGGTGGACAAATCTCCAGGTCTGGATGAATTGTGTCCCAGGATGCTGTGGGACGTGAGGGAGGATATTGTAGGGGCTCTGACCCAAATTTTTAATTCCTCTCTGGCCACAAAGGAGGTGCCAGGGGACTGGAGAACAGCTGATGTGGTCCCACTGTTTAAGAAAGGTTGTAGAGATAAGCCAGGGAACTTCTCAGGTCAGTGGTAGGGAAACTATTGGAGAACATACAGAAGGAGAGAGACTTATCTTCACTTGGAGAGGCGAGATTTAATCAGGAATAGTCAGCATGGCATTGTTAGAGGGAGGTTATGCCTAACAAATTTGAATTGATTTTTTATGTGACCAGCTGTGTAGATGAGGGTAGTGCAGTTGATGCAGTTTGCTGGATTTAAGCAAAGCCTTTGACAAGATCCCACAGGGGAGACTTTATAAAGAAGGCAAAAGCACATGGGATACAGGTAACATGATATGGTGGATTCAAAATTGGCATAGCTGATGGAGACAGAGGGTGATGACAGACAACTGCTTTAATGGCTGGAAGCACACCCCAGGGATCCAGCAAAGTGAGAATGGAGGGAGCGTGTGTGGGATGGAGATTTGCAGCTTTCGGGGAATAAGAGAGAGGAAAAAATGTTCCATAGGAACTAGAATTGTCTTCACTTGAGTTTCTATCCTACACTGACAGTGATGACTTTTAAAATTATTTTTACAGGATATTAGGCGAGAAGAAATTACAGACAGAAATATCAAACATCATGTCTCGATCTGACAGAGTCACTCAATTCCCTGGAATCTGAATATCATCGGGCTTTGAGTCTAGAAGGACAAATGTTTTCCTGAACTGTCAGCTTCAAAAGATTTCAAACATCAGTGTGACTGGAAAAGCAACGAGACCCACACAACACACACCCGCGTGAGAGAGTTCCAGTGAACTGACTGTGAAAGATCTTTCACCAGTTACACAGCCTGACAAAACATCACACCATTCACAGCGGGGAGACTGCACCCGTGCTCTATAAGAACGAGGCTTCAACTTATCATCGAACCTGGAGAGACACAAGGTGACCCGCACTATGGAGAAACCATGGAAATGTGGGGACTGTGGGAAGGGATTGAAAGCTCTGTCTGAGGTGGAAATACATCGACGCAGTCACACTGGAGAGAGGCCGTTCACCAGCTCTGACTGTGGGACGGGGTTCAGTGATTCATCCAACCTGCTGATGCACCAGCGAGTTCACACCGGGGTGAGGCCATACACCTGCTGTGATTGTGGGAAGGGATTCAGTCGCTCATCCAACCTGCAGTCCCACCAGCGAGTTCACACTGGTGAGAGGCCATTCACCTGCTCTGAATGTGGGAAGGCGTTCACTCTGTTATCCCATTTGCAGACACACCAGAGAGTTCACACTGGGGAGAAGCCATTCACCTGCTCCCAGTGTGACAAAGGATTTACTAATTCATCCAATCTACAGAAACACCAGTGGGTTCATACGGGTGAGAGGCCATTCACCTGCTCTCAGTGTGGGAAGGGATTCACTCAGTTAACCCACTTACTGACATACCAGCCGGTTCACACTGGAGAGAGGCCGTTCACCTGCTCTGAATGTGGGAAGGGATTCATTCAGTTGTCCAAGCTGCTGATACACCAGCGAGTTCACAATGGGGAGAGGCCGTTCACTTGCTCCGAATGTGGGAAGGGATTCACACAGTCCTCCACCTTGCTCTCTCACCAGCGAATTCACACTGGGGAGAGGCCATTCACCTGCACTGTGTGGGGAAAGGGATTCAGAGATTCATCCACCCTGTTAAAACACCAGCGAGTTCACACTGGGGAGAGGCCATTCCTCTGCTCTCAGTGTGGGAAGGGATTCACTCAGTCATCTAGCCTGCTGACACATCAAAGAGTTCACACCGGGGAGAGACCATTCATCTGTTCTGTTTGTGGGAAGGGATTCACACAAGTCAGCCAACCTGCAGACACATCAGCGAGTTCACAAGCAATTACAAGGGTTAGATTCTGCTGTTATTGCTGCTGTTAATCACATCCACGACTGACATGCTCACAGTCGATGAAGTGGGAGTGTCGGAGGGTTTCTTTCTGCTGGACTGGCCGGTCTCCTGACTTTGCTTCCAGTGGGCTGATGCTGAGCCTGGGAGAGCACATTTCCACTGAAATGATCCACAAACTGATGAAGGATACTTATTTTATCCTGAGTAGTAAATATTGTTATTTCTACCACTACAGGTGGATCTCACATAAGTACATTTGTCTCTGTTCCATTGAGTCTACAGCACAGGGCCAGGCCAGTCGGAGCAATTGGTCTGTGTCAGTATTTATGCTCCACATGATCCTCCACCCACCCCTCTTCTTCTCCACCATCAGCATCTCCTTCTATTCCTTTCTCCCTCATGTATGTATACAGCTTCCCCTTCAATGTATTCATGCTGTTCTCCTCAACCACTCGCTGTGGTCGTGAGTTCCATGTTTTCACCACTCGCTCGGTAAGAGGTTTCCCATTGAAATTCCTATTGGATTATTGAACCACTGCATAATCTTAGACTCCCATCAGGTCACCCTTCAGTCTTCTCTTTTCTAGAGAAAAGCAGTCCCAGCTTTTTCTGAGGGTTAAATGATCTCGGGCCTGGTATTATTTTTGTGAATCTTTGTTGCTCCTTCTCCAGTGCCTCTATTTCCTTTTTCTAAATGGAGATCAGAATGTTGACAGTGCTCCCAGTGTAGTCTAACCCTGGTTCTAAACAAGTTGAACATAACCTCCCTGCTTTTCGATTCTATCACTCGAGAAAGGAACCCTATAAATGGGGCACCACATGTTAGGAAAAATGTGAAGTTCTCGGAGAGGGTGCAGAGGAGATTTACGAGAATGGGAGCAGGGATGAGACTTCAGTGAATTGGAGAGACTGGAGCTGCTGAAATTGTACTTTTTAGATCAGAGTACGTGGAGAGGATGGTTCCACTGGGAGGAATAACTAGAACCCAAGGGCACAGCATCAGACTAAAGGGACGATCCTTTAAAACAGAAATGAGGAGGAATTTCGTAAGCCAGAGGGTGGTGAATCTGTGGAACTCTGCTGCAGAAGGCTGTGGAGGTCAAGTCACTGAATGCCTTTAAGGCAGAGATAGATAGGTTCTTGATTAATAAGGGGATCAAGGGTTATGGGGAAAAGGCAGGAGAATGGGGTTGAGAAAAATATCAGCCATGATTGAATGGCAGAGTAGACTCGATGGGCCGAGCGGCCTAATTCTGCTCCTATGTCTTATGGTCATGAGGTCAGAGAAGGAGGCTATTCAGCGCATCGATTCCCTGTTGCAAACCAGTCAGACCCATTGCCCTGTTCTATCCCTGTAGCCCTGCAAGTTTTGATCCCTAAATGCCCATTCAGTATCTGTTTGAAATCTTCCATGGTCTTCATTTCACAGGCAGCGAGTTCCAGGTCATTACCATTCGCTGCATCAAAATATTCTCCCTCATAATCCCCCTGCATCTCTTACCCAAAATCTAAAATCTGTGCCCCCCCCTCGTCCTCATCCCTTCAGCTAATGGGAACAGCTTTTCTTTATCTACCTTATCGAAACCTGTTGTAATCTTGTCCACCTCTATCAAATCTCCCCTCAATCTCCTTTACTCCCAAGGTGAACATCCCCAGCCTGACATCGACCAGAAAGAACAAACAGAATATGTTAATATCTGAAATCAATTGGGAATGTTTAATTTCTGTTTTAAAGATCTTGTGAATATATTGTCCTGGACAATAAATGAATTGGAATACTGTCCCTCGGGTACGTCCAAATGGAATATTTCAATCTGGTATCCACCTAAATTCCAGTGAAAGTCTGGAATGTGTAGATGGGATGAATGAGTTGATCACTTTCTCTTGGAAATATTTACATCCTTGTCCATGAATTTTGTTTTAAAGAAGTCCAGCCGCTACATAAAATATCAGCACCTTAACAGGGGGAGATAAGAAAGACAGACTCACTTTGGTCTTTTCATCAGCACATCTGAGAGTTAAGAATGTGTGACATGATTTTGGGATACCATAGATAGAATTTACAGTGCAGAAGGAGGCCATTCGGCCCATCGAGTCTGCACCGGCTCTTGGAAAGAGCACCCTACCCAAGATCCACACCTCCACCCTATCCCCATAACCCAGTAGCCCCACCCAACACTATGGGCAATTTTGGACCGGTGTGAGTGTGCAGATGTGATTTGTTACATGTGAAAAACAGCAAGTGTAAATTCATGTTGAAAAGGACTGAAGACCGGGTCCCAAACACACACAGCTACTTCAGACACAGCAGGAGATGAAATGGTGAATGTGTCCAAGGGATTGAGACAACATTGTGACAGCATCAAGGCACTGACACACACTCCAGAGAGAATCAATGGAGATGGTGCTTCTACCCAGAATGCAATGGTAATGCTGCTGCACTTTGATACTACTGCTCAGACATTAGACTGTGTCAGCTCTTATTTATACTGAATAAAATCTAACCACTGCCACCAATAAGGACTATCACTGTGAATCATTTCAGAGTTTGGGAAAGTGGGGGTGTTAAGGGTCAATATAAATTAAGAGTTGACCATTCGGCCCCTCGAGCCTGCTCCATCATTCAATGAAATCAGGGCTAATCAGATTGTGGTCTCAACTCCACTTTCCTTCTCCACCCTTTCACTCCCTTGTCAATCAAGAATCTATAAAATTCAGCCTCAAAGCAGATTCAATGGCCCTGCCTCCACCACTCTCTGGGGAAGAAAGATTAACAGACCCACAGCCATCAGGGGAAAAATAATCATCCTGATCGGCATTTTAAATAAGAGACCCCTTATTTGTAAATGGTATCCCCTCGTCCTAGTCTCTGCCACAAGGGGAAACATCCTCTCAGCATTCTCTCCATCAATTCCACTTAGCGTCTCTAACATAATTTCTCATTCTTCTAAACTGCAATGGATACAGGCCCAACCTGTCAAACCTTTCCTCAGAGGATAACCCCCTCAATCCAGGAATCCGGGGAGTCAACCTTCTCTTTGCTGCTTCTAATGCACGTATCTCATTTCTGAAATAAGGAGACCCAAACTGTACACAGTGCTCGAAATATGGTCTCATTAAAGACCTTGTACAACTGCAGCAAAACATCCCTACTTTTATATTTCATTTCCTTTGCAATAAACAAGAATATTCCATTGGCCTTCCTAATCACTTGCTGTACCTGCAGACTAACTTGGGATCAGGCACCCCCGATCTCTCTGTAACTCAAGAGTTTTGCAATCTCTCAATTTAAATAATATTGTTTTATTTAATACTTTCTGACAAAGTGGACAATTCATATTTTCCAAAGTTATGTTCCATCTGTCAGTTTTTTACCCACTCACTTAACCTGTTCGTAGTCCTTTGCAGAGTCCTTAAATCCACTTCACAAATTACTTTCCTCCCGGTCTTTGAGGCATCAGAAAATTTAGCCGCCAGACATTCAATCCCGTCATCCAACACATTCATACAGATTGTAAATGGTTGAGAGCCCAGCACTGATCCTGGTGACATTCCACTTGTCACATCTTACCCACCCAGAAATGACCCATTTATACCTACTGGCTGCTTCCTGTTCACTAACCAATCCTCTATCCATGCTGATATGTTGCCCCCCACACAATGAGCTCTTATTTTGTGTAATAACCTTTGATGTGGCACCTTGGGAAATACTTTCTGGAAATCCAGATAAAGCACATCTATTGACATCCCTTGTCACTTCCTCAGAGAACATTGATAAATTAGTCAGTCACAATTGACTTCCTGAACTCCATTTTCAAACACTGTCTCAAAGAAAATTCAAATGCCCTCTACCCCTCTGGCTCCTTTGCCAACTACCTTAGAGGGACTCACTTTCTGTTAAAGAGCCTGTCAACCCCTCTCACCCACTTACCCGAAAGTGAACAAATTTAATCAGGAAAAGTCCAACCAATTCAAATATTTTCCTGTTAAAAGTTTATTGATGAAACAGAACGTGGTTAAAAAAAAACTAACAGAAAATTACTTGAGGATCAAAGAAAACCAGAGTAACAGGATGTTCACAATGTTCTGGTCCCAAATGGTTCCCTTTGGCTCCTCTACCGTGTTCCCGTGGGCTCCTCTGTACCGTGTTCCCGTGACTCCCTGCTTTGGACACTGGGGCACTGAACCCTGGGTGTCATATCACCGTCAGCCCACGGTGGCCCTCGCCCCTGAACGGTTGGAAGTGCAATTCCCAGTCAGTCCTCCAGCACCTTCCAGTCCCTATTAGCGACGCCCATGGCAGTTTCCCAACTGGGACACAGGCCCTGTTATTCTCAGCTGAATTCAGCCCTCAGCTCCATCACCTGGCTGTCATTGACATGAGCAATAGAGACAGAAAGGTGCCCGAGGCTCAAATAGGAAGACAAAACTTGTGGATTAGGATCTCCATAAAGGTCAGCAACTTGTTATAAAAAAATCAAATTCCCAGTCAACAAATTAAAAGATCACACGACGGGACTTCAAGTTTTATGACTTTTAATGCAACAAACAAGCTAGAAGCTACTTTAACTCGGAAACCTACACAGTAAACTATAAACTAGAACTTTGCCCTTTTACACAATCTAAAATCACTCCACGATTATAGTTACTCTGTCCTGGAAGTCAAAACTTAAATTGTCTCAGAACCTGTCCAAAGTGATGATTCATTCCCGAGGATTTACTTCCGTTTTCAACCAAGACACTGAGAAACAAAGGGAGAATAGAATAGAATGTGAACTGGCAAAATACTTAAAAATGCATTGTAAAACCTTCTGTGGCTATGTAAAAAGGAAACGTTTGGCTTAGACAAAAGGTTTGTCCGTAACAGATAGAGTCAAGAGAATGTAGAATAGAGATCTCTACAGCCACCTCGTTCAACACTGGGATGTGGATCATCAGATTTTGGGGATTTATTCACTTTTAAGCCCATTAATTTCTCCATACGACTTTTTCACCAATACTAATCTCTGCCAGTCCCTTGGTTCTCTGGTGTTTTGGGGACAATTTCTGTATCTTCCTCTGTGAAGTCAGACACACATTGTTCAGTTTCTCTGCCATTTCCTTACTCCCCATTATAAACTCTCCTGTCTCTGCCTGGAATGGACCCACATTGGTCTTTGCTAATCTTTTCCTTTTCACATTCCTGGAGAAGCTTTTCCAGTCGTTTTTTATGTTTCTCGCCAGTTTGCTCTCATCAGTTTCTTGGTCCTCCTTTGCTGAATTCTAATGGATCTCATGGAATCTTTAACTTTTCTTGTTAACCAAGGTTACATCACTTTTCCTGTTGGATTTTTGTTCCTCAAAGGAATCTATATTTGTTGTATATATGTGAAATAAAAGTCACAAAATCCCAGAGGACCATAGGCTGCTCTCCCCTTTGACAGAGAGAGAGCTGACTGGAGGTGATTTAACCGGAGGGTCAGCACACCTCAGGCGAGGGGCATCGTTGAGAAGGCGGGGCCTTCATGAATAAACTCAGCCAGTACGGGAGTTGAATCCTCACTGTTGGCCTTGCTCTGCATCACAAACCAGCCGTGCAGCCAACTGAGCTAACAAACCCCCTGATAAATATGTAATAATTCCTTAAATATTCGGCATTCCCTGTACCAATCAGTTTCCCAGTCCACTCAGACAACTTGCCCCTCACACCCTGATAGTTTCCTTCTGTGAGGAACACCCAGATAAATTAAACAAAAGAACCATGTAACCATCAAGGCCCATGTCCACGGTAACGTGGCATGCTTCAGGGGGTTTGAAACAGAAATGGAAACTAAATATCTTCACACTTCCAAACACTCTTTCACTCTGTGATCCTTGTACAATTCGAAGCCAGGTATTAGCAACAAGGCTCAAAGTGCATCAGCCCACTGGAGGCAAAGTGGTGAGACCGGCCAGTCCAGCAGAAAGAAACCCTCCGACCATCCCCACTGACCACCTGTCAGAATGAACAAAATGCAGTCCTGGATGTAGAGCAGAAACAATAACAGCAAAATCCAACCCCTGTAATCGATTGAGAAATTGTTGGTGTCACAGCAGGTACGATGAAGCATGCAATCCCGTCTCACATTGAGAGGTGGACTGCGTCTCCCCAGTGTGAACTCGCTGGTGTCTCCGCAGGTTGGATAATTGAGTAAATCCCTTCCCACACCGAGAGCAGGTGAATGGCCTCTCCCCAGTGTGAACTCGCTGGTGTTTCCGCAGGTCGGATAACTGAGCGAGTCCTTTCCCACACTGAGAGCAGGTGAACGGCCTCTCCCCAGTGTGAACTCGCTGGTGTGCCCACAGGTTGGATGAATCACTGAATCCCTTCCCACACTGAGAGCAGGTGAATGGCCTCTCCCCAGTGTGAACTCGCTGATGTGTCTGTAGTTTGGATACTCGAGTAAATCCTTTCCCACATTGAGAGCAGGTGAATGGCCTCTCCCCAGTGTGAACTCGCTGGTGTGTCCGCAGGTTGGATGAATCACTGAATTCCTTCCCACACTGAGAGCAGGTGAATGGCCTCTCCCCAGTGTGAACCCGCTGGTGTGTCCGCAGGGTGGATGAATCACTGAATCCCTTCCCACATTGGGAGCAGGTGAATGGCCTCTCCCCAGTGTGAACTCGCTGGTGTGTCTGCAGGTTGGATAATTGAGTAAATCCTTTCCCACACTGAGGGCAGGTGAACGGCCTCTCCCCAGTGTGAACTCGCTGGTGTCTCCGCAGGTCGGATAACTGAGTGAATCCTTTCCCACACTGAGAGCAGGTGAATGGCCTCTCTCCAGTGTGACTACGTTGATGAGTTTCCACCTTTGACGGGGCTTTGAATCCCTTCCCACAGTCCCCACATTTCCACGGTTTCTCCATGTTTTGGATCTCTTCGTGTCTCTCTAGGCGGGACAATCAGTTGAAGCCTCGTCCAGAGACACAACACGTGTACGGTCTCTCCCCACTCTGAATGTTGTTATGTTTTTCAGGCTGTGTAATTGGTTGAAGCTTTTTCCACAGTCAGTTCACTGGAACACTCTCACTCAGGTGTGTGTTGTGTGGGTCTCTGTGATTTTCCAGTCACACTGATGTTTGAAATCTTTAGTTGAGAGTTTGGGCAAACATTTCTCCTTCTAGATTCAAAGGCTGATGATATTCAGGTTCCAGGGAATCGAGTGACTCTGTCAGGTCGAGACGTAACGTCTGAGATTTCGGTCTGTAATTCCTCCTCGTCTAATATCCTGTAAAAACAATTTACAAAATTCATCACTGTCAGTACAGGATAAAAACTCAGAACAGACAATTCTAGTTTCTATGTCACATTTTTTCCTCTCTTATTCCCCGAAAGCTGTAAATCACCATCCCACACACTCTCCCTCCATTCTCACTCTGCTGTATCTAATATTCACCCTCACTATTCTCCTGAAGGTGCTGATTCAGGCTGATTGATAGATCCAAGCTCACAGCATCCTGTACAGGGGATCACAACAAATATGAGCTACAGTATGCCATTCGGCCCATCGAGCCTGAACCATTCAATGGGATCATTGGCTGATCTACCACAACACCGTTTTCCCACATTATCCCTCATTTCACAGTGGTTAGCACAGTTGGGTAGCACAGTGGTTAGCACTATTGCTTCACAGAACCAGGTTCCCAGGTTCGATACCCGGCTTGGGTCACTGTCTGTGCAGAGTCTACACGTTCTCCCCGTGTCTGCGTGGGTTTCCTCCGGGTGCTCCGCTTTCCTCCCACAGTCCAAAGATGTGCAGGTTAGGTGGATTGGCCATGCTAAATTGCCCTTAGTGTCCAAAAAGGTTAGGTGGGGTTACTGGGTTACGGGGATAGGGTGGAGGCTTGGGCTTAAATAGGGTGCTCTTTCCAAGGGCGGTGCAGACGCGACGGGCCAAAAGGACTCCTTCTGCACTGTAAATCCTCTGGGGTACAGAATTTCAAAGCTTCACCACATCCTCGAGAAAATAAATCCCTCCTCATCTCAGCTTTCTCTCCATTTACCTGCCAGTTCCCCATAACCCTTGGTACGCTCATCGATCAGAAATCTGTCTGTGCCGGGGCGTCGGGCTTGTGGTGCGGGAGTAGCTGCTTTTCCGCAGGTTTTGGTGCCACTCACCTGTAATCTGATCTTTAAATTAATATTGTTATCATGTCCCTGGAAGACGTCAGGGTTCAGTTTAGTAGGATTATGCCAAATAAAGTGAAGAAATCTGTTGACAAAACAGCGCAGGTGGATTCAGCGGGGGTGGAGCCACCTTTTCAACATGGCGGCCTGACCCTCAGTAGGTCTCTCGATCCCGCGCTCTCCGGGGCTCTCATGGAGGCGGCGAAAATTATGACTGCCGGCATTATCCATGTTACTGACCAGAGGCTCAGTGAGCTGACTCAATAATTGTGTGCTCATGAGGACCAGCGGCAAAACACCATGAAGAGGCTCGATGATCTGGGCAGCACGGTGGCGCAGTGGATAGCACTGCTGCCTCACGGCGCCGAGGACCCAGGTTCTATCCCAGCTCTGGGTCACTGTCCATGTGGAGTTTGCACATTCTCCCAGTGTTTGCATGGGTTTCGCACCCACAACCCAAAGATGTGCAGGTTAGGTGGAATAGCCACGCTAAATTGCCCCTTAATTGGAAGAAATGAATTGGGTACTCGAAATTTATTTTTTTTAAAAGAAAAAAAAAGAGACTCGATGAACCGGAGGAGAGAATCCTGAACGTTCAGCAAGATGCATCCGTCGAAATTCAATCCTTTGAAAACCAACCGAGTGGCTTTCGGAGGTCCTGGAGGATTTGGAGAACCGAGGGTCGGAGAAAGAACATCCGAGTCGTCGGCCTGTCAGACGGTGTGGAGGGTAAGGCTCACATTAGGTTCTTCGAGGACTGGCTGCCATGCTGGGAACCACGGTAGCGCAGTGGCTAACACTGTTGCTTCACAGCGTCAGGAACCCCGGTTCAATTCCCAGCTTGGGTCACTGTCTGTGCAGAGTCTGGTATGTTCTCCCTGTGTCTATGTGGGTTTCCTCCAGGTGCCGGTCCGGTTTCCTCCCACAAGTCCCAAAAGACGTGTTTGTTAGGTGAATTGGATATTCTGAATTCTTCCTCTGTGACCCGAACAGGCGCCGGAGTGTGGCGGCTAGGGGATTTTCACAATAACTTCATTACAGTGTTAATATAAGCCGACCTGTGACAATAATAAAGATTATAATGAATGGGCCAAAGGCCCTCTTTCCGTGCTGTAAAATTCTACGACCCTAAAGATAGAGGTGGGAGAGGGAGGGAATAAATGAGAATGACTTTATAGAGAAACTGCCAAAGCCACAACATTCACCAGCTCCAAGGACACACCTTAGCTCCCTTTCCAATCTGAAAGCAGCCTGAGCTGGATTTACATTCCCCTTAATTGATCATTGCTGGGTGATAATCCTGTACTTCCTCACCTCACACCACTGTGACAGCACCTTCACTACACAGACTGCAGCAACTGACCTAACATCACCTTCCCAGTTATTCCTGAAGG
Source organism: Scyliorhinus torazame (assembly GCF_047496885.1). Lineage (NCBI taxonomy): Eukaryota > Metazoa > Chordata > Chondrichthyes > Carcharhiniformes > Scyliorhinidae > Scyliorhinus > Scyliorhinus torazame. The sequence continues at coordinate 93,255,883 of NC_092711.1, forward strand.
CACCGCCTTCCCAACCTGGCCCCTTGCCTGAGGTGTGGTGATCCTCAGGTCACATCACCGCCGGTCAGCTCTCTCCCGGGACCAGGCCCTGGTTCACAGACGCCATCTTGGGGAAACAGAGCGCATGCGCTGGCGTCTTGGTGATGCAACAGCTAATGGCGGGACCTGAAAATTTCTGTTCCCAGCCGGGTCCTAGTGCCCGCCAGAATTTATCGGGCAACAGGTTTTTTTTAAAGTTTCGCCCACTTCCAGAGCTGCAGCTGATGTTTGTGGGCTGGAGGTGTCTCTGAATTACGTAGACATTCAGTGTGAGAGGCTGCAGCCTCTGTATGGCAACCTGAAGGGGGTTATACAGCGTTTGATTACATTTCGTGGTCCTTTCCATTCCATTATCAGGATGTTTGTGTGATATTTCCTTACCCTCAGTGTGATTTTTCTTTATTTAAAATACATTTCAGCAGCAAGCTTACTGATGATTTTTAAAGGAATAAAGGTTATTTATTATCACACTATTTCCCTGGATGTTTGAACATCTCAGTCTCTCGTCTCTTTCACACTCACTGACACATAACAGAAATTAGGTACAGATCAAGTTGAAGCTGTAATGATGAAAATGGAATGTAGACTGCAATCTTTATATCTCTGCAGGTCTGTTGTCTTCTTGTTGAGCAGGTCCTTTAGTTGGAGTGAACCGTTTTTAGAAACAAATAATTCTCATGAGGCTCTGAAGCTTCTTGTAGATGAATAGCCAGGAGGTTGGTTCTCAGGTGGACTTGGAAGCTGGAATAAGTACAGTACTGTGGCTGCACTGGGAGACATTCAGCTCTGCTGGTTCAGCCGTTTCCTGCTGCTTCAGTTGCTTCTCACACACACATTTGCTTTGCTCAGGGTTTATTATACTGCATCCCTGACTATTAACTACAGGGTTACAACTCTGAGACCCAGAACACCCCGATACAATCGCAGTTTACGATGCTCACTCACTCACTCTGTCCCAATTCGAGCTCATTCTCCTGTGTTCAATACGGCACTTGGAGACCAACGGTCCAGAGATTTTATATTCCTCAAATGCTGGTTCATCCTGACACAACGAGACATTTAAACTTCACAGGTTGCTGCAAAGTTTCCTTTCAGGTCCGTGTTTAACTAAATATTGGTCACAGGATCGGATATTGCCCACAGTTTAATGTTCATAATAACCTGTTAAGTTGCAGCCACCTTGCCAGAGTTTGTGGATCTTACAGTCGACAGTATCTTTGTGCCGAATGTGACATCTTGAATCTACTCTTGGGTCTGGTTAAAACAGTGCATTGTAGCTGGGTGGGATGGGCGGTATGGTAGCAAAGTGGATACCACTGTTGCTTCACAGCTCCAGGGTCCCAAGCTCCATTCCCAGCTTGGGTCACTGTCTGCGCAGAGTCTGCACATTCTCCCTGTGGATTTTCTCCGGGCGCTCCAGTTTCCTCCCACAAGTCCAGAAAGACGTGCTGTTAGGTGAATTGGACATTCTGAATTCTCCCTCTGTGTACTCAAACAGGCGCCGGAATGTGCCGACTTGGGGCTTTCCACAGTAACTGGCAGTGTTAATGGGTGGGTGGGTGGGTGGTCACTCTGGCTGCCGACTTCTATCCCGTGGTCTTGTCTATTCCCAGTGGCCCTGCAGAGGGAGCATGCGGTACCCGCCGGAATGCTTGACACCTTCCACAACCAGTGGATACCTCGGTGGACAGAGTGTTTCAGAGATACTGGGAACAATATTCTGGTTCAGTTAGGAACTTTTGTTGGGATTTCTAGTTGATTTTGGTCTTTTATTTTGACTGGACCACATGCTTGGGAAAAGCAAGAGAGGAAAGAAGGTTCTATAGAAACTAGAATGATCTGTTGTGAATTTCTGTCCCATTCTTACAGTGATCATTTTTGTAAACTTATTTTTTGGACATTAGGACGGGAGGATTGGCAGCTGGGCAACTCGAACCAAATACTACTCAAGATCTTGACAGTCACTCAATTCATTAGGATCTAAATATCACAAACTGTCAATGTGCTTGTCTGTTCTGACTGTGGGAAGTGATTTCAAACATCAGTGTGACTGGAAAAGCCCCGAGACACACACACCTGAGTGAGTGTGTTCCAGTGAACTGACTGTGGAAAGAGCTTTAACCAGTTACACAACCTGAAAAATCATCTTGTTTCCTCTTGCGGGAGAGTCCAGGACCAGAGGGCATAATCTCAGAGTAAGGGATCTCAAATTTAGGACAGAGATGAGGAGACATTTCTTCTCTCAGAGGGTAGAGCATCTGTAGAATTATTTAGCTGGGCAATCCTTCTTTATCTGGGAATCAAACTGTTGTCTAATTGTCCCAGCAGTTACCAGGCTCCTGTGAGCTCCTCCAGCTGTTATTTTAATGCAGACTTCAACAAACTTTTTAAAGTAGGTTTCTATTCAATTAATTCATTGCGACTGTCACACAAACACATTTTCAGTCTAGAAACTTAAACCAGCTGCTTTACATTCAATCAGGAACATCCCAGTTTTACACCAATCTCTGATTTGACAGCACGTTTCTAGCATTCACCGTCGTTCTTCCTGACTCCAAACACAGTTGTAAAGGTGCTTCTGTTCTGTGTCTAGGAGCTCTGAACCATGGAAGGGAACAGCTGGAATACATTTTTCTCACACCTCAGGATTAACCCACACCGGGACTTTGCTGTCAGTGAAGAGAGATGAGAAAGACCCAATTGTCTTTTGTCCCTCTCAGTGTGACCCTGAAGGACTGTGTCCAGGCTGAAGTTCTGTTCCTGCCGTGTGATCCTCCTCCAGATTGTCCTTTCTGAGCTCCAGCCAGGTGCTGTTAAACACTCAGGTGGGAAAGACAAAAATCTGTAATGTTTCCAACCAAGTTTATTTATTTCACATTAAACCTCATCAGCAGATTAAGACAGTCAAGAGTGAACCTGATTCAGTCCTGGACATAATTAACAGCATCAATAAGGGTAGAGTCCAAACCTTGTAGTCGCTTGTGAACTGGTTGGTGTGTTAGCAGGTGAGATGTCTGAGTAAATCCCTTTCCACAGACATTACAGGTGAACGGCCTCTCCCCAGTGTGAACTTGATTATGTTTCAGAAGATAAGATAAATGAGAAAATTCCTTCCCACATGTGGAACAAGTGAACGGCCTCTCCCCAGTGTGAACTCGCTGGTGATTCACAAGGTTGGATGAACGAGTGAATCCCTTCCCACACACTGAGCAAGTGAACAGCCTCTCCTCACTGTGAACCTGCTGATGTGTCAGAAGGTTGTATGAACGTGTGAATCCCTTCCCACATTCAGAACAGGTGAACAGTCTATCCCCTGTATGAAGTTGCTGGTGTATCAGAAGGTTGGATGAATTAATGAATCCTTTCCCACAGTCAGAGCAGGTGAATGGCCTCTCCCAGTGTGAATTCTCTGGTAGTTCGGTAGGGCACTTGGACGGCTGAATCCATTCCCTCAGAGCAGGTGAAAGGTCACTCCCCAGTGTGAGCATATTGGTGTGTTAGTAAATCCTTTTTGTTTTTAAAGCTCTTCTCACTGTCAGGACAGTTAAAACGTTTGTGATCAGAGTGAACAAGTTGATGTGTCTGCAGGTGGGATGACTGAATGAATCCTTTCCCACACAGGGTGCAGGAGAACGGTCTCTCCCCAGTGTGAATACGTTGATGTGTCAGCAGATCCTTTTTACATTTAAAACTCTTCTCACAGTCAGGACATGTAAACGGTCTTTTATCAGTGTGAAAAAGTTGGTGAGTCACAATGTGGGATGACCGAGTGAATCCCTTCCCACACACAGGGCAGGTGAATGGCCTCTCCTCAGTATGAACTCGCTGGTGTGTCAAAAGGTTGTATGAATGGGTGAATCCCTTCCCACAAATGGAACAGGTGAACGGTCTATCCCCAGTGTGACTGCGCCGGTGAACTTCCAGTTGTGATGGGTAACTGAATCCCTTCCCACAGTCCGCACATTTCCACAGTTTCTCCGTGGTGAGGGGTCTTTATGTCTCTCCCGGTTGAAGCTTTGTCCACACACAACAGCCGTTTAATTTCTCCCTGCAGTGAATGACGTGATACATTTTTTGAGCCTGTGTAACTGGTTAAAGCTCTCTCCACAGTCAGTTCACTGGAACACTCTCACTCGGGGAAGGGATGTATATCTCGGTGCTTTTGCAGTCGCACCGCTGAAACTGAACAGACAAATATTTCTCCTTCCAAATTCAAAGACTGATTATATTCAGCTCCTGATGAATCAAGTGACAGTCAGATTTCGATGTGATGTTTGGTTTGAGTTTTCTGTCGGCCAATCCTCCACTTCCAATATCCTGTAAAAGGAGTTTACAAAAGTCATCACTCAGTCCAGGATAGAAATTCTGAACAGGCAATTCGAGTTTCTCTGGAACATTATTTCCTCTCTTGTTCCTCCAAAGCTGTCAATCCCCGTCCCACACAGTCTCCCTCCTCCCTGGGCTGAAATGCAAACCCATCTCACCATCTGCACCATTTCTTTCCTCCACTCCCAGTTTTCTCCCTCCCTCTCCTCTGCCTGGGTTCAGTTCTCCAGCTCCTGTCTGCAGACTGACAATAAAACCAATGGGTCTTATTGGGGGTTGGGTTCTCCCCATTGTCCCCGCACGCGGCGGCTCTCATTCAGCCTCTGGGAGCCGCACTCACTCTCACTGCGCTCAGCCCGGAGCAGCACTGCGCATGCTCCACACAGGGGGGGGGGAGGGAGGGGAGACATCCGGGGACGGGACATTCTGACGCCTGCGCTTTCTGGCTCCTGTGACGAAGATAGGGCGCATTCATACGCGCCCGGCATTCCGGGTAGCCTTATCCGCCATTATTCCATGATGTGGAGATGCCGGCGTTGGACTGGGGTGAGCACAGTACGAAGTCTTATCCATTATTCCATTACGTTCCTCAGGCTGATAAATTGTTTCCGGCACTTTTGATACAGATCGGTGTCTGTACGGAATGGGGCGGCCGCATCGGTGTTTTTCTCTCTGATCGGTCCCTGTCATCTGTTGAGGGAGTGATATGCCGCAGGGCGCCTGCGCGGCCGTCTTTCTCAGGTGCAGCAGGGCGCATGCGCGGCCGTCCAGGACCCGGAAGAGAGAACCTTGTGAATTTCTCTCCTGGACTGAGAGTGAAATTCCTTTGGAAACTCCTTTAGAAAGAGGAGGATTTGCGAACGGGAACTTCAATCCAAACATCACATCATCATCTGACAGAGTTACTCGATTCAACAGGACCTGAATATCATTGGGAGGTAAAATGGTTTGTCTGTTCTGTCCGTCGATAAAGATTTCAGATATCAGAGTGACTGGGAAAATGTAAATGACCATTCCGGGTTAAATTTGAGACTAATTACACCGATCACATTGGGGAAGTTAAATAATTTGCTGTTGTACTCTTATGTATGCAGGTAAATTTTCAAATTACCACATTAGCATACTTGGCAGCTAAAGTGGGCAAACTGCTGACCTTGTTAGTAGTGAGAGTTACTATCCCGGATTTTATCAAAGTTTGTTGTTCCTGTTGCATTTCATTCAGCTCATCGTGGCTACAAAGTAGGTATTCAGCCTAATCTCAATTTCCAGATTGTGGTCTGTAGCTTTTTAAGTTACATCAATTCAGATGTCTATCTGAATACTTTTTAAATGTTATGAGGGTTTCTGCCATCATTTCAGGCAGCATGTCACAGATCCTCACCACCCTCTAAACCTCCTAGTCCTTCCCTAAATCTCTGCCCCCTTTTATATGTATCCCTCAACCAAAGGGAATAGGACCTTCCTATCCAATCTATTTAGATCCCTCAGAATTTTTTTAAAATGTAAATTTATATATTTTTCCAATCAAGGGGCAATTTAATTTGGCCAAGCCACCTACCCTGCACATATTTGGGTTGTGGGGGTGAAACCCACACAGACAATGATAGAATGTGCAAACTCCTTACAGACTGTGACCCGGGGCCAAGATCGACCCTGGGTACCCAGCACGCAGGCACACAACCACTGTGCCACCATGATCCCCCAGAATTTTATTCATTTGGAATAATCTTGATTATTGTCACAAGTAGGCTGACATTAACACTGCAATGAAATTACTATGAAAATCCCTGAGTAGTAACACTCTGGCACCTATTCGGGCTGAGAGAGAGAGTATTCAGAATGTCCAATTCACCTAACAAGCACGTCTTTCGGGACTTGTGGGAGGAAACCCATACAGACACTGGAGAACGTGCAGACTCTGCACAGACAGTGTCCCAAGTGGGAATTGAATCCCGGTACCTTGGCGCTGTGAAACAACAGTGCTAACCACTGTGCTACCGTGCCACCCATAAAACAGTTCAGCTCAATGTTCTCAGATTAAAGAAGCTGAAGTGCCCAACGTGGGTCTTGAACCCACGGCCCTGGGATTAAGACTCCCATGCTCTACCGACTGAGCTAGCCAGGCTGCTTTTCAACATTTCATTTTGGTCTCTCCTCAGGCTTTCTGTGCCAAAGAAAACAGTCCCAGTTTATCCAAACTTTCCCCAGAGCAAACATTGTCAATTTCTGGCTGGTGTTGTTAAATCCCCTCTGTACTCTCTCTGGTGCAATCTTCCTGTGCACAGGAATCTAGCTCTGGTCATACTAGTCCTGTCCTGCCATTTATCATGTAATCCCTTGCCTTGTTTTCTCTCCAGCGTTCTTCCTCATTCCTCAAGTGTTCAATCATTTTTGTGTCACAGGTAAACTTCTTCCACGTGTTCCTACATTTACTTTCAAATCAATTTAACCAGGAGTGAAGGGCCCAGTACTGATTCCTTTGAAACCGGCACTGGAAACAGCCCTTTGATTTTCTCTATTCTTTATGGGATGTGAGTGTCACGGGCAAATCAGCTTGGTTGCCCATTCCTAATTGTCCTTAAACTGAGTGGCTTGCTAGGCAATTCAGAATAAACCACATTTCAGTGAGTTGGCCATATCAGGTAATGCCAGTGCAGACTCGATGGGCCGAATGGTCTCCTTCTGCACTGTAGATTCTATGATTAATTCCGACCTTGGGTCTCTGTCTGTGTGGAGTTTGTACATTCTTTATGTGTAGATTTCCTCCGGGTGCTCTGGTTTCCTCCCACAGTCCAGAGATGTGCAGGTTAGATGGATTGACCATGCTAAATTGCCCTTAGTGTCCGAATGATTTGGGTGGGGTTACTGGGTTACAGGGATAGGGTGGAGGTGTGGGCTTAAGTAGGGTGCTCTTACCAAGGGCCGATGCAGACTCGATGGGCCGAATGGCCTCCTTCTGCACTGTAAATTCTATGATTCATTGGACATCCTGTCCCATGTGTCCAAAGCTCTGCGACTCTGTTCAGCCACATGAAATCCCAGAATAAAAATTCACAACCCTGAGTAGATGTCACCCTCAAATCAGGGGACTGCTGATGACAAGAGGGTCAGTGTGCAGCGGGGGGCATGAGCGGTCATCCTGGACCAGGACGCAGGAGGAGAGAATGTTGTGAATTTCTATCCTGGACCGACAGTGATTCATTTTGGAAACTCCTTTTACAGGGGATTCGTAGGGGAGGATTTACACACAGCAAACTCAAACCATGAGAAATATTTATCTTTCCTGAATTTTATTTCTGGACTGACCGTGATGCCTTTGTAAACTTCTTTCACAGGGGCTTGGAAAGGGATTCACAGACAGGAAACTCACAACCAATCCTCACATCAAATTTTGACAGCACCGTTTGGGTTACCAGGACCCAGAGATTATCGACCTTTGTGTGTAAGCATTGAGTTCCATATCATTATCACTCACTGTGTAAAATGTCTACCTCCTATCTCCCCTGTAGATCTTGTTCACAATCTTAAATCTGTGTCCCGTAATCCTTTTACAATCTACTGATGGGAACAGTTTAAAAAAATCTTTTGCTGGGTTTGCCGTTGTCGTTTCTGGTGCCTGGGTCGATGCCGGGTGGTCCGTCCGGTTTCATTCCTTTTTCATGTTTTTGTTGTGGTTGAATCAGCTTGGACCAGTCCATTTAGGATCCAGAACACAATTGAAGTCTCCTCCAAGAATCAATTGATCTGTATCCAGGTCTGGGATGGATTCCAACAATTATTTTTTACAAATGTTTCTATGAGATCCCCTCATTTAAAAAAAAAAGATAGAGAAGCAGAATTAGACCATTCAGCCCATTGAGTTTTCGAGTTTTCTCTGCCATTCGATCATGGCTGATATGTTTCTCATCCCCATTCATCCTGTATTGTAGCTCTCTTGAAATGAATGCGAACATTGCATTTGCCTTTCTAACTGGCAACTACCCTTTATTTGTTCTTGGGATGTGGGTGTCGCTGGCTGAGCGGGCATTTGCTGCCCATCCCTAATTGGCCTTGAACTGAGTGGCTTGCTGGGCCATTTCAGAGGGGGTAGTTTGGGAGGATGTGAGGCTGAAGTGATTAAATGACAAGGGGGATAATGGTGCAAGACAAAACTGGGTGACAATGAGATAAGTAAATAAACTATTAGGACAAGAGAAGAAATAAAAGACAGGTCCAGATGAGGTATAAATGGCAACAGAACCGTTACCAGCACCAAATGTCTGAAAATATCGGAGTGATGATTATAAACTGAAATTACTGAAATGAATGTTGTGTCTGGAAGGTCAGAAATTGCCTGATCAGGGATGAGGTTCTGTTCCTCGAGTTTCCTTTGAGCTTTATTGGAGCAGTGCAGGAGGCCGAGGACAGAGTGGGAGTGGGGCAGGGAATTAAAATATTAAATGATCAGGAGCTCAGGATTATGCTTGCTGACTGAATGGTGATGTTCCACAGTCACCCAATCCAGATTTAATCTCCTCAGTGTGGGGGAGACCAAATCGTGAGCAGTGAATACACAATACTGGATAGCAAGAAATACAAGTAAATCACTGTCACCTGGAAAGTGTGTTTGGAATCCTGGATTATGGGAAGGATGGCGATGAACTGGTGGTTGTTGCATCTGTTGTGTCTGCATGGAAATGATTTACAGTGATGTTCATAACACAAGAAATGGAAGCGGGTGGAAACCATATGGCTCATCGAGCCTCTGCATTTCTCGCTGTCTGTAACCTGCTCGTTCAGGCATCATTCTGGTACACTTTCCTGTATCTTCCCCAGTCCTTCTAGATCCATCTTATGATATGGATACATTAGCTCAACAATCCTGTGCACTAATTTAGTCTGGCCTAGTGTCACCGAGCTGAAATCCAGTCTTTCACACTATTCTTAATGCCATAACTGACTGGTTAAGAGTGGAAAAAGTCAACTGTTTAGCAGTAAGGGGAAGAGGCAAATTTGTAGATGCTCCACAGTGTTACAGACTCACTGGATCTGCTTCTTTCCCATCTTATATTCAGCTAATAGTAAAATTATTAAAATACTGCAACATACAGGCATTTGGGGGCAATTGTGAGTTTGCTGCTCAGATTAGTTAAAGTCTCTATATTGTAAAATGGATCTGGAATGATTAGAGAAGATTCAGGAAAAGATATTTAAATTATGCCTGAACTGGCAGGTTATACCTGGCAAGAGGGATTGGACAGGATGTAAACCTTTTCTCTGGAAAAAGGAAATGAAGGATGGCCTGATCCTTTAAGATTATAAAAAGGTTTGACATGATCGACAAGTGGAAGATGTTTCCATTGGAAGAGAATAAATATGAGTTAGTCATTAGTTAATGTAATGTGCAGTTCAGAGGGAGATCACTCTCACACTTCATGTGTGCAAAGGGATTTCCTCAGTTTTCCCACCAGTTAACAACTTTAAAAGCTCAAACTATTTGACCCAATTTGACCCATCCCTAATTGCCCTTGAACTGAGTATATCTCAGAGAGAATTTTAAGAGTCAACCAGCTGACTGGATCTGGAATCACATGTAGGCCAGACCAGGTAAGGATAGAAGATTTCCTTCACTGAAGGACATGAGTGAACCAGATGGGTCTTTACAACAATCAGCAATGGTTTCATGGTCATCAGTAGACTTTCAATGAATTCAAATTTTACCTTCTACCTTGATGAGATTCATGTCTGGGAAATCATTAGGACAGTAAAAAAGATTTCTTGAGTCCTTTTGCTTCCCAATTGGCCGAGGAAGGCAGAGTGTCACTCGGAAGGATGTGTTGGCCGATTAATGGCTGGAGGATGGGGGCTGGGTCATGTGATCAAACCTCCAGGAATACATTTAATCAAAGTTGGTGAGGAGAGAATGTTCTGAATTTCTATCCTAAACTGACAGTGAGGTTTCTGTAAATTTACAGGATACTGGAAGTGGAGGTTTAACAGACGGGGAACACAAACCAAACGTCACATCGCGATCTGACAGTCACTCGATTCATTAGAAACTGAATTTCAGCAGCATCTGGGTGTGGAAGGTAAAAGGTTTGTCTGTTCTGTCTGTGAGGGAAGATTTCAGGTCTCAGTGTGACTGGAAAAGCCCCAAGATTCACAAACCCTGGTTTGGCCAAACCTGGAGAACTGTGTTCAGTTCTGGGCAACAAACCCGAGAAAGGATAGAATGGCCTCGGAGGGAGTGTAGCACAGATTTACCTGAGTGATATCTGAACCTCTAGGGTTAAATTGCAAGGTGAGATTACACAAAAAAGTTAGAGTCAGCTGACACAAAAAAGGGCATTCGGCTCATTGAGTCCATGATAGCTCGGTAGCACAGTGGTTAGGACTATTGCTCACAGCGCCAGAGACCCAAGTTCGATTCCCAGGTTGGGTCACTGTCTGTGCGGAGTCTGCACCTTCTCCGTGTCTGCGCGGTTTCCTCCGGGTGCTCCAGTTTCCTCCCACAATTCCACTCCACCCGATCAAAGGCCTTCTCATTCTGAGGGCATCATGATAACTTTTAAGAGCCTTCTAACATTAGCCGTGAGTACCTAGCCCGTTACAAATCCCGTCTGGTCTTCCCCTACCACCCCCGGGACACAGTCTTCTGTCTATTGGCCAATATCTTAGCCAGCAGTTTGGCGTCCACATTCAATAGAGAGATTGGTCTGTATGACCCGCATAGCTCAGGGTCCTTCTCCCGTTTCAGAATCAATGAGATTGAGGCCTGCGACATTGTTGGGGGAAGGACTCCCTCTCCCTTGCCTCATTAAATGCCCTCACCAGCTGTGGGCCCAATATCTCCGAGAACTTCATGTAGAATTCCACCGGGTAGCTGTCAGGCCTTGCCCGACTGCATGACCTCCAGCCCCTCCATTATGTCCTCAATTTCAATTGGGGCTCCCAGCCCTTCCACCAGATCCTCATCAACCCTCGGGAACCTCAACTGCCTCATCCCCTCCACCCCAGCCGGGGTTCTGACTCGTATAAACTTGCTATAAAAGTCCTTAAACACCTCATTCACCCCCACTGGGTCCAGGGCCACATTCCTACCTCTGTTCTTTACTCTCCCTATCTCCCTGGCTGCCTCCCTTTTCCTCAGCTGGTGCGCTAACATTCTGTTGGCCTTTTCCCCAAACTCATACACCGCTCCCCTTGCCTTTCTCAGTTGTTCCACCGGTTTCCCTGTAGATAACAGCCCAAACTCCATCTGTAACCTCCGCCGCTCCTTCAATAACCCCCCGTCCGGGGCTTCCGCATAAATCCTATCCACCTGGAGTATCTCCCTAACCAACTTATCCCTCTCTGCTCGTTCCACCTTTTCTCTATGGGCCTGTATCAAAATGAATTCCCACTAACCACTGCCTTCAGAGCTTCCCACACCGCTGCTGCCGAAACTTCCCCTGTATCGTTTATTTCCAGATCGACTTGCTCACCCGCCCACAGACTTCCTCATCTGCGAATAGTCCCACATCCAACCTCCGTAATGGACGCTGCCCTCTCTCCATACTAACCCGTAGATCCAGCCAATGTGGGGCTGATCTTACAGAGCAGAAGGAGGCCATTCGGCCCATCACATCTGCACTGATTCTCTGAAAGGGCACCCTGCCTAGGCCCACACCCCAACCCTGTCCCTGTAACCCCATAGCCCCACCGAACCTGCACATCCCTGGACACTAAGGGGCAATTTATCAAGGCCAATCCACCTAACCTGCTCTTCTTTGGACTGTTGGAGGAAACCGGAGCACCGGGTGGAAACCCACACAGACACGGGAAGAAAGTGCAAACTCCACACAGACAGTCACCAAGGCCGGAATTGAACCCGGGTCCCTGGCGCTGTGAGGCAGCAGTGCTAATCACTGTGCCACCAGAAGCATAGTTTCAGTATCAATATTACTGTTTATGAAGCTCAAGATCGAATTTGCTTTGCCTACTACTCTCTTAATATGTCTTGTAGATATACAAAATCCCTCTTCACCTCTTTCTCTCTCCTCCCAAAGACGCCAGTTGGGTTTTTGTGACAATCCGGCAGTTTTCATGGTCACTTCTTCCCAGTGCCGGTCCCACAAATGACCAGAATAATTCAGCTCAATTTCACAACCTGCCTTTGTATTTTTGTGGGTTCTCTCTCACTCCCTATTTTCTGTTTTCAATCAGTTTCACAGGGTGTTCGAAGGGGAGGCTTCAAAATCCGGGAACTCAAACCAAGCATCACATCAGGATCTGACAGAGCCCTCAATTTATCATATCCTGAATATCAGCAGATTTTGAACATGGAAGGAAAAAGCATCGTTCAAAGTGGGGAGAAACCGTACACGTGTTGTGTGTGTGGACGAGGATTCAGTCGATCATCAGGCCTCCGAAGCCACAAATGCAGTCACACTGAAGGGAAACCGTGGAAATGTGCAGACTGTGGCAAAGGATTCACTTCCCCATCCCAGCTGGAAACTCATCGACGCGTTCACACTGGGGAGAGACCATTCACGTGCTCCGAGTGTGGCAAGGGATTCACTCAATTATCCGACCTGCTGAGACACCAGCAAGTTCACACTGATGAGAGACTGTTTCAATGTCCAGACTGCGGGAAGTGCTATAAACGTTCTGGGGATCTGATGAGCCATCAACGTGTTCACACTGAGGAGAGACCGTTCAGGTGCTCTCACTGTGGGACTGGGTTCAGACACTCATCTTACCTCACTGTACATCAGCGAATTCACACTGGGGAGAGACCATTCACCTGCGCCCAGTGTGGGAAGGGATTCACTCAGTCATCCGACCTGCGGAAGCACCAGCGAATTCACACTGGGGAGAAGCCATTCGCATGCTCCAAGTGTGGGAAGGGATTCACCACTTCATCCCACCTGCTGAGACACCAACGAGGCCACAAGTAACCATAGTGATTGGATTTTGCTGTTACTCACATTCAGGACTGAACCATGTTCATTTGGGTCTCTTTCTGCTGATAACAAACTCCAGCCCATTTACAGGGGCTAATATTCTGGCTAAAAGTCTAATAAATCAGATTTGTGTGAAATACGCAGTGTGTTGAAACTTTTTAATATCTCTGACACAGGTTAGATCCTTTTGAAGTTCTCTCGCTCTCCCCTGTCTCTTCCATCCTCACCTCCAACAAGACATGTGAGGAGCTTGTGGAGCTTCTTTGTGACTGAGATTGAGTAAATCCAATTGGCTGCATCTGCTGCTTCCCTCCCTTCCACGAGCCCACCAGACCAAACTGTCTCTAAATGTCATCCTTTCCCGAGCCCTGAACCCACATCTTTCTCTAGTTTCTCTCCCCTCTCCCCTCATGCCCTCTCAGAGCTCATCTTGTCCATGAGACCCAGCTCCTGCTCCATCGACCCTATTCCCACTGAGCTACTGATCAGCCAACTACCCTGTGTCCATGGATATTGTCAACATTTCTCTCTCTTCAAGTACTGTCCCTCTGTCCTTCAAATCTGCCATCATCACCCCCTCCTCAATAAAACAAACCCTTGATCCTGCCATCCTTACAAATTTTTGCCCCATCTTCAACCTCCCTCTCCTCTCAACTTTTTGAACATGTTGTCACCTCCCAAATCATTGCCCATCTTTTCCAGGCCTCCCAAGGGCAGCACAGTGGTTAGCACAGTTGCTTCACAGCTCCAGGGGCTCAGGTTAGATTCCCGACTTGGGTCACCGTGTGGAGTCAGCACGTTCTCCCAGTGTCTGCTTGAGTTTCCTCCCACAGTCCAAAAATGTGCAGGTCAGGTAGATTGGCCATGTTAAATTTCCCTTAGTGTCCAAAAAGGTGGGGTAGGGTTAACTGGGTTACGGAAATTGGGTGGAAGTTTGGGCTTGGGTATGCTGCTCTTTCTCGGGGTGTTGCAGACTTGATGGGCTGAATGGCCTCCTTCTGCACTGTAAATTCTATGAATCCCTTCAATCAGGTCTCTGCCCTGTCACAGTGAAATACAAGGGACAAACAGAATCTTACCTGGAGAGAAAGACAGACAATCTGGGAGCTTGGATGCAACACGGATATGTTCATAAGACCAGAAGACAAGGGTAGCAGCACAGTCATTATCGATAGACAACTATACCTGCTGGAGACAGACAGACAATAGAACAACACTAATCACAACACCAAGCTACCTCGACCCATCTACCCAAGACAGGAAGGAAATTTGGAGATGGGCTGGAAGAACTCAGACTCCAGACACATAAAACAGATGGAATATATGAGGGGACAACAGTTAGAACCAAGGAAATTCTACCTGCTCCTTAAAATACCCACACACATAATAATCTTTATTATTGTCACAAGTAGGCTTACATTAGCACTGCAATGAATTTACTGTGAAAATCTCCTAGTCGCCATATTCTGGCGCCTGAGCGGGTACACAAGAGGGAGAATTCAGAATGTCCAATTCACCTGACAAGCTCGTCTTTCAGGACTTGTGGGAGGTAACCCACGCAGACATGGGGAGAATGTGCAGACTCTGCGTAGACAGTAACCCAAATGGGAATTGAACTGGGGACCCAGGTACTGTGAAGCAACAGTGCTAACCACTGTGCTACCGTCACGGAATTACCACCAGACAGAGCAATCGGATGAGAATGTGAGATAGAAAATTCGACTGAATGATACAACTAACAGTGCAAAAGGAGATTATTCAGCCCATTAAGCCTGCACTAGCCCTTGGAAAGAGCCCCCCACTCAAACCCATGACTCCACCCTATCCCCATAATACAGTAACCCCACCGATCCTTTTTTTGGACACTAAGGGCAACTTAGCATGGTCAATCCACCTAACCTGCACATCTTTGGACGGTGGGAGAAAACTAGAGCACCCAGAAGGAACCCACACAGGCACGGGGAGAATGTGCAAACTCCACACAGTCACCCAAGGTCAGAATAGCTGAAACATCAACACACTGCTCCTGGTAGCGATGGTACAGTGGTTCAATAAATATAATTAGTGGATTAAAAAGGTGTGTTATGTAGAGTAAAAACAGAAAATGGGAGATTAACTAAACAGAAAATGGGAGATTAACTTAACAGATCTGGCAGCATCACAGAATCCCTACAGTGCAGAAGGAGGAATCGTCCCATCGAGTTTGCACCAACCCGACAAAAGCGCACCCCACCCAGGGCACCTCCCCCGCCCTCTCCCCCTAATCCAACTTCACCTTTGGTCACTAAGGGGCAATTTAGCTTGGCCAATCCACCAAACCTGTATATCTTTGGATGGTGGGAGAAAACTGGAGCATCCGGAGGGAACCCACGCAGACATGGGGAGAATGTGCAAACTCCACAGTTACACCAGGCTGGAATTGAACCCAGGTCGCTAGTGCGGCAGTGCTAACCACTGTGTGATGCAGCAGTGCTAACCACTGTGCCACCATGCCACATCTATGGCAAGTGAAACAGAGTTAACGTTTGTTGTTCCTTGTTGTGACAGTTCTGTAGAAGGCTCAATGGACTCTTAAAAACGTCCACTGAAGTGGAAAGAAATTATTCAAGTTTGACTCAGGAAGCAGTTTCAGTCTGTGTGAAGCTCAATCTTCAATCACACAAAACCTGCAGTCTGATTGGCTGGAGGACCAGAGTCCACCCGGTCCTCCCACGTCTTCCAGTTGGTCAACAATTCTCAGGCAGGAAATGAGAATCTGGAAACCACACCCACGTGGCCAATGGGAAGATAAAATGATCCAGAATCTCAGCCAATGAGGGAGATCCACAATCAGGGCCGCCCCTCATTCACTCCGAATGGTTGGCGAACCGGCCTCGCCCGCTCGGTCCTCCCCCTCTTTCCATTGGTCCAGAACTGCCGTCAATCACTCCCCGAGCATTGTGATGTGGCGCATGCGCAGTGCGGCTCATGTCCAGGGACAGACACTTGTTTGTCTCATCTTCCCGTAACAGCCTCCCCGAACAGGCGCCGGAATGTAGCGACTAGGGGCTTTTCACAGTAACTTCATTGAAGTCTACTTGTGACAATAAGCGATTTTCATTTCATTCATTCAGGCGGGAAGGAGGTGGATAAGCGGAGGCAGCGTTAGATGCAGTGGGTGGGAGGGGAGGCTTCACAAAGACCCAGTGGAGGCCTCAAAGCTAAAACAAGAAATTACCGCTCCCGAGTTTGCACCGAGTGGGAAGGTTTTACTGCAGAGCCTTTCCCCAGTTAACCACCAGCATCCTCATAGGGGGCAGTGTGCAGCAGGGCGCATGCGCGGTGAGCCCTGTCCACTCAGCAGGACTGACAGTGATGGATTCTGGAAACTCCTTTTACAGGGGGTTACAAGGAGAGGATTTAAACACAGCAAAGTGAAATCAAATGAGACATTAAGACCTGAACTTCTGCTTTGAACCAGATGTATTGACAATTTTCATATGATGCAGTGCAAGGCCAGCAGTGTGGGCAGCGTGGTAGCACAGTGGTTAGCATTGTTGCTTCACAGCGCCTGGCTTGGGTCACTGTCTGTGCAGTGTCTTCATATTCTCCCTGTGTCTGTGTGGGTTTCCTCCGGGTGCTCCGGTTTCCTCCACAAGCCCCAAAAGATATGCTGTTAGGTAATTTGGACATTCTGCATTCTCCCTCAGTGTACCCGAACAGGCCCGGAATGTGGCGGATTAGGGGCTTTTCACAGTAAACTCATGTAAGCCGACTTGTGACAATAAAGATTATTATTATAAATAAATCAAATCCTGGGTGACGGTCACATTCAGGAGAAGTTATTAAAATGGAACCACATACAGATAAACTATATCAGGATTTACTGATATTTCCATTTTAATCACTGCTCCTGGTACCTGACACCGCTTAATCCATCACATCAACACTTGGCGGAACTGATTGCGCCGAGGTCTGTCTTGGATAAAAACCCGAGGATCACTTGTCATCACAGAATCCTAGACATTTACAGCACAGAGGCCATTCAGCCCATTGTGTCTGTGTTGGCTGAAAATTCCTTATCCAGTCTAATCCCACTTTCCACTTCTTGGTCTGTAGCCTGCAGGTCACAGAAACTCCACATCAGGGTGTCTTTAAATGTGATGAGGGTTTCTGTCTCTACCTCCCTTTCATTCAGAGTTCCAGATCCCCACCACACCCCTGGGTGAAGAAAATCCTCAATTCCCCTCTAATCCTTCCTACAGATACTTAAATCGCTGCCTCCAGGTTACTGATCTGTCTGTTAATGAAATAGGTCCTTCTGCCGTCTGATCCACTATATCTGGGACCCTCATAATTTTATGCACCTCAATTAAATGCCCACTCAGCCTCCTCTGTTCCACAGAAAACAATCCCAGTCAATCCAATCTTTCCTCAGTTAAAATTCCCCAATCCTGGAAACATCCAGATAAATCTCTTCCGTACTCTCTCCAGTACAATCACATTCTTCCTGTAATGTGGTGACCAGAACTGTACTCAGTAGTCTAGCTGTGATATAACTCGTGTTTTTTAGTTCCAGAATAACCATTCTCTAACCTTTCATTGGCATCAATGTGATGGAAACTGACAGCTGCAACCTGTCAGCATTTGAAAGATATTTACAAATGATTTGAGTTACTTACAGCTGGGATCTTAGCACAGGGCTAAATTGCTGGCTTTGAAAGCAGACCAAGGCAGGCCAGCAGCACGGTTCAATTCCCGTAACAGCCTCCCCGAACAGGCGCTGGAATGTGGCGACTAGGGGCTTTTCACAGTAACTTCATTTGAAGCCTACTTGTGACAATAAGCGATTTTCATTTCATTTCATTCATTCGAGGTGTTTGATAACAGACTTTCTCCTGTGAATATCCAGCTGGAGTTTTGCGCCTTGATGTGTTTCCTTGTTCATCTTGTTGCCTCTAAACATTGAATCTTGTGGTTTCAGACACCAGAGAATCAAACTCCCAACAACAGATTGTCTTTTACTGATTTTATTAATAGCTCTGCAATAAAACAGACAGAGTCAAATCCTTACATAGTTCCTGGTCCTCAGTGAAATACTTAAATAATGAGTTTTACATGTACTTCATATGTTCCACAGGAAACTAAGGACATTTGGTATGTCCACATTGACTCTTGCCAATTTTTACAGATGCACCATAGAAAGCTTTCTGCTGCATCACAGCTTGGTATGGTAACTGATCGGCCCAAGACCGTTCCTTCATAGGTGGATTAACCATGCTCAATTGTCCCTCAGTTTCCAGAAAAGATGCTTAGGTTAGGAGTTATTAAGATAGAGAAGGGGAGTGGGCTTGGGCTGAGTGTTATTCCAGAGGGTCGGTGCAAACTCGATGGGCTGAATGGCCTCCATTTGCACTGGAGCGATTTTAACTAGAGAGAGACGTGAACACAGCCCAGGACGTCACGTGAACCTGCCTCCCACCCACTGACTCTGTCTACACCTCCCGCTGCCTTGGGAAAGTGGGCAGCATAGGGGCTTTTCACAGTAAGTTCATACTTGTGACAATAAAGGATCATAATCAAAGACCCCTCCCATCTGGGATATTCTCTCTTCCATCAGGCAGAAGATACAAAAGTTTGAGATCACGCACCAACAGATTCATAAACAGCTTCTTACCCGCTGCTGCCAGACTCCTAAACGACCCTCTTACGGACTGAACTCATCTCTTCACACATCTTCTCTGGTGTAGCACCATACTCTATACGGTTCACCCGATGTCTGTGTATTTACATTGTATCTATTGTATGCCCAACGTTTTTCATGTATGGACGATCTGACTGGACTGTATGCAGAACAATAATTTTCATTGTACCTTGGTACATGTGACAATAAATGTAAATCTATTTCTGAGCCTGTAATATAGGAATGGTGTATAGGTCTGTAACTGTAATATAATTTTCTTTTTTTAAATTTAGAGTACCCAATTCATTTTTTCCAATTAAGGGGCAATTTTGCGTTGCCAATCCACCTACCTTGAGCATCTTTGGGTTGTGGGGGTGAGACGCATGCAAACACAGGGAGAATGTACAAACTCCAATTGTAATATAATTTTAATTCAATATTCCTTCTTTTAATATCCCGTCCACCATTTCCCTGTCACCTAATTAATTTATTAACTGTTGTTATCACAGGATTGTCTCAGATTTCCATTGTTTTAGCTGGATTCCTTCGTCCAAATCTGAATTTTATGTACCTTACACTGCAATTCTGCCTTTAGGCTGTGAACTCGATGCCCCATCCAATGAAGGTAAGCATTATATATGTTTTCTTGACTACCTTGTCCACTTGTGTTGCCACCTTCAAAGATTTTAAGGTGATTGGAGGAAGGTATAGGGGAGATGTCAGAGGTAGGTTCTTTACGCAGAGAGTGGTGGGTGTGTGGAGTGCACTGCCAGCAGAGGTGGTAGTCAGAGTCATTAGGGACATTTAAGGGACTCTTAGACAGGCACATGGACAGCAGTAAATTGAAGGGGTAAAGGTTAGGATAAATGGGCGGCACAACATCGTGAGCTGAAGGGCCTGTATTGTCCTGTACTGTTCTATGTTCTATCTGTGGACCTGCACGCCCAGATCTCTCTGACTTTCTATATTCCTAAGAGTTTTGCAATTTACGGTCCCCTCGATGTTAGACTTACCAAAATGCATTACCTGACATTTGTCCAGATTAAATTCCATTTGCCATTTCTCTGCGAGATGCTCTGAGACACCAGTCAGTCTTACAACACCAAATTGAAGCCTACTTGTGACAATAAGCGATTATTGAAAGAGGCCCCTTCGGCCCATCGTGCCTGTGCCAGCCATCAAGCACCGATTATTCTAATCCCATTTTCCAGCACTTGATCCATAGTATTGTATGTGCTGACGTTTTAAGTGCTGACCTAAATGCTTCTTAAATGTTGTGAGGGTTCCCGCCTCGAGCACCCTTTCAGGTAGTGAGTTCCAGATTCCCACCACCCTCTGTGTGAAAACGTTTCTCCTCAAATCCCCTCAATCTCCTGCTCCTTACCATAAAAATCTGCTTCGTGGTTACTGACTCCTCTATTAAGGGAAAAGGTTTCTTTCTATCCACTCTATGTTCCTCATAATTTTGGACACTTTAATAAAATTCCCCCCCCCAGTCGCACAGCCTTCTCTGCTGTAAGGAAAACAACCCCAACCTGACCAGCCTCTCTTCACAGCTGAAGCGCTCCAGTCCATGCAATGAGTTCAGTATCTGAAAGTGATTAACAGACAGGGTTTTGTTTTATTGATCACTGGGAATGTTAGTGATACTTCTGTGGATCCCAAGGCCAGGAGAGGCACTCTGGAAGGTATGGGGAGC
Organism: Scyliorhinus torazame; assembly: GCF_047496885.1. Classification (NCBI taxonomy): domain Eukaryota; kingdom Metazoa; phylum Chordata; class Chondrichthyes; order Carcharhiniformes; family Scyliorhinidae; genus Scyliorhinus; species Scyliorhinus torazame. Next base: position 93,276,533 of record NC_092711.1, read on the forward strand.
TGGGACTTATCCATGAGAGTAACTGGAAGATTGAGACTGAAATAATCTAGAGTTAGAAAGTAGAAAAGGTTCAATCCTGGGTGTGATTCGCAACAGGAACAACAGAATTCAACTTTTCTGGTAACGTGTGAAGTTTCTGGTGTCTCAGCAGGTTGGATGACTGAGTAAATCTCTTCTCACACACAGAGCAGGTGAGCAGCTTCTTCCTGGTGTGAACTCTCCGGTGTTTCAGCAGATCGAATGACTGAATAAATCTCTTCCCACAAACAGAGCAGGTGAACGGCCTCTTCCCAGTGTGGATGTGGTCGTGTCTCCGGAGGCTGGACAACTCAGGGAAAGCCTTCCCACACACGGAGCAGATAAACGGCTTCTCCCCGGTGTGAACAAGCTGGTGTCTCTGCAGGTGGTGTAAACTAGTAAATCCCTTCCCACATACGTGACAAAGATACCGCCTCTCCCCGGTGTGAACTTGCTCATGTATCAAAACCTGGGACAAACGAGAGAAACTCTTCCCACACACAAAGCAGGTGAATGGCCTCTCCCCGGTGTGAACTCGCTTGTGTGCGCGCAGGGCAGCTGACTGAGTAAATCTCTTCGCACACACAGAGCAAGAGAATGGCCTCTCCCCGGTGTGAACCGTTTTGTGCATCAAAAGGTAGGCTGAACGAGTGAATCCCTTCCCACACTCGGAGCAGGTGTATGGCCTCTCTCCAGTGTGAGTCCTTTTGTGTATCACAAGGTCAGATGAGCAACTGTATGCCTTCCCACACATGGAACAGGTGAATGGTCTCTCCCCAGTGTGAACTTGCTTGTGTCTCCGAAGGTGGAATGAATGAGCAAATCTCTTCCCACACACAGAGCAGGGAAACGGCCTCTCCCCGGTGTGAGTGCGCTGGTGTCTCAGCAGATTAAAGTTTCTTTTAAAAGTCTTCTCACACTCTGAGCATTTCAAAGGTCTCTTGTTGGAGTGAATGAGCTGGTGCTCAGTGTAGTGGGAGGACTGAGTGAATCTCTTTCCATACTGAGAGCTGCTGAATGGCCTGTCCTTGTTGTGAACTTGCTGGTGCTCAATGAGATGCACTGACTCAGTGAATAACTCCCCACAGTGGGAGCAGCTGAATGGTCTCTCATGTGTGTGAAGGAGCTGGTGCTCCGCGAGGCGGGAGGACTGGCTGAATCTCTTCTGACAGTGTGAGCAGCTGAATGGTCTGGCATCAGTGTGAACTCGCTGGTATTGGACCAGTTCCTTGGAGGTATCAGAGCCATCCCCAGAATCAGAGCTTTGAAGAGGCTCCTCATCAATATGATCGAGTTGGTGAGCCAGCAGGTTGGACGAACACATGAATTTCTTCCCACACACGGAGCAGGTGAACGGACTCTCGCTATTGCGAGCTCGCTGTCGTGTCAGCATGTTTACAGCTGTATCAATCCCTTCCCACACACGGAGCAGGCGAACGGACTCTTACCAATTTCCAGCTGAGACATCAATTAAATTCCTTCAGATCCCGATGAATCGATTGACTCCGTCAGACCTGACAACTGGTTTGATTTTCCGGACTGCAAATCCTCCTCTTCTATTACCCTGTAAAATAATTTACAATTAATTACAAAGAATATATGATACATAATTGGCCATTCGGCCCATCTGGTATGTACTAGTTTCTGCTCCACACAAGACTCCCCTCATTCTGCTGACCTCATCTCAGCTTGAGAGTTTCGCATTCTGATCCCATTTCTCTCTCAGGTCCTCATTTAGTTTCCTGGTAAAAGCAACTCAGTTATTTATGTCAACCACTTCCAGCCTTAGTGAACTACACATTTTAGCAACTGTTTGAAGAAAGGATTATTTCCTATTTTTCTTTGGGATTTATTAGTCTCTATTGTGTTCCAGAGACGTTGTAGTGCAGCAGTAGATTACCCTGACTCTGAACCAGAAGCTCTGGGTTCCAGTCCCACTCTAGGAGTTGATGACCAAGGAAAGCGTGTTCATAACTTGGCCAAACAGACTGAATATCAAGAAAAGTAAAATCCTGTGGATGCTGGAATCTGAAACAGAGACAGAGAATACTGGAAAACTCAACAGGTCTGGCAGCATCTGTGGAGAGTGAAAATAGAGTTATCGTTTTGAGTCTGTATGACTCTTCTTCATAGCATCAGCCTGTAAATCTTTCCAACAGACACCAACAGCAGATGACAGGAGTGAGAGAGGTTCCTGGTCAGCCACATGATGGAATGAAGTTGGAGCCTCCCCATCTCAATCCTCAGCTCCAACCCAGTTAAAGACCTATATCAGAAGAGACAAACAATTCTCTTGGTTTCAGTTTGCTGTGTTTAAATCCTCCCCTTCTAACCCCCTGCAAAAGGAGTTTCCAGAATCCATCCCTGTTCATCCAGGATAGAAATTCACAACATTCTCTCCTCCTGATGACAGGACAGAGAGCACCACACATGCGCCCTGCTGCACATTGCCCCCTATAAAGATGGCGGCTGTGCATGCACACGATTATCATTGCCTCCCATAAAGATGGTGGCCGTTCACTCGGGCCTGGTGAATCGCTATTTGTTCTCAGACATGTTGGGCCAAAGGGCCTCTTTCTGTGCTGTAAAACTCTATCACTCTCTGATGTTGCCTGGGCAGTGGCGGTCCCAGCACTGATCCTTATGGCGCATCACTCAATAAATCTTGCCAATCTCAAAAAGACGCATTGTGCCTAATCTCTGCTTTCTGTCATAGTGTCAGAGTTTTACAGCATACGAAGAGGCTCTTCAGCCCATTGTGTCTGTGCTGGCCATCAAACACCTATTTATTCCAATCCCATTTTCCTGTACTTCGTCCGCAGCCTTGTAGCTACGGCATTTCAAGTGCTCATTTAAACACTTCTTAAATGTGGAGGGTTCCTGTCTCTATCACCCTTTCACACAGAGTTCCAGATTCCCACATTCCTCTGGGTGATAAAGATTTTCCTCAAATCCCCACAAAATGTTCTGCACCTGACCTTAAATCTGTGCCGCTGGCTATTGATCCCTCTAAGGGGAAAATGTTCTTATTATTCTCATAATATGGTATTTTCACATCAGTGACAGAAGTCAATGCTCAGTTTGGAGATAACTCCCATATCTCCGGTTCTCAAACACTTGGTTAACAAATGAGATAAAGCCAAATCTTTAAACGGCAAAGTCGTTAATTCAAATTGTCACCGTGCCATCTGTGGGCTAACTTACGTCTTCTACATAATTTATATTCCTGCCTATCTTTGTGTCATCAGCAAATTTGATAACCATCCCAGCCGTCCAAGTCATTTGTTAGTTTTCTAACACGATACTCTGATTGTTCGTGATGATTTCATGGTTCTCACCGTTACCCGGGTTCATTTTGTACCCATTCCCGTCCATCACTGACCTTGAGGCACTTTACCCCCACCCTGATTCTCCATCCCATCAGAGAGAACTTAGTGACAGACTTCAGATTCAGTCATTCAATGTCAGGTCTGACGGGCCAACATGTACCAAGAGGCACAATCAACCCCATCTAATAAACGTTATGTAATAAGCATTGATGTTAATAACTGGGAAGAGTTTTCTCCTAATCAGTTACTATAGCAACAACTTGTCCATCGAGCTTGAACACATTTGAGTTCCAAAACCTTAATGAAGAGGCAAAGAGGGAGCAAATCCAGTTCACTGAATCCCACTGTGCATGGGTCATCCTGCCCCACAGTTCCAAGATCTGTGGGTTGAGAATCACCTTCTCCAGTCACATGAAGACAAATAAGAGAAATACGTGACTCTCAGCAGTTATCACCCTCGAAAGGAGGAGCAGCCGACAACCTCACAACAGAGACGGAGGCAGTCAGGAAGGTGTGACAGTCGATGGGACTTTGTGTTTGAACAGTTCAACTGGAATTCCATCCTTGCCGGGTGCCTTTCTGCTTGCTCAGCAAACAATGGGCTTTTCCAACTCAAATGATGAGGGTTCCTTGTGCAACTCAACCATGACGGGAAGCTGTAGGAGAATCAAACAGAGACTGGGAGATGTCTGTCTCACAGGGATACAGCTCACAGTCATGTTCAACCCAGTGGGACATCTGTTTACTTCTGTCAGTAAGAACTTCACAATCTGACAATTTCAGGGCAGCAACTTTGGTGACTGTAGGACAAAGCGCCCTTAGTCACATCAGACTCAGCACATCTATTTCCATTGTCACAGGCAGTTTGGAATTATTGATGTCGGCTGATCCAATGTTTATTTCCACAGTATCCCCCTGCTTTTTACACATCCATCCTGGTTATTTTCAAGTGTTCTAGCTGTCGGGTTTATGTTGTACATCAGGTACAGATGTCATCTCTGCTGAGTACGTCTCAAAACCGGTCTTTGTTGTGGGTTCCACCTTTACCAAATGTTGCTGCTGCTGTGTCAGAAATGATTCAACTCAGCGACTTCCAAACTTCATCAGTAACAATGTTGATGTGCCTGTTCGGAATTTCATTGCATAATGGATATGCCACTCTGAAGAAGGCAGTAAGAATGATCAGGAAAGATTAATCAAGAGTTTCCCATCGGAGATGTTAATTAGCAGAACATTTCAGAAACTGAACTGTAGATTTTGCATCACAGACAAATTTAGGATTCAAGTAAAAAGTTGATATTTATTCTCAACAAGTTTCTGTTGAGAGTTCTTGAATGAAAAAGAAAGATCACAGGTGGTGCTTTTAAAAAGGGGCATTGCAGCCCAAACATCTCTAGAATATAAAACTGCAGCCAGTTAAAGGGATAGTCAACATCAACAGAATCAAACCAGATATTGTCAGACTATCAATCCTGGATGTGATTAGCAGCAGCAAAACAGCAGATTCCAGTCCCTGCACTCACTTGTGAACTCGCTGGTGTCTCAGCAGGTGTTGTGACTGAGAGAATCCTGCTCCACACAAGGAGCAGGTGAACCGTCTCCCTCTAGTGTGATCCCACTGATGTGTCAGCAGTTGGGATGACCAAGGGAATCCCTTCCCACACACGGAGCAGGTGAACGGCTTCTCCCCAGTGTGAGTACGTTGGTGCTCACTGAGGTCAGCTGACTGACTGAAACCTTCTCCACAGGTGGTGCACCTGAATGGATCCTCATTTGTGTGCATTTGGTGGTGTGACTGGAGGGTGAATATCTGAGTGAATCCCTCCCCACACACAAAGCAAATGAATGGTTTCTGACCCGTGTGAATTCGCTGGTGTTCAGTGAGCATGGATAAGGACTTGAATTTCTCTTCACAGGTTGTGCAGCTGAATGGCTTCTTCTCAGTGTGAATGCGCTGGTGTAACCGAACATAAGAACTAGGAACAGGAGTAGGCCATCTTGCCCCTCGAGCCTGCTCCGCCATTTAATGAGATCATGGCTGATCTTTGTGGACTCAGTTCCACTCTCCGGCCCGTACACCATATCCCTGAATCCCTTTATTCTTTAGAAAGGTATCTATCTTTTTCTTAAAAACGTTTAAAGAAGGAGCCTCCACTGCTTCACTGGGCAAGGAATTCCAGAGATTCACAACTCTTTGGGTGAAGAAGTTCCTCCTACACTCTGTCCTAAAGGCCAGATAACCGGCCAGATAACTGAGTGAATCCTCTCTCACATATTGAACAGCTGAATGGCCTTTCCCTAGTGTGAACGCATCGATGGATTTCCAACCGGGATGAAGAATCAAATCCTCTATCACATTTCCACGGTTTCTCCATGTACCAGTTTCCCTGTTTCTCTCAAGTTTGGACAATCAGTTGAAGCTTTGTCCACACACACAGAACATGTGCACGGTTTGTCCCTGCTGTGATGTTTTTTTTTTTTAAAAACAGGCTGTTTCACTGGTTAAAGCTCTTTCTACAGCCAGTGTACTGGAACACTCCCACTCCAGTGTGTGTCTTGATGTTTTTCCAGTCACACTGATGGTTGAAAATGAAATGAAAGAAATGAAAATCGCTTATTGTCACAAGTAGGCTTCAATGAAGTTACTGTGAAAAGCCCCTAGTCACCACATTCCGGCGCCTGTTCGGGGAGGCTGTTACAGGAATTGAACCGTGCTGCTGGCCTACCTTGGTCTGCTTTCAAAACCAGTGATTTAGCCCAGTGTGCTAAACAGCCCTATTGAATTGGTGTTACACTGACACAACATGCAAACATTTCTCCTTCCAAATTCAAAGACTGATGATATTCACACCGTGGTGAATCAGTGACTCTGTAAGATCATGCTGTGATGTTCAGTTTGAGCTTCCTGTTTGTAAATCCACCCATTATAATGCCCCGGAAAAGGAGTTTACAAAACTTTAAATACAGGAAAGAAATTCTGAACATGCAATTTTATTTTCCATGAAGCATGTTTTCCTCACTTGTGCCTGCAAAATAATAAATCCTAATCCCATGCATTCTCCCGGTGCTGGAATGCAGATCTCCGGGTGATTAATCATACCATATTTTAGACGATAGTCCTGTATTTGAGTCCACTGTCCCAGGCTGCTTGGATGCTATTTGTCCAACACATTGGACCTTTGTCAAGGCATAGAAATTTACCCTTTACTGTTTGTGTTTCAGCAGGTCTGGCCTCCGCTCTGGCAGAATCCCATCCGCCACTCACATGGTCTTCCAGGACAGGTTGTGCCTTCATTTTCACCATGAGATTGGACAGCCCACCAAACCCAGCACACCATGGTCTCTATTCCAATCCTTACAATTTATCCCCTTCATTCTGGCTGGGTTCAGTTCTCAACTCCCTCTGTGCAGAGTGCGGATAAAACCAATTCATCACCATTTTCCCTCCTGGTCATTGGAACCCTGAAACCCCGCCCACTCCGGGCTGTTCCACCAAGAAGATCGCATGTGAAGCAAACAAGGGTTCTGAAGGGTTTACTCCAGCTCACAATGCCCAAGGACTGATTGACGGCAGGTACCGACCAATAGGAAGAGGGGGCGGATCTGGAGGACCGAACACGAGCGGCTGATCCTCCAACCAATCAGAGTGAATGGATGGGGCAGAGCCTTGGGCTCTGTCTGCGCATGCGCCAGGCTAAACACATGCTCCCGAGAAAATGGCGGCCGTTAAGTCGGGCCTGTTTCGGGGAAAAGCCCGAGCAGCTTTCGCCGGTTCAAATGCCGTATCTGAGCTTCGTAAATGGGGGTTTCAGGCCTATGCGGTGTGTTTATGAAGCCGCCGGAACAACCCACCGCCGGCTTTAATCATCCCTCAGGACTCACCCGGCGGTACCGCACAGCCAAAACTTTCAACACAACCTCTTCAATGCTGAGCAATGAACGAAACTGCGCATGCTCCAGTTTATAATGAGGGACGTCCGTGTCTAGCCCCGCCCCTCACTTACTCCGATTGGTTGGAGGTGTAGCCGCTCCACTAGGTCCTCCAGACTCGCCCATTGCACCCTATTGGTCTAGAGCTACCGTCAATCATTCTCGGCCATTGTGAATTGGAGCATGCGCAGTGCTGATGCTGGACTAGGTCAGGAGGTTTCACTGAAACCCGGTGGAGGCCCAAACTCCGAGAAGTTTCCGGGCCCGGGTTTGCATCGAGTGCCCCGGGTCAACAGCTGCGGGGTGCTCCTGGTGACAGGCCTGAGCTAACGGCCGCTGCAAACCCGCAGGGGAATATAATCAGAGATAGAGTTTGTTGTGAAACCAATCGATTATTGTAAAACAGGAGGTCAGGGTTACAGTCAACAACAACAACTCTTTATATAACACCTTTAACATCATAAATCATCCCAGTCAACTTTACAGGAACATTATAAAACACAGTGAGACACCGAGACACAAAAGGAGATATTAGGGCAGGTGACCAAAAACCTGATTAAAGAGGTAACTTTTAAGTTGAGTATTAAAATAGGGACATGAGGTGGAGGCGGCAAGGTTCAGGGAGGGAATCCAGTGCTTGGGGCCCAGGGAACTGAAAACATATTTGTTCCTTTTCACCTTGTCCTCCTTTCATTGTCTAATAATAATAGTAAAAGAGTAACACACCCAGAATTGGAATCACAGACAGGTTATTGTCTAATTGTAATTGTGACAGAGTAACACACACCAGAATTGGAATAACACAGGTTAGTGTCTAGTAATAACAGTGACAGAGTAACACACACCGGAATTGGAATAACAGGCAGGTTATTGTCCAATAATAACTGACAGAATAACGCATAACAGAATTGGAATAACAGGCAGGTTATTGTCTAATAACTGACAAAGTAACAGGGTGGCACAGTGGTTAGCCTCACAGCACCAGGGACCTGGGTTCAATTCTGACCTTGGGTCACTGTGTGGAGTTTGTACATTCTTCCTGTGTCTGCACAGATTTCCTGTTGGTGCTCTTGTTTCCTCCCACACAGTCCAAAGATGTGCAGGCTAGATGGATTGGCTATGCTAAATTTGTCCCTGGGAGGGGTTATGAGGATAGGGTGGGGCATTGAATTCAATGATCATAGAATTGTGGGCAGCATGGTAGCATAGTGGTTAGCACAATTGCTTCACAGCTCCAGGATCCCAGGTTCGATTCCCGGCTTGGGTCATTTTCTGTGCAGAGTCTGCACGTTGACCTGTGTGCGCATGGGTTTCCTCCGGGTGCTCCGGTTTCCTCCCACAGTCCAAAGATGTGCAGGTTAGGTAGATTGGCCATGCTAAATTGCCCTTGGTGTCCAAAATTGCCCTTAGTGTTGGGTGGGGTTACTGGGTGATGGGGATAGTGTGGAGGTATGGGCTTGGGTAGGGTGCTCTTTCAAAGAGCTGGTGCAGACTCGATGGGCTGAATGGCCTCCTTCTGCACTGTAAATTCTATGACACTATGACTAATTGCTACAGTGCAGAAGGAGGCCATTCGTCCCATGAGTCTGCACCGTCCCTCTGAAAGATCACACTGCCTGGGCCAATCTCCCACCCTATCCTCATAACCCCTCCCAGGGACAATTTAGCATAGCCAATCCACCTAACCTGCACATCTTTGTGTGGGCGGAAACAAGAGCACCAACAGGAAATCTGTGCAGACACAGATGTGTTCACTCACACACACTTTTATTATTGGAACAGACACTTTGTTTGTTACTCTCAAAGTGAGTGAACACTTTGCTGTTTATCCTCTGGGCCCCATCTCCACTATTATTGTCTCATTGTCCCACTGAGACTCTCACTTATTGGGCAATCAGCGAGTCAGCCTGAACCTGTGGCCGCTCTCACCAACTGTCCCGTCACAATGCCCGGGTGATTGACGGCGACTCCCGACCAATAGGAAGCGAGGGGCGGGACCGTAGCACTGGCAGCGGCTGATCCTCCAACGAAGAGAATAAGGGGCGGGGCCCGCTGTGATTGAAGCATGCGCAGTGTGGGTAATGGCGATGTAGAAACACGTTTTCTTCAGATCTGACATTGGTAAGAGGCGTTTATCAATATGGAGGGAGCGAGAGATCGCGGGAGTGGACGGAAACGTTGTGTAAAGCTGTTGCAATCGCAAACCTCGGAAAAGTTTACGGGACCCAGTTTGCACTGAGCGGAGCTGCAGCTCCTCATATTGGGCTCGGATTAACGGCCGCCATCTTTATTGGATGTGCATCAGGGCGCATGCGCGTTTGTCATCTTTGTTTCAATGAGTGGGAGGAGCTTGTTTCCCATTGTTCAGATTGGAGACAACTTGTCCATCAAACTGGATTAGTCTTTGAGTCCCAATGTCTTATTAAAAATTTTTTTTTTTAATTTAGAGTACCCAATTCATTTTTTCCAATTAAGGGGCAATTTAGTGTGTCCAATCCACCTAATCTGCACATCTTTTGGGTTGTGGGGGCGAAACCCACGCAAACACGGGAGAATGTGCAAACTCCACACGGACAGTGACCCAGAGCCGGGATCGAACCTGGGACCTAGGCGCCGTGTGACTGCAGTGCTACCACTGCTCTACCGTGCTGCCCTCTCAATGTCTTATTGATGATGCAAAGCGGTGGCAGAGATGGGAAGAAAAGGAAGCAAATCCTGCTCTCCAGATTTCACTGCCTTATGAGATATCCTGTCCCATGTGTCCAAAGCTCTGCGGCTCTGTTCAGTCACATGAAGACCCGGGGCAGAAGCTCACAACCCTGAGTCAACATCACCCTCAAATCGAGGGACTGCTGATGACAACGAGGGTCAGTGCAGCGGGGGGCATGAGCGGTCATCCTGGATCAGGGAGCAGGAGGAGGACTGACTGCGATGGATTTTGGAAACTCCTTTTACAGGATTAGACCTAAAGACATTGGAGCAGAATTAGACCATTCGGGATCATTCTTGTGAACCTCCTCTAGACCCTTTCCAAGACCAGCACATCCTTCCTTAGGTACGGGGCCCAAAACTGCTCACAAAACTCCAAATGGTGTCTGACCAGAGCCATTTGTATTAGTGAGAGGCAGCACGGTTTTGTGAAGGGGAGGTCGTGTCTCACTAACTTGATAGAGTTTTTCGAGGAGGTCACTAAGATGATTGATGCAGGTAGGGCAGTAGATGTTGTCTATATGGACTTCAGTAAGGCCTTTGACAAGGTCCCTCATGGTAGACTAGTACAAAAGGTGAAGTCACACGGGATCAGGGGTGAACTGGCAAGGTGGATACAGAACTGGCTAGGCCATAGAAGGCAGAGGGTAGCAATGGAGGGATGCTTTTCTAATTGGAGGGCTGTGACCAGTGGTGTTCCACAGGGATCAGTGCTGGGACCTTTGCTCTTTGTAGTATATATAAATGATTTGGAGGAAAATGTAACTGGTCTGATTAGTAAGTTTGCAGACGACACAAAGGTTGGTGGAATTGCGGATAGCGATGAGGACTGTCTGAGGATACAGCAGGATTTAGATTGTCTGGAGACTTGGGCGGAGAGATGGCAGATTGAGTTTAACCTGGACAAATGTGAGGTAATGCATTTTGGAAGGGCTAATGCAGGTAGGGAATATACGGTGAATGGTAGAACCCTCAAGAGTATTGAAAGTCAAAGAGATCTAGGAGTACAGGTCCACAGATCACTGAAAGGGGCTACACAGGTGGAGAAGGTAGTCAAGAAGGCATACGGCATGCTTGCCTTCATTGGCCGGGGCATTGAGTATAAGAATTGGCAAGTCATGTTGCAGCTGTATAGAACCTTAGTTAGGCCACACTTGGAGTATAGTGTTCAATTCTGGTCGCCACACTACCAGAAGGATATGGAGGCTTTAGAGAGGGTGCAGAAGAGATTTACCAGAATGTTGCCTGGTATGGAGGGCATAAGCTATGAGGAGCGATTGAATAAACTCGGTTTGTTCTCACTGGAACGAAGGAGGTTGAGGGGCGACCTGATAGAGGTATACAAAATTATGAGGGGCATAGACAGAGTGGATAGTCAGAGGCTTTTCCCCAGGGTAGAGGGGTCAATTACTAGGGGGCATAGGTTTAAGGTGAGAGGGGCAAAGTTTAGAGTAGATGTACGAGGCAAGTTTTTTACGCAGAGGGTAGTGGGTGCCTGGAACTCACTACCGGAGGAGGTAGTGGAGGCAGGGACGATAGGGACATTTAAGGGGCATCTTGACAAATATATGAATAGGATGGGAATAGAAGGATACGGACCCAGGAAGTGTAGAAGATTGTAGTTTAGTCGGGCAGTATGGTCGGCACGGGCTTGGAGGGCCGAAGGGCCTGTTCCTGTGCTGTACATTTCTTTGTTCTTTGTTCTTATACAGCCTCTGAAGCACATCCCTGGTCTTGCATTCGAGCCCTCTTGACATGAATGCTAACATTGCATTTGCCTTCTTAACTGCCGCATGAACTTGCACATTAACCTTAAGAGAATCATGAACTAGGATTCCCAAGTCCTTTTGTGCTTTTGATTTCCGAAGCATTTCCCCACTTAGAAAATAGTCTGTGCCTAAATTCCTCCTTCCAAAGTGCACAACCTCACACTTTTCCACATTGTATTTATTGTATTTTATGGAGTTTAATCCGGACAAATGTGAGGTAATGTATTTTGGAAGGTATAATGCAGGTAGGGAATATACAGTGAATGGTAGAACCCTCAAGAGTATTGTTAGTCAGAGAGATCTAGGTATACAGGTCCACAGGTCACTGAACCGGGCAACACAGGTGGAGGAGGTTGTCAAGAAGGCATAAGGCATGCTTGACTTCATTGGACGGGGCATTGAGTATAAGAATTGGCAGGTCATGTTGCAGCTGCATAGAACCTTAGTTAGGCCACACTTGGAGTATAGTGTTCAATTCTGGTCGCCACACTACCAGAAGGATGTGGAGGCTTTAGAGAGGGTGCAGAAGAGATTTACCAGGATGTTGCCTGGTATGGAGGGCATTAGCTATGAGGAGCGGTTGAATAAACTTGGTTTGTTCTCACTGGAACGACGGAGGTTGAGGGGTGACCAGATAGTGATCTACAAAATTATGAGGGGCATAGACAGAGTGGATTTTCCCCAGAGTCGAAGGGTCAACTACTCGGGGGCATTGGTTTAAGGTGCGAGGGGCAAGGTTTAGAGGAGATCTACGAGGCAAGTTTTTTTACACAGTGGGTAGTGGGTGCCTGGAACTCGCTGCCGGAGGAGGTGGTGGAAGTAGGGACGATAGTGACATTTAAGGGGCATAGAACATATAGAACATAGAACAATACAGCGCAGTACAGGCCCTTCGGCCCACGATGTTGCACCGAAACAAAAGCCATCTAACCTACACTATGCCATTATCATCCATATGTTTATCCAATAAACTTTTAAATGCCCTCAATGTTGGCGAGTTCACTACTGTAGCAGGTAGGGCATTCCACGGCCTCACTACTCTTTGCGTAAAGAACCTACCTCTGACCTCTGTCCTATATCTATTACCCCTCAGTTTAAAGTTATGTCCCCTCGTGCCAGCCATATCCATCCGCGGGAGAAGGCTCTCACTGTCCACCCTATCCAACCCCCTGATCATTTTGTATGCCTCTATTAAGTCTCCTCTTAACCTTCTTCTCTCCAACGAAAACAACCTCAAGTCCGTCAGCCTTTCCTCATAAGATTTTCCCTCCATACCAGGCAACATCCTGGTAAATCTCCTCTGCACCCGCTCCAAAGCCTCCACGTCCTTCCTATAATGCGGTGACCAGAACTGTACGCAATACTCCAAATGCGGCCGGACCAGAGTTCTGTACAGCTGCAACATGACCTCTCGACTCCGGAACTCAATCCCTCTACCAATAAAGGCCAACACTCCATAGGCCTTCTTCACAACCCTATCAACCTGGGTGGCCACTTTCAGGGATCTATGTACATGGACACCTAGATCCCTCTGCTCAGCCACACTTTCAAGAACTTTACCATTAGCCAAATATTCCGCATTCCTGTTATTCCTTCCAAAGTGAATCACCTCACACTTCTCTACATTAAACTCCATTTGCCACCTCTCAGCCCAGCTCTGCAGCTTATCTATATCCCTCTGTAACCTGCTACATCCTTCCACACTATCGACAACACCACCGACTTTAGTATCATCTGCAAATTTACTCACCCACCCTTCTGTGCCTTCCTCTAGGTCATTGATAAAAATGACAAACAGCAACGGCCCCAGAACAGATCCTTGTGGTACTCCACTTGTGACTGTACTCCATTCTGAACATTTCCCATCAACCACCACCCTCTGTCTTCTTTCAGCTAGCCAATTTCTGATCCACATCTCTAAATCACCCTCAATCCCCAGCCTCCGTATTTTTTGCAATAGCCTACCGTGGGGAACCTTATCAAACGCTTGGCTGAAATCCATATACACCACATCAACTGCTCTACCCTCGTCTACCTGTTCAGTCACCTTCTCAAAGAACTCAATAAGGTTTGTGAGGCATGACCTACCCTTCACAAAGCCATGCTGACTATCCCTGATCATATCATTCCTATCTAGATGATTATAAATCTTGTCCCTTATAATCCCCTCCAAGACTTTACCCACTACAGACGTGAGGCTCACCGGTCTATAGTTGCCGGGGTTGTCTCTGCTCCCCTTTTTGAACAAAGGGACCACATTTGCTGTCCTCCAGTCCTCTGGCACTATTCCTGTAGCCAATGATGACATAAAAATCAAAGCCAAAGGTCCAGAAATCTCTTCCCTGGCCTCCCAGAGAATCCTAGGATAAATCCCATCAGGTCCCGGGGACTTATCTATTTTCAGCCTGTCCAGAATTGCCAACACCTCTTCCCTACGTACCTCAATGCCATCTATTCTATTAGCCTGGGACTCAGCATTCTCCTCCACAACATTATCTTTTTCCTGAGTGAATACTGACGAAAAATATTCATTTAGTATCTCGCCTATCTCTTCAGACTCCACACACAATTTCCCATCCCTGTCCTTGACTGGTCCTACTCTTTCCCTAGTCATTCGCTTATTCCTGACATACCTATAGAAAGCTTTTGGGTTTTCCTTGATCCTTCCTGCCAAATACTTCTCATGTCCCCTCCTTGCTCGTCTTAGCTCTCTCTTTAGATCCTTCCTCGCTACCTTGTAACTATCCATCGCCCCAACCGAAACTTCACACTTCATCTTCACATAGGCCTCCTTCTTCCTCTTAACAAGAGATTCCACTTCCCTGGTAAACCACGGTTCCCTCGCTCGACGCCTTCCTCCCTGTCTGACCGGTACATACTTATCAAGAACACGCAGTAGCTGATCCTTGAACAAGCCCCACTTATCCAGTGTGCCCAACACTTGCAGCCTACTTCTCCACCTTATCCCCCCCAAGTCACGTCTAATGGCATCATAATTGCCCTTCCCCCAGCTATAACTCTTGCCCTGCGGTGTATACTTATCCCTTTCCATCATTAACGTAAACGTCACCGAATTGTGGTCACTGTCCCCAAAGTGCTCTCCTACCTCCAAATCCAACACCTGGCCTGGTTCATTACCCAAAACCAAATCCAACGTGGCCTTGCATCTTGTTGGCCTGTCAACATATTGTTTCAGGAAACCCTCCTGCACACACTGTACAAAAAACGACCCATCTATTGTACTCGAACTATATCTTTTCCATTCAATATTTGGAAAGTTAAAGTCTCCCATAATAACTACCCTGTTACTTTCGCTCATATCCAGAATCATCTTCGCCATCCTTTCCTCTACATCCCTAGAACTATTAGGAGGCCTATAAAAAACTCCCAACAGGGTGACCTCTCCTTTCCTGTTTCTAACTTCAGCCAATACTACCTCGGAAGAAGAGTCCCCATCTAGCATCCTCTCCGCCACCGTAATACTGCTCTTGACTAGCAGCGCCACACCTGCCCCTCTTTTGCCTCCTTCTCTGAGCTTACTAAAACACCTAAACCCCGGAACCTGCAACATCCATTCCTGTCCCTGCTCTATCCATGTCTCCGAAATGGCCACAACATCGAAGTCCCAGGTACCAACCCACGCTGCCAGTTCCCCTACCTTGTTTCGTATACTCCTGGCATTGAAGTAGACACACTTCAAACCACCTACCTGAACGCTGGCCCCCTCCTGCGACGTCAAATCTGTGCTCCTGACCTCTATACTCTCATTCTCCCTTACCCTAAAACTACAATCCAGGTTCCCATGCCCCTGCTGCATTAGTTTAAACCCCCCCAAAGAGCACTAACAAATCTCCCCCCCAGGATATTTGTGCCCCTCAGGTTCAGATGTAGACCATCCTGTCTGTAGAGGTCCCACCTTCCCCAGAAAGAGCCCCAGTTATCCAAAAATCTGAAACCCTCCCTCCTGCACCATCCCTGTAGCCACGTGTTTAAATGCTCTCTCTCCCTATTCCTCATGTCACTTATCACGTGGCACGGGCAACAACCCAGAGATAACAACTCTGTTTGTTCTAGTTCTGAGCTTCCATCCTAGCTCCCTGAAAGCCTGCCTGACATCCTTGTCCCCTTTCCTACCTATGTCGTTGGTGCCAATGTGGACCACGACTTGGGGCTGCTCCCCCTCCCCCCTAAGGACCCGGAAAACACGATCGAGACATCACGTACCCTTGCACCTGGGAGGCAACATACCAAACGTGAGTCTCTCACGCTCCCACAAAATCTCCTATCTGTGCCCCTGACTATAGAGTCCCCAATTACTAATGCTCTGCTCCTCTCCCCCCTTCCCTTCTGAGCAACAGGGACAGACTCCGTGCCAGAGGCCCGTACCCCATGGCTTACCCCTGGTAAGTCCCCCCCCCCACAAGTATCCAAAGCGGTATACTTGTTTCTCAGGGGAACGACCGCAGGGGATCCCTGCACTGACTGTTTTTTCCCAGTCCCTCTTACAGTTACCCACCTATCTCCAATCTTTGGTGTAACTAATTCCCTGAAGCTGCTATCTATGACCCCTTCTGCCTCCCGAATGATCCGAAGTTCTTCCAACTCCAGCTCCAGTTCCCTAACTCGGTCTTGGAGGAGCTGGAGATGGCAGCACTTCCTGCAGGTAAAATCAGCAGGGACACTAACTGCATCCCTCACCTCAAACATCCTGCAGGAGGAACATTGTACTCCCTTCCCTGCCATTCCTCTAACTTTCTACCAAGATCTGGCTAACAACTAAATTAAATTTTTATAAAAAATAATAATAATATAATAAAAATATGGTACTTACCTCAGACCAATGGGTTTTATTATTAGGTTAGAGGAGGAGGGCGGGTGGGAGACACTACACGTGTAGTGTCTCGGGTTTCCTCTCCACCAGAATTTATTGGTGAGGGTCTTCCCAGACGTCCGCGGGTCGACTTCCTGATCCCGCCTAAAAAACTAATTTAAAGAAAAGAGAAAAAGTCTCAGCTCCTGCTGAAACTGACTCACCACTCACCAGCTGCTCTCACGCCGCCGAAATCGACTGGCCTGCCCCTGCAAAGAGAAGTGCTTTTAAAGGTTGACTTACCTCCCAGCACCCTCCTTCCGCAATGCTCCCGCTGAAACTGACTAACCAGCTGCTCTCACGCCGCCGAAATCGACTGGCCTGCCCCTGCAAAGAGAAGTGCTTTTAAAGGTTGACTTACCTCCCAGCACCCTCCTTCCGCAATGCTCCCGCTGAAACTGACTAACCAGCTGCTCTCACGCCACCGAAATCGACTGGCCTGCCCCTGCAAAGAGAAGTGCTTTTAAAGGTTGACTTACCTCCCAGCACCCTCCTTCCGCAATGCTCCCGCTGAAACTGACTAACCAGCTGCTCTCACGCCGCCGAAATCGACTGGCCTGCCCCTGCAAAGAGAAGTACTTTTAAAGGTTGACTTACCTCCCAGCACCCTCCTTCCGCAATGCTCCCGCTGAAACTGACTAACCAGCTGCTCTCACGCCGCCGAAATCGACTGGCCTGCCCCTGCAAAGAGAAGTGCTTTTAAAGGTTGACTTACCTCCCAGCACCCTCCTTCCGCAATGCTCCCGCTGAAACTGACTAACCAGCTGCTCTCACGCCGCCGAAATCGACTGGCCTGCCCCTGCAAAGAGAAGTACTTTTAAAGGTTGACTTACCTCCCAGCACCCTCCTTCCGCAATGCTCCCGCTGAAACTGACTAACCAGCTGCTCTCACGCCACCGAAATCGACTGGCCTGCCCCTGCAAAGAGAAGTGCTTTTAAAGGTTGACTTACCTCCCAGCACCCTCCTTCCGCAATGCTCCCGCTGAAACTGACTAACCAGCTGCTCTCACGCCGCCGAAATCGACTGGCCTGCCCCTGCAAAGAGAAGTGCTTTTAAAGGTTGACTTACCTCCCAGCACCCTCCTTCCGCAATGCTCCCGCTGAAACTGACTAACCAGCTGCTCTCACGCCACCGAAATCGACTGGCCTGCCCCTGCAAAGAGAAGTGCTTTTAAAGGTTGACTTACCTCCCAGCACCCTCCTTCCGCAATGCTCCCGCTGAAACTGACTAACCAGCTGCTCTCACGCCGCCGAAATCGACTGGCCTGCCCCTGCAAAGAGAAGTGCTTTTAAAGGTTGACTTACCTCCCAGCACCCTCCTTCCGCAATGCTCCCGCTGAAACTGACTAACCAGCTGCTCTCACGCCACCGAAATCGACTGGCCTGCCCCTGCAAAGAGAAGTGCTTTTAAAGGTTGACTTACCTCCCAGCACCCTCCTTCCGCAATGCTCCCGCTGAAACTGACTAACCAGCTGCTCTCACGCCGCCGAAATCGACTGGCCTGCCCCTGCAAAGAGAAGTACTTTTAAAGGTTGACTTACCTCCCAGCACCCTCCTTCCGCAATGCTCCCGCTGAAACTGACTAACCAGCTGCTCTCACGCCACCGAAATCGACTGGCCTGCCCCTGCAAAGAGAAGTGCTTTTAAAGGTTGACTTACCTCCCAGCACCCTCCTTCCGCAATGCTCCCGCTGAAACTGACTAACCAGCTGCTCTCACGCCGCCGAAATCGACTGGCCTGCCCCTGCAAAGAGAAGTACTTTTAAAGGTTGACTTACCTCCCAGCACCCTCCTTCCGCAATGCTCCCGCTGAAACTGACTAACCAGCTGCTCTCACGCCACCGAAATCGACTGGCCTGCCCCTGCAAAGAGAAGTGCTTTTAAAGGTTGACTTACCTCCCAGCACCCTCCTTCCGCAATGCTCCCGCAGAAACTGACTAACCAGCTGCTCTAACGCCGCCGAAATCGACTCAAATACATGAATAGGATGGGAATAGAGGGATACGGACTCAGAAAGTGTAGAAGATTTTAGTTTAGACAGGCAGCATGTTTGGCACAGGCTTGGATGGCCGAAGGGCCTGTTCCTGTGCTGTACTTTTCTTTGTTCTTTATTTCATTTGCCACTTCATTGCCCACTCTCCTAGCTTGTCCAAGTCCTTCTGCAGCCCTCTTGCTTCCTCAATACTACCTGTCCCTCCACAGATCTTTGTATCATGTGCAAACTTAGCAACAGTGCCTTCAGTACCTTCTTCCAGATCATTCATGTATATTGTGAAAAGTTGTGATCCCAGCACAGACACCTGAGGTACATCACTAGTCACCGGCTGTCATCCTGAAAAAGACCCCTTTATCCCCACTCTCTGCCTTCTGCCGGTCAGCCAATCCTCTATCTTACTCTTAACACCATGAACTCTTAACATATTTAACAGTCTCCTCTGCGGCACCTTGTCAAAGGCCTTCTGGAAATCTAAATAAATCACGTCCTTTGTCTAAGTTCCTTGTTACTTCCTCAAAGAACTCTAACAGATTTGTCAGACATGACCTCCCTTTGACAAAGCTGTGCTGACTCAGACCTACTTTACCATGCACTTCCAAGTACTCCGCGATCTCGTCTTTAATAACGGACTCTAAAATCTTACCAATGACCGAAGTCAGGCTAACTGGCCCATAACTTCCCATCTTTTCCCTCCCTCCCTTCTTAAACAGCAGTGTTACATTAGCCACTTTCCAGTCCTCTGGGACCCTTCCTGCCTCCAGTGATTTCTGAAAGATCACCACCAATGCCTCCACAATTTTCTCAGCTATCTCTTTTAGAACCCTGGGGTGTAGTCCATCCGGTCCAGGTGGTTTATCCACCTTCAGACCTTTCAGTTTCCCCAGAACCTTTCACCTTATTGATGGCCGCTGCACTCACCTTGGCCCCCTGATTCTCCTGGATCTCTGGCATCCCACTGGTGTCTTCCACCGTGAAGACTGATGAAATGTAACTGTTCAGTTGCTCTGCCAATTCTTTGTTTCCTATTATTACTTCTCCAGCCACATTTTCCAGTGGTCCAATGTCTATTTTTGCCTCTCTCTTACCTTTTATATATTGAAAAAAACTCTTCACATCTTCACTTATTACTAGCTGGTTTGCACTCATATTTCATCTTCCTTTATTGCTTTTATAGATGTCCTCTGATCACTTTTAAAGGCTTCCCAATCCTCTGGTTTCCCACTAAAACTCGCCAATTTGTATGCTTTTTCTTTTATGCTGTCCTTGACTTCCCTCGTCAACCATGGATGCCTTGTCCTCCCCTTTAACACGTTTCCTCCTGCTTGGGATGAATTTCTGTTGTGAATTGGACATTTTGAAATCTCTCTCAGTGTACCCGAACAGGGGCCGGAATGTGGCGACTAGGGGCTTTTCACAGTAACTTGATTGCAGTGTTAATGTAAGCTTGTGACAATAAAAATTATTATATTATAATTGGGGGATAAAATTCATGCAGATTTGCGGCTCCACAAAGTGTTTCCAACTCCTCCCACACATCTCCTTAACAGGTTGGCACATTTATTTGTCTTAACTAAAAGGATGCTCACTGGTGGCATGGTGGCGCAGCGGTTAACACTGCTGTCTCACGGCACCGAGGACTGGGTTCGATCCCAGCCCCGGGTCACGATCCATGGGGATTTTGCACATCTCTGCACATTCTCCCCATGTCTAGGTGGATTGGCCACGCTAAATTGCCCCTGAATTGGAAAAAAATAATTGACGTTGAAGGGGCATCGTGACAAATACATGATAGGATGGGAATAGAGGGATACGGACCCCGGAAGTGTCGAAGATTTTAGTTTAGGCCGTCAGCATGGTCGGCGCAGGCTTAGAGGGCCGAAGGGCCTGTTCCTGCGCTGTACTTTTCTTTGTTCTTTGTTATTCTAAATTTATTTTAAAAAAGGATGGTCTCTTTCCTAATGTTCACAATTAAAGGGGTGGGTTCCCCAGGAGATGGCTGACATTTCAGGGGACATTAAATTAATAATGGTGGTCACGAATGGACGGGGATCTGCATATTTTCGGCTCCATAGAGGGACAAGGCAGGGATGCCCTCTGTCCCCATTATTGTTTGCACTGGCGATTGAGCCCCTGGCGATAGCGTTGAGGGGTTCCAAGAAGTGGAGGGGAGTACTTAGAGGAGGAGGAGAAGAACACCGGGTATCTTTGTATGCGGACGATTTGTTACTATATGTGGCAGACCCGGCGGAGGGGATGCCAGAAATAATGCGGATACTTGGGAGTTTGGGGATTTTTCAGGGTATAAATTGAACATGGGGAAAAGTGAGTTGTTTGTGGTGCATCCAGGGGAGCAGAGTAGAGAAATAGAGGACCTACCATTGAGGAAGGTAACAAGGGACTTTTGTTACCTGGGGATCCAGATAGCCAAGAATTGGGGCGCATTGCATAGGTTAAATTTAACGCGGTTGGTGGAACAAATGGAGAAGGATTTCAAGAGATGGGATATGGTATCCCTGTCACTGGCAGGGAGGGTGCAGGCGGTTAAGATGGTGGTCCTCCCGAGATTCCTCTTTGTGTTTCAGTGCCTCCCGGTGGTGATCACGAAGGCTTTTTTTTAAAGGATCGAAAAGAGCATCATGGGTTTTGTGTGGGCCGGGAAGACCCCGAGGGTGAGGAAGGGATTCTTACAGCGTAGCAGGGATAGGGGGGGGCTGGCAATACCGAGCCTAAGTGAGTATTATTGGGCCGCTAATATTTCAATGGTGAGTAAGTGGATGGGAGAGGAGGAGGGAGCGGCGTGGAAGAGATTAGAGAGGGCGTCCTGTAGGGGGACTAGCCTACAGGCTATGGTGACAGCCCCATTGCCGTTCTCACCGAGGAACTACACCACAAGCCCGGTGGTGGTGGCTACACTGAAGATTTGGGGACAGTGGAGACGGCATAGGGGAAAGACTGGAGCCTTGGGGGGGTCCCCGATAAGAAACAACCATAGGTTTGCCCCGGGGAGAATGGATGGGGGATATGGAATGTGGCAAAGAGCAGGAATAACGCAACTGAAAGATCTGTTTGTGGATGGGAAGTTTGCGAGTCTGGGAGCGCTGACCGAGAAATATGGGTTGCCCCAAGGGAATGCATTCAGGTATATGCAACTGAGGGCTTTTGTGAGGCAACAGGTGAGGGAATTCCCGCAGCTCCCGACACAAGAGGTGCAGGACAGAGTGATCTCAAAGACATGGGTGGGGGATGGTAAGGTGTCAGATATATATAGGGAAATGAGGGACGAAGGGGAGACTATGGTAGATGAACTAAAAGGGAAATGGGAAGAAGAGCTGGGGGAGGAGATCGAGGAGGGGCTGTGGGCAGATGCCCTAAGCAGGGTAAACTCGTCGTCCTCGTGTGCCAGGCTAAGCCTGATTCAGTTTAAGGTATTATACAGGGCGCATATGACTGGAGCACGGCTCAGTAAATTTTTGGGGGTTGAGGATAGGTGTGCGAGGTGCTCGAGAAGCCCAGCGAATCATACCCATATGTTTTGGTCATGCCCGGCACTACAGGGGTTTTGGATGGGGGTGACAAAGGTGCTTTCAAAAGTAGTAGGGGTCCGGGTCGAACCAAGCTGGGGGTTGGCTATATTTGGGGTTGCACAAGAGCCGGGAGTGCAGGAGGCGAGAGAGGCCGATGTTTTGGCCTTTGCGTCCCTAGTAGCCCGGCGTAGGATATTGCTAATGTGGAAAGAAGCCAAGCCCCCGGGGGTGGAGACCTGGATAAATAACATGGCAGGGTTTATAAAGCTAGAGCGGATTAAGTTCGTCCTAAGGGGGTCGGCTCAAGGGTTCACCAGGCGGTGGCAACCGTTCGTCGAATACCTCGCAGAAAGATAGATGGAATGGAAAAAAGAAGGCAGCAGCAGCAGCCCAGGGTGGGGATGGGGGGGGGGGGGGGGGGGGAGGTGGGAGAGGGGGGGGGGGGGAGGAGGAACCAGAAGGACTCTCAGGGTTGTTAATATATATACTGTATAATATGTATAGGTCGTTGCTACAGATAATTATATATTGGACTGTTAAATTATATTTTTGGAGAGTGTTACTTGTGATAAGGCAGTTGCCAATTAGGGTTAGTTTTCATTTTTGTTATTTATTATTTATTCATTTTCTGTTTATAAAATAGGTCATTGTTATTTGTGTTGTTATAATATTGTGTAAAGGATGCACAATGTACTGTGTTGGTTGACCAAAAATTTTCAATAAAATATTTTTTTTTTTTTAAATTAATAATGAACAGAGATATGTCTAGTGTTGTTACATGGTACAGATTAGATATATTATTTACAGTTTGTAATAAAGTAAATGTATTATTATTTCTCATCTTGTAATATAAGACTGCAGCGACATTATAGATTTCCAGTCATCTCTTCCCTCAGAGGGTTGTTAGTCTTTGGATTTCTCTTCCACAGGGACCAGTTGTATCTGGGGGTCATTGAATATATTGAAGCACAAGTTGGACAGATATTTTATTAACAATGGAGTTAAGGGTTATGGGGATCAGGTCGGAAAATAGAGAGAAAGCAGAGATGAGGAGGAATTTCTTCACTCGAGGATGTGGGAAAGCTTTGGAATTCTCTACCCAGAGGAATGTGGAGCCTCAGTCATCGGGTATGTTCAAGACAAATATTGACAGGTTTCTAGATATTGAAGATATCGAGGGATATGTGGATCGTGTGGGAAAATGGTGCTGAGGTAGATCGGCCATGGATCTCAATGAATAGTTGAGCAGAGCCGCTGGGCTGAATGGTCTACTCTTGCTCCTATTCTAATCTCTGTGTCCTGGTCAGGAAGCAATGAGCTGAGCTTGGATCTGTCAATCACCATGAATCAGCACCTTCAGGAGAATTGGGAGGGTGAATATTAGATACAGCAGAGTGAGAATGGAGGCAGATTGTGTGGGATGGAGATTTATAGCTTTTGGAGAACGAGAGAGGAAATAATGTTCCACAGGAACTAGAATTGTCTGTTCTGAATTTTTATCCTGTATTAACAATGATGATTTTGTAAATTGTTTTCAAAGGATATTGGAAGAGGAGGAATTACAGACAGAAATCTCAAACATCACGTCTCGATGTGACAAACTCACTCGATTCCTTCTGATCTGAATATCATCGGCGAGAAGGAGAAATGTTTGTCCGAACTGTCAACTTCCAAAGAATTTTAAACGTGAGTGTGACTGGAAAAGCACTGCGACCCACACAACCCACACCCGAGTGAGAGTGTTCCAGTGAACTGACTGTGGAAACATCAGTGTGACTGGAAAAGCACCGAGACCCACACCCGAGTGAGAGAGTTCCAGTGAACTGACTGTGGAAAGAGTTTCAACCAGATACACAGCCTGAAAAAACATCACACCATTCAGAGTGAGGAGAGACAGTGCACATGTTCTGTGTGTAGACAAAACTTCCACTGATTGTCCAATCTGGAGAGACACGAGGAGGCCCAAAACATGGAGAAACTGTGGAAATGTGGTGACTCTGGGAAGCGATACAGAGTCCCATCTCAGCTGGAGGTTCACACTGGGGAGAGGCCATTCACCTGCTCTCAGTGTGGGAAGGGATTCACTCGGTTATCAAGTCTGCAGAGACACCAGCGAGTTCACACTGGGGAGAGGCCATTCACCTGCTCTCAATGTGGAAAGGAATTCAGTCATTCATCCACCTTGCAGACACATCAGCGAGTTCACACTGGGGAGAGGCCGTTCATCTGCTCTCAGTGTGAGAAGGGGTTCATTGATTCATCCAGCCTGCAGAAACATCAGCGAGTTCACACTGGGGAGAGGCCATTCACCTGCTCTCAATGCGGGAAGGGATTCACTCAGTTACCCAGCCTGCAGTCACACCAACGAGTTCACACTGGGGAGAAGCCATTCACTTGCTCTCGGTGTGGGCAGAGATTCTGTACTTCATTCACCCTGCGGAGACATCAGCGAATTCACACTGGGGAGAGGCCATTCTCCTGCTCTCAATGCGGGAAGGGATTCACTCAGTTATCCACCCTGCAGTCACACCAGCGAATTCACACTGGGGAGAAGCCATTCACCTGTTCTCAGTGTGAGAAGGGATTCATTGATTCATCCACTCTGCGGAGACATCAGCGAGTTCACACTGGGGAGACGTCATTCATCTGCTCTCAGTGTGGGAAGGGATTCTGTGATTTTTCCATCCTGGAGAGACACCAGCAAGTTCACACTGAGGAGAGGCCATTCGCCTGCTTTCAGTGAGGGAAGGGATTTATTGCTTCATCCCCTTGCGGAAACATAAGCGGATTCACACTCGGGAGAACCATTCATCTGCTCCCTCTGTGGGAATGGATTCACACAGTTATCCAGTCTGCAGACACACCAGCGAGTTCACACTGGGAGAGGCCATTCACCTGCTCTCAGTGTGGGAAGGGATTACATAGAAAATAGGAGCAGGAAGAGGCAATTTGGCCCTTCGAGCCTGCTCCACCATTCATGATGATCGTGGCTTGTCTCCAACTCAATAGCCCAATCCCGCTTTCCCCTCCATATCCTTTGATCTCCTTCGCCGTAAGTGCTATATCTAACTGCTTCTGCTGTGTGGGCAGCACAGTGGTTAGCACTGTGGCTTTACAGCGCCAGGGTCTCCGGTTCAATTCCCGGCTGGGTCACTGTCTGGAGTCTGCACGTTCTCCCTGCGTCTGCGTGGGTTTCCCCCGGGTGCTCCGGTTTCCTCCCACTAGTCGCGAAAGACGTGCTGTTAGGTAATTTGGACATTCTAAATTCTCCCTCCGTGTACCCGAACAGGCGCCGGAATGTGGCGACTTGGGGCTTTTCACAGTAACTTCATTGCAATGTAAGCCTACTTGTGACAATAAAGAATATTATTATTCTTGAAAACATACAATGCAATGGCCTCAACTATTTCAACGAACAAAGAAGAACAATACAGCGCAGGAACATGCCCTTTGGTCATTGAATATATTGAAGCTCAAGTTTGACAGATACTTTATTGGCCCTCTAAGCCTGTGCCGGTCATGATACAGATCTTTGCCAAAACCCTCAGCACTTCCTTGTGCCGAATCCCTCTATACCCATCCTATCCACGTGTTTGTCAAGATGCCTTTTGAACGCCGTTAATGTATCTGTTTCCATAACCTCCCCTGGCAATGTGTTCCAGGCACTCACCACCCTCTGCGTAAAATAACCTGCCTCGCACATCTCCTCTAAACTTTGCCCCAGGGACCTTAAACCTGTGCACCCTGATGACTGACCCCTCCAACGTGGGAAAGAGTGCTTGCACATCAACTCTATAATCTTGTGGACTCTATCAGGTCATCCCTCAACCTCCGTCTTTCTAATGAAAACAGTCCGAGTCTATTCAGTCTCTCCACATAGCTAACACCGTCAAGACCAGGCAACATCCTGGTAAACCTCCTCTTCACCCTCTCCAAAGCCTGCACATCCTTCTGGTAGGGTGGCGACCAGAATTGTGCGCAATATTCCAAGTGTGGCCTTAACAAGGTTCTATAGAACTGTAGCATGACTTGCTAGTTTTTATACCCCCGTCCAAGGAAGGCAAGCATTCCTAAGCTTGTGTTGCCACCTTCAAAGATCTGTGAACCTGTGCGCCCAGATCTCTCTGACTTTCTATATTCCTAAGAGTTTTCCCATTTACGGAATATGTCCCCTCTACGTTAGACCTACCAAAATGCATTACCTCACATTTGTCCGGATTAAACTCTATTTGCCATTTCTCTGCCCAAGTCTCCAACCTATCTAGGTCCTGCTGTATCTTCTGACGATCCTCAACACCAACCTGGTGTTAATGTAAGCCTACTTGTGATAAGAATAAAGATTATTATTATTAACCTGCACTGCCACTTCACTGCCTTTTCCTTTTTGTCTGTCCTTCCGAAACACTGAATATATTCAGTTCCCATCCCTGGTCATCCTGCTGCCATGTCTCCATAATCCCGATTATCTCACACCTGGGACTTCATACTGGGAGAGGCCATTCACCTGCTGTCAATGTGTGAAGGGATTTTGTAATTCATCACAATTTCTGAGACACCAACAGGTTCACAACTGATTACAGGAATTGGATTCTGCTGTTATTGTTTCTGTTCTCAATTACATCCAGGACTGCATTTTGTTCATTCTGTTGGTCAATGGAGATGGTCAGAGGGTTTCTGCTGGACTGGCCGGTCTCACGACTTCGCCTCCACTGGGATCAATCTCACTCAGCCTTCTCGCGAATATCTGGTTGCACATTTCACAATGATCAAAGTGTAAAAGGCTGTTTGGATGTTAGAAGATGTTTCGTTACCATTTCTGTTTGGAAACCCCCCAAATCATGCCTCATTGCCATGAAGATGGGCTATGGTGGTTACATGGTTCTTATGTTGAATTTATCTTGCTATTTCTCACGGAAGAAAACTATCAGGGAATGAGGGGCAAGTTGTCTGAGGTGCACTGACAAACGACATTAAATCGTATGGTGCGAGACAGGCAATCACAAATATTCAAGGAATTATTACAGATTTACAAGGGGATCGGTTAACTCAGTTGACTGGATGGCTGGTTCGTGCTGAGTGACACCAACAGCACAGGTTAAATTCCCATACCGGCTGAGGTTAGCCATGGTCTGTGTCAGTATTTATGATCCTCCACCCACCCCTCTACATCTCCCCCATCAGCATCTCCCTCTATTCCTTTCCCTTATGTATGTATCTAGCTTTCCGTTCAATGGATTCACGCTGTTCACCTCAACCACTCGCTGTGGTAGCGAGTTCCACATGCTGGGTACAGAGGTTTCTGTTGAAATTCCTTTTGGATAATTGAATCCCTTCATAATTAAAAAAAAAAAATTTTAATGACTCAATTGACTTATTCCAATTAAGAGGAAATTTACCGTGGCCAATCCACCTACTCTGCTGTGGGGGCGACACCCACGCAAACATGGGGAGAATGTGCAAACTCCACACAGACAGTGACCCAGAGCTGGGATCGAACCTGGGACCTCAGCGCCGTGAGGCTGCAGGGCTAACCACTGCACCACCGTGCTGCTCCCCTTCATATTCTTAAAGATTTCCATCAGTCTCCTCTTTTCCAGAAAAAAGCAGCCCCAGCCTTTCCTGAGTGTTAAATGCTCTCAGTTCTGTATATTATTAATCTTTATTGCACCTTATCCAGTGCCTCTATTTCCTTTTTCGAAATGGAGATCACCAATGTCGACAATGCTCCCGGTGCAGTCTAACCCTGGTTCTAAACAAGTTGAACATTTCCCCTGTGCTTTTCAATACTATCCCTCCAGAATGGAACCCTATATATGGGCCCAACACTTTAGGAAACCTTGAGACCATGTTGGTTCTCTGGAGCAAGCCAGTCTGCCCATTGCCCCGTTCTATCCTCCAATCCCTCTGGTTTATTTCTCTCAGTGCCTGTCCAATTTCCTACTGAAATACTTCCCTCATCTCTGCATATCCCACCCTCATAGGCAGTAGGTTCCAGGTTGTTACCACTCCCTTTACATGTACACAAGGCTCTGAGAGCACAGAGGAGTCTATTTGGCCCATTTTGTCTTGCCAGCTTTGCACAACGACCATTTAATCCTGTAGTTCGACTTTTCTTTTTTTTTCAGAATGCACCAAATTCCCTTTTGGAAGTTACAGTCCAATTAAATTCCAGAACTATTTTTAGACAGTGCATTGCAAATCACAACAACTCGCTGTGTTTTACAACAAATAATTGTGCATATGGAGTTTCACAGAGTATTCAAAATGGTGTCCACATCGTGGTTATTACACAAAATTAAGGCTCAATCTTTATCAATGATTTTGGTGAGGACACCGAGTGTAATCCTAGTTTGAGGACAATTAGCAGAAATGTGCATTTCTATAAAACCTCTCATGACCACTGGACCTCCTGAAGTGTTTGAAAGGCACTGGAGTACTTTTGAAATGTATTCACTGTTACAGAAACAATGCGGTGCACGGAGCTGAACGGCCCACAGTGTTAAACCTTGCAGTCTCATTCTGCTTCACATCTTTCTTTGTGGAAGTACAATTCATCTGAAAAACAGAGTCACATGGCAGAAAAATTGATCGAATAATGATGTCACAAAATGTCAGACCAGATTAGGGGGTCATTAAACAATTCACTGCAATGTGTCCAATTTTAATTCAAGCTTTCTAATGGGTTGGGTTTAAATACATGGTCTGTCATTTTGATTTTTTTAAAAAACATATTAATTCAGTACGATTAGTGTGGGAACTCACCGGACATCATTAGTTCTCATTATTTTGGGGATTTCATGAAGTTTAAGTGCCCATTGATAACCTGGAACTGTGACAATGAATACTGACAGGGAGAAAAATAATGAGAGCTTCGCTCTGGATGGTCGCAAACCATCAAGCTTTCTCTTAATAGCTGACCAATTGCACCAAAGTGATTGAGACTTACCAGTCGATTCATCAGCCACTTTTAGCAATTTTTCAAACATTACTTTATCTCCCATTAAACAGTGTGTAACGGGTTGAGTGGTTTTCTTTGGAGGTGTTGAGATAGGCAGCACAGTAGCACAGTGGCAAGCACAATTGCTTCACAGCTCCAGGGTCCCAGGTTCGATTCCTGGCTTGGATCACTGGCTGTGTGGAGTTTGCACGTTCTCCCTATGGATGCATGGGTTTCCTCCGGGTGCTCTGGTTTCCTCCCACAGTCCAAAGATGTGCAGGCTAGGTGGATTGGCCATGCTAAATTGCACTTAGTGTCCAAAATTGCCCTTAGTGTTGGGTGGGGTTACTGGGTTATGGGGATAGGGTGGAGGTGTGGGCTTGGGTCGGCTGCTCTTTCCAAGAGCCGATGCAGACTCGATGGGCCGAATGGCCGCCTTCTGCACTGTAAATTCTATGATAAGGGGCTGGTTTAGCACACTGGGCTAAATCGCTGGCTTTTACAGCAGACCATGCAGGCTAGCAGCACGGTTCAATTCCTGTACCAGCCTCCCCGGACAGCCGCCGGAATGTGGCGACTAGAGGCTTTTCACAGTAACTTCATTGAAGCCTACTTGTGACAATAAGCGATTTTCATTTCATTTCAAATCTCCACTGCCTGTAACAGAGAGGATGCTACATCAATCATCTACTCGATCACACCAGGAATAACCCCTTAATTTGCGCCGATACTGGCAATAGTTTATCTGTTGAGTTTATTAATTAATTTTAATTGCGTGACAAAATTAGATTCCTTCTGTTTGGATACTTCGATGGCGCTACTGTTACCCAGCATTCCCTGCGGGTATGAATGTGCCCTATTCACTCTGCGAGAGGTCAGTGCGCAGGCGCAGTGCCGAACTCTCCGGAACATGCGCAGTGTCACCTTGCTCAGAGGCGGGTGAGTGCGGGAGGGAGGAATGGAGCCGGGTGGGGAGGCTTCATAAACATCCGGTGTAGGCCTCAAGCTCAAATATGACTTCGCAGGTTCGGAGTTTGTAGCTCGGAGGCTTTTTTTCCTGAGAATAGTCCCAGGTTTAAAAACATCATGTTTCCGCAGGAGCAGTGCGCATGCGGCACTGTATTGTTTACGCAGAGGGGCGGGGCTTCAGGGTCCCAGTGACCAGGAGAGAAAATCGCGGAGCCTTGATTTTCATCTCACTCTGCACACAGCAGCTCCGACCTAACAGACCTGAGTTAGGGATGGACAATGTGCGGTGGGGCGAATGCACAGCCGGCCGGTGAACAAAAAACGTAAGATTAGAATTACAATTAGGACATTCACCTCATTAAGTCTGCTTCCTATTTGATTATTTGATTCCCATTCACCTCTCTGCCATTGTCTAACTTCCTCTGTCTCTAATAGTAGATTTATTCCAACCATTTTTTGGAATTTAACTATGATGTGGAGATGCCGGCATTGGACTGGGGTGAGCTCAGTAAGAAGTCTTGCACACCAGGTTAAAGTCAAACAGGTTTGTTTCAAATCACTAGCTTTTGGAGCGCAGCACCTTCCTCAGGTGAATGAAGAGGTAGGTTCTGGAAACATTTATACAGACAAAGGTGCAAGATGATACTTTGAATACGAGCATTTGCAGGTAATTAAAATTTACAGAGCCAGAGAGAGGTGTGAATTGTCTCAAGCCAGGACAGTTGGTAGGATTTCACAAGCCCAGGCCAGATGGTGGGGAATGTAATGCGACATGAATCCAAGGACTGGTTGAGGCCGTACTCCTGTGTGCGGAACTTGGCTATAAGTTTCTGCTCGGCGATTCTGCGTCGTCACACGTCCTGAAGGCCGCCTTGGAGAACGCTTTCCCGAAGATCAGAGGCTGAATGCCCTCGACTGCTGAAGTGTTCCCCGACTGGAAGGGAACATTCCTGCCTGGCGATTGTCGCAGCGTCGGCATGGTCTCGCCAATGTACCACGCTTCGGGACATCCTTTCCTGCAGCGTATGAGGTAGACAATGTTGGCTGAGTCACACGAGTATGTACCGCCTACCTGGTGGGTGCTGTATCGTCTCACATCTTTGACTTTGCCTATATAAATGTTTCTGGAACCTACCTCTTCATTCACCTGAGGAAGGAGCAGTGCTCCGAAAGCTAGTGATTCGAAACAAACCTGTTGGACTTTAACCTGGTGTTGTAAGACTTCTTACTGGTATTTAACTGTGTTTCTGCCAACTGTTTCTAAATTAGGTTTCCATTGCTGCCCATCAATGTGCTGCTGATTTACCAGCTTGATCTTCCCATGGTCAGGAATTACATTTTTTGCACTAGATATCATTTCCCTTCCAATTCTGAGTTTATATTAACATACAAATTCTGTACCACTTCTATTCCACGTAATTAATTCTGCACACCCTTCAACATTAACTCTGTTTCTCGCTCCGCAGATACTGCCTAACCTGCTGTGTTTTTCCAGCATTTTCTCTTCTTAGTTCACATTTCCAGCAACTGCAATATTTTTTCAGGAGTTTCATACGAAACTAATCGAGGAACAGAGATGGGCCAATTAAGAAACGGCCTGTATGGGTTAGGTGTTGGTGGCAGAGAACGGACCCTTTCCTTCAGTGCAATGATAGAATGATTGCATCACAGAGAGGGGCCATTTAGGACATGCAGTTGCAAACTCACCTTGGGGTGAAATATAGTACCACGGTATGAACAATCATTTTGAGCCTCAGATAGTTACCATGGAGAGAAATGGAATCAGTGGCTAGGGATTGGCAAGGACTGAAGGCAATGGCTTCAGTCTTTTCAATATATTAAACTTCTGTTTGTCCAGCACTGGATGTCAGACAAGTCAGGATGGTGTGTGACTTGGACGGATACTTGGAGGTGATGGCTTTCATGTTTACGTGTGATCCTGCTCCTTCTAGGTGGGAGAGTTTGAGGGTGTGGGAGATTCTGTGAAAGTTCTCGATGAGTTTAAGAAAGGTAAAATCCTTCTCATTCTCCCACCACCTGTGCCCCCTGCAGCTACAACCTTAGCTCTCCCACTACTCCTCTTCTCCTCACCCTATCTTGTTCTCTCCTCAAGTAGAGGTCCAGGTCTGTGTAGGCCCAGAGATTGGGAGGCAGGATACCTTCCCTGAAGGACATTACAAAGAACAAAGAAATGTACAGCACAGGAACAGGCCCTCCAAGCCCGTGCCGACCATGCTGCCCGACTAAACTACAATCATCTACACTTCCTGGGTCCGTATCCCTCTATTCCCATCCTATTCATGTATTTGTCAAGATGCCCCTTAAATGTCACTATCGTCCCTGCTTCCACCACCTCCTCCGGTAGCGAGTTCCAGGCACCCACTACCCTCTGTGTAAAAAAACTTGCCTCATACATCTACTCTAAACCTTGCCCCTCTCACCTTAAACCTATGCCCCCTAGTAATTGACCCCTCTACCCTGGGGAAAAGCCTCTTACTATCCACTCTGTCTATGCCCCTCATAATTTTGTAGACCTCTATCAGGTCGCCCCTCAACCTCCGTCGTTCCAGTGAGAACAAATCGAGTTTATTCAACCGCTCCTCATAGCTAATGCCCTCCATACCAGGCAACATTCTGGTAAATCTCTTCTGCACCCTCTTGAAAGCCTCCACATCCTTCTGGTAGTGTGGCGACCAGAATTAAACACGATACTCCAAGTGTGGCCTAACTAAGGTTCTATACAGCTGCAACATGACTTGCCAATTCTTATACTCAATGCTCCGGCCAATGAAGGCAAGCATGCCGTATGCCTTCTTGACTACCTTCTCCACCTGTGTTGCCCCTGTCAGTGACCTGTGGACCTGTACACCTAGATCTCTCTGACTTTCAATACTCTTGAGGGTTCTACCATTCACTGTATATTCCCTACCTGCATTAGACCTTCCAAAATGCATTACCTCACATTTGTCCGAATTAAACTCCATCTGCCATCTCTCCAAACAATCTAAATCCTGCTGTATCCTCTGACAGTCCTCATCACTATCCGCAATTCCACCAACTTTTGTGTCGTCTGCAAACTTACTAACCAGACCAATTACATTTTCCTCCAAATCATTTATATATACTACGAACAGCAAAAGTCCCAGCACTGATCCCTGCGGAACACCACTGGTCACAGCCCTCCAATTAGAAAAGCATCCTTCCATTGCTACTCTCTGCCTTCTATGACCTAGCCAGTTCTGTATCCACCTTGCCAGCTCACCCCTGATCCCGTGTGACTTCACCTTTTGTACTAGTCTACCATGAAAGACCTTGTCAAAGGTCTTACTGAAGTCCATATAGACAACATCCACTGCCCTACCTGCATCAATCATCTTTGTGACCTCCTCTAAAAACTCTATCAAGTTAGTGAGACACGACCTCCCCTTCACAAAACCATGCTGCCTCTCACTAATACGTCCACTTGCTTCCAAATGGGAGTAGATCCTGTCTCGAAGAATTCTCTCCAGTAATTTCCCTACCACTGAAGTAAGGCTCACCGGCCTGTAGTTCCCTGGATTATCCTTGCTACCCTTCTTAAACAGAGGAACAACATTGGCTATTCTCCAGTCCTCCGGGACATCACCTGAAGACAGTGAGGATCCAAAGATTTCTGTCAAGGCCTCAGCAATTTCCTCTCCAGCCTCCTTCAGTATTCTGGGATAGATCCCATCAGGCCCTGGGGACTTATTTACCTTAATATTTTTTAAGACGCCCAACACCTCGTCTTTTTGGATCTCAATGTGACCCAGGCTATCTACACACCCTTCTCCAGACTCAACATCTACCAATTTCTTCTCTTTGGTGAATACTGATGCAAAGTATTCATTTAGTACCTCGCCCATTTCCTCTGGCTCCACACATATATTCCCTTGCCTATCCTTCAGTGGGCCAACACTTTCCCTGGCTACCCTCTGGCTTTTTATGTACGTGTAAAAAGCCTTGGGATTTTCCTTAACCCTATTTGCCAATGACTTATCGTGACCCCTTCTAACCCTCCTGACTCCTTGCTTAAGTTCCTTCCTGCTTTCCTTATATTCCACACAGGCTTCGTCTGTTCCCAGCCTTTTAGCCCTGACAAATGCCTCCTTTTTCTTTTTGACGAGGCCTACAATATCTCTCGTTATCCAAGGT
Organism: Scyliorhinus torazame; assembly: GCF_047496885.1. Lineage (NCBI taxonomy): Eukaryota > Metazoa > Chordata > Chondrichthyes > Carcharhiniformes > Scyliorhinidae > Scyliorhinus > Scyliorhinus torazame. The sequence continues at coordinate 93,310,756 of NC_092711.1, forward strand.
TCCCGAAAATTGCCATATTTACCCTTCTTCCCCACAGGAACATGCCGGTCCTGAATTCCTTTCAACTGACACTTGAAAGCCTCCCACATGTCAGATGTTGATTTGCCCTCAAACATCCGCTCCCAATCTAGGTTCTTCAGTTCGCACCTAATATTGTTATAATTAGCCTTCCCCCAATTTAGCACATTCATCCTAGGACCACTCTTATCCTTGTCCACCAGCACTTTAAAACTTACTGAATTGTGGTCACTGTTCACGAAATGCTTCCCTACTGAACCTTCTACCACCTCGCCGGGCTCATTCCCCAATACCAGGTCCAGTACCGCCCCTTCCCTAGTTGGAGTGTCTACATATTGTTTTAAGAAGCCCTCCTGGATGCTCCTTACAAACTCTGCCCCCTCTAAGCCCCTGGCACTAAGTGAGTCCCAGTCAATATTGGGGAAGTTGAAGTCTCCCATCACCACAACCCTGTTGTTTTTACTCTTTTCCAAAATCTGTCTACCTATCTCCCGCTGGCTGTTGGGAGGCCTGTAGTAAACCCCCAACATTGTGACTGCACCCTTCTTATTCCTGATCTCTACCCATATAGCCTCACTGCCCTCTGAGGTGTCCTCCCGTAGTACAGCTGTGATATTCTCCCTAACCAGTAGCGCAACTCCGCCACCCCTTTTACATCTCCCTCTATCCCACCTGAAACATCTAAATCCTGGAACGTTTAGCTGCCAATCCTGTCCTTCCCTCAACCAGGTCTCTGTAATGGCAACAGCATCATAGTTCCAAGTACTAATCCAAGCTCTAAGTTCATCTGCCTTACCCGTAATACTCTTGCATTAAAACATATGCACTTCAGGCCACCAGACCCGCTGTGTTCAGCAACTTCTCCCTGTCTGCTCTGCCTCAGAGCCACACTGTCCCTATTCCCTAGTTCTCCCTCAATGCTCTCACCTTCTGACCTATTGCTCCCATGCCCACCCCCCTGCCATACTAGTTTAAACCCTCCCGTGTGACACTAGCAAACCTCGCGGCCAGGATATTTATGCCTCTCCAGTTTAGATGCAACCCGTCCTTATATAGGTCACACCTGTCCCGGAAGAGCTCCCAGTGGTCCAGATAACGGAAACCCTCCCTCCTCCACAAGCTGTTAAGCCACGTGTTTAGCTGCTCTATCTTCCTATTTCTAGCCTCACTGGCACGTGGCACAGGGAGTAATCCCGAGATTACAACCCTAGAGGTCCTGTCTTTTAACTTTCTGCCTAGCTCCCTGAACTCCTGCTGCAGGACCTCATGCCCCTTCCTGCCTATGTCGTTAGTACCAATATGTACAACGACCTCTGCCTGTTTGCCCTCCCCCTTCAGGATGCCCTCTACCCATTCGGAGACATCCTGGACCCTGGCACCAATTGGGTTTTTAATGACAATCCAGCAATTTTCATGGTCACTTTTCCCCAGTGCTGGCCTCACAAATTAGCAAAATCATTCAGCTTAATTTCACAACCTGCCTTTGTGTGTTTGTGGGTTCTCTTTCACTCACTTTGTTACCGTTTTAAATCAATTTCACAGGGTTTGCAGTTGGGAAACACAAACCAAACATGACAGAAGGATCTGACAGAGTCATACAGTATATCATAACTTGAATATCATCAGATTTTGAACATGGAAGGAAAAAGCACTTGTCACAGCGAGGAGAAACCATATATGTGTTGTGTGTGTGGTCGAGTCGTCAGTCGATCTTTGGGCCTTTCGAGACACAAGCGTAGACACACTGGGGATAATCCATGGAAATGTTAGGACTGTGGGAAGGCATTTAGTTGCCCATTTGACCTGGAAATCAATCGACGCAGTCACACCGGGGAGAGATCATTCACCTGCCCTCAGTGTGGGAAGGGATTTACTCAGTCATCCAGCCTGCTGAGACATCAGAGAGTTTACAATGGGGAGAGGCCGCTCACAGTGTGGGAGAAGATTCACTCTGTTGTCCAATCTGTTAGGACACCAAAGTGGTCACACAGGTAAGAGGCCGTTCACTTGCTCTGTGTGTGGGAAGAGATTCACTCGGTTATCCCACTTGATGGCACATCAGCGAGTTCACACTGGGGAGAAACCATTTACCTGCTCTGTGTGTGGGAAAGGATTCACTCAAGTCATCCCACCTGCTGAAACACCAACGGGTTCACACTGAGGAGAGACCTTTTAAATGCCTGATCTGTGAGAAGTGCTTTAAAAGTTCTGCGGAACTGACATCCCATCAATGGGTTCACTCTGACGAGTGACGAGATCATTTAAATGCTTGGACTGCGGAAAGTGATCTAAAAGTACTGGAGACCCATCAACGTGTTCACATGGAGGAGAGACCGTTCAGATGCTCCCACTGTGGGACTGGGTTCAGGAAATTAGCTCAATTCACCCAACACCAGAGAATTCACACTGGGGAGAGGCCACTCACCTGATCGGAGGGTGGGAAGGGATTGAATCATTCATCCAACCTGCTGGCTGGCACATCAACCCATACACACAGGGGAGAAGCCGTTCTCCTGCTCCAAGTGTGGGAAGGGATTCACTCAGTCATCCAATCTGTTGAGACACAGGCGAGGTCACAGTGATTACAGTGATTGGATTTTGGGTGGCATAGTGGCGCAGTGATTAGCACTGCTGCCTCATGGTGCTGAGGACCCGGGTTCGATCCTGGCCCCGTGTGGGTTTGCACATTCTCCTCGAGTCTGCGTGGACCTCACGCCCACAACCCAAAGATGTGGAGGGTAGGTGGATTGGCCACACTAAGTTGCCCCTTAATTGGAAACAAAAGTAGAATTGGGTACTCTTTTTAAAAAAAATAAAAAATAAAAATTTAAATCACATGAAGGACTGAAGATGATTCATTGGAGTCTCTCCTGTTGATAATAAACACCAGCCCAGTTATAGGAATTAATATTCTGCATAAAATTCTAATAAAACCAGCCTAGTGTTAAATACGGTGTGTTGTCTTTTTAATATCTCGAACCTTTGTTCTCCCTCCCCTGTCTCCTCCATCCTCACCCCCAACAAATGTGAGGAGCTCATGGAGCTTCTTTGTCACTCAAAGGGTTTTCCGGTTCTCCCGTGACTTGCTTTCCGGTGGGGGAGGAAACTCGCCTTGGCTGCCGGCGGGATATTCTGGTCCTGTCAAAGTCTATGGTCTATTTGTGTGGTTCACCCATCCCGCCGTGGGAACCGCCGCGAGGGGGTGGCCTCTGGCAGGTCTGGAAGGTCCAGCCAGCAGGAAGGGCTGGAAAATCCCATCAATTGAAACAATCCGATCAGCTGATTCTGCTGGTCCTCCACTAAACCACTCAGTAAATCTGCCTCGAAAGTCGTTTCTTTTCCAAGTTCTGAACTCACATCTTTCCCCTCTTTTTCTGTTATCTGCCATCATGCCCTCTCAGAGATCATCTTGTCTGTGAGACTTACCCTTTGCTCCTTTGACCCGATTCTCACTAAACTGCTGAACATCCAGCTTCCACAATCTCCACGTTTCTATGGTATCTCCATGGAGTCATTGTCTTTGTGCCTCTCTTTACACAATCAAGTGAAGTTTCGTCCTCACACAGAACACATGGAAGCACAAGTAGATAGCACTGTGGCTTCACAACGCCAGGGTCTCAGATTAGATTCCCCGCTGGGTCACTGTCTGTGCGGAGTCTGTACGTTCTCCCCCTTTCCGCGTGGGTTTCCTCTGGGCGCTCCGGTTTCCTCCCACAGTCCAAAGATGTGCAGGTTAGGTGGACTGGCCATGATAAGTTACCCTTAGGTGACCAAAAGGTTTAGGAGGGGTTATTGGGTTACGGGGATAGGGTGGAAGTGAGGGCTTAAGTGGGTCGGTGCAGCCTCGATGGGCCGAATGGGCTGCTGCACAGTATATTCTGCTTCTTCCCGCTGTGAATGGTGTGATGTTTTTTCAGGCTGTAACTGGTTAAAGCTCTTTCCAGTCAGTTCACTGGAACACTCTCACTCGGGTGTGTGTTGTGTGTGTCTCTGTGCTTTTCCAGTCACACTGATGTTTGAAATATTTTCCCACAGACAGAGCAAACATTTTTCATTCCACATTCATAGTCTGAGGATATTCAGGTCCAGATCAATTGAGTGACACTGTCAGATCGTAATGTGATATTTGGTTTGTGTTTCCTGTCTGAAAATCCTCTCCTAATGCCCTGGAAAAGGAGTTTACAAAGGTCACACGATCAGTACAAGATAGAAATTCAGAACAGACAATTCCAGTTGCTGGGGAACCTTTCTTTTCTTTCTTTCCCCTCTTTCCCCAAAGCTGCAAATCCCCCTCCCACACACCCTCTCCCCGGGCTGAAATCTAAATGAAGTATTAGATCATTATTTCCGTATCTTTCCAAAGTTATATAATTAGAGGTAAGAATATGCTTTATAAGTCACTTCATCCATGACTTGTGACAGACATTAATCTGAATCACCCTGACTGAGCACGCAGAATAACATATGTGAACCTTGTGTCCAGAACTGACAGATTTGATGAGCAATCACGATGGTCGTTTCTCCAAATCTTCCCGGTTTCCTTCGTTCTTCCTCTCCCTCTCGAACTAATTTATACTGGACATCAGACTCAGGGCTCATTCTGGTTCTCTTCCTGCTGACTAAATAACTTCAATCAAATAGAAGACTGAATCCACTGTTCGGTCCCTGCTCCAATCCTGACATACTGACCTCTCCCTGGCAACAGTTTCAGACTTACCTCGTCTCTTTGCAACCTTGGTTTCATATTTGATCCCAATATGAGCTTCTGACCTCATATCTGTGCCATCACCAAGACTGTTTCCACTTGCGTTACATTATCCGGCTTCTCTCCTATGTCTGTGCGTCTGGTGCTAAACCTTGGTCATGTCATCCTCACCTCCTGCTTCAACTATTCCACTACACACCTGGCTGCTCTCTCACATTCTCATAGATTATCATAGAATTTACAGTGCAGAAGGAGGCCATTCGGCCCATCGAGTCTGCACCGGCTCCTGGAAAGAGCACCCTACCCAAGGTCAACACCTCCACCCTATCCCCACAATCCAGCAACCCCACCCAACACTAAGGGCAATATTGGACACTAAGGGCAATTTATCACGGCCAATCCACCTAACCTGCACATCTTTGGACTGTGGGAGGAAACCGGAGCACCCGGAGGAAACCCACGCACACACGGGGAGGATGTGCAGACTCCGCACAGACAGTGACCCAAGCCGGAATCGAACCTGTCGATTCCCCCCCCCCCCGGAGATATCTGTACAGCTCTATTCTGGACTCTTGTACACCCCCGATTATAATTAGTCCGCCATGGTTTTAAGTTCCCTCGGCCCCAAGCACTGAATTCCCTCTCTCTAGCTCCCTTTCGTCCTTTAAGACTCTCTTTAAAACTCACCTCTTTCAGTGAAACCTCCTGGTCGAGTCCAGCATTGGCACTGCGCTTGCTCCAGCTCCCAATGACCGGTTAATGATTGACGGCTGCTCTGGACCAATAGGGGGAGTGGAGGACCAAGCGGAGTAGCTGCTCCTCCAACCAATCGGAATGAATAAGGGGCGGGCTGTCCCCAATCGCCATCGTGAGTTGGAGCATGCGCAGTACAGAGGATGATTCAGGCGGTCGGGTGGAAACCCTCATCAGGTCAAATTCAGCCGAGTGAGTCATGAGGGAGGGATGGAGGCGGCGGATGGGTCGGGAAGCTTCATAAACACTCCGTGTGGGCCCCAACCCCGAATACGAAGCTCGGATACAGCAGCTGAACCGGCGAACACTGCTCAGGCTTTTCCCCGAGACAGGCCCGGCTGTTGTGCGGCAGGGCGCATGCGGAGGGAGCGAGAGCCCCGGCTTTGTTCCGCCTCTCATTCACTCTGATTGGTTGGAGGTTCCCCCCCCCTCTTCCTATTGGTCCGAACCTGCCGTTAATCAGTCCCCATTCAATGGGTGATTCACAAACACCCGCTGGAGGCCCCAACCCCCCAATAGGACCCATTGGTTTTATTGTCAGTCTGCAGACAGGAGCTGGAGAACTGAACCCAGGCAGAGGAGAGGGAGGGAGAAAACTGGGAGTGGAGGAAAGAAATGGTGCAGATGGTGAGATGGGTTTGGATTTCAGCCCAGGGAGGAGGGAGAGTGCGTGGGACTGGGATTGACAGCTTTGGGGGAACAAGAAAGGAAAAAACGTTCCAGAGAAACTAGAATTGCCTGTTCAGAATTTCTATCCTGGACTGACAGTGATGGCTTTTGAAACATGAGAGATTACAGCTCTCAGGAAAGATTAAATAGAGTGGGACCTTTTTGTAGCGACAACAACAAATTAAGCAGTGACCTTCTATAAATCTTTTAAATTATCAATAGTTTGGAGAGGGGCGATGTGAGAGAGTCCAAAATCAGGAACCATCAATAAACAACAAGTCAGAAATACAAGATAGTTACGAATAAATCCAAGAGGGCAATACGGACACATTTATTTATCACAGGTTTAGAATGTGCAACACATTACCATGGAAATGAGCTGAGGAAAGTGCTGAGATGTTTCCAAAAGGAAACTGGACAAGCACATGAGAGAAAATGGAACCGAAGATGTGTGCCGAGTATTGATAGAATCTGTGACAGAATGGACTGTTTGTGTCTTATATATTCACAGTAATTCAATGTAATTTCATTTTACAGAATATTTGCAGATGCAAACATCATGTTGAGATCTGACAGTCACTTGATTCATCAGGACCGCCCTTTCAACGTGGAAGGAGAAATGTTTGTCTGTTTTGTCTTTCGGAAAAAATGTCAAAAATCACTGTGATTGGGAAAGCACCGAGACACAGACATCGAAGTAATTTTCCACAGTTAGCTGGAACTGAGCTTTAACCAATCACACAGCATGAAATTAAATTGCACCATTTACATCAAGGAGAAACTGTACTCTGGCTTCAACTGATGATCCAAGTTGGAGAAACATAAGGAAATTCGAGCCAGAGGAATCAAGAAGCAGCAATAGGACATTCAGCCCCGTGACCACGTTCCACCATTTAATAACATCATGGCTGATCTGATAGTGACCTCAAATCTTCATCCCACCTACACCAGATAACCTATCAATAACCATGGAGAAACCGTGGAAATGTGGGGACTGTGGGATGGGATTCAATTACCCATCTGAATTGGAAACTCACCGACGTATTCACACTGGGGAAAGACCATTCACCTGCTCCGTGTGTCGGAAGGGATTTTCTAAATCATCCAACCTCATCGCACACCAGCATGTTCATACTGACCAGAGACCGTTTAAATGTGCTGACTGTGAGAAGAGCTTTAAAAGCAGAAATAATTTACTGTTGCACCAACGCACTCACTCTGGGGAGAGGCCATTCACCTGCTCCGTGTGTGGCAAGGGATTCACTCAGTCATCAATCCTCCTGAGACACCAACTTGTTCATACTGATCAGAGACCTTTTAAATGTGCTGACTGTGAGAAGAACTTTAAAAGCAGAAAGGATTTACTGTTACATCAACGCACTCACACTGGGGAGAGGCCATTCATGTGCTCCATGTGTTGGCAGGGATTCAAATGTTCATCCAACCTTCTGCAACACCAGCGAGTTCACACTGGGCAGAGACCGTACACTTGCCCCGTGTGTGACAAGAAATTCACTCAGTCATCCAACCTGAATAGACACCAACTTGTTCACACTGATCAGAAATCTTTTAAATGTTCCGACGAAAAAAAGATTTAAAAGTAAACCGAATCTGCTGAAACACCAGCGAGTTCACACTGAAACAGAATCATAGAATTTACAGTGCAGAAGGAGGCCATTCGGCCCATCGAGTGCACCAGCCCTTGGAAAGAGCACCCGACTTAAGCCCATACCTCCAACCTAACCCATAACCCTACCTCACCTTTTTGGAAACTTCAAGGGCAATTTAGCATGGCAAATCCATATATCTTTGGACAGTGGGGGGAAACCGGAGCACCCGGAGGAAACCCACGCAGACACTGGGGCAATGCGCAGACAGTGACCCAAGCCGGGAATCAAACCTGGGAACCTGGAGCTGTGAAGCAACAGTGCGGACCACTGTGCTACCGTGTGGCCCACACGTGGGAGCGGTACTGGGGAGAGGCTGTTTAACTGCTCCGTGTGTGGGAGGAGATTCACTCAGTCAAACAACCTGCACAGACATCAGCAAGTTCACTGGGCAACAGCAGGGTTCGGATTCAGCTGTTGTTGCTGCTGTTAGTCACATTCAGGACGGAATGATGCCTGGACATCTGTTTCCAGTGGGGCTCTACAGTTTTCCGGTATATATCAATGATTTAGACTTAAATGTATGCACCAAGATTATACAAAAGTTGCTGATGTGTTTTAGACGATGAGGGAGAAAGCCATGGACTGGGTCAGGTGGACAGAAAAATGGTGAATGGAAATTTAGATAACGAGGGGTTAGGAACACACTTCACTTAACTCCCTATAAAAATAAGGTTACTTCAGGATAATGGAAAAAACTGATTGGTGAGGACATGATGAATCTTTATTTGTTTTATTCTTTTTTGATATAAATTTAGAGTACCCAATTTATTTTTTCCAATTCAGGAACAGTTTAGCGTGGCCAATCCACCTAGCCTGCGCATCTTTGGGTGTGGGGACGAAACGCACGCAAACACGGGGAGAATGTGCAAACTTCACACGGAGAGTGACCCAGAGCCGGGATCGAACCTGGGACTTCAACGCCGTGAGGCCGCAGTGCTAACTGCTGCGTTACTGTACGGCCCTATTTGTTTGAATCTTATGTTTATTTACTTAAGTCAGTTAATGATGAAATAACTAATGCACATCCAGTTCCATGTGGGAAAACCAGGGGACTTCCATTACGCTGGAAATGTCATCAGCTGGAGCAGCAGGAAGCAAAGGGGAATGACTGGAAGACTTTCCAGTGGATTTCTGGATTGTTCAGGACAAGATTCCATGCTTTGTGTGTTATATATGAATGATTTAGACTTTTTATTTAATAAACATTTTATTGAGGTATTTTTTGGTTTTACAACAACGCCAAAATAAACAATATACATAAGTCTATAAACATAGTGCAAAATAAAGTCTGTTACCCCCTTGCAGGTCCCACCTGTATTAACCCCCTACTCTAAACTAAACTAACTCTTTTTCCCCCCCCCTCCCCCCACTTCCCCTTCTGCTGACGATTAATTTTCTGCAAAGAAGTCAATGAACGGTTGCCACCTCCGGGCGAACCCTAACAGTGACCCTCTCAAGGCAAACTTGATTTTCTCCAGACAGAGAAAGCTCGCCATGTCCGATAGCCAGGTCTCCAATTTCGGGGGCTTTGAGTCCCTCCAAGCTAATAGTATCCGTCTCCGGGCTACCAGGTAAGCAAAGGCCAGAACATCTGCCTCTTTCTCCTCCTGGATTCCCGGATCTTCCGACACCCCTAAAATCGTCACCTCTGGACTCATCACCATCCTTGTTTTCAATGCTTTGGACATGACGTCTGCAAACTCCTGCCAGAATCCCCTGAGCTTTGGGCATGTCCAGAACATATGGACATGGTTCGCTGCCCCCACCCCCCGCACACCTTGCACACCTGTCTTCTACACCAAAGAACTTGCTCATTCGGGCCACTGTCATTTGAGCACGGTGAACGACCTTGTACTGTCTCAGGCTGAGCCTGGCACATGTTGTGGTCGCATTGACTCTACTCAATACATCCGCCCAGAGACCATCCTCTATCTCTCCTCCTAACTCCTCCTCCCATTTGCGCTTCAGCTCCTCGGTCTGCATGTTCTCTGACCCCCATGAGCTCCTTATAGATGTTGGAGACCTTCACTTCTCCCACCCTCACTCTGGAAACTACCTTGTCCTGAATCCCCTTTGGTGGTAGGAGCGGGAAGGTTGAGACCTGCCTAGGCAGGAAGTCCCGCACCTGCAGATACCTTTATTTGTTTCCCCTCGCCAATCCAAATTTCTCCTCCAGCTCCCTCAAGCTAGGAAAGTTCCCCTCTGTAAACATATCCCCCATCATCTCAATTCCTGCTCTCAGCCATCTCCGAAACCCCAGGTCCATCTTTCCCGAGGCAAACCGGCGGTTATTACAGATTGGGGCCCAGACCCGATGCACCCTCCGCTCCCACATGCCTCCTCCACTGTGCCCAGACTCTCAGGGCTGCCACCACCACAGGGCTGGTGGAGTGCCGTGCCGGCGGGAGCGGCAGAGGTGCGTTATCAGTGCCCCCAAACTGGTGCCTCCATACGCGCCATGCCGACCCTCCCCCACCACCACCCACCTCCTGATCATGGCTATATTCGCCGCCCAATAATAGTTCCTGAAGTTTGGCAGCACCTGCCCTCCCCGGCTCCGCTCAATCATCCCCTTTTTTACTCACGGTGTCTTGCCCGCCCATACAAAATGAAATGAAAATTGCTTAGTGTCACAAGGCGGCTTCAAATGAAGTTACTGTGAAAAACCCCTAGTTGCCACATTCCGGCGCCCGTTCGGGGAGGCTGGTATGGGAATTGAACCGTGCTGCTAGCCTGCCTTGGTTTGCTTTAAAAGCCAGTGATTTAGCCCAGTGTGCTAAACCAGCCCCATACAAAGCCGGTGGTAACTTTGTTAACCCGTTTGTAGAAGGAGCGCGGAATAAAGATGGGGAGACACTGGAACACAAACAGGAATCTCGGAAGGACCGTCATCTTCACCGTCTGTACCCTCCCAGCTAGTGACAGCGGGAGCACGTCCCACCTCCGAAAACCGTCCTTTGTTTGGTACACCAGACGGGCGAGATTAAGTTTGTGTAACTGTTCCCATTCCCGCGCCACTTGGATGCCTAGATACCTAAAACTTCCCCAATCGCCTCTCCTGTCCCCTTGCCTGGATCGCAAACATCTCGCTTTTCCCCATATTTAGTTTGTACCTTGAGAACCGGCCAAATTCCCCTAGAATCCTCATGATTTCTTCCATAACCCCCACTGGGTCTGACACATAGAGAAGCAGGTCGTCTGCATAAAGTGAGACTCTGTGTTCCACTCCCCCCCCCCCCCCCCCCCCCCCCCCGGATCAACCCCTTCCAGCCCCTTGAGGCTCTCAGCGCAATTGCCAGCGGCTCTATAGCTGGCGCGAATAACAGTGGGGAGAGGGGACACCCCTGCCTCGTCTCCCGGTGTAGCCTAAAATAGTCCGATGTCGTCCTATTCGTCCGTACGCTCGCCACAGGAGCCTGAAATGGAAACCTGACCCAGTCAATAATGCCCCGTCCATATCCGAACCGTCCCAGCACCTCCCACAATATTCCCATTCTACTCGATCAAAAGTTTTTTCTGCATCCATTGCGACCACTACCTCCACCTCCCTACCTTCTGGGGGCATCACAATCGCAATTAGCAACCTTCTTACATTGGACACCAATTGCCTTCATAGATTATCCTAGAATTTACAGTGCAGAAGGAGGCCATTCGGCCCATCGTGTCTGCACCGGCTCTTGGAAAGAGCACCCTACCCAAGGTCAACACCGCCACCCGATCCCCATAACCTAGTAACCCCATCCAACACGAAGGGCAATTTTGGACACTAAGGGCAATTTATCATGGCCAATCCACCTAACCTGCACACCTTTGGACTGTGGGAGGAAACCGGAGCACCCGGAGGAAACCCACGCACACACGGGGAGGATGTGCAGACTCCGCACAGACAGTGACCCAAGCTGGAATCGAACCTGGGACCCTGGAGCTGTGAAGCAATTGTGCTATCCACAAGGCTACCGTGCTGCCCCAAGTGGTGCCGTGGTGCCTTCCCTTAACAAACCCCGGAACACAATCTTCAATCCTAGAGGAGAAAATTTTGGCCAGCAGTTTGGCGTCCACATTCAACAGGGATATCGGCCTGTATGACCCACACAGCTCTGGATCCTTATCCCACTTCAGAATCAGTGAGATCGTGGCCTGTGACATCGTCGGGGGAAGCACCCCTCCCTCCCTTGCCTCATTGAATGTCCTCACCAACAGCGGCCCCAAAATCCCAGACAACTTTTTCATGAACTCCGCTGGGAACCCGTCTGCATGGCCTTCAGACCCTATCTCTTCGATCGAAGCCCCCAGCCCTTCTACCAGCTCCCCGTCCACCTTCGGGAAATTCAGCCCCCTAGGAAATGCCTCATCCCCTCTGGCCCCGGTGGGGGTCCCGACCCGTGCAGCCTACGATAAAAATCCTTAAACGCCTTGTTCAACCCTGCTGAATCTCCCACCAGGTTTAGGCCCAATCCTTTACTTTCCCTATCTCCCTGGCTACCTTCCTCCTAAGCTGCTGTGCAAGCATTCTGCTGTCCTCTCCGTGCTCATAGATCGCCCCCCCTCACCTTTCTCAGCTGCTCCACCGCCCTCCCTGTGGTTAGCAAGCCAACTCTGCCTGTAGCCTCTGCCGTTCCCTTAGAAGCCCTGCCTCTGGGGTCTCCGCATACCTCCTGTCGACCTGTAGTATCTCCTTTATAGTCGGTCCGTCTCTGTCCTGTCTACTTTCTCCCTGTGGGCCCGTATCGAGATCAGCTCCCCTCTAACCACCGCCTTCAATGACTCCCAGACCACCGCTGCTGAAATTTCCCCCATGTCATTGACCTCCAGGTAATTCTGAATACATTTCCTCAACCGCCCACACACCTCGTCCGCTAAGAGCCCCATGTCTAACCTCCAGTGTGGGCGCTGGTTACTGTCTTTACTAACCTGTAGGTCAACCCAGTGCGGGGCATGGACTGAGATTGTAATCGCCGAGCACCCTGTGTCTACCACCCCCGTCAGTAAAGCCCTGCTCAGAATGAGGAAATCGATCTGGGAGTACACCTTATGCACGTATGAGTAGAAGGAGAACTCCTTTACTCTTGGCTGCCCAAATCTCCATGGGTCCAACCCCCCCCCCCCCCCCCCCCCCCGCGCGCGCCATCTTCTCCATGAACACTTGTAGCTCCTTAGCCATTGCTGGCACCCTGCCTGTTTTTGAGCTTGACCGGTCTAAACCAGGGTCAATAACTGTACTGAAGTCCCCTCCCATGACCAGCTTATGCGAATCCAGGTCCGGTATCTTCCTCAGCATCCTCTTTATAAACTCCACATCGTCCCAGTACTGGCCTCCCCCATCTGAAACTATTCTTCCCGCCTCAAACACCACTCAATTGGTCTTTGAGAACAGCCCCGAGTGAAAAACCTGTCCGGCCCAACGTTTCCTTAACCTAATCTGGTCAGCTACTCTAAGGTGTGTCTCCTGCAGCATTACCACGCCTGCCTTCAGTCCTCTCATATGCACGAACACGCGTGCCCCTTTTTAAAAATAAATTTAGAGTACCCAATTAATTTTTTCCAATTAAGGGGCAATTTAGCGTGGCCAATCCACCTAACCTGCACATCTTTGGGTTGTGGGGCGAAACCCACACAAACACGGGGAGAATGTGCAAACTCCACACGGACAGTGACCCACGGCCGGGATCGAACCTGGGACCTCGCGTGCTCTCTTGACCGGCCCATTGAGCCCTCTTACATTCCAGGTAGTCAGTCTAGTTGGTGGGCTCATCGACCCCCTTCGCCGATCAGCCATCCATTCTCTTGGACCAGTCGCCAACCCGCGCCCCACACATCCACCGGCCCGACCCCAGGCAGCCTCAGCCCCTGACCCCCTCTCTGTCCCTCAGTAACAGTCCCTCCCTCATCAGCAGAACATTTTTTCCCCCTCCCCCCCAGTAACAGCACAAAATAAATCAACCCCTTTGATAAGCCTAACATCTGTTCACCCCCCCCCCCCCAACTACGCTTCCATAAGCTAGTCCGCCCAGCTAGCTTGGTGGCTCTCGCCCCTGGTGCCAGACAATCACCCACCTATTGGTCCCCCCCCCCCGTCCCCCCCCTCTGCTCATACATACATATTCAACTGGAAGGCAATCCCAACACAATTGTACAACAGAGATTTAAAAAAACCCAGGTTGGACTCCAACAGAACATAAGATCAAGCAAAAGATCCAGCATCTGTACAAACACACCTCCATCCCCAACAGTGCAAATGCAAACTTTACGTCACTCAGCTCTGCAGCTGACCACAGATCCATACAGCAGGCATTACAAATAATGACCAAAAAAGCGAGAAACAAGAAACTTCTTTTGAAAAACATAAACGCAACAGCAAGATTCAAAGTTCTCAGTCCAACACCAGTCCTTTCCTTTTTGCAAAGTCCAGCGCTTCCTCAGGCGACTCGAAATAGAAATGTTGTTCCTCGTATGTGACCCAGAGGCTGGCCAGGAACAACAGTCCGAACTTCACCTTTTTCTTGAAAAGGGTCGCCTGATCTGGTTAAACACCTCTCTTCTCCTGATCTGGTTAAACCTCTCTCTTCTCCTGGCTACCTCCGCACTCAGGTCTTGATAGATCCGCAGGATACTGTTGTCCCATTTGCAGCACCATGCCTGCTTGGCCCACTGTAAAACGTGCTCCTTATTCAGATATCTGTGGAATCTCACCACCATTGCCCTCAGGGGGGTCTCCCATTCGCGGCTTCCTCGCAAGCGCTCTGTGAACCCTGTCCACCTCCAAGGGTCGTGGGAATGCCCATCCCCCAGCAGCTTCTCGAACATGGCCGCTATATATGCCCCAGCGCCCGCTCCTTCAGATCCCTCCGGGAGCCCAACGATCCTCAAGCTCTGCCAGCGGGATCTATTCTCTAGGTCCTCCACCTTCTCCAGGAGCGTTTTCTGCTGGTCTCTTAACATCCCCACCTCCAACCGGTCCACATCAGACACCATTTCCCTGGCCCTACACTCATCCCTAGAGCATCTCGAAAACAAGGAATCCTACATTAGACTCCTATTTATTGACTGCAGCTCCGCCTTCAACACCATAATCCCAGCCAAGCTCATATCAAAGCTCCAAAACCTAGGACTTGGCTCCCCACTCTGCAACTGGATCCTCGATTTTCTGACTAACAGACCATAATCAGTAAGAATGAACAACAACACCTCCTCCACAATAGTCCACAACACCGGCGCCCCGCAAGGCTGCGTACTTAGCCCCCTACTCTACTCCCTGTACACACACGACTGCGTGGCAAAACTTGGTTCCAACTCCATCTACAAGTTTGCTGACGATATGACCATAGTGGGCCGGATCTCGAATAACGATGAGTCTGAATACAGGAGGGAGATAGAGAACCTAGTGGAGTGGTGTAGTGACAACAATCTCTCCCTCAATGCCAGCGAAACTAAAGAGCTGGTAATTGACTTCAGGAAGCAAAGTACTGTACACACCCCTGTCAGCATCAACGGGGCCGAGGTGGAGATGGTTAGCAGTTTCAAATTCCACATCTCCAAAAATCTGTCCTGGTCCACCCATGTCGACGCTACCACCAAGAAAGCACAACAGCGCCTATACTTCCTCAGGAAACTAAGGAAATTTGGCATGTCCACATTGACTCTTACCAACTTTTACAGATGCACCATAGGAAGCATCCTATCATTTTGCATCACAGCCTGGTATGGCAACTGCTCAGCCCAGGACCGCAAGAAACTTCAGAGAGTCGTGAACACCGCCCAGTCCATCACACGTACCTGCCTCCCATCCATTGACTCCATCTACACCTCCCGTTGCCTGGGGAAAGCGGGCAGTATAATCAAAGATCCCTCCCACCCGGCTTACTCACTCTTCCAACTTCTTCCATCGGGCAGGAGATACAGAAGTCTGAGAACACGCACAAACAGACTCAAAAACAGCTTCTTCCCCACTGTCACCAGACTCCTAAATGACCCTCTTATGGACTGGCTTCATCAACACTACACCCTGTATGCTTCATCCAATGCCAGTGCTTATGTAGTTACATTGTATATGTTGTGTTGCCCTATTATGTATTTTCTTTTATTCCCTTTTCTTCTCATGTACTTAATGATCTGTTGAGCTGCTCGCAGAAAAATACTTTTCACTGTACCTCAGTACACGTGACAATAAACAAATCCAATCCAATCCAATCCAACTCCACCGCTGTTTGATGTTCCTCCTGGCCTACCAGCTCCTTCTCTACTTTCTGAATCACCCGATCTTGGGCATCCAATCTAAGTTCCAGCCGCGAAATTGCCTCTTTAATTGGTTCCAAGCAGTCTTACTTCTGCTTGGCGAAGCCCTCCTGGAAAGCTTGCATCAACTGCTCCGTTGACCGCTGGGTCGACAAACCAGAGGTCCAGTCATCTGCCATGCTTACTCCCAGTGCCGCTTCAGCCCAAGTCTTCTCTGTCTTTCTGTTTCTGCACTTATGAGTACTTCTAGTCCTCCTCTCCATGCACCGATGTGGGAATTCAGTTCACAATTGCCTCTGTCATCAATTTTTCAAATCAAGTCCGGTAAAAAGTCAGGGAAAAAGGTCCAAAAGTCCGACCCGAGCGGGAGCCACCAAATGTGCGACTTACTCCTTCATCGCCGCCACAGGAAGCCCGCGGAGAAGGCTTTTGATCGGGTAGAGTGGAATTATCTGTGGGAGGCGCTGGGAAGGTTTGGGTTTGGTGAGGGCTTTATTGACTGGGTGCGGTTGCTCTATCAGGCACCAGTAGCGAGTGTGCTTACGAACCGGCTCAGGTCGGGGTATTTTGAACTACACCGAGGGACGAGGCAAGGGTGCCCCCTCTCCTTGTTACTGTTTGCTCTGGCCATAGAGCCATTGGCCATGGCATTACGAGCCTCTAGGAACTGGAAATGGCAGGTTCGAGGGAGGGGGGGGGGGGGTGGAGCACCGGGTCTCGCTTTACGCAGATGACCTGCTCTTGCATATTTCAGACCCATTGGAGGGGTTGGGTGAAGTAATGCAAATCCTGGGGGAATTTGGCAATTTTTCGGGGTATAAGTTGAACATGGGAAAAGGTGAGATGTTCACGATCCAGGCAAGAGGACAGAAGAGACTGGGAGAGCTGCCGCTTAGAATGGTAGTGTAGAGCTTTCGGTATCTGGGAATCCAGGTGGCCCGGGAATGGGAGACACTGCACAAGTTAAACCTATCCCGGCTGGTAGAGAAAATGGAAGAGGGCTTTAAGAGATGGGACATGCTCCCGCTATCCCTGGCGGAGTGGGTACAGACCGTGAAAATGGTCCTCCCCAGATTTCTGTTTGTCTTTCAGTGCCTCCCCATCAGCATCCCTGAGGCCTTTTTCAAGCGGGTGAATAAGGTTATTTCAGGCTTTGTGTGGGCGGGTAAAACCCCACGAGTGAAGAAAGTGTTGCTGGAGCGCAGTCGGGGGGAGGGTGGGTTGGCGCTGCCAAACTTCTACAATTACTACTGGGCGGCTAATATAGCCATGATCAGGAAGTGGGTAGCGGGGGGGAGGGGTTTGTGTGGGAGCGGATGGAGGTGGCGTCATGCAAAGACACAAGTTTGGGATCACTGATAACGGCACCTCTTCCGTTCTCGCCGGCCCGATACTCCACAAGTCCGGTGGTAGTGGCGACTCTGAGAATCTGTGGGCAATGGAGGAGATATAAGAGAATGGAGGGAGCATCGGTTTGGACCCCGATTTATAATAATCGTCGGTTTGTACCGGGTAGGCTGGATGGTGGGTTCTGGAGATGGCAAAGGGCAGGAATTAGAAGGATGGGGGATCTATTTATAGACTGGAGCTTTCCCAGCTTGAAAGCCTTGGAGCATAAATTTGAATTGCCAGCAGGGAACGGGTTTAGGTATTTGCAGGTGCGAATCTTCCTGAGAAAACAGGTTCCGGCCTTTCCGCTGCTGCCACCACGGGGGATACAGTAGTCTCCAGTACCTGGTAGGAGAGGGGAAGGTAGCAGATATTTACCAGGAGCTTTCGGAGACAGAGGAAATTCCAGTGAAGGAGCTTAAGGGCAAGTGGGAGGACGAGCTAGGAGAAGGGATAGAGGCGGGGCTATGGGCAGACGCCCTAAGCTGGGTTAATAGTTCCTCATCATGTGCCAGGCTTAGCCTGATACAATTTAAGGTAGTCCACCGGGCACACATGCCGGTGGCCCAGATGAGCAAGTTTTTCGGGGTAGAGGATAGGTGTGCAAGGTGCGCGGGAAGCCCAGCAAATCATGTCCACATGTTTTGGGCATGCCCGAAGCTTGGAGGGTTTTGGCAGGGTTTTGCTAAAACCAAAGGTGGTGCTGCATCCTGAGGTAGCGATCTTTGGAGTGTCGGAAGAGCCGGGGGTTCAGGGGGCGAAAGAGGCTGACGTCTTGGCCTTTGCCTCCCTGGTAGCCCGGAGACGGATCTTGCTAATGTGGAGGGACTTGAAGCTCCAGAGTGTGGAGACCTGGGTTAGTGACATGGCTGGGTTTATGTCTCGAGAAGATAAAGTTAGCCTTGGGAGGGTCAATGGTCGGGTTCACCCGGAGGTGACCGCCGTTCGTCGACTTTCTCGGGGAAAATTAAAATGTCAGCAGAAACAGTATTCCAAGGGGGGGGGGGGGGGCGCGGATTGTTGTTTTATGGTTGGGGTGTGTGACGATTGGGTTGGGGGTGGTAATGTTTATTGTACCATGTTTTTGTCATTGTTATTGTTATTATCATTAAAAATTTCAAATACCTTACGAAAAATATTTTTAAAAAGAGACACTGCAAATTTGGAAAACCAGTGACAACATCTGGGCCTCAGACAAGAAAGAAAAGTGTCCAAAATGCCTTCTTGACCACCTGATCTACCTGTCCAGCCATCTTCGGGAATTTATGGTTTTTGAATCCAAGGTCACTGTTCCTGTATAATTCTCAACATCATCCCATTTATTCTTCATTCCCTTCTCTTGTTACCCTCCAAATTCTTGATGTCACACTGCTCCAGTTGAATTCTGTTTGCCATTTTTCTGTCCATCTGAACCAGGCAATTGATATCTTCCTGCTGTCGACGGATTTATTCTGCATAATAATAATCTTTTAGTGTCACAAGTAGGCTGACATTAACGCTGCCACACTGCAGCGCCTGTTCGGGTAACTGAGGGAGAATCCAGAATGTCACCTTTAACAAGCACGTCTTCTTTCTAAGCGGAAACCGGAGCACCAGGAGGAAACCCACGCATTGTCAAACACATGAATAACTTCTGTATCTTCCACCAACTTCTTCATCATAGCCCCTACATTTAACTCAAAATCATTGATTTGTACCACAGAACTGTGGAACCCCACATGAAATAGGCATCCAAATAAATTTTAGTCCTGCATGTGGTTAACAGCAGCAATAACAGCAGAATCCAAACCAGGATGCCGCCTGTGAACTTGCTGGTGTCTGAGCAGGTTGTTTGACTGAGCAAATGCTTTTCCACACACGGGACAGTTGAATGGCCTGTCCCCAGTGTGAACTCACTGGCGTTTCAGCAGATTGTTAACTTTTAAATCCCTTCTCACAGTGCGAACATTTAAATGGTCTCTGATCAGTGTGAACAAGTTGGCATATCAGAAGATTGGAAGAAGCAATGAATTCCTGTCCACACACACAGAAGATGAATGGCCTCTCCCCAGTGTGAACTCGATAGTGTGTCAGAAGGTGAGCTAACCGAGTGACTCCCTTCCCACAGATCAGCAGGTGAATAGCCTCTCCCCAGTGTGAGTGTGTTGGTGTTTCAGAAGATCCCATTTGCTTAAAGGTTTTCTCACAGTCAGAACAATTAAATGGTCTCTAATCAGTGTGAAATAATTGGTGAATCAGAAGGTGGGAGGAATAAGTGAATCTCTTCCCACACACGGAGCAGGTGAATGGCCTCTCCCCAGTGTAAGAGCGATGATGTATCAGTAAATCCTTTTTACTTTTAAAGCTCTTCTGACAGTCAGCACATTTAAATGGTCTCTGATCAGAGTGGACCTGACGGTGGGTCCGGAGGTTTGATAAAGCATTAAATCCCTTCCCACAATCCAGACAGGTGAATGGCCTCTCACCTGTGTGAACATGAAATGAAATGAAAATCACTTATTATCACAAGTAGGCTTCAAATAAAGTTACTGTGAAAAGCCCCTAGTCGCCACATTCCGGCGCCTGTTCAGGAAGGCTGGTACGGGATGGTGTGTAGAGGCGGGATGACTGAGTGAATCCCTTCCATCAAACAGAGCAGGTGAATGACCTCTCCCCAGTGTGACTGCATCGATGAGTTTCCACTTCAGATGGATAATTGAAACCCTTCCCACAGTCCCCACATTTCCACGGTTTCTCCGTGATGCCGGTGTTCTGGTGTTCTTATGTCTGTCCAGGTTGGACGATGAGTTGAAGCCTCGTCTACACACAGCCTGAGTGCAGTTTCTTCCTGATGTGAAGCCTTGTCCACACACACAGCCTGAGTACGGTCACTTCCTGATGTGAAGTCTGGCCCACACACACAGCCTGAGTACGGTCACTTCCTGATGTGAAACCTGGGCCACACACACAGCCTGAGTACGGTCTCTTCCTGATGTGAAACCTGGTCCACACACACAGCCTGAGTACGGTCTCTTCCTGATGTGAAACCTGGTCCACACACACAGCCTGAGTACGGTCTCTTCCTGATGTGAAACCTGGGCCACACACACAGCCTGAGTACGGTCACTTCCTGATGTGAAGCCTGGTCCACACACACAGCCTGAGTACGGTCACTTCCTGATGTGAAGCCTGGCCCACACACACAGCCTGAGTACGGTCACTTCCTGATGTGAAGCCTGGCCCACACACAGCCTGAGTACGGTCACTTCCTGATGTGAAGCCTGGCCCACACACAGCCTGAGTACGGTCTCTTCCTGATGTGAAACCTGGTCCACACACACAGCCTGAGTACGGTCACTTCCTGATGTGAAACCTGGTCCACACACACAGTCTGAGTACGGTCACTTCCTGATGTGAAACCTGGTCCACACACACAGCCTGAGCACGGTCACTTCCTGATGTGAAGCCTGGTCCACACACACAGCCTGAGAACGGTCTCTTCCTGATGTGAAACCTGGGCCACACACACAGCCTGAGTACGGTCACTTCCTGATGTGAAACCTGGTCCACACACACAGCCTGAGCACGGTCACTTCCTGATGTGAAACCTGGTCCACACACACAGCCTGAGTACGGTCACTTCCTGATGTGAAACCTGGTCCACACACACAGCCTGAGTACGGTCTCTTCCTGATGTGAAACCTGGTCCACACACACAGCCTGAGTACGGTCACTTCCTGATGTGAAAACTGGTCCACACACACAGCCTGAGTACGGTCACTTCCTGATGTGAAACCTGGTCCACACACACAGCCTGAGTACGGTCACTTCCTGATGTGAAACCTGGTCCACACACACAGCCTGAGTACGGTCACTTCCTGATGTGAAACCTGGGCCACACACACAGCCTGAGTACGGTCACTTCCTGATGTGAAACCTGGGCCACACACACAGCCTGAGTACGGTCGCTTCCTGATGTGAAACCTGGTCCACACACACAGCCTGAGAACGGTCTCTTCCTGATGTGAAACCTGGGCCACACACACAGCCTGAGTACCGTCACTTCCTGATGTGAAACCTGGTCCACACACACAGCCTGAGTACGGTCACTTCCTGATGTGAAGCCTGGTCCACACACACAGCCTGAGAACGGTCACTTCCTGATGTGAAACCTGGGCCACACACACAGCCTGAGTACGGTCACTTCCTGATGTGAAACCTGGTCCACACACACAGCCTGAGTACGGTCGCTTCCTGATGTGAAACCTGGTCCACACACACAGCCTGAGAACGGTCTCTTCCTGATGTGAAACCTGGGCCACACACACAGCCTGAGTACGGTCTCTTCCTGATGTGAAACCTGGGCCACACACACAGCCTGAGTACGGGCACTTCCTGATGTGAAACCTGGGCCACACACACAGCCTGAGTACGGTCTCTTCCTGATGTGAAGCCTGGTCCCCACACACAGCCTGAGTACGGTCACTTCCTGATGTGAAACCTGGTCCACACACACAGCCTGAGTACGGTCACTTCCTGATGTGAAGCCTAGTCCACACACACAGCCTGAGTACGGTCACTTCCTGATGTGAAGCCTGGTCCCCACACACAGCCTGAGTACGGTCACTTCCTGATGTGAAACCTGGTCCACACACACAGCCTGAGTACGGTCACTTCCTGATGTGAAGCCTGGTCCATACACACAGCCTGAGTACGGTCTCTTCCTGATGGGAAACCTGGTCCACACACACAGCCTGAGTACGGTCACTTCCTGATGTGAAACCTGGGCCACACACACAGCCTGAGTACGGTCGCTTCCTGATGTGAAACCTGGGCCACACACACAGCCTGAGTACGGTCACTTCCTGATGTGAAACCTGGGCCACACACACAGCCTGAGTACGGTCACTTCCTGATGTGAAGCCTGGTCCACACACACAGCCTGAGTACGGTCTCTTCCTGATGTGGAGCCTGGTCCACACACACAGCCTGAGTACGGTCACTTCCTGATGTGAAACCTGGTCCACACACACAGCCTGAGTACGGTCACTTCCTGATGTGAAGCCTGGTCCACACACACAGCCTGAGAACGGTCACTTCCTGATGTGAAACCTGGGCCACACACACAGCCTGAGTACGGTCACTTCCTGATGTGAAACCTGGTCCACACACACAGCCTGAGTACGGTCGCTTCCTGATGTGAAACCTGGTCCACACACACAGCCTGAGAACGGTCTCTTCCTGATGTGAAACCTGGTCCACACACACAGCCTGAGTACGGTCTCTTCCTGATGTGAAACCTGGTCCACACACACAGCCTGAGTACGGTCACTTCCTGATGTGAAAACTGGTCCACACACACAGCCTGAGTACGGTCACTTCCTGATGTGAAACCTGGTCCACACACACAGCCTGAGTACGGTCACTTCCTGATGTGAAACCTGGTCCACACACACAGCCTGAGTACGGTCACTTCCTGATGTGAAACCTGGGCCACACACACAGCCTGAGTACGGTCACTTCCTGATGTGAAACCTGGGCCACACACACAGCCTGAGTACGGTCGCTTCCTGATGTGAAACCTGGTCCACACACACAGCCTGAGAACAGTCTCTTCCTGATGTGAAACCTGGGCCACACACACAGCCTGAGTACGGTCACTTCCTGATGTGAAACCTGGTCCACACACACAGCCTGAGTACGGTCACTTCCTGATGTGAAGCCTGGTCCACACACACAGCCTGAGAACGGTCACTTCCTGATGTGAAACCTGGGCCACACACACAGCCTGAGTACGGTCACTTCCTGATGTGAAACCTGGTCCACACACACAGCCTGAGTACGGTCGCTTCCTGATGTAAAACCTGGTCCACACACACAGCCTGAGTACGGTCACTTCCTGATGTGAAACCTGGTCCACACACACAGCCTGAGTACGGTCACTTCCTGATGTGAAACCTGGTCCACACACACAGCCTGAGAACGGTCTCTTCCTGATGTGAAACCTGGGCCACACACACAGCCTGAGTACGGTCTCTTCCTGATGTGAAACCTGGGCCACACACACAGCCTGAGTACGGGCACTTCCTGATGTGAAACCTGGGCCACACACACAGCCTGAGTACGGTCTCTTCCTGATGTGAAGCCTGGTCCCCACACACAGCCTGAGTACGGTCACTTCCTGATGTGAAACCTGGTCCACACACACAGCCTGAGTACGGTCACTTCCTGATGTGAAGCCTGGTCCACACACACAGCCTGAGTACGGTCACTTCCTGATGTGAAGCCTGGTCCCCACACACAGCCTGAGTACGGTCACTTCCTGATGTGAAACCTGGTCCACACACACAGCCTGAGTACGGTCACTTCCTGATGTGAAGCCTGGTCCATACACACAGCCTGAGTACGGTCTCTTCCTGATGGGAAACCTGGTCCACACACACAGCCTGAGTACGGTCACTTCCTGATGTGAAACCTGGGCCACACACACAGCCTGAGTACGGTCACTTCCTGATGTGAAACCTGGGCCACACACACAGCCTGAGTACGGTCACTTCCTGATGTGAAGCCTGGTCCACACACACAGCCTGAGTACGGTCTCTTCCTGATGTGGAGCCTGGTCCACACACACAGCCTGAGTATGGTCACTTCCTGATGTGAAACCTGGTCCACACACACAGCCTGAGTACGGTCACTTCCTGATGTGAAACCTGGTCCACACACACAGCCTGAGTACGATCACTTCCTGATGTGAAGCCTGGTCCACACACACAGCCTGAGTACGGTCACTTCCTGATGTGAAACCTGGTCCACACACACAGCCTGAGTACGGTCACTTCCTGATGTGAAGCCTGGTCCCCACACACAGCCTGAGTACGGTCACTTCCTGATGTGAAACCTGGGCCACACACACAGCCTGAGTACGGTCTCTTCCTGATGTGGAGCCTGGTCCACACACACAGCCTGAGTACGGTCACTTCCTGATGTGAAACCTGGTCCGCACACACAGCCTGAGTACGGTCACTTCCTGATGTGAAACCTGGGCCACACACAAAGCCTGAGTACGGTCTCTTCCTGATGTGAAACCTGGTCCACACACACAGCCTGAGTACGGTCACTTCCTGATGTGAAACCTGGTCCACACACACAGCCTGAGTACGGTCACTTCATAATGTGGAGCCTGGTCCACACACACAGCCTGAGTACGGTCTCTTCCTGATGTGGAGCCTGGTCCACACACACAGCCTGAGTACGGTAACTTCCTGATGTGAAACCTGGTCCACACACACAGCCTGAGTACGGACTCTTCCTGATGTGAAGCCTGGTCCACACACACAGCCTGAGTACGGTCTCTTCCTGATGTGAAGCCTGGTCCACACACACAGCCTGACCACGGTCACTTCCTGATGTGAAGCCTGGTCCACACACACAGCCTGAGTACGGTCACTTCCTGATGTGAAACCTGGTCCACACACACAGGCTGAGTACCGTCTCTTCCTGATGTGAAACCTGGTCCACACACACAGCCTGAGTACGGTCACTTCCTGATGTGAAACCTGGTCCACACACACAGCCTGAGTACGGTCACTTCCTGATGTGAAACCTGGGCCACACACACAGCCTGAGTACGGTCTCTTCCTGATGTGGAGCCTGGTCCACACACACAGCCTGAGTACGGTCACTTCCTGATGTGAAACCTGGTCCACACACACAGCCTGAGTACGGTCACTTCCTGATGTGAAGCCTGGTCCACACACACAGCCTGAGTACGGTCACTTCCTGATGTGAAACCTGGGCCACACACACAGCCTGAGTACGGTCTCTTCCTGATGTGGAGCCTGGTCCACACACACAGCCTGAGTACGGTCACTTCCTGATGTGAAACCTGGTCCACACACACAGCCTGAGTACGGTCTCTTCCTGATGTGAAACCTGGGCCACACACACAGCCTGAGTACGGTCTCTTCCTGATGTGAAACATGGTCCACACACACAGCCTGAGTACGGTCTCTTCCTGATGTGAAACCTGGTCCACACACACAGCCTGAGTACGGTCTATTCCTGATGTGAAACCTGGTCCACACACACAGCCTGAGTACGGTCACTTCCTGATGTGAAACCTGGGCCACACACACAGCCTGAGTACGGTCTCTTCCTGATGTGGAGCCTGGGGCACACACACAGCCTGAGTACGGTCACTTCCTGATGTGAAACCTGGTCCACACACAGCCTGAGTACGGTCAGTTCCTGATGTGAAACCTGGTCCACACACACAGCCTGAGTACGGTCTCTTCCTGATGTGAAACCTGGTCCACACACACAGCCTGAGTACGGTCACTTCCTGATGTGAAACCTGGTCCACACACACAGCCTGAGTACGGTCACTTCCTGATGTGAAACCTGATCTATACACACAGCCTGAGTACGGTCTCTTCCTGATGCGAAACCTGGTCCACACACACAGCCTGAGTACGGTCTCTTCCTGATGTGAATCCTGGTCCACACACACAGCCTGAGTACGGTCACTTCCTGATGTGTCACCTGGTCCACACACTCAGCCTGAGTACGGTCTCTTCCTGATGTGAAACCTGGTCCACACACACAGCCTGAGTACGGTCACTTCCTGATGTGAAACCTGGTCCACACACACACCCTGAGTACGGTCTCTCCCTGATGTGAAACCTGGTCCACACACACAGCCTGAGTACGGTCACTTCCTGATGTGAAACCTGGTCCACACACACAGCCTGAGTACGGCCTCTTCCTGATGTGAAACCTGGTCCACACACACAGCCTGAGTACGGTCTCTTCCTGATGTGAAACCTGGGCCACACACACAGCCTGAGTACGGTCTCTTCCTGATGTGGAGCCTGGGCCACACACACAGCCTGAGTACGGTCAGTTCCTGATGTGAAACCTGGTCCCCACACACAGCCTGAGTGCGGTCTCTTCCTTATGTGAAACCTGGTCCACACACACAGCCTGAGTACGGTCTCTTCCTGATGTGGAGCCTGGGCCACACACACAGCCTGAGTACGGTCAGTTCCTGATGTGAAACCTGGTCCACACACACAGCCTGAGTACGGTCACTTCCTGATGTGAAGCCTGGGCCATACACACAGCCTGAGTACGGTCAGTTCCTGATGTGAAACCTGGTCCACACACACAGCCTGAGTACAGTCTCTTCCTGATGTGACCCTGGTCCACACACACAGCCTGAGTACGGTCTCTTCCTGATGTGAAACCTGGTGACACACACAGCCTGAGTACGGTCTGTTCCTGATGTGAAACCTGGTCCACACACACAGCCTGAGTACGGTCTCTTCCTGATGTGAAGCCTGGTCCACACACTCAGCCTGAGTACGGTCACTTCCTGATGTGGAGCCTGGGCCACACACAGCCTGAGTACGGTCACTTCCTGATGTGAAACCTGGTCCACACACACAGCCTGAGTACGGTCACTTCCTGATGTGAAACCTGGTCCACACACACAGTCTGAGTACGGTCACTTCCTGATGTGGAGCCTGGGCCACACACAGCCTGAGTACGGTCACTTCCTGATGTGAAACCTGGTCCACACACACAGCCTGAGTACGGTCACTTCCTGATGTGAAACCTGGTCCACACACACAGCCTGAGTACGGTCACTTCCTGATGTGAAGCCTGGTCCACACACACAGCCTGAGTACGGTCACTTCCTGATGTGAAACCTGGTCCACACACACAGCCTGAGTACCGTCTCTTCCTGATGTGAAACCTGGTCCACACACACAGCCTGAGTACGGTCACTTCCTGATGTGAAACCTGGTCCACACACACAGCCTGAGTACGGTCACTTCCTGATGTGAAACCTGGGCCACACACACAGCCTGAGTACGGTCTCTTCCTGATGTGGAGCCTGGTCCACACACACAGCCTGAGTACGGTCACTTCCTGATGTGAAACCTGGTCCACACACACAGCCTGAGTACGGTCACTTCCTGATGTGAAGCCTGGTCCACACACACAGCCTGAGTACGGTCACTTCCTGATGTGAAACCTGGGCCACACACACAGCCTGAGTACGGTCTCTTCCTGATGTGGAGCCTGGTCCACACAAACAGCCTGAGTACGGTCACTTCCTGATGTGAAACCTGGTCCACACACACAGCCTGAGTACGGTCTCTTCCTGATGTGAAACCTGGGCCACACACACAGCCTGAGTACGGTCTCTTCCTGATGTGAAACATGGTCCACACACACAGCCTGAGTACGGTCTCTTCCTGATGTGAAACCTGGTCCACACACACAGCCTGAGTACGGTCTCTTCCTGATGTGAAACCTGGTCCACACACACAGCCTGAGTACGGTCACTTCCTGATGTGAAACCTGGGCCACACACACAGCCTGAGTACGGTCTCTTCCTGATGTGGAGCCTGGGGCACACACACAGCCTGAGTACGGTCACTTCCTGATGTGAAACCTGGTCCACACACAGCCGAAGTATGGTCAGTTCCTGATGTGAAACCTGGTCCACACACACAGCCTGAGTACGGTCTCTTCCTGATGTGAAACCTGGTCCACACACACAGCCTGAGTACGGTCACTTCCTGATGTGAAACCTGGTCCACACACACAGCCTGAGTACGGTCACTTCCTGATGTCAAACCTGATCTATACACACAGCCTGAGTACGGTCTCTTCCTGATGCGAAACCTGGTCCACACACACAGCCTGAGTACGGTCTCTTCCTGATGTGAATCCTGGTCCACACACACAGCCTGAGTACGGTCACTTCCTGATGTGTCACCTGGTCCACACACTCAGCCTGAGTACGGTCTCTTCCTGATGTGAAACCTGGTCCACACACACAGCCTGAGTACGGTCACTTCCTGATGTGAAACCTGGTCCACACACACACCCTGAGTACGGTCTCTCCCTGATGTGAAACCTGGTCCACACACACAGCCTGAGTACGGCCTCTTCCTGATGTGAAACCTGGTCCACACACACAGCCTGAGTACGGTCTCTTCCTGATGTGAAACCTGGGCCACACACACAACCTGAGTACGGTCTCTTCCTGATGTGGAGCCTGGGCCACACACACAGCCTGAGTACGGTCAGTTCCTGATGTGAAACCTGGTCCCCACACACAGCCTGAGTGCGGTCTCTTCCTTATGTGAAACCTGGTCCACACACACAGCCTGAGTACGGTCTCTTCCTGATGTGGAGCCTGGGCCACACACACAGCCTGAGTACGGTCAGTTCCTGATGTGAAACCTGGTCCACACACACAGCCTGAGTACGGTCACTTCCTGATGTGAAGCCTGGGCCATACACGCAGCCTGAGTACGGTCAGTTCCTGATGTGAAACCTGGTCCACACACACAGCCTGAGTACAGTCTCTTCCTGATGTGACCCTGGTCCACACACACAGCCTGAGTACGGTCTCTTCCTGATGTGAAACCTGGTGACACACACAGCCTGAGTACGGTCTGTTCCTGATGTGAAACCTGGTCCACACACACAGCCTGAGTACGGTCTCTTCCTGATGTGAAGCCTGGTCCACACACTCAGCCTGAGTACGGTCACTTCCTGATGTGGAGCCTGGGCCACACACAGCCTGAGTACGGTCACTTCCTGATGTGAAACCTGGTCCACACACACAGCCTGAGTACGGTCACTTCCTGATGTGAAACCTGGTCCACACACACAGTCTGAGTACGGTCACTTCCTGATGTGGAGCCTGGGCCACACACAGCCTGAGTACGGTCACTTCCTGATGTGAAACCTGGTCCACACACACAGCCTGAGTACGGTCACTTCCTGATGTGGAGCCTGGTCCACACACAGCCTGAGTACGGTCACTTCCTGATGTGAAACCTGGTCCACACACACAGCCTGAGTACAGTCACTTCCTGATGTGAAACCTGGTCCACACACACAGCCTGAGTACGGTCACTTCCTGATGTGAAGCCTGGCCCACACACAGCCTGAGTACGGTCACTTCCTGATGTGAAGCCTGGCCCACACACAGCCTGAGTACGGTCACTTCCTGATGTGGAGCCTGGTCCACACACACACAGCCTGAGTACGGTCACTTCCTGATGTGAAGCCTGGGCCACACACAGCCTGAGTACGGTCACTTCCTGATGTGAAGCCTGGTCCACACACAGCCTGAGTACGGTCACTTCCTGATGTGAAGCCTGGCCCACACACAGCCTGAGTACGGTCACTTCCTGATGTGAAACCTGGTCCACACACACAGCCTGAGTTCGGTCACTTCCTGATGTGAAACCTGGTCCACACACACAGCCTGAGCCAGGTCACTTCCTGATGTGGAGCCTGGTCCACACACACAGCCTGAGTACGGTCACTTCCTGATGTGAAACCTGGTCCACACACACAGCCTGAGTACGGTCACTTCCTGATGTGAAGCCTGGTCCACACACACAGCCTGAGTACGGTCACTTCCTGATGTGAAGCCTGGTCCACACACTCAGCCTGAGTACGGTCACTTCCTGATGTGAAGCCTGGTCCACACACACAGCCTGAGTACGGTCACTTCCTGATGTGAAGCCTGGTCCACACACTCAGCCTGAGTACGGTCACTTCCTAATGTGAAGCCTGGTCCACACACACAGCCTGAGTACGGTCACTTCCTGATGTGAAACCTGGTCCACACACACAGCCTGAGTACGGTCACTTCCTAGTGTGAAGCCTGGTCCACACACACAGCCTGAGTACGGTCTCTTCCTGATGTGAAACCTGGTCCACACACACAGCCTGAGTACGGTCACTTCCTGATGTGAAACCTGGTCCACACACACAGCCTGAGTACGGTCACTTCCTGATGTGAAACCTGGTTCACACACACAGCCTGAGTATGGTCTCGTCCTGATGTGAAACCTGGGCCACACACACAGCCTGAGTACGGTCACTTCCTGTTGTGACACCTGGCCCACACCCACAGCCTGAGTACGGTCACTTCCTGATGTGAAACCTGGTCCACACACTCAGTCTGAGTACGGCCTCTTCCTGATGTGAAACCTGGTCCACGCACACAGCCTGAGTACGGTCTCTTCCTGATGTGTAACCTGGTCCACACACACAGCCCGAATATGGTCTCTTCCTGATGTGAAACCTGGTCTTTTCACCCAGCCTGAGTACGGTCTGTTCCTGATGTGAAACCTGGTCCACACACACAGCCTGAGTACGGTCTCTTCCTGATGTGGAGCCTGGGCCACACACACAGCCTGAGTACGGTCACTTCCAGATGTGAAGCCTGGCCCCACACACAGCCTGATTACGGTCAGTTCCTGATGTAAATGGTGCAATAATTTCTCAGGCTATCTGACTGGTTCAAGCTCTTTGCACAGTCAGTACGCTGGAATAATCACTCAGTGTGTATGTGCCTCAGTGCTTTTCCAGTCGCACTGATGTTTACAATCTTTTCTTTCAGCAGACCAGTGAAAGATTTCTCCTTTACATTGAAAGGGCGATGATTTTCAACACCTGATGAATTGATAGGCTCTGTTAGGACTTGACATGATGTTTGGTTTGAATTTTCCATCTGCAATCCTTATATTGCGTAAAATAAGTTTACATTGAATTACTTAGATTCTACAATGAACAGGCCAGTTGGTCCAACTGTTCTGCTGCTGATTATATTCGACACACATCTCCTTCCATCCCATCCACTTCACCTCAGCCTGTCAGCTGATCTTTACATTCCCTTCTCTCATGTGCTTGTCCCATTTTCTTTTGGAAACATCCCAGCACTTTCCTCAACTCCTTCCCTGGTAACAAGTTGCACATTCTAATCCAGTGAATGAAGAAATGTGTCTATATCTCCCTCTTAATAGTAACTCTCTTGTATTTATGACCTAGTTTATAATAATAATCTTTATTATTGTCACAAGTAGGCTTACATTAACATTACAATGAAGTTACTGTGAAAAGCCCCAGTCGCCACACTCCGGTGCCTGTTCGGGGACACTGAGGGAGAATTCAGGATGAAAATGAAAATCGTTTATTGTCACGAGTAGGCTTCAATGAAGTTACTGTGAAAAGCCCCTAGTCGCCACATTCCAGCGCCGGTTCGGGGAGGCTGGTACGGGAATTGAACCGTGCTGCTGGCCTGCTTTAAAAGCCAGCGATTTAGCCCAGTGAGCTAAACCAGCCACTATTCACCAATTCACCGAACAAGCACATCTTTCAGGACTTGTGGGAGGAACCCCGAGCACTCGTAGAAAACCCACGCAGACACGGGGAGAACATGCAGACTCCGCACAGCCAGTGACCCAAGCCGGGAATCGACTGGTGCTGTGAGGCAACGGGGACCCTGGCACTGTGAGGCAACAGTGCTTGTCAGCCGCCTGAATGTCAAGCACAAAACTGGCAAATCCCTTACTATTTCTCAGTGCTAACCACTGTGCTACACAGTAGCATAGGGGCAGCACGATTGCATAGTGGTTATCACAGTTGCTTCACAGCTCCAGGGTCCCAGGTTCGATTCCCGCCTTGTGTCACTGTCTGTGCGGAGTCTGCATGTCCTCCCCGTGTCTGCGTGGGTTTCCTCCGGGTGCTCCGGTTTCCTCCCACTGTCCAAAGATGTGCAGGTTAGGTGGATTGGCCATTCTAAATTCCCCTTCGTGTCCAAAATGGTTAGGTGGGGTTACTGGGTTCCCGGGATAAAGGGGATAAAGTGGAGGTGTGGGGCTTAAGTAGGGTGCTCTTTCCAAGGGCCAGTGCAGACTCGATGGGCTGAATGGCCTCCTTCTGCACTGTAAATTCTATGACATGGTGCCGCCCATGTTTTTCCTGGCTCCCAGTTTTCGACTCCTTTACAATTGGCAGCATCCGCCCCACCTCTCCCCTGTCCAACCCACAGATCATTTTAAAGACTTGTATCAGGTCACTACTGAGTGATTTGTTTTCTCAAGAAAATAAGGCTCAATCTGTTTAATTTTTGCCCGATAGCTGTAATCTCTGTTTACAAAAATCATCACTATGCATCCAGGTCACAAATTGAAGAGAGGAACCTTTCTTAGTTTGAGTTGCCACGTGCGCCTGCGCGGTTGCTTATTCTGTGAAGATCCGGCACCCCGAGAGCCCCGCCCTTCATTCACTGATTGGTTGGAGGACTAGCCACTCCCATCCGGTCCTCCAATCAATCCCCTTCTCCTCCGATTGTTCGTCAACCATTGCCTGGGCATTGTGAGGTGTCAGGTGAGAGGTCAGTGTCGGGGGTCGCGGTTTACAAATCCCGAATGCGGCCCCAGAGCCGAATGTGAAACAATGTTATTATTGATCAATCAGCGAGTCAGCCTGAGCCTGTGGCCGCTCTCACCGTCTGCAACCGTCACAATGTCCGGGTGATTGATGGCAGCTCCAGACCAATAAGAAGAGGAGGGGCGGGACTGCAGGACCCACCCAGCCGCTGGTCCTCCAACCAATCGGAGTGAATGAGGGGTGGGTCCGCTGTTTGAAGCATGCGCAGTGTGGGTAATGGCGATGGAAGAAAGACTGTGTCTCCAGATCCGAAATTGGTAATAGGCGTTTCACAATGTGGAGGAAGCGAGAGATCGCGAGAGTGGGCGGAAACGTTGTGTAAAACTTTTGCAAGCCGCAAATCTCGAAAAGATTACGGGACCCAGTTTGTACCGAGCGGGGCTGCGGATCCTCATATTCAGCTCGAGTTAACGGCCGCCATCTTTATGGGATCTGCATCAGCGCGCATGCGCGGTTGTCATCTTTGTCGGGGCGATGTTTCAGTGAGTGGGAGGAGCTTGTTCCCCATTGTTCAGAATGTGGAGATGCCGACTGGGACTGGGCTCCGGAAGTCTGACAACAACAGGTTAAAGTCCAACAGGTTTGTTTCAAACACTAGCTTTCGGAGCGCTGCTCATTCCTCAGGTGAATGAAGAGGTATGTTCCAGAAACATATCTATAGACAGATTTAAAGATGCCAGACAATGCTTGGAATGCGACCATTAGCAGGTGATTAAATCTTTACAGATCCAGAGATGGGGTAACCCCAGGTTAAAGAGGTGTGAATTGTGTCAAGCCAGGATAGTTGGTAGGATTTTGCAGGCCTGATGGTGGGGGATGAATGTAGTGCGACATGAATCCCAGGTCCCGGTTGAGGCCGCACTCATGTGTGCGGAACTTGGCTATAAGTTTCTGCTCAGCGATTCTGCGTTACATGTATATAGATACATAGAATTTACAGTGCAGAAGGAGGCCATTCGGCCCATCGAGTCTGCACCGGCTCCTGGAAAGAGCACCCTACCCAAGGTCAACACCGCCACCCCATGCCCATAACCTAGTAACCCCACCCAACACTAAGGGCAATTTTGGACACTAAGGGCAATTTATCATGGCCAATCCACCTAACCTGCACATCTTTGGACTGTGGGAGGAAACCGGAGCACCCGGAGGAAACCCACGCACACACTGGGAGGATGTGCAGACTCCGCACAGACAGTGACCCAAGCCGGAATCGAACCTGGGACCCTGAAGCTGTGAAGCAATTGTGCTATCCACAAGGCTACCGTCCTGAAGGCCGCCTTGGAGAACGCTTACCTGGAGATGGGAGGCTGAATGCCCTTCTGCTGAAGTGTTCCCCGACAGGAAGGGAACATTCCTGCCTGGTGATTGTCGCGCGATGTCCGTTCATTCGTTGTCGCAGCGTCTGCATAGTCTCGGCAATGTACCATGCTTCGGGACATCCTTTCCTACAGCGTATGAGGTAGACAACGTTGGCCGAGTCGCACGAGTATGTACCGCGTACCTAGTGGGTGGTGTTCTCACGTGTAATGGTGGTATCCATGTCGATGATCTGGCACGTCTTGCAGAGATTGCCATGGCAGGGTTGTGTGGTGTCGTGGTCACTGTTCTGAAGGCTGGGTAGTTTGCTGCAAACAATGGTTTCTTTGAGGTTGCGCGGTTGTTTGAAGGCAGGTAGTGGGGGTGTGGGGATGACCTTGGCAAAATGTTCATCTTCATCGATGACGTGTTGAAGGCTGTGAAGAAGATGTTGTAGTTTCTCCGCTCCGGGAAAGTACTGGACGACGAAGGGTATTCTGTCGGTTGTGTCCCATGTTTTTCTTCTGAGGAGGTCGGTGCGGTTTTTTGCTGTGGCGCGTTGGAACTGTCGATCGATGAGTCGAGCGCCATATCCCGTTCGTACGAGGGCATCTTTCAACATCTGTAGATGTCTGTTACGCTCCTCCTCGTCTGAGCAGATCCTGTGTATACGGAGAGCTTGTCCATAGGGGATGGCTTCCTTAATGTGTTTAGGGTGGAAGCTGGATAAGTGGAGCATCGTGAGGTTATCCGTGGGCTTGCGGTAAAGCAAAGTGCTGAGGTGACCGTCCTTGATGGAGACGAGTGTTTCCAAGAATGCAACTGATTTTGGAGAGTAGTCCATGGTGAATCTCATGGTTGGATGGAACTTATTGATGTCATCGTGTAGTCGTTTCAGTGATTATTCGCCGTGGGTCCAAAGGAAAGAAATGTCATCGATGTATCAGGTGTATAACGTCGGTTGAAGGACCTGTGCGGTGAGTAGGTCTTGTTCAAACTTGTGCATGAAGGTGTTGCCGTATTGGGGTGCGAATTTGGTTCCCATGGCTGTTCCGTGCGTCTGGATGAAGAACTTGTTGTCGAAGGTGAAGATGTTGTGATCCAGAATGAAGTGGATGAGTTGCAGAATTGCGTCTGGAGATTGGCAGTTGTCGGTGTTGAGTACTGTGGCTGTTGCAGCAATGCCGTCGTCATGGGGGATGCTGGTGTAGAGTGCCGAGACGTCCATTGTGACGAGGAATGTTCCTGGTTCAACTGGTCCATGGGTGCTGAGTTTCTGTCGGTGAAGAGTTAGCTTACACATTCACAGCCAATGATGCAAGATGATACTTTGAATATGAGTCTTTGCAGGTAATGAAGTCTTTACAGGTCCAGATGGTGCGACTGGAGAGAGGGATAATCACAGGTTATGAGCGATGGAAAGGGATAGGTATATACCTCAGGGCAAGAGTTATAGCTGGGGGAAAGGCAATTATGAAGCGATGAGGCATGACTTAGGATGCATAGGATGGGGAGTGAAACTGCAGGGGATGGGCACAATTGAAACATGGAGCTTGTTCAAGGAACAGCTACTGGGTGTCCTTGATAAGTATGTTCCTGTCAGGCAGGGAGGAAACGGTCGAGCGAGGGAACCGTGGTTTACTAAAGTAGTTGAATCACTTGTCAAGAGGAAGAAGGAGGCTTATGTAAAGATGAGACGTGAAGGTTCAGTTCGGGCGCTCGAGAGTTACAAGTTAGCTAGGAAGGACCTAAAGAGCTAAGAAGAGCCAGGAGGGGGCATGAGAAGTCTTTGGCAGGTAGGATCAAGGATAACCCTAAAGCTTTCTATAGATATGTCAGGAATAAAAGAATGACTAGGGTAAGTGTAGGGCCAGTCAAGGATAGTAGTGGGAAGTTGTGCGTGGAGTCCGAGGAGATAGGAGAGGTGCTAAATGAATATTTTTCGTCAGTATTCACACAGGAAAAAGACAACGATGTCGAGGAGAATACTGAGATTCAGGCTACTAGACTTAAGGTTCATAAGGAGGAGGTGTTAGCAATTCTGGAAAGTGTGAAAATAGATAAGTCCCTTGGGCCGGATGGGATTTATCGTAGGATTCTCTGGGAAGCTAGGGAGGAGATTGCGGAGCCTTTTGCTTTGATCTTTATGTCGTCATTGTGTACAGGAATAGTTCCAGAAGACTGGAGGATAGAAAATGTTGTCCCCTTGTTCAAGAAGGGGAGTAGAGACAACCCCGGTAACTATAGACCAGTGAGCCTTACTTCTGTTGTGGGGCAAAGTCTTGGAAAGGTTTATAAGAGATA
Source organism: Scyliorhinus torazame (assembly GCF_047496885.1). Lineage (NCBI taxonomy): Eukaryota > Metazoa > Chordata > Chondrichthyes > Carcharhiniformes > Scyliorhinidae > Scyliorhinus > Scyliorhinus torazame. The sequence goes on from NC_092711.1 coordinate 93,347,044, forward strand.
GGATGTATAATCATCTGGAAAGGAATAATTTGATTAGAGATAGTCAACACGGTTTTGTGAAGGGTAGGCCGTGCCTCACAAACCTTATTGAGTTCTTTGAGAAGGTGACCAAACAGGTGGACAAGGGTAAAGCAGTTGATGTGGTGTATATGGATTTCAGTAAAGCGTTTGATAAGGTTCCCCACGGTAGGCTATTGCAGAAAATACAGAGGCATGGGATTCAGGGTGATTTAGCAGTTTGGATCAGAAATTGGCTAGTTGGAAGAAGACAAAGGGTGGTGGCTGATGGGAAATGTTCAGACTGGAGTCCAGTTACTAGTGGTGTACCACAAGGATCTGTTTTGGGGCCACTGCTGTTTGTCATTTTTATAAATGACCTGGAGGAGGGCGTAGAAGGATGGGAGCGTAAATTTGCAGATGACACTAAAGTCGGTGGAGTTGTGGACAGTGCGGAAGGATGTTACAAGTTACAGAGGGACATGGATAAGCTGCAGAGCTGGGCTGAGAGGTGAAATATGGAGTTTAATGCAGAAAAGTGTGAGATGATTCATTTTGGAAGGAATAACAGGAAGACCGAGTGCTGGGCTAATGGTAAGATTCTTGGTAGTGTGGATGAGCAGAGATCTCGGTGTCCATGTACATAGATCCCTGAAAGTTGCCACCCAGGTTGATAGGGTTGTTAAGAAGGCATACGGTGTGTTAGCTTTTATTGGTAGAGGGATTGAGTTTCGGAGCCATGAGGTCATGTTGCAGCTGTACAAAACTCTGGTGCGGCCGCATTTGGAGTATTGCGTACAGTTCTGGTCGCCGCATCATAGGAAGGATGTGGAAATGTGGAAGCATTGGAAAGGGTACAGAGGGGATTTACCAGAATGTTGCCTGGTATGGAGGGAAGATCTTACGAGGGAAGGCTGAGGGACTTGAGGCTGTTTTCATTAGCGAGAAGAAGGTTAAGAGGTGACTTAATTGGGGCATACAAGATGATCAGAGGATTAAATAGGGTGGACAGTGAGAGCCTTTTTTCTCGGATGGTGATGTCTAGCACGAGGGGACATAGCTTTAAATTGAGGGGAGATAGATATAGGACAGATGTCAGAGGTAGGTTCTTTACTCCGAGAATAGTAAGGGCATGGAATGCCCTGCCTGCAACAGTAGTGGACCCGCCAACATGAAGGGCATTTAAATGGTCATTGGATAAACATATGGATGATAAGGGAATAGTGTGGATGGGCTTTAGAGTAGTTTCAGAGGTCGGCGCAACATCGAGGGCCGAAGGGCCTGTACTGCGCTGTAATGTTCTATGTTCAGGTGAATTGTCTGAAGCTAGAACAGTTGGTAGGATTTCACATGCCCAGGCCAGATGTTGGGGGGTTCAAAGTAGTGCCAATCAACATGAATCAGGAGAATTGGGAGGGTGAATATTAGATACAGCAGAGTGAGAATGGAGGCAGAGTGTGTGGGGTGGAGATTTACAGCTTTTGGAGAACGAGAGAGGAAATAATGTTCCACAGGAACTAGAATTGTCAGTTCTGAATTGCTACCTGTATTAACAATGATGACTTTTGTAAATTGTTTTTAAAGGATATTGGAAGAGGAGGAATTACAAACCGAGAGCTCAAATGTCACGTCTCGATATGACAAAGTCACTCGATACCTCTGACTTGAATATCATCGGACTCTGAAAATCATCGGCGAGAAGGAGAAATGTTTGTCCAGTATGTAGGCTCAGTATGTCGGCTTCAAAACATTTTAAATGTGAGTGTGACTGGAAAAGCACCGAGACCCACACAACACACACCCGAGTGAGAGTGTTCCAGTGAACTGACTTGAAAGAGCTTAAACCAGTTACACAGCCTGGAAAAACATCACATCAATCATAGTGAGGAGTGACAGAGCATATATTCTGTGTGTAGATAACGTTTCCACTGATTGTCAATCTGCAGAGACACAAGGAGACCAAAAACATGGAGAAACCGTGGAAATGTGAGGACTGTGGGAAGGGATACAGCTTCCCATCTAAGCTGGAGATTCATCGACGCAGTCACACTGGGGAGAGGCCGTTCACCTGCTCTGTATGTGGGAAGGGATTCGCACAGTTATTCACCCTGCAGTCACACCAGCGAGTTCACACTGAGAGGCCGTTTACCTGCACTCAGTGTGGGAAAGGATTCATTGATCTTTCCACCCTGCAGAAACATCAGCAACTTCACAGTGGGGAGAGGTTGTTCACCTGCTCTCAGTGTGGGAAGGCATTCACTTGGTTATCTCACCTGCAGAGACACCACCAAATTCATACTGGGGTGAGGCTTTTCACCTGCTCTCAGTGTGAGAAGGGATTCATTGATTCATCCGCCCTGCAGAGACATCAGCGAATTCACACTGGGGAGAGGCCGTTCACCTGCCCTCAATGCAGAAAGAGATTTAATGATTCATCCACCCTGCGGATACACCAGCGAGTTCACACTGGGGAGAGGCCATTCACCTGCTCTCGGTGTGGGAAGGGATTCACTCAGTTATCCAGCCTCCAGGCTCACCAGCGAGTTCACACTGGGGAGAGGCCATTCACCTGCTCTCAGTGTGGGAAGACATTCACTCGGTTATTCAGCCTGCATTCACACCAGCGGGTTCACACTGGGGAGAGGCCATTCACCTGTTCTCAGTGTGGGAAGGGATTCACTCGGTTATTCAGCCTGCATTCACACCAGCGGGTTCACACTGGGGAGAGGCCATTCACCTGTTCTCAGTGTGGGAAGGGATTCACTCGGTTATTCAGCCTGCATTCACACCAGCGAGTTCACACTGGGTAGAAACATTCACCTGCTCTCGGTCTGGGAAGGGAATCATTGATTTCTTCAACCTGCAGACACACCAGCAAGTTCACACTGGGGAGCGGATGTTCACCTGCTCTCAGTGTGGGAAGGGATTCAGTCATTCATTCAACCTGCAAAAGCATCAACGAGTTCACACTGGGGAGAGACCATTGTTAGACTTGGAATACTAAATACTAGATAATTAACTCATTGTGACTAAGGGGAAGAGTAGACAGGGAAGAGATGATGAACGCAAAGGGACAGGTGGTCTGAGGTGCATCTGTGTGATGAACTTAGGGCTTGGATTTGTACCTGGGAATATTTTGTTATTGGTATTACTGAGACTTGGTTGAGGGAAGGGCAAGATTGGCAACTAAATATCCCAGGGTATAGATGCTTCAGGAGGGATAGAGAGGGAGGTAAAAGGGGTGGAGGAGTTGCATTACTGGTCAGACATGATATCACAGCTGTGATTTAAGGAGGGCACTATGGAGGATTCGAGCACTAAGGCAATATGGGTAGAGCTAAGAAATAGGAAGGGTGCAGTAACATTGTTGGGACTTAACTACAGGCCTCCCAAAAGCGAGCGTGAAGTAGAGGTACAAATATGTAGACAGATTATAGAAAAATGTAGGAGCAATAGGGTGGTTGTGATGGGAGATTTTAACTTCCCCAACATTGAATGGGACTCGTGTGGTGTTGGAGGCGTAGATGGAGCAGAATTTGTAAGGAGCATCCAGGAGAGTTTTTTAGAGCAGTATGTAAATAGTCCAACTCGGGAAGGGGCCATACTGGACCTGGTATTGGGGAATGATCCCAGCCAGGTGGTTGAAGTTTCAGTCAGTGATTACTTTGGGAATAGCGATCACAATTCCGTAAGTTTTAGAATAATCATGGTGTAGGAATCTTTAATTTGAAAGGAATCTTAACCTGCCGAACTACGCCAAGTTGGGGGAAGCTTAGTTGATGAATCAAAGTCCTGGCGCAATACGACAAGTTGTAAGATTTGTAATATTTCTAGACTATGCCAAGTTGTTGGATTCCTAGTATTATTCGACTGTGTAACGTTGAAGGAATTTATATTATTTCCACTATACGGTTACCAGTAGCACTTTGCGAATACTGGGACTCAGCAGAACTTTGCAGTTAAAACTTCTCAGGTGCCAAAAAGAATTGTTTTATTTGTAGTCGCTTGATTACAATTTGAAAGTCATTTAAAAGGCAATTCGAAGCTTTCAGAGAATTACAGACATTACCTTTTTTGCTTAGGCAGACAGCTCGAAAGTAAAAGATCAAAGTCTGGAAATGAAACATGAAGAGAGAGAGAGCTAATCTTCAGCTAAACTCAAAGTCAAAAGTACACTCCATCACTGACACAGACTGACTGAAAGACAACACAACACAAAGACTAACAGAAAGACACTACAGAAAGACTAAGAGAATTAAAGACCGCAATTAAGGACAGACAACACTCCGAAAAAGACAACTATTAAAGAATAGACTAAAATGGCGGGTGGAAACTTTTCAGTTATACACTTTCATATCTGTCTTAAGTCATCTAATCACACCAATATAATCCTAATTGGTTTGGGTTAGACTCAAACACATTTGATTTGATGGCAAGCCGTCCATCTTTAATGTGCAACATTAACTTTTAATTGTTTCATGTCTACGTGTTATGGAATGTGATATTCTGCTAATCTTTACCAGCAATAGACTGGTTTTAAGCTAGCTTGGCTAATGTAACAATGGAGACTTCATATCGAGAAATATTGAGTAAAATATATATATGATTCAATGCTCTTACAAACTGCATTGGACTCCTGCCACCTCGTTGCCATGGAACTCAGTCCTTGTCCTTGACAATTAGCACAAGCAGTGTCAAATTGTCTTGCAACTGTGCTGTTTTAATCTATGATGAAATTTTATGCTGTTTCATGTATCTGTTGAAGACCTGAATTTCTGTGCTGAAATTCTCATTTTTAAATGAGTATTTAAAACTAGGGCTTAATATTTATGCTTAAACAGCTATCTTTCACCTATACTAGTTGTATTCGAAATACCTGGCTTCTACAGTGGGCAAAGACGAGAGTGGTCCTAAAGGAAGAGTGCTAAATTGGGGAAAGGCCAAGTGTAACAAAATTCGCCAGGCGTTAGGGAATGTGGATTGGGCGCAGCTGTTTAATGGTAAATCCACATTTGAAATGTGGGAGTCTTTTAAGGAAAGGTTGATTAGAGTGCAGGACAGACATGTCCCTGTGAAAATGAGGGATAGAAATGGCAAGATTAGGGAACCATGGATGACGGGTGGAATTGTGAGACCAGCTAAGATGAAAAAGGAAGCATACATAAGATCTAGGCGACTTAAAACTGATGAAGGTTTGAAGGAATATTGGGAAAGTAGGACAAATCTTAAACGCGCAATAAAGAGGGCTAAAAGGGGTCATGAAATATATTTGGCGAACAGGGTTAAGGAAAATCCCAAAGCCTTTTATTCGTTTATAAGGAGAAAGAGGGTAACTAGAGAAAGGATTGGCCCACTCAAAGACAAAAGAAGGAATTTATGCGTGGAGTCAGAGGAAATGGGTGAAATTCTTAATGAGTACATTATGGGAGATATGGACAGGGTGGATAGCAACAAGTTTTTCCAAGAGTGGGGGTGTCAATTACAAGGGGTCACAATTTCAAGGTGAGAGGGGGAAAGTTTAAGGGAGATGTGCATGGAAAGTTTTTTACGCCGAGGGTAGTGGGTGCCTGGAATGCTTTGCCAGTGGAGAGGCGGGCACGATAGCATCATTTAAGATGCATCTAGACCGATATATGAACGGGCGGGGAACAGAGGGATGTAGATCCTTGGAAAATAGGCGACAGGTTTAGATAAAGGATCTGGATCGGCGCAGGCTGGGAGGACCGAAGGGCCTGTTCAGTGCTGTAATTTTCTTCTTGTTCTAGTAGACAAGGATCAAGCCTCGAATTCACTTCATATGATTTATTAAAGATTGCAAACACAGCCAGCAGACCAGATCTGCCTTAACCTCCATATAAGAAGTCAGACAGAACTCGGCTCAGCCTACAGAAGTGAGGGCACAAGTTATGTACATTTTTAGACAGTCATCACTCCTCTTTGCTCCTCCCAATATTCTGTAGATTAGCACTTACCAAACAACTATTGTTTATTCAAGATCTCCAGAGTGACGCTGTTATCCTTAATATCTGAGGAGTCTCCCTGGTGCTTGGATGTGGCGATTCTGGCGACCTACTGCTCCCTAGACCTGGAATACCTGACCGTGAAGTGCCGCCCATATTATCTTCCACGTGAGTTCACTTCAGCCATCATCACGGCGGTCTACATCCCACCCCAGGCAGAAGTGAGGAAGGCGCTGGACGAACTATACACAGTAATAAACAACTACGAAACAGAACACCCGGAGGCCTTGTTCATCATGGCCGGAGACTTCAACAAGGCCAACCTCAAGAGTGTACTGCCAAAATTCCACCAGCACATCTGTCCCACCAGAGGCGACAACACTCTTGACCACTGCTACTCAAAAATCAAGGGCGCTTACCGTTCCATCCCCCGAACGCACTTTGGGAAATCAGACCATAAGACGGCGCTCCTTCTCCCGGCAGACAAGCAGAAACCCAAGCGGGAGAATCCAGCTAAGAATGTTGTGCAGTGCTGGTCCGAGGAGACAGAAGAGCTCTTACGTGACTGCTTAGAGACAGTGGACTGGTCCATATTTAACAACTCAGCGACCAATTTAAATGAGTATGCCACCACCGTCACAGACTTCATCAGCAAATGCGTGGACGACTGCGTGCCAAAGAAAGCAGTACGTGCGTTCCCCAACCGGAAACCATGGCTCAATCACGAGATTGACTCCCTACTGAAGGACCGATCTGAGGCGTTCAAGACAGACGACCCTGACCTACGCAAGAAATCCAGGTACGACCTCCGCAAAGCCATCCGAGATGCCAAGAGAGAATATCAAACCAAGCTAGAGTCACAGACAGACTCTCAGCAGTTGTGGCAAGGACTAAACAACATAACGGGTTACAAACCGAAGCCGAACAGTATCTCTGGCAGCAGCGCACCCCTCCCCGATGAACTCAATGCATTCTATGCTCGGTTCGAGCAGGTAACCAACAATCCGCTGTCGAGTGCCCCAGCAGTCCATAATTCACCCATACCCACCATCACAGTTTCCGACGTCAGAATGGCCTTCCTGAAAGTGAACCCACGGAAGGTGACGGGCCCAGACGGGATCCCTGGTTGTGCACTCAGAGCCTGCGCGGACCAGCTGGCAGAGGTATTCACGGACATCTTTAACCTGTCCCTACTCCGCTCCGAGGTCCCCACCTGCTTCAAGAAGACCACCATCAGACCGGTACCAAAGAAGAACCAGGCAACGTGACTCAATGACTACCGACCAGTGGCCCTGACTCCAGTCGTAATGAAGTGCTTCGAGAGGTTGACCATGAAGCGCATCACCTCCATACTCCCAGAACGCCTTGATCCACTGCAATTCGCATACCGCTGCAACCGGTCCACATCGGATACCATTTCCCTGGCCCTACACTCATCCCGAGAGCATCTCGAAAACAAGGACTCCGACATCAGACTCCTATTTATTGACTACAGCTCCGCCTTCAACACCATAATCCCAGCCAAGCTCATATCGAAGCTCCAAAACCTAGGACTTGGCTCCCCACTCTGCAACTGGATCCTCGATTTTCTGACCAACAGACCACAATCAGTAAGAATGAACAACAACACCTCCTCCACAATAGTCCTCAACACCGGTGCCCCGCAAGGCTGCGTACTTAGCCCCCTACTCTACTCCCTGTACACATACGACTGCGTGGCAAAACTTGGTTCCAACTCCATCTACAAGTTTGCTGACGATACGACCATAGTGGGCCGGATCTCGAATAACGACGAGTCCGAATGCAGGAGGGAGACAGAGAATCTAGTGGAGTGGTGTAGCGACAACAATCTCTCCCTCATTGCCAGCAAAACTAAAGAGATGGTAATTGACTTCAGGAAGCAAAGTACTGTGCACACCCCTGTCAGCATCAACGGGGCCGAGGTGGAGATGGTTAGCAGTTTCAAATTCCTAGGGGTGCACATCTCCAAAAATCTGTCCTGGTCCACCCACGTCAACGCTACCACCAAGAAAGCACAACAGCGCCTATACTTCTTCAGGAAACTAAGGAAATTTGGCATGTCCACATTAACCCTTGCCAACTTTTTACAGATGCACCATAGAAAGCATCCTATCGGGCTGCATCACAGCCTGGTATGGCAACTGCTCGGCCCAGAACCGCAAGAAACTTCAGAGAGTCGTGAAGACCACCCAGTCCATCACACAAACCTGCCTCCCATCCATTGACTCCATCTACTCCTCCCGCTGCCTGGGGAAAGCGGGCAGCATAATCAAAGATCCCTCCCACCCTGCTTACTCACTCTTCCAACTTCTTCCATCGGGCAGGAGATACAGAAGTCTGAGAACACGCACGAACAGACTCAAAAACAGCTTCTCCCCCACAGTCACCAGACTCCAAAATGACCCTCTTATGGACTGACCTCATTAACACTACAACCTGTATGCTTAATCCGATGCCAGTGCTTATGGCAATTACCGTGGGGCAGCATGGTACCATTGTGGATAGCACAATTGCTTCACAGCTCCAGGGTCCCAGGTTCGATTCCGGCTTGGGTCACTGTCTGTGCGGAGTCTGCACATCCTCCCCGTGTGTGCGTGGGTTTCCTCTGGGTGCTCCGGTTTCCTCCCACAGTCCAAAGATGTGCAGGTTAGGTGGATTGGCCATGCTAAATTGCCCTTCGTGTCCAAAATTGCCCTTAGTGTTGGGTGGGTTTACTGGGTTATGGGGATAGGGTGGAGGTGTTGACCTTGGGTAAGGTGCTCTTTCCAAGACTCGATGGGCCGAATGGCCTCCTTCTGCACTGTAAATTCTATGATGATGTAGTTACATTGTAAATGTTGTGTTGCCCTATTATGTATTTTCTTTTATTCCCTTTTCTTCTCATGTACTTAATGATCTGTTGAGCTGCTCGCAGAAAAATACTTTTCACTGTACCTCGGTACACGTGACAATAAACAAATCCAATCCAAGTGATCATTAGAATTGGTAATAGGTCACGGTTCTCGATATTTGCGAGCCTGAGACTCCTTCACCCGATTGGAGAGGAATGGATGTCTGTTAGTTCGTCCCCTCTGATAACTGCCAATGCCAGCAGCTTGGATTCTTTCGAAAACAGAGTCAGTCTCTCCCTTATCACCTATCTGCCTCCTATGAAGCCCCAACTAGCTTCTTACTGCAAGCTGCCCTCGACCATTTTACTTTTAATACAAAGGATAATGTGGTCACCACTTCTAATTGACAGAATATTTTATAATGCTTGTGTTAGATTATAATACAAATTATATTAAAGATTATACAAGGTGTGCCCTTAATTAAAGTTTACAAAATAAAACAAAAAAAAGCAGGTGCCCAGTGTGTGCATACCGATGATTGACAAACGTGTTCATTACAGTTAACCATATACTTGGGGGGGGCACGGTAGCACAGTGGTTAGCAATGTTGTTTCACAGCTCCAGGGTCCCAGGATTGATTTCCGGCTTGGGTCACTGTTTGTGTGGAGTTTGCACTTTCTCCCCGTGTCTGCGTGGGTTTCCTCCGGGTGCTCCAGTTTCCTCCCACAGTCCAAAGCTGTGCAGGTTACGTGAATTGGCCCAGCTAAATTGCCCTTTGTGTCCAAAATGGTTGGGTGGGTTAACTGGGTTATGGGGATAGGGTGGGGGTGTGGGCTTAGGTAGGGTGCTCTTTCCAAGGGCTGGTGCAGACTCGATGGGCCTTATGGCCTCCTGCACTGTAAATACTGTACTGTGTACGCTGTTCCAGAGTTTAAGACAGTCAAAAATAATTACTTCTTTGTAACACTTATAAGACAGATCATTTTGTTACATCTGTGATTCTACTTCAGGTCTCTGATATCACAGTCCTCCACTAATTACTGTTTCTGCTGATATCAAAAGCGGAACAGTCCAGTTGCCTTGACGGATTAACACTCCTGTGATAATTGTCTGTCCCTCGTTAGCCTGATCGCAGGCCCTAAATCAATGGGTGTCACAAACAGCATGGTGGTTTAATGAAGGCTTCATCCCGCTAGGCCATTTGGATAACGCATGTCCTGCAAATGTTACAAGTTGTTATCTCGAGCGGAGACCCCTGTCTGTTGTCTCTGAATTATATCCACTGACCAACCGGAAAAATGTTGCTGAGGCAAAAGTTAATGAAGTTTCTGCCAGAAAACCATGAGTTATTTCTGAAGGCAAACAGAACACCAACTTTTTTTTTATAAAAATAATTTTTATTGAGGTTTTCACAAAATATCAACAACAGAATGAAAAAGGAACCGATTAGAATTAAATACAGAACAAAGTAAAACGACCCCCGTGACCCCCTCACCCCTGTACATAAATAATAAATTAACACCCCGAATTAACACAAAGCAAACATGGCAAATATATACACCCCCTCAGATCCCCCAGTGTAAACCAACAAAAATAACATAGAACCCCCCCCCCCCCCCCCCCGGTTGCTGCTGCTGCTGACCATTGTCTAACATTCTGCCAGGAAGTCCAGGAACGGTTGCCACCGCCTGAAGAATCCTTGTACCGATCCCCTTAAGGCGAATTTCACCCTCTCCAATTTGATAAACCCCGCCATATCGTTGATCCATGATTCCACGCTTGGGGGCCTCGTATCCTGGATCCTACCACCCCCGACACCATCCTCGCTATGCCCTCCCAAAATTCCTCCAGCGCTGGGCATGCCCAGAACATATGGGTGTGATTTGCTGGGCTCCCTGAGCACCTAACACACCTGTCCTCACCCCCAAAGAACCGGCTCATCCTTGTCCCGGTCATGTGTGCCCTGTGCAGCACCTTGAACTGTATGAGGCTGAGCCTCGTGCATGAAGAGGAAGAGTCCACCCTCCCTCGGGCATCTGCCCACGTCCCCTCTTCGATTTCCTCTCTCAACTCCTCCTCCCACTTACCTTTCAACTTCACCACCGAGGCCTCCTCCTCCTCCTGCATCACCTGGTAATTTTCCGAGATCTTCCCCACTCCAACCCCACCCCCCCTCCCCCGAGAGCACCCTGTTCTGTACTGTGCGTGGCAGCAGCTGCGGGAATTACACCACTTGCCGCCTGGCAAACGCCCTTACCTGTAAATATCTAAAGGTGTTCCCTGGGGGGGAGCCCATATTCTCCAGCTCACCCAGGCTAGCGAACTTCCCGTCCACAAACAGGTCCCTCAACATTCTTATCCCAACCCTCCATCGATTCTCCCTGGGACAAACCGAGGGTTCCCCCGTATTGGGGTCCACACCGAGGCCCCAACTTCCCCGCTGTGTCGCCTCCACTGCCCCCAGATTTTGAGGGTAGCCACCACTACCGGGCTCGTGGTATACCTCATTGGAGGGAGCGGCAGCGGCGCCATTGCCAGCGCCTCCAGACTCGTACCCTCACAAGACGCCGACTCCACCCTCTTCCATGCAGCCCCCTCCCTCTCCATCACCCACTTGTGCACCATCGCCGCATTGGCGGCCCAGTAGTACCCACAGAGGTTGGGCAGTGCCAGCCCCCCCATCCCTACTCCGGTCCAGGAACACCCTTCTCACGCTCGGAGTCCCTCGCGCCCACACAAACCCCGTTATGCTCCTATTGACCCACCTAAAGAAGGCCTTCGGGATAAACATGGGGAGGCACTGGAACAGGAACAAGAACCTTAGGAGCACCGTCATCTTAACTGACTGCACCCTACCCGCCAGTGACAGCGGCAACGCAGCCCACCTCTTGAACTCCTCCTCCATTTGCTCCACCAGCCTCGTGTAATTAAGCCTACAGAGGGCCCCCCAGCTCCTGGCCACCTGGACCCCCAAATACCTGAAGCTCCTCTCTGCCCTTTTTAGAGGGAGCTCACCAATCCCCCTCTCCTGATCCCCTGGGTGAACCACAAACAACTCGCTCTTCCCAATGTTGAACTTGTACCCTGAGAAATCCCCGAACTCCCTAAGGATCCTCATGACCTCCGGCATTCCCCCCACCGGGTCCACCACATATGGCAGCAAGTCCGCATAGAGCGACACCATATGCTCCTCCCCACCATGCACCAACCCCCTCCAGTTCCTCGACTCCCTCCGTGCCATAGCCAGGGGTTCAATTGCCAGTGCGAAGAGCAAGGTGGACAGGGGACACCCCTGCCTCATCCCTCGATGCAACCAAAGGTACTCAGACCTCCTCTTGTTCGTGGCCACACTCTCCATCGGGGCCTTGTACAACAGCCTAACCCACCTGACAAACCCCTCCCCAAACCCAAACCTCTTCAGCACCTGCCACAAGTACCCCCACTCTATCGAAGGCCTTCTTAGCGTCCATCCCCACTACTATCTTCGCCTCCCCCCTCCCTCGCCGGCATCATCATAACGTTCAGGAGCCTCCGCATATTCGCGTTCAACTGCCTCCCCTTCACGAACCCCGTCTGGTCTTCGTGGATCACCTGCGGCACACAATCCTCAATTCTCGTGGCTAAGACCTTCGCCAGCACCTTGGCATCTACGTTTAACAATGAAATCGGCCTGTAAGACCCACACTACAGGGGATCCTTGTCCCGCTTCAGGGTCAAGGAGATAAGTGCTCGGGACATCGTCGGGGGCAAAGCCCCCCCCCCCCTCCCTTGCCTCATTGAAGGTCCTAACTAGCAACGGGCCCAACAGGTCCACATATTTCTTTTAAAACTCGACCGTGAAACCATCCGGCCCCGCCTGCATGCTCCCTATCCCTTTGGCCAGCCCCTCCAGCACAGTCGAGGCCCCCAAACCTGCCACCAGTCCCTCCTCCACCTTCGGAAACCTCAATTGGTCCAGAAAGCAGCACATCCCTCCCTCCTCCAGTGGGGTCTCGGACCGGTACAGTTCCTCATAAAATTCCCTAAAGACCCCATTGATGCCAACCCCACTCCGCACCACACTCCCTCCCCTATCCTTAACTCCCCCGATCTCCCTAGCTGCATCGCGCTTCCGAAGCTGATGCACCAGCATCCGACTTGCCTTTTTCCCATACTCATAAATCGTTCCCTGGGCCTGCCTCCACTGCACCTCCGCCTTCTTGGTGGACAACAGGTCGAATTCGGCATGGAGGCTACGCCTCTTCCTCAACCGTCCCTCCTCAGGCACCTCCGCATACCTCCTGTCTACCCTCATCATCTCCCCCACCAGCCTCTCCCTCTCCCTCTGCTCTCTCCTCTCCTTGTGGGCCCTAATGGAGATCAGCTCTCCCCTAATCACCACCTTCAGCGCCTCCCATACCATGCCCACTCGGACCTCCCCGTTATCGTTGGCCTCCAGGTATCTCTCTATGCTTCCTCAGACCCGCTCACTCACCTCCTCGTCCACCAACAGCCCCACCTCCAAGCGCCACAACGGGCACTGGTCCCTCTCCTCCCCCAGCTCTAGGTCTACCCAATGCGGGGCGTGATCCGAAATGGCTATCGCCGAGTACTCCGTATCCTCTACTCATGATAAAAAAGTCGATCCGGGAGTAAGCCTTATGAACATGCGAGAAGAATGAAAATTCCCTAGTCCCCGGCCTTGCAAATCTCCAAGGGTCCACCCCTGCAATCTGGTCCATAAACCCCCTCGGCACTTTAGCCGCCGCCGGCTTCCTACCCGTCCTAGACCTGGAGCGATCCAGTGCCGGATCCAACACCGTGTTTAAGTTCCCCCCGCCCCCCCCCCCATTATCAAGCCCATCACATCCAAGTCCGGAATCCGACCCAACATGCGTCGCATAAAACCCGCATCGTCCCAGTTCAGGGCGTACACATTGACCAGCACCACCAGAACACCAACTGTTAATGAGCAGGAACCAATAGCCATGAGATACTCCTGGGAGTGAGCGTAGCAGACAACAGCAGCCACTCTCCTTAGGTTATGTCTGGTTAGCATGTTTGGTCCAAAATGAAGTTCAGCTGAAATTTAAAAAAAAAAAATTTAGAATACCCAATTAATTCTTTCCAATTAAGGGACAATTTATCGTGGCCAATCCACGTACCCTGCACATCTTTGGGTTGCGGGGGTGGAACCCACGCAAACACTGGGAGAAGGTGCAAACTCCACACGGACAGTGACACAGAGCCAGGATCGAACCTGGGACCTCGCCACCATGAGGCAGCAGTGCTATCCAAAGATGTGCAGGATAGGTGGATTGACTATTCTAAATTGCCCTTTGTGTCCAAAAAGTTTAGGTGGGGTTACTTGGTTAGGGGGATGGGGTGGAGGTGTGAGGCTTAGGTAAGGTGCTCTTTCTAAGGGCTGGTGCAGACTCGATGGGCTGAATGGCCTCCTTCTGCACTGTAAATTCTATGATCCACTGCGCCACAGTGCTGCCCCAAATTCAGCTGAATTAACACAATCTGTTATGTTCTGACCAACACAAAATGGAGGAAAACCCAAATTCCGAATCCATCCGTCCCTCCTTCCAACTCCCATTCTCACCGTGGGGGTTGGACCCATTGGACAAGAAGGAAAGGTGCACGTGGTTTGGCATTGACGACCTCATCCATGATTTGACAGTCGTCACAGGGCGTGTTGCGCAGAAGAGTGGCTTGTAGGGCGCTGATGTGCTTTGTGCACCTGGCTTTGGGGACACGGGTCACAGTGCGTACTACTGAACATCAGCCGATGCACACAGCAAGGAGGATGAATAGGGTCCCGTCAAGCTCAACAGCACACAGCCTGCGTAATTGAGGATGGTCAGCAGACCCCAAGTTACCCACCCACCCACTGTGTTGATATCTGGCTTACCTTCCTGCCCGAACCCCTCCAGCAACATGCGCTAACACAATAGCAGCAGATCTGAGCCCTCCCCAGGATGACTGGTCAGTAGGCGGGTGACCCGGTCCATTGGCAACAGTCATTCCTTTGTAAGCAGGGAGGTAGAGAAACAAGGGTCCCCTTCATGTATCCTGTGACTGGCTCATTCACTTAGCTTATTTGTCTAAAATCACAAAATGTGCTGTTAAGTCAAATGGAGCCTGGGGGGGAAATTAAACTCTGAATCTTTCATTCCCCCTTCACATAACTTGTGGTAAATTCCATCATCTATTGAAAATTGTGTGCTCTCTGAATAATTGGATTGATACCCCTGCTCTCAGACAGTCCTCCCCCCCCCCCCCCCCCCCCCCCGCCCCTTGCAAATCACCTACTTCAATATCATGCAAAATAACAACATGCATGGACTTAAAACATTCTCCAGCTCTCCATTCATCTCTATCCACCTGGTGGATACTTTGCACTCGGTTGATTTGCTAACAGGCCCATAATTATTCCTATCCAAGTGATTTACGCTTTCAGATCAATTTTACTCATCCTGGACAGGTATCAATGTGTGTGCGTCAATTCCAATTGTTATAAAATCAGTTTCTCTATGGAGTATGTAAAGAGAAAAAGATTGATTAAAAAGTAATGTCTGCCGCTTGCAGTCAGAAACGGAGGAATTCAAACGGAACAAAGAAATGGCTGAGGAACAAATTTTGTACTTTGCTTCTGTCTTCACAAAGGAAGACATGAATAATGTACCATTTCTGGCAAACAGAAGTTCTGGCAAACAGTTTTAGTGAGGAGCTGAAGAAATAGTTTTGGGGAAATTAATGGGAATGATGGGGGACAAATCTCCAGGACCTGATAATCTTCATCACAGAGAGGGCAGCATGTGGCGCAGTGGTTAGCACTGGGCCTGCGGCGCTTAGGACCAGGGTTCGAATCCCGGCCCTGGGTCACTGTCCGTGTAGAATTTGCACATTCTCCCCATCTCTGCGTGGGTTTCACCCCCACAACCCAAAGATGTGCAGATTAGGTGGATTGGCCACACTAAATTGCCCCTTAATTGGAAAAAATGAATTGGGTACACTAAATTTATTAAAATAAAAATCTTTTATTTGAATAGGCTGAGTGAGTGGACATAAGCATGCAAATCCCACTGAAGTATCTCTGCATCCTCCTCCCAGCTCACCTTCCCACCCAACTTTGTATCATCTACACATTTAGAGATAATATATATAGTGCCCTCGTCCAAATCATTAATATATAATGTGAACCATTGGGGTCCCAGCACAGATCCCTGCGGTATCCCATTAGTCACTGCCCAACGATCAGAAAAAGACCCAATTATTCCAACTTTTGCTTAGTTTTTGCGAACCATCTCACATCAAGACACTACCCGTAATCCCATGTGCCAATGTGAGGTTTCAGCTTCAGTAGCAAAAATAGGAAGGCAGATTATTATTTGAATGGATATAAATTGAGAAAGGTGGATACTCAGCAAGACCTTGATGTCTTTGTTCATCAGTCACTGAAAGTAAGCACACAGATACAAAAGGCAGTAAAGAAAGCAAATGGTATGTTGGCCTTCATTGCGAGAGGATTTGAGTGCAGGAATAGAGATGTTTTACTGCAATTGTATAGGGCATTGGTGAGGCCAGACCTGGAGTATTGTGTGCAGTTTTGGTGCCTTTATCTGAGGAAGGATGTTCTTGCTATGGAGGTGTGTTTATTTTTGTTATCTTCTTAAAATCTCTTTAAATGTCCGTTTCCTTTCCATCATCGTTTTCAATACCCATCAGGTAGATTCCACTTTTAATTTTGTTCCACCTCGTTCAACCATCATCCATCCTGTTCTTTGCTCCTCGTGCACTCCACCGTAACCTGTTGACAAACAGGGTCAGGTCACAATTGCCTCCTCTATTCACTTCCTCAACTTTCCTTGAGCCCTTCTAGCACCTGATTTTTTTTCAACTCTTCCCATGTTCAGAATCTGCATGAAGGGGTGTCCTGTTTGGATTTTCTATATCCAGCAGCAACTGCTGATTGCCTCTTGGAATAATAGACTACAAGTCATATATTAGCTCGATATTGTTGGGTCGGTACAGCAATGTTGTCATTCCCATTATTATGGCCATATATGTTGAAGGGGGCAAGGCAAATCTGGCAACCTTAATGCTGACGCTGTTGCTAAGAGTTGTCTAAAACTGATGAATGTGACATCGGACTTCTCCATCTATTCTGATTTTTTTGTATTACTTCTCGCTCAATGCCACCCCCTTGTCACTACATTTTAAATTGGGCCGACTATTGCTGCAAAATTGAAAGTCGTCTGGGGGGGGGGGGGGGGGGGGGGGGGGGGGCGGCGCATGCGTGGCCAAATGGGCTTTTATGATGCAGATGGAATTTAACCCTGAAAAATGTGAGGTGATACACTTTGGAAGGAGGAATTTGACAAGGAAATATACTATGAAAGGTCCAACACTGAGAAGTTTCAAAGAACAAAGACAAAGAGACCTTGGTGTGTTTGTCCGTAGATCTCTGAAGGCAGTAGGTCAGGTTAAGAGAGTGGTGAAAAAGGCATAAGGGACACTCGCTTTTATCAATCAGGACATAGATTACAAAAGCAGGGAGGTCATGATGAAGCTGTATAGAACTTTGGTGAGGCCACAGCTGGAGTACTGTGCGCAATTCTGCTCACCACATTATAGGAAGGGTGTGACTGCATTGGAGAGGGTGCAGAGGAGATTCACCAAGATGTCGCCTTGGGTGGAACATTTAAGTTATGAACAGAGGTTGGATAGGCTTGGGTTGTTTTTGTTGGAGGTGAGATGACTGAGAGGCAACATGATTAAGGTGAACAGGATTATGAGGAACATGGGTGGATAGGGAGCAGCTGTTCCCCTCAGTCGAAGGGTCAGTCACAAGTTCAACGTCAGGAGCAGGAGGTTTTGGGGGAAATTGAGGAGAAATTAGTTTACCCAAAGGGTGGTGACGGGCTGGAATGCACTGCCTGGGAAGGTGGTAGAGGCTGGTTGCCTCACATCTTCAAAAAGTACCTGGATGAGCACTTGGCATGTCATAACATTTAAAGCTATGGGCCAAGTGCAGGTAAATGGGATTAGGTAGACAGTCCAGGTGTTCTGTATGTGTCAGTACAGACTTGATGGCCCAAAGAGCTTCTTCTGCACTGTGTGATTCTGTGATTACGGCAGCTCAATTCTGAAGAAGTCATATTGGGTTCAAAACACTTGTAATTTCCCCAGATGCTGGCAGACCTGCTGAGATTTTGCAGCACATTTTGCCTATATTTGAGTCAGCTTTTAATCTCTGTTTAGTGCACTGTTCAACCACAGGGGTGCGTGTGTCTGAGAAGTAACAAGCTGGAAACCCCTTTCCCTTCACCTCCTGCAGCACCACAGCAGATACACCTTGTTTTGACTCAGACAGCAGGACTGTGGAATTAATTGGATAGATCCTCCAAAGAGCCAGTACAGGCATAATGGGCTGAATGGTTTCCATCTGTGCTCGATCTTTCTATAAAACCAGTGATTATTCAGATAGAGAGAGAAAGCAAGAAGAATCAGTGACGGTGGAATTAAACACAACCAGAGCCAACACCTCTTGAGGAGGAGAGTGGGAAAAGCTTGAAAAGCTGAGTGTCTTCCAACAGGTGGTTTAAATCACTTTGAGAAATTAAATATAGCAGAGTGCAAATTCACTAGGATTTATGTGTATGTGTTTTCAATTAATGCATTTCAAACGGTTAATAAAATGATCTTCTATTTCCTTTTTGGACATTCAATGGCGCTGCCGCTACCCAACATCCCTTGTGGGTATGAATATGTCCTATTCAGACAACAGGAAGTGAATGCGCACGCGCGGTTCTCTGGAGCATGCGCAGTGTCATTTTGCTCAGCCCTGCGCGAGAGGGTTTCTGGCTCGGGTGAGAGTCAGTCGGGCGGAGGGAGGAATGGGCTCACCGGGGGAGCGGAGAATTGGGGCCGCATTTCGGCTGGGAAGGCTTCAGAAAGACTTTGTTTAGGATTCAAGCTCTGAATAAGAGCCTGCAGGTCTTGAGTTAGCAGCTCCGGGCCTTTTCCCAGGACCAGGTCAACGGTGAATGGCCGCCACCTTATTTCAGCGGGAAGTGTATCGAATGCGAGGCCATGTTGGGGCAGCACGGTAGCATAAGTGGATAGCACTGTGGCTTCGCAGCACCGGGGTCCCAGGTTCGATTCCCCGCTGGGTCACTGTCTGTGCGGTGTCTGCATGTTCTCCCCGTGTCTGCGTGGGTTTCCTCCGGGTGCTCCGGTTTCCTCCCACAGTCCAAAAGACGTGCAGGTTAGGTGGATTGGCCATGATAAATTGCCCTTAGTGACCAAAAAAAAAAGTTAGGAAGGGGTTATTGAGTTACAGGGATAGGGTGGAAGTGAGGGCTTAAGTGGGTCGGTGCAGACTTGATGGGCCGAATGGCCTCCTTCTGCACTGTATGTTCTATGTACTATGTATGTTGGTGATGTCACAGAGTGGGCGGGGCTTCAGGGTCCCTGTGACCAGGAGAGAAAATCATTCACAATTGATTTTATTCTCATTCCACCCACACAGGAGCAGGAGACCGGCCCGGTTTTCTATCAACTCATTTTACGAGGTGTGGGTGTCGCTGGTTAGGCCAACATTTACTGCCCATTCCTAGTTGCCTTTCAGAAGATGCTGGTGAGCTGCCTTCTTGAACGCACAGGGCTAAATCGCTGGCTTTGAAAGCAGACCGAGGCAGGCCAGCAGCACGGTTCAATTCCCTGAACAGCCTCCCCGAACAGGTGCCGGAATGTGGCGACTAGGGGCTTTTCACAGTAACTTCATTTGAAGCCTACTTGTGACAATAAGCGATTTTCATTTCATTTTCATTTCAACTGCTGCAGTTCCATGAGGCGTAGATACACCCATGTAGGTACACCCACATTGCTGTTAGGGAGGGAGTTAATGACTGCCATCTTTAGAGGGACAGGGAGCTGCGAATCCAGTTGGGTTTTTATGACAATTCAACAGTTTTCTCGCTCGTGTTTTCTGAGTTCCGGCTCCACAAATGACCAGATTCATTCAGCTCAATTTCACAACCTGTTTTTGTGGGTTCTCTCTCACTCCCTTTTTTCTCTTTTAAATCAATTTCACAGGATATTAGAAGGGGAGGATTTGGAGTCAGAAAACTGAAGTCAAACATCACATCAGGGTCAGGTGGAGCCTCCCAATGTACGGATTCTGAACATGGAAGGAAAAAGCACCATTCACAGTGGGGAGAAACCATACACGTGTTCTGTGTGTGGACGAGGCTACAGCCGATCATCTGGCCTGTCAAAACACCAACGTTTGTCACACGTGAAGAAACCGTGGAAATGTGGGGACTGTGGGAAGGGATTAAGATCCCCGTCTGACCTGGAAACTCATCGGCGCAGTCACACCAGAGAGAAACCGTTCACCTGCTCTGTGTGTGGAAAAGGATTCTCCCAGTTCTGCCACCTGCTGACACACCAGCGAGTTCACACTGGAGAGTGGCCATTCATTTGCTCCAAGTGTGGAAAGGGATTCACTCAGTCATCCCGCCTGCTGACACACCAGCGAGTTCACACTGGAGAGTGGCCATTCATTTGCTCCAAGTGTGGAAAGGGATTCACTCAGTCATCCCACCTGCTGACACACCAGAGAGTTCACACTGATGAGAGACCTTTTAAATGCTCAGACTGTGGGAAGTGCTTTAAAAGTTCCAGGGAGCTGATGTACCATCAGCGTCTTCACACTGACGAGAAACCGTTCCGGTGCTCTTACTGCGGGACTGGGTTCAAACAATCATCTGTCCTCATTATACATCAGCGAATTCACACTGGGGAGAGGCCATTCACCTGCTCTGTGTGTGGGAAGGGATTCACTCAGTCATCTGACCTGCTGTCACACAGATGGGTTCACTCTGGGGAGAAGCCATTTACCTGCGATGAGTGTGGGAAGGGATTCACTCGTTCATCCATCCTGCTGCAACACCAGCGCCTTCACAGTGGGGAGAGACCGCTCTCGTTCTCCAAATGAGGGAATTAATTCATTCACCCATCCTTCTGGAATACTATGTTCACACTGAGGAGAGACCTGTTCAATGGCCAGATTGAAGGACGTGTTGTAGGTTTCCAGGAACTGATGTGCCATCAACATGTTCACACTAATGAGAGATCAATCACCTACCTGCACTGTGGGACTGGGTCACTATTCACCTCACTGTACATCAGCAAATTCACAGCAGGGTGAGGTGGTGCACCTGGTCTGAAAGTGGGAATGGATTTAGTTAGTTATCCCATGTCCGGAGTCACCAGTGAGTTCACCGCTAACTACACTGATTGGATTTTACTGATAATCAGAAATTGAACTGAACTGGGTCTGTCTCTGCTAATAATAATCTCTAGCCCAGTTATAGTGTTTAATATTCTGGATAAAAGTTAAATCAATCATCTTTGTGTTCAATACAGTCAATCCGGGGAAACGTAAGCGCGGGGGTGGCTGCATTTTTGCGAGCCCTGGCACCACTCGTCCATTAATCCTCTTCTTTATCCAGATGCACAACCCATAATTATTTGATCCTGACCTGTATGATCTGTGTTATGTTCCTGGGAGATCCTGGTAAAACTTTGGTGGCAGGGAGCAGAGTTCAGTCAACACAATCATTGGCTGAATGATGCGGTCAGAGGCCGGACTGGGGTCCAGTCACAGTGGTGGATTCCTTGGTGGACGGAGATGGCCGGACTGGGGTGCAGTCGCAGTGGTGGTTTCCCGAATGGACGTAGGCGGTCAGAGGCCGGACTGGGGTCCAGTCACAGTGGTGGTTTCCCTGGTGGACGGAGACGGCCGGACTGGGGTGCAGTCGCAGTGGTGGTTTCCCTGGTGGACGGAGACGGCCGGACTGGGGTCCAGTCGCAGTGGTGGTTTCCCGAATGGACGTAGGCGGTCAGAGGCCTGGCTGGGGTCCAGTCGCAGTGGTGGTTTCCTTGGTGGACGGAGACGGCCGGACTGGGGTCCAGTCGCAGTGGTGGTTTCCCGAATGGACGTAGGCGGTCACAGGCCTGGCTGGGGTTCAGTCGTAGTGGTGGTTTCCCTGGTGGACGGAGACAGCCGGACTGGGGTCCAGTCGCAGTGGTGGTTTCCCGAGTGGACTAGGCGGTCAGAGGCCTGGCTGGGGTACAGTCGCAGTGGTGGTTTCCCGAGTGGACGTAGGCGGTCACAGGCCTGGCTGGGGTTCAGTCGTAGTGGTGGTTTCCCTGGTGGACGGAGACAGCCGGACTGGGGTCCAGTCGCAGTGGTGGTTTCCCGAGTGGACTAGGCGGTCAGAGGCCTGGCTGGGGTACAGTCGCAGTGGTGGTTTCCCGAGTGGACGTAGGCGGTCAGAGGCCTGGCTCGGGTGCAGTCGCAGTGGTGGTTTCCCTGGTTGTCGGAGGCGACCAGGCTGGGTCCAGTTACAGGGGTGGTTTCCCTGGTGGACGGAGGCGGCCGTGCTGGGTCTAGTTACAGGGGTGGTTTCCCTGGTGGACGGAGGTGGCCAGATTGGGGTCCAGTCGCAGGGGTGGTTTCCCTGGTGGATGGAGGCGGCCGCGCTGGGTCTAGTTACAGGGGTGGTTTCCCTGGTGGACGGGCCTAAAGGATGGCTGCCATTGTGAGCTGTTGTGGATGTTGGTTTTGGCTCCTCAGCCCAAATTATTTATGAATTGTGGGATGTCCCAAAGGTATTGGATGAAACAGAGAAGAGAATCCTGTCAGTCGATAGAGCAGCTTCCTGAGTGAGGCCTCGCCTTCAGTCCTTAAATATCCTGCTGCATGGGGTGTTGATCATCCTGGTTGATTCGGGGAGATGGGGCTGCAGAAGGAATATCCGTGTGCCCTGTCTCCCGAGGGGAGCTGGGAATAAATTCCCGGCTGAATTTGAGAACAGGCTGCTATGCTTTCACAATCTCGATTTGCAGGTTCAGTGGTTTGAGTTTGACGGAAAAAATTGTATCCTCTCTTCGAGGCCTGGGGTCGGTCGGGGACCCCGACCACTGGTCTTATTTTGTATTCTCGCTGTTTTTTGGGAAGCGTTGGAGGCACCAGAAATGGCGGTTCCTCTGTATTTCTTTACGGGCGTTTCGGGACGACGACATGGCGGAGGTGCAGGGGCTTCGGGGGAACCCTGGATGGATCCAGATTGTTGCTCCATGATCCTTGGAGGCTGTGGCCTTTCCAATCTCCCTGGATGGTTATGTTATTCTGCAGTTCATCATTAAACCTAACCTTTGTCCTTCTGTGACTTTACTCCTGATTTTGTGTTATTGCCTTTTATCCCGGCAAGGGTGTATGATATATGAGCAGTGAGGTGTTGTTGCCTGTTACCCTGTGAAAACAGCACTGAGATGGTTGTATGACATGAGGGCTGTGCAGTATTTACCTGTGTTTTTTACGTACTATAATTCTTGCTTTTACACTGAGGAGTGAGGTCAGTTGTGTCGTGAGCCTTGGCAGGGTGGAGAATCCTTGGTTGCTTTATGGAGCAGAGCATGCACCATAGGGCCATGTTCATGGCTTTACCCTGGGATCCCCACACTTTACAATATCCTTTATTCTCCGTGTGAAGGGATGCACTGACCATGTCAATTATAATCTGAACCGATTGTATGAATGTTTGCTGTGTGTGTGTATATAATATATATATTATGTGGAATAATGATCACTCTACTGAACTTGATTTGGGGGATTTGCTGCATCTTGTGGTTGAATGTAAGATATCCCCCTTCGGACAAAAGGTTTTGTGAATTATTTCTATACTTTTCTTTATTTTGGGGTTAAAGAATGTTGATTGGATCCTGTAAAGATGCAGACAGGTCCCTGATCCGAGAAAAATACATCACAAAGTGTCCCTGGCACCTCATTATGATTGGAATTGGGGAAAGGTCTGTTTTGGAGCAAACCTCAGTAGGGTATGGAAATCTTATCCTATATTTTCTTTAGGTGTGTGAGCGATCGCTACATGTGAAGGTGTGCACCATTTTACCCTGTTTTCATGCGTTATCCTCTTCTCCCTCTTTCTCCAGTTTATCCATTCACCGTTTTCCCCAGTATAAACGGAGGCACCAAGTTTAATCTTCTACTTTTCTGTATTCATGCACACTGGAGGATTTCTGCCGTACTGTACCAGTTAAGGATTTGTGGTGTTATTTGTAAAAACGGGAAAAACTCTCAAAAATATATATTAAAAAAGTGACCCAGTTCAATTTTCTTCAACAGGAGGGAACATCCTCTCTGATTCCACCCCTTAGGATCTTACATGTTTCAATCTTACTTAAGCTCCACAGGATACAAGCCTAGCCTGTCCAACCTTTCCTCACAAGCCCATTCCTTAAAGGCTGCACCTCGACAGGATTGGGTCAGATTGGTGAAGATCACCTCCTGGTGAAGAACGACACAAGGGTCAGGGAGTAAGAAAGCTCTCCATGTTTCAGTTTGGTGATGTCAAGACATTGAAGTCACTAAAATAATGTTGATTTGATGTAAAATAGCTGGAGTAAGGCGGTTTACTGGGACCGGTGTCTGGTGAAATACCCTTTCTGTTGCGTAAACCTTCCATGAACAAAGTACAAATGCAACTGGACATGGAACAAGATAAGGCAATTGTTTTTAGAAAGTCAATGCATCTGAAGTTTACTCCATCAGAACATTATCATATCCCCTTAATAATACCTGACGTTTCTGATCAGAGTGTTTGAGAAGGATGAATAGCATCAGCTGATAAGAATCAGAGAAAATAAATTGTCTCAAAGCTGCAGACAAACTGCTCAACCTCACCGTCAAAGATGAAAACTCCTGCTAAAAGGTACCGGGTTGGCTGATGCAAAGACAAGGCTCTGGCACGGAGGCACAGTGGTTAGCACAGCTGTCTCATAGCGCCAGGGACCCTGGTTCAATTCTGGCCTTGGGTGACTGCGTGGAGTTTGCACTTTCTCTCCATGTCTGTGTGGATTTCCTCCGGATGCTCCCGTTTCCTCCCACAGCCCAAAGATGTGCAGGTTAGGTGCATTGGCTTTGCTAAATTGTCCCTTAGTGTTCAAAAGGTGAAGTGGGGTTACAGGGATAGGGCGGGGGAGTATTCCTAGGTAAGGTCCCTTTCAAAGACTCTGGTGCACTGCAGGAATTTTATTCTACGTTCTATGCAAAGTGCGAAATCTGTAAAAAGAATCGGAGCACGCCATCACAGCCTATTATAAACCTTCCCTTTGTCCGTGATTTTAACGAGGCAGTTGCCATGAATCTAAAGGTATGGGACAAAGACAGAAATATTTTCATTCTAAACTTTAGACATGGTAACTAAATGGTAACCCGATTTAGTCTTTCTCCAATAATACATGGCAAGGATAAAAGGGTGATTCTCGACAGGTCATGGAGAAATGGCCAGTGACTGGACCTGGGGCAATAGCTCAGTGTCTGACTGATGATGGAGGCAAACTTATTAATGACGAGTTTGGAGACGTGTGAGAAAATATGGGCATTTTGGTCATGAACATTGCAGCTGAAAGTCCTTTCAGCGACGGACTCTGTGAAAGGAATCACACGGTGATCAATGAAATGCTGCAGAAACTCTTGAGCTGATCAGCCTAACTGCAAGTTGACAACTGCACTGGCCGGGATGATTCATGTAGAGAATTCACTTCAGATGGTTGGAGGGTATAATCCCTGTCAATTAGTCTACGGGAAAATCCCTAATGACCCTCTGTGCTGGTAGATAGCCCTCCTGCTTTCGAAGGGACGACAATTAGTTCAATTTTTAGTAATCAATTCTCTTTTTGTTTCACAAAACGATTTGCTCACTAATAAATTATTGGGTATCCTCGGAGAGGGGTAACAGATAAAGTAAGGAAAACCATATTTTTTCTTCAATTTATTTTGAAACATTGTCCATATTGTTATGATCCTGGTCAGGACGGTTAATGTTTAAAGAGAAACACCCAGTGATTAACTGAAAGAATGGAGTCATAAAATGTCATGTTTTTAAACAAAAACAAACTTTACTAGATATTTAAAATAAAATGAAAAACCAGCACTATGAACTTAACACTATAGTTAACAATGATTTACGCTGTAATCCCAGTTCAACTTTTTAAACTCTTCCCACCCACCCTATCCCCAAATAATTCCCTTACATTTAACAATATCTTGAAGGTTTATTCACATGTTCCTGGGACCATCCAAAAGTATGTCAAAGCTCTCCACAATTCACTTTAATTCTCCTTAGTATTCTGGCCAATCTCCAAGATTTTACAGGGGTCCTTCCATTGGCTTTTGGTTCAGCAACTTTCATATTGAACACCTCAAAATTGTGGACTCCATAAGAAACTACAGAGAGTCGTGAACGCAGCCCAGACCAACACACAAACACGCCTCCCATCCATTGACTCTGCCTACACCTCCCGCTGCCTTGGGAAAGCGGGCAGCATAATCGAAGACCCCTCCCACCCGGGTTATTGTCTCTTCCAACCTTTTCCATCGGGCAGAAGAAACAAAAGTCTGAGAAAAATGGTTAAAGGATGGTCACGACTGGGAGTTAAATATCTGAGGGTATCAAACTTTTCGGAAGGACAGAGTGGATGGTAAGGGAGGTGGTGGAACTCTTGTTATTTAAGGATGACATCCGGGCAACAGTAAGGGATGACATTGGGGCTATGGAGGATAAGGTTGAATCCATTTGGGTGGAAATCAGGAATAGTAAGGCGAAAAAATCACTGATAGGAGTAATCTATAGGCCACCAAATAGTAACATTATGATGGGGCAGGCAATAAACAAAGAAATAACTGATGCATGTCGAAATGGTACAGCAGTTATCATGGGGGATTTTAATCTACATGTTGATTGGTTTAACCAGGTCGGTCAAGGCAGCCTTGAGGAGGAGTTTATAGAATGTATCCGCGATAGTTTCCTAGAACAGTATGTAATGGAACCTACGAGGGAACAAGCGGTCCTAGATCTGGTCCTGTGTAATGAGACAGGATTGATTCAGTATCTCATAGTTAGGGAACCTCTTGGAAGGAGCGATCACAATATGGTGGAATTTAAAATACAGATGGAGGGTGAGAAGGTAAAATCAAGCACTAGTGTTTTGTGCTTAAACAAAGGAGATTACAATGGGACGAGAGAAGAACTAGCTAAGGTAGACTGGGAGCAAAGACTTTATAGTGAAACAGTTGAGGAACAGTGGAGAACCTTCCAAGTGATTTTTCACAGTGCTCAGCAAAGGTTTATACCAACAAAAAGGAAGGACGGTAAAAAGATGGAAAATCGACCGTGGATATCTAAGAAAATAAGGGAGAGTATCAAATTGAAGGAAAAAACATACAAAGTAGCAAAGATCAGTGGGAGACTAGAGGACTGGGAAATCTTTAGGGGGCAACAGAAAGCTACTAAAAAAGCTAGAAAGAAGAGTAAAATAGATTATGAGAGTAAACTTGCTCAGAATATAAAAACAGATAGTAAAAGTTTCTACAAATACATAAAACAAAAGAGAATGGCTAAGGTAAATATTGGTCCTTTAGAGGATGAGAAGGGAGATTTAATAATGGGAGATGAGGAAATGGCTGAGGAACTGAACAGGTTTTTTGGGTCGGTCTTCACAGTGGAAGACACAAATAACATGCCAGTGACTGATGGAAATGAGGCTATGACAGGTGAGGACCTTGAGAGGATTGTTATCACCAAGGAGGTAGTGATGGGCAAGTTAATGGGGCTAAAGGTAGACAAGTCTCCTGGACCTGATGGAATCCATCCCAGAGTGCTAAAAGAGATGGCTAGGGAAATTGCAAATGCACTAGTGATAATTTACCAAAATTCACTAGACTCTGGGGTGGTCCGGGCGGATTGGAAATTAGCAAACGTGACACCACTGTTTAAAAAAGGAGGTAGGCAGAAAGCGGGTAATTATAGGCCAGTGAGCTTAACTTCGGTAGTAGGGAAGATGCTGGAATCTATCATCAAGGAAGAAATAGCGAGACATCTGGATGGAAATTGTCCCATTGGGCAGACGCAGCATGGGTTCATAAAGGGCAGGTCGTACCTAACTAATTTAGTGGAATGTTTTGAGGACATTAACAGTGCGGTAGATAACGGGGAGCCAATGGATGTGGTATATCTGGATTTCCAGAAAGCCTTTGACAAGGTGCCACACAAAAGGTTGTTGCATAAGATAAAGATGCATGGCATTAAGGGGAAAGTAGTAGCATGGATAGAGGATTGGTTAATTAATAGAAAGCAAAGAGTGGGGATTAATGGGTGTTTCTCTGGTTGGCAATCAGTAGCTAGTGGTGTCCCTCAGGGATCAGTGTTGGGCCCACAACTGTTCACAATTTACATAGATGATTTGGAGTTGGGGACCAAGGGCAATGTGTCCAAGTTTGCAGACGGCACTAAGATAAATGGTAAAGCAAAAAGTGCAGAGGATACTGGAAGTCTGCAGAGGGATTTGGATAGGCTAAGTGAATGGGCTAGGGTCTGGCAGATGGAATACAATGTTGACAAATGTGAGGTTATCCATTCTGGTAGGAATAACAGCAAAAGGGATTATTATTTAAATGATAAAATACTAAAACATGCTGCCGTGCAGAGAGACCTGGGTGTGCTAGTGAATGAGCTGCAAAAAGTTGGTTTACAGGTGCAACAGGTGATTAAGAAGGCAAATGGAATTTTGTCCTTCATTGCTAAGGGGATGGAGTTTAAGACTAGGGAGGTTCTGCTGCAATTGTATAAGGTGTTACTGAGGCCACACCTGGAGTATTGTGTTCAGTTTTGGTCTCCTTACTTGAGAAAGGAGGTATTGGCACTGGAGGGTGTGCAGAGGAGATTCACTAGGTAAATCCCAGAGCTGAAGGGGCTGGATTACGAGGAGAGGTTGAGTAGACTGGGACTGTACTCATTGGAATTTAGAAGGATGAGGGGGGATCTTATAGAAACATATAAGATTATGAAGGGAATAGATAGGATAGATGCGGGCAGGTTGTTTCCACTGGCGGGTGAAAGCAGAACTAGGGGGCATAGCCTCAAAATAAGGGGAAGTAGATTTAGGACTGAGTTTAGGAGGAACTTCTTCACCCAAAGGGTTGTGAATCTATGGAATTCCTTGCCCAGTGAAGCAGTAGAGGCTCCTTCAGTAAATGTTTTTAAGATAAAGATAGATAGTTTTTTGAAGAATAAAGGGATTAAGGGTTATGGTGTTCGGGCCGGAAAGTGGAGCTGAGTCCACAAAAGATCAGCAATGATCTCATTGAATGATGGAGCAGGCTCGAGGGGCCAGATGGCCTACTCCTGCTCCTAGTTCTTATGTTCTTATAAAACGCACTAACAGATTAAAAAACAGCTTCTCCCCGCTGTTAACAGACACCTGAATGCCCCTCTTATGGACTGAACTGATCTCTTTACGCATCTTCTCTACAGTTGTAGCACTAGCCTCCATATGCTTCACCCGATGTCTATGTATTTACACAGTGAAATTATTATCCATCCCATCTGTTTTACGTATGGAGTGATCTGCCTGGACTCCATGCAGAACAATACTTTTCACTGTACCTCGGTACACATGACAAATCTAAATCGAAGCTTGGGCTTTACTATCTTCATCCTGAGGGATTTAAATATTGGGAACACTCCGGGTTCATGATGGACCTCTAGGATTTTAGTCCCACAGTTCCTGCAGATTGTCCACACAGCCTGCAAACTGCCTCTGTGAGGAAATAAAAGTCATGACCGGTCATACATTGTTTAACTGTTCACACCAGTGATTCTGACCTTATTAAATCAACAACGGCTACCTCTTCACTGTAATTAACCCAGGCTTGTTTCACTTGCATTTACATCAGAGTTCTGTTAATTTCTATCTATCTACATTTAAAGGAATTCCAATTCCCAAAACTGCAATTTATTTTCTGAAATATATATGATATGAAACGACATGTTTGCAACAGCCAGCAGGAGCACGGTGGGCTAAATTACCTCCTGTGCTCTATGAGCCTCATTGAAAGGCAGAGACTTGTCTTCCATTGTGGGTGACATTAAAGGGAGCAGAGTCTGCTCTTCTCTGTATAGTTTAACTCTTACATCTCCGCGAACATTCTCTGAAGTGGCAGATGGAGTTTAATATGGAGAATGTGAGTTGGCAGATGGGATATAGAGAGGCAATGTAGACTGAATGACACATTTCTAAAGAGTGAATAGGGACAAATAAAGGTGGGAATTGTTGTGCAGAGATATTGAAGGTGACAGGACAGAGTGAGGGAGGAATTAGCAAAGCAAATGGGATCTTGGGCTTCAGTAATAGAGGTATCGAGCACAAAGACAGGGAAGTTATGCGGAACATTTCTAAAGCTCTGGTTAGGCCACAACTAGAATATTGAGTCTAGTTCTAGTCAGCACACTTTAGGAAGGATGTGAGGGTCATTGAGAGGGTAGAGAGATTAACCAGAATGGTTCCAGGGATGAGGAATCACAGAATTGTTACTGTGCAGAAGGAGACCATTTGTCCCATCGTGTCTACACCGGCTCTGCAAACAAGCATTGTGGCTCAGTGCCATTCCCCAGCCTTTTCCCCATAACCCTGCAGATTGGAGAAAGTGGGATTGTTCTCCTTGGAGAAAAGGGCATTGAGGGAGGGGGGGGGGGGGGGGGTTTGATCGAGCTGGACACGTTTATGATATGTTTGGACAAGGTGAATAAAGAAAAGGTATTCCCATTCGCTGATGGTGCAAGGAGGAGGGGACACAGATTGAACCTTTTGGTCAAGAAAGGTGGGGGTGGGGAATGTGAGGAAGAATATTTTGATGCAGCCAGTGGTAATGACCCGGCACTCTCAGCACGAGGGTAGCAGAGGCGGAGAAATCAAACATTTTTGAAATGAAATTGGATTGGCACTTGTGGGAGATTAGATTTCAGGGTTACAGGGCAATGGGATTGAATGGTTTGGTCTCCAGAGAACTAGTATGGACATGACCGGATTCATGGCCCATTTCCTACCCGAGTGACTGATCTGAAATTTCAGCTGCTCCAGTCTCTGCAACTAACTGAAGTCCCCCATCCCTGGTGCCAATCTCATCAATCCACTCTCCAGCCTCGGTAAGAACCTTAACTCCTCCTTCGATAGAGATCCCTTTTTTTGGCATCCATTCCAGGGATTGACTTGCAAATCAGGGAACTTATGATCAACTTGTTTAGAATCAGGGTTAGACTACACTGATCTTTTCGAAAAAGGGAACAGAGACACTGGAGAAGATACAAAGAATCTCAAGAATAACGCCAGAACTGAGAGCATTGAAACCTCAGGAAAGGCTGGGTGCTTTTCTCTCAAAAAGAGAAAGCTGACCGGATGAAATCTTTTCAGATCATGGAGAGGTCAATAATCCCACAGGAATTTCAGTAGAAACCTCTTTACCGAGCGAGTGGTGAGAATGTGGAATTCACTCCCACTGCGAATGGTTGACGTGAGCAACATGAATACGTTGAAGGAGAGGGTGAGTGGTGAGGATGACACAAAGAGTCGACAGAGAGATATAGACAGGTTAGGTGAGCGGCAAAAGACTTGGCAAATGGAATATAATGGAGGAAAATGTGAAGTTATGTACTTTGGCAGGAAGAATAAAGAAGCTGAATGTTGTTTAAATGGAGAAAGACTGCAAAAAGCTGCAACTCCGAGAGACTTGGGGTCCTCGTGGATAAATCGCAAAAAGCTAGCTGAAGTCTCTTGCAAGTTTCGATTTGATTTATTATTGTCACAAGTATTAGTATACAGTGAAAATTATTGTTTTTTGCATGCTGTACAAACAATGCATACCGTACATAGGGAAGGAAGGAGAGACTGCAGAATGTAATGTTACAGTCATAACTGGGATGTAGAGAAAATAACTTAATACGAGGTAGGTCCATTCAAAAGTCTGATGGTAGTAGGGAGGAAACTGTTCCTGAGTCGGTTGGTACGTGACCTAAAATTTTGTAACTTTTTCCTGACGGAAGAATGTGGAAGAGAGTCTGTTCAGGGTGTGTGGGGTCCTTAATTATGCTGGTTGCCTTTCCGAAGCAGCGGGAATTATAGATAGTCAATAGATGGGAGGCTGGTTTGCGCGATGGACTGGGCTATAGTAAGTGAGAAGCAAAGATTAGATTATAGTTGTATAAGAAGAAGGTTGGAAGAATAATGTATTTAAAAATTGTAGGTATTGTTGTGTTGGGGTTATGGATTGGGGTTATGGATTTAGGTTATGTCTAATATCTTAAGTGAAAAACCGTATGTAGGACCTACATCCAATTAAAATCTATTAAGTTATATGATTTTTTTAAAATTAAAAATTTTTTTTTTTTTGAACAGATTCAATGTCCGAACTTGTAGTAAAGAAGGTGTGCAGAAAAGAGGTCACCCTTTATGGGGTTAGGGTTAGGGTTTAGGGTTAGGGTTAGGGTTATGGTCTAGGGTTACGGACTGTATGGGATTTTACGTTTTCTTTTTGACTAC
Source organism: Scyliorhinus torazame (assembly GCF_047496885.1). NCBI lineage: Eukaryota > Metazoa > Chordata > Chondrichthyes > Carcharhiniformes > Scyliorhinidae > Scyliorhinus > Scyliorhinus torazame. Next base: position 93,379,304 of record NC_092711.1, read on the forward strand.
AGTTTTATTAAGGAAAAGGTGAGGAACCAAATATATTATAAATGTGTAAGGGTGTTGGGTTAAGGTTTTGGATAAGAGTTAGGACTAATATCCCAAGAAAAATGTGTTTCAATGAATTTAAATATTTATTAAGTTCCATGATTCTTCTGAACCGCTTAAATGTCCAAGTATGTAGGTGGGAAGGCTTTGCAGCTAGGAGACTACCCTTGTTGGGGTTGAAGTACAACCAAGAACGCGTGTCTTACACCAGCTTACCCGACCATTTGTCGTTTGTACAGAAATATCAGTTAATTTATTCAATTTAGAGAATGATTTTTCTAATATGGGATAGTAGTGGGTTGGTTAGGGTTAAGTTGTAGTGTTATTGGTTTCTGAGGGTTAAGGGTTGTTGGATAAGGGTAAAAACTTGTATCCCAAGAAAAATATGCTTCATTTACTTAAAATATATTAAGTTTTATAATTTTACTAAATAGCTTAAATGTCTGAGCGTGTGGCTGGGAAGGCTTTGCAGCAAGGAGACCACCCTTGTTGGGGTTGAAGTAGCACCAAGAACGCGTGCCTTACACCAGTTCACCCTACACATTGCCGTAGATACAGAAATGCCTGTTAATTTATTAAATTTAGAGGATGATTTTTCTAATATGGGATAGTGGTGGGGTGGGGTTAGGTTGTAGTGTTATGGGTTTCTGAGGTTGAGACAATGGTTAATTTTTGAGAGGTATGTTCCTGGAAAATGTTCCTATTAAGGGACTTAGAGTTAGAGTATAGAGTGTGGATTGATGGTCCAAGGAGTATTGTAATTGTAACCTAGGGTTTGGATCTGAATAATGTAGCCATAAAAGGACTTAAGGTTAGGTTTTAGAGTGTGGGTAGGTGATGTAACGGTGATAGTTGTAACTTAGGGTAGGTGTTTGGATATAAGTGTCGCTTAGGGGGCTTAGGATTATGTATTTTGGTGTGGATAGGTAATGTGAAAGTTGTTGTATTAGTGTTAGGGTAAGCCATATACTATATGAATGAATATACATACTGGTGTTATGAAAAAAATCATAATTAATTTTTATTTTTGTTCCCTACCCCCTACCTGTAGCTACAATTTCAAGCCAGCAGGTTTCTTTGGGGGGGGGTTTGGGATAGATTTGTGTTTATTATACCCTAGTTAGGGTTAGGATCAAGGATAGAGTTAGGGTTAAGATCCAGGTGAGGCCATAGGACCAAGGTACAAAACTCCAGGCCCGAGGTATTAAAGTGGGCATGCAGGATAGGATCCCGTGTCGGAGTTTAAGGTTAAGGTCTGTATGCAGGGTCAGGGTGTGTGATTAGAGTGTAATGAAAGACTAAATAGGTGTTGTTTTTTGTGTTGAAAATTCTGTTATTTTTTAATTCAGACCATTAGGGGACTTTGTTCCCAGATTTATAATCCAATGTCTCTCACGTCTTTTTCTTCGTGGAGTTGACCATTTGCTATTTGCTTCCAATCCTATGATCTGTAATGCATCGAGGCCATGTTCCATAAAATGTATGTTAATTAATTTATGCCTTTTGTGAGTACGGATCTCACTGCAATGTCCAGTGAGTCTGGTTCGTAAGGTGTTACCTGTTTCGCCAATGTACAGAATGTTACACCTTTTACATCGTATAACATAGACCAAATTTTTATGTTGGCATGTTATCTTTTGTTTTATTGTGGCTACTTTTCCTGATCTAGAATTGTGAATTATAGATGTGATTTTTAAAAATTTGCAGCTTGTGCAGTTGGTACGACCACAATTATATTTCTCTTCCAAGGGAAGTTTTGTCTTGACCAAAAGATCTTTTAAGTTCTTGTTTCTCTTGTAGGCAGTGACTATATTCCATTGGGTTAATAGAACAACGTCTTGTTTGAGTTTCTCAAAATGTTTTTTGATGAGTTTATTTATTTGTGTGGTTTTACTGTTGTACTGTATTACAAAAGGTATTTTTGAGGATAGATTTTTATTGCCGGAGGGGTTCTGTAATTCTGTTAGAAAGTTTGATTTGATATATCTAAGAAATCTTTTTGTGTAACCTCTATGTTGTAAGGCTGTGAATAAAGTATGTACTGCAGTCTCAAAATCTGAGTTTTCTGAGCAAATACGGTGGAACCTTGTCAATTGTGATTTAATGAGGCCCCGGAAGACGTGTTTTGGGTGATGGCTGTTGGTGTGTAGGAGTGCATGGGTGTCTGTAGGTTGAAAGAAAACTTTAGTAGCTAATTTGTATTCTCCATTACCCTTTATAACTTTGTATACCGTGGTGTCCAAAAAATCTATTGTGTGTTCATGTGTAATGACTTTAATTTTAATAGATGCGTGATGGTTGTTGAGGATATGTACAAATTGTTCAAACTCCAATTGTGTGTGTGTCCAAACACCCCATATATCATCTAGATATCTATAGTAGCATAATGGTGTCTTGGGGCACTTTTTGAAGACCGTTTGTTCCCATTCGGCCATGTAGATATTGGCATAGGCCGGTGCAAATTTTTTCCCATTGCTGTACCCTTAATCTGTAGATAATGTTCATTGTTAAATTGAAAGTCATTTCTCGTTAGACCTAAGTGTAATAATTGAACGAGGATTGCATCTGGTCTATTGGGTTGCCAATGTTTTTAAAAAATATTCCTCACCGCCTCAATTCCTCTATCCGTCTCAATGTTGGTGTAGAGGTTATCAACGTCCATAGTGAATAGCATTGTTTTAGAAGTGATATTTAGGGATCTAACAATTTCAACGGAATGAAAGGTGTCTTTAATGTAGCTCGGATGTTTTTGGGCTGAGGGGTTTAGAAACGAGTCTATGTACTCTGCAATTCTATAGAATTCGCTCCCACAGTCTGAAACTATGGGTCTACCTGGGGGAATTTTATGTGGTACCTTCCAGGTTTCCGGATTTTTATGTATTTTTGGGAGGAGATAAAATATCCGTGGTAAAGGTTGAAATTGTGTAAAATAGTCCATTTGTTTTTCAGTAATATACTGTAAACTGTGTAATTGTACTAACAAGCCTGTAATCTGGTCATATGTTTGATGGTATATTGGTGTTGATAATTTAGTGTAATACTCAGTGTTGTTAAGTTGTCGATAAGCTTCAAAAAGATACTGTTGTCGATCCATAATAACAATATTATTTCCTTTGTCCGCTGGCTTTATGATGATATCTAAGTTAGATTTAAGCTGCATGATTGCTTGCCGCTCCATTCTCGTTAAGTTTTGTTTATCTTTTATTTGTTTGATTTTTGTGATGTCTGAATTGATTTTTTGGATAAAGCTTTTTATTTCTGGGTCTATTTTCTGTTCCGGTGGGTTCCAATCTGATTGGGGTAGGAAGGGTTGTTTGTCATCTGATGTTGCATATTCAAAGAAACTGAGAATTTTAATTCTTCTGTAAAATCTTTCAAGATCTATTTGAATTTGTGTATTGTCTGGCTTTTGTACTGGGACAAAGGTTAATCCTTTGTTTAAAATCTTTTCTTGTATCATGGTAAGTTTGAATGTGTTTGATATGTTAACTATTGTATTGTTGAGATTAAGTGGTTCTTCTTGCAGGCTCGTTTTGTTGCCGTGTAAGTGTGTTAACCAATTATTTAGTATAGCTATAGCTGTTTCATCCGTCCAATGAATGTTATCTAACTGGACTTGGAAAAATTTATTCGGAATTGCTGGGATGAAAGAATGCTGGTTAATGTATTGGTTTAAGGCTGCGATAGTTTTTTTCTGTTCTTGTGGGAGACTTGTACTGTAATTGAGTTCAATTATAAAAATCTCTGCTAAAGGAAATTTTTGTTTTGTTGTATTTAATAGAACTTCGAGTTGTTTGATCGTGGTGGAAAGTTTTTGTGTGCGGTTATTAATGCCAATTGATAACGTTACTTTTTGTATTTTTGGAAAGGGTTGTAATTTGTTTAGAACGGTACTGATGTGAGAAAACTTTGCTCCAGGAAAACAGTCGAATTGTATGTTTGGATCCGGACAACGTTTGACTTTCATGAGGTTGGAATCTCCTATAATTAATATAGATTTTTGTGGCAAAAATGACCAATCTTTATTTTTGTCATTTGTGTGAAGATGTTGTGTCATAGACATTGTAGTTACTTTTTGTATCATGGTGAGTGTTGTGTCCGGTGAGGATGAGTGTGTCTGTAATGACTGTGTGGGGTTATGTCTATCCACCTCTGGGCTCCCAGGTCTGTAGGACCAGGTAAGTGATTGGATAGGGGCTTTTAAAAGACCTAGATGGCTAGAACACGTCGGTGTAGGTGATGGGGGTGAAATTATGTGTTCCATAATTAAATTCTTAGAAGTACTTGGCACTGTTTGTGTTGGTATTTGCTGTTTTCTGTGTAATGGTATCGGTGTTGAGATGTCTGTATGTTTGGGAAGTGGTCATAGATTATCATAGAATTTACAGCGCAGAAGGAGGCCATTCGGCCCATCGAGTCTGCACCGGCTCTTGGAAAGAGCACCCTACCCAAGGTCAACACCGCCACCCCATCCCCTTAACCCAGTAACCCCACCCAACACTAAGGGCAATTTTGGACACTAAGGGCAATTTATCATGGCCAATGCACCTAACCTGCACATCTTTGGACTGTGGGAGGAAACCAGAGCACCCGGAGGAAACCCACGCACACACGGGGAGGATGTGCAGACTCCGCACAGACAGTGAACCAAGCCGGAATCGAACCTGGGACCCTGGAGCTGTGAAGCAGTTGTGCTATCCACAAGGCTACCGTGCTGCCCTGCACTGCCGTGCTGCGTGGTCCTGCAATTTGTCGATTGTCGTGTTGTTGTTTTGTAGAAGTAGTCATTTTTAATCCTTTCAATGTTAAGTCTTTTTGTAAATTAAAGATGTATTCTTTTGTTTTTTGGATTGTTTTAGTTCTGAATTTATTCTTGAGCTTTGTTTTGTGCCATTGTACAGCTTTTGAAAAAGCTTCCTCGCATCTATTTATATCGATCATTTTTTGTAATTTATTAAATAATGTTTTCAGGTGTGTTTTATAATGTTCAATTAATAAAACTTTAGTGTTATAAACCCAATTGTTTGCATTGATTGTTAATCTATTTGTTGTTGTAGTAGTTAAACCTGCTGGTTTGATTGAGTCTATTAGTGACTTTGATAATTGTACAATGCGTGTAGGGGTCTCCGCTTCGAGAATAGATAACTGGTGCATACTTTGTAACATCTTTAAAATTATTTTAACGGTTGGGATAAATGCATTTGTCCGGATATAAATGGGATTCATTGTATTGTTGTTCATTTTGTGATGACAGCCACATCAAGGTAACCTTTAAAAAAATTTTTTGTAAATTAAAATATTTAAGTTAGAAATACTTATAATTAGGAAAGTCCAAGTACATGACGGTTAAGAATATTAGACAATTTTTAATAAAATATTTAAGGAAAAGTAATTATTTTTATTCACACGTTTACTAAATCATCAATAAGCACTTATATTTGCGGACACAATGTAATATACATATCAATACATATTTTAATGTTTTCATAAGAAAAAAATATTTTTTATACTCTTTTATTCCCCGTTTGTTACCTAAGGCTACTCTATAAAGTAGCTAGGTTTTTTTCCCTGGGGGATGCTTTCTATATTAATGTTACTTAATTGACGTAATACAAAATGGTTGTTATTAAACTAATGGATACTGTAGTATATTTCTATACTTGTGTGTAATATTGTTATTGTAAAGATTGTGTCTAAAAGGTGGTAGAAAAGGATGGTGGTTGGTTTTAAAGTGCAGTTCGGGTGAGAAAAAATTGTTTTGTTTTACCTTCATACAGTGTAATTAATAATTCCAAAGATTCTCCATAAAGCGAAGATGTTTTTTAAAAAAACTGATCCGCCATTTTAACTCCAGCCGAATATAAATTTTCCAGCAAATATACGTCCTAACCACTTTGTCACTAACCCCGAGTCCCGAACAAACTTGGCAGACAAAAGATCTTTCCATTCTGTTTTCTTTCAGCACAAATTACTCCACTAATAACACGGACTGTTCTCGGCGATTTCAGCGGTTGCTCACCACCCGCCATTTTGTGAAAGACAGTTTAAACCGGCAGCCCAGCCTTCCCGGTTCCTGTCACCGTCCATTTAAAATCTTTACTAACACACCTTTCCTTAAACACACTCTCCTCAATTACATTCAAAAACTTAAACATTTCTTTACAGAACTCAACCCGCCGAATTATTCTTTTTAATAAAAAAATATAAATTCCCAATTAAACGGCACGAATTAGTTATATATAACGAACCAATGATCAGATATTAAAAGAAACCAAACCAATCTCTTTTTCCTTTTCAATAGTTCATAAAGTTTTTAGGTTATAAACCAAACCACTCTCTTGTCCGTTTTTAACATTTCATAAAATATTTTAGGCTATTAGTATATTTATTTGTTAATATAGATAGGGTTAAAATGTAATACATAAATATGTGCTGAAGATGGAGAGCTGGGTATCGATAGGATGTGTGATTTGGAATGATTTTCTTTGGCTAATGCGTTTGCCAAATTAAATCACATGTGAACCAACAATAATTTAAATGGTTTACATGACAATTTAAATGACAATCAAAGGAGATCAAAAAGATAAAAAAACATTTTAAAACAATTAATAGTTCCATATTAACATTGCAAAGTGTGCAGTTCCTAATTGAAATATGCTAATTCTTTCAGGTGTGTTGATGTTTGCTGACATCAGTTTTTTTAAACTAACGGTTTTCTGCAGCTGTTACTGATTGACAGACAGTTGGTCAGAAGCTTCCAGACTCTCTCCGGAGTAGGTTGCTTTACCAAATCCTCCACATTTTGCAGCGTTTCAGAGAACAATTCTACTATTTTTGATTATTCTGAGGTAAAACCATTTCAATAATTAATTACTTTTGCATAGTTGAAACATATTTTCACTTTTTGAATTTTTTTTAATAAAGATTTTTTTTGAAACGGAATTTTTTTCAATTTTTAAAAAAAAGAAAGATTTTTAATTTGGAAATTTGTGCTACACATTTAGTGAGAGGAAGGCTCTTAGTGGACGAAAAACAGTCCCCTGATGAGCAGTAATGACTGCGAAACATGTCGGGACCATTGTTTGCCTACAAAATAGGTTTTAGTAGCCCACATAAAGATCTGTACTCTCTACTTCGATGCAGATAGCACATTTAAAAAAAAAATATATTTTTTTTCATAACAACTCTTTCCTCATTTTTAAAAAATAATTTAAAAAAAAATTCTTTAACATTTTGTAATATCTACAAAAGAAGATTCCCATCGTGATATAACGGAGGACTAGTCTACCAACCAATTCGAAATCTCTGCACAACTCTTCAGGTAGCATTTTTTAATACAAATATTTTTAATAAAAATAAATATAAAGTCTAACAAGGAATGATTCCTTCCACTAGATAGTCCACTATTAGACTACATTCGAATTGCAAAATCTCAGCAAGACCACTTTCAGGTAGGTTACAATTTGGGAATAACTCCCAAAAACTTTAAAGCTATTTTCCAGTCTCGCACCTGATCGATCTCGTGCCCTCTATCTTTATCACATTAACATAGTTTGAAATACAATAATAATTAAATTAATATAAAAATAACAATTTTAAAATGTTTGTATTTTAGTTTACATTTATTTGGTTTTTCCTCTCTCAAAATATTTTTATGGAGAACTAATGTTGCTTACATATAAATTATTTAGAACTATATAAGAAATTAACTCTTTCTGTTTTATTTTAAGGATGAATACCACCATCCTTTTCACGGAAGAAAATTTCTGTTTACCAGCAACCAAAATAATGTACAAAAAGCTGCAATATATGCATCACCTGACTATAATAGAAGGAAATATCCCCTAGTATATTAAAAAATTATCCAAAACATTAATCAATTTGATTCGACCCATAGGAGTTACCCCGCAAATTAGTTCAAAATTGATAACAAATGCAAATAATTGGGCTCAAACTACTCAAACAATTCTTATAGACCATTACGTAACACATTTAAAAAGATTACTTAATAAATTAGAAAAAGATGTTAAGAAGGAGCGACCACAAGAGGCATTTGATATGGCAAAAAGGTGGTATAACAAAAACTTTAGACAAAATGCAAGATTCGAGATAATTGAAAAAACTTAGAACTACATTTTTAACTCAAATATTAACATTTCACCCACAGACACAAACGTCATTAACCCGCCGGAAACACAGGACATAGATTCGGATTTCCAATATGCAGCTCCAAGTCACAATAACAGTTTTACACCTTTACCACAATTCCCAACTTGTACCACACACCTCAATCTACTGACAACCCCAGTCCAGGCACAATCATGTGTCAACGCAACTGACAGTCCAATTATAAACACAACCAACGTAAGACACATACCAAATAAAACTTTACCCACTACCACGAATGACGAGACCAAATATATCATATTGCTACACCCCCATACATTTTACAAAAAGAAAAAATGGCTCTTAGTCCCAACAAAGTCTATTCTAATTATAGGTGACTCCAATCTGTCCGCTATTAAGAATTGTCCCAACCCTAATATTAAATTTGACAGTTTCCCCCGCGCAAAATTCATCCACATTACCTCTGTTCTACATAAATTAAAATCCCATCCCATAATAAATACAATAATATTTTCCATAGGCATTTTCAACCGTACACAAACATCGACCACTGCTATCAAACAACTACAAATCCTTTTAAAAATAGCCGCACATAAATTCCCCAGAACTAAAATCTTCATCACAGAAATTAATTTTAGCCAGAGACTTCCAGAAAAACAAATTCGAACAATTATCACCTTAAATGATTTTATTAGAAAAAAATGTTTCATCCCAAGCATATCAAATAAAGTTTTTACTGTTTCACACAATAATATAACCTGGACAGAAGACACTGCCACGGCCATCCTTCACAATTGGTTACAATATATTTAAATTAATTAACATACAAAAAGAGGGATAGTGTCTATCAAGTATATACTGAACTGTGTTATGTAAAATTAGTTTGAAAGATTTTATATCGGAGAGTTTATATCGGGTGTACAGCGTGAATGGTGAACCGGGGAAAGCAGGCATGTGTGTCTGTGCTGCAGTGAGTATAAAAACTGTCAGTTGAGACCTGTTGTAGTAATGAGAAAGCAGTCGGTGAATTGGTCATTATGAGCTATTATTTTAAAATATTTTTATGGATCTTAGTCCTTTCATGGTGTGAATATTTAAAGGGGAAAGGAAAAAGGTTTTTTGGGGAAATTTTTTTTAAAAGAGTAATCTGGGGTTTGTATGGAAAGGGGTTTTATGGGGAGGGCTGGGGGATGTGATGGGTTGTTGGGGTGGGTCGTGGTAGGTTTTTAGTAAAGTTTTTTTATAGGGGTTGAGAGGTGGGGGGGGTGTAGGTAAAGTGGGGGGTGGGGGATAGGAAGGTTGGGGTGGAGGGTGTATACTGGGTTTGAGTGATGGGCAGGTTTTGGACAGTGCTGGAGTAGCGGGAGAAGGTTTGGATGAGGGAAGTTTCTAGCGTGGGAGGTGTTCCCAGATGGGGAGGGGGTTTCTATGGTTGGGATAAGGGGGAGTTTTAAGGAGAGGACTATCTTAAGGATGAAATGTTAATGAATAATATAGGGACAATGGGGGGGAAGAAAAACTTGGTTTATAATATTAACCAATGTTTTTCCAGGAAATATTTGCGATATATGGAAATGTGTATTTTTTTGTAGGTTACGTACAATATGTGGACTCGTATAGTTCTGGACTCGGAAGACTCGAGAAAAGAAAGGCCCTTCGGTTGTGTAAGTCTATCTTGATATTGGTATCCACATGAACTGAACACAATGGGCACTTGTAGAATCTGTTAGAGGTGGTTGTGTTTATTAAAGGATGGAATATTATAATAAATATGTAAGGGAGAATGACAATTTTCTGAACATTTTTAATTATTACCTAATGTACCTAACTGGAAATATTTATCATTTTGTTTAAACAAGGTTTGAAACTTCATGATTTATGTAGGGGGGCAAACGGTTTAGTGGGGGACGGGGTTTGTGAAGGGGCAGGCTGTTTGTGAATGAGGGGTATGTGAGGATGAGAGGCGGTGTGTGGGGAGGAGAGGGGGCCTGTGAGGTTGAGTTGTGGGGAGGAGGGGGGGCCTGTGAGGTTGAATTGTGGGGAGGAGGGGGGCCTGTGAGGTTGAGTTGTGGGGAGGAGGGGGGGCCTGTGAGGTTGGGTAGTGGGGAGGAGGGTGGGCCTGTGAGGTTGAGTTGTGGGGAGGAAGGGGACCTGTGAGGTTGAGTTGTGGGGAGGAGGGGGGCCTGTGAGGTTGAGTTGTGGGGAGAAGGGGGGCCTGTGAGGTTGAGTTGTGGGAAGGAAGGGGGCCTGTGAGGTTGAGTTGTGGGGAGGAAGGGGACCTGTGAGGTTGAGTTGTGGGGAGGAGGGGGGCCTGTGAGGTTGAGTTGTGGGGAGAAGGGGGGCCTGTGAGGTTGAGTTGTGGGAAGGAAGGGGGCCTGTGAGTTTGAGTTGTGGGGAGGAGTAGGGGCCTGTGAAGTTGAGTTGTGGGGAGGAGGGGGGCCTGTGAGGTTGAGTTGTGGGGAGGAGGGGGGCCTGTGAGGTTGAGTTGTGGGGAGGAGGGGGCCTGTGAGGTTGAGTTGTGGGGTGGAGGAGGTGCTGTGAGGTTGAGGAGGGGGGGCCCTGTGAGATTGAATTGTGGGGAGAAGGGGGGCCTGTGAGGTTGAGTTGTGGGGAGGAGGGAGTGCAGTGAGGTTGAGTTGTGTGGAGGAGGGGGGCCTGTGAGCTTGAGTTGTGGGGAGGAATATGGGCCTGTGAGGTTGAGTTGTGGGGAGGAGGGGGGGCCTGTGAGGTTGACTTGTGGGGCGGAGTCCTATGAGGTTAAGTTGTGGGGAGGAGGGAGGGCCTGTGCAATTGAGTTGTGGGGAGGAAGGAGGGCCTGTGAGGTTGAGTTGTGGGGAGGAGGGGGGGCGTGTGAGGTTGAGTTGTGGGGAAGAGTAGGGGCCTGTGAGGTTGAGTTGCGGGGAGGAGTAGGGGCCTCTGAGGTTGAGTTGTGGGGAGGAGGGGGGCCTGTGAGGTTGAGTTGTGGGGAGGAAGGGGGGCCTGTAAGGTTGAATTGTTGGGAGGAAGGGGGGCCTGTGAGGTTGAGTTGTGGGGAGGAGGGGGGGCCTGTGAGATTGAGTTGTGGTGAGGAGGGGGGCCTGAGGTTGAGTTGTGGGGTGGAGGGGGGGGGGGTTGTGAGGTTGAGTTGTGTGGAGGAGGGGGGTCTGTGAGGTTGACTTGTGGGGAGAAGGGGGGGCCTGTGAGGTTGAGTTGTGGGGAGGAAGGGACCTGTGAGGTTGAGTTGTGGGGAGGAGGGCGGGCCTGTGAGGTTGAGTTGTGGGGAGGAGGGGGGGCTGTGAGGTTGAGGAGGGGGGGGCTGTGCGGTTGAGTTGTGGTGAGGAGGGGGGGCCTGTGAGGTTGAGTTGTGGGGAAGGGAGGGGGCCTGTGAGGTTGAGTTGTGGGCATGGGAGGGGGCCTGTGAGGTTGAGTTGTGGGGAGGTGAGGGGGCCTGTGAGATTGAATTGTGGGGAGTAGGGGGGCCTGTGAGTTTGAGTTGTGGGGTGGAGGGGGTGCCTGTGAGGTTGAGTTGTGGGGAGGAGGGGGGATCTGGTGAGGTTGAGTTGTGGGGAGGAGGGGGGATCTGGTGAGGTTGGGTTGTGGGGTCGAGGGGGGGCCTGTGAGGTTGAGTTGTGGGGAGGAGGGGGGGCCTGTGTGGTTGAGTTGTGGGGAGGAGGGGGGCCTGTGTGGATGAGTTGTGGGGAAGAGGGGGGACTGTGAGGTTGAGTTGTGGTGCGGAGGGCGGGCCTGTGAGGTTGAGTTGTGGGGAGAAGGGGGGCCTGTGAGGTTCAGTTCTGGTGAGGAGGGGGGCCTGAGGTTAAGTTGTGGGTGGAGGGGGGGCCTGTGAGGTTGAGTTGTGTGGAGGAGGTGGGTCTGTGAGGTTGACTTGTGGGGAGAAGGGGGGGCCTGTGAGGTTGAGTTGTGGGGAGGAAGGGGACCTGTGAGGTTGAGTTGTGGGGAGGAGGGCGGGCCTGTGAGTTTGAGTTGTGGGGAGGGGGGGCCTGTGAGGTTAAGGGGGGGGGCTGTGCGGTTGAGTTGTGGGCATGGGAGGGGGCCTGTGAGGTTGAGTTGTGGGGAGGAGAGGGGGCTTGTGAGGTTGAGTTGTGGGGAGGTGAGGGGGCCTGTGAGATTGAATTGTGGGGAGTAGGGGGGCCTGTGAGGTTGAGTTGTGGGGTGGAGGGGGTGCCTGTGGGGTTGAGTTGTGGGGAGGAGGGGGGGTCTGGTGAGATTGGGTTGTGGGGTCGAGGGGGTCCTGTGAGGTTGAGTTGTGGGGAGGAGGGGGGGCCTGTGTGGTTGAGTTGTGGGGAGGAGGGGGGCCTGTGTGGATGAGTTGTGGGGAGGAGGGGGGACTGTGAGGTTGAGTTGTGGTGAGGAGGGGGGGCCTGTGAGGTTGAGTTGTGGGGAGAAGGGGGGCCTGTGAGGTTCAGTTCTGGTGAGGAGGGGGGCCTGAGGTTGAGTTGTGGGGTGGAGGGGGGGCCTGTGAGGTTGAGTTGTGTGGAGGAGGGGGGTCTGTGAGGTTGACTTGTGGGGAGAAGGGGGGGCCTGTGAGGTTGAGTTGTGTGGGAGGGGAGGGGATCTGTGAGATTGAGACGTGGGGAAGTGAGTGGGCCTGTGAGGTTGAGTTGTGGGCATGGGAGGGCGCCTGTGAGGTTGAGTTGTGTGGGAGGAGAGGGGGCCTGTGAGGTTGTGTTGTGGGGAGGAGAGGGGGCCTGTGAGATTGAATTGTGTGGAGTAGGGGGGCCTGTGAGGTTGAGTTGTGGGAGGAGGGGGGGTCTGGTGAGGTTAGGTTGTGGGGAGGAGGGGGGCCCTGTGAGGTTGAGTTGTGGGGAGGAGGGGGGGCCTGTGAGGTTGAGTTGTGGGGAGGGGAGGGGGCCTGTGAGGTTGAGTTGTGGGGAAGTGAGGGGATCTGTGAGGTTAGTTGTGGGGAGAGAAGGGGGCGTGTGAGGTTGAGTTGTGGGGAGTGGAGGGGGTCTCGGAGGTTGAGTTGTGGGCATGGGAGGGGGCCTGTGAGGTTGAGTTGTGGGGGAGGGAAGGGGGCCTGTGAGGTTGAGTTGTGGGGAGGAGAGGGGGCCTGTGAGATTGAATTGTGGGGAGTAGGGGGGCGTGTGAGGTTGAGTTGTGGGGAGGAGCAGGGGCCTGAGAGGTTGAGTTGTGGGGAGGAGGGGGGGTCTGTGAGGTTGAGTTGCGGGGAGGAAGGGGGGTCTGGTGAGGTTGAGATGTGGGGAGGAGAAAGGACCTGTGAGGTTGAGTTGTGGGGAGGAGAGGGGGCCTGTGAGGTTGAGTTGTGGGGAGGAGGGGTCCTGTGAGGTTGAGTTGTGGGGAGGAAGGGGGGCCTGTGCGGTTGAGTTGTTTGGAGGAGAGGGGGCCTGTAAGGTTGAATTGTTGGGAGGAAGGGGGGCCTGTGAGGTTGAGTTGTGGGGAGGAGGGGGGGGCCTGTGAGGTTGAGTTGTGGTGAGAAGGGGGGCCTGTGAGGTTGAGTTGTGGTGAGGAGGAGGGGGGCCTGAGGTTGAGTTGTGGGGTGGATGGGGGGCCTGTGAGGTTGAGTTATGTGGAGGAGGGGGGGGTCTGTGAGGTTGACTTGTGGGGAGAAGGGGGGGCCTGTGAGGTTTCGTTGTGGGGAGGAAGGTGACCTGTGAGGTTGAGTTGTGGGGAGGAGGGGGGGCTGTGAGGTTGAGGAGGGGGGGCTGTGCGGTTGAGTTGAGGTGAGGAGGGGGGGCCTGTGAGGTTGAGTTGTGGGAGGGGAGGGGACCTGTGAGATTGAGTTGTGGGGAAGGGAGTGGGCCTGTGAGGTTGAGTTGTGGGCATGGGAGGGGGCCTGTGAGGTTGAGTTGTGGGCATGGGAGGGGGCCTGTGAGGTTGGGTTGTGGGGAGGAGGGGGGGCTGTGAGGTTGAGTTGTGGTGAGGAGGGGGGGCCTGTGTGGTTGAGTTGTGGGGAGGAGGGGGGGCCAGTGAGGTTGAGTTGTGGGGAGGAGCAGGGGCCTGAGAGGTTGAGTTGTGGGGAGGAGGGGGGGCTGTGAGGTTGAGGAGGGGGGGCTGTGCGGTTGAGTTGAGGTGAGGAGGGGGGGCCTGTGAGGTTGAGTTGTGGGAGGGGAGCGGATCTGTGAGATTGAGACGTGGGGAAGGGAGTGGGCCTGTGAGGTTGAGTTGTGGGCATGGGAGGGGGCCTGTGAGGTTGAGTTGTGTGGGAGGAGAGGGGGCCTGTGAGGTTGTGTTGTGGGGAGGAGAGGGGGCCTGTGAGATTGAATTGTGTGGAGTAGGGGGGCCTGTGAGGTTGAGTTGTGGGAGGAGGGGGGGTCTGGTGAGGTTAGGTTGTGGGGAGGAGGGGGGCCCTGTGAGGTTGAGTTGTGGGGAGGAGGGGGGGCCTGTGAGGTTGAGTTGTGGGGAGGGGAGGGGGCCTGTGAGGTTGAGTTGTGGGGAAGTGAGGGGATCTGTGAGGTTAGTTGTGGGGAGAGAAGGGGGCGTGTGAGGTTGAGTTGTGGGGAGTGGAGGGGGTCTCGGAGGTTGAGTTGTGGGCATGGGAGGGGGCCTGTGAGGTTGAGTTGTGGGGGAGGGAAGGGGGCCTGTGAGGTTGAGTTGTGGGGAGGAGAGGGGGCCTGTGAGATTGAATTGTGGGGAGTAGGGGGGCGTGTGAGGTTGAGTTGTGGGGAGGAGCAGGGGCCTGAGAGGTTGAGTTGTGGGGAGGAGGGGGGGTCTGTGAGGTTGAGTTGCGGGGAGGAAGGGGGGTCTGGTGAGGTTGAGATGTGGGGAGGAGAAAGGACCTGTGAGGTTGAGTTGTGGGGAGGAGAGGGGGCCTGTGAGGTTGAGTTGTGGGGAGGAGGGGTCCTGTGAGGTTGAGTTGTGGGGAGGAAGGGGGGCCTGTGCGGTTGAGTTGTTTGGAGGAGAGGGGGCCTGTAAGGTTGAATTGTTGGTAGGAAGGGGGGCCTGTGAGGTTGAGTTGTGGGGAGGAGGGGGGGGCCTGTGAGGTTGAGTTGTGGTGAGAAGGGGGGCCTGTGAGGTTGAGTTGTGGTGAGGAGGAGGGGGGCCTGAGGTTGAGTTGTGGGGTGGATGGGGGGCCTGTGAGGTTGAGTTATGTGGAGGAGGGGGGGGTCTGTGAGGTTGACTTGTGGGGAGAAGGGGGGGCCTGTGAGGTTTCGTTGTGGGGAGGAAGGTGACCTGTGAGGTTGAGTTGTGGGGAGGAGGGGGGCTGTGAGGTTGAGGAGGGGGGGCTGTGCGGTTGAGTTGAGGTGAGGAGGGGGGGCCTGTGAGGTTGAGTTGTGGGAGGGGAGGGGACCTGTGAGATTGAGTTGTGGGGAAGGGAGTGGGCCTGTGAGGTTGAGTTGTGGGCATGGGAGGGGGCCTGTGAGGTTGAGTTGTGGGCATGGGAGGGGGCCTGTGAGGTTGGGTTGTGGGGAGGAGGGAGGGCTGTGAGGTTGAGTTGTGGTGAGGAGGGGGGGCCTGTGTGGTTGAGTTGTGGGGAGGAGGGGGGGCCTGAGTTTGAGTTGTGGGGAGGAGGGGGGGGGGTGCTGTGAGGTTGAGGAGGGGGGGGCTGTGAGGTTGAGGAACTATTAAACAATTAATAGTTCCATATTAACATTGCAAAGTGTGCAGTTCCTAATTGAAATATGCTAATTCTTTCAGGTGTGTTGATGTTTGCTGACATCAGTTTTTTTAACTAACGGTTTTCTGCAGCTGTTACTGATTGACAGTTGGTCAGAAGCTTCCAGACTCACTCCGGAGTAGGTTGCTTTACCAATTCCTCCCAATTTTGCAGCGTTTCAGAGAACAATTCTACTATTTTTGATTATTCTGAGGTAAAACCATTTCAATAATTAATTACTTTTGCATAGTTGAAACATTTTTTCACTTTTTGAATTTTTTTAATAAAGATTTTTTTTGAAACGGAATTTTTTTCACTTTTTTTAAAAAAAGAAAGATTTTTAATTTGGAAATTTGTGCTACACATTTAGTGAGAGGAAGGCTCTTAGTGGACGAAAAACAGTCCCCTGATGAGCAGTAATGACTGCGAAACATGTCGGGACCATTGTTTGCCTACAAAATAGGTTTTAGTAGCCCACATAAAGATCTGTACTCTCTACTTCGATGCAGATAGCACATTAAAAAAAATATATATATATTTTTTCATAACAACTTTTTCCTCATTTTTTAAAAATAATTTTTTAAAAAATTCTTTAACATTTTGTAATATCTACAAAAGAAGATTCCCATTGTGATTTAACGGAGGGCTAGTCTACCAACCAATTCGAAATCTCTGCACAACTCTTCAGGTAGCATTTTTTAATACAAATATTTTTAATAAAAATAAATATAAAGTCTAACAAGGAATGATTCCTTCCACTAGATAGTCCACTATTAGACTACATTCAAATTGCAAAATCTCAGCAAGACCACTTTCAGGTACGTTACAATTTGGGAATAACTCCCAAAAACTTTAAAGCTATTTTCCAGTCTCGCACCTGATCGATCTCGTGCCCTCTATCTTTATCACATTAACATAGTTTGAAATACAATAATAATTAAATTAATATAAAAATAACAATTTTAAATTGTTTGTATTTTAGTTTACGTTTATTCGGTTTTTCCTCCCTCAATTTTTTTTATGGATAACTAATGTTGCTTACATATAAATTATATAAGAAATTAACTCTTTCTGTTTTATTTTAAGGATGAATACCACCATCCTTTTCACGGAAGAAAATTTCTGTTTACCAGCAACCAAAATAATGTACAAAAAGCTGCAATATATGCATCACCTGACTATAATAGAAGGAAATATCCCCTAGTATATTAAAAAATTATCCAAAACATTAATCAATTTGATTCGACCCATAGGAGTTACCCCGCAAATTAGTTCAAAATTGATAACAAATGCAAATAATTGGGCTCAAACTACTCAAACAATTCTTATAGACCATTACGTAACACATTTAAAAAGATTACTTAATAAATTAGAAAAAGATGTTAAGAAGGAGCGACCACAAGAGGCATTTGATATGGCAAAAAGGTGGTATAACAAAAACTTTAGACAAAATGCAAGATTCGAGATAATTGAAAAAACTCAGAACTACATTTTTAACTCAAATATTAACATTTCACCCACAGACACAAACGTCATTAACCCGCCGGAAACACAGGACATAGATTCGGATTTCCAATATGCAGCTCCAAGTCACAATAACAGTTTTACACCTTTACCACAATTCCCAACTTGTACCACACACCTCAATCTACTGACAACCCCAGTCCAGGCACAATCATGTGTCAACGCAACTGACAGTCCAATTATAAACACAGCCAACGTAAGACACATACCAAATAAAACTTTACCCACTACCACGAATGACGAGACCAAATATATCATATTGCTACACCCCCATACATTTTACAAAAAGAAAAAATGGCTCTTAGTCCCAACAAAGTCTATTCTAATTATAGGTGACTCCAATCTGTCCGCTATTAAGAATTGTCCCAACCCTAATATTAAATTTGACAGTTTCCCCCGCGCAAAATTCATCCACATTACCTCCGTTCTACATAAATTAAAATCCCATCCCATAATAAATACAATAATATTTTCCATAGGCATTTTCAACCGTACACAAACATCTACCACTGCTATCAAACAACTACAAATCCTTTTAAAAATAGCCGCACATAAATTCCCCAGAACTAAAATCGTCATCACAGAAATTAATTTTAGCCAGAGACTTGCAGAAAAACAAATTCGAACAATTATCACCTTAAATTATTTTATTAGAAAAAAATGTTTCCTCCCAAGCATATCAAATAAAGTTTTTACTGTTTCACACAATAATATAACCTGGACAGAAGACACTGCCACGGCCATCCTTCACAATTGGTTACAATATATTTAAATTAATTAACATACAAAAAGAGGGATAGTGTCTATCAAGTATATACTGAACTGTGTTATGTAAAATTAGTTTGAAAGATTTTATATCGGAGAGTTTATATCGGGTGTACAGCGTGAATGGTGAACCGGGAAAAACAGGCATGTGTGTCTGTGCTGCAGTGAGTTTAAAAACCGTCAGTTGAGACCTGTTGTAGTAATGAGAAAGTAGTCGGTGAATTGGTCATTATGAGCTATTATTTTAAAATATTTTTATGGATCTTAGTCCTTTCATGGTGTGAATATTTAAACGGGAAGGGAAAAAGGTTTTTTGGGGAAATTTTTTTTTTTTTTTTTAAAGAGTAATCTGGGGTTTGTATGGAAAGGGGTTTTATGGGGAGGGCTGGGGTATGTGATGGGTTGTTGGGGTGGGTCGTGGTGGGTTTTTAGTAAAGTTTTTTTATAGGGGTTGAGAGGTGGGGGGGTGTAGGTAAAGTGGGGGGCGGGGGATAGGAAGGTTGGGGTGGAGGGTGTATACTGGGTTTGAGTGATGGGCAGGTTTTGGACAGGGCTGGAGTAGCGGGAGAAGGTTTGGATGAGGGAAGTTTCTAGCGTGGGAGGAGTTCCCAGATGGGGAGGGGGTTTCTATGGTTGGGATAAGGGGGAGTTTTAAGGAGAGGACTATCTTAAGGATGAAATGTTAATGAATAATATAGGGACAATGGGGGGTAGAAAAACTTGGTTTATAATATTAACCAATGTTTTTCCAGGAAATATTTGCGATTTATGGAAATGTGTATTTTTTTGTAGGTTACGTACAATATGTGGACTCGTATAGTTCTGGACTCGGAAGACTCGAGAAAAGAAAGGCCCTTCTGTTGTGTAAGTCTATCTTGATATTGGTATCCACATGAACTGAACACAATGGGCACTTGTAGAATCTGTTAGAGGTGGTTGTGTTTGTTAAAGGGTGGAATATTATAATAAATATGTAAGGGAGAATGACAATTTTCTGATCATTTTTAATTATTACCTAATGTACTTAACTGGAAATATTTATCATTTTGTTTAAACAAGGTTTGAAACTTCATGATTTATGTAGGGGGGCAAACGGTTTAGTGGGGGACGGGGTTTGTGAAGGGGCAGGCTGTTTGTGAATGAGGGGTATGTGAGGATGAGAGGGGGGGTGTGGGGAGGAGAGGGGGCCTGTGAGGTTGAGTTGTGGGGCGGAGGGGGGCCTGTGAGGTTGAGTTGTGGGGAGGAGGGGGGGTCTGGTGAGGTTGGGTTGTGGGGTCGAGGGGGGGCCTGTGAGGTTGAGTTGTGGGGAGGAAGGGGGGCCTGTGTGGTTGAGTTGTGGGGTGGAGGGGGGGCCTGTGTGGATGAGTTGTGGGGAGGAGGGGGGACTGTGAGGTTGAGTTGTGGTGAGGAGGGGGGGCCTGTGAGGTTGAGTTGTGGGGAGAAGGGGGGCCTGTGAGGTTTAGTTCTGGTGAGGAGGGGGGCCTGAGGTTGAGTTGTGGGGTGGAGGGGGGCCTGTGAGGTTGAGTTGTGTGGAGGAGGGGGGTCTGTGAGGTTGACTTGTGGGGAGAAGGGGGGGCCTGTGAGGTTGAGTTGTGGGGAGGAAGGGGACCTGTGAGGTTGAGTTGTGGGGAGGAGGGCGGGCCTGTGAGTTTGAGTTGTGGGGAGGGGGGGCCTGTGAGGTTAAGGGGGGGGGCTGTGCGGTTGAGTTGTGGTGAGGAGAGGGGGCCTGTGAGGTTGAGTTGTGGGGAGGAGGGGGGGTCTGTGAGGTTGGGTTGTGGGGAAGGGAGGGGGCCTGAGAGGTCGAGTTGTGGGGAGGGTAGGGGGCCTGTGAGGTTGAGTTGTGGGGAGGGGGCCTGTGAGGTTGAATTGTGGGCATGGGAGGGGGCCTGTGAGGTTGAGTTGTGCGGGAGGAGAGGGGGCCTGTGAGGTTGAGTTGTGGGGAGGAGAGGGGGCCTGTGAGGTTGAGTTGTGGGGAGGAGAGGGGGCCTGTGAGGTTGAGTTGTGGGGAGGAGAGGGGGCCTGTGAGGTTGAGTTGTGGGGAGGAGAGGGGGCCTGTCAGGTTGAGTTGTGGGAGGAGGGGGGATCTGGTGAGGTTAGGTTGTGGGGAGGAGGGGGGCCCTGTGAGGTTGAGTTGTGGGGAGGAGGGGGGGCCTGTGAGGTTGAGTTGTGGGGAGGGGAGGGGGCCTGTGAGGTTGAGTTGTGGGGAAGGGGATCTGTGAGGTTAGTTGTGGGGGGAGAAGGGGGAGTGTGAGGTTGAGTTGTGGGGAGTGGAGGGGGTATCTGAGGTTGAGTTGTGGGCATGGGAGGGGGCCTGTGAGGTTGAGTTGTGGGGGAGGGAAGGGGGCCTGTGAGGTTGAGTTGTGGGGAGGAGAGGGGGCCTGTGAGATTGAATTGTGGGGAGTAGGCGGGCGTGTGAGGTTGAGTTGTGGGGAGGAGCAGGGGCCTGAGAGGTTGAGTTGTGGCGAGGAGTGGGTGTCTGTGCGGTTGAGTTGTGGGGAGGGGGGGGCCTGTGAGGTTGAGTTGCGGGGAGGAAGGGGGGTCTGGTGAGGTTGAGTTGTGGGGAGGAGAAAGGACCTGTGAGGTTGAGTTGTGGGGAGGAGAGGGGGCCTGTGAGGTTGAGTTGTGGGGAGGAGGGGGGGCTGTGAGGTTGAGGAGGGGGGGCTGTGCGGTTGAGTTGTGGTGAGGAGGGGGGGGCCTGTGAGGTTGAGTTGTGGGAGGGGAGGGGACCTGTGAGATTGAGTTGTGGGGAAGGGAGTGGGCCTGTGAGGTTGAGTTGTGGGCATGGGAGGGGGCCTGTGAGGTTGAGTTGTGGGCATGGGAGGGGGCCTGTGAGGTTGAGTTGTGGGGAGGAGAGGGGGCCTGTGAGATTGAATTGTGGGGAGTAGGGGGGCCTGTGAGGTTGGATTGTGGGGAGGAGGGGGGGTCTGGTGAGGTTGGGTTGTGGGGAGGAGGGGGGTCCTGTGAGGTTGAGTTGTGGGGCCTGAGGTTGAGTTGTGGGGAAGGGAGGGGACCTGTGAGGTTAGTTGTGGGGAGGAAAGGGGGCATGTGAGGTTGATTTGTGGGGGTCTCTGAGGTTGAGTTGTGGGCATGGGAGGGGGCCTGTGAGGTTCAGTTGTGGGGGAGGGAAGGGGGCCGGTGAGGTTGAGTTGTGGGGAGGAGAGGGGGCCTGTGAGATTGAATTGTGGGGAGTAGGGGGGCCTGTGAGGTTGAGTTGTGGGGTGGAGGGGGGCCTGTGAGGTTGAGTTGTGGGGAGGAGGGGGGTCTGGTGAGGTTGGGTTGTGGGGAGGAGGGGGGGCTGTGAGGTTGAGTTGTGGTGAGGAGGGGGGGCCTGTGTGGTTGAGTTGTGGGGAGGAGGGGGGGCCTGTGAGGTTGAGTTGTGGGGAGGAGGGGGGGCCTGAGTTTGAGTTGTGGGGAGGAGGGGGGTCTGTGAAGTTGACTTGTGGGGAGAAGTGGGGGCCTGTGAGGTTGAGTTGTGGGGAGGAAGGGGACCTGTGAGGTTGAGTTGTGGGGAGGAGGGCGGGCCTGTGAGGTTGAGTTGTGGGGAGGAGGGGGGGGCTGTGAGGTTGAGGAGGGGGGGGGGCTGTGAGGTTGAGGAACTATTAAACAATTAATAGTTCCATATTAACATTGCAAAGTGTGCAGTTCCTCATTGAAATATGCTAATTCTTTCAGGTGTGTTGATGTTTGCTGACATCAGTTTTTTTAACTAACGGTTTTCTGCAGCTGTTACTGATTGACAGTTGGTCAGAAGCTTCCAGACTCACTCCGGAGTAGGTTGCTTTACCAAATCCTCCACATTTTGCAGCGTTTCAGAGAACAATTCTACTATTTTTGATTATTCTGAGGTAAAACCATTTCAATAATTAATTACTTTTGCATAGTTGAAACATTTTTTCACTTTTTGAATTTTTTTAATAAAGATTTTTTTTGAAACGGAATTTTTTTCAATTTTTTTTAAAAAAGAAAGATTTTTAATTTGGAAATTTGTGCTACACATTTAGTGAGAGGAAGGCTCTTAGTGGACGAAAAACAGTCCCCTGATGAGCAGTAATGACTGCGAAACATGTCGGGACCATTGTTTGCCTACAAAATAGGTTTTAGTAGCCCACATAAAGATCTGTACTCTCTACTTCGATGCAGATAGCACATTAAAAAAAAATATATATATTTTTTCATAGCTTTTTCCTCATTTTTTAAAAATAATTTTTAAAAAAATTCTTTAACATTTTGTAATATCTACAAAAGAAGATTCCCATCGTGATTTAACGGAGGGCTAGTCTACCAACCAATTCGAAATCTCTGCACAACTCTTCAGGTAGCATTTTTTAATACAAATATTTTTAATAAAAATAAATATAAAGTCTAACAAGGAATGATTCCTTCCACTAGATAGTCCACTATTAGACTACATTTGAATTGCAAAATCTCAGCAAGACCACTTTCAGGTACGTTACAATTTGGGAATAACTCCCAAAAACTTTAAAGCTATTTTCCAGTCTCGCACCTGATCGATCTCGTGCCCTCTATCTTTATCACATTAACATAGTTTGAAATACAATAATAATTAAATTAATATAAAAATAACAATTTTAAATTGTTTGTATTTTAGTTTACGTTTATTCGGTTTTTCCTCCCTCAATTTTTTTATGGATAACTAATGTTGCTTACATATAAATTATTTAGAATTATATAAGAAATTAACTCTTTCTGTTTTATTTTAAGGATGAATACCACCATCCTTTTCACGGAAGAAAATTTCTGTTTACCAGCAACCAAAATAATGTACAAAATGCTGCAATATATGCATCACCTGACTATAAAAGAAGGAAATATCCCCTAGTATATTAAAAAATTATCCAAAACATTAATCAATTCGATTCGACCCACAGGAGTTACCCCGCAAATTAGTTCAAAATTGATAACAAATGCAAATAATTGGGCTCAAACTACTCAAACAATTCTTATAGACCATTACGTAACACATTTAAAAAGATTACTTAATAAATTAGAAAAAGATGTTAAGAAGGAGCGACCACAAGAGGCATTTGATATGGCAAAAAGGTGGTATAACAAAAACTTTAGACAAAATACAAGATTCGAGATAATTGAAAAAACTCAGAACTACATTTTTAACTCAAATATTAACATTTCACCCACAGACACAAACGTCATTAACCCGCCGGAAACACAGGACATAGATTCGGATTTCCAATATGCAGCGCCAAGTCACAATAACAGTTTTACACCTTTACCGCAATTCCCAACTTGTACCACACACCTCAATCTACTGACAACCCCAGTCCAGGCACAATCATGTGTCAACGCAACTGACAGTCCAATTATAAACACAACCAACGTTAGACACATACCAAATAAAACTTTAAGGAGAGGACTATCTTAAGGATGAAATGTTAATGAATAATATAGGGACAATGGGGGGAAGAAAAACTTGGCTTATAATATTAACCAATGTTTTTCTAGGAAATATTTGCAATTTATGGAAATGTGTATTTTTTTGTAGGTTACGTATAATATGTGGACTCGTATAGTTCTGGACTCGGAAGACTCGAGAAAAGAAAGGCCCTTCGGTTGTGTAAGTCTATCTTGATATTGGTATCCACATGAACTGAACACAATGGGCACTTGTAGAATCTGTTAGAGGTGGTTGTGTTTATTAAAGGATGGAATATTATAATAAATATGTAAGGGAGAATGACAATTTTCTAATCATTTTTAATTATTACCTAACGTACCTAACTGGAAATATTTATCATTTTGTTTAAACAAGGTTTGAAACTTCATGATTTATGTAGGGGGGCAAACGGTTTCGTGGGGGACGGGGTTTGTGAAGGAGCAGGCTGTTTGTGAATGAGGGGGTATGTGAGGATGAGAGGCGGAGTGTGGGGAGGAGAGGGGGCCTGTGAGGTTGCGTTGTGGGGAGGAGGGGGGGGCCTGTGAGGCTGGGTTGTGGGGAGGAGGGGGGGCCTGTGAGGTTGAGTTGTGGGGAGGAGGAGGGGCCTGTGAGGTTGGGTTGTGGGGAGGCCTGTGACGTTGAGTTGTGGGGAGGAGGGGGCCTGTGAGGTTGAGTTGTGGGGATAAGTGGGGGCCTGTGAGGTTGAGTTGTGGGGAATAGGGGGGCCTGTGAGGTTGAGTTGTGGGGAGGAGGGGGGCCTGTGAGGTTGAGTTGTGGGGCGAAGGGGGGCCTGTGAGGTTGAGTTGTGGGGAGGAAGGGGGCCTGTGAGGTTGAATTGTGGGGAGGAGTAGGGGCCTGTGAGGTTGAGTTGTGGGGAGGAGGGGGCCTGTGAGGTTGAGTTGTGGGGAGGAGGGGGGCCTGTGAGGTTGAGTTGTGGGGAGGAGGCGGCCTGTGAGGTTGAGTTGTGGGGAGGAGGAGGTGCTGAGAGGTTGAGGAGGGGGGGCCCTGTGAGATTGAATTGTGGGGAGAAGGGGGGCCTGTGAGGTTGAGTTGTGGGGAGGAGGGAGTGCTGTGAGGTTGAGTTGTGGGGAGGAATGTGGGCCTGTGAGGTTCAGTATTGGGGAGGAGGGGGGCCTGTGAGGTTGACTTCTGGGGAGGAGGTCCTATGAGGTTGAGTTGTGGGGAGGAGGGGGGGCCTGTGAGGTTGAGTTGTGGGGAGGAGGGGCGGGGCGTGTGAGGTTGAGTTGTGGGGAGGAGTAGGGGCCTGTGAGGTTGAGTTGTGCGGAGGAGGGGGGTCTGTGAGGTTGAGTTGTGGGGAGGAGGGGGGGCCTGTGAGGTTGAGTTGTAGGGAGGAGGGGGTGTCTGTGTGGTTGAGTTGTTGGGGAGGAGGGGGGGCCTGTGAGGTTGAGTTGTGGGGAGGAAGGGGGGTCTGGTGAGGTTGAGTTGTGGGGAGGAGAAAGGACCTGTGAGGTTGAGTTGTGGGGAGGAGAGGGGGCCTGTGAGATTGAGTTGTGGGGAGGAGGGGGTCCTGTGAGGTTGAGTTGTGGGGAGGAAGGGGGGCCTGTGCGATTCAGTTGTGGGGAGGAGAGGGGGCCTGTAAGGTTGAATTGTGGGGAGGAAGGGGGGTCTGGTGAGGTTGAGTTGTGGAAGGAGAAAGGACCTGTGAGGTTGAGTTGTGGGGAGGAGATGGGGCCTGTGAGATTGAGTTGTGGGGAGGAGGGGGTCCTGTGAGGTTGAGTTGTGGGGAGGAAGGGGGGCCTGTGCGATTCAGTTGTGGGGAGGAGAGGGGGCCTGTAAGGTTGAATTGTGGGGTTGAGGGGGGGCCTGTGAGGTTGAGTTGTGGGGTCGAGGGGGGGCCTGTGAGGTTGAGTTGTGGGGAGGAGGGGGGGCCTGTGTGGTTGAGTTGTGGGGAGGAGGGGGGACTGTGAGGTTGAGTTGT
Organism: Scyliorhinus torazame; assembly: GCF_047496885.1. Lineage (NCBI taxonomy): Eukaryota > Metazoa > Chordata > Chondrichthyes > Carcharhiniformes > Scyliorhinidae > Scyliorhinus > Scyliorhinus torazame. Next base: position 93,404,663 of record NC_092711.1, read on the forward strand.
GGTGAGGAGGGGGGGCCTGTGAGGTTGAGTTGTGGGGAGAAGGGGGGCCTGTGAGGTTGAGTTGTGGGGTGGAGGGGGGCCTGTGAGGTTGAGTTGTGTGGAGGAGGGGGGTCTGTGAGGTTGACTTGTGGGGAGAAGGGGGGGCCTGTGAGGTTGAGGACGGGGGGCCCTGTGAGAGTGAATTGTGGGGAGAAGGGGGGCCTGTGAGGTTGAGTTGTGGGGAGGAGGGAGTGCTGTGAGGTTGAGTTGTGTGGAGGAGGTGGGCCTGTGAGCTTGAGTTGTGGGGAGGAATGTGGGCCTGTGAGGTTGAGTTGTGGGGAGGAGGGGGGGCCTGTGAGGTTGACTTGTGGGGAGGAGGTCCTATGAGGTTGAGTTGTGGGGAGGAGGGGGGGCCTGTGAGGTTGAGTTGTGGGGAGGAGGGGCGGGGCGTGTGAGGTTGAGTTGTGGGGAGGAGTAGGGGCCTGTGAGGTTGAGTTGTGCGGAGGAGGGGGGTCTGTGAGGTTGAGTTGTGGGGAGGAGGGGGGGCCTGTGAGGTTGAGTTGTAGGGAGGAGGGGGTGTCTGTGTGGTTGAGTTGTTGGGGAGGAGGGGGGGCCTGTGAGGTTGAGTTGTGGGGAGGAAGGGGGGTCTGGTGAGGTTGAGTTGTGGGGAGGAGAAAGGACCTGTGAGGTTGAGTTGTGGGGAGGAGAGGGGGCCTGTGAGATTGAGTTGTGGGGAGGAGGGGGTCCTGTGAGGTTGAGTTGTGGGGAGGAAGGGGGGCCTGTGCGATTCAGTTGTGGGGAGGAGAGGGGGCCTGTAAGGTTGAATTGTGGGGAGGAAGGGGGGTCTGGTGAGGTTGAGTTGTGGAAGGAGAAAGGACCTGTGAGGTTGAGTTGTGGGGAGGAGATGGGGCCTGTGAGATTGAGTTGTGGGGAGGAGGGGGTCCTGTGAGGTTGAGTTGTGGGGAGGAAGGGGGGCCTGTGCGATTCAGTTGTGGGGAGGAGAGGGGGCCTGTAAGGTTGAATTGTGGGGTTGAGGGGGGGCCTGTGAGGTTGAGTTGTGGGGTCGAGGGGGGGCCTGTGAGGTTGAGTTGTGGGGAGGAGGGGGGGCCTGTGTGGTTGAGTTGTGGGGAGGAGGGGGGACTGTGAGGTTGAGTTGTGGTGAGGAGGGGGGGCCTGTGAGGTTGAGTTGTGGGGAGAAGGGGGGCCTGTGAGGTTCAGTTCTGGTGAGGAGGGGGGCCTGAGGTTGAGTTGTGGGGTGGAGGGGGGCCTGTGAGGTTGAGTTGTGTGGAGGAGGGGGGTCTGTGAGGTTGACTTGTGGGGAGAAGAGGGGGCCTGTGAGGTTGAGGACGGGGGGCCCTGTGAGAGTGAATTGTGGGGAGAAGGGGGGCCTGTGAGGTTGAGTTGTGGGGAGGAGGGAGTGCTGTGAGGTTGAGTTGTGTGGAGGAGGGGGGCCTGTGAGCTTGAGTTGTGGGGAGGAATGTGGGCCTGTGAGGTTGAGTTGTGGGGAGGAGGGGGGGCCTGTGAGGTTGACTTGTGGGGAGGAGGGGGGGTCCTATGAGGTTAAGTTGTGTGGAGGAGGGGGGGCCTGTGCAATTGAGTTGTGGAGAGGAACTGGGGGCCTGTGAGGTTGAGATGTGGGGAGGAGGGGATGCGTGTGAGGTTGAGTTGTGGGGAGGAGTAGGGGCCTGTGAGGTTGAGTTGTGGGGAGGAGGGGGGGTCTGTGAGTTTGAGTTGTGGGGAGGAGGGGGGGCCTGTGAGGTTGAGTTGTGGTGAGGAGGGGGTGTCTGTGCGGTTGAGTTGTGGGGAGGAGAAAGGACCTGTGAGGTTGAGTTGTGGGGAGGAGAGGGGGCCTGTGAGGTTGAGTTGTGGGGAGGAGGAGGTGCTGTGAGGTTGAGGAGGGGAGGCCCTGTGAGATTGAATTGTGGGGAGAAGGGGGGCCTGTGAGGTTGAGTTGTGGGGAGGAGGGAGTGCTGTGAGGTTGAGTTGTGGGGAGGAATGTGGGCCTGTGAGGTTCAGTTGTGGGGAGGAGGGGGGCCTGTGAGGTTGACTTGTGGGGAGGAGGTCCTATGAGGTTGAGTTGTGGGGAGGAGGGGGGGCCTGTGAGGTTGAGTTGTGGGGAGGAGGGGCGGGGCGTGTGAGGTTGAGATGTGGGGAGGAGTAGGGGCCTGTGAGGTTGAGTTGTGCGGAGGAGGGGGGTCTGTGAGGTTGAGTTGTGGGGAGGAGGGGGGGCCTGTGAGGTTAAGTTGTAGGGAGGAGGGGGTGTCTGTGTGGTTGAGTTGGTGGGGAGGAGGGGGGGCCTGTGAGGTTGAGTTGTGGGGAGGAAGGGGGGTCTGGTGAGGTTGAGTTGTGGGGAGGAGAAAGGACCTGTGAGGTTGAGTTGTGGGGAGGAGAGGGGGCCTGTGAGATTGAGTTGTGGGGAGGAGGGGGTACTGTGAGGTTGAGTTGTGGGGAGGAAGGGGGGCCTGTGCGATTCAGTTGTGGGGAGGAGAGGGGGCCTGTAAGGTTGAATTGTGGGGAGGAAGGGGGGCCTGGTGAGGTTGAGTTGTGGGGAGGAGAAAGGACCTGTGAGGTTGAGGTGTGGGGAGGAGAGGGGGCCTGTGAGTTTGAGTTGTGGGGAGGAGGGGGTCCTGTGAGGTTGAGTTGTGGGGAGGAAGGGGGGCCTGTGCGATTCAGTTGTGGGGAGGAATGTGGGCCTGTAAGGTTGAATTGTGGGGAGGAGGGGGGGCCTGTGAGGTTGAGTTGTGGGGTCGAGGGGGGGCCTGTGAGGTTGAGTTGTGGGGTCGATGGGGGGCCGGTGAGGTTGAGTTGTGGGGAGGAGGGGGGGCCTGTGTGGTTGAGTTGTGGGGAGGAGGGGGGACTGTGAGGTTGAGTTGTGGTGAGGAGGGGGGGCCTGTGAGGTTGAGGACGGGGGGCCCTGTGAGAGTGAATTGTGGGGAGAAGGGGGGCCTGTGAGGTTGAGTTGTGGGGAGGAGGGGGTGTCTGTGCGGTTGAGTTGTGGGGAGGAGGGGGGCCTGTGAGGTTGAGTTGCGGGGAGGAAGGGGGGTCTGGTGAGGTTGAGTTGTGGGGAGGAGAAAGGACCTGTGAGGTTGAGTTGTGGGCAGGAGAGGGGGCCTGTGAGGTTGAGTTGTGGGGAGGAGGAGGTGCTGTGAGGTTGAGGAGGGGGGGCCCTGTGAGATTGAATTGTGGGGAGAAGGGGGGCCTGTGAGGTTGAGTTGTGGGGAGGAGGGAGTGCTGTGAGGTTGAGTTGTGGGGAGGAATGTGGGTCTGTGAGGTTCAGTTGTGGGGAGGAGGGGGGCCTGTGAGGTTGACTTGTGGGGAGGAGGTCCTATGAGGTTGAGTTGTGGGGAGGAGGGGGGGCCTGTGAGGTTGAGTTGTGGGGAGGAGGGGCGGGGCGTGTGAGGTTGAGTTGTGGGGAGGAGTAGGGGCCTGTGAGGTTGAGTTGTGCGGAGGAGGGGGGTCTGTGAGGTTGAGTTGTGGGGAGGAGGGGGGGCCTGTGAGGTTGAGTTGAGGGGAGGAGGGGGTGTCTGTGTGGTTGAGTTGGTGGGGAGGAGGGGGGCCTGTGAGGTTGAGTTGTGGGGAGGAAGGGGGGTCTGGTGAGGTTGAGTTGTGGGGAGGAGAAAGGACCTGTGAGGTTGAGTTGTGGGGAGGAGAGGGGGCCTGTGAGATTGAGTTGTGGGGAGGAGGGGGTCCTGTGAGGTTGAGTTGTGGGGAGGAAGGGGGGCCTGTGCGATTCAGTTGTGGGGAGGAGAGGGGGCCTGTAAGGTTGAATTGTGGGGAGGAAGGGGGGCCTGGTGAGGTTGAGTTGTGGGGAGGAGAAAGGACCTGTGAGGTTGAGGTGTGGGGAGGAGAGGGGGCCTGTGAGTTTGAGTTGTGGGGAGGAGGGGGTCCTGTGAGGTTGAGTTGTGGGGAGGAAGGGGGGCCTGTGCGATTCAGTTGTGGGGAGGAGAGGGGGCCTGTAAGGTTGAATTGTGGGGAGGAGGGGGGGCCTGTGAGGTTGAGTTGTGGGGTCGAGGGGGGGCCTGTGAGGTTGAGTTGTGGGGTCAATGGGGGGCCTGTGAGGTTGAGTTGTGGGGAGGAGGGGGGGCCTGTGTGGTTGAGTTGTGGGGAGGAGGGGGGACTGTGAGGTTGAGTTGTGGTGAGGAGGGGGGGCCTGTGAGGTTGAGGACGGGGGGCCCTGTGAGAGTGAATTGTGGGGAGAAGGGGGGCCTGTGAGGTTGAGTTGTGGGGAGGAGGGAGTGCTGTGAGGTTGAGTTGTGTGGAGGAGGGGGGCCTGTGAGCTTGAGTTGTGGGGAGGAATGTGGGCCTGTGAGGTTGAGTTGTGGGGAGGAGGGGGGGCCTGTGAGGTTGACTTGTGGGGAGGAGGGGGGTCCTATGAGGTTAAGTTGTGTGGAGGAGGGGGGGCCTGTGCAATTGAGTTGTGGAGAGGAACTGGGGGCCTGTGAGGTTGAGATGTGGGGAGGAAGGCGGGCCTGTGCGGTTGAGTTGTGGGGAGAAGGGGGCCTGTAAGTTTGAATTGTTGGGAGGAAGGGGGGCCTGTGAGGTTGAGTTGTGGGGAGGAGGGGGGGCCTGTGAGCTTGAGTTGTGGGTAGGAGGGGGGACTGTGAGATTGAGTTGTGGGGAGTAGGAGGGCCTGTGAGGTTGAGTTGTGGGGAGGAAGGGGGGTCTGGTGAGGTTGAGTTGTGGGGAGGAGAAAGGACCTGTGAGGTTGAGTTGTGGGGAGGAGAGGGGGCCTGTGAGATTGAGTTGTGGGGAGGAGGGGGTCCTGTGAGGTTGAGTTGTGGGGAGGAAGGGGGGCCTGTGCGATTCAGTTGTGGGGAGGAGAGGGGTCTGTAAGGTTGAATTGTGGGGAGGAAGGGGGGCCTGGTGAGGTTGAATTGTGGGGAGGAGAAAGGACCTGTGAGGTTGAGGTGTGGGGAGGAGAGGGGGCCTGTGAGTTTAAGTTGTGGGGAGGAGGGGGTCCTGTGAGGTTGAGTTGTGGGGAGGAAGGGGGGCCTGTGCGATTCAGTTGTGGGGAGGAGAGGGGGCCTGTGAGGTTGAGTTGTGGGGAGGAGGGGGGGCCTGTGAGCTTGAGTTGTGGGTAGGAGGGGGGACTGTGAGATTGAGTTGTGATGAGGAGGGGGGCCTGAGTGTGAGTTGTGGGGTGGAGGTGGGGCCTGTGAGGTAGAGTTGTGTGGAGGAGGGGGGTCTGTGAGGTTGAGTTGTGGGAAAGGGAGGGGGCCTGTGAGGCTGAGTTGTGGGGAGGAGAGGGGGCCTCTGAGGTTGAGTTGTGGGGAGGTGAGGGGGCCTGTGAGATTGAATTGTGGGGAGTAGGAGGGCCTGTGAGGTTGAGTTGTGGGGTGGAGGGGGTGCCTGTGAGGTTGAGTTGTGGGGAGGAGGGGGGGTCTGGTGAGGTTGGGTTGTGGGGAGGAGGGGGGTCCTGTGAGGTTGAGTTGTGGGGAGGGGAGGGGGCCTGTGAGGTTGAGTTATGGGGAAGGGAGGGGACCTGTGTGGTTAGTTGTGGGGAGGAAAGGGGGCGTGTGAGGTTGAGTTGTGGGGAGTGGATGGGGTCTCTGAGGTTGAGTTGTGGGCATGGGAGGGGGCCTGTGAGGTTGAGTTGTGGGGGAGGGAAGGGGGCCTGTGAGGTTGAGTTGTGGGGAGGAGAGGGGGCCTGTGAGATTGAATTGTGGGGAGTAGGGGGGCCTGTGAGGTTGAGTTGTGGGGAGGAGGGGGGTCTGGTGAGGTTGGGTTGTGGGGAGGAGGGGGGGCTGTGAGGTTGAGTTGTGGTGAGGAGGGGGGGCCTGTGTGGTTGAGTTGTGGGGAGGAGGGGGGGCCTGAGTTTGAGTTGTGGGGAGGAGGGGGGCCTGAGTTTGAGTTGTGGGGAGGAGGGGGGTCTGTGAGGTTGGGTTGTGGGGAGGAGGGGGGGTTGTGAGGTTGAGTTGTGGGGAGAAGTGGGGGCCTGTGAGGTTGAGGAGGGGGGGTTGTGAGGTTGAGGAGGGGGGGGCTGTGAGGTTGAGGAACTATTAAACAATTAATAGTTCCATATTAACATTGCAAAGTGTGCAGTTCCTAATTGAAATATGCTAATTCTTTCAGGTGTGTTGATGTTTGCTGACATCAGTTTTTTTAACTAACGGTTTTCTGCAGCTGTTACTGATTGACAGTTGGTCAGAAGCTTCCAGACTCACTCCGGAGTAGGTTGCTTTACCAAATCCTCCACATTTTGCAGCGTTTCAGAGAACAATTCTACTATTTTTGATTATTCTGAGGTAAAACCATTTCAATAATTAATTACTTTTGCATAGTTGAAACATTTTTTCACTTTTTGAATTTTTTTAATAAAGATTTTTTTTGAAACGGAATTTTTTTCAATTTTTTTTTAAAAAGAAAGATTTTTAATTTGGAAATTTGTGCTACACATTTAGTGAGAGGAAGGCTCTTAGTGGACGAAAAACAGTCCCCTGATGAGCAGTAATGACTGCGAAACATGTCGGGACCATTGTTTGCCTACAAAATAGGTTTTCGTAGCCCACATAAAGATCTGTACTCTTTACTTCGATGCAGATAGCACATTAAAAAAAATATATATATATTTTTTCATAACAACTTTTTCCTAATTTTTAAAAAATAATTTTTTTTTAAATTTGTTAACATTTTGTAATATCTACAAAAGAAGATTCCCCTTGTGATTTAACGGAGGGCTAGTCTACCAACCAATTCGAAATCTCTGCACAACTCTTCAGGTAGCATTTTTTAATACAAATATTTTTAATAAAAATAAATATAAAGTCTAACAAGGAATGATTCCTTCCACTAGATAGTCCACTATTAGACTACATTTGAATTGCAAAATCTCAGCAAGACCACTTTCAGGTACGTTACAATTTGGGAATAACTCCCAAAAACTTTAAAGCTATTTTCCAGTCTCGCACCTGATCGATCTCGTGCCCTCTATCTTTATCACATTAACATAGTTTGAAATACAATAATAATTAAATTAATATAAAAATAACAATTTTAAATTGTTTGTATTTTAGTTTACGTTTATTCGGTTTTTCCTCCCTCAATTTTTTTATGGATAACTAATGTTGCTTACATATAAATTATTTAGAATTATATAAGAAATTAACTCTTTCTGTTTTATTTTAAGGATGAATACCACCATCCTTTTCACGGAAGAAAATTTCTGTTTACCAGCAACCAAAATAATGTACAAAATGCTGCAATATATGCATCACCTGACTATAATAGAAGGAAATATCCCCTAGTATATTAAAAAATTATCCAAAACATTAATCAATTTGATTCGACCCATAGGAGTTACCCCGCAAATTAGTTCAAAATTGATAACAAATGCAAATAATTGGGCTCAAACTACTCAAACAATTCTTATAGACCATTACGTAACACATTTAAAAAGATTACTTAATAAATTAGAAAAAGATGTTAAGAAGGAGCGACCACAAGAGGCATTTGATATGGCAAAAAGGTGGTATAACAAAAACTTTAGACAAAATGCAAGATTCGAGATAATTGAAAAAACTCAGAACTACATTTTTAACTCAAATATTAACATTTCACCCACAGACACAAACGTCATTAACCCGCCGGAAACACAGGACATAGATTCGGATTTCCAATATGCAGCTCCAAGTCACAATAACAGTTTTACACCTTTACCACAATTCCCAACTTGTACCACACACCTCAATCTACTGACAACCCCAGTCCAGGCACAATCATGTGTCAACGCAACTGACAGTCCAATTATAAACACAACCAACGTAAGACACATACCAAATAAAACTTTACCCACTACCACGAATGACGAGACCAAATATATCATATTGCTACACCCCCATACATTTTACAAAAAGAAAAAATGGCTCTTAGTTCCAACAAAGTCTATTCTAATTATAGGTGACTCCAATCTGTCCGCTATTAAGAATTGTCCCAACCCTAATATTAAATTTGACAGTTTCCCCCGCGCAAAATTCATCCACATTACCTCCGTTCTACATAAATTAAAATCCCATCCCATAATAAATACAATAATATTTTCCATAGGCATTTTCAACCGTACACAAACATCTACCACTGCTATCAAACAACTACAAATCCTTTTAAAAATAGCCGCACATAAATTCCCCAGAACTAAAATCGTCATCACAGAAATTAATTTTAGCCAGAGACTTCCAGAAAAACAAATTCGAACAATTATCACCTTAAATGATTTTATTAGAAAAAAATGTTTCCTCCCAAGCATATCAAATAAAGTTTTTACTGTTTCACACAATAATATAACCTGGACAGAAGACACTGCCACGGCCATCCTTCACAATTGGTTACAATATATTTAAATTAATTAACATACAAAAAGAGGGATAGTGTCTATCAAGTATATACTGAACTGTGTTATGTAAAATTAGTTTGAAAGATTTTATATCGGAGAGTTTATATCGGGTGTACAGCGTGAATGGTGAACCGGGAAAAACAGGCATGTGTGTCTGTGCTGCAGTGAGTCTAAAAACCGTCAGTTGAGACCTGTTGTAGTAATGAGAAAGTAGTCGGTGAATTGGTCATTATGAGCTATTATTTTAAAATATTTTTATGGATCTTAGTCCTTTCATGGTGTGAATATTTAAACGGGAAGGGAAAAAGGTTTTTTGGGGAAATTTTTTTTTTTTTTTTTTTTAAAAGAGTAATCTGGGGTTTATATGGAAAGGGGTTTTATGGGGAGGGCTGGGGGATGTGATGGGTTGTTGGGGTGGGTCGTGGTGGGTTTTTAGTAAAGTTTTTTTATAGGGGTTGAGAGGTGGGGGGGTGTAGGTAAAGTGGGGGGCGGGGGATAGGAAGGTTGGGGTGGAGGGTGTATTACTGGGTTTGAGTGATGGGCAGGTTTTGGACAGGGCTGGAGTAGCGGGAGAAGGTTTGGATGAGGGAAGTTTCTAGCGTGGGAGGAGTTCCCAGATGGGGAGGGGGTTTCTATGGTTGGGATAAGGGGGAGTTTTAAGGAGAGGACTATCTTAAGGATGAAATGTTAATGAATAATATAGGGACAATGGGGGGAAGAAAAACTTGGTTTATAATATTAACCAATGTTTTTCCAGGAAATATTTGCGATTTATGGAAATGTGTATTTTTTTGTAGGTTACGTACAATATGTGGACTCGTATAGTTCTGGACTCGGAAGACTCGAGAAAAGAAAGGCCCTTCGGTTGTGTAAGTCTATCTTGATATTGGTATCCACATGAACTGAACACAATGGGCACTTGTAGAATCTGTTAGAGGTGGTTGTGTTTGTTAAAGGGTGGAATATTATAATAAATATGTAAGGGAGAATGACAATTTTCTGATCATTTTTAATTATTACCTAATGTACTTAACTGGAAATATTTATCATTTTGTTTAAACAAGGTTTGAAACTTCATGATTTATGTAGGGGGGCAAACGGTTTAGTGGGGGACGGGGTTTGTGAAGGGGCAGGCTGTTTGTGAATGAGGGGTATGTGAGGATGAGAGGGGGTGTGTGGGGAGGAGAGGGGGCCTGTGAGGTTGAGTTGTGGGGAGGAGGGGGGGCCTGTGAGGTTGAGTTGTGGGGAGGAGGGGGGGCCTGTGAGGTTGGGTTGTGGGGAGGAGGGTGGGCCTGTGAGGTTGTTGTGGGGAGGAGGGGGCCTGTTAGGTTGAGTTGTGGGGATAAGGGGGGGCCTGTGAGGTTGAGTTGTGGGGAATAGGGGGGCCTGTGAGGTTGAGTTGTGGGGAGGAGGGGGGCCTGTGAGGTTGAGTTGTGGGGAGAAGGGGGGCCTGTGAGGTTGAGTTGTGGGGAGGGGAGGGGGCCTGTGAGGTTGAGTTATGGGGAAGGGAGGGGACCTGTGTGGTTAGTTGTGGGGAGGAAAGGGGGCGTGTGAGGTTGAGTTGTGGGGAGTGGATGGGGTCTCTGAGGTTGAGTTGTGGGCATGGGAGGGGGCCTGTGAGGTTGAGTTGTGGGGGAGGGAAGGGGGCCTGTGAGGTTGAGTTGTGGGGAGGAGAGGGGGCCTGTGAGATTGAATTGTGGGGAGTAGGGGGGCCTGTGAGGTTGAGTTGTGGGGAGGAGGGGGGTCTGGTGAGGTTGGGTTGTGGGGAGGAGGGGGGGCTGTGAGGTTGAGTTGTGGTGAGGAGGGGGGGCCTGTGTGGTTGAGTTGTGGGGAGGAGGGGGGGCCTGAGTTTGAGTTGTGGGGAGGAGGGGGGCCTGAGTTTGAGTTGTGGGGAGGAGGGGGGTCTGTGAGGTTGGGTTGTGGGGAGGAGGGGGGGTTGTGAGGTTGAGTTGTGGGGAGAAGTGGGGGCCTGTGAGGTTGAGGAGGGGGGGTTGTGAGGTTGAGGAGGGGGGGGCTGTGAGGTTGAGGAACTATTAAACAATTAATAGTTCCATATTAACATTGCAAAGTGTGCAGTTCCTAATTGAAATATGCTAATTCTTTCAGGTGTGTTGATGTTTGCTGACATCAGTTTTTTTAACTAACGGTTTTCTGCAGCTGTTACTGATTGACAGTTGGTCAGAAGCTTCCAGACTCACTCCGGAGTAGGTTGCTTTACCAAATCCTCCACATTTTGCAGCGTTTCAGAGAACAATTCTACTATTTTTGATTATTCTGAGGTAAAACCATTTCAATAATTAATTACTTTTGCATAGTTGAAACATTTTTTCACTTTTTGAATTTTTTTAATAAAGATTTTTTTTGAAACTGAATTTTTTTCAATTTTTTTTAAAAAAGAAAGATTTTTAATTTGGAAATTTGTGCTACACATTTAGTGAGAGGAAGGCTCTTAGTGGACGAAAAACAGTCCCCTGATGAGCAGTAATGACTGCGAAACATGTCGGGACCATTGTTTGCCTACAAAATAGGTTTTCGTAGCCCACATAAAGATCTGTACTCTTTACTTCGATGCAGATAGCACATTAAAAAAAATATATATATATTTTTTCATAACAACTTTTTCCTAATTTTTAAAAAATAATTTTTTTAAAAATTTGTTAACATTTTGTAATATCTACAAAAGAAGATTCCCCTTGTGATTTAACGGAGGGCTAGTCTACCAACCAATTCGAAATCTCTGCACAACTCTTCAGGTAGCATTTTTTAATACAAATATTTTTAATAAAAATAAATATAAAGTCTAACAAGGAATGATTCCTTCCACTAGATAGTCCACTATTAGACTACATTTGAATTGCAAAATCTCAGCAAGACCACTTTCAGGTACGTTACAATTTGGGAATAACTCCCAAAAACTTTAAAGCTATTTTCCAGTCTCGCACCTGATCGATCTCGTGCCCTCTATCTTTATCACATTAACATAGTTTGAAATACAATAATAATTAAATTAATATAAAAATAACAATTTTAAATTGTTTGTATTTTAGTTTACGTTTATTCGGTTTTTCCTCCCTCAATTTTTTTATGGATAACTAATGTTGCTTACATATAAATTATTTAGAATTATATAAGAAATTAACTCTTTCTGTTTTATTTTAAGGATGAATACCACCATCCTTTTCACGGAAGAAAATTTCTGTTTACCAGCAACCAAAATAATGTACAAAATGCTGCAATATATGCATCACCTGACTATAATAGAAGGAAATATCCCCTAGTATATTAAAAAATTATCCAAAACATTAATCAATTTGATTCGACCCATAGGAGTTACCCCGCAAATTAGTTCAAAATTGATAACAAATGCAAATAATTGGGCTCAAACTACTCAAACAATTCTTATAGACCATTACGTAACACATTTAAAAAGATTACTTAATAAATTAGAAAAAGATGTTAAGAAGGAGCGACCACAAGAGGCATTTGATATGGCAAAAAGGTGGTATAACAAAAACTTTAGACAAAATGCAAGATTCGAGATAATTGAAAAAACTCAGAACTACATTTTTAACTCAAATATTAACATTTCACCCACAGACACAAACGTCATTAACCCGCCGGAAACACAGGACATAGATTCGGATTTCCAATATGCAGCTCCAAGTCACAATAACAGTTTTACACCTTTACCACAATTCCCAACTTGTACCACACACCTCAATCTACTGACAACCCCAGTCCAGGCACAATCATGTGTCAACGCAACTGACAGTCCAATTATAAACACAACCAACGTAAGACACATACCAAATAAAACTTTACCCACTACCACGAATGACGAGACCAAATATATCATATTGCTACACCCCCATACATTTTACAAAAAGAAAAAATGGCTCTTAGTTCCAACAAAGTCTATTCTAATTATAGGTGACTCCAATCTGTCCGCTATTAAGAATTGTCCCAACCCTAATATTAAATTTGACAGTTTCCCCCGCGCAAAATTCATCCACATTACCTCCGTTCTACATAAATTAAAATCCCATCCCATAATAAATACAATAATATTTTCCATAGGCATTTTCAACCGTACACAAACATCTACCACTGCTATCAAACAACTACAAATCCTTTTAAAAATAGCCGCACATAAATTCCCCAGAACTAAAATCGTCATCACAGAAATTAATTTTAGCCAGAGACTTCCAGAAAAACAAATTCGAACAATTATCACCTTAAATGATTTTATTAGAAAAAAATGTTTCCTCCCAAGCATATCAAATAAAGTTTTTACTGTTTCACACAATAATATAACCTGGACAGAAGACACTGCCACGGCCATCCTTCACAATTGGTTACAATATATTTAAATTAATTAACATACAAAAAGAGGGATAGTGTCTATCAAGTATATACTGAACTGTGTTATGTAAAATTAGTTTGAAAGATTTTATATCGGAGAGTTTATATCGGGTGTACAGCGTGAATGGTGAACCGGGAAAAACAGGCATGTGTGTCTGTGCTGCAGTGAGTCTAAAAACCGTCAGTTGAGACCTGTTGTAGTAATGAGAAAGTAGTCGGTGAATTGGTCATTATGAGCTATTATTTTAAAATATTTTTATGGATCTTAGTCCTTTCATGGTGTGAATATTTAAACGGGAAGGGAAAAAGGTTTTTTGGGGAAATTTTTTTTTTTTTTTTTTTTAAAAGAGTAATCTGGGGTTTATATGGAAAGGGGTTTTATGGGGAGGGCTGGGGGATGTGATGGGTTGTTGGGGTGGGTCGTGGTGGGTTTTTAGTAAAGTTTTTTTATAGGGGTTGAGAGGTGGGGGGGTGTAGGTAAAGTGGGGGGCGGGGGATAGGAAGGTTGGGGTGGAGGGTGTATTACTGGGTTTGAGTGATGGGCAGGTTTTGGACAGGGCTGGAGTAGCGGGAGAAGGTTTGGATGAGGGAAGTTTCTAGCGTGGGAGGAGTTCCCAGATGGGGAGGGGGTTTCTATGGTTGGGATAAGGGGGAGTTTTAAGGAGAGGACTATCTTAAGGATGAAATGTTAATGAATAATATAGGGACAATGGGGGGAAGAAAAACTTGGTTTATAATATTAACCAATGTTTTTCCAGGAAATATTTGCGATTTATGGAAATGTGTATTTTTTTGTAGGTTACGTACAATATGTGGACTCGTATAGTTCTGGACTCGGAAGACTCGAGAAAAGAAAGGCCCTTCGGTTGTGTAAGTCTATCTTGATATTGGTATCCACATGAACTGAACACAATGGGCACTTGTAGAATCTGTTAGAGGTGGTTGTGTTTGTTAAAGGGTGGAATATTATAATAAATATGTAAGGGAGAATGACAATTTTCTGATCATTTTTAATTATTACCTAATGTACTTAACTGGAAATATTTATCATTTTGTTTAAACAAGGTTTGAAACTTCATGATTTATGTAGGGGGGCAAACGGTTTAGTGGGGGACGGGGTTTGTGAAGGGGCAGGCTGTTTGTGAATGAGGGGTATGTGAGGATGAGAGGGGGTGTGTGGGGAGGAGAGGGGGCCTGTGAGGTTGAGTTGTGGGGAGGAGGGGGGGCCTGTGAGGTTGAGTTGTGGGGAGGAGGGGGGGCCTGTGAGGTTGGGTTGTGGGGAGGAGGGTGGGCCTGTGAGGTTGTTGTGGGGAGGAGGGGGCCTGTTAGGTTGAGTTGTGGGGATAAGGGGGGGCCTGTGAGGTTGAGTTGTGGGGAATAGGGGGGCCTGTGAGGTTGAGTTGTGGGGAGGAGGGGGGCCTGTGAGGTTGAGTTGTGGGGAGAAGGGGGGCCTGTGAGGTTGAGTTGTGGGGAGGAAGGGGGCCTGTGAGGTTGAGTTGTGGGGAGGAGTCGGGGCCTGTGAGGTTGAGTTGTGGGGAGGAGGGGGGGCCTGTGAGGTTTAGTTGTGGGGAGGAGTCGGGGCCTGTGAGGTTGAGTTGTGGGGAGGAGGGGGGGGCCTGTGAGGTTGAGTTGTGGGGAGGAGGAGGTGCTGTGAGGTTGAGGAGGGGGGGGCCCTGTGAGATTGTATTGTGGGGAGAAGGGGGGCCTGTGAGGTTGAGTTGTGGGGAGGAAGGGGGCCTGTGAAGTTGAGTTGTGGGGAGGAGTAGGGGCCTGTGAGATTGAGTTGTGGGGAGGAGGGGGGCCTGTGAGGTTGACTTGTGGGGAGGAGGGGGGGGTCCTATGAGGTTGAGTTGTGGGGAGGAGGGGGGGCCTGTGCAATTGTGTTGTGGGGAGGAAGAGGGGCCTGTGAGGTTGAGTTGTGGGGAGGAGGTAGGGGCGTGTGAGGTTGAGTTGTGGGGAGGAGTAGGGGCCTGTGAGGTTGAGTTGTGGGGAGGAGCGGGGGTCTGTGAGGTGAGTTGTGGGGAGGAGGGGGTGTCTGTGCGGTTCAGTTGTGGGGAGGAGGAAGGGAGGCCTGTGAGGTTGAGTTGCGGGGAGGAAGGGGGTTCTGGTGAGGTTGAGTTGTGGGGAGGAGAAAGGACCTGTGAGGTTGAGTTGTGGGGAGGAGAGGGGGCCTGTGAGGTTGAGTTGTGGGGAGGAGGGGTCCTGTGAGGTTGAGTTGTGGGGAGGAGGGGGGGGCCTGTGAGCTTGAGTTGTGGGTAGGAGGGGGGGTCTGTGTGGTTGAGTTGTGGGGAGGAGTGGGGGCCTGTGAGATTGAATTGTGGGGAGAAAGGGGGTCTGTGAAGTTGAGTTGTGGGGAGGAGGAAGGGGGGCCTGTGAGGTTGAGTTGTGGTGAGGAGGGGGGCCTGAGGTTGAGTTGTGGGGTGGAGGGGGGCCTGTGAGGTTGGGTTGTGTGGAGGAGGGGGGTCTGTGAGGTTGACTTGTGGGGAGAAGGGGGGGCCTGTGAGGTTGAGTTGTGGGGAGGAAGGGGACCTGTGAGGTTGAGGAGGGGGGGGGCTGTGCGGTTGAGTTGTGGTGAGGAGGGGGGGGACCTGTGAGGTTGAGTTGTGGGCATGGGAGGGGGCCTGTGAGGTTGAGTTGTGGGCATGGGAGGGGGCCTGTGAGGTTGAGTTGTGGGGAGGAGAGGGGGCCTGTGTGATTGAATTGTGGGAAGTAGGGGGGCCTGTGAGGTGGAGTTGTGGCGTGGAGGGGGGGCCTGTGAGGTTGAGTTGTGGGGAGGAGGGGGGTCTGGTGAGGTTGGGTTGTGGGGAGGAGGGGGGTCCTGTGAGGTTGAGTTGTGGGAATGGGAGGGGGCCTGTGAGTTTGACTTGTGGGGAGGAGGGGGGGGCTGTGAGGTTGAGGAGGGGGGGCTGTGAGGTTGAGGAGGGGGGGGCTGTGAGGTTGAGGAGGGGGGGCTGTGAGGTTGAGGAGGGTGGGGCCTGTGCGGTTGAGTTGTGGTGAGGAGGGGGGGCCTGTGAGGTTGAGTTGTGGGGAGGGGAGGGGCCCTGTGAAGTTGAGTTGTGGGGGAGGGGAGGGGGCCTGTGAGGTTGAGTTGTAGGGGAAAAAAGGGGGCCTTTGTGAGCGGGACAGGGGAGTTGTTGGGGGGAGAAGGGGCCTTTTTGAGGGGGATGGGAGTTGTGGGGGGGGGAGAGAGTGTGTGTGAGGAGGGCAGGGTGTGTGTGTGAGGAGGGCAGGGTGTGTGTGTGAGGAGGGCAGGGGGGGTGTGAGGAGGGCAGGGGGGTGTGAGGAGGGCAGGGGGGGTGAGGAGGGCAGGGGGGGTGTGAGGAGGGCAGGGGGGTGTGAGGAGGGCAGGGGGGTGTGAGGAGGGCAGGAGGGTGTGAGGAGGGCAGGGGGTGTGAGGAGGGCAGGGGGTGTGAGGAGGGCAGGGGGGTGTGAGGAGGGCAGGGGGCTGTGAGGAGGGCAGGGGGGTGTGAGGAGGGCAGGGGGGGGTGAGGAGGGCAGGGGGGGGTGAGGAGGGCAGGGGGGGGGTGAGGAGGGCAGGGGGGGGTGAGGAGGGCAGGGGGGGGTGAGGAGGGCAGGGGGGTGAGGAGGGCAGGGGGGTGAGGAGGGCAGGGGGGTGAGGAGGGCAGGGGGGTGAGGAGGGCAGGGGGGTGAGGAGGGCAGGGGGTGAGGAGGGCAGGGGGGTGAGGAGGGCAGGGGGGTGAGGAGGGCAGGGGGGGTGAGGAGGGCAGGGGGGTGAGGAGGGCAGGGGGGTGAGGAGGGCAGGGGGGGTGAGGAGGGCAGGGGGGGTGAGGAGGGCAGGGGGGTGTGAGGAGGGCGGGGGGGTGAGAAGGGCAGGGTGGTGTGAGGAGGGCAGGGGGGTGAGGAGGGCAGGGGGGGTGAGGAGGGCAGGGGGGGTGAGGAGGGCAGGGGGGGTGAGGAGGGCAGGGGGGGTGAGGAGGGCAGGGGGGGTGAGGAGGGCAGGGGGGGTGAGGAGGGCAGGGGGGGTGAGGAGGGCAGGGGGGGTGAGGAGGGCAGGGGGGGTGAGGAGGGCAGGGGGGGTGAGGAGGGCAGGGGGGGGTGAGGAGGGCAGGGGGGTGAGGAGGGCAGGGGGGTGAGGAGGGCAGGGGGGTGAGGAGGGCAGGGGGGTGAGGAGGGCAGGGGGGTGAGGAGGGCAGGGGGGTGAGGAGGGCAGGGGGGTGAGGAGGGCAGGGGGGGTGAGGAGGGCAGGGGGGTGTGAGGAGGGCGGGGGGTGAGAAGGGCAGGGTGGTGTGAGGAGGGCAGGGGGGTGAGGAGGGCAGGGGGGGTGAGGAGGGCAGGGGGGGTGAGGAGGGCAGGGGGTGAGGAGGGCAGGGGGGTGAGGAGGGCAGGGGGGTGAGGAGGGCAGGGGGGTGAGGAGGGCAGGGGGGTGAGGAGGGCAGGGGGGTGAGGAGAGCAGGGGGGTGAGGAGGGCAGGGGGGGGGTGAGGAGGGCAGGGGGGTGAGGAGGGCAGGGGGGTGAGGAGGGCAGGGGGGTGAGGAGGGCGGGGGCTGAGGAGGGCAGGGGGTGAGGAGGGCAGGGGGTGAGGAGGGCAGGGGGTGAGGAGGGCAGGGGGGTGAGGAGGGCAGGGGGGTGAGGAGGGCAGGGGGGTGAGGAGGGCAGGGGGGGTGAGGAGGGCAGGGGGGGTGAGGAGGGCAGGGGGGGTGAGGAGGGCAGGGGGGGTGAGGAGGGCAGGGGGTGAGGAGGGCAGCGGGTGAGGAGGGCAAGGGGGGTGAGGAGGGCAGGGGGTGTGTGAGGAGGGCAGGGGGTGTGTGAGGAGGGCAGGGGGTGTGTGAGGAGGGCAGGGGGGTGTGAGGAGGGCAGGGGGGGTGTGAGGAGGGCAGGGGGGGTGAGGAGGGCGGGGGGGGTGAGGAGGGCAGGGGGGTGTGTGTGAGGAGGGCAGGGGGGTGTGTGTGAGGAGGGCAGGGGTGTGTGTGTGAGGAGGGCAGGGGGTGTGTGAGAGGAGGGCAGGGGGTGTGTGTGAGAGGAGGGCAGGGTGTGTGTGTGAGAGGAGGGCAGGGGGTGTGTGTGAGGAGGGCAGGGTGTGTGTGTGAGGAGGGCAGGGGGTGTGTGTGAGGAGGGCAGGGGGTGTGTGTGAGGCGGGCAGGGGATGTGTGAGAGGAGGGCAGGGGGTGTGTGTGAGGAGGGCAGGGGGTGTGTGTGTGAGGAGGGCGGCAGGGGGTGTGTGTGTGAGGAGGGCGGCAGGGGGTGTGTGTGTGTGAGGAGGGCGGCAGGGGGTGTGTGTGTGAGGAGGGCGGCAGGGGGTGTGTGTGTGAGGAGGGCGGCAGAGTGTGTGTGTGTGTGAGGAGGGTGGCAGGGTGTGTGTGTGTGTGAGGAGGGCAGCAGGGGGTGGGTGTGTGAGGAGGGCGGCAGGGGGTGGGTGTGTGAGGAGGGCAGCAGGGGGTGTGTGTGTGAGGAGGGCGGCAGGGTGTGTGTGTGTGAGGAGGGCGGCAGGGGGTGTGTGTGAGGAGGGCGGCAGGGGGTGTGTGTGAGGAGGGCGGCAGGGGGTGTGTGTGAGGAGGGCGGCAGGGGGTGTGTGTGAGGAGGGCGGCAGGTATTGTGTGTGAGGAGGGCGGCAGGGGGTGTGTGTGAGGAGGGCGGCAGGGGGGGTGTGTGAGGAGGGCGGCAGGGGGTGTGTGAGGAGGGCGGCAGGGTGTGTGTGTGTGAGGAGGGCGGCAGGGGGTGTGTGTGTGAGGAGGGCGGCAGGGGGTGTGTGTGTGAGGAGGGCGGCAGGGGGTGTGTGTGTGAGGAGGGCGGCAGGGGGTGTGTGTGTGAGGAGGGCGGCAGGGGGTGTGTGTGTGAGGAGGGCGGCAGGGGGTGTGTGTGTGAGGAGGGCGGCAGGGGGTGTGTGTGTGAGGAGGGCGGCAGGGGGTGGTGTGTGTGAGGGCGGCGGGGGGGGGGTGAGGAGGGCGGTGGGGGGGGTGTGTGAGGAGGGCGGTAGGGGGGTGTGTGTGAGGAGGGCGGTAGGGGGGTGTGTGAGGAGGGCGGCAGGGGGCGTGTGTGTGAGGAGGGCGGCAGGGGGTGTGTGTGAGGAGGGCGGCAGGGGGTGTGCGTGTGAGGAGGGCGGCAGGGGGGGTGTGTGTGGAGGGTAGGGGGTTTCTGAGGGGGACAAAAAGTTGGAAGATAGTACGTGGGAAGCAAAGATTCGATTGTAGTTGTATAAGGAGGAGGTTGGGAGAATAGTTTATTTAAAAATTATAAATGTGTTGTGTTAGGGTTATGGATTAAGGTTTTAACTAATATCACAGATGAATAAACATATGAGGACATCCAATTAAAATATCTATTAAGTTATATAATCTTTTGCACCAATTCAATGTCCGGACGTGTAACTAAGAAAACATTTTAGATCTAGAGTGTTGAGTCCTAAAGAGATAAAGGGGGACATAATAACCGGGAAGATAATACAGGGAAAGATTATGGAAAGGAAGGAGATATGAACAATTGTAATATATAAATAAGAAACAGAGAAATAGATACGTGTATTATGACACTACTTGGAACAAGTTAATGTTATACGTGGCTCTCGTCAAGGTTAGGATTCCGGGTTACGGACAGATGGGTGGTTTCATTTTTTTCTGCACCCAATAAGGGATACAGCGCCGAAGCGTCTGCCACTTTACTGGCGCACGTTCAACATTCTTTTCCGCATAGGATTTTACGTCATCTTGTTTCACGGAACTGAGCACATATTTAGAAATTTAAGGTAAATGAAAGTTGGAAAATAGTACGTGAGCAGCGAAGATTAGATTGTAGTTATATAAGAAGGTTGGGATGAAAGTTTATTTAAAAATTGTAAATGTGTTATGTTAGGGTTATGGATTAAGGTTTCAACTAATATCTCAAATGAAGGAACCTATGTAAGTCATTGAATTAAAATATCTATTAAGTTATATAGTTTTTTGAACAGATTCAATGTTCGAACGTGTAACTAAGAAAGCTTATTAGATATAGAGTCAGGGTTCTAAACAGATATGGGGGACATTATAAAAGTGAGGATAATACCAGGGAAGATTATGGATAGGGCTGGAGATATGAAGAATTGTAGGATAGATATAAGAATCAGAGAAAAAAATATATGTGTATTATGACACTACTTGGAACAAGTTAATGTTATACGTGGCATTCGTCAAGGTTAGGATTCTGGGTTAGGGTTAGAACAAAGAACAAACAAAGAACAAAGAAATGTACAGCACAGGAACAGGCCCTTCGGCCCTCCAAGCCCATGCTGCCCGACGAAACTACAATCTTCTACACTCCCTGGGTCCGTATCCCTCTATTCCCATCCTATTCATGTATTTGTCAAGATGCCCCTTAAATGTCACTATCGTCCCTGCTTCCACCACCTCCTCCGGTAGCGAGTTCCAGGCACCCACTACCCTCTGCGTAAAACACTTGCCTCGTAAATCTCCTCTGAACCTTGCCCCTCTCACCTTAAACCTATGCCCCCTAGTAATTGACCCCTCTACCCTGGGGAAAAGCCTCTGACTATCCACTCTGTCTATGCCCCGCATAATTTTGTAAACCTCTATCAGGTCTCCCCTCAACCTCCTTCGTTCCAGTGAGAACAAACCGAGTTTATTCAACCATTCATCATAGCTAATGCCCTCCATACCAGGCAACATTCTGGTAAATCTCTTCTGCACCCTCTCTAAAGCCTCCACATCCTTCTGGTAGTGTGGCGACCAGAATTGAACAGTATACTCCAAGTGTGGCCTAACTAAGGTTCTATACAGCTGCAACATGACTTGCCAATTCTAAACTCAATGCCCCGGCCAATGAAGGCAAGCATGCCATATGCCTTCTTGACTACCTTCTCCACCTGTGTTGCCCCTTTCAATGACCTGTGGACATGTACTCCTAGATCTCTTTGACTTTCAATACTCTTGAGGGTTCTACCATTCACTGTATATTCCCTACCTGCATTAGACCTTCCAAAATGCATTACCTCACATTTGTCCGGATTAAACTCCATCTCCCATCTCTCCGCCGAAGTCTCCAAACAATCTAAATCCTGCTGTATCCTCCGACAGTCCTCATCGCTATCTGCAATTCCACCAACCTTTGTGTCGTCTGCAAACTTACTAATCAGACCAGTTACATTTTCCTCCAAATCATTTATATATACTACAAAGAGCAAAGGTCCCAGCACTGATCCCTGTGGAACACCACTGGTCACAGCCCTCCAATGAGAAAAGCATCCTCCCATTGCTACTCTCTGCCTTCTATGGCCTAGCCAGTTCTGTATCCACCTTGCCAGCTCACCCCTGATCCCGTGTGACTTCACCTTTTGTACTAGTCTACCATGAGGGACCTTGTCAAAGGCCTTACTGAAGTCCATATAGACAACATCCACCGCCCTACCTGCATCAATCATCTTAGTGACCTCCTCGAAAAACTCTATCAAGTTAGTGAGACACGACCCCCCCTTCACAAAACCGTGCTGCCTCTCACTAATACGTCCATTTGCTTCCAAATGGGAGTAGATCCTGTCTCGAAGAATTCTCTCCAGTAATTTCCCTACCACTGAAGTAAGGCTCACCGGCCTGTAGTTCCCGGGATTATCCTTGCTACCCTTCTTAAACAGAGGAACAACATTGGCTATTCTCCAGTCCTCCGGGACATCCCCTGAAGACAGCGAGGATCCAAAGATTTCTGTCAAGGCCTCAGAAATTTCCTCTCCAGCCTCCTTCAGTATTCTGGGGTAGATCCCATCAGGCCCTGGGGACTTATCTACCTTAATATTTTTTAAGACCCCCAACACCTCGTCTTTTTGGATCTCAATGTGACCCAGGCTATCGACACACCCTTCTCCAGACTTAACATCTACCAATTTCTTCTCTTTGGTGAATACTGATGCAAAGTATTCATTTAGTACCTCGCCCATTTCCTCTGGCTCCACACATAGATTCCCTTGCCTATCCTTCAGTGGGCCAACCCTTTCCCTGGCTAGCCTCTTGCTTTTTATGTACGTGTAAAAAGCCTTGGGATTTTCCTTAACCCTATTTGCCAATGACTTTTCGTGACCCCTTCTAGCCCTCCTGACTCCTTGCTTAAGTTCCTTCCTACTTTCCTTATATTCCACGCAGGCTTTGTCTGTTCCCAGCCTTTTAGCCCTGACAAATGCCTCCTTTTTCTTTTTGACGAGGCCTACAATATCTCTCGTCATCCAAGATCCCGAAAATTGCCATATTTATCCTTCTTCCTCACAGGAACATGCCGGTCCTGAATTCCTTTCAACTGCCACTTGAAAGCCTCCCACATGTCAGATGTTGATTTGCCCTCAAACATCCGCCCCCAATCTATGTTCTTCAGTTCCCGCCTAATATTGTTATAATTAGCCTTCCCCCAATTTAGCACATTCATCCTAGGACCAGTCTTATCCTTGTCCACCAGTACTTTAAAACTTACTGAATTGTGGTCACTGTTACCGAAATGCTCCCCTACTGAAACATCTACCACCTGGCCGGGCTCATTCCCCAATACCAGGTCCAGTACCGCCCCTTCCCTAGTTGGACTGTCTACATATTGTTTTAAGAAGCCCTCCTGGATGCTCCTTACAAACTCCGCCCCGTCTAAGCCCCTGGCACTAAGTGAGTCCCAGTCAATATTGGGGAAGTTGAAGTCTCCCATCACCACAACCCACAACCCTGTTGTTTTTACTCTTTTCCAAAATCTGTCTACCTATCTGCTCCTCTATCTCCCGCTGGCTGTTGGGAGGCCTGTAGTAAACCCCCAACATTGTGACTGCATCCCTTCTTATTCCTGATCTCTACCCATATAGCCTCACTGCCCTCTGAGGTGTCCTCTCGCAGTACAGCTGTGATATTCTCCCGAACCAGGAGCGCAACTCCGCCTCCCCTTTTACATCCCCCTCTATCCCGCCTGAAACATCTAAATCCTGGAACGTTTAGCTGCCAATCCTGCCCTTCCCTCAACCAGGTCTCTGTAATGGCAACAACATCATAGTTCCAAGTACTAATCCAAGCTCTAAGTTCATCTGCCTTACCCGTAATACTTCTTGCATTAAAACATATGCACTTCAAGCCACCAGACCCGTTGTGTTCAGCAACTTCTCCCTGTCTGCTCTGCCTCAGAGCCACACTGTCCCTATTCCCTAGTTCTCCCTCAATGCTCTCACCTTCTGACCTATTGCTCCCGTGCCCACCCCACTGCCATACTAGTTTAAACCCTCCCGTGTGACACTAGCAAACCTCGCGGCCAGGATATTTATGCCTCTCCGGTTTAGATGCAATCCGTCCTTCTTATACAGGTCACACCTGCCACGGAAGAGCTCCCAGTGGTCCAGATAATGGAAACCCTCCCTCCTACACCAGCTGTTTAGCCACGTGTTTAGCTGCTCTATCTTCCTATTTCTAGTCTCACTGGCACGTGGCACAGGGAGTAATCCTGAGATTACAACCCTCGAGGTCCTGTCTTTTAACTTTCTGCCTAGCTCCCTGAACTCCTGCTGCAGGACCTCATGCCCCTTCCTGCCTATGTCGTTAGTACCAATATGTACAACGACCTCTGCCTGTTTGCCCTCCCCCTTCAGGATGCCCTCTACCTGTTCGGAGACATCCTGGACCCTGGCACCAGGGAGGCAACATACCATCCTGGAGTCTCTTTCACGTCCACAGAAGCGCCTATCTGTGCCCCTGACTATAGTGTCCCCTATTACTATTACTCTTCTGCGCTTTGACCCTCCCTTCTGAACATCAGAGCCAGCCGTGGTGCCACTGCTCTGACTGCTGCTGTTTTCCCGATAGGCTATCCCCCCCGACAGTATCCAAAGGGGTATATCTGTTCGAGAGGGGGACAACCACAGGGGATTCCTGCACTGACTGCCTGCCCTTTCTGGTGGTCACCCATTTCTCTGCCTGCACCTTGGGTGTGACCACATTTACATAACTGCGATCTATGACGCTTTCCGCCACATGCATGCTCCTAAGTGCATCCAATTGCTGCTCCAACCGAACCATGCGGTCTGTGAGGAGCTCCAGTTGGGTGCACTTTCTGCAGATGAAGCCATCTTAGATAGAGTCAATGGATGGGAGGCTGGTTTGCGTGATGGACTGGGCTACATTCACGACCTTGGGCAGAGCAGGATCCATACCAAGCTATAATACAACCAGAAAGAATGCTTTCAATGGTGCATCTGTAAAAGTTGGAGAGAGTCGTAGCTGACATGTCAAATTTCCTCAGGCTTCTGAGAAAGTAGAGTCGTTGGTGGGCTCTCTTAACAATATTGTCAGCATGGGGGACCAGGACAGGTTGTTGGTAATCTGGACACCTAAAAACCTGAAGCTCTCAGTTCAGCAGGTAATTGGGATGACAAATGGGATGTTGGTCTTTATTTCAAATGGAATGGGATGTAAAAATAGGGAAGTCCTGCTAAAACGATCCTGTGAATAGTTACATAGAAAATAGGAGCAGGAGGTCATTCGACCCTTTGGGCCTGCTCCGCTTTCATTATGACCATGGCTGATCATCCGATTCAATATCCTGATCCCGCCTCCCTCCTCTCACCCTCCCTCCCCCTCCTTATCTGTAGAGACTGGGTCATTAAGTATGTTCAAGTTTAAGATAGACAGATTTTTAATCAGTAAGAGAATCGGGGGTTATGGGGATAAGGCGGTAAAGTGGAGTTCAAGAACATATCAGATCAGCCATGATCTCATTGAATAACAGAGCAGATTTAATGGGCCGAATGGCCTACTTCTATTCCTACCTCTTGTGGACAAGCTAGATTTGGAATAGGATGAGCTGCTGATGGGGAGATGAAGAGGGGTGAGCGGAGGGTCAGGTGCAGCATAAATACTGACACAGACCAACTGAGCCGACTCAATGGAATAGAGACAAATGTATTTATTTTAGATTTACTTGTCATGGCAGGGAAAACACTATTTGAAATGAAAATGAAATGAAAATCGCTTATTGTCACAAGTAGGCTTCAAATGGCGTTACTGTGACTTTACTGTAAATTAAGTTTACTATCCAGAATAAAATAAATGTACTACATCTGCTTTTGTGAATCACTTCTGTCAAGACGTGCAGTCCCCATCACAAAACCGGCCCACTGGAAGCAAAGTCGGAAGACTGGCCAGTCCAGTAGAAAGAAACTCTCTGACTCTCCAACCATCAGAATGAACATGGTTCATTCCTGGATGTGATTCACAGCAGCAATAACAGCAGAATCCAACCCCTGTCATCACTTATGGACTTGCTGGTGTCTCAGCAGGTTGGATACTTGGGTGAATCCTTTACCACAGTCAAAGCAGATGAATGGCCTTTCTCCAGTGTGAACTCGCTGATGCAGGCGCAGGGTCTATGAATCACGGAATCGCTTCTCACACTGACAGCAGATGAATGACCTGTCCCTGCTGCCAACTCGCTGGTGTCTCAGCAGATTAGATAAATGACTGAATCCCTTCCCACACTCGGAGCAAGTGAAAGGCCTCTCCCCAGTGTGAAGTCGCTGGTGTGTGTGCAGGTTGGATGAATTGGT
Organism: Scyliorhinus torazame; assembly: GCF_047496885.1. Lineage (NCBI taxonomy): Eukaryota > Metazoa > Chordata > Chondrichthyes > Carcharhiniformes > Scyliorhinidae > Scyliorhinus > Scyliorhinus torazame. Next base: position 93,429,835 of record NC_092711.1, read on the forward strand.
GAATCCCTTTCCACATTCAGAGCAGGTGAACGGTCTGTCCCCAGTGTGAACTCGCTGGTGTCTCAGCAGATTGGATGACTGTGTGAATCCCTTCCCATAGTCAGAACAAATGAACGGCCTCTCTCCAATGTGACTGCGTTGATGAGTTTCCAGTGTAGAGGGCGTACAGAATCCCTTCCCACAGTCCCCATATTTCCATGGTTTCTCCACAGTGCAAGTGTCCAATGCCTCTCCAAATTCAATGATCAGTTAAAGCCTCATCAATGCACAAAACCCTTGTATGGTCTCTCCTCAATGTGAATGGTGCAAAGTTTTAACAGGCTATGTCAAGGTAAAACTCTTCCGCACTCAGTTTGCTGGAACACTCTCACTCGGGGGGAGAGGGGGGTTGTCTGATTGCCTTTCTAGTCACACCGATTTTGAAAACCTTTTGAAGCAGACAAACATTTCTCTTTTGAGAGTCAAAGGCCAATGATATTCATGTCCCAGTGAACTCAGTGACTCTCAGATCCTGACGTGATGATTAATTCAAGATTTCTGTCTCCAAATTCTCTACTTCTAACGTCCTGTAAAAGGAGTTTAGAAAAGTTATCACCGTCAGTCCAGGATAGACATTCAGAACAGATAATTCTAGTTCCAATGGAACATTCTTTCCGCTCTTATTTTAAAGAAAGCTGTAAATCTCCATCCACACACACACTGTTCTCAATCTGCTGTACACCCTCCCAATTCTCCTGTAGGTGACAATTTGTGCGACTCCTCTACAGATCCATGCTCACCATTTCCTGTCGAGTACAGCACTAAAAATCTTGATGCAGATGCTAGACTAAAAACATACACGTTTAAATCCCGGATTAAAAATCTGTTTCACCTACAGTACTGTATTGCTTGATCAGAGTTTAATGAGCCATAGCAGTAGAAATAGATTAAGATAATGATTGTTTATGAACACAAACACGCTGCCTACAAGGGTGGTGAATGCAGAGACATTCAACTACATCAAACAGGAATTCAATGGGTAATTGAAAGAAATATACTTGAAGGACTATGGGGATATGGACAGTGAATAGGACTGACTGGATTCCTTGACTGAAAGACAACATGGACTCGAGTTGTCAAATGGGACTCCTGTGCTGTAATGGTTCTATGACTGGAGATATACAACACAGCTACAGTAACAGACAGAAGTAATAATGAATGTATTTCATGAGGGGAGCACGGTAGAACAGTGGTTACCACAGTTGCTTCACAGCTCCAGGGTCCCAGGTTCGATTCCTGACTTGGGTCTCTGCAGAGTCCGTATGTTCTCCCAGTGTCTGCGTGGGTTTCCTCCAGGTGCTCCGGTTTCCTCCCACAGTCCAAAGATGTGCCGGTTAGGTGGATTGCCCATGATAAATTGCCCTTTGTGTCCAAAAAGGTTGGGTTATTGAGTTACGGGGATAGGGTGGAGGCGTGTGCTTAGGTGGGGTGCAGTTTCCAAGGGCTGGTGCAGACTCGATGGGCCGAATGGCCTCCTTCTGCACGGCAAATTTTGAAAAATGACAGACTTTATAACGAGACATATCTCTGTCTTATATTAATTCATTATGTCAGCCACAAAACCCTTTAGTTGTGAACATCAGAAAAGAGACCATCCTTTAAGTCAGACAAATAAATGGACCAAGTTGATGGAGCAAAGAATGTCACTGTCTTCGAGAGAGAGAGAACTGGGCCAACCTTTCCAGAGTCTGCACCCTCCCTGGATTCACTTCCTTTCCCTCCAGTTCCTGCAGGTCAATCATTTAAGGTCAGAATGAGAAAAGAAGTGGAAAGGGGACGAAAAGAAGTGGAAAGGGGACGAAAAGACGTGTTTTACTCACAGGTGTGGGACAGAGGATGAAACTTTAGCTTGTGTTAATCTTAATCTTCAGTCACAGATGGAGGAGCAGCAGCTTTGCTGGGCAGGAATGAGCAGATTCACAAGCTCCAGACTCAGACAATAGAGGAAGCTCCTTGTCGCCATTAGTACAAAGCTCGTATATTGATTGGCTGCAATCACCGGAAGAGCACTTCCGGTGTGCCAGGTCTTCCCATTGGCTAAGCTCAGCTCCGACCACTATGAGAGGGTGGAACCTGAGCCCACGTGGTGCTGGGAGGCACTTTGACCTCCAGACGCGCTGAGCTGTTGTCCAATCTGCTGTATCTTGCTTCTGCAACCAGTGATATCCTCCTGCTGGCTGGGAACGCCCCTCTGAGGCATTGTGACGTCACAATGGACCCCGGCTTGAATCAGCCAATAGGAATCACTGTTGTTCACAGGGACATCTTCAGCACCACCCTCCCCATCATCTCATGGAGCCAAGTTTTCCAGGGAAACGGTCCGGCCAATGGGGTGGCTCTTGAAAACCGGAAGGACTCTGATCCTCCAGCTTGTGAATGAAGGTTGAGTTTAAATACAGACTGAAACCTCCTGTATCCAACATCTGTGAATAAAACACTTTCTTTTCTCCCATTTCCAATTCTTTTCTAATTCTAGGTTCAAATTTGAACTGGCCATTTAAAAAGGATGCCTTGACTTGCTGACTTGAATCACCCCTTTTTCCCCTTGTGTAACACTGTCTGAAAATAGACATCAGGCTGATCAATGTACTGAAAGTACCTCTGCCAGTCGATGAGCAGAGATAATGTTCACCCCCCTATAATTCTGCTGTAAATAATTTATCTCACAAACTAATGGACAGATATCACCAAACATTGGTACACCGACAGAGTATGACCCATGCAAGAGCTGATCTATTTTTTGTTAAGACCAGGATCTCTATTTTTTTTTATTAAAAGTATCCGTTCACAATGGAAGATCAGACAAATTGACCTTTTCTTTGAGATTGTTGTGATTTGTTTTGAATGTTAATTGTGTGAGAATGTTTGTCGATTATCTTCACTGCTGGGAAAGAATTTGAAATGAAATGAAAATCACTCGTCACAAGTAGGCTTCAAATGAAGTTACTGTGAAAAGCCCCTAGTCGCCACATTCCGGCGCCTGTTCGGGGAGGCTGGTACGGGAATTGAATCGTGCTGCTGGCCTGCTTTAAAAGCCAGTGATTTAGCCCAGTGTGCTAAACTGAATTTGTCACAGCTGTCCAAATATCAGCAGAGTTTTCAGAGCAGTTTTTGGATCAGGATTTTCCTGAAACCTCATTGTGAGACAGTACCCTTACTAAGTAAATGTACTGTTTTTAAGGTTCAGAGTTACAAAACCTGATTTCATTCCTGTCGGTAACAATAGATCTCAAAAACTAATGGAAGGGGTTGAACAAAACATGGCACACAAATAGGCTATGGCCTAAGGAAGAAATAATTGAATTTGTTAAGCATGTGGATTATACAAAGATTATAAATAAATAAAAGTACAGCACAGGGACAGGCCCTTCGGCCCTCCAAACCTGTGCCGACCACGTTGCCCATGTAACCTAAAACCTTCAACACATCCAGGGTCCGTAGCCCTGTTTCCCCACCCGATTTATGTATTTGTCAAAACACCCCTTAAACATCACTATCGTACCTGCTTCCACCACCTTCTCTGGCAGCAAGTTCCAGGCACCCAATACCCTCTGTGAAAAAAACTTCTCTCACGCATCTCCTCTAAACTTTCCCCTTGCACCTTAAACCTTTGTCCCTGAGTAATTGACTCTTCCACCCTAGGAAAAAGCTCCTAACTATCCACTCTGTTCATGACTAGATCCAGATCTTGGAATTTTTCAAATTCAAATGGAGGGCTAGACATCTGCACACAAAAGAATTTGTCCTGGTGCTGCATCTTTTCAATTAAACGAAAGATTGGAGGCCAAATGTTCCCTGACGCAGACTCCATGCCAACACATCAAGCAATCAGAATCCACTTGATATTTTGGCATTTAAACAAAAGCTTTAGGTAGTTTTTCCCTGGTGCACTCTTCATGGCAGCCCCTCAATCAATCAGAGTCCACTTACCAACCAATTTATACACAGTCAGTATCAATTACTCCCTTTTAAATTTGGTATTCTTGCATATATGCTGATGAGTATAAGAGGAAAAGCTTTGACAGCAATATTCAAATATTTTTAAAGGATTTGTTCCGGTGTGAATTCGCTGGTGTTTCTGCAGCGTGAATGAATGAGAGAATCCCTTCCCACACTTGGAACAGGTGACTGGCCTCTTCCCGGTGTGAATTCAGTCGTGTTTCTGCAGGGTGGATGACTGAGTGAATCCCTTCCCACTCTCGGAACAGTGAACGGTCTCTCTCCAGTGTGAGTGCGTTGGTGAGTCAGCAGATCCATTTTGCTTCTCAAGCTCTTCTCAGTCAGAACACATAAAATGTCTTGTGTCAGAGTGAACATGTTGGTGTGAAGTGAGATGGGTTCGAGTTCTAGAGTTTTACAGCACAAAACACGGCCCTTTGTCCACTGTGTCTGTGCCGGCTCTCAAGCACCAATCTATTCTATTCTCAGTTTCAGCGATTATTAACATTAACTCAAACAAACTCCAGCTGTCAGAATGAACATGGTTCTGTCCTGGATGTGATTTCAGTTCAGTCCTGGATGTGATTAACATCAATAACAGCAGTCGTGGAGGCACTTTTGAACTCGCTGGTGTGTCTGCAGGGTGGATGACCGAATGAATCCCTTCCCACATAGGGAACAGATGAACGCTCCCTCCCAGGTGTGAATGCGCTGGTGTTTCAGCCGGAGGGACTGCTGAGTGAATCCCTTCCCACACACGGAGCAGATGAACGGCCTCTCTCCAGTGTGACTGCGCTGGTGAATCAGCAGATCCATTTTGCCTTTGAAGCTCTTCGCTCAGGCGGAACATTTAAAAGATTTTGTGTCAGAGTGAACACGTTGGTGTGAAGTGAGGTGGGCAGACTGAGTGAATCCCTTCCCACACTCAAGGCAGGTGAATGGTTTCTCCCCAGTGTGAACGTGCTATAAATTGCCCTTCAGTGTGCAAAGGGACAGTGGAGATACGGGGGCAGGGCAGGGGAAGTGCGCCTGGGCGGAATGCTCTTTTTTAGGGGTGGTGCAAACTCAATGGGCCGAATGGCCTCCTACTGCACTGGAGGGATTCTATGATGCTGCCAGACCTGTTGAGTTAATCTGGCATTTTCAGTTTGAACTCTAAATTACATACATTTTTAATCCACTAATTATATTAATTGAACCACCACAACATCAACTATGAGGAGCAGTGTGTTGATGTTTCAGCTATTGCAGCCTTGGGAAACTTTGTGGAGTTTGCACATTCTCCCCGTGTCTGCGTGGGTTCCCTCCGGGTCCTCCAGTTTTATCCCACAGCCCAAAGATGTGCAGGTTCGGTGGATTGGCCACGCTAAATTGCCCCTTAGTGTCCAAACAAAGGTTAGGTGGGTGGAGGCATGGACTTAAGTAGGGTGCCGTTTCCGAGGGCCGGTGCAGGCTCGATGGGCTGAATGGCCTCCTTCTGCACTGTAAATTCTATCATTATGTTGGATTTTCTCTCTGTCTGACCCGATGGATGTGCCTGGTGGTATTTCCCTGACGGTAGCACAGTTGATTCACAGTGCCAGGGTTCCGAGTTCAATTCCCACTTGGGGCACCGTCTGTGTGGAGTCTGCACGTTCTCTCCGTGTCTGCATGGGTTCCCTCCGGGTGCTCCGGTTTCCTCCCACAAGTCCCGAAAGACGTGCTTGTTAGGTGAATTGGACATTTTAAATTCTCCCTCTGTGTACCTGAACAGGCACCGGACTGTGGTGACTCCGGGCTTTTCACAGTAACTTCATTGCCGTGTTAATGTAAGCCTACCTGTGTCACTAATAAAGATTATGTGTTTGTGTATTTTAGGGAACAGGTAGAACTTCCTTGGTTCTACCTGTTGTACCTCAGATATTCCATCTGTTTTTGGTTAATGTGTCTGGAGTCCGAGTTCTTCCAGTCTGTCTCCAATTCTCCTTCCTGTCTCGGGTATATGGGTATAGGTAGCTTGGTGTTGCGATTAGTGTTGTTTAGTTGTCTGTCTGTCTCCAGCAGGTATTGTTCTCTCTCGATAATGACGGTGCTGCTACTCTTGTCTTCTGGACATTTCCGTGTTGGATCCAAGCTCCCGGATTGTCTGTCTTCCTCTCCGGGTAAGATTCTGTTTGTCTCTTGTATTTCACTGTGACAGGGCAGAGACCCGATTGAAGGGAATCAAACATGGGAGTTCTGGGAAAGATGGGCAAGGATTTGGGAGGTGACAACATGTTCAAAGAGTTTGGAGAGGAGAGGGAGGTTGAAGATGGGGCAGTAATTTGTAAGGATGGCAGGGTCAAGGGTTTGTTTTATTGAGGAGGGGGTGATGATGGCAGATATGAAGGACAGAGGGACAGTACCTGAAGAGAGATAAATGTTGACAATATCCATGGACACAGGGTAGTTGGCTGATCAGTAGCTGAGTGGGAATAGGGTTGATGGAGCAGGAGCTGGGTCTCATGGACAAGATGAGCTCTGAGAGGGCATGAGGGGAGATGGGAGAGAAACTAGAGAAAGATGTGGGTTCAGGGCTCGGGAAAGTATGAAATTTAGAGACAGTTTGATCCGGTGGGCTCGTGGAAGGGAGGGAAGCAGCAGAGGCAGCTGATCAGATTTACTCAATCTCAGTCACAAAGAAGCTCCACAAGCTCCTTACACTTCATGTTGGCGGTGAGGATGGAAGAGACAGGGGACAGCGAGAGTACTTCAAAAGGAACTTGTGTCAGATATTTAAAAGTTTTGATACACTGCGTATTTAACAGAAATCTAAATTATTTGACTTTTAGACAGAATATTAGCCCCTGTCAATGGGCTGGAGTTTGTTGTCAGCAGAAAGAGACCCAAATGAACATGGTTCAGTCCTGAATGTGAGTAACAGAAAAATCCAATTACTGCACAGAGATCAAAGAACAATACAGCACAGGAACAGGCCCTTCGGTCCTCCAAGCTTGTACCGGTCATGACACCAACCATGGCCAAAACTCTTGAACCATATCCCTCTATATCCATCTTATCCATGTGTTTGTCAAGATGATTTTTGAACGCCGTTAATGTATCTGCTCTGTGGCCTCGTTGGTGTGTCAGCAGGTGGGATGAAGCGGGAAATCCCTTCCCACAATTGGAGGTGAACGGTCACTCTCCAGTGTGAACTCGCTGGTGCTTCTGCAGGTTAGATGACTGAGTGAATCCCTTCCCACACTTGGAGCAGGTGAATGGCCTCTCCCCAGTGTGAACTCGCTGATGCCTCTGCAGGTCAGATGACTGAGTGAATCCCTTCCCACACCAGGAGCAGGCGAATGGTCTCTCCCCAGTGTGAATTCGCTGGTGGTACCGCAGGGCCGATGACTGAGTGAATCCCTTCCCACACCAGCAGGCAAATGGCTTCTCCCCAGTGTGAATTCGCCGGTGGTTCTGCAGGGCGGATGACTCAGTGAATCCCTTCCCACACCAGGAGCAGGTGAATGGCCTCTCCCCAGTGTGAATTCGCTGGTGTGTCAGCAGGTTGGATGACTGAGTGAATCTCTTCCCACATTGGGCGCAGGTGAATGGTCTCTCCCCAGTGTGAATGCGCTGATGTACAGTGAGGCGAGATGAGTGTCTGAACCCAGTCCCACAGTCAGAGCACCTAAACGGTCTCTCGTCAGTGTGAACACGTTGATGGCTCATCAGATCCCCAGAACTTTTATAGTACTTCCCACAGTCTGGACATTGGAACGGTCTCGCATCAGTGTGAACTCGCTGGTGACTCAGCAGATCAGATGACTGAGTAAATCCCTTCCCACACTCAGAGCAGACGAATGGCTTCTCCCCAGAGTGAATTCGCTGATGTACAGTGAGATGAGATGATTGTCTGAACCCAGTCCCACAGTGAGAGCACCTGAACGGTTTCTCGTCAGTGCGTATACGTTGATGGCGTATCAGACTCCCAGAACTTTTATAGCTCTTCCCACAGTCTGGACATTGAAACGGTCTCTCCCCAGTGTGAACTCGCTGGTGTTTCTCCAGGTCAGATGACTGAGTGAATCCCTTCCCACACTTGGAGCAGGCGAATGGTCTCTCCCCAGTGTGACTGTGTCGATGAGTTTCCAGCTTGGATGGGGCAGTGAATCCTTTCCCACAGTCCCCACATTTCCACGGTTTCTCCTCGGTGTGACTGCATTTGTGGTTTGTGAGGCCTGATGATCGAGTGAATCCTCGTCCACACACACAACACGTGTACGGTTTCTCCCCACTGTGAACAATGCTTTCTCCTTCCATGTACAAAGTACGATGATATTCAGGATATGATAAATTGAGGACTCTTGTCAGATCCTGATGTGATGCTTGGTTTGAGGTTCCGGACTTTGAAGCTTCCCCTTCGAACACCCTGTGAAACTGATTTAAAACAAAAAATAGGGAGTGAGAGAGAACCCACAAAACACGAAGGCAGGTTGTGAAATTGAGCTGAATGAATCTGGTCATTTTGTGGGGCCAACAGTAAAAAAAAGTGACCATGAAAAACTGCTGGATAGTCACAAAAACCCAACTGACCTCTTTGGGAGGAGAGAGAAAGAGGTGAAGAGGGAATTTGTATATCTACAAGACAAATTAAAGAGGATAGATGGCATAGCAAACTCGATCTTCAGCTTCATAAACAGTAATATTGATACCAAAACTATGCTTCTGGTGGCACAGTGGTTAGCACCGCTGCCTCACAGCGCCAGGGACCCGGGTTCAATTCCGGCCTTGGTGACTGTGTGTCTGGAGTTTGCACTTTCTCCCCGTGACTGTGTGGGTTTCCACCCGGTGCTCAGGTTTCCTCCAACAGACCAAAGAAGGGCACGTTAGGTGGATTGGCCTTGATAAATTGCCCCTTAGTGTCCAGGGATGTACAGGTTCGGTGGGGCTATGGGGCTACGGGGACAGGGTAGGGGTGTGGGCCTCGGCAGGGTGCCCTTTCAGAGAATCAGTGGTGACCTGATGGGCCGAATGGCCTCCTTCTGCACTGTAGGAATTCTATGGTTCTAATTCTATTCTATGAATCTTTATAAAGCTCTGGTCACCACTCTTCAGGAAGGATGCGAAGGTTCTTGGAGAAGGTGCAGAGGAGATTTACCAGAATGGTTCCAGCAAAGGAGGTTGAGGGAGATTTGATTCAGGGACACAAGATTATGCCAGGTTTCCACCAGGTGGACAAAGAAACTGTTTTCATTCACCGGTCGTACAAGTAGTCGGGACACAGATTTAAAGTTTTGGGTAAAACCTGGATTGAACTATATAAGATCCTGAGGGGTCTTGACAGGGTGGATGTGGAGAAGATGTTTCCTCTGGTGGGAGAATCTGGAACGAGGGCATCACTGTTGAAAAATAAGGGGTCTCCCATTTCCGATGGAGATGAGGATTTTTTATTCTCTTGAGGGTTGTAAGACTTTGGAACTCATGTTCTTAAAAGGCAGTGGAAGCAGAGGCCTTGAATATTTTTAAGGCAGAGCTGAATAGATTCTTGATAAGCAAGGGGGTGAAAGGTCATCAGGGGTAGGCAGGAATGTGGAGTTGGGGTGGAATGAGATCAGCCGCAATCTTATTGAATGCTGAGCAGGCTCGAGGGGCCGAAAATAGACACAATGAATGATTTCACACAGACATAGGAGACTGTTCAATAGGTTAAGAGCCCATGGTGTTAAGGGCAAGATCCTGGCCTGGATAGAGGATTGTCTGACTGGCAGAAGGCAGAGAGTGGGGATAAAGGGGTCTTTTTCAGGATGGCAGCCAGTGACTAGTGGTGTCCCTCAGGGGTCGGTGCTGGGACCACAACTTTTTACAATATACATTAATGATCTGGAAGAAGGAACTGAAGGCACTGTTGCTAAGTTTGCACATGATACAAAGATCTGTAGAGGGGCAGGTAGTATTGAGGAAGCAGGCAGGCTGCAGAAGGACTTAGACAGGCTAGGAGAGTGGGCAAAGAAGTGGCAGATGGAATACAATGTGGAGAAGTGTGAGGTTATGGACTTTGGAAGGAAAAATGGAGGCATCGACTATTTTCTAAATGGAAAGATGCTTCGGAAATCAGAAGCACAAAGGGACTTGGGAGTCCTTGTTCAAGATTCTCTTCAGGTTAACGTGCAGGATCAGTCGGCAGTTAGGAAGGCAAATGCAATGTTAGCATTCATGTCGAGAGGACTAGAATACAAGACCAGGGATGTACTTTTGAGGTTATATAAGGCTCTGGTCAGACCCCATTTGGAGTATTGTGAGCTGTTTTGTGCCCCGTATCCAAGGAAGGATGTGCTGGCCTTGGAAAGGGACTAGAGGAGGTTCACAAGTATGATCCCTGGCATGAAGAGCTTGTCTATGAGGAATGGTTGAGGACTCTAGGTCTGCACTCGTTGGAGTTTCGAAGGATGGGGGGGGGGGGGGGGAATCTTATTGAAACTTATACAATACTGCGAGGCCTGGGTAGAGTGGACAAGGAGAGGATGTTTCCACTTGCAGGAAAAACTAGAAGCAGAGGACACCATCTCAGACTAAAGGGACGATCCTTTAAAACAGAGGAGGAATTTCTTCAGCCAGAGGGTGGTGAATCTGTGGAACTCTTTGCTGCAGAAGGCTGTGGGGGCCAAATCACTGAATGTCTTTAAGACAGAGATAGATAGGTTCTTGCTTAATAAGGGGATCAGTGGTTATGGGGAAAAGGCAGGAGAATAGGGATGAGCAACATATCAGCCATGATTGAATGGCGGAGCAGACCCGATTGGCCGAGTGGCCTAATTATGCTCCGATGTCTGATGGTCTAATTTGAGGGAAATAAACCTGCGAGGATACAGGGAAAGAGCAGGATAATGGGACTGACTGGATTGCTCCAGAAAGCTAGCACGGACTCAAAGGGCCGAATGCCCTTCTCTGTCTCTTTTGTGTAATCTAGTTTTGTAATTTAACTCCGGGGGTTCAGATATCACTCGGGTAAATCTATGCTACACTCCCTCTGAGGCCATTCTATCTTTCCTCAGGTTTGTTGCCCAGAACTGAACACAGTTCTCCAGGTTTGGTCTAACCAGGGTTTGTGAATCTCTGGGCTTTTCCAGTCACACTGAGACCTGAAATCTTCCCTCACAGACAGAACAGACAAACCTTTTACCTTCCACACCCAGATGCTGCTGATATTCAGTTTCTGGTGAATCGAGTGACTCTGTCAGATCGCAATGTGACGTTTGGTTTGCGTTTCCCGTCTGTTAAACGTCCTCTTCCAGTATCCTTAAATTTACAGAAACCTCACTGTCAGTTTAGGATAGAAATTCACAACATTCTCTCCTCGCCAACTTTGATTAAATGTATTCCTGGAGGTTTGATCACATGACCCAGCCCCCATCCTCCAGCCATTAATCTGTCAACACATCCATCCTTGTGACACACTGCCTTCCTCGGACAATTGGGAAGCAAAATGACTCATTACCTCACAGGACAGTTACTGTCCTAATGATTTTCCAGACACCCAGGGATGAACCTCACCAACGCAGGGAGCGGAGTTGGTGTGAACTCGGGGAGAGGAGCTTCGGAACAGTAAGTATAAATAACTTATCTCGGGAATTCACGGCCTGGTCGGCAACGAGTGTAGTTGGTGCGAATCCGGGGAGGATGAGCTTTGGAACAGTCAGTATAAATAACTTACCTGTTGGGTATCGGGAACTGGGAATAAAAACTGAAATGTGACATCAGAGTAAAGCTGATTGGATGGTTGGGAATCGATTCCTAAATTTGAAAAACTGGAGTAATTAACTAACTAGGGGAGTAACGAGGAGATAGGTAACCAGGAGATTAGTAACTAGGAGATTAGTAACTAGGAGATTAGTAACTAGGGGATTGCTGTTTGTATCTATATCAGCGATTTGGATGAGAATGTACAAGGCATACAAAAGAACAAAGAACAAAGAAATGTACAGCACAGGAACAGGCCCTTCGGCCCTCGCCGACCATGCTGCCCGACTAAACTACAATCTTCTACACTTCCTGGGTCCGTATCCCTCTATTCCCATCCTATTCATGTATTTGTCAAGATGCCCCTTAAATGTCACTATCGTCCCTGCTTCCACCACCTCCTCCAGTAGCGAGTTCCAGGCACCCACTACCCTCTGTGCAAAAAACTTGCCTCGTACATCTACTCGAAACCTTGCCCCTCTCACCTTAAACCTATGCCCCCTAGTAATTGACCCCTCTACCCTGGGGAAAAGCCTCTGACTATCCACTCTGTCTATGCCCCGCATAATTTTGTAGACCTCTATCAGGTCGCCCCTCAACCTCTGTCGTTCCAGTGAGAACAAACAGAGTTTATTCAACTGCTCCTCATAGCTAATGCCCTCCATACCAGTGAACATTCTGGTAAATCTCTTCTGCACCCTCCACATCCTTCTGGTAGTGTGGCGACCAGAATTGAACACGATACTCCAACTGTGGCCTAACTAAGGTTCTATACAGCTGCAACATGACTTGCCAATTCTTATACTCAATGCCCCGACCAATGAAGGCAAGCATGCCGTATGCCTTCTTGACTACCTTCTCCACCTGTGTTGCCCCTTTCAGTGACCTGTGGACCTGGACACCTAGATCTCTCTGACTTTCAATACTCTTGAGGGTTCTACCATTCACTGTATATTCCCTACCTGCAGTAGACCTTCCAAAATGCATTACCTCACATTTGTCTGGATTAAACTCCATCTGCCATCTCTCCGCCCAAGTCTCCAAACAATCTAAATCCTGCTGATTGTCCTCTGACAGTCCAATCAGCTTTACTCTGATTGTCCTCATCGCTATCCGCAATTCCACCAACCTTGGTGTTGTCTGCAAACTTACTAATCAGACCAGTTACATTTTCCTCCAAATCATTTATATATACTACAAACAGCAAAGGTCCCAGCACTGATCCCTGTCGGAACACCACTGGTCACAGCCCTCCAATTAGAAAAGCATCCTTCCATTGCTACTCTCTGCCTTCTATGACCTAGCCAGTTCTGTATCCACCTTGCCAGCTCACCCCTGATCCCGTGTGACTTCACCTTTTGTACTAGTCTACCATGAGGGACCTTGTCAAAGGCCTTACTGAAGTCCATGTAGACAACATCCACTGCCCTACCTGCATCAATCATCTTTGTGACCTCCTCGAAAAACTCTTATCAAGTTAGTGAGACACGACCTCCCCTTCACAAAACCATGCTGCCTCTCACTAATACGTCCATTTGCTTCCAAATGGGAGTAGATCCTGTCTCGAAGAATTCTCTCCAGTAATTTCCCTACCACTGAAGTAAGGCTCACCAGCCTGTAGTTCCCTGGGTTATCCTTGCTACCCTTCTTAAACAGAGGAACAACATTGGCTATTCCCCAGTCCTCCGGGACATCACCTTAAGGCAGTGAGGATCCAAAGATTTCTGTCAAGGCCTCAGCAATTTCCACTCCAGCCTCCTTCAGTATTCTGGGGTAGATCCCATCAGGCCCTGGGGACTTATCTACCTTAATATTTTTCAAGACGCCCAACACCTCGTCTTTTTGGATCTCAATGTGACCCAGGCTACCTACACACCCTTCTCCAGACTCAACATCCACCAATTCCTTCTCTTTGCTGAATACTGATGCAAAGTATTCATTTAGTACCTCACCCGTTTCCTCTGACTCCACACATAGATTCCCTTGCCTATCCTTCGGTGGGCCAACCCTTTCCCTGGCTACCCTCTTGCTTTTTATGTACGTGTAAAAAGCCTTGGGATTTTCCATAACCCTACTTGACAATGACTTTTCATGACCCCTTCTAGCCCTCCTGACTCCTTGCTTAAGTTCCTTCCTACTTTCCTTATATTCCACACAGGCTTCGTCTGTTCCCAGCCTTTTAGCCCTCACAAATGCCTCCTTTTTCTTTTTGACAAGGCCTACAATATCTCTCGTTATCCAAGGTTCCTGAAAATTGCCGTATTTTTCCTTCTTCCTCGCAGGAACATGCCGGTCCTGAATTCCTTTCAACTGACACTTGAATGCCTCCCCATGTCAGATGTTGATTTGCCCTCAAACATCCGCCCCCAATCTAGGTTCTTCAGTTCCTGCCTAATATTGTTATAATTAGCCTTCCCCCAATTTAGCACATTCACCCTAGGACCACTCTTATCCTTGTCCACCAGCACTTCAAAACTTACTGAATTGTGGTCACTGTTCCCGAAATGCTCCCCTACTGAAACCTCTACCACCTGGCCGGGCTCATTCCCCAATACCAGGTCCAGTACCGCCCCTTCCCTAGTTGGACTGTCTACATATTGTTTTAAGAAGCCCTCCTGGATGCTCCTTACAAACTCCGCCCCGTCTAAGCCCCTGGCACGAAGTGAGTCCCAGTCAATATTGGGGAACTTGAAGTCTCCCATCACCACAACCCTGTTGTTTTTACTCTTTTCCACAATCTGTCTACCTATCTGCTCCTCTATCTCCCACTGGCTGTTGGGAGGCCTGTAGTAAACCCCCAACATTGTGACTGCATCCCTTCTTATTCCTGATCTCTACCCATATAGCCTCACTGCCCTCTGAGGTGTCCTCTCGCAGTACAGCTGTGATATTCTCCCGAACCAGTAGCGCAACTCCGCCTCCCCTTTTACATCCCCCTCTATCCCGCCTGAAACATCTAAATCCTGGAACGTTTAGCTGCCAATCCTGCCCTTCCCTCAACCAGGTCTCTGTAATGGCAACAACATCATAGTTCCAAGTACTAATCCAAGCTCTAAGTTCATCTGCCTTACCCGTAATACTTCTTGCATTAAAACATATGCACTTCAGGCCACCAGACCCGCTGTGTTCAGCAACTTCTCCCTGTCTGCTCTGCCTCAGAGCCACACTGTCCCTATTCCCTAGTTCTCCCTCAATGCTCTCACCTTCTGACCTATTGCTCCCGTGCCCACCCCCCTGCCATACTAGTTTAAACCCTCCCGTGTGACACTAGCAAACCTCGCGGCCAGGATATTTATGCCTCTCCAGTTTAGATGCAACCCGTCCTTCTTATACAGGTCACACCTGCCACGGAAGAGCTCCCAGTGGTCCAGATAATGGAAACCCTCCCTCCTACACCAGCTGTTTAGCCACGTGTTTAGCTGCTCGATCTTCCTATTTCTAGCCTCACTGGCACGTGGCACAGGGAGTAATCCCGAGATTACAACCCTAGAGATCCTGTCTTTTAACTTTCTGCCTAGCCCCCTGAACTCCTGCTGCAGGACCTCATGCCCCTTCCTGCCTATGTCGTTAGTATCAATATGTACAACGACCACTGCCTGTTTGCCCTCCCCCTTCAGGATGCCCTTTACCCATTCGGAGACATCCTGGACCCTGGCACCAGGGAGGCAACATACCATCCTGGAGTCTCCTTCACGTCCACAGAAGCGCCTCTCTGTGCCCCTGACTACAGAGTCCCCTATTACTATTGCTCTTCTGCACTTTGACCCTCCCTTCTGAACATCAGAGCCAGCCGTGGTGCCACTGCTCTGGCTGCTGCTGTTTTCCCCTAATAGGCTATCCCCCCCGACAGTATCCAAAGGGGTATACCTGTTCGAGAGGGGGACAACCACAGGGGATTCCTGCCTGACTGCATGGTCAGTAAGTTTGCAGATGACACTAAAATAGGTGGTATTGTCGGCAGTGAGGAAGGTTATCAAAAATTGCAGCAGGCTCTTGATCAACTAGGGAAGTGGGCCGAGAAATGGCAAATGGAGTTCAATGCAGATAAGTGTGAGGAGTTGCATTTCAGAAAGTCAAATCAAGGTCGGACTTTCAGTGAATGGTAGGGCCTTAGGGTGCATCATGGAACAGAGGGATCTTGCAGTTCAGGTGCACGGTTCTCTAAAGGTGGAGTCACAGGTAGATAGGGCAGCACGGTAGCATATGGTTCGCACAGTTGCTTCACAGCTCCAGGGTCCCAGGTTCGATTCCCCGCTGGGTCACTGTCTGTGCGGAGTCTGCACATTCTCCCAGTGTCTGCGTGTGTTCTCTGGATTCCTCCCACAGTCTAAAGATGTGCGGGTGGACTGGCCATGCTAAATTGCCCTGAAGTGTCCCCAAAAAAAGGTTAAGTGGGGGTTACTGGGTTACGGAGATAGGGTAGATAAGTGGGCTTGAGTAGGGTGCTCTTTGTAAGGGCCGGTGCAGACTCGATGGGCCGAATAGCCTCCGTCTGCACTGTAAATTCTCTGAAGAAGGCTTTTGGCATGCTGGCCTTCATCAGTCAGGGCACTGACTATAGAAGTTGGGAAGTTATGTTGCAGTTGTCCAGGACGTTGGTGAGGTCGCACCTGGAGTATTGTGTTCAGTTTTGGCTGCTTTGCTATGGGAAAGATGTTATTAAACTGGAGAGAGTGCAGAAGAGATTTACAAGGATGTTGCCAGGACTCAAGGGACTGAGTTATAGGGAGAGATTGGACAGGCCAGGGCCTTTTTCTTTAGCGTAGGAGACTAAGGGGTGATCTTATCGAGGTGTGTAAGATCATGAGAGGCATGGATAGGGTGAATGCACTCACTCTTTTTCTCAGGGTTGGGGAATCGAGGACCAGAGGGCATAGCTTTAAGTTAAGAGAGGAAAGAATTAATGGGAATCTGAGGAGCAACGGTTTTACACCGAGGATAGTACGGAATAAGCTGCCGGAGGAAATGGTTGAGGCAGGGACATTGACAACATTGAAAAGGCATTTGGACAGGTACATGGATAGGAAAGGTTCAGAGGGATATGGGCCAAACACAGGCAAATGGGATTGGCTTAGGTGAGCTTTTTGGTTGGCATGGACCAGTTTGGGCCGGTCTCCGTGCTGTAGATTCTATGAACCCCAAGTCTCTTTGGACACCCATTGTACTTAACCTCTTTCCATTTAGAAAGTACTCAGTTCGAGCCATTTTTGGTTCCAAACAGATAACCTCACACTTGTTTACATTGCCACAGTCTTGCCCATTCACCTGGCCTGTCAATATCTTCTTGCAATTTTATGCTATCATGTATGCTGTCTGAGATGCCACCAAACTGTCATCAGCAACAGTGCAGAAGAGGCCCTTCGGTCCATCGAGTTTTTCCCGACACATGATAAACCTGACCCACCTACCTAATCCCATTTGTTCGCACTTGGCTCATCGCCTTCAATGTTATGACGTGCCAGTCTTCATCCAGGTACTTTTTTTTAAAGAGGATGTGAGGCAACCCGTCTCTATCACCCTCCTAGGCAGTGCATTCCAGACCCTCACCACCCTCTGCATAAAAATATTTTTCTTCAGTACATGTGTCAATAAATCTAATCCCCACTCTCTGCTGTCTGTTGGTTAGCCAATCCTCTATCCAAGCTAATATATTATCTCTCAACCCCCTGGGATTTTACCTTATTACCTTTTGTGTGACACCTTGTCAAATGTATTTTGGAAATCCAAATACATCTACAGGACCCCATTATCCACTTAGCCTGATACATGTGAGGTTGTTTGTGGAGAGAAGCCGGAAGCGGCGGATAGTGCGAGTGAAGAATATTCATTGTTTCACACAGAACATACAGTGCAGAAGGGGGCCATTTGGCCCATCGAGACTGCACTGACCCACTCAAGCCCTCACTTCCATCCTATCTCCGTAACCCCTCCTAACCTTTTTGGTCACGAAGGGCAATTTATCATGGCCAATCCACCTCACCTGCGCGTCTTTGGACTGTGGGAAGAAACCGGAGCACCCGGAGGAAACCCACGCAGACACGGGGAGAACATGCAGATTCCGCGCAGACAGTGACCACCCAACCGGGAATCGACCCTGGCGCTGTGAAGCCACAGTGCTATCCAATGACTTGTGCGACCGTACTGCACATTCGGTTCTGGGGCCCTGGGGTTTGTAAACCCCGCCCCCAACACTGACCTCTCACCTGACACCTCACAACGCCCGGGCAATGATTGACGGCATCGCGCGACCAGTAGGAGAATAGTGGGCGGTCCGGCAGACCAGGCGGGAGTGATTGGTCCTCCAACCAATCGGAGTGAATGTGGGCAGGACTGGCCGAGTGAAGCATGCGCAGTGTGATTAATGGCGATGCAGAAAAGGATCTTTCTCGGATGCACAACTCGTGAAGGTGGGAATAGCGGGACGGAGGGAGAGCTGGATCATGCGGGTCGTTAGGCACGCTTCGTAAACATGTTATATAAACCGAAAATCCGGAAAAATAAACCACCGGTACCTGGGGATCTGAGCGGGGCCTGGAGCTTTCTCACAGAGAGGACTATGCGGTCGCCATCTTTATTTGGTACTGGCAGCGGTGCGCATGCGCCGTCTCAAATTGGGTTCCTCGCAGCAATGCACATGCGCCCTCGGCACCTTATATGGATCACTGGCAGCTCACTGCGCACGCGCACCCACCATCTTTATTGGGGCACGAGCAGCAGAGCGCAGGCTCAGTGGCCATCATTGTTGGGGGCAACGTTTTTGAAATGTATCTTCATGACAGAATGTCCAGCAAACTGCTTCACTCTGAGTTACAAATTCCTATTTATGGGGCAGAATATATGTCCAGGGCAGTGACAATAATTCGAATTTATATGGTGACTTGAACAGAATAAAACTTTTTCGACTTTCAGAGAAACGTTACAAAATAACAATTGACACTGAGCCACATGAGGAGATATTAGATTTTCTTTTTAAAATGTTTTTCAATAATTTTTACAAAACAGGCCAAATAGGAAAATAATACAAAGAAAACGTGGCAATATGCCAACAAAACAAAACAACTTAACCCTCTAAACGATTAACAATTTAACACCCATCTCAAAGGAGAATGGGGCATACGCCCCTTACAAAAAGGCGCAAGATGAAGAGGAATTGACCCTTCCAGGGCGTCAGCCCACAGGCCCTCATCCAGCTCCTCGTCTAGCTCATGCTCCCACTTGCCCTTCAGCTCCTCAACCGAGGCTTCCTCCGCCTCCTGCAGCTCCTGGTATATCGCCGAGACCTTACCCTCTCTGACCCAAACGCCCGAAATCACCCTGTCCTGTATCCTTCGGGTAGGCAGCAGCGGGAATTCCCCTACCTGCTTTCTCACGACCGCCCGAACCTGCATATACCTAAAGGCATTTCCCGGAGGCAACCCAAATTTCTCCTCCAGCGCCCTCAGACTGGCAAAAGTCACATCGATGAATAAATCCCCCATCCTTTTAATTCCCGCCCGGTGCCAGCTTAGGAACCCACCATCTATCCTACCTGGAACAAACCTATGGTTGTCCCGTATCGGAGCCCAGACTTAGGCCTCTACATCCCCCTTATGCCGTCTCCACTGCCCCCCAAATCCTCAATGTCACTGTCACCACCGGGCCCGTGGTATTCGGCGTCGACGGAAGCAGTGCCGTCACCAGTGCCCCCAGGCTAGTACCTATACAGGATGCCTCCTCTAACCTTTTCCATGCCGCCCCCTCTCCCTCCATTACCCACTTCCGAATCACAGACACATTCGCTGCCCAGTAATAGCTGCACAGGTTCGGCAACCCCAACCCCCCCCCCCTCAAACTGCGCTCCAAGAACATCCTCTTAACCCTTGGGGTCTTATTTGCCCACACAAATCCCATAATGCTCCTGTTTACCCTCTTAAAGAAGCCCTTGGGGATGAGAATGGGCAGGCATTGAAAGACGAATTGGAACCTGTGGAGGACCGTCATCCTAACGGATTGCACCCTACCCGCCAGGGAGAGTGGCAACATGTCCCACCTCCTGAAGTGCTCCTCCATCTGGTCCACCAGCCGTGCCAGATTGAGCTTATGCAAGACCCCCCAACTCTTAGCCACCTAGATACCCAAATACCGAAAACTCCTCTCCACCATCTTGAGCAGTAGCTCCTCCAACCTCCTTTCCTGGCCCCTCGCATGCACTACAAACAGCTCACTCTTCCCCACGTTGAGCTTGTATCCCGAGAAGTCTCCAAACTCCCGAAGGGTCTACGTGACCTCCCCCATCCCCTCCAGCGGATCCGCAATGTACAGAAGCAGGTCATCTGCGTACAGTGAGACATGGTGCTACCCCCCCCCCCCCCCCCCCCCCCCCCCGCCAGACCAAACCCCTCCAGTTTCTGGACTCCCTCAACGCCATAGGCAGCGGCTCAATCACCAGGACAGAAGGGCACCCCTGCCTCGTTCCATGGTACAACCTAAAATACCCTGACCGCAGCCGGTTCGTCGATACACTTGCCACCGGTGTCTGGTACAACAATTCAACCCACCCTATAACTCCTCCCCGAACCCAAACCTGCCTAACACCTCCCACAGATACTCCCACTCCACCCGGTCAAAGGCTTTCTCCGCGTCCATTGCCGCTACCACTTCTGCATCACCCCCCTCTGTGGGCATCATAATCACATTCAGGAGCCTCCGCACATTCGTGTTCAGCTGCCTGCCCTTCACAAACCCCGTCTGATCCTCATGTATCACTCCTGGGACACAATCCTCAATCCTGGTGGCCAAGACCTCCACCAACAACTTGGCATCTACATTGAGGAGCAAAATCGGCCTGTACGAGCCACACTGCAGCGGGTGCTTGTCCCGCTTGAGGATAAGCGAGGTCAAAGCCTGCGACATCGTCGGGGGAAGAATTCCCTTTTCCTTTGTCTCATTAAAGGTTCTCAGCAGCAATGGGGCCAACAGTTCAAAGAACTTCCTGTAGAACTCAACCGGGAACACATCCGGTCCCGGGGCCTTGCCCGCCTGCATACTCCCCAACCCCTTAACTAGCTCCTCCATCTCGATCGGGGCCCCAAAACCCTCTACTCGCCCCTCCTCCACCCTTGGAAACCTCAGTTGGACCAGGAACTGCCGCATCCCCCTGCCCCCCCCCCTCCCCCCTCAAGGGGGTTCTGACTTGTACAAGTTACCATAAAAGTCCCTAAAGACCTCGTTTATTTTAGCTGGACTCCACACCATGTTCCCCCCCCCATCCCTGATTCCCCCAATCTCCCTAGCCGCCTCCCTCCTCCGCAGCTGATGTGCCAACATCCGACTCGCCTTCTCCCCATGCTCATACACTGCTCCCTGTACCCTCCTCCACTGGACGTCAGCTTTCTCCGTGGTTAGCAAGTCAAACTCCATTTGGAGGCTCCGGCGCTCCTTCAACAGCCCCTCCTCGGGGGATTCCGCATACCTCCTATCCACCCTCAGTATCTCCCCTACCAGTCTCTCCCTCTCCATCCGCTCCCTCCTCCCTGTGGGCCTTGATTGAAATTAGCTCCCCCCTGACCACTGCCTTCAGCGCCTCCCAGGCCACACTCACCGAATCCTCCCCATTATCATTGGCCTCCACATATCTTTGGATGCACCCCCGAACCCGCCCACAAACCTCCTCATCTGCCAGCAGTCCCACATCCATGCGCCACTCTGGCCCCTCGCCCACCCCAACTACAGCTCCACCCAGTGCGGGACGTGATCCGAAATCGCAATGGCCAAATACTCCGTCCCCTCCACTCTCGGGATCGGCGCCCTGCTTATCACGAAAAAGGCTATTCGCGAGTAGGCCTTGTGCACATGGGAGAACAAGGAGTTTGACCTGGCAAACCACCACGGATCCACTCCCCCCATCTGATCCATAAACCCCTTCAGGACCTTGCCGCAGCCGGCCTCTTACCCGACCTCTACCTAGACCGATCCAGTGCCGGGTCCAGTACCGTGTTGAAGTCCCCCCCATTACCAGATTACCTGCCTCCAGATCTGGAATCCGGCTCAGCATGCGCTTCATGAACCCTGCATCGTCCCAGTTCGGAGCATACACATTCACCAGCACCACCCGAGCCCCCTGCAGCCTACCACTCACCATCACATATCGGCCCCCCTTATTCGCCACAATACCCGCCGCCTCAAAAGTCACCCGTTTGCTCACCAAGATTGCGACCCCCCTGTTCTTCGCAAACAGCCCAGAATGAAAGACCTGCCCCACCCATCCCTTCCTCAGCCTGGTCTGATCCGCAACCTTCAGGTCTGCCTTTAGTCCCTTTAAGTGCGCAAACACCCGGGCCCTCTTGACCGGCCCATTCAAGCCTCTCACGTTCCACGTGATCAGTCGGATCGGGGGACTACCCCCCTCGGGGGACCACCCCCCCCCCCCCCCCCCCACCCCCCCCCCACCCCCCACCCCCTGCCAACTAGCCATCTCCTCTTTTAGGCCGGCCATGTGCCCACGCCTCCGGCACTCTTCAGCCCCCCAGGCGGAGGCTCCCTGCCCCGACTCTCCCTCTTACCTCCAGCTCGCCCTCAGTCAGTACAGCAGCAACCCAGTCCCCCCCCCCCCCCCACCAACCCCCCCATCCCCCAGCCAAGCAATTGCTTAACCCCCCTGCTCCCCCCACTGCACTCCCATAAGTCAGCTGACTCCTGCTGACCCCGGCCACTCACGCCTCTGCCACCGATCCTCCTGTTGGATTCCCCCTCAAAGTCCCCCACCAAAGGGGCGGCCCAAGTCCCCCCCTCCACTCCCCCTACAAACCAATGTGTACTCCAGTCCAGTGACGCCCCCCCGCATCAGGCCCCGCCCCCCCTTTCCGTGGGTAAAAGCCTACGATCCCTGCCTGGGCCGACCCCGCCCCCTATGGCGCAGCTCCTTTCTCCTGCAACCTCGCCCCATTCCCCAAAGGCCCAGGGCCTCCAGCACACACTTCCCCCCCCCCCCAATCGAACGTGGGGAACGCCCCCTCCCCATCGAACGCGGGGAACAACCCCTCCCAAACCAGCACACATACAGAAAAAACACAAATATCGCCCCCTCCCTCTCCCCAACATCCCCCATAGCATGCTACAAACCACTAATTTGAGTCCAGCATCTCATTTTTGATAAATGTCCACGCCTCGACCGGTGTATCAAAGTAGTGCTGTCGGTCCTGATACGTGACCCATAGCTGCGCTGGCTGCAACAGGCTGAACTTCACCCCCTTTCCGTGGAGAACCGCCTTGGCCCGGTTGAATCCTGCCCTCTTCTTGGCCAGCTCTGCACTCCAGTCCTGGTAAATGCGGATTTCAGCATTCTCCCACCTGCTGCTCCGCTCCTTCTTCGCCCATCTCAAGACACACTCCCTGTCGGTGAAACGGTGAAACCTCACCACCACAGCCCTCGGCAGCTCATTCACCCTTGGCCTCCTCGCCAGGACTCTATGCGCCCCATCCAGCTCCAGGGGCCTCGGGAAGGCTCCCGCACCCATCAGCGTACCCAGCATCGTAGCCACATACGCCCCAGCATCCAACCCCTCCACACCTTCAGGGAGACCCAGAATCCGCAGATTCTTCCTCCTCGACCTGTTCTCCAGATCCTCAAATTTCTCCTGCCATTTTTTATGCAACGCCTCGTGCGCCTCCACTTTCACCGCCAGGCCCAGGATCTCGTCCTCGGAGGACTTTTGCTGCACCTCCTTAATCGCTGTCCCCTGCATCCTCTGGGTCTCCACCAGCCTTTCAATCGACAACCTCATCGGGGCCAACATCTCCGCCTTCAATTCCGCAAAGCAGCTTCTCCAAAACTCTTGCGGCTCCCGAGACCACTGAGCCCATGCTGCCTGGTCTCCGCCCGCCGCCATCTTGCTTTTTCTCACCCCTTCTCCTCTCTTCTCTAATGCCACTTTTTTGACCACTCCGCTCCTGGTCCACTCCATACAGTGCTGGGGGAACCTCACTGCTGCCTTCCCACACCGGGAATCATCGTCCAAGTGCCGCTGGGGCTCCTTAGAAGGGCCCAAAAGTCCGTTCACGGCGGGAGCTGCCGAACGTGCGACCTACCCAGGCATAGCCCCAACCGGAAGACCCATCTCTGGTCAGATATGACACCAAGGCTCTCAACCATTCTATTCAGCTTCAGAACGTTGCTGGGGAAGGTATGGAGTTGGCAGCTAGGGTTGAAGCAGGAACTGAAGACAATGGCTTCAGTCTTTCCAATATTTAATTGGAGGAAATTTCTGTTCATGCAGCACTAGATATCAGAGAAGTCAGGACAGTGTATGAGTTGGGGGGGGAACTTGGAGATTATGTTATTCTCATAAACCTGCTACTCTGGTCCTGGTCTGGTTCCACTTCAGATAGAGAATTGAATCCTTTCCCACAGTCCCCATATTTCCACGGTTTCTCCATGGTGCCGGTGTCCTTCTGTCTGTCTGTGTTGGCTGGTGAGTTGAAGGCTGGTCCACACACAGCCTGAGTACGATCTCTTCCTGATGTGAAACCTAGTCCACACACACAGCCTGAGTACGATCTCTTCCTGATGTGGAGCCTGGTCCACACACACAGCCTGAGTACGATCTCTTCCTGATGTGAAACCTGGTCCCCACACACAGCCTGAGTACGGTCACTTCCTGATGTGAAACCTGGTCCACACACAGCCTGAGTACGATCTCTTCCTGATGTGAAACCTAGTCCACACACACAGCCTGAGTACGATCTCTTCCTGATGTGGAGCCTGGTCCACACACACAGCCTGAGTACGGTCACTTCCTGATGTGAAACCTGGTCCCCACACACAGCCTGAGTACGGTCACTTCCTGATGTGAAACCTGGTCCACACACACAGCCTGAGTACGGTCACTTCCTGATGTGAAGCCTGGTCCACACACACAGCCTGAGTACGGTCACTTCCTGATGTGAAACCTGGTCCACACACAGCCTGAGTACGATCTCTTCCTGATGTGAAACCTAGTCCACACACACAGCCTGAGTACGGTCACTTCCTGATGTGAAACCTGGTCCCCACACACAGCCTGAGTACGGTCACTTCCTGATGTGAAACCTGGTCCACACACACAGCCTGAGTACGGTCACTTCCTGATGTGAAGCCTGGTCCACACACACAGCCTGAGTACGGTCACTTCCTGATGTGGAGCCTGGCCCCCACACACAGCCTGAGTACGGTCTCTTCCTGATGTGAAGCCTGGTCCGCACACACAGCCTGAGTACGGTCACTTCCTGATGTGAAGCCTGGTCCACACACACAGCCTGAGTATGGTCACTTCCTGATGTGAAACCTGGTCCACACACACAGCCTGAGTACGGTCTCTTCCTGATGTGAAACCTGGTCCACACACACAGCCTGAGTACGGTCACTTCCTGATGTGAAGCCTGGTCCACACACACAGCCTGAGTACGGTCACTTCCTGATGTGAAACCTGGTCCACACACACAGCCTGAGTACGGTCTCTTCCTGATGTGAAACCTGGTCCACACACACAGCCTGAGTACGGTCACTTCCTGATGTGAAACCTGGTCCACACACACAGCCTGAGTACGGTCTCTTCCTGATGTGAAACCTGGGCCACACACACAGCCTGAGTACGGTCACTTCCTGATGTGAAACCTGGTCCACACACACAGCCTGAGTACGGTCACTTCCTGATGTGAAGCCTGGTCCACACACACAGCCTGAGTACGGTCACTTCCTGATGTGAAACCTGGTCCACACACACAGCCTGAGTACGGTCTCTTCCTGATGTGAAACCTGGGCCACACACACAGCCTGAGTACGGTCTCTTCCTGATGTGAAACCTGGTCCACACACACAGCCTGAGTACGGTCTCTTCCTGATGTGAAACCTGGGCCACACACACAGCCTGAGTACGGTCTCTTCCTGATGTGAAACCTGGTCCACACACAGCCTGAGTACGGTCTCTTCCTGATGTAAATGGTGCAATATGTTTTCAGACTCTGTGACAGGTTAAAGCTCTTTGCACAGTCAGTTCGCTGGAAGAGTCACTCAGTGTGTAAGTGCCTCAGTGCTTTTCCAGTCGCACTGATGTTTGCAATCTTTTCTTTTAGTCAGGACAAACATTTCTCCTTCCACATTGAAAGGCCGATGATTTTCAACTCCTGATGAATCGATAGACTGTCAGGACTTGCATGATGTTTGGTTTGAATTTCCCATCTGCAATCCTCATATTGTGTAAAAGAAGTTTACATTGAATTACTTAGATTCTACAATGAACAGGCCAGTTGGTCCAACTGTTCTGCTGCTGATTATACTCGACACATCTCCTTCCATTCTATCCACCTCATCTCAGCCTGTCAGCTGATCTTTCCATTCCCTTTTCTCATGTGCTTGTCCCATTTCCTTTTGGAAACATCCCAGCGCTTTCCACAACTCCTTCCCTGGTAACAAGTTGCACATTCTAATCCAGTGAATGAAGAAATGTGTCTATATCTCCCTCTTGGACTTATTAGTAACTCTCTTGTATTTATGACCTAGTTTACAATAATAATAATCTTTATTATCACAAGTAGGCTTATGCAATGAAGTGACTGTGAAAAACCCCTAGTCACCACACTCCGGCACCTGTTCAGGTTCACAGAGGGAAAATTCACAATGTCCAATTCATCCAACAAACACATCTTTCAGGACTTGTGAGAGGAAACCCGAGCATTCGGAGGAAACCCACACCGACACGGGGAGAACATGCAGACTCCGCACAGTGACCCAAGCAGGAATTTAACCTGGGACCCTGGCGCTGTGAAGCAACAGTGCTTGTCAGCCTCCTCGGTGTTAAGCACGAAACCGACGAATCCCGCACCGTTTCTCAGTGCTAACCACTGTGCCGCCCATGTTTATTCCTGGCTCCCAGTTTGCGACTCCTTTACAATTGGCAGCATCCGCTCCACCTCTCCCCTGTCCAACTCACAGATCGTTTTAAAGCTTTGTATCAGGTCACTACTCAATTATTTGTTTTTTCAAGAAAATAAGGCCCAATCTGTTTAATTTTTACCCGATAGCTGTAATCTCTGTTTACAAAAATCATTACGATGCATCCAGATTAGAAATTGAGGAGAGAAACCTTTTTTTGAGTTGGCACGTGCGCCTGTGTGGTCGCTTCTCTGCAGATCTGGTACCCTGAGAGCCCCGCCCCTCATTCACTGATTGGTTGGAGGACAAGCTGTTTCCGTTAGTCATTTTGCTACCCCCTATTGGTCAGGAGCTGCCGTCAATCATTGCCTGGGCATTGTGAGGTGTCAGGTGAGAGGTCAGTGTTAGCACTGGGACTGCGGCGCCGAGGACCCGGGTTCGATCCGTGTGGAGTTTGCATATTCTCCCCGTGTCTGCGTGGGTCTGACCCCCACAACCCAAAAAGATGTGCAAGGTAGGTGAATTGGCCATGTTAAATTGCCCCTTAATTGGAAAACATTGGGTACTCCAAAGTTATTTTTTTAAAGCGCAATAAAAATTGCCATTGATCTGAACAATCCTAAGTGCGCTAATAGCTACACTGACAATCAATTTAAGATAATCAGTCCAGCTCGTAACAGGACTCATTTTATTTTGCTAAAAGCGACATACTTTCATATGCAGGCACCAGTTCTCTGAATATGATCAAGACTTGCAACTTTTTTTGAATTACTCGGAAGTTCAAGGAACCTGTAGTTTTCTGTTGATTTGTCAACATCAATGTTTCAGCCAATCAGAGTGCACTTGCAAACCAATCAGCCCTCTTGACTCCTGTTGTATTAATTGTGATCATTTGAAATTTGGCATTTTTCTGTTTGTCCTGATAAGTACAAAATGAAAAGCTTCAGCAACATTTCTCTTTTCAGCAATTTTAATTTCAGTGCTCATAAGTGACTTTAAGTTCTTTTAAGTTCCTTGAGAATTTACTTTGATAGTGGAGGTGTCACTGTGAAGAATGTGTAAGTCAGTAAGAATTGTCAGCAAGGATTAATCACCAGTTTCTAATTGGTGATGTTAATCAGTGGAATCTTAGCCATAGTATTGCTAGTTTAGCTCACTTAGCTAGACAGCTGGTCTGTAATGCAGAGCAAGGGCATCAGTCAAGGTTATTCATGAAGGCCTGCCTTCTCAACCTTGCTCCTTGCCAGAGGTGTGCCTCAGGTTAAATCACAACCAGTCAGCCTGTGGTCATTTGCTCAACTTTACCTAGAGACAGTGAATTGTAGAGTTTGCACTAAAGATCCATTTTGTGCTGAAGGAAAAGTTCATAAATTTATTATCAACAAGTTCCTGAATTAAAGCAAAAAAAAATCACAGATGGTGCTCTTTAAATGGAACTTTGCAGCCCTGAAAATCAGTGACAGATCCAGAATATTAAACTCCAGCCAGTTATAGGGATCGTTAATGTCAGCAGAAACAAACCAAATATTGTCAGATTATCAATCCTGGATGTGCTTAACAGCAGAATCCAAACCCTGCAGACAGTTGTGAACTCGCTGGTGTGTCAGCAGGTGGGATGACCGAGTGTATCCCTTCCCACACTCAGAGCAGGTGAACGGCCTTTCCCCGGTGTGAGTGCGCTTATGTAAATGCAGGCTGCCAGACTGAGTAAATCCTTTCCCACACTCGGAGCAAGTGAATGGTCTCTCTCCAGTGTGAGTGCGCTGATGTGCAGTGAGGATTGATAACTGCCTGAAACTCTTTCCACAGTATGTGCAAATGAATGGCTTCTCCTCTGTGTGAATTCGCTGGTGTGACTGGAGGCTGGATGAATTAGTGAATTCATTCCCACACATGGAGCAGGTGAATGGCCTCTCTCCAGTGTGAACCCGCTTGTGTGCACGGAGGTTGGATGAAGACCTGAACCTCTTTCCACAGGAAGTGCAGCTGAACGGCCTCTCCTCAGTATGAATTCTCTGGTGTGACAGCAGGTTGGATGACAGAGTGAAGCCCTTCCCACACACAGAACAGGTGAACGGCTTCACCCCTCTGTGAATTTGCTGGTGTGACCAAAGACCGGATGGACCAGCGAAATTCTTCCCACACAAGGAACAGGTGAACGACTTCCCCCCAGTGTGAACTCGTTGATGTGCATTGAGGTTGGATGAACATGAGAACCTCTTTCCACAGGTAAAGCAGCTGAACGGTCTCTCCTCTGTGTGAATACGCTGGTGTGACAGCAGGTGGGATGATGTTGTGAATCCCTTCCCACACTCGGAACAGATGAATGGCTTCTTCCCAGTGTGACTCTGTCGATGGTATTCCAGCAGGTATGGATAATTGAATCCTTTACCACAATCATCGCATTTCCATGGTTTCTCCATTTTGTTAGCCCCAATGTGACTGCGTCGATGAGTTTCCAGCCGAGATGGATAATTGAATCCCTTCCCACAGTCCCCACATTTCCACGGTTTCTCCATAGTGCTGGTATCCTTGTGTCTCTCCAGTTTGTACAATCAGTTGAAGCTTCAGTCACACACAGAGCTCATGTACGGTTTCTCCCCACTGTGAATGGTGATGTTTTTTCAGGCTGTGCGAGCTCTTTCCACAGTCAGTTCACTGAAACACTCTCACTCAATGTGTGTGTCTCGGTGCTTTCCCAGTCACACTGAGGTTTGAAATTTTCATTCAAAGACAGAACAAACATTTCTCCTCCCACTGTAAATGACAACAGTATTTAGGTCCTGATGAATCAGGTGGCTGTGTCAGATCTTGATGTGAATTTCAGTCTGTAAATCCTCCTCTTCTAATACCCTGGAAAAGCAAAACTATTCTGAACAGACAATTCTAGTTTCTCTGGAACATTTTTCCTTCTCTTGTTCCCCCAAAGCTGTAAATCCCCGTCCCACACACTCTCCCTCCTTCCTGGGCTGAAATGCAAACCCTTCTCACTATCTCCACCATTTCATGTCTCCACTCTCAGCACAGACAATGATTGTGAAGGGTTTGCGGATCCACAAAGTCCAATTCCTCCCACCCGCTGACTCCACATCTTAGGCACAAACAAGGCCCGAGACATCAATCACACTGCGCATACTCCAAGCTCTTTGACGCTGCGCCTGCGCGCTAATATTGAGCCCCGCAGCCGGACTGCGCATGCTCTCGCTCTCAATGCCCCGGAGGTGATTGACGGCAGCTCCGGACCAATAGG
Source organism: Scyliorhinus torazame (assembly GCF_047496885.1). NCBI lineage: Eukaryota > Metazoa > Chordata > Chondrichthyes > Carcharhiniformes > Scyliorhinidae > Scyliorhinus > Scyliorhinus torazame. The sequence goes on from NC_092711.1 coordinate 93,459,648, forward strand.
GAGAGCGGGCGGGAGTGGCCGGTCCTCCAACCAATCGGAGTGAATGAGGGATGCAACTAAAGCATGCGCACTGCAAGTAATGGCGATTAACAGGCACTTATCTGGCGAATCCGCACACGCGAAGAGAGAATATTGGTACGGAAGATGAGAAGGATCGGAGATTTCTCAAACATGTGTAAACCGAAAGGCAAAAAAGCGGACAAACCGGGTCCATTTACCACGAACGGGGCCGCAGCGCCTCATGTCCAGCCTGCGTTAACGGTCACCATCTTTATTGGGGACAACATGCAGCAAGACGCATGCGCGATCGCCATCTTTCTTGGGGGCAATGTTTTGAATGACTGGGCGGAGCTTGTTACCCATTGTTCAGAATACAGACAACCTGTCCATCAAACTGCATTACCCTTTGAGACCCAAGGTCTTATTTGTGAAGCAGAGAAAGAAAGAAAAATAAACAAATCCTGCCGTCCGGATCCCACGACCTCACGGGACGCCCTGCCCTTTGTGTTTAAAGATCTGTTCAGTCACATGAATACCAGGGCAGACACCACAATCCAGAACAAAGAAAAGTACAGCACAGGGACAGGTCCTTCGACACTCCAAGCCATGGAGTCATGATGCCCTAACTTAAAAAAATGCTTCTGCCCTTACCTGGTTTAGTCGCTTATCCTGGGCGGGATTCTTCCAGAACCTGGGCCGGACCGAAGAATCCCCGCGACCGGGCCACGCACCCCCCCCCCCCCCTCCCCCCACCAACGCCAGCACGCGATTCTTCGCAGAGCGGACAATCAGCGCCATTGGCGCCAGCGTGGCTGGCCAGCGCGGACGGCTCTACGCGGTCGGCCTGCCGATTCTCAGCCCGGGATGGGCCGTAGTGAAAATACTGAATCCCACCAGTGCCGTCCACATCTGCTCTCAGCCGGTGGAACTCAGCGTGCAGGGAGGAGAAGAGCTCATTTCTTCCACGCCAGCCCCTGTATTCCTGTGCCATGTTGCGTCGGGACCGCCGTGTTGAAAGAGGCCACTGAGCATGTGCGGATCCCGCGGGGCACAGTTCGCACCAGGATCGGCACCTGGAGCGGCGTGAACCACTCCAGCACTGGGCTGGCCACCTGTAGGGGCCAGAATTACTCCTGGCAGAGGCCCGTTCACGCCGCCGTAAAACACAACGGCGTTTACGACGTCGTGGACACTCTGCTGCGGGATGGGACAATCCCGCCCCATGTATCCATCCAGGTGCCTCTTCATAAATTCATAACATACAGGAGCAGAATTAGGTCATTTCACCCATTATACGGGCTGGTTTAGCATAGAACATAGAAAATACAGCACAGAACAGGCCCTTCGGCCCACGATGTTGTGCCGAACCTTTGTCCTAGATTAATCATAGATTATCATTGAATTTACAGTGCAGAAGGAGGCCACCCGGCCCCCCGAGTCCGCACCGGCCCCCGGAAAGAGCACCCCACCCAAACCCAACACCTCCACCCAACACCAAGGGCAATTTGGACATTAAGGGCAATTTATCATTGGGCAATTCACCTCACCCGCACATCTTTGGACTGTGGGAGGAAACCGGAGCACCCGGAGGAAACCCACGCAGACACGGGGAGGACGTGCAGACTCCGCACAGCCAATGACCCAAGCCGGAATCGAACCTGGGACCATGGAGCTGTGAAGCAATTGTGCTATCCACAATGCTACCGTGCTGCCCTTAAGAACAAATAAATCTACACTATATCATTTTACCGTAATCCATGTACCTATCCAATAGCTGCTTGAAGGTCCCTAATGTTTCCGACTCAACTACTTCCACAGGCAGTGCAGTCCATGCCCCCACTACTCTCTGGGTAAAGAACCTACCTCTGATATCCCTCCTATATCTTCCACCTTTCACCTTAAATTTATGTCCCCTTGTAATGGTGTGTTCCACCCGGGGAAAAAGTCTCTGACTGTCTACTCTATCTATTCCCCTGATCATCTTATAAACCTCTGTCAAGTCGCCCTTCATCCTTCTCCGCTCTAATGAGAAAAGGCCTAGCACCCTCAACCTTTCCTCGTAAGACCTCATCTCCATTCCAGGTAACATCCTGGTAAATCTTCTTTGCACCTTTTCCAGAGCTTCCACATCCTTCCTAAAATGAGGCGACCAGAACTGTACACAGTACTCCAAATGTGGCCTTACCAAAGTTTTGTACAGCTGCATCATCACCTCACGGCTCTTAAATTCAATCCCTCTGTTAATGAACGCGAGCACACCATAGGCCTTCTTCACAGCTCTATCCACTTGAGTGGCAACTTTCAAAGATGTATGAACATAGACCCCAAGATCTCTCTGCTCCTCCACATTGCCAAGAACTCTACCGTTAACCCTGTGTTCCGCATTCATATTTGTCCTTCCAAAATGGACAACCTCACACTTTTTAGGGTTAAACTCCATCTGCCACTTCTCAGCCCAGCTCTGCATCCTATCTATGTCTCTTTGCAGCCGACAACAGCCCTCCTTACTATCCACAACTCCACCAATCTTTGTATCGTCTGCAAATTTACTGACCCACCCTTCAACTCCCTCATCCAAGTCATTAATGAAAATCACAAACAGCAGAGGACCCAGAACTGATCCCTGTGGTACGCCACTGGTAACTGGGATCCAGGCTGAATATTTGCCATCCACCACCACTCTCTGACTTCTATCGGTTAGCCAGTTTGTTATCCAACTGGCCAAATTTCCCACTATCCCATGCCTCCTTACTTTCTGCATAAGCCTACCATGGGGAACTTTATCAAATGCCTTACTAAAATCCATGTACACTACATCCACTGCTTTACCTTCATCCACATGCTTGGTCACCTCCTCAAAGAATTCAATAAGATTTGTAAGGCAAGACCTACCCCTCACAAATCCGTGCTGACTATCCCTAATCAAGCAGTGTCTTTCCAGATGCTCAGAAATCCTATCCTTCAGTACCCTTTCCATTACTTTGCCTACCACCGAAGTAAGACTAACTGGCCTGTAATTCCCAGGGTTATCCCTAGTTCCTTTTTTGAACAGGGGCACGACATTCGCCACTCTCCAATCCCCTGGTACCACCCCTGTTGACAGTGAGGATGAAAAGATAATTGCTAACGGCTCTGCAATTTCATCTCTTGCTTCCCATAGAATCCTTGGATATATCCCGTCAGGCCCAGGGGACTTGTCTATCCTCAAGTTTTTCAAAATGCCCAACACATCTTCCTTCCTAACAAGTATTTCCTTGAGCTTACCAATCTGTTTCACACTGTCCTCTCCAACAATATCGCCCCTCTCATTTGTAAATACAGAAGAAAAGTACTCATTCAAGACCTCTCCTACCTCTTCAGACTCAATACACAATCTCCCGCTACTGTCCTTGATTGGACCTACCCTCGCTCTAGTCATTCTCATATTTCTCACATATGTGTAAAAGGCCTTGGGGTTTTCCTTGATCCTACCCGCCAAAGATTGTTCATGCCCTCTCTTAGCTCTCCTAATCCCTTTCTTCAGTTCCCTCCTGGCTATCTTGTATCCCTCCAATGCCCTATCTGAACCTTGTTTCCTCAGCCTTACATAAGTCACCTTTTTCCTCTTAACAAGACATTCAACCTCTCTTGTCAACCATGGTTCCCTCACTCGACCATCTCTTCCCTGCCTGACAGGGACATACATATCAAGGACACGTAGCACCTGTTCCTTGAACAAGTTCCACATTTCACTTGTGTCCTTCCCTGCCAGCCTATGTTCCCAACTTATGCACTTCAATTCTTGTCTGCCAACATTGTATTTACCCTTCCCCCAATTGTAAACCTTGCCCTGTTGCACGTACCTATCCCTCTCCATTACTAAAGTGAAAGTCACAGAATTGGGGTCACTATCTCCAAAATGCTCCCCCACTAACAAATCTATCACTTGCCCTGGTTCATTACCCAGTACTAAATCCAATATTGCGCCTCCTCTGGTCGGACAATCTACATACTGTGTTAGAAAAGCTTCCTGGACACACTGCACAAACACCACCCCATCCAAACTGTTTGATCTAAAGAGTTTCCACTCAATATTTGGGAAGTTAAAGTCGCCCATGACTACTACCCTATGACTTCTGCACCTTTCCAAAATCTGTTTCCCAATCTGTTCCTCCACATCTCTGTTACTATTGGGGGGCCGATAGAAAACTCCTAACAAGGTGACTGCTCCTTTCCTATTTCTGACTTCAACCCATACTACCTCAATAGGGTGATACTCCTCGAACTGCCTTTCTGCAGCTGTTATACTATCTCTAATTAATAATGCCACCCCCCCCACCTCTTTTACCACCCTCCCTAATCTTATTGAAACAGCTATAACCAGGGACCTCCAACAACCATTTCTGCCCCTCTTCTATCCAAGTTTCCGTGATGGCCACCACATCGTAGTCCCAAGTACCGATCCATGCCTTAAGTTCACCCACCTTATTCCTGATGCTTCTTGCGTTGAAGTATGCACACTTCAACCCATCTCCGTGCCTGCAAATACTCTCCTTTGTCAGTGTTCCCTTCTCCACTGCCTCATTACATGCTTTGGTGTCCTGAATATCGGCTACCTTAGTTGCTGGACTACAAATCCGGTTCCCATTCCCCTGCCAAATTAGTTTAAACCCTCCCGAAGAGTACTAGCAAACCTCCCTCCCAGGATATTGGTGCCCCTCTGGTTCAGATGCAACCCGTCCTGCTTGTACAGGTCCCACCTTCCCCAGAATGCGCTCCAATTATCCAAATACCTGAAGCCCTCCCTCCTACACCATTCCTGCAGCCACGTGTTCAACTGCACTCTCTCCCTATTCCTAGCCTCGCTATCACATGGCACCGGCAACAAACCAGAGATGACAACTCAATCTGTCCTGGCTTTCAACTTCCAGCCTAACTCCCTAAACTTGTTTGTTACCTCCACACCCCTTTTCCTACCTATGTCGTTGGTACCAATGTGCACCACGACTTCTGGCTGCTCACCCTCCCCCTTAAGGATCCTGAAGACACGATCCGAGACATCCCTGGCCCTGGCACCCGGGAGGCAACATACCTTCCGGGAGTCTCGCTCGTGACCACAGAATCTCCTATCTATTCCCCTAACCATTGAATCTCCTACAACTATTGCTTTTCTATTCTCCCCCCTTCCCTTCTGAGCCCCAGAGCCAGACTCCGTGCCAGAGACCTGACCGCTAGGGCCTTCCCCCGGTAGGTCATCCCCCCCAACAGCATCCAAAACGGTATACTTGTTTTGAAGGGGAACGGCCACGAGGGATCCCTGCACTGTCTGCCTGTTTGTTTTTTTCCCCCTGACTGTAACCCAGCTATTCTTGTCCTGTACCTTGGGTGTGGTTACCTCCCTGTAACTCTTCTCAATCACCCCCTCTGCCTCCCGGATGATCCGAAGTTCATCCAGCTTCAGCTCCAGTTCCCGAACACGGTCTTTGAGGAGCTGAAGTTGGGTGCACTTCCCGCAGGTATAGTCAGTGGGGACACCGGTGGTATCCCTCACCACCCACATCCTACAGGAGGAGCATGTAACTGGCCTAGCCTCCATCCCCTCTTACCTTACAGAATATAGCTGCTGTGTGGACTAACTAGATCTCCGACTCTGCTCCCAGTCAGCTACACTTCCTGTCAACTCCTGGCTCTCTTCGCACTCTTTGCGGAAATGTCGGAAACAAAATGAAAGGAGCACCTTACTCCCTCCTCACCTAACTCCCTCGGTCACCAAACTCTCACTATCGCACTCAAAAAGCACCAAATTCAGCACTCCCTCGGTCACCAAACTCTCACTATCGCACTCAAAAAGCACCAAATTCCGCACTCCCTCGGTCACCAAACTCTCACTATCGCACTCAAAAAGCACCAAATTCAGCACTCCCTCGGTCACCAAACTCTCACTATCGCACTCAAAAAGCACCAAATTCCGCACTCAGTGCAAACAAAGTCTGCACTGTAGGGGATCACTTTTATACTGTGAATCTAGCCTCTGAAAAACTGGCCTAATCCAATTAACTAATTAACAAGCTCCAGCTGCAAGTGCCTAGAAGTAGATGCCTGTTTAAAGCTGATTGAAAATTCACCTTCTTCTAAACCAAACAGCAACTTTTAAGTTAATTAACTAAATAAAAGAAAGACTAAACTTTAGATAAAAATGAAGCCTTATACTCCCTCGGTCACCAAACTCTCACTATCGCACTCAAAAAGCACCAAATTCAGCCCTAGCGGTCAGGTCTCTGGCACGGAGTCTCAGTTTCAAAGTTTTAGCCCTGTGCTAAATCGCTGGCTTTGAAAGCAGACCAAGGCAGGCCAGCAGCACGGTTCAATTCCCGTACCAGCCTCCCCGAACAGGCGCCGGAATGTGGCGACTAGGGGCTTTTCACAGTAACTTCAATACTTGTGACAATAAGCGATTTTCATTTCATTTCATTTTCAATTAAAAATCTGTCTAACTCTTCCTTAAATTTACTCACTGTCCCTGCATCCACTGTCCACGGCACTCTGGAGTAGCAAATTCCACAGATTCACAACCCTTTAGAAGTAGTTTCTCCTCAAATCTGTTTGAAATTTGCTACCTCTTGTTCTAAGATTATGACCTCTCGTTTTAGAATGCCCCACAAGAGGAACCATCTGCTCCACATCTACTTTATCCATATTTTTAGCATCTTGTACACCTCGATTTGATCTCCCCTCATTATTCTAAACTCTAGAGAGTATAGGCCTAAACTGTTCAATTTCTCCTCATACGACATCCCCCTCGTCTCTGGAATAAATCTTGTGAACCTCCTCTGAACTGCCTCCAATGCCACTACATCTTTCCTCAAATAAGGGGACCAAAATTATGCACAATACTCCAGGTGTGGTCATACCAATGTCTTGCATTGTTGCAACAACACTTCCTTACCTTTGGACTCAATTCCTTTTGCCATAAATGCCAACATTCCATTTGCTTTCCTTATTATCTGCTGCACCTACATGTTCATTTTCTGTGACTCATGCACAAGGACACCCAGATCTGTCTGCATTGGAGCACCCCAACGTCTCTAACCATTTAGATAATAAGTTGCCTTTCCATTTTTTCGACCAAAATGCATGACCTCACACTTATCTATGTTAAACTCCATCTGCCACATTTTGGCCTATTCTCCTAACCTATCGATGTCCATATGTACGGTTCTTATTTCCTTATTAAAACTTACTGTCTCACCTATTTGGGCAGCACTGTAGCACAAGTGGATAGCACTGTGGCTTCACAGCGCCAGGGTCCCAGGTTTGATTCCCTGCTGGGTCACTGTCTGTGCGGAGTCTGCGCGTTCTCCCTGTGTCTGCGTGGGTTTCCTCCGGGTGCTCCGGTTTTCTCCCACAGTCCAAAGATGTGCAGGTTAGGTGGATTGGCCATGATAAATTGCCCTTAGTGTCCAAAAAGGTTAGGAGGGGTTATTGGGTTACGGGGATAGCGTGGAAGTGAGGGCTTAATGTGGGTCGGTGCAGACTTGATGGACCGAATGGCCTCCTTCTGTACTGTATATTCTATGTTTGTGTCATCTGCAAATTTGGCTTGAGAACCTTCTATCCCTGTTTCCGAATTGTTAATATAGATTGTAAATAGTTGGGGCCCAAGGACCAAACTCAGTGACACCCCACTAGTTACATCTTGCCATCCAGAAAAAGACCCATTTATCCTGACTCTCTGTCTCCTGTCCGTTAGCCAGTCTTCTATCTAAGCTAATAAATTACCCCAAATCCCATGTGATCTCTCCTTGTGGATTAACCTTCTGTGCAGCATCTTATCAAATGCCTTCCAGAAGTCCAGATTTACGACATCTACAAGATCTAAATATACAGATGCTTGTTACATCTTCGTAGATCGGATTGTCTCAGTCTTTGTGAGAAGAAACTCTATGAGCTCCTCGCAGTTGTTGGATTTGAGGATGTAGGAGATGGGGAGATGCGAGCTCTTCAAAAGGAGCTAACTTGTTTGAGATATTAGAAACACCAGACACACTGTATATTTCACTAAAACCTGGTTTATTTAACTTTTTTTCCACACTAGCAAGACCTGAGAATGGGATGGAGCTTATTAACATCAGCAGAAATGCAATCAAATGAACATGTGGAATCTGGGATGTGATTATCAGCAAAATCCAATCATTGTAGTTTATTGTGGACTTGCTGGTGTCTTAGCAGAGTGGATGACTGAGTGAAACTCTTCCCACACACAGAGCAGGTGAACGGCCTCTCCCCAATGTGGACCCGCTGGTGTGTCTGCAGGTGGGATGAATTAATGAAGCCCTTTCCACAATCGTAGCAAGTGAACGGCCTCTCCCCAGTGTGGACACGCTGGTGTGTCAGCAGGTTGGATGCATTGATGAATCCCTTCCCACACTCGAAGCAGGTGAATGCCTTCACTCCAGTGTGGATTCGCTGGTGTGCAGTGAGATGACAGGCTTGCCTGAACCGAGTTCCGCAATGAGAGCACCTGAACGGTCTCTCGTCAGTGTGAACACGTTGATGGCGCACCAGTTCCCATTGAACTTTTAAAGCACTTCCTGCAATCTGGACATTTAAAAGATCTCTCATCAGTGTGAACTAGCTGGTGTGACTGCAGATCAGACGACTGAGTAAACCCCTTCCCACACTCAGAACAGGTGAATGGCCTCTCCCCAGTGTGAGTGTGCTGGTGTGTAAGCAGGTGGGATGACCGAGTGAATCGCTTCCCACATTGGGAGCAGGTGAATAGCCTCTCAATCGTGTGAACTTGCTGGTGTACAATGAGGTGACATGCTTGTCTGAATCCAGCCCCACATGAACGCATGTGAACGGCCTCACGTCAGTGTGAACACTTTGATGGGTCATCAGGTTCCCAGAACTTTTGAAGCATTTACCACAGTCTGGGCATTTAAAAGGTCTCTCATCAGTGTGAACTTGCTCATGTTTCAGCAGGGTGGATGACTGAGTGAATCCCTTCCCACACTGGGAGCAGGTAAATGGTTTTTCTCCAGTTTGATTGCGCCGATGAGTTTAAGGCTCTGATGGGTAATTAAATCCTTTCCCGCAATCCTCACATTTCCATGGCTTTGCCCCAGTGTGACTGAGTTTATGTTCCGACAGGCCAGATGCTTGGCTGAAACTTTGTCGATAGTCCGAGTGAACAATACTTTTTCCTTCCATGCTCAAATTCCGATATTCAGGTTGCGATAAATTGGGTGACTGTCAGATCCTGATGTGATGTTTGGTTTGAGTTGGACGACTTCAAATCCTCCCCTTCTAACACCCTGTGAAATTGATTTAAAACTAAAGAGAGTGAGAGAGAACCGACAAAAACACAAAGGCAGGTTGTGAAAAGGAACTGACTGAATCAACTCAGTTTAAAATTCTCAGTTCTGGTAAGGGACATATGGACTCGAAACATTAAGCGTGTTTTTCGTTTCGCAGATGCTGTCGGATCTGCTGAGTTTATCTAGAGTTTTCTATTTTTATTTCAATTCTCATTGTTCTTTTCAAATCACTCCATGACATTGTTGTTCCCTATTTCATAGAACATAAAACATACAGTGCAGAAGGAGACCATTTGGCCCATCGAGTCTGCACCGACCCACTTAAGCCCTCACTTCCACCCTATCCCCGTAACCCAATAACCCCTGAATTTCCTTCAAATTCCGCTCTTCTGATGTCCCATAAAAAAAGGAATATCCGTCAATCCAGGAATAAAAATTGAGAAGAGACAAACATTTCTCTTGGTTTATGTTTGCTGCGTGTAAATCCTCCCCTTCTAGTCCCCTGTAAAAGGCGTTTCCACAATCCATCATTGTCAGTCCAGGATAGAATTCCACAACATTCTCGCCGCGCACGCGTACGGCTGCTCATTGCCCTGGTGAAAGATGGCGGGCGCGCATGCGCCGACCTTCCCCCTGGCCCACATCAAGATGGCGGCCATTAACTGGGGCCTTGCAGGGGAAAGGCGGCACCAAAATTACTTCCTAATTTGATGCAAAATCAGGACTGGGAGGGTCTTACTATGGGTTGAACGTTTCCACTGTGAAATTACAAAGCCTTCCCACCCACTCTTCCCCCTCCATTACCTTCCCAAAACTTGCTGTTTCTCATCATTTGCGGAGACCTCATCACTATCTCTCCGCAGCTGCAGCACAGCTTCTGTGCATGCTCATTTCACAATTTCATACTGCGCCTGGGCGTCGGTTCTCTGGCGAGGATTGGATTGGATTTGATTGATTTGTTTATTGTCACGTGTACCGAGGTACAGTGAAAAGTATTTTTCTGCGAGCAGCTCAATAGATCATTAAGGATAGAGCACATTCTGCACAGTGACGAATGCTGGGTTGTTTCTGATTGAATTTCGATTGAAACACCACACCAAGATATCCAATTTTTAGATCAATTGATATTTGAACCGAAGACCACAGTCCTTGAGCCATATTTTTTTACACAGTGTGGTAAATACAATAATAATAATCTTTAAAGTAGGCTTACATTAACATTTTAATGAAGTAACTGTGAAAAGGTCCGAGTCGACACATTCTGGCGCCTGTTCGAGTATATGAAGGCAGAATTCAGAATGTCCAAATTACCGAACAGCACATTTTTCAGGACTTGTGGGAGGAAACCGGAGCACCCGGAGGAAACCCACGCAGACACGGGGAGAACATACAAACTCCGCACAGACAGTGCCCAAGCCGGGAATTGAACCTTGGACCCTGGAGCTGTGTAGCAACAGTGAGAGAAACAAGTCTTAAGTTGAACCAGAAAGTTAAGGTTGAAAGAACATGACAAGTGTTTGAAGTGGCTACCAGGAAGCGTCATGAAAATATGTGGGTCTGGCACATATTTTGTTAAGATGTTTCATAGTGGAAAGATTAGGTTGGTACATATAAATCATGTTTTACCTTCAGAGGTTCACGAAGAGAAGGAAGTTGGGAAGAATCAAATGAGTCTGATGAGTTGGATAGTTGGAATACGAGTAGGGTACCTATAGTTATAGTTACTCCGGTACTATATGGAACGTGCTGCCTGGGTAGGTGGTCGGAGCAGGTATGATAGCGGCATTTAAGGGGCATCCAGACAAATATATGAATAGGGTGGGAATGGAAGAATACAGGCATCGTAAGTGCAAAAAGTTTTAGTTTAGGCAAGTACCATGGTCGGTGCAGACTTGGAGGGCCAAAGGGCCTGTTTTGTTCTTTGTTCTAGTTCTATCCCAGGTGTGATTAACAAAAGAAAGTTACATATGAACTCACTGGAGACTCAGCAGTGGCGTGAACAAGGAGTTCCTTCCCCATACACATTTGAACCACGTCTTGCCAGTAAGAATGAACAGATTGTATTTTAAATCCTTGGAAATGTTGAAACTGGGGGCAGGTGGGAGAACTGAGGAAATCCCCGTTCCTGGGACACACCTAACTACACACACGTGAAGTATCTGAATGGTCTCTCCAGGTGTAGCTCTGCTACTGTATCAGTAAATGGTATGACAATGTGAATCCCTTTCCACTCTCAATAGGGACGATAATTTAATGCTGTTACTTTACTAATCGGTTTCCTGCTCAAACATGACTTTTTGTCACGAGTTCCACATTCTTAACACTCATCAGTTAAACTAAACAAATTATTGCAGATGATTGATATCTGCAACCAAAAAAAAGAGAAACTGCTGGAATTTTCAGGCAGTCTGGTTTTATCTTGAAGCGTGAAACATCATTAACATTTCAAGACTGTGAACTTTCATTCAAACTGCATCGTGTCTGTGCACAACTCTGTCAAATGTTTTTCAATCCACTGAAGCTGTCAATAAAAACTGCCCTCCACTTCACTGGAAGTGCGAGGGACACAACGGCACAGAATTACAGAAATAAAATGGTCACTTCCTATGGGATTGCTGGTGGCTGACATCGAACAGGCTCCCAACAAGAATTATCTCAATCATACGATCAGGGAAGAGAAATTAGGGAACATTCCCTGAACCTCATTCACACCAAAATTAACTGTGAGGAAACACTGGAAAGGATAGATTTGATGTTTGTTAAAAACAGAGGAGGCTAAGGGGAGATTTAATTGACATCGATAACTCATGAGGGCTCGAGTTAGAGTGGATGGAAAGGAACAGAAAGATCTATAACCAGGGACATAGATTCAGAGTGAAATAAATCCTCACTTTTTTTTTAAATTTAGAGTATCCAATTCATTTTTTCCAATCAAGGGGCAATTTAGTGCGGCCAATCCACCTATCCTGCACATCTTTTGGGTCGTGGGGTAAAAACCTATGCAAACACGGGGAGAATGTGCAAACTCCACATGGACAGTGACCCAGAGCCGGGATTGAACCTCGGCGCCATGAGGCAGCAGTGCTAACCCACTGCACCATCGTGCTGCCCAAGTCCTCACATTTATATCGCTCTTTTCACCATCACCAGAATCCCAAAGTGCTTTTGAAGTTGATTCACTGTTTTAATATACGAAAAGCAGCAACTCCCACAAACAACATAACCATCTGATAATCTGTTGTGATGTTGATGGGGGGGATACATATTGAACAAGATAGGGGATCTTGTTATTTGCTGAAATAGTGACATGGGACTTTTACAGATAATGAGGCAGACATTGCCTCGGTTTAATATCTTATCCAAAAGCCAACAGCTCTGACAGTGCAGTATTCTGCTGGACTCTCAGCCTAGATTGTGGTGCTGATTCCTGCATTTGGAGTGAAATTCATAATGTTCTCACTTAGAGGTGAGAGTGTTATCAACTGAAACATTAAGTTAGTGGAATTGATGGAAGGATTAGAGAATTGTGGAGATATCTATTTCACCCAAAGGGTGGAGGGATCTGAAACCCACGGCCCAAGTTGACGGTTGAAGCAGAAAACCCACTGAAGTAAAGAAAAGCATCTGAAGTGTTATAATTTACGGAACAACTGTGCAAGAGCTAGACTGTGGGATGAGAATGGATTGCTTGTTTTCTGCCAAAATGGGCATAATGGACCAAATAGCCTCTTTCTGGGCAGTATATATCATTATGATCCCAGTAAGGACTGTCAATGTTTAAAGAGAAATTTAAACACTCAACGATTTACTGAAAGAAATAATACCACAGGATTCCACGGTTCAAAACAAATACACTTCATGATGAAAGGAACAACGAAAGCAAATACTACTAATTGAACATTGTCTCAGATGAAATTTTATACTTTATATCGAAAAGCATAATCACAAAAACCTGAAATGAAAATTCTCAATGGAACCTCCTACTTTCTCTGATTACTTCCCCAGAAAGGTTTTGGCTAATTATTGGGCTGTGTAATTTTCTTTTACTTCCTGAGACCAAACCAAAGTGCCACAGCTCTCAGGAATTCACAGTGTTCCTGCTATGCTCTGACGTATGAGCTTTCTTGAGAATTTCCCACTATGCTCCAGCAAATCAATCTTCCACCGCCTCTTAAGCACCTCACAATTGTGAACACTCCAGCTCAAGTGTGGATCTCACTGTATAGTGACCCCACCTCAGAAATGTCTTTGAAGGGCAGCACGGTGGCACAGTGTTTAGCGCTGCTGTCTCACAGCATCGAGGTCCCAGGTTCGATCCCGTCCCTGGGTCACTGTCCGTTTGGAGTTGCACATTCTCCCCGGGTTTGCGTGGGTTTAGCCCCCACAACCCAAATGTGCACTGATACAGTGCAGCTCTGATGAAAGTTCACAGACCTGAAATGTAAACCATATGTATCTTTCCACAAACACTGCCAGATCTACTGTGTAGTTTTGCCATGTTCTGCTTCTACTTCAGATATCCAGCACCTGCAGGATTTTGCATTTCAGCAACCGAAGGCTGGTGGGAAATTGAAACTTGTAACATAAATTTTTTTTGCAGTCATACCAAAAATATACGATCTAAATATTTGATGCAGAAAAACAAAATACCTGTTCTTTTTACCTGCTAGCGAAGGAAATCTGCCACCTTTACCTGGTCTGGCTTAATAATAATAATCTTTATACATGTGACTCCAGACGCACAGCAATGTGGTTGACTCTTAACTGCCCCCCAAGGGCAATTAGGAATTGGCAATAAATGCTGGCACAGCCGGCAACACCCATATCCCATGAACAAATAAGACCCGAGACAGTTCACATCTAATTGTGGGATTTTATTTTGCTGTTAATTACACACGACCCAGACCCATGCTGGAGGGTTCGTGCACTTTTTTCTTGCAGTATTAATTGATTTATAATTGTGTGTAGTATCTCTCGGGTTCCAAGCGTAATCGGATCACATAACCTGATTTTCCATTGCGACACATCGCCCTCCAATGCCGGAGGAATTACCCAGCTTTCAGAGCGAATCAGAATGTGCCCTATCCACCCTTGACAAGAGGTCTGCGCAGACGCAATTGCAGAAGGAAATGGTACATGCGCAGTGTAGGCTCCGGCAGCCGCATGCGCAGTGTGGGTGCTGCCGCCGCTGGGAGGAGATCATTTGGATTCCACGATTCGAGAGAAACAGCCGCTTGTGGCCGGGTAATGGAGGTGGCGGAGTGGGTGCTGAGGCTTCATAAACACCCAGTGCAGGACTCAAAAACCATAATAAGAACTGATCGGTCCCGCGTTCGCACCAAACGGGGCCGCGGCAGCAGCTGCCGAAAGGCCCGAAACCATGTCCACCAAATTTAATAATGTGCAGCAGAGCGCATGCGCGGTGAACCCTGTCCTGTCAGCAGGAGGAGAGAATGTTGTGAATTTCTCTCCTGGACTGACAGGGATGGATTCTGCAAACTCCTTTTACAGGGGGTTCACAGAGTAGAAAATAATCATAGACCACCTGCAGTGCAAAGAGACCATTCGGCACATCGAATATACACCAACCCTCTGAAAGAGCGCCCTACCTCGGCCCATTCCCCCACCTTATCCCCATAATGGGAGGATTTACACACAGCAAACTTGAACCATAACGTCGCTTCTCAATTTTTATTCCTGGACTGACAGTGATGACTTTTGCTTTACAGGACATTGGAAGGGCAGAATTTGAAGGTGGAAAAGTCAAACCAAATATCAGATCAAAATGTGACAGTCACTCCGTTCATCAGAACCTAAATGTAAGTGTGTCTTTCTTGGATAGTCAAGTCTAGAGGGAATAAAGGAATGTGTGTGAGCATCAGAAATATGAGACAGGACCAAGTTGGGTGATGTGAACGAGATAGAAACTCATTCTAGGCCGTGGCAGTGATATGTGGTCGGAAACCGAGCTGTGGTTTCTGAAGAGTCATCTTCCTCCACAGATGCTGCCAGACCTGGTGAGTTTATCCAGCATTTTCTGTTTGTATTTCAGATTTCCACAGTATTTACTTTTATTTCAGTGAAATATTTTTCCATGGTTGTGAATAGTCTGGTTCAGCCTCGCACTGTTGTCAGGGATGGGGATGGAGTCAATGCTCCGGGTGTGGAACTTGTAGCAGGGACTGAAGACCATGATTTCAAACTTCTAAACATTTCATTGGAGGAAATTTCTGTTCATCCAGTACAGGATGTCAGTCAGATCAGGACAGTGTACGACTTGGATTGGAACTTGGAGGTGGTGTGGTTCACATACACCTGCTTTCCTGGTTCTTCTCCGTTGAAGGTGCAATGAAAATCGCTTATTGTCTCAAGTAGGATTCAAATTAAGTTCCTGTGAAAAGCCCCTAGTCGCCACATTCTGGCGCCTGTTGAGAGGCTGGTACAGGAATTGAACCGTGCTGCTGGCCTTGTTCTGCATTACAAGCCAGCTGTTTAGCCAACTGTGCTAAACCAGCCCCTACTGGGCTTGAGGGTCTGGGAGATTCTGTCAAAGCTTTGGCTGAGTTTTAGATACACACAGTCCATTACCTTCACCCATTCTGCTCCCAGCTCTCTCCTCCGAAAGAGGTCAGTGTTTTATCAATGCTCAGACCAGTTGACAGGTTCCCTCTCCTGAAGGACATTAATGAACCAATTGGGCTTTTATGACAGTCCAGTAGTTTTTATGGTCACGTTTTCCTAGTGTCGGCCCCTCAAATGACCAGATTTATTCAGCTCAATTTCACAAGCTGTTTTTGTGGGTTCTCTCTCACTCCCTATTTTCTGTTTTGAAACAATTTCACAGGATATGAGAACAGGAGGATTTTCAGTGGGGAAACTGAAACCATTCATCACATCAGGATCTGACAGACGCCCAATTGATCAGAACGTGAATTTGATTGGAATTTGAAGATGGAAGGAAAAAACACCGTTCACATTGTGGAGAAATCGTGGAAATGTGGAGACTGTGGGAAGGGATTCATTTACCCATCTGCACTGGAAACCCATCGACACTCTCACACTGGAGAGAGGCCGTTCATCTGCTCCGAGTGTGAAAAAGGATTCACTGATTCATCTACCCTGCTGACACACCAGCAAATTCACACTGACAAGACATCATTTAAATGTCCAGACTGCGGGAAGTGCTTCAAAAGTTCCAGGAATCTGATGCTGCATCAACGTGTTCACACTGACGAGAGACCATTCAGGTGCTCTCACTGTGGGACTGGGTTCAGGCGATCATCACAACTGACTGTACACCGGCGAATTCACACTGGGGAGAGGCCATTCACCTGCTCCGATTGTGGAAAGAGATTCACTCAGTCATCCAACCTACTGAGACACCACCGAGTTCACAAGTAACGACAGTGATTGAATTTTGTTGTTACATCCAGGATTCAACAATGTTCATTGGGGTCTGTTTCTGCTGATGTTGTTAAACTCCAGCCCAGTTAACAGCCAAGTTACTATTCTAGATAAATGTTAAATAAATCAACTTTATGTTAAGCACACTGCATTGCATCTTTTTAATATCTCTAACTCACATTAATCCCTTTTGAAGGGCTCTCATTCTTCCCTGTTTCCCATTCTCACTTCCAACAACAAGTGTGAGGAGCTCATGGAGCTACAGAGACAATCCGATCAGCTGCCCCTGCTGCTTTCCTCCCTTCCACGAGCCCACTGGGGCCAGACTTTTGTTTCTGAGCTCTGAACTCACGCCTTTCTCCAGTCTCTCTGCCGTCTTCTCTCGTGCCCTCTCAGTGCTCCTGTTGTCCATGAGACCCACCTTCTGCTGTATTGACCCTATTCTCACTGAACGACTGATCACCCAACTTCCCCTTGTTAGCTGATTATGTCAACAGGTCTCTCTCTTCTGGTACTGTCCCTCTCACCTTTAAATCCACCGTCATCACCCATCTTAAAAAAGGGTCTATCCTCGGCCCCTCCTATTTCTCATCTACATGCTGCCACTCGGTGACATAATCCAAAAACACCGTGTTAGTTTTCACATGTACACTGACAACACCCAGCTCTACCTCACCACCTTCCCTCTCCATTCCTCCACTGTTACTAAATCATCAAACTGCTTATCCCACATCCAGTGCTGGATGAGCAGAAATTTTGATTAAAAATTGTGAAGGCCAAAGTCATTGTCTTCAGCTACCACTATAAATTCAGTTCCCTAACTGGGCAGTACGGTAGCATTGTGGCTAGCACAATTGATTCACAGCTCCAGGGTCCAG
Source organism: Scyliorhinus torazame (assembly GCF_047496885.1). Classification (NCBI taxonomy): domain Eukaryota; kingdom Metazoa; phylum Chordata; class Chondrichthyes; order Carcharhiniformes; family Scyliorhinidae; genus Scyliorhinus; species Scyliorhinus torazame. Next base: position 93,477,229 of record NC_092711.1, read on the forward strand.
GTTTGATTCCGGCTTAGGTCACGGTCTGTGCGGAGTCTGCACATCCTCCCCGTGTGTGCGTGGGTTTCCTCCGGGTTCTCCGGTTTCCTCCCACAGTCCAAAGATGTGCAGGTTAGGTGGATTGGCCATGATAAATTGCCCTTAGTGTCCAAAATTGACCTTAGTGTTGGGTGGGGTTACTGAGTTATGAGGCTAGGGTGGAGGTGTTGACCTTGGGTAGGGTGCTCTTTCCAAGAGCCGGTGCAGCCTCGATGGGCCGAATGACCTCCTTCTGCACTGTAAATTCTATGAATTCTAACTACCGTGTCCATCCGCATGAGGTAATATTGGAATACATTTTCCTGTGTTTGTCAAGCCAGGAATCTTTATTTCGAAGCAAGAGAGACACACACACAGCTATTCCGATAATCAATACATTTCTGAAGATTTTATTCCAAGATAGTGATTTCTTACAGATCTTCCCACCTTCAAGAGGGAATATCCTTATTGACGTCTCACAATCTGATTTCTGATTAACCCAGCTATTTCTAAACTACAAGCTTCTTTTCCGAATTTCTTGTTACATTCCATAGATAATATTCTAAAGTTGCTGGAATGATCAGAATCAGCAACACAAACCCTTGAGCTGCCACCGTGAATACATATAAAATCTTTTCCAGTAAAATGTGATCATTATTGACTGAGATTTATTTTCCCCACCTGCACACCATCTCTCACAATTCTAAATTATTGGCATTGTAAACACATCTGGGTTTAACAAAGGTTCAGGCACAAACTTCAAAGATTCTCCAGCTCCCTGTTCACCTGCATCCACCTTGTGGATATTTTCTGAATCCAGATCCTAGATCTCTCTTCACTTTAATTTTACTATTTTACTCCCTCTGAATGATTTCAGTGAGTTTAATTCTGTCCCGATTGTTTTAAAGTCAGATTCTCTGCGCATGGTACGTCTATGTCTTGATAATTTAAAATGCTCTCTCATTCTATGTTAATTACTCCATGTTGTTCTGTAGTCGAATAGCTCAAAAAATTCTGGGACGTGTTCTCCTGTGAAGGGTCACCATGTGTTTCCACATGTAACATCACATCTGCACACACATCTGTATCCCAAAAGGATGTTCCATGTACCATCTGATACAGCGCACTCATGGATTTTCAAGTGATCTTATTAAAAGATGAAGGTCTCTTAAAAGATGAAGGAACCACTCCGTATGGTCCCAATGCTTTCAGGTAGTGACCAGACTGTCAGATTCCATTATTGTTAAGTTCTGAAGCAAGGCTACAATCATCTCCAAGTGAAAACTATCAATCACTTGTCTCATCTACACTTTCCTGACTTCCACTAGAATGTACGTGGAAATCCAGTTTGTCTATTCCGTTGAATTAGACCCACAGAATTATTCCAATTCCCAATCGCTGGTGTGATTTTATTTTCTTTGATTAAAAATGGGGCTTCCAGGGCGGCACGGTGGTGCAGTGCTTAGCACTGCTGCCTCATGCCGCCGAGGACCCGGGTTCGATCGCAGCCCCGGTCCACTGTCCGTGTGGAGTTTGCACATTCTCCCCGTGTCTGCATGGATCTTGCCCCCACAACCCAAAGATGTGCAGGGTAGGTGGATTGGCCACGCTAAATTGCCCCTTAATTGGAAAAACACAATTGGGTACTCTAAATTTATTAAGAAAAAAGAAAATGGGCTTCCCATTCTGTCTGTTTCAGGAGAGTGCGGAAAACTTACTGTCCAATTAAACACTCACATCATTTGCGGGCAGCAGGGTAGCATTGTGGATAGCACAATTGCTTCACAGCTCCAGGGTCCCAGGTTCGATTCCGGCTTGGGTCACTGTCTGTCCGGAGTCTGCACATCCTCCCCGTGTGTGCGTGGGTTTCCTCCATCCTCCCCGTGTGTGCGTGGGTTTCCTCCGGGTGCTCGGGTTTCCTCCCACAGTCCAAAGATGTGCAGGTTAGGTGGATTGGCCATGCTAAATTGCTCTTAGAGTGTCCAAAATTGCCCTTAGTGTTGGGTGGGGTTACTGGGTTCTGGGGATAGGGTGGTGGTGTGGACCTTGGGTAGGGTGCTCTGTCCAAGAGCTGATGCAGACTCGATGGGCCGAATGGCCTCCTTCTGCAGTGTAAATACTATGATTCAGTATTTTTAGATCCGAGACAGAGATACAGATCGGTTTGAGGGAAACTCTCATATCTCCCGTTTTCAGGCACTTTGTCTTGAACGATATCAAATGGGATGAAGCCAAATCTTTAAAAAACCTTTAAACTTTAGTTTAAATTCTCACCGCGTTGCTTGATTGTAAAAGGGTGAAGCAAACATTCACAAATGGGCACAATTGTCAACTTTACGTAACTTTATTTCCAGATTAAAGATGAACAAGACACCATTTTGATCTTTGTTTTTCCAATTATTTTGATATTTTTTCTCAGTCTTGCCAAGATGTTGTTTTCTTTCTTCAGGAGTCTTTCCCCATCGCTGTATTATAACTCAGGAAATATCAAACTAAAAAAGTTAGCTTTCATGGCTCAACAAATGCTTCAACCTTCTTGGACCAAAAATAGTTAAAGAGGGTGGAGCTTCCCACAGCTTGTGAGCTCCGAAATATAACTTCAAGGTTGAAGTTTATCTTCAGAGATTGAAACGTTTTGGTGTCTTTTCCAATTGGACCAGTAAATTGTGATTCACACTGAAAGGTTTACTTTCACTCAGTAATTAGAACATTTCACTTTCTCAGCACTGACACTTTAGATCAAATCCCAATTGTTCTCTTCCCTTGTAGCTGGTGTGTGGAGAAGATCATGTTCACTGTAAACATGTCAGCACAGAAACCACACTGTGCTTCTGGATACACTCAGTCTGCAAGTAGATGAATCTTTAAACATGACCTGAGTGAAGGTCTTCCCAGTGATGCTGAGGAGATGTCCCTGAAGTTACTGCAATCTCCTCTGTCACTGCTGTTTTTGTAGATTTTGATGATATTTGTGTCACACGTTTCCTGTGAAATGGATCCTACCTCCCAACAGAGGAGGAGATTATGAAGGTGTGGCAGGCGATGGGAATTTCCGTGTTTGAGCAGTTCAGCTGGAATTCAAGCCTTTCTCGGTGCCTTTCTGCTTGCTCAGCAATCAATGGCTTTTTCCAGCTCAAGTGATGACATTTTGTCCAACTCAACCATGACAGAAGCTGCAGGAGAGTCAAACAGAGACAGGGAGATGTCCGTCTCACAGGGGTACAGCTCACAGTCATGTTCAACGCAGCAGGTAATCTGTTTAGATCCGTCAGTGAGAACTTCAGCATCTGCCGATTTCAGTTGGGCAATGTTGGTGAAGGAAGAACCAAGTGTCCTCTTAATCCCATCAAACACAGCAGGTTTCAGAGGCAATTCACATTTTGTGATGTCGGCTGATCCAGTGATTATTTCACACATTCTCCCTGGCTTTTACACAACTGTCTTTTGCTACTTTCACATGATGCAGTGTTCTCGGTGTTGGGTTCATGTTGTACATCAGGTCGGCTTTGCTTTTTGCTTCAATGACAGATGTCATCTCTGCTGAGTGGCTCTCAAACCAGTCTGTGCTGTAGGTTCCACCTTTACCAAATGTTGCTGCTGCTGTGTCAGAAATGATTCAACTCAGCGACTTCCAAACCATCAATAACAATGTTAATGGACGTCAGCAAGAATTGTCAGCAAGGATTAATCAGCACTTTCTAATTGGCGATGTGGAGAATTGGAACAAGGAGTAATTTCAATGGGGGAGGTGGGCAAATTCTGCCCATCAAAACCCCCAACATGCTAATTAAAATTCACCACTGGGGTGACAATTGAAAGTTAACTTTCTCCTGAATGTGGGGGAGACAGAATGTGTGAGAAACAGCTCCTCCAATCAGATTCAGTCTCTCCCAATCTGGCTGCTCCTCCAGTCTAGGCCTGGATGTGATTTACAGGAAAGTCCACTCACTGCAGTTACTTGTGAACTCGCTGGTGTCTCAGCAGAGTGGACGACCGACCAAACCTCTTCCCACACACCGAACAGGTGAATGGCCTCTCCCCAGTGTGAACTTGCTGGTGTCTCTGAAGGGTACATGTCTGATTGAATCGCTTCCCACACACGGAGCACGAGAACTGCTTCTCCCCAGTGTGCGTGCGCTGGTGTACAGTGAGGTCAGATGATTGCTTGAACCCAGTCCCGCAGAGAGAGCACCTGAACGGTCTCTCGTCAGTGTGAACACGTTGATGGCATATCAGTTCCCCAGAACTTTTATAGCCTTTCCCACAGTCTGGGCATCTGAAAGGTCTCTCGTCAGAGTGAACTCACTGGTGTCTCAGCAGGTGGGCTGAAATGGTGAATCCCTTCCCACACTCGGAGCAGATGAATGGTCTCTCCCCAGCGTGCATTCGCTGGTGTGTCAGCAGGTTGGATGACTGAGTGAATCCCTTCCCACACTCAGAGCAGGTGAGCGGCCTCTCCCCGGTGTGAACTCGCTGGTGTGTCAGCAGGTGGGATGAGGTAGTGAATCCCTTCCCACACTTGAGACAGGTGAACGGTTGCTCCTCAGTGTGAATTCGCCGATGAATTTCCAGCCTAACTGGATAATCAAAACCCTTCCCACAGTCTCCACATTTCCACAGTTTCTCCTCAGTGTGACGATGCTTGTGGTTCGACCGGCCGGATTGGCTGAAGTCTCGTCCACACACAGAACACGTGGACGGTTTCTCCTCACTGTGATTGGTGCTTTTTCCTTCCATGTTCAAAATCCGATCATATTCCGGTTGTGATAAATTAGGCGACTCTGTCAGATCCTGATGTGATGTTTGGTTTCAGTTTCCTGACAGAAAGTCCTCCCCTTCCAATACCCTGTGAAATTGAGTTAAAACAGAAATAAGGGAGTGAGAACTCACAAAAACACAAAGGCAGCTTGTGAAATTGAGCTGAACCTGGTCATTTGGTGGGTTCGAGGCAGTGGGCAGGGATACAGATTTTACATATCTACAATTGACCAGAACTTGGCAACACCTCCCAAACTCTCATCCTCCACTACCTCGATGGACTGGGATAGCAGGTTTATGTGAACATCTTAACCTCCAAATTCCTCTCCAGGTCACACACCATTCTGACTTGTCTGACATTCAGACTGGATGAACAGAACCTCCATTTAAATATGTAGAATGAAGCCATTGTTTTCAATCCCCTTTATAAACTCCATTCCCTACCCACTGATTCCATCCCTCTTCAATCCCCACTACAAACTCCATTCCCTACCCACTGACTCCATCCCTCTTCAATCCCCTCTACAAACTCCCCTCTACAAACTCCATTTCCTACCCACTGACTCCATCCCACGGTAGCATTGTGGATAGCACAATTGCTTCACAACTCCAGGGTCCCAGGTTCGATTCCGGCTTGGGTCACTGTCTGTGCGGAGTCTGCACATCCCCGTGTGTGCGTGGGTTTCCTCCGAGTGCTCCGGTTTCTCCCACAGTCCAAAGATGTACAGGTTAGGTGGATTGGCCAGAATAATTGGCCTTAGTGTCCAAAATTGCCCTTAGTGTTGGGTGGGGTTACTGGGTTATGGGGATAGGGTGGAGGTGTTGACCTTTGGTTGGATGCGCTTTCCAAGAGCCGGTGCAGACTCGATGGGCTGAATGGCTTCCTTCTGCACTGTAAATTCTATGATAATCCCTCTTCAATCCCGTCTACAAACTCTATTCCCTACACACTGACTCCATCCCGATCCCTGGGAATTGTCTGAGGCTGAACCCTGGTTCACACCCAACAAAAAATATTTCACCCCAAGCTGAGTTTTCAACTATATATCCACAAGACTATTTTCACCTCAGTAACATTGGCCGACTCCATTTAATGCGATAGGACAGAAACCATGTTTAAACTGGACTTTTTGGGTGAAAAACGACCAATAAAACGGCTGACCCTCTGCCTATGAGTCAGCAGAACAAAAGGATTCACGTCTCCGATTCAGGTAATCTGAAGAGCTTCTATCAGACCATCCGTGAACTGCACTGTCCAACTGCAGAGGGAGCTACCGGAAGGCCATTTGACAAACTCTTGCTAACGGAGTCTGTGAGTGTCTTCCCAAACACCAAACCCTGAACAGATAGCACCTCTTTCTACTTATAATGTCAGGGAGGATATCAGCCTGGAACAGAAAGGCAATTGCCAGACTCTTGAGATGTTTATACACATTGAACTGGATTCTCCACCATCCGCAGCGGGGTCCCTGATGCAGCGGAGAATCGTAAAATTGGTATTGGCGCCAGGCGTCGATCCAAACGCGATGCTCTGACACCCGCCCCCCGCTGGGATCAGGGTTCGAGCACACACCCACAAGAGGAGAAAATAATACAAATGGGTCTTAATGACCCATTAGGGTCAATGGCTGACACTCAGTCAGCAAGAAGATGGAATCTTGTAAACATGACCACAGTGAAGATCTTCCCAGTGATGTTAAGAAGTGAGATGTCCCTGTAGTTGTTGCAATCTCCTCTGTCACTGCTGTTTTAAAAAAATTGTGATGATGTTTGCATCACGCATATGGAATGGGTCCTGTCATCCATCAGAGATGGAGGAGGTCATGAAGGTGTGGAAGTCGATGGGACTATCCGTGTTTGAGCATTTCAGAAAGCCAGGTGCCTTTCTGCTGGCTGAGCAATCAATGGCCTTTTCCAGCTCAAGTGATGAGTGTTCCTCGTCCAACTCAACCATATCAGGAAGCAGCGAGAGAGTCATACGGAGACTGGGAGATGTCTGTTTTTACAGGAGTGCAGCTCACAGTCATGTTCAACCCAGCGGGACATCTGTTTACTTCTGTCGGTGAGAACTTCACTATCTTGCGATTTCAGCCGGGCAGCTTTGGTGATGGTCGGATGAAGCGCCCTCTTCATCCAATCACACAGAGATTTCCATTGTCACAGGCAGTCTGGAATCATTGACAGAGGCTGATGTTTCTTCACAGAGTATGTCCCTGATTTTTACACAACTGTCTTAGCTACTTTCACGTGATGCAATTTAATTCCCTAATGGACAGAAGTCAGCAAGAACTGTCAAGAAGGATTAATCTGCACTTTCTAATTGAAGATGACAACCAGTGGAACATTTGCAGACACTGATTTGCATCAGAAGATCAATTTAGGATTGAAGTACAAGTTCATAATTTTATTGTAAAGGTGTTCCTGTTGACAGTTCTTGAATTAAGGAGAAAGATCACAGGCGCTACTTTTAAAAAGGGACATTTTTAAAATCAGTAACATCTCCAGAATATTAAACTGCAGCCAGTTAAAGTGTTTGTTAACATCAGCAGAATCTGATGCACTAAGCGTCAAGAACAACAAAGACATGTGAGACTTTAACCAAGGCTTTAATACACTACATAGGAAGCTTACCCGACACAGACGACCCCAGACAAAATGGTCCGGTCTCAGAATCTGGGTCTTATACCTAACTCCCGGGGGAGTGGCTAAGGTGGAGCTCTCCGTGGCCAGGTCAGGTTACATACAGGTGACCTAACCTCTACAGAGCTACAGTACAATACACAGTACAAAACACAGGATTACAGGGCCACGTTACACACAACTATTATATAACTATGTACAATGCTAGGGAAGTACAGTGGTGTATCACCACATTCACCCCTTGTTTAGAAGGAAGTCCGGGGTGAAAATATGGAGTAGCAACACAGTGAACAAACAGGGAGTAACGAACAGAGTCCATCAGGAGGTTCCGTGTTGTCAGAGGTCGAGACGAGCGATGGGTTTGGTCGATCTCTTTGAACGTCGGAGCTGCGGCGCTGAGGTAGTGTCCGGCGGTATCCGTGCGGTCAGTGGTGCTGGGTCGCGAGGCGGCATGACGTCCCCAACCGCTTCGGCTGGCTCAAGGCGAAACTGCGGGATGACAGCGGCTGGCACGGAGTAGTAACAGGCTGAGGGATCGACGGGAGCAGAGAGGGAGCGGGGTGGAGGTTGCGGGGCGGGGGCGGCAGGGGCCCCTGAGGGGGCCAGGTCCTTGATGGAGAGGGTTTCCTCACGCCCGTCGGGGTACGCTATGTACGCGTATTGTGGGTTGGCATGGAGGAGACGGACTCTCTCCACCAGGGGCTCCGCCTTAGAGGTCCGCACGTGCTTGCGGAGCAGGACGTCTCCCGGGGACAGGAGCCAGGATGGAAGCGATGTCACGGATGCCGATCTCCTGGAGAAGAGAAACATCCGCTCATGAGGGGTAGCATTCGTTGCAGTACACAACAGGGACCGGTTGGAGTGGAGTGCGGCAGGGAGGGCCTCCCGCCAACGGGAGACTGGTAGGCCTTTGGACTTGAGGGCTAGCAGCACGGCCTTCCAAACTGTCGCGTTCTCCCTCTCCACCTGTCCGTTCCCCCGGGGGTTGTAACTGGTCGTCCTGCTTGAGGCAACGCCCCTGGCGAGCAGGTACCGACACAGCTCCTCACTCATGAAGGAGGAGCCCCGGTCACTGTGAATGTAATTGGGATAACCGAAGAGCATTAAGAGGTCGTGCAACGCTTTGATGACGGTGGCGGAGGTCGTGTCGGGGCAGGGAATGGCGAAGGGGAACCGCGAGTACTCGTCGATGACAATGAGGAAGTATGTGTTGCGGTTGTGGGTGGGGAGGGGCCCTTTGAAGTCAATGTTGAGACGTTCAAAGGGGCGGGTAGCCTTGATTAGGTGCGCCATGTCTGGCTTGTAGAATTGCGGCTTGCACTCCGCACAGACTTGGCAGTTCCTAGTCACGGCCTTGACCTCCTCGACTGAGAAGGGCAGGTTGTGGCCCTTGATGTAGTGGTAGAACCGCCTGACGCCCGGGTGACAGAGGTCATTATGTAGTGCCCGCAGTCGGTCATCCTGTGCGTTGGCACAAGTACTACGGGACAGGGCATCAGGAGGATCATTGAGCTTACCTGGCCGGTATAAGATATTATAATTGTAGGTGGAGAGTTCGATCCTCCACCGTAATATCTTATCATTTTTGATTTTACCTCGTTGTTTGTTGTCGAACATGAACGCAACTGATCGTTGGTCAGTAACGAGGTTAAATGGTTTTCCGACCAGGTAGTGCCTCCAGTGCCGGACGGCTTCCACTATGGCCTGTGCCTCCTTCTCAACAGAGGAGTGGCGGATCTCGGGGTCTTGGAGTGTGCGGGAAAAGAAGGCGATGGGCCTGCCCGCCTGGTTGAGGGTGGGACCCAGGGCAAAGTCGGAGGCATTGCTCTCGACTTGGAATGGTGCAGACTCGTCTACCGCATGCATGGCGGCTTTGGCGATAGCGGTTTTTAGGAGTTGGAAGGCCTGGCAGGCCTCGGGCAGAAGGGGGAATGAGGGGGAACAGAGGAGGGGTCGGGCCTTGTTAGCGTACTCGGGCACCCACTGGGCATAGTAGGCAAAGAACCCGAGGCATCGCCTCAGTTCCTTGGGGCAGGTGGGAATGGGGAATTCGAGAAGGGGGCGCAGACGGTCGGGATCGGGGCCGAGGACACCGTTCTCCACCACGTAGCCGAGTATGGCGAGGCGGGTGGTGGCGAAAACACATTTTGCCTCGTTGTACGTGAGATTGAGGTGTTTGGCAGTTTGGATGAATTTAGTGAGGTTGATGTCATGGTCCTGCTGGTTGTGGCCGCAGATGGTGACGTTGTCCAGATACAGGAAGGTAGCCCGCAGTCTGTTCTGGTCCACCATTCGGTCCATCTCCCGTTGGAAGACCGAGACTCCATTGGTGACGCCAAAGGGTACCCTAAGAAAGTTGTAGAGGCAGCCGTCCGCCTCAAAACCGTGAAGTTACGGTCCTCCGGGCGGATAGGGAGCTGGTGGTAGGCAGATTTCAAGTCTATGGTGGAAAACACCCGGTACTGTGCAATCCAGTTGACCATGTCAGATATGCGGGGGAGGGGATACGCATCAAGCAGCGTGTACCGGTTGATGGTCTGACTGTAGTCGATGACCATGCGGTGTTTCTCGCTAGACTTGACTACCACCACTTGGGCTCGCCAGGGGCTGGTGCTGGGAGCAATGATCTTTTCTGAGAGAAGGCGCTTAATCTCCACTCGAATGAATTGGCGGTCCCCGAAACTGTAACGCCGACTTTTAGTAGCCACGGGCTTGCAGTCGAGGGTGAGATTAGCAAACAGTGAAGGGGGGGGCGGGATCCTGAGCGTGGAGAGACTACAGGCGAGACCCGTGGGGGGGATCAGGGAAGAACTGGGGGTTGGAGACCGTGAGGGGGGGGGAGGGGGCCGTTAAAATGCAAGGTGAGGCTGCGCAGGTGGCATTGGAAGTCCAGGCCGAGGATCGCGGCGGCGCAGAGGTGAGGGAGGACCATGAATTTGAAATCCTTGAACACTGCGCCGTTCACTGAGAGGGTGACGACGCAGTAGCCCGAAACCTCGGCCGACTGGGAGCTGGAGGCCATGGAAATATGCCTGCGCGTGGGTAGTACCTTGAGGGAGCAGCGGCGCACGGTGTCCGGGTGGAGGAAGCTCTCCGTGCTGCCGCTGTCGAAGAGGCAGGTAACAGTGAAACAATTTAGCTGAACCTCCATGGTGGATCTGGCGAGCTGATGCGGCCGGTCCTGGTCGAGGACGATGGATGCGATGGTGGAGCTGTTGGAGAAGGGTGCCGGATCCGGGGAGCGGCCTGCGGAAGAAGGTGGCGGCGCCCAGGCGTCATAGGCTGCTGTTGGAGGCCAGGTTGCTGTCGTTGGCTGCATCTCAGTTGTTTGCAGCATTTTGGTCGGGTGCGCAGGACCGGAAGTGATGGTCGGCGGTGAACCGGAAGTGACGATCGGCGGTGGACCGGAAGTGACGTACGGCTGACCGGAAGTGAAGGGAGCCGGGCTGGGGATAGTCAAAGATGGCGGCACCCAGGAGTAGCAGGCCGCGGTGTTGGACCTAGAGGCAGCGGTGGAGCGGCAGACGTTTGCAAAATGGCCTTTCGTGCCACAGGCTGAACAGGTAGCATCTCTAGCAGGGCAGCGTTTCCTGGGGTGTTTTGCCTGGCCACAAAAGTAACACTGGGGCCCAGGCGTTCTTTTTACTGCTGGTGTGGCTGGGTGGGCCGTGATTTGCAGGGGTTGTTGCTGGGCGGGCGGCAGGGAGGTAGCGGCCACGTAGGGAACGTGGGCAGGTGCATAGGAAGTTTGGGCAGGCATGTAGGATGCATTATTGTCGTAGGCTGCCTGTTGGGCCTCTGCCATAGTGACTGCTGTGTCCAGAGTCAGGGTAGTTTGTGCCAGTAGGAGTTGGCGAATTGGGACGGAAGCGAGGCCGGCTACAAAGGCATCGAGCACCAGGGCCTCAGTGTTCTGCTCAGCGGAGACTGCTGGCGCGTTGCAGGTGAGCGCGAGGGCACGGAGGTCCCGAACGAACACGGATAGGGGTTCGCCCGGCTGCTGGTGCCGGGAGGCGAGGCGGTGGCGGGCGTAAATAGAATTAACAGTTCGTGCAGACCGGCTTTTGAGCTTCACGATGGCATCGGTGTAGGTCGTTGTTCCCGTGATGAGGTCGAAAAGCCCGTAGTCGAGCCGTGAGTACAGGAGGTTGAGTCGGTTTGCGTCCGTTTTGGCGAAGGCGGAGGATGCTTCCAGGTAGGCCTCGAAACACCGGAGCCAGCGTGGAGCGTGGGGGTTGAGCGAGAGCTTGTCAGGTTTCAGAGCAGCCTCCATTATAACAGTAGTGTATTAAATTGATGCACTAAGCGTCAAGCACCACAAAGACATGTGAGACTTTAACCAAGTCTTTAATACACTACATAGGAAGCTTACCCGACACAGACGACCCCAGACAAAAAGGTCCGGTCTCAGAATCTGGGTCTTATACCTAACTCCCAGGGGAGTGGCCAAGGCAGAGCTCTCCGTGGCCAGGTCTGGTTACATACAGGTGACCGAACCTCTACAGAGCTACAGTACAATACACAGGATTACAGGGCCACGTTACACACAACTATTATATAACTATGTACAATGCCAGGGAAGTACAGTGGTGTATCACCACAGAATCAAACCAGATATTGTCAGACTATCAATCCTGGATGTGATTAGCAGCAGCAAAACAGCAGATTCCAGTCCCTGCACTCACTTGTGACCTCGCTGGTGTCTCAGCAGGTGTTGTGACTGAGTGAATCCTGCTCCACACAAGGAGCAGGTGAACCGTCTCCCCCCGATGTGATCCCACTGATGTGTCAGCAGTTGGGATGACCAAGGGAATCCCTTCTCATACACGGAGCAGGTGAACGGCTTCTCCCCAGTGTGAGTGCGTTGGTGCTCAGAGATCAGCTGACTGACTGAAACCCTCTCCACAGGTGGTGCACCTGAATGGATCCCCATTTGTGTGCATTTGGTGGTGTGTCTGGAGGGTGAATATCTGAGTGAATCCCTCCCCACAAAGCAAATGAATGGTTTCTGACCCATGTGAATTCGCTGGTGTTCAGTGAGCATGGATAAGGACTTGAATTTCTCTTCACAGGTTGTGCAGCTGAATGGTGCCTTCTCAGTGTGAACTCACTGGGGCAATCGAAGGCCAGATAACTGAGTGAATCTCCTCTCACACACAGAACGGATGAACGGCCTTTCCCCAGTGTGAACGCGTCGATGGATTTCCAGTCGGGATGAGGGATTGAATCCTTTACCACAGTCCTGACATTTCCACGGTTTCTCCATGGTGCCAGTTTCCTCGTATCTCTCCAATTTGGACAATCAGTTGAAGCTTTGTACAAACAGAACACAATTACGCTTTTTTCACTCTGTGAATCGTGTAATGTTTTTTACAGGCTGCTTAACTGGTTAAAGCTCTTTGTGCATTGAGTGTACTGGAACCTTTCACTCCAGTGTGTGTCTTGATGGTTTTCCAGTCACAGATGTTTTAAATGGTGTCGTACAGACAGATCACACAAACATTTCTTCTTCCAAATTCAATTACTGATGATATTCAGGCCATGGTGACTCAGTGACTCTGTCAGATAATGCTCTGATGTGCAGTTTGAGCTTCCTGTTTGTAAATCCACCACTCTAATGCCCTGGAAAAGTTTACAAAACTTTAAATAGAGGAGAGAAGTTTTGAATGTACAATTCTATTATCCATGACACATATATTCCCCATTTGTACCTGCAAAGCAGTAGATCCTAATCCCATGCACTCTGTTGCCTCCTGGATCCTTCTCAATGCACAGAACCATGTTTCTTATTGTTTCTGTGTTCCAACAGCTCTGGCAGACACTTACCCCAGGCGGCCTGGTCCCAGCTCTGGCAGAACGCCAGCCTTTCAGTGCAGGCTGTGCCTTAATTTTCATCATGAGAGTTGGTCAGCTCGGCAAACCCTGCACACCACCTTCACAATTCTTTTCCTTAAAGTTTGCCCCCTCCCTCCCCTCTGGCTGGGTTCAGTTCTCAAGACCCTCTGTGCAAAGTGAGAATAAAAATCAATTAATGAATAATTGTGCCTCCTGGTCACTGGGACCCTGAAGCCCCACCCCAGGAGCTCAAAACCCAGGACCGGCAGGTTCTTTATTGGGGGTTTGGGTCCTCCAGTGGGTGTTTGTGAATCCTCCTCGTCCGCCTGCCAGGGTTTCCTTCCTTGCCAGAGATCAGAGTCCTCATTGATTTGAGTACAAAGTGGAAGCTCTTATTTATTGTCCCCCCTCAGCCATCCTCTGATGTGAACCATCCTCCAGTGTCTGAAGCAGGATGGTGCCCGTTAACCTGGGCCTGTTCCCGGGAGAGAGAAGCCCCGCAGCTGCAAATTGTGAAGGGTTTGCGGATCCACAAAGTGTTTCCAAATCCTCCCACCCACCGCCTGACGCTGACACCGCTTCTCTGGGACAACGGCCTCTCGCCACAAGTCAACACAGGATCTGCGCATGCTCCAAACTCCGCTCGTACGCCTGCGCAGTGGTGTCTAACTGCAGTCGCCGCACTGCGCATGCTCTGCATCACATTGCCCGGCTGATTGACGGAAGATCCCGACCAATAGGAATAGGGGGCGGGCCTGTAGGACTGTATCGCTACTGCGCATGCCCCAGATCACAATACATAGTGGTGATTGACGGCAGCTGAGGACCAGTAAGAAGAAGGGGCGGGAACCAACCAATCGGAGTGAATGAGAGGCAGGGCTGAGCTCGGATCTCCCTCATTGGCTGGAAATCTGCATCATTTTGGAAGCTGATTTGTCTCAAACTCCAGGAGAAAACTGGACCTTTCTGTTTGTGGCTTTAAACAGATGAAACCCTGTGGGTGTGGAGCAAGCATTTCAACATTTGTTACTGAAATGTGGAAATCTGAAACTATGTTCACACAATTCAAGGGCTGACTTCAAAAAAGAGCAGGGCAGAAAGGGAGTATCTACAGTGTCTTGTTGTTGGGTCACTGGGCATCAGTTTGTTCTCACGTACCATTACTTGTTTAAAGGTATAGCTTTTAAAGAATGCGACACAGTGGGAGGGATTCTCTGTTCCTGAGACTAAGTGCTGACGTCAGGGCAGGATTTGTGGACTCCCACGACATGAAAACAGGCACTGAACCTGGACTGATTCAGCGAATTTGGAGGGGCTAGCACCGGCGCCACATGGAACACAATCGATTCCAATGAAAAATGGTGCGGGATTCACCGGGTCCGTGATTGACTCAGGGGAGGTTGGCAAGCTGCAGCCGTATATACACATTACACTCCCCACACACACTCATCCCAGTCAACAGGATAGCACTAGTTGTGCTGGAACGCATCCATCCCACTGATGGGTCAGCTAAGGCCAGAGGGCACCTAGGGGAGTGTCCTGGGGGACACCCATACGATCTGTGGGCAGTCACCAGCGTGCGCAGCTGCATGGCTACCTTGCAGGCTGTGCCAATAGTGCTGTGTCCATCCACCCTGACCCCACAGCCTCCCTCCTGACCATCCCCCCTACTCCCCCAACCCTGGCAGAAGTCCCCCTGGCCAGCAGCAGAACTGTCAGCAAACTATGGCGATGTTGGACACTTTCCGTACCCCCCTCACTCATCAGCCACAATGCCTGTTTCAAGATTTTTAAAAGCACAAGCGAACCACGCCATCGGGAATTCGGCCCATTGGAGGCGGAGAATCGCAGAGGCCCCGGAGAATACCGGGTCGGGCCCGCTAATGAGATGTAAACGCTGTTTACTGTGTGCGCATTCCGGAACACATTGACGCTGCTGTCGAGGCGATGGAGAATTGTGATTTGGCGTGAAATCGGTGCCCGCCGCAATTTCAGAGTTGAACCCAATTCACCTCCCAATCGCGCATTGCAATTCGGGCATTAGCTGATGGACAATCCCGTCCAATAAGTGTCACCTTGTTCAAAATGAACTAAACTTACCGGTTGTCTTTACCAAGCAGATAGATGCTACACAGGCCATGTAGACAGATGAGGAAACCTTGTCCCTTTGTAGGTTCAGAATTGATAAGGAGGAAGAGTTGAACTGAAAATGTAAATTTAAGGGGTGCTGGAAGTTATCTCCCAGTCTTTCCTGGAGATGCCAGATTGGAGAATTATAAATCTTGCACCTTTATTCAAAAAGGGTTGGAAGGATAGCTCCAGAAATTGCAGACCAGCTAGTTTAACACCAATTGTTAGGCATGCTTCAAGAATCAATTATTCCAAATAGAATTTTAAAAAATAAAAAAATTTAGAGTCCAAATTATTTATTTTCCAATTAAGGGGCAATTTAGCGTGGCCAATCTACCTAACCTGCATATCTTTGGGTTGTGGGGGTGAAACCCACGCAGTCGTGCAAACTCCACATGGACAGTGACCCAGGGCTGGGATTCGAGTCCGGGTCCTCAGCGACGTAGTCCCAGTGCACCACATGCACTGACAATAAAATCCACGGGTCTTATTGGGGGTTTGGGGCCTCCAGCGGGTGTTTGTGAATCCTCCCCTCCCACCTGCCAAGGTTTCCCTCCTTGCCAGCGATCAGAGTCCTCATTGATTTGAGTGCAAAGTGTAAGCTTTTATTTATCATACCCCCTCCCCCATCCTCTGATGTGAACCATCCTCCAGTGGCTGAAGCAGGATGGTGCCCGTTAACCTGGGACTGTTCCCGGGAGGGAGGGAAAAGCTCCACAGCTGCAAACCAGGGAGTTGACAATGATTGTGAAGGGTTTGCGGATCCACAAAGTGTTTCCAAATCCTCCCACCCACCGCCTGACGCTGACTCCACTTCTCCGGGACTAACAAGCGCTGAAATCCATGTCCCGCAGCAGCACTGCGCATTCTCTGGATCACAATGCCCGGGGGTGATTGACAGCTGCTCTGGACCAATGGGAGGAGGGGAAGACCGAGCGGGAGCGGCTGGTCTTCCAACCTATCGGAGTGAATGAGGGACAGGGCTGATCTTGGGTCTCCCTCATTGCCTGAGACTCTGCATCATTTTGAGTTCTTCCCAGTGGCCATGGGTTCCACAACCTCATTTCCTGCCTGAGGTGTTGACGAATGGGAAGTCTTGGAGGACCGGATGGACTCTGGGCCTCCAGCCAATCACACAGCAGGCTTTGTGTGAATGAAGATTGAGCTTCACACGAAAGTTCTTCCTGTGTCAAACCTCTGATTAAAACAGTTTATTTTCACTTCAATGGACTTTTTCGAGTCCATTGGCCCTTCCACCGAACTGTTACAACAAGGAACAACAAACATTAACTCTGTTTTGCTCTCCACAGATGTGGCATGGTGGCACAGTGCTTAGCATTGCTGCATCTTAACGCCAGCAACCTGGGTTCAATTCTGGCCTTGGTGACTGGAGTTTGCACACTCTCCCCGTGTCTGCATGGGTTTCCTCCAGGTGCACCAGTTTTTTTCCACCTTACAAAGATGTGCATGTAGGTTTGGTGGATTGGCCATGCTAAATTGGCCCTTAGTGTCCAAAAAAGGTTAGGAACAGTTACTGGGTTACAGGGGTAGCGTAGAGGCATGAGCTTAAGTAAGGTGCTCTTTCCAAGGGCTCGAACGCTCGATGGGCCGAATGGCCTCCTTCTGCACTGTAAATTCTATAATTCTGCAGGATTTCTCTGTCACAGTCTGATCCGATGGGTCTGTCTAGTGGTATTTCCCTGGTCCTGTCCATGTGTTGGCTATTTTAGGGAGCAGGCAGAACTACCTTGGTTCGACCTGTTGTTTTTGGTTAATATGTCTCGAGTCTTTGGGTTCTTCCAGTCCGTCTCCAATTCTCCTTCCTGTCTCGGGTATATGGGTCTAGGTAGTTTGGTGTTGTGATTCGTGTTGTTTAGTTGTCTGTCTGTCTCCAGCAGGTATTGTTGTCTCTCGATAATGACTGTGCTGCTATCCTTGTCTTCTGGTCTTATGAACATATCCGTGTTGGATCCAAGCTCCCGGATTGTCTGTATTTCTCTCGGGTAAGATTCTGTTTGTCTCCTGTATTTCACTGTGACAGGGCAGAGACCTGATTGAAGGATTCAAACATGGGAGTTCTGGGAAAGATGAGCAAGGATTTGGGAGATGACAACATGTTCAAAGAGTTTGGAGAGGAGAGGGAGGTTGAAGATGGACAGTAAGGATGGCAGGGTCAAGGGTTTGTTTTATTGAGGAGGGGGTGATGATGGCAGATTTGAAGGACAGAGGGACAGTACCCGAAGAGAGAGAAATGTTGACAACATCCATGGACACAGGGTAGTTGGCTGATCAGTAGCTTAGTGGGAATAGGGTCGATGGAGCAGGAGCTGGGTCTCATGGACAAGATGAGCACTGAGAGGGCATGAGGGCAGATGGGAGAGAAACTAGAGAAAGATGTGGGTTTAGGGCTCGGGAAAGGATGAAATTTAGAGACAGTTTGGTCCGGTGGGCTCGTGGAAGGGAGGGAAGCAGCAGAGGCAGCTGATCGGATTTACTCAATCTCAGTCACAAAGAAGTTCCACAAGCTCCTCACACGTCTTGTTGGAGGTGAGGATGGAAGTGACAGGGGAGAGCGAGAGTACTTCAAAAGGAACTAACTTGTGTCAGAGATATTAAAAAGTTTCAACACTGCACATTTAACACTAATCTAATTTATTTGACTTTTAGCCAGAATATTAGCCCCTGTAAATGAGCATAGACCCAAATGAACATGGTTCAGTCCTGAATGTGAGTAACAGCAAAATCCAATCACTGCAGTTACTTGTGGCCTTGTTGGTGTCTCAGGAGGTGGGATGAAGTGCCGAATCCCTTCCCACACTTGGAGCAGGTGCACGGTCTCTCTCCAGTGTGAACTCGCTGGTGCTTCCGCAGTGCGGATGACTCAGTGAATCCCTTCCCACACTTGGAGCAGGTGAATGGCCTCTCCCCAGTGTGAATTCGCTGGTGCTTCTGTAGGTTGAATGACTGAGTGAATCCCTTCCCACACTTGGAGCAGGTGAATGGCCTCTCCCCTGTGTGAATCCGCTGATGGACAGCGAGGTGAGATGATCGTCTGAAACCATTCCCGCAGTGAGAGCACCTAAACGGTCTCTCATCAGTGTGAACACGTTGATGGTGCATCAGTTCTCCAGAACTTTTATAGCAATTCCCGCAGTCTGGGCATTGAAACGGCCTCTCATCAGTGTGACTGCGTCGATGAGTTTCCAGCTGGGATGGGTAAGTGAATCCTTTCCCACAGTCCTCACATTTCCATGGTTTCTCCTCAGTGTGACTGCATTTGTGGTTTGTGAGGCCTGATGATAGAGCGAATCCTCGTCCACACAAACAAATCAGGTACGGTTTCTCCCCACTGTGAACAATGTTTTTTCCTTCCATGTTCAAAATCCGCTGATATTCAGGATATGATAAATTGAGGACTCTGTCAGATCCTGGTGTGATGTTTGGTTTGAGTTTCCGGATTTTGAAGCCTCCCCTTTGAACACCCTGTGAAACTGATTTAAAAACAGAAAATAGGGAATGCGAGAGAACCCACAAAAACACAAAGGCACGTTGTGAAATTGAGCTGAATGAATCTGGCTGCTTGTGGGGACGGCACTGAGAAAAAGTGACCATGAAAACAGCTGGATTGTCATAAAAACCCAACTGACCTCTTTGGGAGGAGAGAGAAAGAGGTGAAGAGGGATCTTGTATATCTACACGACATATTAACATTTGCTTTGCCACATATTAGTTAGCAAAGCAAATTCTACCTTGAGCTTCATAAACAGTAATATTGATACTGAAACTATGCTTCTGGTGGCACAGTGATTAGCACTGCTACCTCACAGCGCCAGGGACCCGGGTTCAATTCCGGCCTTGGTGACTGTGTGGAGTTTGCCCTTTCTCCCCGTGTCTGCGTGTGTTTCCACCCGGTGCTCAGGTTTCCTCTAACAGTCCAAAGAAGAGAAAGTGAGGTGTATTGGCCTTGATAAATTGCCCGTTAGTGTCCAGGTTAGGTGGGGCTATGGGGTTACAGGGACAGGGTAGGGATGTGGGCCTGGGCAGGGTGCCCTTTCAGAGAATCGGTGCAGACTTGATGGGCCGAATGGCCTCCTTCTGCACTGTAGGAATTCTATGGTTCTAATTCTATTCTATGAATCTTTATAAAGCTCTGGTCACCACGCTTCAGGAAGGTTGTGAAGGTTCTTGAGAAGGTGCAGAGGAGATTTACCAGAATGGTTCCAGCAAAGGAGGTTGAGGGGAGATTTGATTCAGGTACACAAGATTATCGGGTGGGCACGGGAGCAATAGGTCAGAACGTGAGAGCATTGAGGGAGAACTAGAGAATAGGGACATTGGGGCTCTGAGGCAGAGCAGACAGGGAGATGTTGCTGAACACAGCGGGTCTGGTGGCCTGAAGTGCATATGTTTTAATGCAAGAAGTATTACGGGTAAGGCAGATGAACTTAGAGCTTGGATTAGTACTTGGAACTATGATGTTGTTGCCATTACAGAGACCTGGTTAAGGGAAGGGCAGGATTGGCAGCTAAACGTTCCAGGATTTAGATGTTTCAGGCGGGATAGAGGGGGATGTAAAAGGAGAGGCGGAGTTGCGCTACTGGTTAGGGAGAATATCACAGCTGTACTGCGGGAGGACACCTCAGAGGGCAGTGAGGCTATATGGGTAGAGATCAGGAATAAGAAGGGTGCAGTCACAATGTTGGGGGTTTACTACAGGCCTCCCAACAGCCAGCGGGAGATAGAGGAGCAGATAGGTAGACAGATTGTGGAAAAGAGTAAAAACAACAGGGTTGTGGTGATGGGAGACTTCAAGTTCCCCAATATTGACTGGCACTCGCTTCGTGCCAGGGGCTTAGACGGGGCAGAGTTTGTAAGGAGCATCCAGGAGGGCTTCTTAAAACAATATGTAGACAGTCCAACTAGGGAAGGGGCGGTACTGGACCTGGTATTGGGGAATGAGCCCGGCCAGGTAGTAGATGTTTCAGTAGGGGAGCATTTCGGTAACAGTGACCACAATTCAGTAATTTTTAAAGTACTGGTGGACAAGGATAAGAGTGGTCCTAGGATGAATGTGCTAAATTGGGGGAAGGCTAATTATAACAATATTAAGCGGGAACTGAAGAACCTAGATTGGGGGTGGATGTTTGAGGGCAAATCAACATCTGACATGTGGGAGGCTTTCAAGTGTCAGTTGAAAGGAATTCAGGACCGGCATGTTCCTGTGAGGATGAAGGATAAATATGGCAATTTTCGGGAACCTTGGATAACGAGAGATATTGTAGGCCTCGTCAAAAAGAAAAAGGAGGCATTTGTCAGGGCTAGAAGGCTGGGAAAAGACAAAGCCTGCGTGGAATATAAGGAAAGTATGAAGGAACTTAAGCAAGGAGTCAGGAGGGCGAGAAGGGGTCACGAAAGGTCATTGGCAAATAGGGTTAAGGAAAATCCCAAGGCTTTTTACACGTACATAAAAAGCAAGAGAGTAGCCAGGGAAAGGGTTGGCCCACTGAAGGATAGGCAAGGGAATCTATTTGTGGAGCCAGAGGAAATGGGTGAGGTACTCAATGAATACTTTGCATCAGTATTCACCAAAGAGAAGGAATTGGTAGATGCTGAGTCTGGAGAAGGGTATGTAGATAGCCTGGGTCAAATTGAGATCCAAAAAGACGAGGTGTTGGGTGTCTTAAAAAATATTAAGGTAGATAAGTCCCCAGGGCCTGATGGGATCTACACCAGAGTACTGAAGGAGGCTGGAGAGGAAATTGCTGAGGCCTTGACAGAAATCTTTGGATCCTCACTGTCTTCAGGGGATGTCCCGGAGGACTGGAGAATAGCCAATGTTGTTCCTCTGTTTAAGAAGGGTAGCAAGGATAATCTAGGGAACTACAGGCCGGTGAGCCTTACTTCAGTGGTAGGGAAATTACTGGAGAGAATTCTTCGAGACAGGATCTACTCCCATTTGGAAGCAAATGGACGTATTAGTGAGAGGCAGCATGGTTTTGTGAAGGGGAGGTTGTGTCTCACTAACTTGATAGAGTTTTTCGAGGAGGTTACGAAGATGATTGATGCAGGTAGGGCAGTGGATGTTGTCGATATGGACTTCAGTAAGGCCTTTGACAAGGTCCCTCATGGTAGACTAGTACAAAAGGTGAAGTCACACTGGATCAGGGGTGAGCTGGCAAGGTGGATACAGAACTGGCTGGGTCATAGAAGGCAGAGAGTAGCAATGGAAGGATGCTTTTTTAATTGGAGGGCTGTGACCAGTGGTGTTCCACAGGGATCAGTGCTGGGACCTTTGCTGTTTGTAGTATATATAAATGATTTGGAGGAAAATGTAACTGGTCTGATTAGTAAGTTTGCAGATGATAAAAAGGTTGGTGGAATTGCGGATAGCGATGAGGACTGTCAGAGGATACAGCAGGATTTAGATTGTTTGGAGACTTGGGCGGAGAGATGGCAGATGGGAGTTTAATCCGTATCCGTAGTTAGGCCACACTTGGAGTATAGTGTTCAATTCTGGTCTCCACACTACCAGAAGGATGTGGAGGCTTTAGAGAGGGTGCAGAAGAGATTTACCAGAATGTTGCCTGGTATGGTGGGCATTAGCTATGAGGAGCGGTTGAATAAACTCGGTTTGTTCTCACTGGAACGAGGGAGGTTGAGGGGTGACCTGATAGAGGTCTACAAAATTATGAGGGGCATAGACAGAGTGGATAGTCAGAGGCTTTTCCCCGGGGTAGAGGGGTCAATTACTAGGGGGCATAGGTTTAAGGTGAGAGGGGCAAGGTTTAGAGTAGATGTACGAGGCAAGTTTTTTTACGCAGAGGGTAGTGGGTGCCTGGAACCCGCTACCGGAGGAGGTGGTGGAAGTAGTGACATTTAAGGGGCATCTTGACAAATACATGAATAGGATGGGAATAGAGGGATACGGACCCAGGAAGTGTAGAAGATTGTAGTTTAGTCGGGCAGCATGGTCTGCACGGGCTTGGAGGGCCGAAGGGCCTGTTCCTGTGCTGTACATTTCTTTGTTCTTTGTTGTATTACGCCAGGTTTCCATCGGGTGGACGAAGAAACTCTGTTTCCATTCACTGATCGTACAAGCAGTCGGGATACAGATTTAAAGTTTTGGGTAAAACCTGGATTGAACTATACAAGATCCTGAGGGGTCTTGACAGGGTGGATGTGGAGAGGATGTTTCCTCTTATGGGAGAATCTAGAACGAGGGCATCACTGTTGCAAAATAAGGGGTCGCCCATTTCAGATGGAGATGAGGATTTTTTATTCTCTTAAGGGTTGTAAGACTTTGGAACTCACTTCCTTAAAAGGCAGTGGAAGCAGAGTCCTTGAATATTTTTAAGGCAGAGTTGGATAGATTCTTGATGGGTAAGGGGTGAAAGGTCATCAGGGGTAGGCAGGAATGTGGAGTTGAGGTTAGAATGGGAGTTTAATCCGTATCCGTAGTTAGGCCACACTATTATTGAATGCTGAACAGGCTCGAGGGACCGAGTGGCCTGTTCCGAGTTTGTATGTAAAAGGTACAGGAGATATGAGGTGTCTGAGATGTATGTTTTTACACAGCAAGCGGCAATGACCTGAAACTTGCTGCCTATGAGGGAGTTTGAAAATAGACACAATGAATGATTTGATTTCAAAAGGAAATTGGATAGACACCTGAGGGAAATAAAGCTGCGAGGATACAGGGATAGAGCAGGAGAATGGCACTGACTGGATTGCCCCAGTGAGCTAGCATGGTCTCAATGGGCCGAATGCCCTTTGTGCCATCATGTCTCTGCCTCCTTTGTGTAATCTAGTTTTGTAATTTAACCCCGGGGGGTTCAGATATCACTCAGGTAAATCTGTGCTACACTCCCCCCGAGGCCATTCTATCCTTCCTCAGGTTTGTTGCCCAGAACTGAACACAGTTCTCCAGGTTTGGTCTAACCAGGGTTTGTGAATCTCGGGGCTTTTCCAGTCACACTGAGACCTGAAATCTTCCCCCACAGACAGAACAGACAAACCTTTTACCTTCCACACCCAGATGCTGCTGATATTCAGGTTCTGATGAATCGAGTGACTCTGTCAGATCGCGATGTGACGTTTGGTTTGCTTTTCCTGTCTGTTCAAACTCCACTTCCATTATCCTGTAAATTTACAGAAACCTCACTGTCAGTTTAGGATAGAAATTCACAACATTCTCTCCTCGTCAACTTTGATTAAATGTATTCCTGGAGGTTTGATCACATGACCTGCCCCCATCCTCCAGCCATTAATCGGTCAACACATCCATCCTTGTGACACACTGCTTTCCTCGGCCAATTGGGAAGCAAAAGGACTCATTACCTTACAGGACAGTGATTGACTGTCAGCCAAACAACCTTTATCCCATTTTCAATATTTTTATATCCACTGAACAGAAATGTTCAAAGAAAATTACAAAAAAATCTTCTTTACTGTCCCAATGATTTCCCAAAGACCCCAAAATCATTCTGACTGTCCCAATGATTTCCCAGACACGAATCTCACCAAGACAGAAGGTTAAATTTGAATTCATTTAAGTCTACTGAAGACCCTGAAAATTTCAATTGTTGCAAAGACCCATCTGGTTCACTCATGTCCTTCAGTGAAGGAAATCTTCTATCCTTACCTGGTCTGGCCTACATGTGACTCCAGATCCACAGTCAGCTTGTTGACTCTTAAAATGCCCTGAGATGCCCTCAGTTCAAGGGCAATTAGGGATGGGCAGTGAATGCTGGCCCAGCCAGCGACGCCCACATCCCGTGAATAAATGGAAAACAAAATTTCCATTTCACCTGGTCTGGCCGACATGATTCCAAACCACAGCAATGTGGTTGACTCTTTAAATGCCCTCAGAGATGGCCGAGCAAGCCACTCAGTTCAAGGGAAATTAGGGATGGGCAATAAACGTTGGACCAGCCAGTGACTCCGAATAAAATAAAATCCTGGAGACTCCAGTCAGTCAATCCGGGAGAGTTGGCATCCGGTCCAGGCTCGCAGCGCATGCGCCCTGCGGCACCTTGTTCTCTGTAAAGATGGCGGCCGGTAACCCGGGCCTGTCACCGCTCAGCTCTCACTCTGTTCAGTGCTGTTTAAGACGGGATGGTTAACATTTTATTCGGGAGTTGAAGCCTCCATGGGGTATTTATGAAGCCTCCCCGGCCATCCACCGGATCCATTCCTGAAAGTCGCTCGATTGTTTCTTTCCCGCCCCTCGCGCCGTCAGCGACAATCTGAACCGCGCATGCGCCAGTCACGGCCCGAACGCGCATGCTCCAGTCACAGCCGGACTCTGCGCATGTGCGCGGAAGTCCTATGATGTGGATAGAGCACATTCTCATCTGCAACGCTGTTACTGGGTGTGATTGACAACAGACCAAACACGGACAGTGAGATGTTAATGTGTTGGGGTCTGAGCAGGTTCAGGTGAACAGTGATTTTTGTCTTCCTGGACAGAACAGTTAAACTACCCCTTGCCAATAACAATGTGCTGAAATTGGATCAAATGGCCTGGGCATTTAAAGTTGGAGTGTTAACCAGTGGGAAAACTGAGGAAATCCCTTTGCACACATGACGTGTGTGAGTGATCTCCCTCTGAACTGCTCCTGAACTGCACATTAGATTAATTAATGACTAACTCATATTTATTCTTATCCAGTGGAAACATCTTCCACTTGTCTATCATATCAAACCTGTTCATAATCTTACAGGATCAGGTCATCCTTCATTCCCTTTTCCAGAGAAAAGGTTTACATCCTGTCCAATCTTTCTTGTCGGGTATAACCTGCAAGTTCAGACATAATTCAAATATCTTTTCCTGCATCTTCTCCAGTCCTTCTAGATCCATTTTACAATATGGAGACTTTAACTAATCTGAGCAGCAAACTCACCGTTGTCCCCAAACGCCTGTATGTTGCAGTATTTTAGTCATTTTACTTCAGTTGAATGTAAGATGGGACAGAATAAGATCCAACGAGCCTGTCTGTAACACTGTGGAACATCTACAAACTTGCCTCCTCCCCGTAATGCTAAACAGTTGACTTTTCACTCTTAACCTGACAGCTATGTCATTAAGAATAATATGCCAGAGAAAGACTGGATTTCAGCTTGGTGACACCAGGCCAGACTAAATTTTAGTTCACAGGATTGTTGAGCTAAGACTTCCGGTTGCGGCTATGCCTAGGTAGGTCGCACGTTCGGCAGCTCCCGCCAGGAACGGACTTTCTGGGCTCTCCAGAGGGGCCCCAACGGCACTTGTTCGACGGCTCCCAGTGTGGGATGGTGACAGCAGGGTCCCCCCCCGACATTATATGGATTGGACCAGGAGTGGAGCGGTGAAAAAAGTGATCTTGGGGCAGCGAAAGGTGCGAGGGAGGAAAAACAAGATGGCGACGGGTGGAGACCAAGCAGCATGGGCGCAGTGGTCGCAGGAGCAGCAGGAGTTTCTTAAACGCTGCTTTGAGGAGCTGAAGACAGAAATGCTGGCGCCAATGAAGGCAGCGATTGAGAAGCTTATGGAGACCCAGAAGGCCCAAGGGGCGGCGATCCGGGAGGTGCGGCAAAAAGCCTCGGAGAACGAGGATGAGATCTTGGGCCTGGCGGTGAAGGTGGAGGCGCACGAGGCGTTGCACAAGAGGTGGGCGGAAAAATTCGGGGACCTGGAGAATAGGTCGAGGAGGAAGAATCTTCAGATTCTGGGTCTCCCTGAAGGAGTGGAGGGGCCCGATGCTGGGGCATATATGAGCACGATGCTCAATTCGCTGATGGGCGCGGGAGCTTTCCCGAGGCCCCTGGAGCTAGATGGGGCTCATCGGGTCCTGGCAAAGAGACCCAAAGCCAACGAGCCGCCAAGGGCTGTAGTGGTGCTTTAGGGCTTTACGGACAGTGTGTCCTGAGATGGGCCAAAAAAGAACGGAGCAGCAGGTGGGAGAACACGGAGATCCGAATTTACCAAGATTGGAGTGCGGAGGTGGCTAAGAGGAGAGCTGGTTTCAATCGGGGTAAGGCTGTGACCATCGGAAGGGGGTGAAGTTCGGTATGCTGCAGCCAGCGCGATTGTGGGTCACATTCCAAGATCGGCACCACTATTTTGAAATGCCCGATGAGGCATGGAACTTTATACAGACTGAAATGTTGGACTCAAATTGAGGGTTTGTCATGGGGGGATGTTTACTGTGTTTATTACGTTTGGGGAATGTTCTTTTGGTTTGAGTGCTGGGTGGGGATGGGTGAATGGATTTGATGTGGGTGCTGTGGGAGAGTGTGGGCGTCGGTGTTGCAGGGGCAGGCCCCCATGGAGGAAGAGGGGGAGCGGAGGCCCGGGGATGGGGAGTTGGGGTAAGGCCGCAAAAAGGAGCTGCGCCAGAGGGGACGGGGCCGGCTCAGGAAAGCGCAGGCTTTTTCCCGCGTTAGGGAAGGACGGGGGGGGAGGTGCTGGAGAGGAGCGCACACTGACTGCCAAGGGAGGGGGGATTCTCACACTGGGAGGTCGATGGAATGGCGGGAGAGGCCGGGGTCAGCAGGAGTCAGCTGACTTACGGGAGTGTTATGGGGGGAGCAAAATGGCCAGATGTGGATCTAGCGGGGGGAGGGGGGAACAGGGTTGCTGCTGCATTGGCCAAAGGGGAGCTGGAAGTAGGAGAGGTGGTCGGGGCAGGGGTCCGCCGCCTGGGGGACTGGAGGGTGCGGGAGGCGCGGCACGTGGCTGGCCTAGAAAAGGAGGTGGTTAGTCGGCGGTGGCGGGGGGGGGGGGGGGGGGGGGGGGGGAGTAGCCCCCCAATCCGGCTGATAACTTGGAATGTGAGGGGCCTGAACGGGCCGGTCAAGAGGGCCCGGGTGTTCGCGCACTTAAAGGGACTGAAGGCAGACGTGGTTATGCTCCAGGGGACACATTTGAAGGTGGCAGATCAGGTTAGGCTGAGAAAGGGATGGGTAGGGCAGGTCTTCCATTTAGGGCTGGATGCGAAGAACAGAGGGGTTGCAATTGCAATACTGGTGGGGAAGCGGGTGTCGTTTGAGGCAATAAATATTGTAGTGGATAATGGAGGTCGATATGTGATGGTGAGCGGTAGGTTGCAGGGGGTGCAGGTGGTACTGGTGAACGTATATGCCCCGAATTGGGATGATGCCGGATTTATGAAACGCATGCTGGGTCGGATTACGGATCTGGAGGTAGGAAGCTTGATAATGGGGGGGGGACTTCAACACAGTGCTGGACCGCTCTAGGTCCAGGACGGGTAAGAGGCCGGCTGCGGCCAAGGTGCTCAGGGGGTTTATGGACCAGATAGGGGGAGTGGACTCATGGAGGTTTGTCAGGCCGCTGGCCAGGGAATTTTCCTTCTTTTCCCACGTCCATAGAGCCTACTCCCGGATAGATTTTTTCATTTTGAGTAGGGCGCTAATCCCGAAAGTGGAGGGAACGGAATATTCGGCCATAGCCATCTCGGACCATGCCCCGCATTGGGTGGAACTGGAGTTGGGGGAGGAGAGGGACCAGCGCCCGCTGTGGCGCCTTGATGTGGGACATTTGGCGGATGAGGTGGTGTGCGGGAGGGTGCGGCGGTGCATTGAAAGATATTTGGAGGCCAACGACAATGGGGAGGTGCAGGTGGGGGTAGTCTGGGAGGCGCTGAAGGCGGTGGTCAGGGGAGAGCTAATCTCCATTAGGGCCCACAGGGAGAAGAGAGAGGGGAGGGAGAGGGAGAGGTTGGTGGGGGAGATGTTAAGGGTGGACAGGAGGTATGCAGAGGCCCCCGAGGAGGGGCTACTCAGGGAGCGACGGAACCTCCAGATGGAGTTCGACCTGTTGACCACAGGGAAAGCAGAGGCACAGTGGAGGAAAGTGCAGGGGGCGACGTAGGAGTATGGGGAGAAGGCGAGTCGGATGCTGGCACACCAGCTTCGTAAGAGGGAGGCAGCGAGGGAGATTGGTGGTGTTAAGGATAGAGGGGGGAATACGGTGCGGAGTGCGGTGAGAATAAACAAGGTATTTAGGGACTTCTATGGGGATCTGTACAGGTCTGAGCCCTTAGCGGGGAGGAGGGGATGCGACGATTCTTAGATCGGCTGAGGTTACTGAGGTGGAGGAGGAGGTGGCTGGTTTGGGGGCACCGATTGGGCTGGAAGAGCTGGTTAAAGGATTGGGGAGCATGCAGGCGGGGAAGGCCCCGGGGCCGGATGGGTTCCCGGTTGAATTCTACAGGAAATACGTGGACCTGCTGGGCCCGTTGCTAGTGAGGACTTTCAATAAGGCGAGGGAGGGGGGGGACCTTGCCCCCGACAATGTCTAGGGCGCTGATTTCTTTGATCCTGAAGCGGGACAAGGATCCACTGCAATGTGGGTCATATAGACCGATCTCGCTCCTCAATGTTGATGCTAAGTTGCTGGCAAAGGTGCTGGCTACGAGATTTGAGGACTGTGTCCCGGGGGTGATCCACGAGGACCAGACGGGATTTGTAAAGGGTAGGCAATTAAATACAAATGTGCGGAGGCTCCTCAATGTGATTATGATGCCCTCGGTGGAGGGAGAAGCAGAGGTAGTGGCAGCTATGGACGCGGAGAAGGCCTTTGACCGGGTGGAGTGGGAGTATCTTTGGGAAGTGTTGCGGAGGTTTGGGTTCGGGGAGGTGTTCATCAGCTGGGTCAGGCTGCTATGTAGAGCCCCGGTGGCGTGTGTGGCTACGAATCGGCGGAGGTTGGAGTACTTTCGGCTGTACCAGGGGACGAGGCAGGGGTGCCCCCTGTTGTTTGCACTGGCAATTGAGCCTCTGGCCATGGCACTAAGGGAGTCCAGGAAATGGAGGGGACTGGTCCGGGGGGGGGAGAGGAACACCGGGTGTCGTGTTATGCTGATGACCTGTTGCTGTATGTGGCAGATTCAGTGGAGGGGATGGCGGAGGTCATGGGGATCCTAAGGGAGTTTGGGGACTTTTCGGGGTATAAACTCAATGTGGGGAAGAGCGAGCTCTTTGTGGTGCATTCAGGGGACCAGGGAAGGGGGATAGACGAGCAACCGCTGAGGAGGGCGGAAAGGAGCTTTCGGTACCTAGGGATCCAAGTAGCTAGGCGTTGGGGGGCTCAATTTGACGCGGTTGGTGGAGCAGATGGAGGAGGATTTTAAAAGATGGGATATGCTGCCACTCTCACTAGCGGGTAGGGTGCAGTCGGTCAAAATGACGGTCCTCCCGAGGTTTCTCTTTGTGTTCCAGTGCCTTCCCATTATGATCCCCAAGGCCTTTTTCAAACGGGTAAGTAGGAGCATCATGGGTTTTGTGTGGGCGAATAAGACCCCGAGGGTGAAGAGAGTGTTTCTGAAGCGTAGCAGGGACAGGGGAGGGCTGGCGCTGCCGAATTTGTGCGGCTATTATTGGGCAGCCAATGTGGCGATGATCCGTAAGTGGGTAATGAAGGGAGAGGGGGCGGCGTGGAAGAGGTTAGAGATGGCGTCCTGTGTGGGCACGAGCCTGAGGGCGCTGGCGACAGCACCGCTGCCATTCTCGCCGACAAGGTACACCACGAATCTGGTGGTGGCGGCGACGTTGAAGATCTGGGGGCAGTGGAGGCGACACAGGGGCGAGGTGGGAGCCTCAGTTTGGTCCCCGATTCGGGAGAATCATCGGTTCGTCCCGGGAAGGATGGATGGGGGGTTTCGGAGCAGGGATTAGAAGAATGGGGGACCTGTTCATCGATGGGACGTTTGCGAGCCTAGGGGCGCTGGAGGAGAAGTTTGGGTTACCCCCGGGAAACACTTTCAGGTACATGCAAGTGAGTGCGTTTGTGAGGCGGCAGGTGAGGGAATTCCCGCTGCTCCCGGCACAGGGGATTCAGGACAGGGTGATTTCGGGTGTATGGGTTGGAGAAGGCAAAGTTTTGGTGATTTACCAGGGGCTGAAGGAAGAGGAGGAGGCCTCGGTGAAGGAGTTAAAGGGCAAGTGGGAGGAGGAGCTTGGGGAGGAGATAGATGAGGGTCTGTGGGCTGATGCCCTGAGTAGGGTTAATTCTTCCTCCTCTTGCGCCAGGCTCAGCCTAATACAGTTCAAAGTTACTCACAGAACGCGTATGACAGGGGCGAGGTTGAGTAGGTTCTTTGGGGGTGGAGGACAGGTGTGGGAGGTGCTCGGGAAGCCCGGCAAATCACGTCCATATGTTCTGGTCGTGCCCGGCGCTGGATGGGTTTTGGAGGGGTTTTGCGAGGACTATGTCCAAGGTGGTGAAAGCCCAGGTCAAGCCGAGCTGGGGGTTGGCATTATTTGGGGTACCGGACGAGCTGGGAATGCAGGAGGCGAAAGATGCCGGTATCCTGGCCTTTGCGTCCCTGGTAGCCCGGTGGAGGAATTTGCTATTGTGGAAAGATGCGAAGCCCCCTAGTGTGGAAGCTTGGATCAATGACATGGCAGGGTTCATCAAGCTGGAGAGGATAAAGTTTGCCTTGCGAGGGTCTGTGCAGGGGTTCCTCAGGCGGTGGCAACCGTTCCTAGACTGTCTCGCGGAGCGTTAGGAGGACGTCAGCAGCAGCTCAGGGGCGGGGGAGGGGTTTCGTTTGGGGGGGCGTTTGGGTGGGTGGGGCTTCCCTATTGATGCTTTTAAATGTCATATGGGGGGTTATTGTATATGGGGGAAATCCAATGTATAATTTTTGATTGTTGTTTTCTTGTTTCTTTCTTTTTGTTGGGGGGGGGGGGGGGCGGTTTGTTGAAAATCTGTTGAAAAATTTGAATAAATATATTTTTTTTAAAAAAGGATTGTTGAGCTAATTTCTCCATACAAGATGCCACTGACGATCCCTGAACTGTCAAACAAACGGAAGGAATTTATATGTACGCTCTGTTCATCTTAAAAGTGTTGATTCTGCTGTTACTGTCACTGTTAATCAGACCCAGAACTGAACCATCTTCATTCTGACAATTGGGGTTTATTTCGAATCTCTGTAACTGAGCTGGGCTAGAGTTTAATATCTTGTTGTTTGTGAAATAAATCAGCTTTGTCTCAAACACACTGTGTCAAGTCCTTGATTTCTCTGGGGGGGAAAGGAAATTAATTGATGGCCACGTGCCACCAGGCCATGCCAGTCAGTCTTTTTTTAAAAATAAACATTTTATTGAGCTATTTATGGTTTTACAACAAAATAAACAATGTGCACAAAAATATAAACATAGTGCAAAAACCGTCTTCCTCCCTTGCAGGTCCCACCTTCACCAACCAGAAGGTAGGGATGTGGAGGTCGTGGTCGCAATGGACGCAGAGAAGGCTTTTGATCGGGTGGAATGGGAATATCTGTGGGAGGTACAGGGGCGGTTTGGATTTGGACGGGGCTTTATTGACTGGGTCAGGCTGTTGTATCAGGCTCCTGTTGTGAGCGTACGGACGAACAGGTCAACATCAAACTATTTCAGGCTGCATCAGCGGACGAGACAGGGATGCCCCCTCTCCCTACTAAGTCAAACAAATTCTGATAGCTCTGCAGTTTCTGGAAACATTCTGATTGAAAGTGTTATTTTTAAAAATAAAGATCTAGTCTTTACAATATAATTACCGAATACACCAATTCACTAATGATAATCAATGTTCACTACAGAATAATTATAAATGTAATTATGGTTTTTTGCTATTAAATCAAAACATAGTTAATATAGAAAAGGTACCGAAGATGAAATGGCTGCAGGAAGCCACGTGTTGGAGGTATAACGTGTTGGAGGTATAAAAGTGTTTTTTGCCATGAAATCAATACATAGTTAATATTAAAAAGGTACAGAAAGTGAAATGGCTGCAGGAGGCACATGTTTGAGAGCTTCTTTGACCTTGTTTAAAATCAAGGGCTTCCTTGACCTTGTTACTAATAGTAAGAAGTTTTGCCACACCAGGTCCAACACGTTTGTTTCGATGTCACTAGCTTTCGGAGAGCTGCTCCTTCCTCAGGTGAATGAAGAGGTATGTTCCAGAAACATATATATAGACAGATTCAAAGATGCCAGACAATGCTTGGAATGCGAGCATTAGCAGGTGATTAAATCTTTACAGATCCAGAGATGGGGTAACCCCAGGTTAAAGAGGTGTGAATTGTGTCAAGCCAGGACAGTTGGTAGGATTTCGCAGGCCAGATGGTGGGGGATGAATGTAATGCGACATGAATCCCAGGTCCCGGTTGAGGCCTCACTCATGTGTGCGGAACTTGGCTATAAGCTTCTGCTCGGCGATTCTGCGTTGTCGCGCGTCCTGAAGGCCGCCTTGGAGAACGCTTACCTTGTTACTAATGACAGTGAATGTACTATGAAATACAGCTTCTTACATAACAGTGAATATGTTTCAAAAGTACTCCACTGGCTTTGAAAGGCTTCAGAAGGTCCAATGGCAGTACAAGGTTTTATAGAAATGTACAATTGTTCTAATAGTCCCCAAACGAGGATATACCCCTCTCTCTCGATCTGGAAAGACTTAATTACCTGCGCATGCTCGCATCTTTGACTTTGTTTATATATATATATATGTCTCTAGAACATACATCTTCATTTACCTGAGGAAGGAGCAGTGCTCTGAAAGCTAGTGATTTGAAACAAACCTGTTGGACTTTCACCTGGTGTTGTAAGACTTCTATCTCTGGGATGATGCTGAAGGGGTTGCTCCAGTTCAGGGGGCGGGGCTGGAAGAATGACCGAGAGCGACTGGTCCTCCAGCCAATCAGAGTGAACGGGAGACGGAGCAAAAGCCGGGGCCCTCACTCACTACGCATGCGCCCCGCCACACACTTCGTCCACCCGGGCCTGTCTCGGGGAAAAGCCCGAGCAGCGTTCCGCGGTTAAACTGCCGTATCCGAGCTTCGTATTCGGGGCTTGGGGCCGACACGGAGTGTTTATCAAGCCTCCCGACCCATCCACCGGCTCTGTCATAACTCACCGAGCGGGATCTGACCGGCGGACCATCTCCACCCGACCGCCTGAATCCTCAGCTGCCAGCGGTACTGCGCATGCTCCAATTCACGTGGGAGACCGGGGCTCAGCCCCGCCCCTCATTCACTCCGACCACACGGTCTTCCAGGCCCACCCCTCTCTTCCTATTGGTCCAGAGCTGCCGTCAATCACTCCCTGTGCATTGTGAGCTGAAGCATGCGCAGTGTCGATGCTGGACTCGGCCGGGAGGTTTCACTGAAACTCGATGGAGGCTCCAAACCCCAATAAGAAGTTTCCGGGCCCGGGTTTGCATCGAGCCGGGGGGACAGCTGCGGCCTGCTCCCGGTGACAGGCCTGAGTTAACGGCCGCCGTCTTTATAGAGGCTGCAAACCCGCAGGGGGCAAAACATCACAGATAGAGTTTGTTGTGAAACCAATGGGATGTTGTAAATCAGGAGGTCAGGGTTACAGTCAACAACAACAACTTCTATTTATATAACACCTTTAACATCATAAATCATCCCAGTCAACTTCACAGGAACATTATAAAACAAAGTGAGACACCCAGACACAAAAGGAGATATTAGGGCAGGTGACCAAAAACTTGGTCAAAGAGGTGAGTTTTAAAGAGAGTCTTCAAGGAGGTAAATGAGGTGGCGACAGAGAGGTTTAGGGAGGGAATTCAGTGCTTGGGGCCAAAGGAACTTAAAACCATGGCGGAGTAATTGGAATCGAGAGTGTACAAGAGTCCAGGATCAGAGCTGTGCAGATATCTCGGGGGATTTGGTGGCTGGAGGAGAGACAGAGAGAGATGAGGCCATGGAGGGATTTGAAAACAAGGGTGAGAATTGACTGGGAGCGAATGCAAGTCTCGGAGCACAGGGATCATAGGGGAAAGGAACTTGCTGTGAATTAAGACATGGGTAGCAGACTTTTGGATGGCTTTAAGTTTAAGTAAGAGGTAGAATGGGAGAGCAGCCAGGTGTGTAATGGAATTGTCGAATCGGGAGGTGGCAATGGTAAAATGCCTTTGTATCTAAAAAGGTTAGGTGGGGTTACGGGGATTGGAGAAGGTGTGGACTTAGCTAGGGTGCTCTTTCCAAGGGCTGGTGCAGACTCGATGGGCTGAATGGCCCCTTCTGCACTGTAAATTCTATGAGGTCAGAAGCTCACATTGGATCAAGTATGAAACCAAGTTTACAAAGAGACTAGCTAAGTCTCAGACTGTTGCCAGGGAGATGGATAAAGTCGGTATGCCAGAAATGGAGATTGGAGCAGGGACCGAACAGTGGATTCAGTCTTCTCCATATTTGATTGAAGTTATTTAGTCAGCAGGAAGAGAACCAGAATGAGCCCTAAGTCTGATATCCGGTATAACTTAGTTCGAGAGGGAGAGGAAAAACGAAGGAAACCCTGAAAGATCTGGAGAAATGACCTTTGCGATGGCTCATCAAATCTCCACATGGTCAGTTCAGGACACAAGGTGCACCTCTGTTATTCTGTCTGCTCAGTCAGGGTCATTCAGATTAATGTCTGTCACAAGTCATGAATGAAGTGATTTATAAAGCATATTCTTACCTCTAATTATACAACTTTGGTAAAAGGATACAGAAATAATGATCGAATACCTTATTTGGATTTCAGCCCCAGGGAGGAGGGAGCATGTTTGGGACGGGGATTTACAGCTTTGGGGACAGAAGAGAGAAAAAAAATGTTCCGCAGAAACTGGAATTAACTGTTCTGAATTTCAATCTTGTACCGATAGTGTGACCTTTGTAAACTCCTTTTCCAGGGCATTAGGAGAGGATTTTCAGACAGGAAACACAAACCAAATATCACATTAAGATCTGACAGTGTCACTCAATTGATCAGGACCTGAATATCCTCAGACTATAAATGTGGAATGAAAAATGTTTGTTCTGTTCATGGGAAAATATTTAAAACATCAGTGTGACTGGAAAAGCACCGAGACACACAGGCACCCGAGTGAGTGTGTTCCAGTGAACTGACTGTGGAAAGAGCTTTAACCAGTTACAGCCTGAAAAAACACCACACCATTCACTGAGGGGAGAAACCATACACGTGTTCTGTGTGAGGACCAAGCTTCACTTGATTGTCTAAGGGGAAACGGACAAAGAAACTGACTCCATGGAGACACCATGGAAACCGTGGGGGATGATTTTCGCTTCGGGGGTTTCCAAAATGCGAGAGATTCATATCCCGGGCGAGCCCTACAAAGCGCTTGACTGGGGAGGTGGTGGTCTAGTGGCATTGTCACTGGATGAGTAATCCCGAGACCCAGCACAATTCTCTGAGAATGCAGGATCAAACCCCACCACGGCAGATGCTTCGTTGTGGCTTGTATTTCAACTTGGATCCAATAAATCAGGGGCAGCACGGTGGTTAGCACAGTTGCTTCACAGCTCCAGGGTCCCAAGTTCGATTCCTGGCTTGGGTCACTGTCTGTGCGGAGTCTGCACATTCTCCTCGTGTCTGCGTGGGTTTACTCCGGGTGCTCAGGTTTTCCCACAGTTCAAAGATGTGCAGGTTTGGTGGAGTGGCCATTTTAAAGTGTTCTTAGTGTCCAAAAGGGTTAAGTGCGGTTACTGGGTTATGGGGATAGGGTGGAGGTGTCAGCTTGAGAAGGGTGCTCTTTCCAAGCGCCAGTGCAGACTCGATGTGCCGAATGGCCTGTTCTGCACTGTAAATTATATGTTTGTGGAAAACAGTTTGGTGCGAATTGGGTCAAAGGAGCAAAGGGTAAGTCTCACAGACAAGATGAGCGCTCAGAGAGCATGATGGGAGACAGCAGGAAGAGAGGAGAAAGATGTGAGTCCAGAATTTGGACAAGAAAGGTCTTTGAGGCAGTTTTACTGAGTGGTTTAGTGGAAGAGGAGCTGTAGAATCAGCTGATCGGATTGTTTCAATGGGTGAGGTTTTCCAGACCTTCCTGTTGGCTGGATCTTCCAGTCCCACAGATCTCTCGGTCTGCTGTTCCAGTTCATTGGTTGTCTCATTGGGTTTGCTGTAGGCCTCTTGGGGTCTGTGGAAAAGCTCCCGGAGACTCATTCACCTGATGAATTCCCTGTAGCGGAGAAACTATGATATCTTCTTCACAGCCTTCAACACGTCATCGATGAAGACGAACATCTTGCCAAGGTAATCAACACTGCTTGCCTCCAAACAACTGCGCAACCTCAGACCATTGATTGCAGCAAACTACCCAGCATTCAGGAGAACAGCGATCATGACATCACACAACCCTGCCATGGCAACCTCTGCAAGACGTGAGAACATGTGTAATGGTGCGACTCAGCCAACGTTATCTACTGCATACGCTGCAGCAAAGGATGTCCCGAGGCGTGGTACATTGGCGAGGCTATGCTGATGCTGCGACAATGGATCAACGGACATCGCGCAACAATTGCGAGGCAGGAATGTTCTCTTCCACTTGGGGAGCACTTCAGCAGTCAAGGGCATTCAGCCTCGGATTTTCGGGTAAGCGTTCAACCTTCAGGACGCGTGACAACGCAGAATGGCCGAGCAGAAACTGATAGCCAAGTTCCGCACACATGAGTACGGCCTCAACCGGTTTAGGGTTTAGCACACTGGGCTAAATCACTGGCTTTTAAAGCAGACCAAGGCAGGCCAGCAGCACGGTTCAATTCCCGTACCAGCCTCCCCGAACAGGCGCTGGAATGTAGCGACTAGGGGCTTTTCACAGTAACTTCATTTGAAGCCTACTTGTGACAATAAGCGATTTTCATTTCATTTTCAACTGGGACCCTGCACTCATGTTACATTACATGTGCTTGTGAAATCCTACCAACTATCCTGGCTTGAGACAATTCACACCTCTTTAACCTAGATTATCCCTCTCTCCAATCGCACCGTATGGACCTGTAAAGACTTAATTACCTGCAAAGACTCGCATTCAAAGTACCATTTTTGCATCATTGAATTTGTCGACATATATGTTTGCAGAACCCACATCTTCATTCACCTGAGGAAGGAGCTGCACTCTGAAAGCTAGTGATTCGAAACAAACTTGTTGGATTTTAACCTGGTGTTGTAAGACTTCTTACTGTGCCCACCCCAGTCCAATGCCGGCATCTCCACATCATAAATGAGAAGCATTAAATGCTTCTGCCAGTTTCGAATTGATGCACGATCAATCACTACTGAAGCGAGATTGTAGTCCAATTGAAGGCTTTAATGAACAAGCAGTTACCCCAGCAGCTCCAGTACAGAATGACTGCTGTGGGTGAAACACAGACTCTTATGGTCCACCTGCTGGGCGGAACCAGCAGGCAGGTTCTACCATTCATACTACAGTATAAGGTACATCCCACCTAGGTACCGCGATACCCCGAATATAGCCTACCACACGAACCAGGCACCTTTTGCGCGTTAGGTGAATGTGATAACCACCATGCCACAGAAACAGCTGGAAGACCAGTACCAATGGACCTGTGCAACGTTCAACTGCACAGTCTTGCTGCAGATTTCAATGGTTCGGCTGGGAGGCCAGGTCCCTGATTACATGAAGACAGCTGTTCCTTTAAAACAAATGTCTCAACTTGTAAGACCATAAGATACAGAACTTATATTGAACTCTAGCATTTGTTCAGTAAATATCTAACGGAATAATGGTCTCTGTTCAATCATTAATACATCATTCTTATCTTCCTACAGAAAATTTCCACCAATTTTACTCAATATTTGTTTTATTATTCAATGTTGAACATCAGTATATTTATTTGTTATATGACTTCATTTTGAATTGAATAGATCTCGGGTCTTCACCCTGAGTAACTCTGAAATATACACCATTGAATTGCAAACATGACTGACCAAGAAAAGAAAGCGTTTCACTGGGTAACAGAAATCCCATCAATCTTTGTTCAGTTTGACCACAGTCAGCCTTTGAACAAAGTTAAATATAGTTAAATGGAAGAGAATTGAGAATTATGAGTTGCTTATATTTGACCCCTCTGTGTTTTGGTGTGAAACATTCTGCAGCCTAAATCCCGTTCATGTATAAGAAAGGAGGGGTGACAGCAAATCCACACTGAGCCTGGATTTCCACATCCCCCTGAGTGGCTTTTCCTGTTTCTCTGTCATTAAGGCCGAATCTTTCAAAAATGTGGTTCAGTTAAATCTCTGTCATTTCCTCTAATTCAGTTACCGTATCATTTGTGTCTGTCTATATGAGCTGCCTAGATATGTTTCGGATGGTGACTAAAATCTTATTCTGCGTCTACAAAGCCATTAAATTCTTTTGTGAACTGAGCCAAGATCCGCACTTTGTTTTTTCATGTATGGAACGATCTGTCTGGACTGTACACAGAACAATACTTTTCGCTGTACCTCGGTACACGTGACAATAAACCAATCCAATTAAAGAGACAGTTTCTTACTCGTCTTCAAATTGAAAAGAGTCTTCTTAAAAATTATTCATTTATGGGAGGTGGGCGTCACTGGCTGGGCCAGCATTTATTGCTCATTCCAATTGCCCTTGAACTGCGTGTCTTGTGAGGCTATTTCAGAGGGCACTTACAAATCAACCACAACATTGCTGTGCATCTGGAGTCACGTGTAGGCCAGGCCACTTAAGGAGAGCAGATTTCTTGAAGGACATTAGTGAACCAGATGAGTTTTCACAACAATCAAGAGTGTTATCATAGACTTTTAATTCAAGACATTTATTCAGTTTCATCATCTGTCATCGGTAGATTCAATCCCAGATCCCCAGAGCATTAACCTGGGTCTCTGGATTACTCGCCCAGTAACAATATCTTTACTCCAATGCCTAGCCCACATATTCTTGGCAGAATATGGTGTCTCGTGTTGTGTTCTGTGATCTTGTCTTGCAATGATTCTACAGAACTGCTGGGGAATTAGCCAGAACGATGATTTATTAATGTACACGTGGTAAGGTAACGATCAGAATGCTAAACAGACTAAGTTATCACAGGGTTACATTAGAACTCTTGGAACTACCCTCATGTGCGACTTGCCTCGTGTATGCCTGACAACCTTCTGCTGGTAGCCGGATGTCACCTGACTGACGCCTGACGCCAACTACTGGTCACACTGCTGAGTACATGTAATATCATATACAGGCTTATCACCACATCTCGTAACTTCCCAAAATTATCGAGTAATTAATTTTTTCAAACAAATTCTGATAGCTCTGCAGTTTCTGGAAACATTTTGGTTGATCGTGTTATTTTTTAAAATAAAGATCTAGTCTTTGCAATATAATTACCTAATACACCAATTCACGAATCATAATCAATGTTCACTGCTGAATAAACTTGAATTTAATTATTGTTTTTTGCGATGAAATCAATACATAGTTAATATAGAAAAGGTACAGAAGGCGAAATTGCTGCAGCGAGGCACATGTTAGAGATATAAAAGGGCTTCCTTGACCTTATTACTAAGGCCAGTGAATACACTATGAAAATAACAGTTTACGGGTAGCAAGGTGGCGCAATGGTGAGCACTGCTGCCTCATGGCGCCAAGGTCCGAGGTTCGATCCCCATCCTGGGTCACTGCCTTGTGGAGTTTGCACATTCTTCCCGTGGTTTTGTTGGTCTCACCCCCACAACCCAAAGATGTGCAGAGTAGGTGGATTGGCCACGCTAAATTGTTCCTTAATTGGAAAAACTGAATTGGGTACTCTAAATTTTTTATTTTTTTAACAATGAAAATGACAATTTATAAACTAAATGTGATTACACATACATACTTACAGCTTCCGACATTACAACAGTGAATATGTTTCAAAAGTACTCCCATTGGCTTTAAAACACCTTAGGAGGTCCAGTGGTAGTGAGAGGTTTTATAGAAATGTACATTTGTTCTAATTGTCCTCAAATGAGGATATATTACACTTGGTGTCCTTGCCAATTTATTGATAAAGGTTGAGTCTTAATTTTGTGTAACAACCACGTCATTGACACCATTTTGAATACTCTGTGAAATTCCAGACACACCATAGGGGCTGGTTTAACACACTGGGCTAAATCGCTGGCTTTATAAGCAGACCAAGGCAGGCCAGCAGCACGGTTCAATTCCCGTACCAGTCTCCCCAAACAGGCGCCGGAATGTGGCGACTAGGGGCTTTTCACAGTAACTTCATTTGAAGCCTACTTATGACAATAAGCGGTTTTCATGTACAATTATTTGTTTTAAAACACAGCGAGTTGTTGTGATTTGGAATGCACTGTCCATAAATGGTGCCAGAATCTCATTGGACTGTAACTTCCAAAAGGGAATTTGGTACATTCTGAAAAAGAAAACAAAATAGTCGAACTATGGGATTAAATTGGTCGCTGTACAAAGAGCTGGCACGGGAAAAATGGGCCAAATAGACTCCTCTGTGCTCTAGCAGCCTTGTGTACGTGTAAAGGGAGTGGTAACAACCTGGAACCTACTGCTTATGAGGGTAGGAGATGCAGAGATAACGGAGGGATTTCAATAGGAAATTGGACAGACACTGAGAGAAATAAACCCAGAAGGATTCGGGGAAAGAACGGGGCAATGGACAGACTGGCTTCCTCCACAGGGAGCCGACACGGTCTCAAAGGGCTGAATGGCCCCATTCCCCACCCTCCAGATGCTGTGATCTCAGGAGAGAAATTCAGCTGCTCCAGTCACTCCAACTAACTGGAGTCCCTCATCTCTGATCCCATTCTTGTAAATGTCCTCTACACCCTCTCTAAGAACTTCACATCTTTCCTAAAGTGTGGGACCCATATATAGGGTTCCATTCTAGAGGGATAGAATTGAAAAGTACGGAAGAAATGTTCAACTTGTTTAAAACGATGGTTCGACTACACTAGGAACTCTGTCAACATTGATGATCTCCATTTAGAAAAAGGAAATAGAGGCACTAGATAATGTGCAACAAAATTTCATAATATACTAAGTTGCTAGAAGGTATTCTGAGAGACAGGATCTACAAGCATTTAGAGAGGCAAGGACTGATTCGGGGCAGTCAGCATGGCTTTGTGCGTGGAAAATCATGTCTCACAAATTTGATTGAGTTTTTTGAGGGAGTGACCAAGAAGGTAGATGAGGGTAGTGCAGTAGACGTTGTCTACATGGACTTTAGCAAAGCCTTTGACAAGGTACCGCATGGTAGGTTGTTGCAGAAGGTTAAAGCTCACGGGATCCAGGGTGAGGTTGCCAATTGGATTCAAAATTGGCTGGACGACAGAAGGCAGAGGGTGGTGGTAGAGGGTTGTTTTTCAAACTGGAGGCCTGTGACCAGTGGTGTGCCTCAGGGATCGGTGCTGGGTCCACTGTTATTTGTGATTTATATTAATGATTTGGATGAGAATTTAGGAGGCATGGTTAGTAAGTTTGCAGATGACACCAAGATTGGTGGCATAGTGGATAGTGAAGAAGGTTATCTAGGATTGCAACGGGATCTTGATCAATTAGGCCAGTGGGCCGACGAATGGCAGATGGAGTTTAATTTAGATAAATGTGAGGTGATGCATTTTGGCAGATCGAATCAGGCCAGGACCTACTCAGTTAATGGTATGGCGTTGGGGAGAGTTATAGAACAAAGAGATCTAGGAGTACAGGTTCATAGCTCCTTGAAGGTGGAGTCGCAGGTGGACAGGGTGGTGAAGAAGGCATTCGGCATGCTTGGTTTCATTGGTCAGAACATTGAATATAGGAGTTGGGACGTCTTGTTGAAGTTGTACAAGACATTGGTACGGCCACACTTGGAATACTGTGTGCAGTTCTGGTCACCCTATTATAGAAAGGATATTATTAAACTAGAAAGAGTGCAGAAAAGATTTACTAGGATGTTGCCGGGACTTGATGGTTTGAGTTATAAGGAGAGGCTGGATAGACTGGGACTTTTTTCCCTGGAGCGTAGGAGGCTTAGGGGTGATCTTATAGAGGTCTATAAAATAATGAGGGGCATAGATAAGGTAGATAGTCAACATCTTTTCCCAAAGGTAGGGGAGTCTAAAACTAGAGGGCATAGGTTTAAGGTGAGAGGGGAGAGATTCAGAAGGGCCCAGAGGGGCAATTTCTTCACTCAGAGGGTAGTGAGTGTCTGGAATGGGCTGCCAGAGGTAGTAGTAGAAGCGGGTACAATTGTGTCTTTTAAAAAGCATTTAGATGG
This sequence comes from Scyliorhinus torazame, assembly GCF_047496885.1. Classification (NCBI taxonomy): domain Eukaryota; kingdom Metazoa; phylum Chordata; class Chondrichthyes; order Carcharhiniformes; family Scyliorhinidae; genus Scyliorhinus; species Scyliorhinus torazame. The sequence continues at coordinate 93,519,663 of NC_092711.1, forward strand.
TTACATGGGTAAGATGGGTATAGAGGGTTATGGGCCAAGTGCGGGCAATTGGGACTAGCTTAATGGTAAAAAACTGGGCGGCATGGACTGGTTGGGCCGAAGGGCCTGTTTCCATGCTGTAAACTTCTATGATTCTATGATTCTATACAGAACTGAGAGCATTTAACACTCAGGAAAGGCTGGGGCTGCTTTTTTCTGGAAAAGAGCAGACTGATGGGTGACCTGATGGAAGTCTTTCAGATTCTGAAGGAATTCAATAATCCAATTGGAATTTCAATAGAAACCTCTTTACCCAGCGAGTGGCGAGAATGTGGAACTCGTTACTACAGCGAGTGGTTGGGATGAACAGCATGAATCCATTGAACGTAAAGCTAGATACATACATGAATGAAATGAGGGAAAAAGGAATAGGAGATGCTGATGGGCGGTGGGGGGGGAAGAGATATAGAGGGGTGGGTGGAGGCTCATGTAGAGCAGAAATACTGACACGGACCATGGCTAACCTCAGCCGGTATGGGAATTTAACCTGTACTGTTGGTGTCACTCAGCACGAACCAGCCATCCAGTCAACTGAGCTAACCGATTCTCATGTAAATCTGTAATAATTCCATAAATATTGGTGATTGCCTGTCTCCCACCATACTATTCAATGTAGTTTCCCAGTGCGCCTCAGACAACTTGCCACTCATACCCTAATAAATTTCTTCTGTGAGAAGCACCAAGATAAATTAAACAAAAGAACCATGGAACCACCATAGCCCATCTTCATGGCAATGTGGCATGATTTTGGGGGTTTCCAAACAGAAATGGTAATAAAACATCATCTAACCTTCTAACACCCTTTCACTCTTTGATCCTTGTGAAATGTGAAACCAGATACTGGCAAGAAGGCTCAGAGAGAATCAGACCATTGGAGACGAAGCCATGAGACCGGCCAGTCCAGCAGAAAGAAACCCTCTGACCATCCCCATTGACCAACAGAATGAACAAAATGCAGTCCTGGATGTAATTGAGAACAGAAACAATAACAGCAAAATCCAATCCCTGTAATCAGTTGTGAACTTGTTGGTGTCTCAGGAAGTGCGATGAATTACAAAATCCCTTCGCACATTGAGAGCAGGTGAACGGCCTCTCCCCAGTATGAACTCCCTGGTGTGACTGCAGACGGCATAACCGAGTTAATCGCACAAATAGAGATAAACATCTTTTGAGTTATGGAGGTGACACCCATGCAGACACTTGGAGAACATGTCTCCACACGGACAGTGACCTGGGGCAGGATTGAACACTGATCTTCAGCTCCATGAGACTGCAGTGCTAACCACTGCATCACCTAACTATTTAGATGAGGGAACTAAATGCAATATCTCCAAATTTGCAGATGACACAAGTTGCTTGGGAGGGTGAGCTGTGAGGAGGTTGCAGAGATCCTTCAGTGTGATTTGGACAAGTTGAGTGAGTGGGCAAATGAATGGCAGATACATTATAATTTGGACAAATGCAAGGTTATCCAGTTTGGTACCAAACAAGAAGGCAGACTATTATCTGAATTGTCATAAATTAGGAGAGGGCAATGTGCAACGAGACCTGGGTATCCTTGTACACCAGTCACTGAAGGTAAGCATGCAGATACAGCAGGCGGTAAAGAAGGCAAATGATATGCTAGCCTTCATTGCGAGCGGATTCGACGACAGGAGCAGGAATATCTTGCTGTCATTATACAGGGCCTTGGAAATGCCATACCTGGAATATTGTGTGCAGTTTTGGTCTCCTTACCTGAGGAAGGATGTTCTTGCTCTCGAGGGAGTGCAGCGAAGGTTTACCAGACTGTTTCCTGGGATGGTGGGACTGACGTATGAGAGATTGAATCAGTTAGGATTGTATTCGCTGGAGTTCAGAAAGGGTTTCTGCTGAAATTTCTGTTGTATTATTGAATCCTTTCTCATAGGGGGAATCTCATAGAAACCTATAATATTCTAACAGGACTTGACAGGGGAGATGCAGGAAAGATTTTCCCGATGGTGGGAGTGTACAGAACCAGAGGTTGCAGTCTAAGTTAATGGGGTAGACCATTTAGGACAGAGATGAGGAGTAATTTCTTCAACCAGAGAGTGGTGAGCCTGTGGAATTTGTAATCCCTTCCCACACTAAGAGCAGGTGAATGGCCTATCCCCAGTGTGAACCCGCTGGTGTGTCTGCAGACTGGATAACTGTGTGAATCCATTGCCACAGAGGGAGCAGGTGAATGGCTTCTCTCCAGTGTGAACTCGCTGATGTTTCCGCAGGACAGATGAATCAATAAATCCCTTCCCACATTGAGAGCAGGTGAATGGCTTCTCCCCAATGTGAACTCGCTGGTGTGACTGCAGGCTGAATAAATCACTGAATTTCTCCCCACACTGAGAGCAGGGGAATAACGTCTCCTCAATGTGAACTCGCTGATGGCTCCTCAGGCTGCATAATTTTGTGAATCCACTCCCACAGACGGAGCAAGTGAATGGCCTCTCCCCAGTGTGAACTCGCTGATGACTCCGCAGGTTGGATAAAGCACGGAATCTCTGCCCACACTGAGAGCAGGTGAACGGCCTCTCTCCAGTGTGAACTCGCTGGTGTGTCTGCAGACTGGATAACTGAGTGAATCCCTTCCCACAGAGGGAGCAGGTGAATGGTCTCTCCCCAGTGTGAACTCGCTGGTGTGTCTTCAGGATGGATAACCAAGGGAATCCTTTCCCACACTGAGAGCAAGTGAATGGCATCTCCCCAGTGTGAACTCGCTGGTGTGTCAGCAGGGCGGATGATTCAATGAATCCCTTCCCACACTGAGAGCAGATGAATGGCTTCTCTCCAGTGTGAATTTGCTGATGTTTTAGCAGGGCGGATGATTCAATGAATCCCGCCCCACACTGAGAGCAGGTGAATGGCCTCTCCCCAGTGTGAACTCGCTGATGTTTCCGCAGGGCGGATGATTCAATAAATCCCTTCCCACATTTAGAGCAGGTGAACGGTCTCTCCCCAGTGTGACTGCGTCGATGAATCTCCAGCTTAGATGGGAATCTGAATCCCTTCCCACAGTCCCCACATTCCCACGGTTTCTCCATGTTTTGGGTCTCCTCATGTGTCTCCAGATTGGATAATCAGTGGAAGCCTTGTCTACACACCGAACAAGTGCACTGTCTCTCCTCACTGTGAATGGTGTGATGTTTTTTCAGGCTGTGTATCTGGTTGAAGCTCTTTCCACAGTCAGTTCACTGGAACTCTCTCACTCGGGTGTGTGTTGTGTGGGCCACACTCACGTTTAAAATCTTTTGAAGCCAACAGATCAGACAAACATTTCTCCTTTTCGCTGATGATATTCAGGTCAGAAGGAATCGAGTGAGTTTGTCACATTGAGATGTGACGTTTGAGATTTCTGTCTATAATTCCTCCTCTTCCAATATCCTTTAAAAACAATTTACAAAATCCATCAGTTAGTACAGGATAGAAATTCAGAACAGACAATTCTTGTTCCTTTGAACATTATTTCCTCTATTGTTCTCCAAAAGATGTAAATCTCCATCCCACAAATCTCCCTCCATTCTCACTCTGCTGTATCTAATATTCACCTTCCCAATTCTCGTGAAGATGCTGATTCATCTTGATTGACAGATCAAACCTCAGCTCACTGCTTCCTGACCAGGACACAGAGATTAGAATAGGAGCAAGAATAGGCCATTCGGCCCACCGAGTTTGCTCAACTATTCAACCTTGGCTGGTCTACCTCAGCACCATTTCCCACACAATCCCCATATCCCTCGATATCTTCAATATCGAGAAACCTGTCAATATTTGTCTTGAACATACCTGATGACATAGGCTCCACATTCCTCTGGGGTAGAGAATTCCAAAGCTTCACCACATCCTCGAGTGAAGAGATCCCTCCTCATCCCAGCTTTCACTCTATTTTCCTACCTGTTCCCCATAACCCTCAATTCCATTGTCAGTAAAATATCTGTCAAACTTGTGCTTCAATATATTCAATGACCCACCAGATACAACTGGTCCCTGTGGAAGAGAAATCCAAAGACTAACAACCCTCTGAGGGAAGAGATGACTGGAAATCTATAATGTAGCTACAGTCTTATATTACAAGACGGGAAATAATAATAATAAATTTACTCTATTACAAACTGTAAATAATATATCTGATCTGTACCATGTAACAACACTGGACATATCTCTGTTCATTATTAATTTAATTGCCCTGAAATGTCAGCCATCTCCTGGGGAACCCACCCCTTTAATTGTGAACATTAGGAAAGAGACCATCCTTTTTCAAAATAAATTTAGAATAACAAAGAACAAAGAAAAGTACAGCACAGGAACAGGCCCTTCGTCCCTCCAAGCCGGAGCCGACCATGCTGCCCGTCGAAACTAAAATCTTCCACACTTCTGGGGTCCGTATCCCTCTATTCCCATCCTATTCATGTATTTGTCAAGATGCCCGTCAACGTCAATTTTTTTTTTCCAATTCAGGGGCAATTTGGCGTGGCCAATCCACCTAGACATGGAGAGAATGTGCAGAGATGTGCAAACTCCCCACGGATAGTGACCCGGGGCTGGGATCGAACCCGGTCCTCGGCGCCATGAGATAGCAGTGGTAACTGCTGCTCCACCGTGCCACCAGTGACCATCCTTTCAGTCAAGACAAATAAATGCATCAACCTGTTAAGGAGATAAAACATACAGTGCAAAAGGAGGCCATTCGGCCCATCAAGTCTGCACCGACCCACTTAAGCACTGAGATGGGTGGGAGGAGTTGGAAACACTTTGTGGAGCCTCAAATCTGCATGAATGTTATCCCCCCCAATTATAATATAATAATCTTTATTGTCACAAGTACTCTTACATTAACACTGCAATCAAGTTACTGTGAAAATCCCCTAGTCGCCACATTCCTGCCCCTGTTCAGGTACACTGAGAGAGATTTCAAAATGTCCAATTCACAACAGAAAGTCATCCCAAGGAGGAGGAAACATGCTAAAGGGGAGACAAGGCATCCATGATTGACGAGGGAAGTCAAGGACAGCAAAAGAAACAGCATACAATTTGGCGAAAATTAGTGGGAAGCCAGAGGATTGGGAAGCCTTTAAAAGTGATCAGAGGACAACTATAAAAGCAATAAAGGAAGATGAAATAGGAGTGCAAGCTAGCTAGTAATAAGTGAAGATATGAAGAGTTTTTTTCAATATATAAAAGGTAAGAGAGAGGCAAAAATAGACATTGGACCCCTGGAAAATGTGGCTGGAGAAGTAATAATAGGAAACAAAGAAATGGCAGAGCAACTGAACAGTTACTTTTCATCAGTCTTCATGGTGAAAGACACCAGTGGGATGCCAGAGATCCATGAGAATCAGGGGGCCGAGGTGAGTGCAGTGGCCATCACTAAGGAGAAGGTTCTGGGGAAAGGTCTGTAGGTGGATAAACCACCTGGACCGGATGGAATACACCCAAGGGTCCTAAAAGAGATGGCTGAGGAAATTGTGGAGGCATTGGTGGTGAGCTTTCAGAAATCACTGGAAGCAGGAAGGGTCCCAGAGGACTGGAAAGTGGCTAATGTAACACTGCTGTTTAAGAAGGGAGGGAGGCAGAAGATGGGAACTTCGAGGCCAGTTAGCCTGACTTTGGTCATTGCTAAGATTTTGGAGTCCGTTATTAAAGATGAGATCGCGGAGTATTGGGAAGTATATGGTAAAATAGGACTGAGTCAGCACAACTTTGTCAAAGGGAGGTCATGTCTGACAAATCTGTTAAGAGTTCTCTGAGGAGGTAACAAGGAAGTTAGTCAAAAGGAGAACCAGTGGACGTGATTTATTTTGATTTCCAGAAGGTCTTTGACAAGGTGCCGCACAGTAGACTTAAATATGTTAAGAGCCCATGGTGTTAAGGGTAAGATCCTGGCATAGATGGAGGATTGGCTGACCGGCAGAAGGCAGAGAGTGGGGATAAAAGGGTATTTTTCAGGATGGCAGCCGGTGACCAGTGGTGTGCCTCAGGGGTCTGTGCTGGGATCACAACTTTGTACAATATACATTAATGATTTGGAAGAAGGAAGTGAAGGCACTGTTGCTAAGTTTGCACATGATACAAAGATCTGTAGAGGGACAGGTAGTACTGAGGAAGCATGAGGGCCGCAGAAGGACTTGGACAAGCTAGGCGAGTGGGCAATGAAATGGCAAATGAAATACAATGTGGAAAAGTGTAGGTTATGCACTTTGGAAGGAGGAATTTAGGCATAGACTATTTTCTAAATGGGGAAATGTTTCGGAAATCAGAAGCACAAAGGGACTTGGGAGTCCTTGTTCATGAATCTCTTAAGGTTCAGTCGGCAGTTAAGAAGGCAAATGCAATGTTAGCATTCATGTCAAGAATACAAGACCAGGGATGTGCTTCTGAGGCTGTATAAAGCTCTGGTCAGACATCATTTGGAGTATTGTGAGCAGTTTTGGGCCCCGTATCTAAGGAAGGATGTGTTGGTCTTGGAAAGAGTCCAGTGGAGGTTCACAAGAATGATCCCGAGTGGCCTCATTCTGCTCCTATGTCTTATGGTATAATCCCCAGTAAAAGGAGTTTCCAAAATCCATCGCAGTCAGTCATCCTCCCGCTCCCTGGTCCAGGATGACCCCCGCTGCACACTGACCCTCGTTGTCATCAGCAGCCCCTTGATTTGAGGGCAATGTCTACTCAAGTGTTGTGAGCTTCTGCCTAGGGTCTTCATGTGACTCATAGAATCATAGAATCATCGAATTTACAGTGCAGAAAGAGGCCATTTGGCCCATCAAGTCTGCACCGGCTCTTGGAAAGAGCATCCTACCCAAGCCCACACCACCCACTATCCCCATAACCCAGTAACCCCACTCAACCAACGGCAATTTTGGACACTAAGGGCAATTTAGCATGGCCAATTCACCTAACCTGCACATCTTTGGACTGTGGGAGGAAACTGGAGCACCCGGAGGAAACCCACGCACACACGGGAGAATGTGCAGACTCCGCACAGACAGTGACCCAGTCAGGAATCGAACCTGGGACCCTGGAGCTGTGAAGCAATTGTGCTAACCACTATGCTACTGTGCTGCTCAACAGAGCCACAGTGCTTTGGACACATGGAACAGGATATCTAATAAGACAGTGAAATCTGGAAGACAGGATTGGCTTCCTTTCCTTTCCATCTCGGCCACCGCTTTGCATTATCAATAAGACATTGGGACTCAAAGACTAATCCAGGTTGATGGACAAGTTGTCTCCATTCTGAACAATGGGGAACAAGCTCCTCCCACTCATTGAAACATCGCCCCTGACAAAGATGACAAACGCGCATGCGCCCTGATCCACAATAAAGATGGCGGCCGTTAAACCGAACCGAACATGAGGAGCTGCATCTCCGGTCGGTACAAATTGGGTCCCGTAAACTTTTGCGAGGTTTGCGATTGCAACAGCTTTACACAAAGTTTCCGCCCACCCCTGCGATCTCTCGCTCCCTCCATATTGTTAAAACGCTTCTTACCAATTTCCAATCTGAAGAAAATGCGCTTCTACATCGCCATTACCCACATTGCGCATGCTTCAATCACGGCGGGCCCCGCCCCTCATTCACTCCGATTGGTTGGAGGAGCAGCCGCTTTCGGTCGGTCCTCCCGACCCGCCCCTTCGCTTCCTATTGGTCAGGAGCTGCCGTCAATCACCCGGGCATTCAGATGGTGAGAGCGGCCACAGGCTCAGGCTGACTCGCTGATTGTCCAATAATACCAGTGAGAGTCTCAGTGGGACAATCAGACAATAGTGGGGATGGGGCCCAGAGGAGAAACAGCAAAGGATTCACTCACTTTGAGAGTAACAAGCAGTGTCTGTTCCAACAATAAATCAGGCTGCAGTGTGTGTGAGTGAACACATCTGTGTCTGTATAGATTTCCTGCGCTGCTCTTGTTTTCTCCCACAGTCCAAAGATGTGCAGGTGAGGTGGACTGGTTATGCTAAATTGGCCCTGGGAGGGGTTAGGAGGATTGGGTGGGAGATTGGCCCAGGTCGGGTGATCTATCAGAGGGGCGGTGCAGACTCGATGGGCCGAATGGCCTCCTTCTGCACTGTCGCAATTCTATGATCATTGAATCCAATGTCCCGCTCTATCCTCATAACACCTCCCAGGGACAATTTAGCATAGCCAATCCACCTAACCTGCACATCTTTGTACTGTGTGGGAAGAAACAAGAGCACTAACAGGAAATCTGTGCAGACACAGCAAGAATGTACAAACTCCACACAGTGACCCAAGGTCAGAATTGAACCCAGGCGCTGTAAGGTAACAGTGCTAACCACTGTGCCACCCCTGTTACTTTGTCACAGTTATTAGACAATAACCTGCCTGTTATCCCAATTCTGGTGTGTGTTACTCTGTCACTGTTATTACTGGACAATAACCTCTCTGTTATTCCAATTCTGGTGTATTACTCTGTCACAATTATGATGAGACAATAACCTGTCTGTTATTCCAGTTCTGGTGTGTGTTACTCTATCCCCTGTGGTTGTCCCCCTCTCGAACAGATATACCCCTTTGGATACTGTCGGGGGGGATAGCCTATCAGGGGAAAACAGCAGTAGCCAGAGCACTGGCACCACGGCTGGCTCTGATGTTCAGAAGGGAGGGTCAAAGTGCAGAAGAGTAATAGTAATATGGGACTCTATAGTCAGGGGCACAGATAGGCGCTTCTGGTGAAAGAGACTCCAGGATGGTATGTTGCCTCCCTGGTGCCAGGGTCCAGGATGTCTCCGAACGGGTAGAGGGCATCCTGAAGGGGGAGGGCAAACAGGCAGAGGTCGTTGTACATATTGGTACTAACGACATAGGCAGGAAGGGGCATGAGGTCCTGCAGCAGGGGTTCAGGGAGCTAGGCAGAAAGTTAAAAGACAGGACCTCGAGGGTTGTAATCTCGGGATTACTCCCTGTGCCACGTGCCAGTAAGGCTAGAAATAGGAAGATAGAGCAGCTAAACACGTGGCTAAACAGCTGGTGTATGAGGGAGGGTTTCCATTATCTGGACCACTGGGAGCTCTTCCGGGGCAGGTGTGACCTGTATAAGGATGGGTTGCATCTAAACCGGAGAGGCATAAATATCCTGGCCGCGAGGTTTGCTAGTGTCACACGGGAGGGTTTAAACTAGTATGGCAGGGGGGTGGGCAAGGGAGCAATAGGTCAGAAGGTGAGAGCATTGAGGGAGAACTAGGGAATAGGGACAGTGTGGCTCTGAGGCAGAGCAGACAGGGAGAAGTTGCTGAACACAGCGGGTCTGGTGGCCTGAAGTGCATATGTTTTAATGCAAGAAGTATTACGGGTAAGGCAGATGAACTTAGAGCTTGGATTAGTACTTGGAACTATGATGTTGTTGCCATTACAGAGACCTGGTTGAGGGAAGGGCAGGATTGGCAGCTAAACGTTCCAGGATTTAGATGTTTCAGGCGGGATAGAGGGGGATGTAAAAGGGGAGGCGGAGTTGCGCTACTGGTTCGGGAGAATATCACAGCTGTACTGCGAGAGGACACCTCAGAGGGCAGTGAGGCTATATGGGTAGAGATCAGGAATAAGAAAGATGCAGTCACAATGTTGGGGTTATACTACAGGCCTCCCAACAGCCAGCGGGAGATAGAGGAGCAGATAGGTAGACAGATTTTGGAAAAGAGTAAAAACAACAGGGTTGTGGTGATGGGAGACTTCAACTTCCCCAATATTGACTGGGACTCACTTAGTGCCAGGGGCTTAGACGGGGCGGAGTTTGTAAGGAGCATCCAGGAGGGCTTCTTAAAACAATATGTAAACAGTCCAGCTAGGGAAGGGGCGGTACTGGACCTGGTATTGGGGAATGAGCCCGGCCAGGTGGTAGATGTTTCAGTAGGGGAGCATTTCAGTAACAGTGACCACAATTCAGTAAGTTTTAAAGTACTGGTGGACAAGGATAGGAGTGGTCCTAGGATGAATGTGCTAAATTGGGGGAAGGCTAATTATAACAATATTAGGCGGGAACTGAAGAACATAGATTGGGGCGGATGTTTGAGGGCAAATCAACATCTGACATGTGGGAGGCTTTCAAGTGGCAGTTGAAAGGAATACAGGACCAGCATGTTCCTGTGAGGAAGAAGGATAAATACGGCAATTTTCGAGAACCTTGGATGACGAGGGATATTGTAGGCCTCGTCAAAAAGAAAAAGGAGGCATTTGTCAGGGCTAAAAGGCTGGGAACAGACGAAGCCTGCGTGGAATATAAGGAAAGTAGGAAGGAACTTAAACAAGGAGTCAGGAGGGCTAGAAGGGGTCATGAAAAGTCATTGGCAAATTGGGTTAAGGAAAATCCCAAGGCTTTTTACACGTACATAAAAAGCAAGAGGGTAGCCAGGGAAAGGGTTGGCCCACTGAAGGATAGGCAAGGGAATCTATGTGTGGAGCCAGAGGAAATGGGCGAGGTACTAAATGAATACTTTGCATCGATATTCACCAAAGAGAAGGAATTGGTAGATGTTGAGTCTGGAGAAGGGGTGTAGATAGCCTGGGTCACATTGTGATCCAAAAAGACGAGGTGTTGGGTGTCTTAAAAAATATTAAGGTAGATAAGTCCCCAGGGCCTGATGGGATCTACCCCAGAATACTGACGGAGGCTGGAGAGGAAATTGCTGAGGCCTTGACAGAAATCTTTGGATCCTCGCTGTCTTCAGGGGATGTCCCGGAGGACTGGAGAATAGCCAATGTTGTTCCTCTGTTTAAGAAGGGTAGCAAGGATAATCCCGGGAACTACAGGCCGGTGAGCCTTACTTCAGTGGTAGGGAAATTACTGGAGAGAATTCTTCGAGACAGGATCTACTCCCATTTGGAAGCAAATGGACGTATTAGTGAGAAGCAGCACGGTTTTGTGAAGGGGAGGTCGTGTCTCACTAACTTGATAGAGTTTTTTGAGGAGGTCACTAAGATGATTGATGCAGGCAGGGCAGTGGATGTTGTCTATATGGACTTCAGTAAGGCCTTTGACAAGGTCCCTCATGGTAGACTAGTACAAAAGGTGAAGTCACGCGGGATCAGGGGTGAGCTGGCAAGGTGGATACAGAACTGGCTAGGCCATAGAAGGCAGAGAGTAGCAATGGAAGGATGCTTTTCTCATTGGAGGGCTGTGACCAGTGGTGTTCCACAGGGATCAGTGCTGGGACCTTTGCTCTTTGTAGTATATATAAATGATTTGGAGGAAAATGTAACTGGTCTGATTAGTAAGTTTGCAGACGACACAAAGGTTGGTGGAATTGCGGATAGCGATGAGGACTGTCGGAGGATACAGCAGGATTTAGATTGTCTGGAGACTTGGGCGGAGAGATGGCAGATGGAGTTTAATCCGGACAAATGTGAGGTAATGCATTTTGGAAGGACTAACGCAGGTAGGGAATATACAGTGAATGGTAGAACCCTCAAGAGTATTGAAAGTCAAAGAGATCTAGGAGTACAGGTGCAACACAGGTGGAGAAGGTAGTCAAGAAGGCATACGGCATGTTTGCCTTCATTGGCCGGGGCATTGAGTATAAGAATTGGCAAGTCATGTTGCAGCTATATAGAACCTTAGTTAGGCCACACTTGGAGTATAGTGTTCAATTCTGGTCGCCACACTACCAGAAGGATGTGGAGGCTTTAGAGAGGGTGCAGAAGAGATTTACCAGAATGTTGCCTGGTATGGAGGGCATTAGCTATGAGGAGCGGTTGAATAAACTCGGTTTGTTCTCACTGGAACGATGGAGGTTGAGGGGAGACCTGATAGAGGTATACAAAATTATGAGGGGCATAGACAGAGTGGATAGTCAGAGGCTTTTCTCCAGGGTAGAGGGGTCAATTACTAGGGGGCATAGGTTTAAGGTGAGAGGGGCAAGGTTTAGAGTAGATGTACGAGGCAAGTTTTTTACGCAGAGGGTAGTGGGTGCCTGGAACTCGCTACCGGAGGAGGTGGTGGAAGCAGGGACGATAGTGACATTTAAGGGGCATCTTGACAAATACATGAATAGGATGGGAATAGAAGGATACGGACCCAGGAAGTGTAGAAGATTGTAGTTTAGTTGGGCAGCATGGTCGGCGCGGGCTTGGAGGGCCGAAGGGCCTGTTCCTGTGCTGTACATTTCTTTGTTCTTTGTTTTATTAGACAATAAAAGGTGGAAAGGAGTAAAGATGTTGGGTTGTGCAGTCACTGGGAGGTGTGTGATAAAATAGGAATGGAAACATCATGACAGAGACACGTGTGACTGACTCTACCTGACTGGGAGCTGTTATACTCAAGAGGAGAGTAATGAGGACTTGTGGAATTCCAGAGATTTATGATATCTGAGGTCACAGAATCCCGACAGTGCAGAAAGAGGCTATTCGGCCCATCGAGACTTCAGTGACCCTCTGAAAGTGCGTGCCACCCAAACCCACTTCCCTGGCCTATCCCTGTAGCCCCTTAACCTGACCTACACACCACTGTGTAGGGACAATTTTGCATGGCCAATCCGCTTAACCTTCACACCTTTGAACTGTGGGAAGAAACCGGAGCCACCAGAGGAAACCCAAACAGAGGCAGGGAGAAAGTGAAAACTCCACACAGTCACGCGAGTCTGGAATTGAACCCGGGTCCCTTGTGCTATGAGGCAGCAGTGCTAACCACTGTGCACCGCCCACTGCCTGATAAGATTATCACTCTCAAAAGCCCATTCATAAACATTATTTCTGGGGCCTTACATCAATCACTTATTCAACTGTCCATTAGTCAGGAACAGATATTCAAGTGAAACCTCCTATTTCCATTGGACGTCCATGAAGTCAGGTTGTGGCTCATCACTTGTTTGGACGTCCTGTTTAATCTTTACACAGACAGCTGGTTTACATGTCAGACTTGAGACCACAAAAACACCAAGATTGTCTTGTTTCAGGTTCTGTGGAAGACACATGTCCTTGACAGAGACAACAGGTAACCACTGTGCTGTATTTGTCAATCCTGGAAACGTTCCCGATAAGAGAGGAAAAGAGACTGAAATAGTCGTATAATAGTCAACACATTGCTGAAGATTTTATTGTGTTATTAGACAGTAATTTTTTGCAGATCTCCCCAACCCGAGAGAGAATATCCTTATTAACTTCTCACAACTAATTTCTGGCTAGCCTCGCAATTTTAAGCTATTTCATAGAATTTACAGTGCAGAAGGAGGCCATTCAGCCCATCAAGTCTGCACCGGCTCTTGGAAAGAGCACCCTACCCAAGGTCAACACCGCCACCCTATCCCCATAACCCAGTAACCCCACCCAACACTAAGGGCAATTTTGGACACTAAGGGCAATTTATCATGGCCAATCCACCTAACCTGCACATCTTTGGACTGTGGGAGGAAACCGGAGCACCCGGAGTAAACCCATGCACACACGGGGAGGATGTGCAGACTCCGCACAGACAGTGACCCAAGCGGGAATCGAACCTGGGACCCTGGAGCTGTGAAGCAAATGTGCTATCCACAAAGCTACCGTGCTGCCCAAAGCATATTTCTAAGCATGTTTTCTTGATTTCATACCATAGATAACTTCGTAATGCTACTAGAATGATCAGAATCAGCAATACAATTGCTTCAGCTGCGACCAATAATAAATGTAAAACCTTTTGATAGGAAATTGTGATAAGTATCAACTTAGATTCATCCTCCCCACCTGCAGATCATCTCGCACAATTCCAAATTACTGGCATGTTGTAAATATGTCTGGTTCAAACAAACTTCATGCACAGACTTTAAAGATTCTCCAGCTCTCTGATCGGGCAGCATGGCGGCACAGTGGTTAGCACTGCTGCCTCATAGCGCCAGGGGTCCAGATTTGATTCCGACCTCGGGAAACTGTCTGTCTGGATTTTGGATAATTGGGGCATATTCTGGGGTAGGTGGGACCTCTACAAACCGGATGGTCTACACCTGGACCAGAGGGGTACCAATATCCTGGGGGGGAAATTTGCTAATGCTCTTCGGGAGGGTTTAAACGAGTTCAGCAGGGGATTGGGAACCTGAATTGTAGCTCCAGTATACAGGAGGTTGAGAGTAGTGAGGTCATGAGTAAGGTTTCAAAGTTGCAGGAGTGTACCGGCAGGCAGGAATGTGGTTTAAAGTGTGTCGACTTCAATGCCAGGAGCATCCAGAATAAGGTGGGTGAACTTGCGGCATGGGTTGGTACCTGGGACTTCGATGTTGCGGCCATTTCGGAGACATGGATAAAGCAGGGACAGGAATGGTTGTTGCAGGTGCCGGGGTTTAGATATTTCAGTAAGCTCAGGGAAGGTGGTAAAAGAGGGGGAGGGGTGGCATTGTTAGTCAAGGACAGTATTACGGTGGCAGAAAGGAAGTTTGATGAGGACTCGTCTACTGAGGTAGTACGGGCTGAGGTTAGAAACAGGAAAGGAGAGGTCACCCTGTTAGGGGTTTTCTATAGGTCTCCGAAAAGTTCCAGAGATGTAGCGGAAAGGATTGCAAAGATGATTCTGGATATGAGCGAAAGTAACAGGGTAGTTGTTATGGGGGACTTTAACTTTCCAAATATTGACTGGAAACGCTATAGTTCGAGTACTTCAGATGGGTCCGTTTTTGTCCAATGTTTGCAGGATGGTTTCCTGACACAGTATGTAGATAGGCCAACGAGAGGCAAAGCCATATTGGATTTGGTACTGGGTAATGAACCAGGACAGGTGTTAGATTTGGAGGTAGGTGCGCACTTTGGTGATAGTGACCACAATTCGATTACGTTTACTTTAGTGATGGAAAGGGATAGGTATATACCGCAGGGCAAGAGTTATATCTGGGGAAAGGTAATTATGATTCGATGAGGCAAGACTTGGGATGCATCGGATGGAGAAGAAAACTGCAGGGGATGGGCACAATGGAAATGTGGAGCTTGTTCAAGGAACAGCTACTGCGTGTCCTTGATAAGTATGTGCCTGTCAGGCAGGGAGGAAGTGGTCGAGCAAGAGAGCCGTGGTTTACTATAGCAGTTGAAACACTTGTCAAGAGGAAGAAGGAGACTTATGTAAAGATGAGACATGAAGGTTCAGTTAGGGCGCTCGAGAGTTACAAGTTAGCTAGGAAGGACCTAAAGAGAGAGCTAAGAAGAGCCAGGAGGGGACATGAGAAGTCTTTGGCAGGTAGGATCAAGGATAACCCTAAAGCTTTGTATAGATATGTCAGGAATAAAAGAATGACTAGGGTAAGAGTAGGGCCAGTCAAGGACAGTATTGGGAAGTTGTGCGTGGAATCCGAGGAGATAGGAGAGGTGCTAACTGAATATTTTTTGTCAGTTTTCACACAGGAAAAAGTCAATGTTGTCGAGGAGAATACTGAGATACAGGCTACTAGACTAGAAGGGCTTGAGGTTCATAAGGAGGAGGTGTTAGAAATTCTGGAAAGTGAAAATAGATAAGTCCCCTGGGCTGGATGGGATTTATGCTAGGATTCTCTGTGAAGCTAGGGAGGAGATTGCTGAGCCTTTGGCTTTGATCTTTAAGTCATCTTTGTCGACAGGAATAGTACCAGAAGACTGGAGGATAGCAAATGTTGTCCACTTGTTCAAGAAGGGGAGTAGAGACAACCCCGGTAACTATAGACCAGTGAACCTTACTTCTGTTGTGGGCAAAGTCTTGGAAAGGTTTATAAGAGATAGGATGTATAATCATCTGGAAAGGAATAATTTGATTAGAGATAGTCAACACGGTTTTGTGAAGGGTGTCGTGCCTCACAAACCTTATAGCATTCTTTGAGAAGGTGACCTAGCAGGTGGATGAGGGTAAAGCAGTTGATGTGGTGTATATGGATTTCAGTAAAGCGTTTGATAAGGTTCCCCACGGTAGGCTATTGCAGAAATTACGGAGGCATGGGATTCAGGGTGATTTAGCAGTTTGGATCAGGAATTGGCTAGCTGGAAGAAAACAAAGGGTGGTGGTTGATGGGAAATGTTCAGCCTGGAGTCCAGTTACTAGTGATATACCACAAGGATCTGTTTTGGGGCCATGCTGTTTGTCATTTTTATAAATGACCTGGAGGAGGGCGTAGAAGGATGTGTGAGTAAATTTGCAGATGACACTAAAGTCGGTGGAGTTGTGGACAGTGCGGAAGGATGTTACAAGTTACAGAGCTGGGCTGAGAGGTGGCAAATGGAGTTTGATACAGAAAAGTGTGAGGTGATTCATTTTGGAAGGAATAACAGGAAGACAGAGTACTGGGCTAATGGTAAGATTCTTGGAAGTGTGGATGAGCAGAGAGATCTCGGTGTCCATGTACATAGATCCCTGAAAGTTGCCACCCGGTTGAGAGGGTTCTTAAGAAGGCATACGGTGTGTTAACTTTTATTGGTAGAGGGATTGAGTTTTGGAGCCATGAGGTCATGTTGCAGCTGTAAAAAACTCTGGTGCGGCCGCATTTGGAGTATTGCGTGCAATTCTGGTCGCTGCATTATAGGAAGGATGTGGAAGCATTGGAAAGGGTGCAGAGGAGATTTCCTGGTATGGAGGGAAGATCTTATGAGGGAAGGCCGAGGGACTTGAGGCTGTTTTCGTTAGAGAGAAGAAGGTTAAAAGGTGAATTAATTGAGGCATACAAGATGATCAGAGCATTAGATAGGGTGGACAGTGAGAGCCTTTTTCCTCGGATGGTGATATCTAGCACGAGGGGACATAGCTTTAAAATGAGGGGAGATAGATATAGGACAGATGTCAGAGGTAGGTTCTTTACTCAGAGTGGTAAGGGCGTGGAATGCCCTGCCTGCAACAGTTGTGGACTCGCCAACACTAAGGGCATTCAAATGGTCATTGGATAGACATATGGACGATAAGGGAATAGTGTAGATGGGCTTTAGACTAGTCGGCACAACATCGAGGGCCGAAAAGCCTGTACTGCGCTGTAATTGGATTGGATTGGATTTGTTTATTGTCACGTGTACCGAGGTACAGTGAAAAGTATTTTTCTGTGAGCAGCTCAACAGATCATTAAGTACACAAGAAGAAAAGGGAATAAAAGAAAATACATAATAGGGCAACACAACATATACAATGTAACTACACAAGCACTGGCATCGGATGAAGCATACAGGGTGTAGTGTTAATGAAGTCAGTCCATAAGAGGGTCATTTAGGAGTCTGGTGACAGTGGGGAAGAAGATGTTTTTGAGTCTGTTCGTCCGTGTTCTCAGACTTCTGTATCTCCTGCCCGATGGAAGAAGTTGGAAGAGTGAGTAAGCCGGGTGGGAGGGATCTTTGATTATACTGCCCGCTTTCCCCAGGCAGCGGGGGGTGCAGATGGAGTCAATGGATGGCAGGCAGGTTTGTGTGATGGACTGGGCCGTGCTCACGCCTCTCTGTAGTTTCTTACTGTCCTGGGCCGAGCAGTTGCCATACCAGGCTGTGATGCAGCCCGATAGGATGCTTTCTTTTTTTTAAAATATATTTTATTCAACTTTTTCGGTCATACAAAACAAATCAAAGGTTTTCCCCCTTTTTACAACAGCAAAACAATATAAATAACCGTGACCGTATTTTAACAAATAAATAAATAATATATAAACTAAATGGCAACTGCCATAACAAAAATAATAGCCCTCCCAAATAATAAAATCAGCACTTCAATTCAATATACATAACCAAGTACCAATATCTTTACAAAAACACCCCTGAGGACCCACCTGGGCCCTCCCCCCGCCCTTCTCCCCTGGGTTGCTGCTGCTACCTTCTCGTTTCCTTTATCGTTCTGCGAGGTAGTTAATGAACGGTTGCCACCGCCTGGTGAACCCCTGAGCTGAACCCCTTAGTGCAAACTTTATCCGTTCTAGTTTTATAAACCCTGCCATGTCGTTTATCCAGGTCTCCACGCCCGGAGGCTTGGCTTCCTTCCACATAAGCAGTATCCTTCGCCGGGATACTAGGGACGCAAAGGCCAAAACGTCAGCCTCTCTCGCCTCCTGCACTCCCGGCTCTTCTGCAACCCCGAATATAGCCAGCCCCCAGCCTGGCTCGACCCGGACCCCCACCACCTTTGAAAGCACCTTCACCACCCCCACCCAGAACCCCTGCAGTGCCGGGCATGACCAAAACATGTGGGTGTGGTTTGCTGGGCTTCTCGAGCATCTCCCACACCTATCCTCTACCCCGAAAAATTTACTGAGCCTTGCTCTGGTCATATGTGCCCTGTGCAAGACCTTAAATTGTATCAGGCTAAGCCTGGCGCACGAGGACGAAGAGTTTACCCTACGAAGGGCATCTGCCCACAGCCCCTCTTCGATCTCTTCCCCCAGCTCTTCCTCCCATTTTCCTTTCAGCTCATCCACCATGTTCTCCCCCTCGTCTCTCATTTCCCTGTATATATCTGACACCCTACCATTCCCCACCCATGTCCCTGAGATCACTCTATCCTGAATCTCCTGCGTCGGGAGCTGCGGAAACTCCCTCACCTGTTGCCTCGCAAAAGCCCTCAGTTGCATGTATCGAAATTCATTCCCTTGGGGCAACCCATATTTTTCCGTCAGCGCTCCCAGACTCGCAAACGTCCCATCCAAGAACAGATCCCTCAGTTGCACAATCCCTGCTCTCTGCCATGCTCCAAATCCCCCATCTATTCTCCCCGGGACAAACCTTTGATTATTTCTTATCGGGGACCGCACCGAGGTTCCCGTCGTTCCCCTATGCCGTCTCCACTGCCCCCAAATTTTCAGTGTTGCGACCACCATGGACTTGTGGTGTATTTCTTCGGGGAGAACGGCAGCGGTGCCGTCACCAGTGCTTGTAGGCTGGTTCCTTTGCAGGACGCCATCTCCAATCTCTTCCACGCCGCTCCCTCCCCTTCTCCCATCCACTTACACAACATTGAAATTTTGGCGGCCCAATAGTATTCACTTAAGCTCGGTAGTGCCAGTCCCCCCCGATCCCTGCTATGCTGCAAAAAAAACCTCCTCACTCTCGGGACCTTCCCAGCCCACACAAAACTCATAACGCTTTTCTCGATCTTCTTGAAAAAAGCCTTTGTGACCATCACCGGGAGGCACTGAAACACAAAAAGGAATCTCGGGAGGAATACCATTTTGACCGCCTGCACCCTCCCCACCAGTGACAGGGGCACCATGTCCCATCTCTTAAAATCCTCCTCCATCTGTTCCACCAATCGTGTTAAATTAAGCCTATGTAAAGTTCCCCAACTCCTGGCTATCTGGATCCCCAAGTACCAGAAATCCCTTGTTACCCTCCTCAGCGGTAAATCCTCTATTCCCCTGCTCTGCTCCCCCGAATGTACTACAAACAACTCACTCTTCCCCATGTTCAGTTTGTACCCCGAGAATTCCCCAAACTCCCCCAGCGTCTGCATTATCTCAGGCATCCCCTCCATCGGGTCCGCAACATAGAGCAGTAAATCATCTGCATACAATGATACCCGGTGTTCTTCTCCTCCCCTGAGTACTCCCCTCCACTTCCTGGAGCCCCTCAGTGCTATGGCCAGGGGCTCAATTACCAATGCAAACAGTAACGGAGACAGGGGACACCGCTGCCTCGTCCCTCTATAAAGACGGAAGTAGTCAGACCTCTGCCTGTTCGTGATCACACTTGCCACTGGGGCCCTATATAGCAGCTGTACCCATCCAATGAACCCTTCACCGAAACCAAATCTCCTCAACACTTCCCACAGGTAGTCCCACTCGACCCTGTCAAATGCTTTCTCGGCATCCATCGCCACCACTATCTCCGCCTCCCCTTCTGGTGGGGGCATCATCATCACCCCTAACAGCCTCCGTATGTTCGTGTTCAGCTGTCTCCCCTTAACGAACCCAGTTTGATCCTCATGGACCACCCCCGGGACACAATCCTCTATCCTCGTCGCCATCACCTTGGCCAGGAGCTTAGCATCCACGTTCGAAAGGGAAATGGGTCTGTAGGACCCACACTGCAGCGGGTCTTTTTCCTTCTTCAAAAGTAACGATACGTCGCCTCCGACATAGTCGGGGGCAACTTCCCCCTTTCCCTGGCCTCATTAAAGGTTCTCGTCAAAAGCGGGGCCAGTAGGTCCATATATTTCCTATAAAATTCCACCGGGAACCCATCCGGTCCCGGGGCCTTCCCCGCCTGCATGCTCCCAATCCCCTTTACCACCTCCTCCACCTCAATCTGTGCTCCCAGTCCCGCCCTCTCCTGCTCCTCCACCTTCGGGAATTCCAGCTGATCCAGGAAATGCATCATTCCCTCTTTCCCTTCCGGGGCTGAGCCTTATACAACCTCTCATAGAATGCCTTGAGCACCCCGTTCACTCTCTCCGCTCCCCGTTCCATCTCTCCCTCCTCATCTCTCACCCCACCTATCTCCCTCGCCGCTCCCCTCTTCCTCAATTGTTGGGCCAGTAGCCGACTCGCCTTCTCTCCATACTCATACTGTACACCCTGTGCCCTCCTCCACTGTGCCTCTGCCTTACCCGTGGTCAGCAGGTCAAATTCCACATGTAACCTTTGTCTTTCCCTGTACAGTCCCTCCTCCGGTGCCTCTGCATATTGCCTGTCCACCCTCAGACGTTCTCTCAACAATCGCTCCCTTTCTTTACCCTCTTGCTTCCCTTTATGTGCCCTTATGGATATCAGTTCCCCTCTGACCACCGCCTTCAACGCCTCCCAGACCACTCCCACCTGAACCTCTCCATTGTCATTAAGCTCCACGTACCTTTCGATACACCCCCTCACCCTTAGACATACCCCCTCATCCGCCAATAAGCCCATATCCATTCTCCAGAGTGGGTGCTGTTCTTTTTCCTCTCCTACCTCCAGATCTACCCAATGTGGAGCGTGGTCCGAGATGGCTATGGCCGTATACTCCATCCCTGTCACCTTCGGAATCAGTGCCCTTCCCAGGATAAAAAAAGTCTATCCGTGAATATACCTTGTGAACATGGGAGAAAAATGAGAACTCCTTACTCCTAGGACTAATAAATCTCCAGGGGTCTACTCCTCCCATCTGCTCCATGAAGTCCTTAAGCACCTTGGCCGCTGCCGGCCTCCTCCCGGTCCTGGACCTCGACCGGTCCAGCCCTGGATCAAGCACCGTATTGAAGTCTCCCCCCATTACCAACTTTCCCGCCTCCAGGTCCGGGATACGCCCCAACATACGCCTCATGAAGTTTGCATCATCCCAGTTCGGGGCGTATACGTTCACCAGAACCACCGCCTCCCCTTGCAATCTGCCACTCACCATCACGTATCTACCCCCACTGTCCGCCACTATGGTCTTTGCCTCAAACAGTACCCGTTTCCCCACTAAAATAGCCACCCCCCTATGCTTCGCATCTAAACCCGAATGAAACACCTGCCCCACCCATCCTTTACGTAGTCTGACCTGGTCAGTCAGTTTCAGGTGCATCTCCTGCAACATAGACACATCTGCTTTTAATTTCTTTAGGTGTGCGAATACCCGTGCCCTTTTAATCGGCCCATTCAGCCCTCTCACGTTCCACGTGATCAGCCGGGTTGGGGGGCTCTTTACCCCCCCCCCCATTGTTGACTAGCCATCCCCTTTTTTAACCCAGCTCCTCACCCGGTTCCCACGTACCCGTATATCCCACCGACGGTGCCCTCCCGTCTCGACCACCCCGCTCCAGAACAGCTCCCCCTTCCCCTTAGCAGCAGCAACCCAGTTGACCCCCCCCACCCCGCTAGATCCCCCTCTAGCGTAGTTACACCCCCCATGTTGCTCCCAGAAGTCAGCGAACTCTGGCTGACCTTGGCTTCCCCGTTTGCCCTCGGCCCCTCAGTGTGCGAGGTCCCCTCCTTCCTGCGCCCCTGTTCCCGCCATAATTACCATAGCGCGGGAGCAAAGCCCGCGTTGCCCACTCGGCCCCGCCCCTAATGGCGCAGTTCCCTTCTCCTTCCCCTTTCCTTCCCACCGGCGCCCACAGTTCCTCATCCTCCCCCCCCTCCCCCAACGAGGGGAAGAGAGAAAAGTTACAGAATTGAAAAACTAACAAATTGAAAAATCATTCCCCCCTTCCCCTTCCTCGCCCTTCCCCTTCCTCGCCCCACATAATCACCCCACCACTTTATCCCAGAAGCTCTTTCTCTCGCCAGACTATTCCAGCTTCTCGTCCACAATGAATGCCCACGCCTCTTCTGCCATCTCAAAGTATTGGTGCTTCCCTTAGTGTGTGACCCACAGTCTCGCCAGTTACAACATTCCAAATTTAACCTTCTTTTTGTGAAGCACCGCCTTAGCCCGATTGAAACTTGCCCTCCTTCTCGCCAGCTCCGCACTCCAATCCTGGTATACGCGGATCACCGTGTTCTCCCACCTACAGTTCCGAGTTTTCTTCGCCCATCCTAGGACCATCTCTGTCATTGTAGCGGTGAAACCTCACCACGATGGCTCGAGGTATTTCTCCAGCCTTTGGTCTTCGCGCCAGAACTCGATAAGCTCCCTCCACCTCCAAAGGCCTCCGATCCCATTAGCGAGTGAAGTATCGTGCTCACATATGCCCCGACGTCCGCCCCCTCTGCGCCTTCGGGAAGACCCGGGACTCTTAAATTCTTCCTCCTCGAATTATTCTCCAGGGCTTCCAACCTCTCCACACACCTTTTGTGCTGTGCCTCGTGCGTCTCTGTCTTCACCACCAGGCCCTGTATTTCATCTTCATTTTCAGCAGCCTTTGCCTTCACGACCCGAAGCTCCAGCTCCTGGGTCCTCTGTGCCTCCTTTAGCCCTTCAATCGCCTGTAGCATCGGGGCCAACACCTCCTTCTTCAGCTCTTCCACACAGCGCCGCAGGAACTCTTGTTGCTCCGGGCCCCATACCAAACGGCCACCTTCCGACGCCATCTTGCTTCGAGCTTCCCTTCCTTGCCCCTGCTCCAAAGGATCCACTGCAATCCGGCCGCTATCCTCTCCTTTTTCCATATATATCCGGGGGGGATTCCCTTCTATTTCACCGCACAGTGATTTTGGCTGTTAAAAATTGCCGTTGGGCTCCTATCAAGAGCCCAAAAGTCCGTTCCAACGGGAGCTGCCGAAACGTGCGACTTAGCTGGTCATCGCCGCACCCGGAAGCGTATCATTTGTACTGACCACCTTGATGTTGTTTGCCCTGAGACAATCCCCATTGAAGGTCTGCTTGGGGATTTTATAGTCATCCATGTGAGAGATATGGCCTGGCCGCTCAGTTGAATGTTCTGGAGGATGGTCTCCATGCTGTTGAGCCCAGCACGATGGGGAACCAGGTTGTTTTGAGATTTTTGTCCTGCTATTGAATTTTCATGATGGTCCTCAGAAGTCTTTGCTGGAAGAGTTCCAGAGCTGTAGCTCCTATAGCATCCCCAGGATTCTGCTCCACACAGCAGGGTGGGAAGGACAATGGCCTAGGAGATTTTGATTATAGTCCTCAGTTTAACGTCATGCTGCTTCCTGACACAAACAGAAATAACACAGTGAATTCAGAGCTCGATTACACAGGATATACAGCACAGCAACAGACCATTCAGCCCAACCAGTCCCTGCTGGAGTTTCTGTTCCACGCAAGCTCCTCCCATCTTTCCACATCTAAATCTTTCATTGTAATCCTCTAGTCCCTTCTCCCTCGTATGTTTGTCTAGTTTCCCCTTCAACACATCTGTACTATTCACTTCACCCACTCCATAAGACCAGAAGACCATAAGACATAGGAGTGGAAGTAAGGCCATTCGGCCCATCGAGTCCACTCCGCCATTCAATCATGGCTGATTTCAACTCCATTTACCCTGTGGTCGTGAGCTGATTCTCACCATTAGTAGAATGAATCCTGAGAGATAGGATTAACTGTCACATAGAAAGGCATCGACTAGTCAAGGATAGTCAGCATGGATTTGTTAACGGAATTTCTTGCCTCGCAAATTTGGTTGAATTCTTTGAGGAAGTGACAAGAAGTGTTGATAAAGGTAGTGCAGTAGATGTTGAGCACATAGATTTTAGAGAGGCGTTTGACAAAGTCCCACGTGGCAAAGGTGAAAGCCCGTAGGATACAGTGCAATGTGGCAAACTGGATAAAACATTGGCTCAGTAACAGGAAACAAAGGGTCATTGGCTGCCCTTGCAATTGGAAAAGTTGTTTCAAGTGCTGTGTCACAGGGCTCGGTGTTGGGACCATTACTGTGTGGGCTATATAATAATTTGGACGTGAACGTAGGGAGCAGGATTATGAAATTTGCAGATGACACAAAGATTGGCCGAATTCTGGACATTGTAGAGGATAGCTATCATTTCCAAAACAATGTAGGTGGATTGGTGGAGTGGGCAATAAAGTGGCAATAGGGAATTTAACACAGAAACGTGGGAGGTTATGCATTGAGAGATGTCAACCAGTTCTGGGGGGGTGCACAATAAATTAGATCCAGATCAAAACTGGGCATTCATGAGGTGCTGTGAGCCACCAGCAGCACAATACTTAAACACAATCTGTAAGCTCATAGGCCAGCATATCCCTCACTCTACCATTACCATCAAGCCAAGGGACCAACCCTGGTTCAACATGGAGTGGGGGAGAACATGTCAAGAGCAGCACCAGGTTTCCCTGAAACAGATTCCAATCTGGTGACCCTATAACAGGAGACTATAAACGTGTTAAACAGCAGAAGCAGCATGCTCTCGGCAGGGTTAAGCGATCTCACACACAGCGGTTCAGATCAAAGCTGCAGTCCTGCTACATCTCCATGGTGGTGAATAATTAAACAAATCACAGGAGGAGGCGGCTCCACAAACATCACTGTCCTCAGTGATTGGGGAGACAAGCACATCAGTACAAATTGAAACAAACTGAACTAATTTCAGTGCTGCCTCCACACGGCTGGTCGATTGCCGTCTTTTCCCAGAGATTTGATATGATTTAGGTGGTCCGCAGTGCAGAAGTTTGTAAGGATCCTTTCTTTGGATGTCCTTGTATCATTTGTACTGACCACCTTCATGTGACTCATCCCAGTGTGAGTGCGTTCATGTTCAATGAGATTCTGTGATCGTTTAAACAGCTTCCCACAGTGAGAACAACTTAACTGCCCCTCAGTGCGAACAACCTGGTGCTTGACCAGATCCCCAGTACAAATGACTGGGTTTTGTGTTTAGTGATCCTGGGTTTGTTACCAATACCTCCCCTGGATGCCAAAGCTCACTCAGACACACTGGAAGTGATGGGGAGCTGGGCCTTGGCTGTGAGAGTAACTGAAGGTGTGAGAACTGAAATAATCCCGAGTTAGAAAGGAGGAAAGGTCACAAAAATGCAGCAGCCAGTAACAGGACACCAATTAATCTCTTCTTATCCTGGCGAAATGAAGGTTTCAATAGTGTGTCTGAAACAATATTAGTTCACTTGACATATATTCAGAAGATTAAACTCCAGTCCAGTTATAGGGATTATTAACATCAGCAAAAACAAACTCCAACAGTCAGAATGAACATGGTTCAGTGCTGGATGTGATTAACAGCAGCAAGAACAGCAGAATCCAAGCCCTGCAGACATTTATCAACCTGTTGCTGCGTCAGATGAGCTGTCCGAGTAAATCCCTTCTCATACTCAGAGAAGGTGAACGGTCTCTCCCCGGTGTGCGTGTGCTGATGTGTCAGCAGGTGGGATGAGCGCGTGAATCCCTTCCCACAGTCAGAGCAGGTGAACGGCCTCTCCCCAGTGTGAACTCACTGATGTCTCAGCAGAACACTTGTGGTTTTAAAGCTCTTCTCACATTCAGAACATTTGAAAGGTTTCTTATCCGAGTGAACAAGTTGGTGTGATCGGAGGCTGGTTAAATAAATGAATCCCTTTCCACATAAGGAGCAGGTGAATGACCTCTCCCCAGTGTGAACTCGCTGGTGTTTCTCGAGGCCAGATAACTGAGTAAATCCCTTCCCACACACTGTACATCTGAACGGCCTCACCTCGTTGTGAACCCGCTGGTGTATCAGCAGATCACTTGTGGTTTTATAACTCTTCTCGCATTCAGTACATTTGAAAGGTCTGTTATCACTGTGAACCAGTCTGTGAGTAGCGAGGTGGGATGATCGTGTGAATCCTTTCCCACACACAGAGCAGGTGAATGGTCTCTCCCCAGTGTGAGTGCGTTCGTGTTCAATGAGATTCTGTGATCGTTTGAATAGCTTCCCACAGTGAGAGCAGCTGAACTGTCTCTCAGTGCGAACAACCTGGTGCTTGACCATGTCCTCGGAGCTTTTAGAGTTATCACAGTCTGACTGG
Source organism: Scyliorhinus torazame (assembly GCF_047496885.1). NCBI lineage: Eukaryota > Metazoa > Chordata > Chondrichthyes > Carcharhiniformes > Scyliorhinidae > Scyliorhinus > Scyliorhinus torazame. The sequence goes on from NC_092711.1 coordinate 93,545,932, forward strand.
TTAAACAGCCTCTCATCAATGTGAACTTGCTGATGTGTCAGCAGGTGGGATGACTGAATGACTCCCTTACCACACACCGAGCAGGTGAATGGCCTCTCTCCAGTGTGACTGCGTCGATGCATTTCCAGCAGGGATGGGTAATTGAATCCCTTCCCACAATCCCCACATTTCCACAGTTTCTCCATTGTGTACGAGTCCTGGTGTCTCTCCAGACTGGATGATCAATTGAAGCCTCGTCCACACACAGAACACGTGTACAGTTTCTCCCCGTTATGAATGATGTGCTGTTTTTTCAGGCTGTGTAACTGGTTAAAGTCTTTCCACATTCAGTTCACTGGAACACTCTCACTCGGGTGTGTGTTGTGTGGGTCTCGGTGCTTTTCCAGTCACACTGATGTTTGAAATTTTTTCCCACTGACAGAACCAAAAAAAATTTCTCCTTCCACATTCAAGGACCGATGATATTCAGGTCCTGATGAATTAAGTGACTCTGTCAGATCTTGATGTGATGTTTGGTCTGAGTTCCCCATCTGCAAATCAACGTCCTCTTGTACCTTGTAAAAGACATTGACAGTGTCAGTGTTACCATTAGTACAGGATAGAAAATCAGAACAGCCAATTCCAGTTTCTATGGGGTTTTTCTCTTGTTTCCCCAAACTTGTGGTCCAATCAAACCTCCTTCTCAACTACACCAGAATGTCGTTCCCAGTGTCTATGGGACATTCTGCACCCTGAGGTGGCCACCAGTGTGGAAGGTCTCAAGTGTTCCGGTAGACACCGCACCCTCCCTCTCCAGGACTACCGGGGATTGACAAGACCACAGAAGAGGGGCCAACAGCTGGAGTTACCCCTTGCCGATCTACAGGCTGCTGCTTTAACCAGGCCCAAGAGCAGGTCCAGGAGCCGATCCTCTGACTTACCCAGCCCCCTCCACACTGGGCAGTGATTGGGAGCGTGGAGTTGTAGTGCAAACCAAATGGCGAAGCAATTCCTTCAGGTAACGAGACGGAGACTGCGACCTCTCACTGAATATAAATATATGGTCCAAAGACTCCTCTGGGCGGCGAGTAACAGGCGCAGCCCGAGAGCGGGGCATTGATTTTGTGTTGTCCCGGTCTGGGGGAAATAAAGACCCGGAGCTGGAATCGCAGGACTTGCAGAGTCTGATTCTGGATTTGAGGCCCTCACCAGGTGTTTAGAAACCCTCCCTCTCCAGATCCGGCTCCATCGTTCCGTCAGAGTTTCCGCATCCTTCCCGCTGCAGAGGCGACAAATGAGCGACTCTCCTCGTCGCCATTACTCGCACTGCGCATGCTCCCATACTGGTCACTACTGCGCCTGCGCAGCATATTCCTCTGATGTGGATGGGGGACATTCACTACCGCGGGAATGCTGGGTAAATACAGCCCCATCGAAAATCCTAATTAGTGACTCGTGATCTTTTTTGCTGTGATGTGGATATTGGGGGGGAATGTGCACAGACCATTCATTATCCATCAGAAAGATGGAGTAGGAATTGGTGGAGAATTTCAAATGCCCTAAAGTTTTCCAACACGACAGCAGAATCCAATAGCTCCAGTCAAATGTAAACTCAAAATGTGGGATGGCTGAGTGAAGTACTTCGGTGGCACAGCACCAGAGGCTCAAGTTCAATTCCGGCCTTGGGAGACTGTTTACACTTTCTCCCCATGTCTGCGTGCGTTTCCTCTAGGTGCTCTGGTTTGCTCCCACAATCCAAAGATGTGCAGGTTAAGTGGATCGGCTATACTAAATTGCCACTTCGTGTCCACAGATGTGGGGTGGCACAGTGGGCTAGAGACACGAGTTCAACTCCACCTTATCATCATATCATAGAAGTTACAGTGCAGGAGGCCATTCGGCCCATTGAGTCTGCACCGGCCCTTGGAAAGAACACCCTACTTAAGCTCATGCCTCCACCCTATTCCTGTAACCCCACCGAACTGTTTTTGATTCTGCAGTTATTGCTGCTGTTAATCACATCCATGCCGGACCCATGTTTATTCCAATATTTATTTCTGATGTAAATCAGCCCTAGTTGGATGCAGTTTGTGCCCTATAGCATTATAGCATCTCATTTATGTATGAATAGACCATCATGTCTGAAAAGCTTGTTTTAAATCACTCCTAAACTGTATTAACTGAAGATGAGCAATAAACAAATCACAGTCCAATCCTGCAGCTCTATATTGACAGGAGAAAGTATGTTCTGTAACTCGAGGATGAGGCTACATCCAGGATTTTGACCCAGCGACAGTGAAGGAACATTAATATATTTCCAAGTCAGGAGTAACTTGGAAGGGAACCTCCAGGTGGTGGTGTGTCGATGTATCTGCTGCTCTTGTCCTTCTGGATGGTAGAGGTTGAGTTTGGAAGGTGCTGCCTAAATGAACCTGGGTGAGTTATCGTGCATCTTGTAGCTGGTACACACTGCTGCTACTGTTCGCCGGTGTAGTGAGATTGAATGTTTGTGGATGGGGTGCCAATCAAATGGGCTTGTTTTTTCTGGATGTTGTCAAGCTTCTTGAATGTTGTTGGAGCTGCACTCATCCAGGCAAGTGGGGAATATTCCATCATGCTCCTGACCTGTGCCTTGCAAATGGTGGACTGGCTTTGGTGAGTTACGTGCCGCAGGATTCCTGGCCTCCGACCTGCTCTGGTAGCCACAATATTTATATGGCTAGTCCAGTTCATTTTCTGGTCAGTGCTAACCCCCAGGATGTTGATTGTGGGAGGTTCAGCGATGGTAATGCCATTGAATGTTAAGGGTCAATCATTAGATCCTCTCTCGTTAGAGACGGTCATTGCCTGGCACTTGTGTGGCGTGAAGGTAACTTGCCACGTTCAGCTCAAGCCTGGATATTGCCCAGGTCTTGCTGCATTTGGACATGGATTGTGTTATAACCCCAATGGAGGGCCCGGGACAGGACCATACAATTTCCCATGACCTCCCCAGAATAGGAACTGCCCCTTTAAGGGAGGGGGGCTTCCCCTTAGCAGGGAGAGCCCCATCTCACATAAAATCCTCGTCTGGGGACAATCAAGGAAGGAGATTCTTTGGGGAGTGAAGGAGTTTGGATTTGTATCGTAATAAACCTTATTCATTACTTTCTACCTATCATCTCTGTGTCCTGCTGTCTGCAAATTCGACAGATTGCGTCAGTGTCTGAGGAGCCGTGAATGGTGCTGAACATTATTTAGTCACATGCAAACATCCCCAATTCTTTAAAAAAATTTTTTTAGAGTACCCAATTAATTTTTTCCAATTAATGGGCCATTTTGTGTGGCCAATCCACCTAGCCTGCACATCTTTTGGGTTGTGGGGGCGAAACCCACGGAAAATTTGGGGAGAATGTGCAAACTCCACACGAACAGTGACCCAGGGCCAGGATCGAACCTGGGACCTTGGCACCGTGAGAAGCAGTGTTAACATCCCCAATTCTGAAGTTATGAGGGAAGGCAGGTCATTGATAAAGATTTTGGGCCTAGGACTCTGCCATGAGAAACTCCTGCAGTGATGTCCTGGAACTGAGATAATTGACATTCAACAAACACGACCATCTTTTTTTGTGCAAGTTATGACCAGCGGAGTTTCCCCCGATTCCCATTGACACCAGTTTTGCTCGGATTCCCTGATGCAATACTTGGTTAAATGCTGGCTTGGTTTAAATAACAGTCACTCTCAGATTACCTTTGGAGTTCAGCTCTTTTGACCATGTTTGAACCAAGGCTGTAATGAGATCAGGAGCTAAGTGACCCTGCCAGAACCCAAACTGGCATCAATGATAATAATCTAATAATAATCTTTATTAGTGTCACAATTAGGCTTACAGTAACACTGCAGTGAAATTATTTTGAAAAGTCCCGAGTCTCCATACTCCGGCGCCTGTTCGGGTACACTGCGGGAGAATTCAGAATGTCCAATTCACCTACCAAGCACGTCTTTCGGGACTTCTGGGAGGAAACCGGAGACTCAATGTGCAGACTCCGCACAGACATGACCCAAGAGCAGGTTATTGCTGGGCAAGTGCCACTTGATAGCACTGTTGATGGCCTCTCCATCACCTTACTGATGATTGAGAGAAGACTGATGAGGCAGTGTTGGGCTGGGTTTGATTTGTCCTGCTCTTTGTGTACAGGACATACCTGGGTAATTTTCCACACTGCTGGGTAGTCAGTAATTTACAAAGATTCCCGATAGCTTCCTTGCATTTGCACTCCATGTCTACATTAATAAACTGAGGACCCCATTAGCTTTTTTTTTAAAACAGCTTGATCAACAGTTTAATCACCCAATTGTCGACATTTACCACCCTTCACCCCCACCACCGCTGGGATATTTGATTCTACACTGTTTAAAATTGCACCGTTGACGGAGAGGTTTAGAGAGGGAATTTCACAGTTTCCGGCCTTGGCCCTACACTGATGGTGGAATAATTAAAATGGGGAATGCTAAATAGGCCAGAGTGAGCAGAGTGCAGATATCTCAGAGGGTTGTAAAACTGGAGATTACAGAGATAGGGAGGGATGAGGCCATGAAGGGATTTGCAAACAAGGATGAGGATGTGAATTTTAAAATCAAGACTGTCCTACATAAGGAGCCAGTGTAGGTCAGTGAGCACAGGGGTGATGGGTGAACAGGACTACTTGGTGTGAGAAAGCCCACAGTCAGCAGAGTTTGGGATGATCTCACGTTTCCATGGGGGTGAATGTGAGAGGCTGGTCAGTACTGTATTGGAATCATCAAGTCTAAAGATAACAGGGGCATGGATGAGGGTTTCAGCATCAGATGAGCTGGGGTGGGGATGGACACAGGTGACATTATGGAGATTGAAATATCTGGTATTAGTGATGGTGTGGAGATGGGGTCAGAAACTCATCTTGGGGTCAAATCTGACACAGAGATTGTGCAGAGTGTGGTTCAGCCTCAGACAGTTCCCAGGGAGAGGGATGGACTCGGTGGTTAGGGAATGGAATTTCTAATGGTGACTGAAGACAATGGCTTTGATATTCCCAAATTTTTAATTGGAGGAAATTTCTGCCCATCCAGCACTGGATGTGGGATAAGCAGTTTGATAATTTAGTAACAGTGGAGGAATGGAGAGGGATGGTGGTGAGGTCGAGCTGGGTGATGTCAGTGTACATGTGAAATATAACATGGTGCTTTGGGATGATGTCACCGAGTGGCAGCGTGTAGATGAGAAATAGGAGGGGCTGAGGATAGATCCTTGGGGGACACCGAGTACAGGGACTTGGAGAGAAAAGGGAGAATGGAGATGGAACGGTAGGTTGCCAGGATGATGGGGGTCAAAGGTTTTTTTCCCCGGTTGAATGAGAGTGAATTTAATGGTGGGAGGGACAGAACCAGAAGAGACAGAGCCATTAACAATATCAGATAATGTGGGGAGTTGAGTGATCAGTAATTTAGTGGGAAAATGGTAAAGGGAGAATCCGGAAGGTCTCATGGACAGGATGATCAATGAGAAGGTTTGACAGGAGAGAAACTGGAGAAAGATGTGAGTTCAGATCATGGACAAGGGGGACTTTAGAGACAGTTTGGTCCAGTGGGCTAGTGGGAGGGAGGGAAGCAGCAGATTGGATTGTCTCAATCTTAATGATAAATAAGCTCCATGAGTTCCTCACTTGTTGTCAGAGGTGAAAATGGAGACGACATGGGGAGGGGAGAACCCTTCAAAAGGAGAACACTTCAGATATTAAAAATACACGATACAGCATGTTTAACACATAGATGGCATATTTGATTTTTGTCCAGGATATTTGTCTCTATGACTGGTCTGAAATGTATTAACATCAGCAGAAACAGATTACAATGAAAGGGCTCAGTTCTCAATGTGAGTAACAACAAAATCCAATCACTGTAGTTACCAGTGAACTCGCTGGTGTCTCAGCAGGGCGGATGACGAGAAAATCACTTCCAACACGAGGAACAGGTAAACTGTCTCTCCCCGGTGTGAACTTGTTGGTGTGTCAGCAGGTTGGATGACTGAATGAATCTCTTCCCACAATCAGAGCAGATGAACAGCCTCTCCCCAGTGTGAACTCGCTGGTGTCTTAGCAGAGCGGATGACTGAGTGAATCTCTTTCCACACTTGTAGCAGATGAATGGCCTCTCCCCAGTGTGAGTGCGCTGGTGTACAGTGAGATGAGACGATCGTCTGAACCCAGTCCCGCAGTGAGAGCACCTGAACGGTTTCTCATCAGTGTGAACCTGTTGATGGGAGACCAGTTCCTGCGAGGTTTTAAAACACTTCCTGCAGTCCAGACATTTAAAAGGTCTCTCGTCAGTATGAACTCTTTGGTGTACCATCAGGTGTGATGAATTAATGAATCCCTTCCCACACTCGAAGCAGATGAACGGTCTCTGTCTAGTGTGAACCTGCTGGTGTGTCAGCAGGGTGGATTGGTGAGAGAATCTCTTCCCACACTCAGAGCAGGTAAATGGCTTCTCCCTGGTGTGTATTCGCTGGTGTGTCAGCAGGGTGGATGACTGACTGAATCCCATCCCACACACAGAACAGGTGAATGGTTTCTCCCCAGTGTGTATTCGCTGATGTTTCTGCAGGGTGGATGACTGAGTAAATCTCTTCCCACAGTCAGAGCAGGTGAATGGCTTCTCCCCACTGTGTGTGCGCTGGTGTGTCAGCAGGATGGATGACTTAGTAAATCCCCTCCCACAGTCCGAGCAGGTGAATGGCCTCTCCCCGGTGTGACCACGCTGATGAATTTCCAGCTCTGATGGGTAATTGAATCCTTTCCCACAGTCCTCACATTTCCACGGCTTCTCCCCATCATGCCTACATTTATGTTTTGAAAGGCCAGATGATCGATTGAACCCTCGTCCACACACAGAACACGTGTACGGTTTCTCCTCACTGTGAATGGTGCTTTTTTCTTCCATCTTCAAAACACGATGATATTCAGGTTGCAATAGATTGGGCGCGTCCATGAGATCCTGCTATGATCTTTAGTTTCAGTTTCCTGACTGCAAATCCTCCCCTTTCTAATATCCTGTGATACAGATTTCAAAAAGAAAAAAGGAAGTGAGAGAGAGCCCACAGAAACACAAAGGCAAGTTGTAAAATTCTGCTGAATGAATCTGGTAATTTGTGAGGTCGGCACGAGGAAAGTGACTGTGAAAATTGCCTCATTGTCATAAAAATCAGGCTGGTTTACTAATGTTGTTCACGGAATGGATCCCACCACTCAATCTTGGATCACACATAATCTAGCATTGACAGAAGGGGGTGAGAGGAAGAGACAGGGAGTGGGAGGGGTGCAAGAAACAGAGGGTGAAAGAGAGGGATTTTCTACATCTACAGCTTCACCAAAACTCTGACAGAATCTTCTAATCCATCAACCTCCACTGCCTGGATGCACCCGGGTAGGAGGTGCAAGTGAAGATCATCAGCTCCTAGTTCATCTCCAACTCACACACACTGTGCTGGCTTGTCTGACATCAAGTGCTGCAGGAGCAGAAATTTCCAGCCTTTAAACATTGGAAAAGCTGAAGCCATGCTCTCCAGTCACCATCACAAATTTCCCTCTCTAACCCCTAACTCCATCCCTCTACTTGTTAACTGTCTGAGGCTGAAGGACATATTTTGACCACATATCCACATCATCACCAAGACCACCTATTTCCACCTCAGTTACATTGCCCGGCTCCACTTTAGTGTCAGTTTATCTGCTGGAGAAACCATCATCTTTTCCTTTTGGTTTTATAGACAGATTTATTCTGTTAAAGACACAATATGAATACAAATGATTGTCATTGACCTCATATCATTGTTCGGCGTTATCGATAACAAATTGGAGGCGAAAGAGTGAAGCAGTTTAATGAACAATTTGTTCACGCTCTGTTACTGGGTAAATTTGAAAAATATTGCCCCTAACAAAGATGGCGGGTGCGCTTGCGCCCTCGCTGTCAGTATCTTCAATAAAGATGGGAATCGCGCCGCCCTGCTACCAGTGCCCCCGACAAAGATGGCGTTTGGAACTGAGGCCTTGCTCTGTGCAAAGGGCGGGGGGGGGCCATCCCGGATATCAGTAGGTTATTTTTCATGAGTTTGCGGTTCATATAACATGTTTACAAAGCTTCTCCACACACACCCCGCCCGCTTGATCCATAGCTCCCCCCGGTTCCGCCGTACCCACCTCTGCGGATTATCGTACCGAGAAAGAACGGTCTGTGCGCCGCCATTAATCACGCTGCGCATGCCTCTAATCACTGCGCATGCCTCACACGCCCGAGCCCAGCCCGGCCCTCGCTCACTCGGATTGGTTGGAGGACCAGTCACTCCCGCTCAGTCCTCCAGTCCCGCCTCCTCTTTCCCTATTGGCCCGGATATGCCGTCAATCATTCCCTGGATATTGTGAGGTTCCAGGTTCGTGACTATCCGCCGCTTCCTCTTCTCTCCACAAACAACCTCACAGAGACCAGGGGGGAGATACTGACCCAGTGACAATGTCACTGCATTAGTCACCCAGAGAGACAGGAGAATGTTCTGGGGACATGGGCTCCAATCCATTCAATTAATAACATCTGGAATTTAAAGTTAGACTCAGTGATGTTGACTGAGACTCCACTGAGAAAATCTTAACACAGTCAGTTCTGGACACAAAGTTAACGTCTGTTATTGTGTCTGCTCAATTAGGGTGATTCATAGGTTTCATAGAATTTACAGTGCAGAAGGAGGCCATTCGGCCCATCGAGTCTGCACCGGTTCTTGGAAAGAGCACCCTACCCAACCTCCACACTTTCCCCATAACCCAGTAACCCCACCCAACACTAAGGGCAATTTTGGCCACTAAGGGCAATTTATCATGGCCAATCCACCTAACCTGCACATCTTTGCACATTCAGATTCATATTTTGTCACAAATCATGAGTGAATTTATCTCCAGATCGTTAAAAGGATCCGGAAATAATTTGCCAAAACATTTTTGGATTTCAGCCCAATGAAGAGGGAGTGTGTGTGGGACGGGGATTTACAGTTCTGGGGGAACGAGAGGAAAGAAATGTTCCACAGAAACTGGAATTAATGTTCAAAATTTCTATCCTGGACTGACACTGGGTACTCTTGTAAACTCCTTTAGCAGGATATTTATGGGGAAGGATTTGCAGATGAGAAACTCAAACCAAACATCAGATCAAGATCTGACACAGGCACTCGATTAATCAGGATCTGAATATCATGGACCTTTGAATCTAGAAAAATACATTTATTGCCTTGCTGTCTGTGGGAAAAGCTTTAATGTTAGGCTGGCTAATTGAGTAAACCCCTTCCCACACACTGAGCAAGTGAACGGCTTCTCCTCAGTGTGAATGCGTCAATAGTTTCTCAGTGCACCAGTGACAGTGTGGAGAAATATTAAATGTGTTTGGTATATGGTCATTGCTTTAACTGTCCCCGGCTCTATGGAGAAACTGTGGAAATGTGAGGACTGTGGTAAAGGATTCAATTATCCATCCCATCTGGAAATCCATTGACGCAGCCACACTGAGCCCAGCACCATAGAGAAACCTTGGAAATGTGAGGATTGTGGGAAAGGATTCTATAACCTATCCCTGCTGAGAAACCATCAACGCATTCACACTGGTGAGAAGCCATTCACATGCTCAGTGTTTGGGAAGGGGTGTACTCAATTAGCAGGCCTTGCAATACACCAGCGAGATCACACCAGGAAGAGGCCATTCATCTGCTTAGAGTTTGGGAAGAGATTCACCTGCTAACACACCGGCTTATTCACACTGAGGAGAAGCCATTCAACTGTACTCCCTGTGGAAAGAAGTTCAGGTCTTCAGCCAACCTCACCGCACACCAGCGAGTTCACACTGGGGAGAAGCCGTACACCTGCTCCCTGTGTGGGGAGGCATTTTCTTGGATATCCAGCCTCTAGTACCACCAGGGAGTTCACATCCCAGAGAGGCCGTTCAGCTGCACATCCTCTGGAAAGAATTTCAGGTCTTCATCCAACCTCATTGAACACCAGCGAGGTCACACCAGAGAGAGGCCGTTTATCTGCTCCGTGTGTGGGAAGGGATTCACAAAGTCCAACTTGGTGATACACCAGCGAATTCACACTGGGGAGAGGCCGTTCACCTGCTCTGTGTGGGGAAAGGAAGAGATTCACTGAGGCACCTAAAGAGCGGTGACATCAGTGAGTTCACAAGTGACATCAGGGATTGGATTCTGTTACTTTTACTACTGTTAATCACACCCAGGATTGATTGACAATATCCGGTTTGATTCTGCTGATATTAACAATCCCTGGGATTTAATATTCTGAAGACGTTGCTGATTTTCGGGGCTGCTGTGTCTCCTTTTAAAAGAACCACCTGTGATCTTTCTCCCTAATTCAAGAACTCTCAACAGGAATTTTTTACAATAAAATTATTAACTTTGACTTAAATCCTGAACTGAATTTAGGTGCAAATCTACAATTGAGTGTTTAAAAGGTTCCACTGATTAATATCTCCAATCAGAAAGTGTTGATTAATCCTTGTTCACAATTCTCACTGACTTGTACATTCTTGACAGTGACATCTCCATTATGAACTTACATTGTGAAGGAACGTGAAATGAAACATAACTATTTTGCAGGAACATCAGGAAAAGCTTAAAGCAAAATCTACCCCATGCACAAGATAAACCCAACAGCTGGAACACTGCATCACACCAAGAGAGCTGTGTAAAATACAGGGAGATGGTGTGTAAATAAACACTGGAGCAGCCTACATCGGGAAATCCAAACTGCCTGTGACAATGAATATGTGCCTGCTGTGTATGTGGGATCAAGAGGCTGCTTGATTCTCCCATCAACAAAGATATTGACAAATGGTGAGCTTCTCACCGACAGAAGTAACCAGATGTCCCGCTGGGTTGAACACGTCTGTGAGCTGTACTCCTATGAGATGGACATCTCCCAGTCTCTGACTCTCCTGCAGCTTCCTGTCATGGTTGAGTTAGACAAGGAATCTTCACCACGCATTCGAAAAAGCCATTGATCGCTGAGCAAGCAGAGGCAACCGGCAAGGATGGAATTCCAGCTGAACTGTGCAAACGTGGAAAGTCCCATCGACTGTCACACCTTCATGATGTCTTGCTGTTTAGGGATGTAAGACTGGTTCACAGAACATGTGTGATGCAATAACCATAACAATCTGCAAACACAAAGGTGACAGAGAAAATGACAACTACAGGGAACATCTCACTCCTTAAAGTCACTGGGAAGCACTACACTCGGGTCATGTTTAAAAATCTTCACTGTCCTGCAGACTGAGTGTATCCAGAAGCACAGTGCGGTTTCTGTGCTGACAGATCTACAGTGAACATGATCTTCTCCACACACCAGCGACAAGAGAAGTGAAGAATTGGAATTTAATCTAAAATGCTACCAGTTCCTGTGCTGGGAAAAGTGAAATGTTTTAATTACTGAGTGAAAGTAAACCTTTCAGTGTGAATCACAATTTACTGGTACAATTGGAAAAGGCACCAAAATGTTTGATTCCCTGAAAATAAAAGTCAGCCTTGAAGTTATGTTTCACAGCTCACAAGCTGTGGGAAGCTCCACTCACTTTTGCATTTTTTGGTCTAAGAAGGTTGAAGTTTCCCTTGAAAGCTAATTTTCATTTCCCTTCAGTTTATTTGGAAAGGTGCCTGAAGCAGAATGAAAAGAAAAACAATTGGGCAAAACTGAAAAAACAAAAACCCGAAAGAACTGGCGATAAAAGTTGAAAATGGTTCACCTTTGATCTGAAAAGTCATTCAAAGTTGACAATGTTTGCTTGTCCCGTTTGGAAACAGAAGTTAACCCTTTCCACTGACGGCATGGGGATAATTTGAACTAAGACTTTTGTCTTCTAAAGATTTGACTTCATCCTATTTGTTATCTTTCAAGACAAAGTGTTTGAGAACGGGCGATATGGGAGTTATCTCCAAACTGATCGCAAATACTTCTGTTTCTGATGTAAAAACAACAGATTATGTGAATATTGATGGATAATCTGCAGGTGGGGAGGATGAATCTGAGTCGATGGTTATCACATTTTACTGGAAATGTTTTACTTTTATTTGTGATGACAGCTCAAGGGTTTGTGTCACTGATTGTGATCATTCTGCTGGCTTTAGTTTGTTATCTACAGTTTGTAATCAAGAAATTAGGAAAACAAGCTCACAGCTTTGAAATAGCTGGGTTGTCAGAAATCAGTTGTGTGAAGTCAATAAGGATATTCCCTTTCTCCAGGTTGGGAGATCTGTCAGACGTCCTTGTCCAAGAACCTTATAAAATCTTAAATGTATTGCCTCTGTTTGGAATAGCTCCCTCTCTCTCTTGTGAAGAAAGCTTCCTGGGTTGACAAAAACAGGACAGTGTTGGCCTGTTTTCTCTGACAAGGACTTGTCTCGAGCACAGAAACTGAAACAAGATAAACGTGAGAGGGTGGGGAGGATCTGAGGACCCATATGTAAACCTGCAGCTGAGTAAAGGTTGAACACAGATCCTAGCAAGCAATGGGCCACAAAATGACCATAAGATATAGGAGCAGAATTAGTCCATTCCAGTCTGCTCTGCCATTCAGTCATGGCTTATATTTTTCTCATCCCCGTTCTCCTGCCTTCTCTCCATAATCCCTGATCCCCTTATTAACAGGAACCTATCTACCTCTGTCTTAAAGACACTACGTGATTTGGCCTCCACAGCCTTCTGCGTCAGAGTACCACATAACCATAATCTTCATTAGTGTCACAAGTAGGCTTACATTAACACTGCAGTAAAGTTACTGTGAAAATCCCCGAGTCGCCACATTCCGGCGCCTGTTCGGGTACACGGAGGGAGAATTCAGAATGTCCAATTCACCTAACAAGCACGTCTTTCGGGACTTGGGGAAGGAAATCGGAGCACCCGGAGGAAACCCACGCAGACACGGGGAGAACATGCAGACTCCACAGACAGTGACCCAAGCCGGGAATCGATCCCGGGTCCCTGTGAAACAACAGTGCTAACTATTGTGCTACTGTGAGAGAGTGAGAAAGAGAGAGTGAGAATATTCACCACACTCTGGCTGAAGAAATTCCTCCTCGTCTCAGTTTGAAAGGTTCGTCCCTTCAGTCGGAGGCTGTGCCCTCGGGTTCTAGTTTCTCCTACTGGTGGAAACATCCTCTCCACATCCACTCTATCTGGGCCTCTCAGTATTCTGTAAGTTTCAGTGAGAATGGCAGAGTGGTTAGCACTGCTGCCTCAAAGCGCCACAGGTTCAATTCTGGTTTTGGGTGGCTGACTGTGACGTTTGCACTTTGTCCCAGTGTCTGCGTGGGTTTCCTCCGGGTGCCCCAATGTCCTCCCATAGTCCAAAGATGTGCAGGTTAGGTGGATTGGCAATGCTAAACTGCCCTTTATTTAGGTTAAGTGGGGTTTCAGGGATAGCGTGGGGGCATGGGCCTAGATAGGGTGCTCTTTGAGGGTCCATGAAGACTCAATGGGCTAAATGGCCTCCTTCTTACTGTTAAGATTCTATCCCCCTCTCATCCTTCTAAACTCCATCGAGCACAGATCCAGAGTCCTCACCTGCTCCTCATACAAGTTCTTCATTCCATAACTTCATGGTTTATGATGGAAATAGGAAGCATTACCTTGAATATCTGTTCATTTCTAATAAATCGTTAAATAAATCCCGGTTCTGGGGCACTGTTCATATGAAGTTTGCACATTCTCCCAGTCTCTGCGTGGGTTTCACCCCCACAACTTAAAAGATGTGCAGGTTAGGTGGATTGGTCAGGCTAAATAGCCCCTTTATTTGAAATAAAAATAATTGGGTACTCTAAATTTATATTAAAAAAATAAAAAATTAATAGATAAATAAATGATAAGAACCTCCAACCATAGAGATCTGCAGCCTCCTGATCCGGGATCAGTAAATTATTCTGAGGAGATATCACCTCCAGCCCCGGAGATCACCACCCTCCTGATCTAGGATCAGTAATCCATTCCGAAGAAACTGTCACCTCCAGCCCTGGTTATCACCATCCTCCTGATCTGGGATCAGTAATCCATTCCGAGGAGACTGTCACCTCCAGCACCGGAGATCACCATCCTCCTGATTTAGGATCAGTAATCCATTCCGAAGAAACTGTCACCTCCAGCCCCGGATATCACCATCCTCCTGATCTGGGATCAGTAATCCATTCCGAGGAGACTGTCACCTCCAGCCATGGACATCAGTATTCAAACCAGCAGGAACTAGTGTTCTCTCCAGTAAGTTCGGAATTCTGCTGCTCAACTTAAAGGCACCTGTCCATTAATCCTACTTGATTTAAAGATACCTGTCCATTAATCCTGCTTGATTTAAATATACATGTCCATTAATCCTGCTTGATTTAAATATACATGTCCATTAATCCTGCTTGATTTAAATATACATGTCCATTAATCCTGCTTGATTTAAATATACATGTCCATTAATCCTGCTTGATGTAAAGATACCTGTCCGTTAATCCTACTTGATTTAAAGATCCCTGTCCATTAATCCTGCTTGTCGTAAAGATACCTGTCCATTAACCCTGCTTGACATAAAGATACCTGTCCATTAATCCTGCTTGATTTAAAGATACATGTCCATTAATCCTGCTTGTCGTAAAGATACCTGTCCATTAATCCTACTTGATTTAAAGATACCTGTCCATTAATCCTGCTTGATTTAAAGATACCTGTCCATTAATCCTGCTTGTCGTAAAGATACCTGTCCATTAACCCTGCTTGACGTAAAGATACCTGTCCATTAATCCTGCTTGATTTAAAGATACATGTCCATTAATCCTGCTTGATTTAAAGATACATGTCCATTAGTCCTACTTGATTTAAAGATACCTGTCCATTAACCCTGCTTGACGTAAAGATACCTGTCCATTAATCCTGCTTGATTTAAAGATACATGTCCATTAATCCTGCTTGATTTAAAGATACATGTCCATTAATCCTGCTTGATTTAAAGATACATGTCCATTAATCCTGCTTGATTTAAAGATACCTGTCCATTAGTCCTACTTGATTTAAAGATACATGTCCATTAATCCTGCTTGATGTAAAGATACAAGTCCATTAATCCTACTTGATTTAAAGATACCTGTCCATTAATCCTGCTTGATGTAAAGATACATGTCCATTAATCCTGCTTGATGTAAAGATACCTGTCCATTAATCCTGCTTGATTTAAAGATACATGTCCATTAATCCTGCTTGATTTAAAGATACATGTCCATTAGTCCTGCTTGACATAAAGATACCTGTCCATTAATCCTGCTTGATGTAAAGATACCTGTCCATTAATCCTGCTTGATGTAAAGATACATGTCCATTAATCCTGCTTGATTTAAAGATACCTGTCCATTAATCCTGCTTGATGTAAAGATACAAGTCCATTAATCCTACTTGATTTAAAGATACCTGTCCATTAATCCTGCTTGATGTAAAGATACATGTCCATTAATCCTGCTTGATGTAAAGATACCTGTCCATTAATCCTACTTGATTTAAAGATACCTGTCCATTAGTCCTACTTGATGTAAAGATACATGTCCATTAATCCTGCTTGATGTAAAGATACCTGTCCATTAATCCTACTTGATTTAAAGATACATGTCCATTAGTCCTACTTGATTTAAAGATACATGTCCATTAATCCTGCTTGATGTAAAGATACAAGTCCATTAATCCTACTTGATTTAAAGATACCTGTCCATTAATCCTGCTTGATGTAAAGATACATGTCCATTAATCCTGCTTGATGTAAAGATACATGTCCATTAATCCTGCTTGATTTAAAGATACCTGTCCATTAATCCTGCTTGATGTAAAGATACAAGTCCATTAATCCTACTTGATTTAAAGATACCTGTCCATTAATCCTGCTTGATGTAAAGATACATGTCCATTAATCCTGCTTGATGTAAAGATACCTGTCCATTAATCCTGCTTGATGTAAAGATACCAGTCCATTAATCCTGCTTGACGTAAAGATACCTGTCCATTAATCCTGCTTGACGTCAAGATACATGTCCATTAATCCTGCTTGATGTAAAGATACCTGTCCATTAATCCTGCTTGATGTAAAGATACATGTCCATTAACCCTGCTTGATTTAAAGATACCTGTCCATTAATCCTGCTTGTCGTAAAGATACTTGTCCATTAATCCTGCTTGATGTAAAGATACATGTCCATTAATCCTGCTTGATTTAAAGATACCTGTCCATTAATCCAAATTGATTTAAAGATACCTGTCCATTAATCCTGCTTGACGTAAAGATACCTGTCCATTAATCCTGCTTGATGTAAAGATACATGTCCATTAATCCTGCTTGACGTAAAGACACCTGTCCATTAATCCTGCTTGATTTAAATATACATGTCCATTAACCCTGCCTGATTTAAAGATACATGTCCATTAATCCTGCTTGATTTAAAGATACCTGTCCATTAATCCTGCTTGATGTAAAGATGCATGTCCATTAATCCTGCTTGATTTAAAGATACATGTCCATTAATCCTGCTTGATGTAAAGATGCATGTCCATTAATCCTGCTTGATGTAAAGATACGTGTCCATTAGTCCTGCTTGATGTAAAGATGCATGTCCATTAATCCTGCTTGATTTAAAGATACATGTCCATTAATCCTGCTTGATGTAAAGATACATGTCCATTAATCCTGCTTGATGTAAAGATACCTGTCCATTAATCCTGCTTGATGTAAAGATACCTGTCCATTAATCCTGCTTGATGTAAAGATGCATGTCCATTAATCCTGCTTGATTTAAAGATACATGTCCATTAATCCTGCTTGACGTAAAGATACCTGTCCATTAATCCTGCTTGATTTAAAGATACCTGTCCATTAATCCTGCTTGATTTAAAGATACATGTCCATTAATCCTGCTTGATGTAAAGATAGATGTCCATTAATCCTGCTTGATTTAAAGATACCTGTCCATTACAAAGAACAAAGAACAAAGAAATGTACAGCACAGGAACAGGCCCTTCGGCCCTCCAAGCCCGCGCCGACCATACTGCCCGACTAAACTACAATCTTCTACACTTCCTGGGTCCGTATCCTTCTATTCCCATCCTATTCATATATTTGTCAAGATGCCCCTTAAATGTCCCTATCGTCCATGCTTCCACTACCTCCTCCGGTAGCGAGTTCCAGGTACCCACTACCCTCTGCGTAAAAAACTTGCCTCGTACATCTACTCTAAACCTTGCCCCTCTCACCTTAAACCTATGCCCCCTAGTAATTGACCCCTCTACCCTGGGGAAAAGCCTCTGACTATCCACTCTGTCTATGCCCCTCATAATTTTGTAGACCTCTATCAGGTCTCCCCTCAACCTCCTTCGTTCCAGTGAGAACAAACCGAGTTTATTCAATCGCTCCTCATAGCTTATGCCCTCCATACCAGGCAACATTCTGGTAAATCTCTTCTGCACCCTCTCTAAAGCCTCCACATCCTTCTGGTAGTGTGGCGACCAGAATTGAACACTATACTCCAAGTGTGGCCTAACTAAGGTTCTATACAGCTGCAACATGACTTGCCAATTCTTATACTCAATGCCCCGGCCAATGAAGGCAAGCATGCCGTATGCCTTCTTGACTACCTTCTCCACCTGTGTTGCCCCTTTCAGTGACCTGTGGACCTGTACTCCTAGATCTCTTTGACTTTCAATACTCTTGAGGGTTCTACCATTCACTGTATATTCCCTACCTGCATTAGACCTTCCAAAATGCATTACCTCACATTTGTCCGGATTAAACTCCATCTGCCATCTCTCCGCCCAAGTCTCCAGACAATCTAAATCCTTCTGTATCCTCAGACAGTCCTCATCGCTATCCGCAATTCCACCAACCTTTGTGTCGTCTGCAAACTTACTAATCAGACCAGTTACATTTTCCTCCAAATCATTTATATATACTACAAAGAGCCAAGGTCCCAGCACTGATCCCTGTGGAACACCACTGGTCACAGCCCTCCAATTAGAAAAGCATCCCTCCATTGCTACCCTCTGCCTTCTATGGCCTAGCCAGTTCTGTATCCACCTTGCCAGTTCACCCCTGATCCCGTGTGACTTCACCTTTTGTACTAGTCTACCATGAGGGACCTTGTCAAAGGCCTTACTGAAGTCCATATAGACAACATCTACTGCCCTACCTGCATCAATCATCTTAGTGACCTCCTCGAAAAACTCTATCAAGTTAGTGAGACACGACCTCCCCTTCACAAAACCGTGCTGCCTCTCACTAATACGTCCATTTGTTTCCAAATGGGAGTAGATCCTGTCTCTAAGAATTCTCTCCAGTAATTTTAATACCACTGAAGTAAGGCTCACCGGCCTGTAGTTCCCGGGATTATCCTTGCTACCCTTCTTAAACAGAGGAACAACATTGGCTATTCTCCAGTCCTCCGGGACATCCCCTGAAGACAGCGAGGATCCAAAGATTTCTGTCAAGGCCTCAGCAATTTCCTCTCCAGCCTCCTTAAGTATTCTGGGGTAGATCCCATCAGGCCCTGGGGACTTATCTACCTTAATATTTTTTAAGACACCCAACACCTCATCTTTTTGGATCACAATGTGACCCAGGCTATCTACACCCCCTTCTCCAGACTCAACATCTACCAATTCCTTCTCTTTGGTGAATACTGATGCAAAGTATTCATTTAGTACCTCACCCATTTCCTCTGGCTCCACACATAGATTCCCTTGCCTATCCTTCAGTGGGCCAACCCTTTCCCTGGCTACCCTCTTGCTTTTTATGTACGTGTAAAAAGCCTTGGGATTTTCCTTAACCCTATTTGCCAATGACAAATTAATCCTGCTTGATTTAAAGATACCTGTCCATTAATCCTGCTTGACGTAAAGATACATGTCCATTAATCCTGCTTGACGTAAAGATACATGTCCATTAATCCTGCTTGATTTAAAGATACATGTCATCTCTGGATCTGTAAAGATTTAATCACCTGCTAATGGTCGCATTGCAAGCATTGTTTGGCATCTTTAAATTTGTCTATATATATGTTTCTGGAACATACCTCTTCTTTCACCGGAGGAAGGAGCAGCGCTCCGAAAGCTAGTGACATCGAAACAAACCTGTTGGACTTTAACCTGGTGTTGTAAGACTTCGTACTGTGCTCATTTTAGGAAGGATGTGGAAGCTTTGGAAAAGGTGCAAAGGAGATTTACCAGGATGTTGCCTGGAATGGAGAGTAGGTCTTACGAGGAAAGGTTGAGGGTGCTAGGCCTTTTCTCATTAGAACGGAGAAGGATGAGGGGTGACTTGATAGAGGTTTATAAGATGATCAGGGGAATAGATAGAGTAGACAGTCAGAGACTTTTTCCCCGGGTGGAACAAACCATTACAAGGGGACATCAATTTAAGGTGAAAGGTGGAAGATATAGGAGGGATATCAGAGGTAGGCTCTTTACCCAGAGAGTAGTGGGGGCATGGAATGCACTGACTGTGGAAGTAGTTGAGTCGGAAACATTAGGGACCTTCAAGCAGCTGTTGGATAGGTACGTGGATTACGGTAAAATGATATAGTGTAGGTTTATTTGTTCTTAAGGGCAGCACAGTAGCATTGTGGATCGCACAATTGCTTCACAGCTCCAGGGTCCCAGGTTCGATTCCGGCTTGGATCACTGTCTGTGCGGAGTCTACACATCCTCCCCGTGTCTGCGTGGGTTTCCTCCGGGTGCTCCGGTTTCCTCCCACAGTCCAAAGATGTGCAGGTTAGGTGGATTGGCCATGATAAATTGCCCTTAGTGTCCAAAATTGCCCTTGATGTTGGGTGGAGGTGTTGAGTTTGGGTAGGGTGCTCTTTCCAAGAGACGGTGCAGACTCAAAGGGCCGAATGGCCTCCTTCTGCACTGTAAATTCAGTGCTAATCTATGATTAATCTAGGACAAAGGTTCGGCACAACATCGTGGGCCGAACGGCCTGTTCTGTGCTTTATTTTCTATGTTCTATGTCCATTAATCCTGCTTGACGTAAAGATACCTGTCCATTAATCCTGCTTGACGTAAAGATACCTGTCCATTAATCCTGCTTGACGTAAAGATACATGTCCATTAATCCTGCTTGACATAAAGATACATGTCCATTAATCCTGCTTGACGTAAAGATACCTGTCCATTAATCCTACTTGACGTGAAGATACATGTCCATTAGTCCTGCTTGACGTGAAGATACCTGTCCATTAATCCTACTTGACGTAAAGATACCTGTCCATTAATCCTGCTTGATTTAAAGATACCTGTCCATTAATCCTGCTTGACGTAAAGATACCTGTCCATTAGTCCTACTTGACGTAAAGATACATGTCCATTCACCCTGCTTGACGTAAAGATACATGTCCAATAATCCTGCATGATTTAAAGAGACCTGTCCATTAACCATGTTTCACATAAAGATACATGTCCATTAACCCTGCTTCACATAAAGATACTTGTCCATTAATCCTGCTTGATTTAAAGATACATGTCCATTAATCCTGCTTGACATAAGGATACCTGTCCATTTATCCTACTTGATTTAAAGATACATGTCCATTAATCCTGCTTGACGTAAAGATACCTGTACATTAAACCAACTTGATTTAAAGATACCTGTCCATTAACCCTGCTTGATGTAAAGATACATGTCCATTAATCCTGCTTGATTTAAAGATACCTGTCCATTAATCCTGCTTGAATTAAAGATACATGTCCATTAATCCTGCTTGATTTAAAGATACATGTCCATTAATCCTACTTGACTTAAAGATACCTGTCCATTAATCCTACTTGATTTGAAGATACCTGTCCATTAATCCTGCTTGACGTAAAGATACCTGTCCATTAATCCTGCTTGACGTAAAGATACCTGTCCATTAATCCTGCTTGACGTAAAGATACCTGTCCATTAATCCTGCTTGACGTCAAGATACCTGTCCATTAATCCTGCTTGACGTAAAGATACCTGTCCATTAATCCTGCTTGACGTAAAGATACATGTCCATTAGACCTACTTGACGTAAAGATACATGTCCATTAATCCTGCTTGATTTAAAGATGCCTGTCCATTAACCCTGCTTGATTTAAAGATACCTGTCCATTAACCCTGCTTGACGTAAACATACCTGTCCATTAATCCTGCTTGACGTAAAAATACCTGTACATTAATCCAACTTGATTTAAAGATACCTGTCCATTAATCCTGCTTGATTTAAAGATACATGTCCATTAATCCTACTTGATTTAAAGATACCTGTCCATTAATCCTGCTTGATTTAAAGATACATGTCCATTAATCCTGCTTGATTTAAAGATACCTGTCCATTAATCCTACTTGATTTAAAGATACATGTCCATTAATCCTACTTGACGTAAAGATACCTGTCCATTAATCCTGCTTGATTTAAAGATACAAGTCCATTAATCCTACTTGATTTAAAGATACATGTCCATTAATCCTGCTTGATTTAAAGATACCTGTCCATTAATCCTACTCGATTTAAATATACCTGTCCTTTCTCGTGCATGACGTAAAGATACATGTCCATTAACCCTGCGTCACATAAAGATACACGTCCATTAATCCTGCTTGACGTAAAGATACATGTCCATTAATCCTGCTTGACGTAAAGATACCTGTCCATTAATCCTGTTTGACGTAAAGATGCATGTCCATTAATCCTGCTTGACGTAAAGATACCTGTCCATTAATCCAACTTGACATAAAGACACCTGTCCATTAATCCTGCTTGATTTAAAGATACCTGTCCATTAATCCTGCTTGATTTAAAGATACATGTCCATTAATCCTGCTTGATTTAAAGATACCTGTCCATTAATCCTGTTTGACGTAAAGATGCATGTCCATTAATCCTGCTTGACGTAAAGATACCTGTCCATTAATCCTACTTGACATAAAGACACCTGTCCATTAATCCTGCTTGATTTAAAGATACCTGTCCATTAATCCTGCTTGATTTAAAGATACATGTCCATTAATCCTGCTTGATGTAAAGATACCTGTCCATTAATCCTGCTTGACGTAAAGATGCATGTCCATTAATCCTGCTTGATTTAAAGATACATGTCCATTAATCCTGCTTGATTTAAAGATACCTGTCCATTAATCCTGCTTGATTTAAAGATACATGTCCATTAATCCTACTTGACGTAAAGATACCTGTCCATTAATCCTACTTGACGTAAAGATACCTGTCCATTAATCCTACTTGACATAAAGATACCTGTCCATTAATCCTGCTTGATTTAAATATACATGTCCATTAATCCTGCTTGATGTAAAGATACCTGTCCATTAATCCTGCTTGACGTAAAGATGCATGTCCATTAATCCTGCTTGATTTAAAGATACATGTCCATTAATCCTACTTGACGTAAAGATACCTGTCCATTAATCCTACTTGACGTAAAGATACCTGTCCATTAATCCTGCTTGACGTAAAGATACCTGTCCATTAATCCTGCTTGATTTAAAGATACATGTCCATTAATCCTGCTTGACGTAAAGATACCTGTCCATTAATCCTGCTTGATTTAAATATACATGACCATTAATCCTACTTGACATAAAGATACATGTCCATTAATCCTGCTTGATTTAAAGATACATGTTCATTAATCCTGCTTGATGTAAAGACACCTGTCCATTAATCCTGCTTGACGTAAAGATACCTGTCCATTAATTCTACTTGACATAAAGATACCTGTCCATTAATCCTGCTTGATTTAAAGATACATGTTCATTAATCCTGCTTGATGTAAAGACACCTGTCCATTAATCCTGCTTGACGTAAAGATACCTGTCCATTAACCCTGCTTGACGTAAAGATACATGTCCATCAATCCTGCTTGATTTAAAGATACATGTCCATTAATCCTGCTTGATTTAAAGATACATGTCCATTAATCCTGATTGATTTAAAGATACAAGTCCATTAATCCTACTTGATTTAAAGATACATGTCCATTAATCCTACTTGATTTAAAGATACCTGTCCATTAATCCTACTCGAGTTAAATATACCTGTCCTTTCTCGTGCTTGACGTAAAGATGCCTGTCCATTAATCCTGCTTGACGTAAAGATACATGTCCATTAACCCTGCTTCACATAAAGATACATGTCCATTAATCCTGCTTGATTTAAAGATACATGTCCATTAACCCTGCGTCACATAAAGATACATGTCCATTAATCCTGCTTGACGTAAAGATACATGTCCATTAATCCTGCTTGACGTAAAGATACATGTCCATTAATCCTGCTTGACGTAAAGATACCTGTCCATTAATCCTGCTTGACGTAAAGATGCATGTCCATTAATCCTGCTTGACGTAAATATACCTGTCCATTAGTCCTGCTTGACGTAAAGATACCTGTCCATTAATCCTACTTGACATAAAGATACCTGTCCATTAATCCTGCTTGATTTAAAGATACATGTCCATTAGTCCTGCTTGACGTAAACATACCTGTCCATTAATCCTACTTGACATAAAGATACCTGTCCATTAATCCTGCTTGATTTAAAGATACCTGTCCATTAATCCTGCTTGATGTAAAGATGCATGTCCATTAATCCTGCTTGATTTAAAGATACATGTCCATTAATCCTGCTTGATTTAAAGATACATGTCCATTAATCCTGCTTGACATAAAGATACCTGTCCATTAATCCTACTTGATTTAAAGATACATGTCCATTAATCCTGCTTGATTTAAAGATACATGTTCATTAATCCTGCTTGATTTAAATATACATGACCATTAATCCTACTTGACATAAAGATACATGTCCATTAATCCTGCTTGACGTAAAGATACCTGTCCATTAATCCTACTTGACGTAAAGATACCTGTCCATTAATCCTGCTTGACGTAAAGATACATGTCCATTAATCCTGCTTGATGTAAAGATACATGTCCATTAATCCTGCTTGATTTAAAGATACCTGTCCATTAATCCAGCTTGACATAAAGATACCTGTCCATTAACCCTGCTTGACGTAAAGATACCTGTCCATTAATCCTGCTTGACGTAAAGATACATGTCCATTAATCCTGCTTGATTTAAAGATACATGTCCATTAATCCTGCTTGACATAAAGATACCTGTCCATTAATCCTACTTGATTTAAAGATACATGTCCATTAATCCTGCTTGACGTAAAGATACCTGTCCATTAGTCCTGCTTGACGTAAAGATGCATGTCCATTAATCCTGCTTGACGTAAACATACCTGTCCATTAGTCCTGCTTGACGTAAAGATGCATGTCCATTAATCCTGCTTGACGTAAAGATACCTGTCCATTAATCCTGCTTGATTTAAATATACATGACCATTAACCCTGCTTGATTTAAAGATACATGTCCATTAATCCTGCTTGATGTAAAGATACCTGTCCATTAACCCTGCTTGACGTAAAGATACCTGTCCATTAATCCTGCTTGACGTAAAGATACATGTCCATTAATCCTGCTTGATTTAAAGATACATGTCCATTAATCCTACTTGACGTAAAGATGCCTGTCCATTAATCCTGCTTGATTTAAATATACATGTCCATTAATCCTGCTTGACGTAAAGATACGTGTCCATTAGTCCTGCTTGACGTAAAGATACCTGTCCATTAATTCTGCTTGATTTAAATATACATGACCATTAATCCTACTTGACATAAAGATACATGTCCATTAATCCTGCTTGATTTAAAGATACATGTTCATTAATCCTGCTTGACGTAAAAATACCTGTCCATTAATCCTACTTGACGTAAAGATACCTGTCCATTAATCCTGCTTGACGTAAAGATACATGTCCATTAATCCTGCTTGATGTAAAGATACATGTCCATTAATCCTGCTTGATTTAAAGATACCTGTCCATTAATCCAGCTTGACATAAAGATACCTGTCCATTAACCCTGCTTGACGTAAAGATACCTGTCCATTAATCCTGCTTGACGTAAAGATACATGTCCATTAATCCTGCTTGATTTAAAGATACATGTCCATTAATCCTGCTTGACATAGATACCTGTCCATTAATCCTACTTGATTTAAAGATACCTGTCCATTAATCCAGCTTGACATAAAGATACCTGTCCATTAACCCTGCTTGACGTAAAGATACCTGTCCATTAATCCTGCTTGACGTAAACATACATGTCCATTAATCCTGCTTGATTTAAAGATACATGTTCATTAATCCTGCTTGACGTAAAGATACCTGTCCATTAATCCTACTTGACGTAAAGATACCTGTCCATTAATCCTGCTTGACGTAAAGATACATGTCCATTAATCCTGCTTGATGTAAAGATACATGTCCATTAATCCTGCTTGACGTAAAGATACATGTCCATTAATCCTGCTTGATTTAAAGATACCTGTCCATTAATCCAGCTTGACATAAAGATACCTGTCCATTAACCCTGCTTGACGTAAAGATACCTGTCCATTAATCCTGCTTGACGTAAAGATACATGTCCATTAATCCTGCTTGATTTAAAGATACATGTCCATTAATCCTGCTTGACATAAAGATACCTGTCCATTAATCCTACTTGATTTAAAGATACATGTCCATTAATCCTGCTTGATTTAAATATACATGTCCATTAATCCTACATGATTTAAAGATACCTGTCCATTAATCCTACTTGACATAAAGATACCTGTCCATTAATCCAGCTTGACATAAAGATACCTGTCCATTAACCCTGCTTGACGTAAAGATACCTGTCCATTAATCCTGCTTGACGTAAAGATACATGTCCATTAATCCTGCTTGATTTAAAGATACATGTCCATTAATCCTGCTTGACATAAAGATACCTGTCCATTAATCCTACTTGATTTAAAGATACATGTCCATTAATCCTACTTGATTTAAAGATACCTGTCCATTAATCCTGCTTGATTTAAATATACATGTCCATTAATCCTACATGATTTAAAGATACATGTATCTTTAAATAATGGACATGTATCTTTAAATCAAGTAGGATTAATGGACATGTCCATTAATCCTGCTTGATTTAAAGATACCTGTCCATTAATCCTACTTGATTTAAAGACAAATCCATTAATCACCCATGGATCAAAAATAATAACGACAAGATAAAAGATAGTGAAAATAAGGGAATAAACAGAAAGGAGCCCTACAACTGTTGTGGGTCACATGTATTTTCTGCCGATTTAGCTGCGGTACTGCATCTAAACTGTTGTTTTTCATAAACTCTTAAAAATTACCAATGACATGGACCCCCCTTTTTGGGTAAATTGTGTCTCCCGGAGAAAAAATGTTACAGTTTCCAGCATTCATCATGTTGACTCTAAACACAGTTGTAAAGGAGCCTTCTGTCTGTATCTGGGAGCTCTGAACCATGGAAGAGAGCGACTGGGGCGCGTTTCTTACACACCTCTGGATTAACCCACACATTCACTCCTGGATCTGATTGACAGCAGCAAAAACAGCTGAACCCAATCCCCGCAGACACTCATGAAGTCGCTGGTGTTTCAGCATAAGTTGTAAGTCAGTGAATCCATTCCCACACTCGGGGCAGGTGAACGATTTCTCTCCAGAGTTAACTTGCTGGTGCATCATCAGCCCATTGCTGCTTCTAAAGCTCTGCTCACAGGCAAAACATTTAAAAGGTTTTATATCAGAGTGAATTTGTTGGTGTTTCAGTAGGTGATAAGACTGAAGGAATCCCTTCCCACACACAGAGCAGGTAAACGGTCTCCCCCCAGTGTGAAGAATTTGTTGATGTACAGTAAGTTCAGATGATCGCCTGAAGCCAGTCCCGCAGTGAGAGCATCTGAATGGTCTCTCGTCAGTGTGTGTGAACACGTTGATGATAGGTCCCTTCCCCGGAAGTTTTAAAGCACTTCCCACAGTCTGGACATTTAAAAGGTCTTTTATC
This sequence comes from Scyliorhinus torazame, assembly GCF_047496885.1. Taxonomy (NCBI): domain Eukaryota; kingdom Metazoa; phylum Chordata; class Chondrichthyes; order Carcharhiniformes; family Scyliorhinidae; genus Scyliorhinus; species Scyliorhinus torazame. The sequence goes on from NC_092711.1 coordinate 93,572,958, forward strand.
AGTGTGAACTCGCTGGTGTTTCTGCAGGTTAGATGGAGCAGTGAATCCCTTTCCACACAAGGAGCAGATGAATGGCTTCTCCTCACTGTGAATGCGTTGGTGTCTCAACAGATACTTTTTGCTTTTAAATTTCTTCTCACAGTCAGAACATTTGAAAGATGTCTGATCAGTGTGAACATACTGGTGTGTCAGCAGGCTGGTGACTGAGTGAATCCCTTCCCACAGGTGGAGCAGGTGAATGGCCTCTCCGCAGTGTGACTGCGTCGATGCATTTCCAGTTCAGAAGGGTAACTGAATCCCTTCCAACAGTCCCCACATTTCCACGGTTTCTTTGCTGGTGTCCTTGTGTCTCTCCAGGTTCAATGGCAAGTTGAACTCTCGTCCACACACAGAACACATGTACGGTTTCTCCCCACTGTGAATGGTGTGGTGGTTTTTCTGTCTATGTAACTGGTTAAATCTCTTTCCACAGTCAGTTCACTGGAACACTCACTGTGTATGTGCGTCTCGGTGCTTTTCCAGTCACACTGATGTTTAAAATTTTTTCCCCAAACTGAACAGACAAACTTTACTCCTTCCACATTCAAAGACCGATGATATTCAGGTTCTAAAGAATTGAGTTACTCTGTCTGATCTTGATGTTTGGTTTGAGTTTTCTGTCGGCCAATCTTCCGCTTCTAACCCCCTGTAAAAGGAGTTTACAAAAGCCATCACTGTCAGTCTAGGATAGAAATTCTGAACAAACAATTCCAGTTTCTCTGGAACATTCTTTCCTCTCTTGTTCCCCCAAAGCTGTAAATCCCCGTCCCACACACTCTCCTTGGGCTGAAATCCAAACCCATCTCACCAACTGCACCATTTCTTTCCTCCACTCCCAGTTTTCTCCCTCCCTCTCCTCTGCCTGGGTTCAGTTCTGCAGACTGACAATCAAATCAATGGGTCTTTTAGGGGGGGGGGGGGCGCCTGAGTCCAGCTTCATACCTGCACTGCGCATGCTCCAGTTCACAATGGCTGGGGAGTGATTGACGGCGTGTCACGGCCAATAGGAAGAAGGTAATCCGGGTCTGGATTTCCCCTGCAACCGGCCGCCATCTTGGGAAAGGAAATAGGGTCTTTTGTTCTTGGAATGGAGCGCTGGGGCGGCCATCTTAGAATGGGGAGAGGCCTGTACACCCTACCCAGTTACAGGAACGGGGAAACCGGCAACCGCCGCCATATTGGGAATGGAAGTCGAGTATTTTGTTCTTGGAGCGGAACGCTGGGGCGGCCATCTTAGTATGGGAAGAGGGAGAAGGCGAGGTTTCCGCCTCTGTCACAGGCCCCTGTCATCCTTGCCATCCGGGCAACTGGCGGCCGCCGCCATCTTGTGGCGGGATTTTATATCCGGGTCTTTAGTGAAGGACCATGAGCTGGAGTTGTGGTTGAAAAGGTGTTCAGAGGAAAGTCTGAAATCAGATTTACAGCCAGATATTTGTAAGAACCACAATGTTCACATTCAGTATGTTTGTCAAATAAAATCACAATGCTGCAAAAACTCAGTTCTGAAGAAGAATCAGATTGCATTGGAAATATTAACTCTCTCTCTCCACAGAAGCTGCCAAACCTGCTGAGGATTTCCACAACTTTCTGTTTTCACTTCACATTTTCAGCTTCTGCAGTGTTTTACTCAAATTATTATTATGTTTTTGAAATTGTGTTACATTATCAGTTCAGAGTAAAATAATTGTCACCATTTAAATGTCCAAATTAATAATTATTTGTTTAACTGAGACTGGGCTGTTCAGGAGCAATGTCAGAAATCACTTCACAAAACATAGTGAAATCTGGAATTCTGTTCAGATTCAGTCAACAGAAACTATAAAAACTGAGATTGATAGAAGTTTGTGAGATGAGAGTATTAATGGTTATAGAATCAAGGGAGATGGATGGATTGAACAAACAGATCAGGCATCTGCAAACTGGAGCTTAATGTCTGAGGTTGAACTGATTCTGGTTTTGTTTTGAAGGTGGTGTTCGTTTCCTGTCCTGTCGATTATCTCCACACCCATGGGTAATTTGCTGGAGGTGAGATAATAATCTTTATTAGTGTCATAAGTAGGCATACATTAAGTAGCCTTGCAGGTTTTAAGGGCCAAAATGCCTCCTCCTGCTCCTATCTTCTATGTAACACTGCAAAGAAGTTACTGTGAAAATCCCTGAGTTGCCACACTCCGGCACCTGTTTGGGTAAATTGAGGGAAATTTCAGAATGTCCAATTCACCTAACAATTCGCCTCATGTCGTTCGGAACTTGTGGGAGACACGGGGAGAATGTGCAGACTCCGCACAGTGACCCAAGTGGGAATCGAACCCAGGTGCATGGTGCTGTGAAGCAACAGTGCTAACCACTGTGCTACTGTGAAGGGGAAGAGGGTTGGTACAGTGACACAACCTTGGCTGGTCCCAGTCTTCACTGAGATAGCGCCTGGGTATTTCCATTGATGAGGATCATGGCTTGTGTGTCATCGTGGTGTAGACGGAGGATGGTGGCCAAGTTCTGAGGACAGCCAAATTTGAAGAACATACTGAATAAAACATCATTTTGACGGTGTAAAGTGTTTTTGTGAGGTCAGAAAAGACCTGTGATTGGTGCTGTTCCTTGTATTTTCCTTGGGTTTGTCAAGTAGTGTCGATCATGTCTTTGGTGCCTCGTGATGGGAGAAAACCTAACTGACTCTGGAAGGAGCTCTTTGGCCACAAAAAGGAGGTCATTGAGGAGGGTCCTGTCAGTGATCTTCTCTGTGGCAGACAGCAGGGAGTCGCCTCTGCAGTTACCACAATCAGACTTCTCTCTCTTCTTGAATATAGTCACAGTGTCTCTGAGATCCCCGGCATGCATCCTTCTTCCCAGGTGAGGAAAATGAGATTATAGAATCAAGGGAGATGGATGGATTTAACAAACAGATCAGACATCTGCAAACTGGAGTTTAATGTCTTGAGGTTGAACTGATTCTAATTTTGTTTTGAAGGTCGTGTTGATTTCTTGCCTTGTTGATTATCTCCACACCCGTGGGTAATTTGCCGGAGGTGAGACAATAATAATGTTTGTTAGTGTCACAAGTAGACTTACATTAAGTAGCCTTGCAGGCTCGAAGGGCCAAAAGGCCTCCCCCTGCTGCTATCTTCTATGTATCTTCTATGTAGCAATGCAATAAAGTTACTATGAAAATCGCTGAGTTGCCACACTCCGGCGCCTCTAAATTGAGTGTTTTTGTGAGGTCAGAAAAGACATGTGAGGGGCGGCATGTGACCCAGTGGTTTGCACTGGCACTGAGGACCCGGGTTCGAATCCCGGCCCTGGGTCACTGTCCGTGTGGAGTTTCCACATTCTCCCCATGTCTGCGTGGGTTTCGCCCCACAACCCAAAGATGTGCAGGTTAGGGGGATTGGCCACGCTAAATTGCCCCTTAATTGGAAAAAAAATAATTGGGTACTCTAAATTTATTTAAAAAAAAGAAAAGACCTGTGATTGGTGCAGCTCCTTGCATTTTGCTTGGGTTTGTCATGTAGTGTAGAATGTCTTCGGTGCCTCGCAAAGGGAGAAAACCTAACTGTGACTCTTTGCCACTAAGAGGAGATCATTGAGGAGGATCCTGGCAATGATCTTCTCTGTGGCAGACAGCAGCGAGTACCCTGTGTAACTACCACAATCAGACTCGTCTCTCTTGAATATAGTCATAGTGTCTCTGGGATCCCCGGCAGGCATCCTTCTTCCCAGGTGAGCAATATGAGATTGTGTAGCTATGCCAGGAGTGTAACCTCGCCATGCTTCAGAATTTCAGCAGGGATTCATTCTCCTCCAGAGGCCGTGTTGTTTTCCAGCTGTTGAATGGCTTTTTCTCAGTGGGATGGGCCATTGAGTGCTTAGGTCATCAATTGTATTGGCAGCGCTGGTGAAACTGTGCATTCCATTGCTTTCCATGAGCTGTGGGCTATCCCTCACTCGTTCTCTCTAAAGACTTCAGAAACTTGAAAAACCAAGAGGAGGCACCTCAAAAGCACTGGAGCAGTACTTCTAGCAGTGCCTTCACAAGATGCTCCAAATCCAGAGGCAAGGAGGGCGATCTAACAGAGGAGAGGGAAAGAGAAAACTGGGAGTGGAGGAAAGAAAGTCGGGGCAGAGGTGAGTGTAGTGGCATCACTAAGGAGAAGGTACTGGGGAAGCTGAAGGGTCTGAAGGTGGATAAATCACCCAGACTGGATGGACTACATGGCAGGGTACCGAAGGAGATAACTGCGGAGGCTGTGGAGCCATTGGTGGTGATCTTTCAGGATTCACTGGAGTCAAGGGGCTCACAGAGGACAGGGAAATGACTAATGTAACCCCCCAGTTTAAGAAGGGAAGGAGGTAGAAGAGGGGCAATTATTGACCGGTGAGTCTGACTTTGGTTTTTGATAAGATTTTAGAGTCCATTATTAAAGATGAGATTACGGAGTTCTTGGAAGTGCATGGTAAAATAGGACTGAGTCAGCACGGCTTCATCAAGGGGAGGTCATGCCTGACAAATCTGTTAGAATTCTTTGAGGAGGTAAAAAGGAAGTTAGACAAAGGAGAGCCAGTGGATGTGAACCATTTGGGTTTCCAGAAGGCCTTTGACAAGGTGCCGCACAGGAGACTGTTAAATAAATTAAGAGCCCATGCTGTTAAGTGTAAGATCCTGGCATGGATAGAGGATTGGCTGACTGGCAGAAGGCAGAGAGTAACGATAAAGGGGTCTTCTTCAGGATGGCAGCTGGTGACTAGTGGTGTGCATCAGGGGTTCGGTGCTGGGACCTGTATTCTTGTGCTCAACTTTCGTTACGAATAAAGATATTAATCCTTTCTGAATTACTATATCCTAGAACTTCTTAACTAGTTGGCCACTCTAAGGTCTTCTATCCCTTAGACTCCCTTGCTGATACCAGATGGGAACTAATCTATTTCAAACTATTTTTCAAGTTATAGGATGCCAAATCCACAAGGAAGAATTTTAACTCACTTACCACTCAATGTCCCTTAAGTGTGTGGAGTTGTTGAGAATGTGTAGGTGAGTCTTTTGGGTAAACCGCTATTTCAGGTTCCGATTTAAAACAAACCACTGTTTCAGGTTTAGATTTGAAATAAACCACTATTTCCGGTTTAGAGTTAAAATAGAACTTGTTTTTATTTGCCTTTACAAAATCCTAACAATTCCTTCGTATTTAAAGATCTCTTTTAGTTGATCAGACCTCAAGAGCTCTCTTTAACGATTCTTCTTCTGCCCTGATAGCTGGTGGCTGTTCTTATTCTTCGGTCTTCCAGCTCCTTCCCATGGACCGATGAGCTGACTCGAATCGGATCTAAGAATAAACTCGAACCGAATGCTCTAAGGTTGTCAGTTCTCGGAGTTCTGATTTTGCCACTGGCGATTCGAGGCTTTAAATTTGCCTCTCCAGCACATTTCAGCCACAAAGCATTGTCTCATAATTTCCCTTATGGATATGTCACATTTCAAAAAACCTCGCTGTCCTGCACCTGGCGCAAGGCTGCGATACATTTTAAAACCACTCGTCTCCTTTTTCCCAAAATATACACATCCTGTTCAAGATTGCCACATTGGCAAAACACCATGGGCGTCATTCTCCGACCCCCCGCCGGGTCGGAGAATGGCCGTTGGCCGCCGTGAATCCCGCCCCCGCCGAAGTCTCCGCTCCCGGAGATTGGGCAGGGGCGGGAATCCAGCCGCGCCGGTTGGCGGGACCCCCCGCTGGATTCTCCGGCCCGGATGGGCCGAAGTCCCGCCCAGGAATTGCCTGTCCCGCCGACGTAAATCAAACCTGGTATTTACCGGCGGGACCAGGCGGCGTGGGCGGGCTCCGGGGTCCTGGGGGGGGCGCGGGGCGATCTGACCCCGGGGGGTGCCCCACGGTGGCCTGGCCCGCGATCGGGGCCCACCGATCCGCGGGCGGGCCTGTGCCGTGGGGGCACTCTTTCCCTTCCGCCTCCGCTACGGCCTCCACCATGGCGGAGGCGGAAGAGACTCCCCCCACTGCGCATGCGCGGGAAGCTTTCAGCGGCCGCTGACGCTCCCGCGCATGCGCGGGGAAACTGACAGCGGCTGCTGACTCTCCCGCGCATGCGCCGCATTTCCGCGCCAGCTGGCGGGGCAACAAACGCCATTTCCGCCAGCTGGCGGGGCGGAAATCCCTCCGGCGTCGGCCTAGCCCCTCAATGTTGGGGCTAGGCCGCCAAAGATGCGGAGACTTCCGCACCTTTGGGCCGGCGCGATGCCAGTCTGATTGGCGCCGGCTTTGGCGCCAGTCGGCGGGCATCCCGCCGTTGGGGGAGAATTTCGCCCCATTTGTTCCCTTTTTCTCAGAAACTAATTTACAGCTAATCCTGTCCACTTAGAATACCAGCAGTTTTCTTTTTAATAACTGTTTTAGTGAGGTAATTTAACAGCAACAAAATCAACAATATGCATAACAAGGAAAATATAAACATAGTGCAAATTCCACCTCCCTCTCCCACCGGTCTTGCTATTACTTATCCCCCTCACCTATGCTAACCTAACCCCCCCCCCCCCGCCTTTTCTGCTGGCTATTAGTTCTCTGCGAGGATGTCGACGAATGGTTGCCACCTCCAGGCGAATCACAACAGAGACCCTCTGAAGGCAAACTTAATTTTCTCCAACAGAGGAAGCTCGCCATGTCCGATAGCCAGGTCTCCGATTTCGGGGGATTTGAGTCCCTTCATGCCAGCAATATACGCCTCCGGACTACCCGGGAAGCAAAGGCCAGAACGTCTGCCTCTTTCTCCTCCTGGTTTCCCGGGTCCTACGATACCCCCAAAATCGCCACCTCTGGACTCATTGCCACCCTCCCATTTAATACTGTGGACATGGCGTCAGCAAACACCTGCCAAAATCCCCTCAGCGTTGGACATGCCCAGAACATATGGACATGATTCGCTGGCCCCCCACACACTTCGCACGCCAATCCTCCACCCCAAAGAATCTGCTCATCCGGGCCACTGTCATGTGAGCCCGGTGAACAACCTTAAATTGGATCAGGCTGAGCCTGGCACGTGTTGCAGTAGCATTGACCCTTCCTAATGCGTCCGCCCAGAGGCCCTCCTCCCACTTTTGCTTCAGCTCCTTGGTCTGCATCTCCTCCGAACCCATAAGCTCTTTATATATGTCCGAGACGCTCCTCCTATCCATTTTGCTATTATTCCGACCAAAATGGATAACCTCACATTTGTCAACATTGCATTCCATCTGCCATCAAGGGACTTATGGTTAGGTTTTAGGGTGTGGATAGGTGATGTAAAGGTTGTTGTTGTAATTTAGGGTTAGTGTCTGAATAAGTGTACCCCTCAAGGGACTTAGGGCTAGGTTTTAGGGTGTGGATAGGTGATGTCAAGGTGGTTGTTGTAATTTAGGGTGTTGGATAGGTGATGTATAAGTTGTTGTTGTATTGGGGTTAGGGTTTGCGTATGTCATATAACATACATATGAACATATATTCTGGTGTTATGAAAAGATCATAATTTATCTTGTTTTTGTTCCCCGTCTCCTACCTGGGGCTACACTTTCAAGCGACCAGGTTTTTTTTTTGGGGGGTGTGGTTTAGGGATAGATTTGTGTTTACTATACCCTAGTTAGGGTTAAGATTAGGGACAGAGTTCGGGTTAAGATAAGGGTGAGGCCCAAAAGTCCAAGGTGTTAGGGTGGGGATCAAGGACAGGGTCCCGGGTCAGGGTTTAAGGTTAAGGTCTAGACTCGAGGTCATGGTATGATGAAAGACTGAATAAGTGTTGTTATCAAGGGAATATGTATTCATGTTTGAAAATTCTGTTCATTTTTCATTTAGACCTTTTGGGGACTTTGTTCTAAGATTTAGAATCCAATGTCTTTCATGTCTTTTTCTTTGTGGAGTTGACCATTTGCCATTTGCTTCGAAGCCTATAATTTGTAATGCATCAAGGCCATGCTCTATAAAATGTATGTTAATTAATTTATGTCTTTTCTGAGTACAGATCTCACTGCAATGTCCCGTCAGTCTGGTTTGTAAGGTGTTACCTGTTTCGCCGATGTGCAAAATGTCACACCTTTTAAATCGTATAGCATAGACCAAATTTTTATGTTGGCATGTTATTTTTTGTTTTATTGAGGTACTTTTCCTACTCTGGGATTGTGAATTATAGATGTGATTTTTAAATATTTACAGCTTGTGCAGTTGGTACGTCCACAATTGTAGGTCTTTTCCAAGGGTAGTTTGCTCTTGACCTAAAGGTCTTTTAGGTTCTTGCTTCTCTTGTCGGCAGAGACTATATCCCAATGGGCTAATGGAACAATGTCCTGTTTAAATTTCTCAAAATGTTTTTTGATGAGTTTATTTATTTGTGTTGTTTATTACAAAAGGTATTTTTGAGGACAAAGTTTTATTGCTGGAGGGGTTATGTAATTCTGCTAGAAAGTTTGACTTAATATATCTAAGAAATCTTTTTGTGTATCCTCTATGTTGTAAAGCTGTAAATAAAGTATGTACTGCAGTCTCAAAATCTGAGTTTTCTGAGCAAATGCAGTGGAACCTTGTCAATTGCGATTTAATGGGGACCCTAAAAACTTGTTTCAAGTGATGGTGGTTAGTGTGCAGAAGTGCATGACTGTCCGTTTAAAGAAAACTTTAATTTGTATTCACCATTTGCCTTTCTGACTTTATATACAATGGTGTCCAAAAAATCTATTGGGCGCAATTCTCTTCCCTCCCCCCCCCCCCCCCCCCCCCCCCAATGCCGGGTGGGAGAATCGTCGGGGCGCCGTGCGAATCGCGCTGCGCCTCCCCGACCCCCGCGTGCAATTCTCCCCCCCCCCCCCCCAAAACCAGCTCCGCGCGAATCGCGCCGGGCCGCTCGGAGAATCCCCGCAAACGGCGAGCGGCGATTCTCTGGCCCGGATGAGCGACATGACAGGTTCCCGCCGGCGCCATCCACCCCTGGTCGCTGCCGGCGGGGGCTCTGCGTGAACGCTGGGGGGGCGGCCTGTGTGGGGGGGGGGGGGGAGGGGGCTACCTCACCGGGGGGGGGGGGGGGGCCTCCAATGGGGTCTGGCCTGCGATCGCGGCTCACCGATCGGTGGGTCGGCCTCCCCCCCCCCCCCCCGGGGCGTACCTCCTTCCGCGCACGGCCCCAGAATGCCGGCACCATGTTGGCGAGGGGCCGGCGCACGTAACAAGTTGCCCGCGCATGCGCAGGATGGCGCGGTAAGGAGGCTGGAGCGGCGTGAACCGCACCAGTGACGTGCTGGCCCCCACATAGGTTGTGCCCGGGCCCTGTTCGTGCCGTCGTGAAATACTTAGTCCCGGGAGCGGAGAATCCCGCCCATTGTGTGTTCATGTGTAATGACTTTAATTTTAATAGATGGTTGATGTTTGTTAATGATATGTACAATTTGGTCAAACTCAATTGTGTGTGTGTCCAAACACCCCATATATCATCTAGATATCCGTAGTGGCATAATGGTGTCTTGGGGCACTTTTTGAAGACAGTTTCTTCCCATTCGGCCATGTAGATATTGGCATCGGCCGGTGCAAATTTTTTGCCCATTGCTGTACCCTTAATCTGTAGATAATGTTCATTATTAAATTGAAAGTCATTTCTCGTCAGTCCTAAGTGTAATAGTTGAACAAGGATTGCATCCGGTCCATCAGGTTGCCAATATTTCTTGAAAATATTTCTCACCGCCTCAATTCCTCTATCCGTCTCAATGTTGGTGTAGAGGTTATCGACATCCATGGTGAATAGCATATTGTTAGAAGTGATTGTTAGGGATCGTAGGGATCTAGCAATTTCAATTAAATGATATGTGTCTTTAATGTAACTCGGATGTTTTGGGGCTAAGGGGTTTAAAAATGAGTCAAATGAATTCTGCGGTCCTATAGGACTCGCTCCCACAGTCTGAAACTATGGGTCTACCTGGGGGAATTTTATGTGGTGTAGTCCATGTTTCCGGATTTTTATGTATTTTTGGGAGGAGGTCAAATATTTGTGGTAAAGGTTGAAATTGTTTAAAATAGTCCATTTGTTTCTCAGTAATACAGTGTAAATTGTATAATTGTACTAACAGGTCTGTGATCTGCTCGTATGTTTGGTGGTTTATTGGTGCTGGTAATTTAGTATAATGTTCAGTGTTGTTGAGTTGCCGATAAGCTTCAAAAAGGTATTGTTGCCGATCCATAATAACAATATTATTCCCTTTGTCTGCTAGTTTTATAATGATATCTGAATTAGATTTAAGCTGCATGATTGCTTGCCTCTCTATTCTTGTTAAGTTTTGTTTATCTTTTACTTGTTTGATCTTTGTAATGTCTGAGTTAATTTTTTTGATAAAACTTTGCATTTTGGGGTCTATTTTCTGTTCTGGTGGGTTCCAATCCGATTGGGGTAGGAAGGGTTGTTCATCTTCTGATGTTGAGTATTCAAAGAAACTCAGAATTTTAATTCTTCTGTAAAATCTTTCAAGGTCTATTTGAATTTGTGTATTGTCTGGCTTTTGTACTGGGACGAAGATTAACTCTTCATTTAAAATCTTTTCTTGTATGGTGGTGAGTTTGAATGTGTTTGATATGTTAACTATTGTATTGTCGAGATTAAGTGGTTTTTTTTGCAGGCTTGTTTTGGAATTGTGTAAATAGAACAAAGAATAAAGAAAAGTACAGCACAGGAACAGGCCCTTCGGCCCTCCAAGCCCGTGCCGACCATGCTACCTGACTAAACTACAATCTTCTACCCTTCCTGGGTCTGTATCCCTCTATTCCCATCATATTCATGTATTTGTCAAGATGCCCCTTAAATGTCACTATCGTCCCTGCTTCCACCACCTCCTCCGGCAGCGAGTTCCAGGCACCCACTACCCTCTGTGTAAAAATACTTGCCTCGTACATCTCCTCTAAACCTTGCCCCTCACACCTTAAACCTATGTCCCCCTAGTAATTGACCCCTCTATCCTGGGGAAAAGCCTCTGACTATCCACTCTGTCTCTGCCGCTCATAATTTTGTATACCTCTATCAGGTCTCCCCTCAACCTCTGTCGTTCCTGTGAGAACAAACCGAGTTTATTCAACCGCTCCTCATAGCTAATGCCCTCCATACCAGGCAACATCCTGGTAAATCTCTTCTGCACCCTCGCTAAAGCCTCCACATCCTTCCGATAGTGTGGCGACCAGAATTGAACGCTATACTCCAAGTGTGGCCTAACTCAGGTTCTATACAGCTGCAACATGACTTGCCAATTCTTATACTCAATGCCCCGGCCAATGAAGGCAAGTATGCTGTACGCCTTCTTGACTACCTTCTCCACCTGTGTTGCCCCTTTCAGTGACCTGTGGACCTGTATACCTAGATCTCTCTGACTTTCAATACTCTTGAGGGTTCTGCCATTCACTGTATATTCCCTACCTGCATTAGACCTTCCAAAATGCAATACCTCATCCAAATGAGTCATCCAGTTATTTAGCACAGCAGTGGCTGTTTCATCCGTCCAATAGATGTTGTCTGATTGTACTTGGAAGGATTTGTTTGAAATTGCTGGGATGAACAATGTTGGTTAATGTATTGATTTAAGGCCATGATTGTTTTTATCTGTTTTTGTGGGAGACTCTTACTGTAATTGAGTTCAATAATAAAGATTTCAGCTTTGGGGAATTTTTGTTTTGTTGTATTTAATAAAATTTCGAGTTTAATCGCGATGGAATGTTTTTGTGTGCGATTATTAATGCCAATTGATAATATTACTTTTTGTATTTCCGAATGGGGTTGTAATTTATTTAAAATGGTCGTAATATGAGAAAATTTTGCTCCAGGAAAACAAGTCGAATTGAATACTTGGATCTGGGCAATGTTTAATTTTCGTAATGTTAGAATCTCCTATAATTAATACAGATTTTTGTGGCAAAAATGACCAATCTTTATTCTTGTCATTTGTGTGAGGATGTTATGTCATTGCAATTGTAGTTATATTTTGTATCATGGTGAGTGTTGTGTCAGGCGAAGACGAGTGCACCTGTAATGACTGGGACGACCTCTATCTACTTCTGGGCTCCCAGCTATGTAGGACCAGGTAAGTGCTTGGATTGGGGCTTTTAAAAGACCCAAATGGCTAGAACAAGTCGGTGTAGGTGATGGGGGTGAAATTATGTGATCGGTAGTTAAATTCTTAGGAGTGCTTGGCACCGGCACTGTGTGTATTGGTATTTTCTGCTTTATCTGTAATGTTGTCAGTGTATCATTACATGTCGTGTATTTTGAGATGTCTGTATGTTTGGAAAGTGGTCCATCAATTTGTCGATTGTCATGTTGCTGTGTTGCGGAAGAAGTTTTTGTTTTTAATTCTTCCAATGTTAAGTCTTTTTGTAAATTAAAGATGTACTCTTTTGTTTTTTGGATTGTTTTAGTTCTGAATTTATTCTGCAACTTCCTTTTGTGCCATTGCACAGCTTTTGAAAAGCTTCCTCGTATCTATTTGTATTAATAATTTTTTGTAATTTATTAAATGTTTTTTGGTTTGTTTTATAGTGTTCAATTATTAAAACATTTACCCAATTGTTTGCATTGATTGTTAATCTGTTCGCTGTTGCGATAGTTAAACCTGCTGGTTTGATTGAGTCTATTCGTGACTTTGATAATTCTTCAATGTGTGTAGGGGTGTCCGACTCGAGAATAGATAACTGGTGCACCATTTGTAACATCTTTAAAATTAACTTCACTGTTGGGGTAAATGTATCTGTCTGGATAGAGAGGGGATTCGTTTTGCTGTTGTTCATTTTTAGTTTGTGATGTCAGCAACGTCAAGGTACCTTTAAAAATTGTCAATTGAAATATTTAAATCAGAAATACATATAATCAGGAATATTGAAATAAATGGCAGTTAAGGATTTTAGACAATTTTTAATATATTTCAGAAAAAGTAATTTGTTTTGTTAACATTTTCACTAAATTGTCAGTAAGAACTCATATTCATTTACAGGAACAAAATGTAATATAAATACATCTACATATTCTTGTTCCCCATTTTTTACCTCGGGCTACTATGTCAAGTAGCTAGGTTTTCTTCCATTGGGGGATGATTTCTATTTACTGTTACTTAATTAAGATTGCCATATAAAACGGTTGTTTTTACCAATGGTTACTGCAGTATATTCCTATACTTGTGTATAATATTGTTACTTTAAAGAACACTATGTCCCATGGAAAGTAGAAGGGGATTGGGGGTTAGTTTAAGGGTCAGATTAGGGTTAAAAAATAAATTATTTGTTTTTGAGTTGGTTTTTGGGTTGTATGTTAATTAATTTAAATATATTTTAACCAATTATTAAGGATAGCTGTGGCAGTGTCATCTGTCCAGGTTACCTTGTTATGTGACACATTAAAAACTTTGTTTGATGAGGTACCATCAATTCACTACAAGACGATGAGAACGAGTGAACATAGGCTTTATTATCCAAGAACTTGCCTGCCTGCGACTGCTGTAACAATGACTGCCGCCCACAGGTGGCAGGCCTATATACTGCCCTGTGGGGGGCGGAGCCCACCAGGGTTCCAGTACAATACATGGAAGGAGATCATATTACCATTCCCTGGCCATAGGCCACAATGCTATACAGACAACTTATATTATTGTGAATACATTCACCACATTGACCCCTTGTTAAAAATGAAGTCCAGCAGGGGTGAAGTGGGGTCATCGTACGTTCAGTCTGTCTGGAGGCGGGATTGTTCTTTTGGACCTCCTCAGCTCTGGCGGTGCGGCGGGTACGGGCGTTGTAGTTGTTGACTCCGAGAGCATGTTGTCTGGAGCTTTGGTCCGGCATGTCGGCGACGGTTGAGGGGTGGGGGTAGGCAGGGTGGTGGTGGATGGCGGCAATGTAGGCGCGGGACAGTACAGGAGCCCCAGAGGGGCGTTAGGGATTCGCGGTGGGGAGGGGGGGGGGTGTTGACATGGGAACCATCGAGCGCCAGGTCCCGGAGGGAGACCGTATCTTGCCGTCCGTCTTCGTGTGCGGCATAGACATATTGGGGGTTGGCGTGCAACAGCTGGACCCTCTCGATCAGGGGGTCGGTCTTATGGCTCGTCGTATGCTTCCGGAGAAGGACAGGTCCCAGAGTTGTCGGCCAGGATGGAAGTGAGACCCCGGAGATGGACTTCCTAGGGAAGACAAACAAACGGTCGTGAGGGGTCTCGTTCGTGGCTGTGCAGAGGAGCGATCTAATGGAGTGGAGCGCATCGGGGAGGACCTCCTGCCAGTGGGGAATCTGGAGACTTCTAGACCGAAGGGCAAGAAGAACAGCCTTCCATACTGTTGCGTTCTCCCTTTCCACCTGCCCGTTTCCCTGCGGGTTGTAGCTCGTAGTCCTGCTCGAGGGGATGCCCTTACTGAGCAGGTACTGACGCAGCTCATCACTCATGAAAGAGGTGCCCGGGTCACTGTGGACGTATGCAGGTAAACCGAACAAGGTGAAAATGCTGTGCAGTGCCTTTATAACAGCGGCCGAGGTCATGTTGGGACATGGGATAGCGAAGGGGAAGCGGGAGTACTCGTCAATGATGGTCAAGAAGTATATATTGCGGTTGGTGGAAGGGAGGGGCCCTTTGAAGTCGATACTGAGGCGCTCAAAGGGTTGGGAGGCCTTTACCAGGTGGGCCTGTCTGGCCGGTAGAAGTGCGTTTGCACTCTGCGCAGACTTGGCAATCCCTGGTCATGGCCCTGACCTCCTCGGAGGAGTAGGGCAGATTGCGGGACTTAATAAAGTGAATAAGCCGAGTGACCCCCGGGTGACAGAGGTCATTGTGGATAGCCTGAAGTCGGTCATCTTGCGCACTGGCGCATGTGCGGCGGGACAGGGCATCTGAGGGCTCGTTGAGCTCCCCAGGACGATACTTGATATCGTAAGTATAGGTGGAGAGTTCGATCCTCCACCTCAAGATTTTGTCGTTTTTAATTTTGCTCCGTTGTGCATTGTCGAACATAAAGGCTACCCACCGTTGGTCGGTGACGAGGGTGAACCTCCTACCGGCTAGGTACTGCCTCCAATGCCGCACAGCGTCCACAATGGCTTGCGCTTCCTTCTCGACAGAGGAGTGTCGAATCTCGGACGCATGGAGGGTTCTAGAAAAGAAGACTACTGGCCTGCCCGCCTGGTTGAGGGTGGCGGCCAGGGCGACGCCTGACGCACCGCTCCCTACCTGGAAGGGGACGGACTCGTGCATCGCGGCCTTAGTGATATCGGCCTTGATGCGGCTGAAGGCCGAGCGGGCTTCAGCCGTCAGGGGGAATATAGTGTCTTTGATAAGTGGGCGGGCTTTGTCCGCATAGTTGGGGACCCACTGTGCTTAATAGGAGAATAGCCCCAGGCAGCGTTTGAGGGCCTTGTGGCTGTGGGGAAGGGGAAGTTCCATGAGGGGGCACATGTGGTCAGGGTCGGGCCCTAGGACCCCGTTTTCCACGACATAGTCGAGGATGGCTAGCCTTGTTATATGTGAGGTTGAGGGATTGGGTGGTCTGGAGGAACCTCTGAAGGTTGGCGTCATTGGTCCTGCTGATCATGGCTGCAGATGGTAACATTGTCCAAGTACGGGTGTGCAGCCCACAGGCGTACTGGTCCACCATTCAGTCCATCGTTCTCTGGAAGACCGAGACCCCATTAGTGACGCCGAAAGAGACCCTGAGGAAGTGGAAGAGTCAGCCGGCTGCTTCAAAAGCAGTGTAGTGGCGATCTTCCGGGTGGATCGGGAGCGGGTGGTAGGCAGACTTCAGATCTACCATGGAGAACACCTGGTACTGTGCGATCTGGTTGACCATCTCCGCTATGTGGGGGAGGGGGGACGCATCAAGTTGCGTGAACCGGTTTATGGTCTGGCTGTAGTCCACAACCATCCGATTCTTTTCCCGGGTCCTGACAACTACCACTTGTGCTCTCCAGGGGCTGTTGCTGGCCTCGATGACCCCCTCCCTCGAGTCGCTGGACCTCCGACTTGATAAAAACCATGTCTTGTGCACTGTACCGCCTGCTCCTGGTGGCGACGGGCTTACAGTCGGGGCTGAGGTTCGCAAAGAGTGAAGCGGGGGTGACCTTAAGGGTCGCAAAGCTACATACAGTGAGAGGGGGTAGGAGTCCGCCGAACTTTAGGGTCAAGCTTCGGTGACTGCATTGGAAGCCGTGTCCAAGCAGTGGGGGGGGGGGGCTCAGAGGTGAGGGAGGACACACAGTTTAAAATGGGAGTACTCAGCGCCCGGTATCGTGAGGTTCACGACACAGTACCCCCGGATCTGTCCCGAACAGGATCCGGAGGCAAGGGAGATTGTCTGGGACGCGGGGTAGATGTGGAGGGAGCAGCGCCTTACTGTGTCGGGATGGACGAAGCTCTCTGTATTCTCGGAGTCGATAAGACAGGGGGGCTCGCGCCCATTGACCCAGATGGCCATCATCGAATTCTTCAGATGTTTTGGCCGTGACTTGGTTGAGGGTCACTGCGCCGAGCTGCAGGTAGTCTGCGTAGTCGGAGGTATCGGGGTCACAAGATGGCGGCCCCCACGAGTCGCACGTGTCGGGCTGAGTTAAAGATGGCGATCAAGATGGTCACCCCATCGGTCGCACGTGTCTGTTGGTGTTGAATATGGCCGCCCCCATGGGTCGCACGTGTCGGGCTGAGTTAAAGATGGCGCCCCCCACGAGCTGCACGAGGCGGATGACGCATCTGAAGGGGATGGTATCCGTAGTCACGCAGCCACTTTGTGGAGTCTGTGAGTCCGTGGATCGGGCCTGGTAAGCTTTTGACTTCGGGGCTTTGGATCGGGCCAGACAGACTCTAGCAAAATGTCCCTTTTTGCTGCATGTCGCGCTGCGGGCTGGGCAATGCTGCCGGGGGTGTTGGCCCTGAATGCAGAAGTAGCAAGACGGTCCCCCGGGCTGAACGGGCAGCCGCGCGGCAGAAACCTGGGATGTAGTCTGGTCTTGTGAAGGCCCTGTCTGTGGTGCCCACGAGGGGTTTTACCGTGTCCTGTAGATCAGTGGCCCCGTTTTCCAGCAGTTGCTGCCGAACGTAGTTAGACCGGACCCCAGCCGCGGAGGCGTCCCGGATCATCAGCTTCATGTGCCCATCGGCCTTCACATCCCTGTAGTTGCAGTTGCAGGCGAGTAGTGTCAGGTTCTCTAGATACTCATCCTGCGATTCCCCGGAGCGTTGATGGCGGGAAGTGAGGAGGAGCCGCGCGAACACTTCGCTCACGGGCTTCACAAACTGTCTCTTTAGAATCGCGACCGTTGCTTTGTAGGTTACTGCGTCCTCAATCATACCCGAGATTCGGTGGCTCACCCGGGCGTGGAGCAGGCGCAGCTTGAGGGCGTCGGAGGGAAGCGTTTCAGAGGAGTCGAGGTAGGCCTCAAAACAGCGGAGCCAGTGGGTGAAGATTTCCTTAGCTTCTGCTGCTCGTGCGCGAGTTCTAGTTTATCAGGCTTCAGAGCGGCTTCCATCATGATGTCTTTGGATAATAAATTGATGTACCATCAATTCACTACAAGATGATGAGAACGAGTGAACATAGGCTTTATTATCCAAGAACTTGCCTGCCTGTGACTGCTGTAACAATGAGTGCCGCCCACAGGCGGCAGGTCTATATACTGCCCCGGGGGGGGGGGGGGCGGAGCCCACCAGGGTTCCGGTACAATACATGGAAGGGGATCATATTACCATTCCCTAGCCATAGGCCACAGTACTATACAGAAAACTTATTATGGTGAATATTTTCACCACATTTGATATACGTGGGATAAAACATTTTTTTCTAATAAATTCACTTAGGGTGATAATTGTCTGTATTTGTTTTTTTGGAAGACTCTGGCTATAATTAATTTCCGTGATAAAGATTTTAGTTTCGGGGAATTTTTGTGTGGCTACTTTTGAAAGAATTTGTAATTGTTTGATTGCAGTGGTAGCTCTCTGCGTACGGTTAAAAATGCCAATTGAAAATATAATTGTGTTTACTATGGGATGGAATTTTAATTTATTTAGAATGGAAGTAATGTGGATGAATTTAGCTCGGGGAAAGCTGTCAAATTAAATGTTAGGGATTGGACAACTCTTATTTGTGGACAGATTGGAGTCTCCTATGATTAGAATGGATTTTTTGGGACTAAGCCATTTTTTATTTTTGTAATATGTATGGGGGTGTTGCGATGTGATATGTGTGGTTGTGTTATTTGTGGTAGTGGGCGTTTTGTTGTGCTCTTGACATAGCATAAGCAGCTTCCTTGATGTGCACTCTGACAAAGGAAGGTTCAGACTTGGAGATAGCTTTAACATGTTTATTAAACTATTGACAATTCTCCTACTTGGATTCGACTCTACTGTTAATCCTTCTATAGCTACTCAGACTGATGAACCAGTCTGCTACAATCCACATGGTGGGTGTGGTGTTCAATCAACCCTGTGTCTGTACTCACTGAGTGTCTCCACTGGAAAGAGGAAGATCATGTGTGCTGTGTCCTTTTATATGGATGGTGTAATGCCCCCCTGTGATAGTGTCACCTCTGTGTGTATCTTGAATGCCCATTGGTTGTGTCCTGTCTTACTGACCTATTGGTTGAATGTCTGTGTGTCACGTCTCTTGTGCTCCCTCTAGTGTCTATCTAGTCTACGTGTATTTACATTAACCCCGTGTGCATTTACAGTGATTCATATCACCACAGTGGGTAAGTTCTTTTTTGGTGTTTGTATAGCATTGGTTTTCTTTTCAATTGAGCTATCAATTGTGTCGATCCATGATTGTGCCTGGACCGGAGCTGTTAATGGGTTGAGATAATCGGGGTTGAGATATGCGGTACAAGTTGGAACTACTGGTGAGGGTGAAATCCTGTTGTTGTGACCAGGCATTGTATGTTGCAAATCTGAATCCATGTCCTGTGTCTTCGGTGTATCAATGATGTCAGTATCCTTGGGTGATAGGTTTATGTTTGAGTTGAAAATGAAGTTTTGGGTTTTTTTGAATTATATCGAAATTAGCATTTTCCTTGAAG
Organism: Scyliorhinus torazame; assembly: GCF_047496885.1. Taxonomy (NCBI): domain Eukaryota; kingdom Metazoa; phylum Chordata; class Chondrichthyes; order Carcharhiniformes; family Scyliorhinidae; genus Scyliorhinus; species Scyliorhinus torazame. Next base: position 93,592,029 of record NC_092711.1, read on the forward strand.
TTTTTTTTTACCATCTTTTTGCTGTGCAGAATGCTTCTTGTGATCTATCCTTATTATCAATTTTTTCTAATTTATTAAGTAGTATTTTTAAATTTGTTATATCATGGTCCATTAGAATTATTTGAGTATTTTGGGCCCAATTGTTTGCATTAGTAATCAATTTTGTACTTATTTCAGGGGTGACTCCTATGGGTCGGATTGAATTAATTAATGTTTTTGACAATTTTTTGATACTTTTGGGGATATCGCCTTCTATTAGAATCATAGAATCATAGAAGTTTACAGCATGGAAACAGGCCCTTCGGCCCAACCAGTCCATGCCGCCCAGTTTTTACCATTAAGCTAGTCCCAGTTGCCCGCACTTGGCCCATAACCCTCTATACCCATCTTACACATGTAACTATCTAAATGTTTTTTAAAAGACACAATTGTACCCCCTTCTACTACTACCTCTGGCAGCCCATTCCAGACACTCACTACCCTCTGAGTGAAGAAATTGCCCCTCTGGGCCCTTCTGAATCTCTCCCCTCTCACGTTAAACCTATGCCCTCTAGTTTTAGACTCCCCTACCTTTGGGAAAAGATGTTGACTATCTACTTTATCTATGCCCCTCATTATTTTATAGACCTCTATAAGATCACCCCTAAGCCTCCTACGCTCCAAGGAAAAAAGTCCCAGTCTATCCAGCCTCTCCTTATAACTCAAACCATCAAGTCCCGGCAACATCCTAGTAAATCTTTTCTGCACTCTTTGCAGTTTAATAATATCCTTCCTATAATAGGGTGACCAGAACTGCACACAGTATTCCAAGTGTGGCCGTACCAATGTCTTGTACAACTTCAACAAGACGTCCCAACTCCTGTATTCAATGTTCTGACCAATGAAACCAAGCATGCCGAATGCCTTCTTCACCACCCTGTCCATCTGCGACTCCACCTTCAAGGAGCTATGAACCTGTACTCCTAGATCTCTTTGTTCTATAACTCTCCCCAACGCCCTACCATTAACTGAGTAGGTCCTGGCCTGATTCGATCTGCCAAAATGCATCACCTCACATTTATCTAAATTAAACTCCATCTGCCATTCGTCGGCCCACTGGCCTAATTGATCAAGATAATTGTAAGATGATGCATAGATTGTAGCATTTTATATATAATTTTGGTTGTTGAACCAATATTTTCTTGAGTAGGAAGAATGGTGGTTTTCATCCTTAGAAGGAAACAGAAAAAATTAATTTCTCATAAAATGTTAAATGTTTTCTGTGAGTAATATTAATTTCCTATTAAAAAATTATGAAAAAAACGAGAATGAATGCAATCCAAACTCAACCATTATTAAAAAATATATATATCAATATTAATTCAATTATTATTACACTTTAAGCTATTTTAATGTGATAAAGATAGAGAGCCTGAGATCAATCAGATGTGAGACTAAAGGAACTTTAAGAAACAAATTAATAAATATAAGATAATCAAATAGGAGTTTTTCTCTAACAAATTGCGATGTACCTGGAAAGTGGTCCTGTTGAAATTTTGGATCAGATGGTAGTCTAATACTCGACTGTCTCGCGGAAGGAATCGGTTTTTGATTTTGACTTTATTTTTATTTTTAGTAAAAATATTTGAATTGAAAAATGCTACCTGAAGAGTTGTCCTGTTGAAATTTTGAATCGGAAGGTAGACTAACCCTCGATTGTTTAGCGATGGGAATCGTCCTTTGTAAATGTTCCAAGTTTTTTTTAACATTAAAAAACGACAGAATTTTAAAATGTGCTACCTGCATCAAAGTAGAGAGTACAGTTCTTTATGTGGGCTACTAAAACCTGTTTTTAGGCAAACTTTGGTCCCTACATGTTTCGCAGACAATACTGCTCCTCGGGACTGTTTTTCGTCCACCAAGAGCCTTCCTCTCACTAAGTGTGTAGCACCAATTTCCAAATTAAAAAAATCCTTAAAAAATCAAATTAGGTGGATAAATCTTACAACTATGAAAAAATATTCAATTATTGAAATGGATTTACCTCAAAAAAGTCAAAAATAGCTCAGCTGTTCTGAGAAATGCCTCAAATTGTGGAGAACTTGACAAAGCCAGTGGCCCTGGATTGTGTCTGGAACCTGCTGGCAAACTGCCAAACACCAGCTGCAGAAAACCGCTTGTTACAACTGTCTTTGCCAATGGTTACCGGAAAAACCTCCTATACTTGTGTGCCGTACTGCCACCCTGGAAAACTATGTATATCCCATGGAAAGTAAAAGGTTAAAAATTCAAAACAAAAAATTAAAATTTGAAAAAAAATTAGCATTAAGACATCTAAGCTGTAGACGTAGATTAAGTAAGGGGTTAAAATAAATTAGGATAAAGGTAGGAGTCATTGAGGTTTGGGATAAGGTCGGAACTACTAAAACCATCAGGGGACTGAGGGCTAGTCCCAGGGTTAAAAATAATTTAATTGTTGTTTGTTTTCGGGTTGTATGTTATTTTATCCAGTTGTTTAGGATTGCAATGGCAGTGTCACTTGTCCAATGTATGTTGTTAAGTGACACTTGAAAAGCTCATTCGGTATACTTGGGATGAACATTTTCCTCCTGATGAATTGATTTGGGCGACAATTGTCTCCATTTGTTTTTTGGGGCGACTCTGGCTGTAATTTAGTTCAGTGATGAAGAGTTTTGTTTTTGGGAATTTCTGTTTTGCTACTTTTAATAGTATTTGGAGTTGTTTAATCGCAGTAGTAGCTCTGTGTCCGGTTAAAAATACCATTTGAAAATATCCTGTGTATTTTGGGATAATGTTTTAGTTTATTTAAAATGGATATACTATGGATAAATGTGGCTCTAGGGAAACAGTCAAATTGGATGTTGGTGACTGGACAACTATTAATTTTGGAGAGATTGGAGTCACCTATGGCCAGTGTGGATTTTTTTTGAACTAATAACCATTTTTTATTTTCAATTGGGTGTCAGCTGTGTAGACCATGTTTGTGCCTGGGCCGGGGCTGCCAATCGGTTCATATCTGCGGTACAGATTGGTGCACCTGATGGTGGTGAAACTATGTGACTGTGACGAGTAATTGAATTCGAAGAATTAAATGAAGCCATCACATCCGGAATTAAATGTTTTGTTCGCCATTTTCAATGACGTTGATGAATTCTTAGGAATTATGTTTTTTGAGGTCTTATATTGAGGAATTGTGATGAAATCCTCAAAATCTGAACTACTCTGTTGGGTCACAGGAGAAGTCATGGAGTTGTGTTTGTCTCCTGAGGTGGTAGGTCCATTTTTGAATTGAAAATGTATGTTTTGTTTTTTTAAATTATTTTGGATTTGGAATTCTCTTCAAAGTTTATTTTATACCTTTTTTTGCTCTGGAGAATGCTTCTTGTAATTTGTCCCTATTGTCAATTTTTTCTAATTTATCGAGCAATATTTTTAAATTTGTTGTGTCGTGATCAATTAGAATCATTTTAGTGTTTTGGGCCCAATTGTTTGCATTAATAATTTTGTAATTATTTCAGTGGTCACCCCTATGGGTCGAATTGAATCAATTAATATCTTTGATAATTCTTTAATACTTTTAGGGGTTATCCACTTTGAGTGGTATTAGGTGATGCATGGCTTGTATCATTTTATAGATAATTTTGACTGTTGAGGAGAAAATGTTTTTTCGAGGAGAAAGTGGATTAATGCTGATATTCATCCTGAGGAGAAAACAGAAAAAATTTAATTCTTATATACGTTTAAAAGCTTTATATACGAGTTGTTTTATTTTTTAAAAAATATGAAGAAACAAGGAATGAATACCACATAAAAATCGAAGAATTATTAAATTTAAGAGAAAATAAAGTTTTTTCATAAAAAATTAACCCACTTACTGTTAAAATTTGAACTATTTCAATCAGACAAAGATAGAGAGGCCGAGATCAATCAGATATGAGACTGTAAAGGAACTGTTGAGTTACCTGCATGGTCGATAACACGTGTTACTCAATCCTTGGTTGATGGTGAGGTCCTCTGAATCTTGTTGAACAAGACTCAAACTCGTCCAGTAACAACAAAGATTTATTGAGTAACTATAACAATAAGTGCATGAGTTCTTTACCTTAACTTGGAAACTAGGGATAAGGTGAATAAGATTTAACAACAATAACGTAACTCCACTATCTAAACTATTCTGATATTACTCTGTTCACAGTACACTCAAGACAGAGAGAGCGAGAGACCCGGTGTTGCTGCGTTTTATACCCCTGTTGGTCCGGCCCTCTAGTGATCATGTGATGCTGCTATTTACCCATTAACCCCTTGTGTACATGCACCTACAGAGATCACTACATCCCCCTCTTTTTCGTGTGTTACAGATTTTCAGTATGGTGTATAGAAAATTGAACAGTCAACTGGGGACAGACAATACAAATAACACTGTGTACAGTATGTGATGGTCAATCAATCTTTAAAAAGTCCAATCTTAACGAAAAAAATGTGAGAGTCCAGACTGTATGAATTTGATCAGGTGGGTTGATTTCTTCTGTCGTTGAGGTGGCAGTGTTGATGTTGTCAATTCGTTGTGAACACCGTCAGTGTTTATGTGTGTATGTGAGCACATCACGAGATATCGGAATGGTCGAAGTAGTTTGTTGTCAGTACCAGACTTTCTTTTGTGCTTGCGGTATTGACTCCGTATGTCATCTTTTTTGCAAACTGGGTTGGTTGATTGCTGCGGCGCAGATACAAAATCACAAGATCTGTTGTCATGGAATGTAAAGTTTGTAGTCTTACTCCTGTTTTGAACAGTACTGGAACATTGTCACTTATGTGTGGAGTTGTGATATGATGTACAGGTCATTGTTTCATTGGTGTGGTTTGTGTGATTTCTGTCTCTGTTGATACCGCTGTTGGTATTGTTGTTGCGGTTTTGCTCACTGACTGTACCATTGAGAATTCGCGATCTTTTTGCCCTCGGTCTGGTTCAGTAAATATACTGAGTCGGAATTGCAGGTAAAATCAGTTACTTTATTTGCGCGGCTCGCCGGCGGACATCTGTCGAATCCACCAAAGTAAGTAAAAAAACGAACATGCTTCCACATATACATTGTTATCTTCTCAGTAAATTGAATGAGGTTTCATACATGCCCAAATAAGGTAACTTGGCAACTATAGGGTTCCCATAGGTTCTTCTTAACTTCCTTTTGTCTAACGGTCTTTTGCCAGTATCTGTCTTCAACAGAGCAACTCAGTGTCTACCCACCCTGCGTCATACATTCTCAGAATTCCACAGCTGCAGAACTGCACTTCTTTGCAAGCACTAGGCAGGAATCTTTGCAAAGTCCGACAACCTAGCTCCTCACTCCCCTCCAGCAAGAATCACTCCTGACTTGGCCTAATTACCCATCAAGCATTCGTGCCATGCCTGTCTGTTCATTTCCTCACCATGTTTATTATTTGAGTCATACTTAAAGGTGTTCGTGTCAGTAGCCAATTTTTCGATGAGCGTATCTGTACATGCGAGCTGAGCTCTGTCAGTCTCGCTGTAATCTTGCATACCTTGTCTGCCTAGTGTGATCACTTTGTCACTGTTTTTATCGACAGTGGGTAGACATTTAATGTCTTCTCGGTGGTGACATGAACTGGGTAGACTTTCATAGTCCGCTGCTGGCTGCTCATATAAGGCAGATAGACCGTCATAGTCTTCCTCGTTCACGGCTGTCGCTCCGCAGTCTTTGATTGCGTCCATTCTGGAGTCTGTCAATGAGCTCGCTATGGAGGCTGGTATCACTCCCTCAGTGGAGTCGACCTGTGCTCTCTGCGTGACGTCGCCTTCTTCTAGGATATTTGGCATGTGGCTGTCACCCACTGTATCGACGAGCTGCCATGTCGTCATGGTACTGGATTCCTCCACCATGAGATTCGTATTGAACTTGGCACCCATGTTGCTGTTGCAATGACCATTAGATCCAGAGAACTGATCCATGGCTGAGTGGCATTCGTCAGCGAGCAAATCATCGCTTCTTGTCGACGATGTGTCATGGTGCTCTATTCGTCCAATGAGGAACTCATCTCCTGAGTAATCATCGTCAATGAACAAATCTTTTGCTATGGATTTGTCATTGTGCTCTCTTTGGGTCTTGCAAACTGCATGTTCCAGGGTGTTGCGACAGTGAGCTTTAACTGTGAGTGGAGGCTCGGGCTTCATTCTGTCGTTGGGGAAAATATAAAATATATATATATTTTTTTTAAACTTTAAAACCCTTGTCGTTTACTCTCGGGCATTTCGGATGAGGTGTGGTGACGTAAGGTTCTTCAGTTGCTGCAACCATGTCAACAGCGTATGAGTCATCATAGGCTAGGTCATCATGTTCTGACAGGTAATCACTATATATTGGTTTGCGTTCCATAGATGCCACGTTCCTAACATCGCCGGGCCTTAGTTTTTGTACCGTGGAAGTCATCTATAGCACAGCTCGACATTTGAATGCATTGTGATTGTATCTTCCACACCTGAATTGAATTGAATTTGATTTATTGTCACGTGTACCGAGGTACAGTGAAAAGTATTTTTCTGCATACAGTCCAGACAGATAGGTCCATACACGGAGAAACATAGGACATACATACGACTGTTTGCCGAAAGCTGGACATTGCCCTTTTAAGTGGGCGCTTCCGCAGTTAGGACACGTCATGACGGTGTCCCGCCACGTTCGCGCAGCGTTGATATTGTGCTTCAGTGTTTTCGTGAGCAGAGCATTTTTGTATGGCCATTTCCAGAGTAAGGTTTTTGTGCTTCAGGAGAGATTTTCTGAGTCCATCATCAGAGATGCCACTGACAAGTTGGTCCCTGATGAGGGAGTCATGGAGGTTCTCATAATTACAGGATCGGGCCAACAGCTTTAAGCCAGTGACAAAACTGTTGAACGATTTTCCTGGTCTTTGTATACGCCTGGTGAATTTAAAGCGTTCAAATATCTCATTAACCTCCGATTTGCAGTGGATGTCGAATTTTCTTATAATTATGTCCCACTTATCCTTGTCCTTCCGCGTAGGTAAATGAATTATATATCTCCATGGCTGGTTTCCCTGCCGCAGCTAAGAGGTATGCTATTTTTTTGGAATCTGGCGCAGCGATCATGTCCTTAATTTCCAGAAACAGATTAAATTGTTGTAGGAAAATTTTCCAATTATACTAGAGATTACCAGAGGTTCTGAGGTGTTCTGGAGCTGGAAGTGACTCGATTTTTCCAGTTTGTGCCCGAGAGATCCGAGTGTAGCAATGCTTTCCTCGGCCGAATATCTTATCCAAATTTTTTTTTTCTCATCTCTTTTTTAATTGTCGAACCTAATCTAGCTAGTTTCTGTTTTTGTCGTTAAGGCCAACACTCCTTGGTACCATGTGGTGTTACCTGAGTGGTCGATAACATGTGTTACTCAATCCTTGGTTGATGGTGAGGTCCTCTGAATCTAGTTGAAGAAGACTCAAACTTGTCCAGTAACAACAAAGATTTATTGAGTAACTCTAACAATAAGTGCATGAGTTCTTTATCTTAACTTGGAAACTAGGGATAAGGTGAACAAGATTTAACAACAATAACTAAACTTAACTCCACTAACTATCTAAACTTTTCTGATATTACCCTGTCCACAGTACACCTGAGAGAGAGAGCAAGACACCCAGTGTGGCTGCTTTTTATACCCCTGTTGGTCCGATCCTCCAGTGATCATGTGGTGCTGCTAGTTACACATAAACCCCTTGTGTACATACACCTACAGAGATCACTGCATAGACTACTCCTATCAGTGACTTTTTCGCCTTACTATTCCTGATTTCCAGCCAAATGGATTCAACCTGATCCTCCATAACACCGATGTCATCCCTTACTGTTGCCTGGATGTCATCCTTAAATAACAGAGCTACACCACCTCCCTTACCATCCACTCTGTCCTTCCGAATAGTTTGATACCCTCGGATATTTAACTCCCAGTCGTGACCATCCTTTAACCATGTTTCAGTAATGGCCACTAAACCATAGTCATTCACGATGATTTGCGCCATCAACTCATTTACCTTATTCCGAACAGTATGAGCATTCAGGTTAAGTACACTACTGTTGGCTTTTTTACCTCTGTTTTGAATCTTAACACCTTGATCAGTAACCTCTCCTAAGTTATTTTTCCTCTTAACTTTTCTCCTAATTTTCCTTGTCGTTGAACCCATATCTTCATGTAACAATCTGCCGCATTGCTTTCCATTTATGTTTTTACTTCCTGTTTTATTGCTTTTAGTATTAAGGGCCTATTCACTGAGCTCCCCATAGTCACTGTACCTTGTACTGTCGCCCTTTTTGATTTTTGACGATGGCTTCTCTGCCTTACACTTTCCCCCTTACTGCCTTTTGTTTCTGTCCCTGTTTTACTACTTTCCGACGTCCTGCACCGGTTCCCATCCCCGCCCACGTTAGTTTAAGCACTCCCCAACCGCTCTAGCAAATAGCCCCCCCAAGGACATCAGTTCCAGTCCTGCCCAGGTGTAACCCTCCAGTTTGTACCACCTCCCCCAGAACCGGTCCCAATACCCAGGAATCTGAAACCCTCCCCCTGACACCATCCCTTCAGCCATGTATTCATCCTATATATCCTGTCATTTCTACTCTAACCAGCACATAGCACCGGTAGTAATCCTGAGATCACTACCTTCGAGGTCTGATTTCTTAACTTCCTTCCTACCTCCCTGTATTCTGCTTTTAGGACCTCATCCCTTTTTTAACCTTTTTTAACCTATGTCATTTGTACCAATGTGTACCACGACCACTGGCTGTTCACCCTTCCCCTCCAGAATGTCCTGGATCCACTCTGAGACATCCTTGACCCCAGCACCAGGGAGGCAACATACCATCCTGGAGTCTCATTTGCGGCCACAGAAACGCCCGTCTGTTCCCCATACAATCAAATCCCCTATAACTATTGCACTGTCACACTTATCACCCCTCCCCTCTGCAGCAGAACCAACTGTGGTGCCACGTGTTTGGCTGTTGTTTTCCCGAGAGGCCATTCCCCTCAACAGTATCCAAAGCAGTTCTGCAGGGAATGGCCACAGGAGATTTCTGCACTACCTGCCTCGATCTCTTGCTCTGTCTGGTGGTCACCCATTCCCTTCCTGCCTGGAGAGTCTGAGCCTGCGGTGTGACCACCTCTCTATACGTGCTATCCACGATGCTCTCCGACTCGCGGATGCTCCACAGTATCTCCAGCTGCCGCTCCAGCTCTGAAACTCGAGCTTCCAGGAGCTGTACCTGGAGACACTTCCTGCACACATGTTGACCCTGGGGACTGGAACTGTCCCCAGTCTGCCACATGGAGCAAGAGGAGCAGACCGTGCCTTGGAGCTGTCCTGCCATGATTTAGTCCTTTCAATTAAACTTTTGAAATTAAATTTTAGAAAGATGTTTTTGTGTCGGATGATATCCAATCTCCTTTTACTATTTGGATGTGGTCCAAATTCTAACAGCATTGGTTCAGTCTTTCGGAGGGTAAAAGAATCTCCCCCTGCTGCAAAAGCGTTAATCTTTCCTGTATTTAGGGGAAATAAATCAGCATAGTCTTGAGTAACACAGGTAAGTTCAGCGCCAGTATCAAAAAGAAAATCAATATTATATCCTCCCACTCTTAGTGAAAGATATAATCCATCCTTTTTCTGTTCAAGCAGTGCATGCAATGAAATACGAAAAGAATCACCAAGAGTGGGGTCCATTAGTTTTTTGAAGCTTCAAGCAGAGCACGTCTTTGTATTGCGGCTAAGCTGTTGAACATGTCAGTCATTTCATTGTCGTCATTGCGTGCATCCCTACGTGGGAACGGCTGGAGGGGCCTAGGTTCCCTGTACGTCTTGTTGGTACGCAACCCTGGGCGTGTCCTGTCTGTACGCATGACATGGCCGGCCACGGGGCAGAAACATATTGTATGAGTTATTGGACATTTCATAGGCGGATTGATACCAGAACTATTATTTCTTTAGTCGTCTTGTTTGTAACACGGTAGCATAATGGTTAGCACAATTGCTTCACAGTTCCAGGGTCCGAGGTTCGATTCCCGGCTTGGGTCACTGCCTGTGCGGAGTCTGCACGTTCTTCCCCTGTGTGCGTGGGTTTTCTCCGGGTGCTCCGGTTTCCTCCCACAGTCCAAAGATGTGCAGGTTAGGTGGATTGGACATGGTAAATTGCCCTTAGTGTCCAAAATTGGGGTTGCTGGGTTATGGGGATAGGGTGGAGGTGTGGGCTTGGGTAGGGTGCTCTTTCCAAGGGCCGGTGCAGACTCGATGGGCCAAATGGCCTCCTTCTGCACTGTAAATTCTGTGAAATCTAAAAAAATTCTATGTAACAACATGATTTCATCCAATATCCTGTTTTACCACAATAAAGACATTGTGAAGGTTTTCTGTATTCTTTTAATGGGGCAAGGGAACATGTGGAAGCCGATTCTTCTGGAGAGGTTGTATTTACGGCTGATAACCCTGCAGCAGCCACCACTGGAGCGGCAGCTGCCACAGGCTGAATTTGGCCAGCTGGAGGGGTATTGTTTGTCTGACTATGCATGCCGCAATCGATCGGAATATATCGGTCAACTGCTTCTCGACTGAAGCTCAATTACGTAGGATCAGATTTAAAGCGTTAGATATTTCGGCTTTTAAACCAGCTTTTAAAACATATGACCCAATTGGTGGGAAGACAGTGAATTAAAAGCCATTAGCAGAATTGGTGGACAGATGAGAAAGTTAAAATGTCATGTTTGGAACTTTCCTTCATAAAAATCCGGTCGTAATCAAAATAAAGTAATTAAAGTAAATGCAGTAGCAACATCAGGAATGTATCAGGGTAAGGTTTCGACCAGATTGGATCACTGAGTGAGCAAATGAGGAGGAGTTTGAGATTCTTTGAATCTCACTCAGGGGTGCAATGATAGAAGGAGGAGGCTTAACAGGCTTTAATTGTATGATGTACATCAATGGTAAGGAAAATAAACCAGTTCAAAAAGAAAAAGGAAAGAAATGGTGGCAAAAGAAATCCGGAAGTCCTGGAGAGGGCACTTCTGGAGTATCCAAACGAAGATAGAAAGTACAAATTAAAGAATAGGGCCCTCTCCACCCTTGACCTGTTCATTTGATTTTTCAGATGGAAAAAATAAATAACAGACAAACCAGTTCACAAGAAGGAAGAGAACTACAATCCAGAAAAGAATGTTTCAACAGTATTGGGGGGAAACTAATCATACAATTGGCTACATATTTGGGAGAATTAAATGACAGAGCCTGGAGGAAAACTTTATGGGTTAGAAACAAATCAAAATATCAAATTATTACTGAGCATTGAAACCTCCGGTCAGACATCTCTAACTGGACATCAGCTGATGGATGATCTGCGGTCTCCACGGGGTATGTACCATGCGGTGGATTTACTAAGGGTCTTGGCAGACAGCAGCGACTGACGAGGAACCCTAACATGAGAATTTTTGTAGCTTGATGCCACGGTGTGAAAATTATTACCAATGCAGCAAACAATATTGCATTGGAGAGCTGTAATAGTTATTAAGGAAGAAATGTCATGTAAACTGTTAGGGACTGTTATGTATGTATGATAATGGGGTATGTGTGCCGTTCAAGAACTTGATCAGCATTTCTAAACTGTGAATGTTTTAATAGAGGGGGAATAGTGGTAGTTTAGTGTGTTTTCTTGATTTACCTGCATAGAACATCACGAATAATATTGATGTTGTTAACACACCATATTTTATATGTAATGACTATTGGTCCCAAAGTGACAAAGTGATGTATTGATATTGTACTTTATTTTTAGTGCTGAAATTGTGATAACATTTGCAAATATGTAAAGTTGTGACACACTGTCTATTTGTGTGGTTAGGTAATGAGTAATGTATTAAGATAAGACTTAATTTTTATTTTTACTGTGTATTTAACAATAGGGAGAATTTATTTGGAAAAAGGAAAGTGATAGTTCGATGTGGTTTTGCGAATACTGTTGGCATATTGTGTTGCAAATGTTGTAATGGAAAAGATACACTTTCATGTTGTAAGGGAAATGATAACAGACAAAAGGGATTTGAAGGAAATTTGTCAGAAAGATATTCTCTCATGTACACCAGGGGCTGGCAGACATACATGGTTCAGGACAATGTTAGACATTAATGTGGAGAAGTCAGGGATAGAAGCAGGATCGATTGAACCTTTTAAATTAATGAAGCAAGGGAATCAGTGGGTGGTACATGATACCATAATTTACCATTCCAATAAGAAACGGAGAGCAATTTGGATGACAGAAAAATGGGACACTAGACAGCCAGTGATGGATAAAAGACCTTTTTGGTTACTGATGGACTGGGTTGTGTGCTGTTTCTAAGGGACATGAGGAAGCCTCTACGGTGCTGCTACCCCAAGGAAGTAAAATGCTTTGGAGGTAGTGGAACACACGGATATAGCCATTGGGTTACCTTCCTGAGCAGCTACAGCTATGGTTCACGGTAATTGGACTTGAGGAACGGAAAAAAAAGACTGTTTATCGACTCTGGTCTGTGATATGGATACATTTACGAATTGATTTCGGTGCACAATTTAAAATCACAACACATACACACAAATGACAAAGATCGGGGATAAATGTTAGTCAGCATAATTGGATGGGGGGTGTAATTGACCAAATGATATAGTTATGTTTCAAATGTCAAGACGGGATGTAATTGAAAATATGGAAAGATGTGTCATTTGAAACATGGAAGTCTGGCAATATCTGGTCTGAGAGAAACATGAGAGAACATAAGAACTAGAAGCAGGAGTAGGCCATCTGGCCCCTCGAGCCTGTTCCACCATTCAATGAGATTATGGCTGATCTTTTGTGGACTCAGCTCCACTTTCCGGCCCGAACACCATAACCCTTAATCCCTTTATTCTTCAAAAAACTATCTATCTTTATCTGAAAAACATTTAATGAAGGAGCCTCTACTGCTTCACTGGGCAAGGAATTCCATTGATTCACAACCCTTTGGGTGAAGAAGTTCCTCCTAAACTCAGTCCTAAATCTACTTCCCCTTATTTTGAGGCTATGCCCCCTAGTTCTGCTTTCACCCGCCAGTGGAAACAACCTGCCCGCATCTATCCTATCTATTCCTTTCATAATTTTATATGTTTCTATTAGATCCCCCCCTCATCCTTCTAAATTCCAACGAGTACAGTCCCAGTCTACTCAACCTCTCCTCGTAATCCAACCCCTTCAGCTCTGGGGGGGGAAAGATCCCATGAAGGGTTAACAGCAGCTGCAAAGAGCAGGATTATAAAATGCAGATTCCTTCTCCCAAACAGGCGGAGCAAACAAACAGGATTTTTGTATGAAGCTAAAAACAATGTCTCACACTTTCATTGAAATTAACCATCTTAGTAAGCATCTGGAAAAGCATGGATGAGGGTTTCAGTCGAGTTAGGTGATAAATGTAAACCTTTCAAGTTATATCCAAGTGGATTTTTAGCATTACGCTAAAAGCAATGATTCACACCTTCATTGAAGTAAAATCAGCAGATAGAAAAGAATGACTCTGGGGGGGGTGGGGGGCAAATGTATAGATGTGAAGCTCTGCTGACATCAGGTAAATTAAAAGAAAATTGGAGACTATCAGTCTACGAGAAACATAATTTAAAGCCAAAATCAAAGTCAAAATTATGAGCTGGGGACACAATTGGAAAATAAAACTATAGAAATGACAGGGATCAAAATTCACACCCCTGTGAAATCAAAGCATTTTGAACATCACAAAGGAAACAATATAATCAGAGATCTATAAGCTGAGGTCATGTCAAAATGAATACTTCGTCGTGTTAGAAAAATTTAGGTTAAAGGTACCTTTTACAATCCAAGTGAAATAAAAGTTACTTTACAATAAAGTCATAAAAACTTAATAACTATTAGAAAAATATATAAACCCTGAGAAAGGGGCAGAGAAGGAACAAGAGAAGCAAGCAGAGTCAGCTTACAGTCAGCTCGGTCATGGGACAGAGAAAAGCAGCCGAGCTAAAACAGCTAATACACCTAAGGAAAACCAGAATTTAAAGAGGAGGCATTATCAGCTCAGTGACAGCCAGCAGAGCTGGCTCTCACAGCTCAGTACATGGGAAAGATTGAGCATAGCAACCGAGCAGAACAGTGAATATATCTAAAGAAGACCAGATTTTAAAAAGAGGATTGATTGTCAAGTTGGGCCTGAAGGTCTCTTCAACCAACCAGGAGGGTCCAGAAGCAAGATCTTTTTACCTTTCTGTAAAGACAGTGATTGCAGCTTTTAAAAGAAAAAATATAATAATAAAATAGCTTAAAAGTTTTAACCTGAAACAGTGGTTATTAGCCTACTTTACTTACTTAGCAACGCGGGTCCCAGGATCGATGCTACTAAGTGGTAAGTAGATGAAATCTTCTGTGAAGGTATGGGTTATACCGGGGGATAACTTGAAAATATAGTTTGACCTGAATAGCACCCACCGAAGCCTGCACAGGAGTCAGGGAGTGAGAATCCCTGTTCACCATTGAGAATGTCGGCACTTTTTGGTATAGGGGGACTTCTAAGAATAGTGGTGAGTTTTCAACTTCACAGTTCAAAGCGAAAGTGCAGAAAGTAGCTTCAGAAATTAAGTAAGGTGATTCCGGAATGAATTGTTCAAAATCGGCAGTACTTTTTAATGTTATGGCTATCACCAATGTCTGTCCCCTTTCTGGCTGTGATTGGGTTAAAGTAATTATAGTATTATTTAATTCGATTGAGAGTCCTGTCCATCAAATTTAGGTATGGGGTGATTGAAATATGTCTTTCTTATGAACTTTATCAGTTGTCATGAAAACAGTTTCTGGGAATATAGCCCAGAAACTTTAAATTAACAAAATGTGTCCTTGGTCTGTCTGGCTTCTTTATCTTGATGTTTCTCATGCGATTCAGCAATTTTACTGTCCTGTTTGCAATTTGGGTTTTTTAGCAAACCATTTTAAGAAGCCATTTTAAATCTTGGGCCATTTATTCCTTTACACTTGTCATAGACTAAAAAGGTAGATGTAGACTAAAAAGGTAGATTCTATCACTCACTCATCGAGGTGAACACTGTACTTAATGCAATTCATGCCCATTCTATTAATCCCTTTAACTGGGCAGGGGTCTAATGGAAATAAATCAGAACTATCAGAATGAACATGATTCAGTCCTGGGTCTAATATCCAATCCCTGTAATCACATGTGAACTCTCTGGTGTGCCAGACGATTGGATGGATCAGTGAATCCTCCGCCACACACGGGGCAGATGAACGGCTTCTCCCCGGAATGGATTCGCTGGTGTTTCGTCAAATCCCTTCTGCTTTTAAAGCTCTTCTCACAGTCAGAACATTGAAATGGTCTCTCATTAGTGTGAACAAGTTTATGTGACCGAAGCTGGAATTTCAAAGCAAATCCCTTCCCACACTCAGCGCAGGTAAAGGGTTTCTCCCCAGTGTGAACTCGTTGGTGATTCTGAAGACTACATGCATGAGTGAAACTCTTCCCACACTCAGTGCAGGTGAATGTTTTCTCTTCAGTGTGAACTTGCTGGTGATCCCGAAGATTAGATGGACGAGTGAAACTCTTCCCACAGTCTCATCAGTCTGCAGACTCCTGTTAAATACAGAGCAGTACAGGAGCACACTGACAGTGTAACAGTGTCTCATCAGTCTGCAGACTCCTGTTAAATACAGAGCAGTACAGGAGCACACTGACAGTGTAACACAGTCTCATCAGCCTGCAGACTCCTGTTAAATACAGAGCAGTACAGGAGCACACTGACAGTGTAACAGTGTCTCATCAGCCTGCAGACTCCTGTTAAATACAGAGCAGTACAGGAGCACACTGACAGTGTAACAGTGTCTCATCAGTCTGCAGACTCCTGTTAAATACAGAGCAGTACAGGAGCACACTGACAGTGTAACACAGTCTCATCAATCTGCAGACTCCTGTTAAATACAGAGCAGTACAGGAGCACATTGACAGTGTAACAAAGAACAAAGAAATGTACAGCACAGGAACAGGCCCTTCGGCCCTCCAAGCCCGTGCCGACCATGCTGCCCGACTAAACTACAATCTTCTACACTTCCTGGGTCCGTATGCCTCTATTCCCATCCTATTCATATATTTGTCAAGATGCCCCTTAAATGTCACTATCGTCCCTGCTTCCACCACCTCCTCTGGTAGCGAGTTACAGGCACCCACTACCCTCTGCGTAAAAAACTTGCCTCGTACATCTATTCTAAACCTTGCCCCTCTCACCTTAAACCTATGCCTCCTAGTAATTGACCCAGTCTCATCAGTCTGCAGACTCCTGTTAAATACAGAGCAGTACAGGAGCACACTGACAGTGTAACAGTGTCTCATCAGTCTGCAGACTCCTGTTAAATACAGAGCGGGACAGGAGCACACTGACCGTGTAACACAGTCTCATCAGTCTGCAGGCTCCTGTTAAATACAGAGCAGTACAGGAGCACACTGACAGTGTAACAGTGTCTCATCAGTCTGCAGACTCCTGTTAAATACAGAGCAGTACAGGAGCACACTGACAGTGTAACACGGTCTCATTAGTCTGCAGACTCCTGTTAAATCAGAGCAGTCCAGGAGCACACTGACAGTGTAACACAGTCTCATCAGTCTGCAGACTCCTGTTAAATGCAGAGCAGTACAGGAGTACGCTGACAGTGTGATACAGTCTCATCAGTCTGCAGACTCCTGTTAAATACAGAGCAGTACAGGAGCTCACTGACAGTGTAACACAGTCTCATCAGTCTGCAGACTCCTGTTAAATACAGAGCAGTACAGGAGCACATTGACAGTGTAACACAGTCTCATTAGTCTGCAGACTCCTGTTGAATATAGAGCAGTACAGGAGCACACTGACAGTGTAACACAGTCTCATTAGTCTGCAGACTCGTTTGGAGACTTGGGCGGAGAGATGGCAGATGGAGTTCAATCCGGACAAATGTGAGGTGATGCATTTTGGAAGGTCTAATACAGGTAGGGAAAATACAGTGAATGGCAGCACCCACAAGAGTATTGACAGTCAGAGAGATCTAGGTGTACAGGACCACAGGTCACTGAAAGGGGCAACACATGTGGAGAAGGAAGTCAAGGCATTCGGCATGCTTGCGTTCACTGGCCAGGGCATTGAGTATAAAAATTGGCAAGTCATGTTGCAGCTGTATAGAACCTTAGTTAGGCCACACTTTGAGTATAGTGTTCAAGTTTTTAACACAGAGGGTAGTGGGTGCCTGGAACTCGCTGCCGGAGGAGTTGGTGGAAGCAGAGACGATAGTGACATTTAAGGGGCATTTGACAAATATATGAATAGGATGGGAATAGAGGGATATGGACCCCGGAAGTGTTGAAGATTTTCGTTTAGACGGGCAGCATGGTCGACGCAGGCTTGGAGGGCCGAAGGGCCTGTTCCTGTGCTGTACTTTTCTTTGTTCTTTGTTCTCTTTGACTCCTGTTAAATACAGAGCAGTACAGGGGCACACTGACAGTGGATTTCTTTATTGTCACGTGTACCGAGGTACAGTGAAAAGTATTTTTTGCAAGCAACTCAACAGATCATTAAGTACATGAAAAGAAAAGGAAATAAAAGAAAATACATCATAGGGCAACACAAGGTACACAATGTAGCTACATAAACACCGGCATCGGGTGAAGCATTCAGGGGTGTAGTGTTAATCAGGTCAGTACATAAGAGGGTCATTTAGGAGTCTGGTAACAGCGGGGAAGAAGCTGTTTTTGAGTCTGTTTATGCGTATCCTCAGACTTTTTTATCTCCTGCCCGATGGAAGACTAACACAATCTCATCAGTCTGCAGACTCCTGTTAAATACAGAGCAGTACAGGAGCACACTGACAGTGCAACACAGTCTCATCAGTCTGAAGGCTCCTGTTAAATACAGAGCAGTACAGGAGCACACTGACAGTGCAACACAGTCTCATCAGCTTGCAGACTCCTGTTAAATACAGAGCAGTACAGGAGCACACTGACAGTGTAACACAGTCTCATTAGTCTGCAGACTCCTGTTAAATACAGAGGAGTACAGGAGTACGCTGACAG
Source organism: Scyliorhinus torazame (assembly GCF_047496885.1). Classification (NCBI taxonomy): domain Eukaryota; kingdom Metazoa; phylum Chordata; class Chondrichthyes; order Carcharhiniformes; family Scyliorhinidae; genus Scyliorhinus; species Scyliorhinus torazame. Next base: position 93,610,167 of record NC_092711.1, read on the forward strand.
TGTAACACAGTCTCATGGGCGGCATGGTAGCACAGTGGTTAGCACTACTACTTCATAGTGCCAGTGTCCCAGGTTTGATTCCTGGCTTTTGATCCCTGTCTGTGCAGAGTCTGTACATTCTCCCTGTGTCTGCGTGGGTTTCCTCCGGGTGCTCCGGTTTCCTCCCATATATCCCGGAAGACATGCTGTTAGGTGAATTGGACATGCTGAATTTGCTCTGTGTTCCCGAACAGGCGCCAGAATGTGGCGACTAGGGGCTTTTCACGGAAACTTCATTGCAGTGTTAATGTAAGCCTACTTGTGACAATAATAAAGATTATGATTTTCATCAGTCTGCAAGATATGGAGAGCTGGGAATTGTCCACGAGAGTGACCGAAACTGTGAGATTTGAAATAATCTAGGATTAGAAAAGAGAAAAGGCCCCAAAAATGAAGCAGTCGGCAACAGGACATCAATTAATCTCCTCGTACATTGGAGAAAAATGGAACATAACACAGTGGATTTGCTCAACAACTAACCAAGCTCACATTCATGTAGAATGGGAAAAAAAATAGATTTAAAGTACCCAATTCTTTTTTTTCCAATTAAGGGGCAATTTAGCGCTCCCAATCCACCTACCCTGCACATCTTTGGTTGTGGGGGTGAGCCCCTCGCAGACACGGGGAGAACGTCTTCATTTAAAATTTCAATAACCTCCAAGATGGGGCTGGAGTTTACTATCAGCAGAAACAAACAGTGAAAGTGATGAACAGCAGAGTCCCACCCCTGCAATCACATGTAAACTCACTGCTCTCACAATAGGTGCTGTGACTGAGTGAACCCTTTTCACACACACAGGTGACCAGCCTCTCCCCAATGTGAGTGCGTTGGTGTGTCTGCACCTCACTTGTACTTCTCATATTCATAACAAGAGGTCATTTATCAATGTGAACAAGTTGATGTGCAGCGAGGGTGCTTAACCGAGTCAATCCCTTCCCACACACAGAGCAGGTGAATGGCCTCTCCCCAGTGTGAACCCGCTGGTGCCTCAGCAGGGTGGATGACTGAATGAATCTCCTGTCTCACACAGAGCAGGTGAATGGCCTTTTTCCAGTGTGAGTCTGCTGGTGCCTGATCAGGGTGGATGACTGAGTGAATCCTTTCCCACACATGGAGCAGGTGAGCGGCCTCTCTCCAGTGTGAGTGTGTTGGTGTTGCATCAGGTTCTTTCTGCTTTTAAAGCTCTTCCCAGTCAGAACATTCTCAAGGTCTCTTATTGGAGTGAGCACGCTGGTGTGACTGCAGGTGTTGTGACTGAATGAAATGTTTTCCACACAAAGAGCAGGTGAACGGCCCCTCCCCTGTGTGACTGGGTCGATGAGTTTCGAGATGGGATGGGTAATTGAATCCCTTCCCACAGTCCCCACATTTCCACGGTTTCTCCATGGTGCCGGTGTCCTTTTGTCTCTCCAGGTTCGATGATCAGTTGAAGCCTTGTCCACACACAGACCACGTGTATGGTTTCTCCTCACTGTGAATGGTGTGATTTTTGTTCCAGCTGTGTAACTGGTTAAAGCTCTTTCCACAGTCAGTTCACTGGATCACTCTCACCCGGGTGTGTGTGTCTCAGTGCTCTTCCAGTCACATTGATGTTTGAAATCTTTTCCCAGACAGAAGTCAAACATTTCTCCTTCCACATGCAAAGACCAATGAGATTCAGGTCCTGATAATCAAGTGACTTTGTTGAATCTTGATGTGATGCTTAGTTTGAATTTCCTGTCTGTAAATCACCCCTTCGAATATCCTGTAAATGGTGATTACCAAAGTCAAAGCTGTAAATCCCTGTCCCGCACACTCTCCCTCCTCCCTGGGCAGAAATCCAAACCCATCTCACCATCTGCACCATTTCTTTCCTCCACTCCCAGTTTTCTCCCTCCCTCTCCTCTGCCTGGGTTCAGTTCTCCAGCTCCTGTCTGCAGACTGACAATAAAATCAATTGGTCTTATGGTGGGGGGCACGGTTTGGGGTCTCCTCTTACCCACGTGAGTCCACATCAAGAACCCGCACTGCGCGTGTTCCAGCTCACAATGCCCGAGTTGCGATTGACGGCATCTCTCGACCTATAGGAGGCAGCAGTGACGCTGGAGGACCGAGCAGGAGCAGCTGGTCTTCCAACCAATCAGAGTGAATGAGGGGCGGGGCTAAGCCCAGATCTCCCTCTTTGGCTGAAACTCTGCATCATTTTTTTTTTTTTAATAAATATTTTATTGAAAATTTTTGGTCAACCAACACAGTACATTGTGCATCCTTTACACAACATTATAACAATACAGATAACAATGACCTATTTTATATGAACAAAAAACCAAAAAATAAATAAATATTAAATAACAAAAATGAAAACTAGCCCTAATTGGCAACTGCCTTGTCACAGGCTACACCCCCCCCACCCCCCCCCCCCCCATCCCTCCCCCTCCCCCCAAATCCTGGGCTGCTGCTGCTGCCTTCTTTTTTCCCCCATCTATCTTTCCGCAAGATATTCGACGAACGGTTGCCACCGCCTGGTGAACCCTTGAGCCGACCCCCTTAGGACGAACTTAATCCGCTCTAGCTTTATGAACCCCGCCATGTCATTTATCCAGATCTCCACCCCCGGGGGCTTGGCTTCTTTCCACATTAACAATATCCTGCGCCGGGCTACTAGGGACGCAAAGGCCAAAACATCGGCCTCTCTCGCCTCCTGCACTCCCGGCTCTTGTGCAACCCCAAATATAGCCAACCCCCAGCTTGGTTCGACCCGGACTCCTACTACTTTTGAAAGCGCCTTTGTCACCCCCACCCAAAACCCCTGTAGTGCCGGGCATGACCAAAACATATGGGTATGGTTCGCTGGGCTTCTCGAGCACCTCGCACACCTATCCTCCACCCCAAAAAATTTACTGAGCCGTGTTCCAGTCATATGTGCCCTGTGTAATACCTTAAACTGAATCAGGCTTAGCCTGGCACACGAGGACGACGAGTTTACCCTGCTTAGGGCATCTGCCCACAGCCCCTCCTCGATCTCCTCCCCTAGCTCTTCTTCCCATTTCCCTTTTAGTTCATCCACCATAGTCTCCCCTTCGTCCCTCATTTCCCTATATATATCCGACACCTTACCATCCCCCACCCATTTCTTTGAGATCACTCTGTCCTGCACCTCTTGTGTCGGGAGCTGCGGGAATTCCCTCACCTGTTGCCTCGCAAAAGCCCTCAATTGCATGTACCTGAATGCATTCCCTTGGGGCAACCCTTATTTCTCGGTCAGCGCTCCCAGACTTGCGAACTTCCCATCCACAAATAGATCTTTCAGTTGCGTTATTCCTGCTCTTTGCCACATTCCATATCCCCCATCCATTCCCCCCGGGGCAAACCTATGGTTGTTTCTTATCGGGGACCCCCCCAATGCTCCGATCTTTCCCCTATGTCGTCTCCACTGTCCCCAAATCTTCAGTGCAGCTACCACCACCGGGCTCGTGGTGTAGTTCCTCGGTGAGAACGGCAATGGGGCTGTCACCATAGCCTGCAGGCTGGTCCCCCTACAGGACGCCCTCTCTAATCTCTTCCACGCCGCTCCCTCCTCCTCTCCCATCCACTTACTCACCATTGAAATATTAGCGGCCCAATAGTACTCACTTAGGCTCGGTAGTGCCAGCCCCCCCCCTATCCCTACTACGCTGTAAGAATCCCTTCCTCACTCTCGGAGTCTTCCCGGCCCAAACAAAACCCATGATGCTCTTTTCTATCTTTTTAAAAAGAGCCTTCGTGATCACCACCGGGAGGCACTGAAACACAAAGAGGAATCTCGGGAGGACCACCATCTTAACCGCCTGCACCCTCCCTGCCATTGACAGTGCTACCATATCCCATCTCTTGAAATCTTCCTCCATCTGTTCCACCAACCGCGTTAAATTTAGCCTGTGCAATGTGCCCCAATTCTTAGCTATCTGGATCCCCAGGTAACGAAAGTCTCTTGTTACCTTCCTCAACGGTAGGTCCTCTATTTCTCTACTCTGCTCCCCTGGATGCACCACAAACAGCTCACTCTTCCCCATGTTCAATTTATACCCTGAAAAATCCACAAACTCCCCAAGTATCCGCATTATTTCTGGCATCCCCTCCGCCGGATCCGCCACATATAGTAGCAAATCATCCGCATATAAAGACACCTGGTGTTCTTCTCCTCCCCTAAGTACTCCCCTCCATCTCTTGGAACCCCTCAGCGCTATCGCCAGGGGCTCAATCGCCAGTGCAAACAGTAATGGGGACAGAGGACATCCCTGCCTTGTCCCCCTATGGAGCCGAAAATATGCCGATCCCCGTCCATTCGTGACCACACTCGCCACTGGGGCCCTATACAATAGCTGCACCCATCTAACATACCCCTCTCCAAAACCAAATCTCCTCAACACCTCCCACAAATAATCCCATTCCACTCTATCAAATGCTTTCTCGGCATCCATCGCCACTACTATCTCCGTTTCACCCTCTGGTGGGGCCATCGTCATTATCCCTAACAGCCTCCATATATTCGTGTTCAGCTGTCTCCCCTTCACAAACCCAGTTTGGTCCTCGTGAACCACCCCCGGGACACATTCCTCTATTCTCATTGCCATTACCTTGGCCAGGACCTTGGCATCCACATTTAAGAGGGAAATTGGTCTGTAGGACCCGCATTGTAGCGGGTCCTTTTCCTTCTTTAAGAGAAGCGATATCGTTGCTTCAGACATAGTCGGGGGCAGTTGTCCCCTTTCCTTTGCCTCGTTAAAGGTCCTCGTCAGTACCGGGGCGAGCAAGTCCAAATATTTTCTGTAAAATTCAACTGGGAATCCGTCCGGTCCCGGGGCCTTTCCCGTCTGCATGTTCCTAATTCCTTTAACCACTTCTTCTACCTTGATCTGTGCTCCCAGTCCCACCCTTTCCTGCTCTTTCACCTTGGGAATTTCCAGCTGATCCAAAAAGTCCATCATTCTCTCCCTCCCATCCGGGGGTTGAGCTTCATACAATTTTTTATAAAATGTCTTGAACACTTCATTCACTCTCTCCGCTCCCCGCTCCATCTCTCCTTCCTCGTCCCTCACTCCCCCTATTTCCCTCGCTGCTCCCCTTTTCCTCAATTGGTGTGCCAGCAATCTGCTCGCCTTCTCCCCATATTCATACTGTACACCCTGCGCCTTCCTCCATTGTGCCTCTGCAGTGCCTGTAGTCAGCAAGTCAAATTCCACATGCAGTCTTTGCCTTTCCCTGTACAATCCCTCCTCCGGTGCTTCCGCATATTGTCTGTCCACCCTCAAAAGTTCTTGCAGCAACCGCTCCCGTTCCTTACTCTCCTGCTTCCCTTTATGTGCCCTTATTGATATCAGCTCCCCCCTAACCACCGCCTTCAACGCCTCCCGGACCACTCCCACCTGAACCTCCCCATTATCATTGAGTTCCAAGTACTTTTCAATACATCCCCTCACCCTTAGGCACACCCCCTCATCCGCCATTAGTCCCATGTCCATTCTCCAGGGTGGACGCCCTCCTGTTTCCTCCCCTATCTCCAAGTCCACCCAGTGTGGGGCATGATCCGAAATGGCTATAGCCGTATATTCCGTTCCCCTCACCTTCGGGATCAATGCCCTACCCAACACAAAGAAGTCTATGCGCGAATAGACTTTATGGACATAGGAGAAAAACGAGAACTCCTTACTCCTAGGTCTACTGAATCTCCACGGGTCCACACCTCCCATCTGCTCCATAAAATCTTTAAGCACCTTGGCTGCTGCCAGCCTCCTACCAGTCCTGGACTTCGACCTATCCAGCCCTGGTTCCAACACCGTGTTAAAGTCTCCCCCCATTATCAGCTTTCCCGTCTCTAGGTCCGGGATGCGTCGTAGCATTCGCCTCATAAAGTTGGCATCATCCCAGTTCGGGGCATACACGTTTACCAAAACCACCATCTCTCCCTGTAGTTTGCCACTCACCATCACGTATCTGCCCCCGTTATCCGCCACTATAGTCTTTGCCTCGAACATTACCCGCTTCCCCACTAATATGGCCACCCCCCTGTTTTTCGCATCCAGCCCCGAATGGAACACCTGCCCCACCCATCCTTTGCGCAGCCTAACCTGGTCTATCAGTTTCAGGTGCGTTTCCTGTAACATAACCACATCTGCTTTAAGTTTCTTAAGGTGTGCGAGTACTCGTGCCCTCTATCGGCCCGTTGAGCCCTCTCACGTTCCACGTGATCAGCCGAGTTGGGGGGCTTCCCACCACCCCCCCCTTGCCGGTTAGCCATCATCTTTTTCCAGCTTCTCACCCAGTTCCCACGCAGCTGTATCTCCCCCCGGCGGTGCCCCCCCGTCCATCCTCTCCCGTACCCACTCACCCCTTTCCCCAGCAGCAGCAACCCAGTAATTCCCCCCTCCCACCCCCCCCCGCTAGACCCCCCGCTAGCGTAATTACTCCCCCCATGTTGCTCCCAGAAGTCAGCAAACTCTGGCTGACCTCGGCTTCCCCCCGTGACCACGGCTCGCACCGTGCGACGCCCCCTCCTTCCTGCTTCTCTATTCCCGCCATAATTATCATAGCGCGGGAACCAAGCCCGCGCTTCTCCCTCGGCCCCGCCTCCCATGGCCAACGCCCCATCTCCTCTCCCTCCCCACCTCCCCCCATCACCACCTGTGGGAGAAAGAAAAGTTACCATACCGCAGGATTAGAACATAAAACCCCTCTTCGCCCCCCACATTCGCCCCCCCACTTTGTCCAAACGTTCTTTTTAATAATCCACTCATTCCAGTTTTTCTTCTACAATAAAAGTCCACGCTTCATCCGCCGTCTCAAAGTAGTGGTGCCTCCCTTGATATGTGACCCACAGTCTTGCCGGTTGCAGCATTCCAAATTTTATCTTCTTTTTATGAAGCACCGCCTTGGCCCGATTAAAGCTCGCCCTCCTTCTCGCCACCTCCGCACTCCAGTCTTGATAAACGCGGATCACCGCGTTCTCCCATTTACTGCACCGAGTTTTCTTCGCCCATCTAAGGACCATTTCTCTATCCTTAAAACGGAGGAATCTCACCACTATGGCTCTGGGAGTTTCTCCTGCTCTCGATCCTCGCACCATAACTCGGTACGCTCCCTCCACCTCCAACGGACCCGTCGGGGCCTCCGCTCCCATTAACGAGTGCAGCATCGTGCTCACATATGCCCCGACGTCCGCCCCCTCCACACCTTCAGGAAGGCCAAGAATCCTCAGGTTGTTCCTCCTTGCGTTGTTTTCCAGTGCCTCCAGCCTCTCCACACATCGTTTCTGATGTGCCTCCTGTATCTCCGTCTTCACCACCAGGCCCTGTATATCGTTCTCATTCTCGGCTGCTTTCGCCTTCACGACCCGAAGCTCCTGCTCCTGGGTCTTTTGTTCCTCCTTTAGCCCTTCGATCGCCTGTAGTATCGGGGCCAACAACTCTTTCTTCATTTCCTTTTTTATCTCCTCCACGCAGCATTTCAAGAACTCTTGTTGTTCAGGGCCCCATATGAAACTGCCACCTTCCGACGCCATCTTGGTTTTTGCTTGCCTTCCTTGCCGCTGTTCCAAAGGATCCGCTGCAATCCGGCCACCTTCCTCTCCTTGTTCCATCCGTGTCCAGGGGGAATACCCTTCTGGTTTACCGCACGGTGTTTTTCGCCGTTAAAATTGCCATTGGGGCTCCTATCAAGAGCCCAAAAGTCCGTTCCACCGGGAGCTGCCGAAACGTGCGACTTAGCTGGTCATCGCCGCACCCGGAAGTCAACTCTGCATCATTTTGAAAACTGATTTGTCTCAAACTCCAGGAGAAAAATGAACCTTTCTGTCTGTGTTGGGAGACATCACTCACTCCCTCCAGCCTGCTCCACCATCGAATAAGAACCTGGATGATCTGACTGTAACACCCACTACACATGCAGTGAGCGGGACTGCCCTGGAGCTCAATTATACTCAAATTCTGATCATGTTCAGGTTCTGATGAACAGAGTGACAATGTTAGAACTTGATGTGATCTCTGATTTGAGTTTTCTGTGTAAATCCAGCCTCCCAACCCCCTGTAAAAGGAGTTTGCAGAATCCATCCCTGTCAGTCCAGGAGAGAAATTCACAACATTCTCTCCTCCTGCTGACAGGGAGCACCGCGCATGCGCCCTTAACCCGGGCCTCTCACTCCAGACGCGGTCCCGCCGCGTCCGCCGCACAGATACAAACCCGGCACCGGCAGCTTCTTATTCCGGTGTCAGAGCCACATCGGGGATCAAGGAGCCTCCCCGTCCACCGCTGGGCTCCGCCTCTCCCTCCATTCCGCCATTTCCCTCACCGCCTGTGGATCTAACAAACCAGCATCTGTCCCTGGACACCGCCTGCACTGCGCATGCTCAACGTCACAATGCCCGGGGAGTGATTGACGGCAGGGCCAGACCAATAGGAAGAAGGGGCGGGGCCGGAGGACCGAGCAGCAGTGGCTGGTCCTCCCACCAATCGGAGTGAAAGAAGGGGGGCTGGGGGCTCAGCACTGACTGAAGCATGCGCCGTACGAGCCCCAGAGCTGGAAAAGGCGGTCCAGTTGAGGTCATGATGTGGAGATGCCGGCGTTGGACTGGGTGGGCACAGTAAGAAGCCTTACACCAGGTTAAAGTCCAACATGTTTGTATTGAGGTCACAAAGAGTGAGAAGTGAATCCGGGCGGGGCGGGGATTGTGACCAAAGCGGGAGGTTGGGAGCCAGGGATGAGATGGTGGTGGAGTGGGAATGTGCCTGGGCGGATATTACTGAGTCCCGAGGGTAATGGTCTGAGGAGCTATTGGAATATTTCAGGTTACCAAACAACTACATTCAATTCATAAAACAGTGAAAACTAGTATCAGTAATGGTGACCATGCAGCTATCACTGGTTGTGTTTAAACTGATCTGGTTCACTAATGGCCTTTAAGAAATCTGCCAACCCTACCTGGTCTGGCCTACATGTGACTCCAGAGCCACAGCAGTAAATCTGCCCTCTGAAATAGACCAGCAAGCCATTCAGTTCAAGAGCAATTCGGGATCGGCAACAAATAAGGGGGCAGCACGGCAGCATTGTGGATAGCACAATTACTGCACAGCTCCAGGGTCCCAGTTTTGATTCCGGCTTGGGTCACTGTCTGTGTGGAGTCTGCACATCCTCCCCATGTCTGTGTGGGTTTCCTCCGGGTGCTCCGGTTTCCTCCCACAGTCCAAAGATGTGCAGGTTAGGTGGATTGGCCATGCTAAAATTGTCCTTAGTGCCAAAAATTGCCCTTAGTGTTGGGTGGGTTTACTGGGTTATGGGGATAGGGTGGACCTTGGGTAGGGTGCTCTTTCCAAGAGCTGGTGCAGACTCGATGGGCCGAATGGCCTCCATCTGCACTGTAAATTCTATGAAAGATAGTGGATTCACCAGGGATTGCCACAGGAATTGTCATTTATGGGAGAGAATTCCAAATGTGTCCCAGATATTGTGTCAACAAGTATTTCCTCATTTCACACTGAGTTCTGTGACCTGGCTACAATTTTTAGGCAATGTCCCAAGTCCTTACTCCCCAGTCAGCAGAAATCACTCCTCTCTGTCTTTGATTAAATCATGCTGTAATTTACTAAACACCAGGTCGTGGAGGTGCCGGCGTTGCACTGGGGTGGGCACAGTGAGAAGTCTTACAACACCAGGTTAAAGTCCAACAGATTTGTTTCGAATCACGAGCATTCAGAGCAGAGCTCCTTCCTCAGCTGTGGTCCAAAAGCTAGTGATTCTAAATAAACCTGTTGGACTTTAATCTGGTGTTGTAAGACTGCTTACTGTGCCCACCCCAGTGCAACGCCGGCATCTCCACATTTCATAGAATTTACAGTGCAGAAAGAGGCCATTCGGCCCATCGAGTCTGCACCGGCTCTTGGAAAGAGCACCCTACCCAAGGTCCACACCTCCACCCTATCCTCATAATCCAGTAACCCCACCCAACATCATGGCCTGAAGATGAGACAAACAAGCGTCAGTCCCTGGGCATGAGCCGCACTGCGCATGCTCCACATCACAATGCCCGGCGAGTGATTGACGGTAGCTTTGCACCAATAGGAAGAGGAGGCGGGACTGCAGGACCGAACGACAGCAGCTGGTCCTCCACCCAATTGGAGTGAATGAGGGGCGTGGCTGCTCTCAGATCTCCCTCATTGGCTGAGACTGCATCATTTTGAGTTCTTCCCATTAGCCACGTGCGCACGGGTTCCACGACCTCATTTCCTGTCTGAGAGGGGATGACCAACGGGAAGATTGGGAGGACGGGATGGATTCTGGTCCTTCAGCCAATCAGACTGTGGGCTTTGTGTGAATGAAACTGGAGCTTCACACAGAGTGAAACTTGTTCCTGTGTCAAACCACTTCAATGGACAAAAACGTCTTATTTCGACTTCAATGGACTTCTTTAGAATCCATTGATCCTTCTACAGAACTGTTACAAGGAACAACAAACATTAACTCTGTTTCTCTCATCACAGATGTGGCACAGTGGTTAGCACTGCTGCCTCACAGCGCCAGTGACCAGGGTTCAATTCCGGCCTTGGATGACTGTGTGGAGTTTGCACATTCTTCCCGTGTCTGTGTGGTTCCCTCTGGGTGCTCCAGATTTCTCCCACGAGAATGTGTAGGCTTGGTGGATTGGCTATGCTAAATTGCTCCTTCGTGTCCAAAGATGAAGTGGGGTTATGGGGAGAGGGTGGGGGAAGTGCACCTGGGTGGGACGCTCTTTTGTAGGGTTGGTGCATACACGATGGATCGAATGGCCTCCTTCCGCACTTTAAGGATTCAATGATACTACCAGACCTGTTGAGTTAATCTCGCATTTTCTGTTTTACTATATATTACACACCTTTTTAATCCATTGATTATATTTATTGAACCACTGTACCATCAACCACCAGGAGCAGTGTGTTGATGTTTCAGCAATTTCAGCCTTGAGTGACTGGGTAAAGTTTGCACATTTTCCCCGTGTCTGTGTGCGTTCCCTCCGGGTGCTCCAGTTTTCTCCCACCGTCCAAAGAGTTAAGGTCGATTGGCTCCTTCGTGTCCAAATAAAGGTTAGGTGAGTTACTGGGATGGGCTTAAGTAGGGTATTCTTTCTGAGGGCCGGTGCAGGCTAAATGGGCCAAATGGCCTCTTTCTGCACTGTAAATTCTATGATTCTGTTGGATTTTCTCTCCCACAGTCTTGACCCGGTGGGTCTGTCTGGTGGTATTTCCCTGGTACTGTCCATGTGTTTGGATGTTTGGGTATTTTAGGGAGCAGGTAGAACCTGTTGTCCCCTGTTGTTTTTGGTTAATGTGTCTGGAGTCTTTTGCGTTCTTCCAGTCCGTCTCCAATTCTCCTTCCTGTCTCGGGTATATTTGTCTAGGTAGCTGTGTGTTGTGATTCGTGTTGTTTAGTTGTCTGTCTGTCTCCAGAAGGTATTGTTGTCTCTCGATAATGACAGTGCTGCTACCCTTGTCTTCTGGTCTTATGAACATATCCGTGTTGGATCCAAGCTCCCGGGTTGTCTGTTTTTCTCTCCGGGTAAGATTCTGTTTGTCTCTTGTATTTCACTGTGACAGGGCAGAGACCTGATTGAAGGAATCAAACATGGAAGTTCTGGGAAAGATGGGCAAGGATTTGGGAGGGACAACATGTTCAAAGAGTTTGGGAGGAGAGGGAGGTTGAAGATGGGGCAGTAATTTGTAAGGATGGCAGGGTCAAGGGTTTGTTTTATTGAGGGGGTGATGATGGCAGATTTGAGGGACAGTACCTGAAGAGAGAGAAATGTTGACAATATCCATGGATACAGGGTAGTTGGCTGATCAGTAGCTCAGTGGGAATAGGGTTGATGGCGCAGGAGCTGGGTCTCATGGACAAGATACAGCACAGAACAGGCCCTTCGGCCCACGATGTTGTGCCGAACCTTTGTCCTAGCAAACAAAGTCTGCACTGTAGGGGATCACTTTTATACTGTGAATCTAGCCTCGGAAAACTGGTCTAATCCAATTAACTAATTAACAAGCTCCAGCTGCAAGTGCCTACAAGTAGAAGCTTGTTTAAAGCTGATTGAAAATTCACCTTCTTGACTTCCGGTTGCGGCAGGGATGAGCTAGCCGCACGTTTCGGCGGCTCCAGTTCCGACGGAACATCGGGCTCTTTTAAGAGCCCCAACGGGGACTTGGACGGCCGTAAAACCCGGTGCGAGGCGCGAGGGAAGGGAGTTCCCCCCGAAAGACGGAGGGAAAAACCGGCGGTGGCGGCTGCAGCCCGAAGAATCTGCAGCCAGAAGGTCAGAGGGAGTGGAACAAAATGGCGGCAGAGAAACCACAGGTGACATGGGGGCCTGAGCAGGACGAGGTGGTGAGACGGTGCGTGGACCTGCTGAAGAAGGAGGTAATGACCCCGTTGTTAGAGGCAATTGAGGGGCTTAAGGAGACTTTAAAGACCCAGGAGACTGAACTTCGCGTGGTGGAGCAGAAGGTATCAGGTATTGAGGACGAGGTCCTGGGCCTGGCGGTCAAGACTCAGACGCACGAGGCACTTCATAAAAAGTGTGCTGATAGGATTGAGACCCTTGAAAATGGAGCGTGAAGGAAGAACCTTAGGATACTAGGTCTCCCGGAGGGTGTGGAAGGAGTGGACTGTGGAGCGTATGCAAGTAAGGTGCTGAGCTCACTGATGGGCCCCATGGAGGTGGAGTGGGCAAATCGGATCCCGGCGAGAAGACCAAAAGCGGGAGAATCACCGAGGGCGATAATCGTGCGATTCTACCGCCTTAAGGACAGAGAAGAGGTCCTGAGATGGGCTAAAAAGGTGCGGAGTAGCAGATGGGAGAATGCGGTGGTAAGGATCTACCAGGATTGGAGTGCGGAGGTGGCGAGAAGGAGGGCGAGCTTCAACCGAGCCAAAGAGGTTTTGCACAAAAGGAAGGTGAAGTTTGGGATGCTGCAGCCGGCAAGACTATGGGTCACGTATCAGGAGAGACACTATTATTTTGAGACGGCGGAGGAAGCATGGTCCTTCATCAATGAAGAGAAACTGGACCGGAACTGAGGGACTGATGCTGCAGGGAACTGTTATTGTTGTTATTATTGTTTTTGTTAATGGGATGGTGAAAGTTAATCGAGAAGTAAACAGGGAAGGGGGGGGGACACTGGGGAAATGTGGGCGCCGGTGAGGGGGGAGACGCGGGACCTAGTCAGAGAATGGGGAGGGGGAGGGGAAAGGGAGCTGCGCCATAAGAGGCGGGTCAGGTAAAGGGATGTTCCCGCGCCAGAAAGAATAAGGCGGGAAAACAGGCGCAAGGCGGATGGGAGTTCCCTCACACCGGGGGGGCCGAGGAGCGAGCAGGAGTAGCCGGGGTCAGTTGAAGTCAGCTGACTTACGGAAGTGATATGGGGGGAGCAATCAAGCTAGATAGGGATCTAGCGGGGGGGGGGGGGGGGGGGAGGGGACAACTGGGTTGCTGCTGCGGAAATCCAAAAGAAAATGGCGAAAGAGAGGGTGGTCGGGGGCGGAATGAGACGCTGGGGGAGCGAGCGGGAGCACGGAGGCGGGATATGGGACTGGCCTAGAGAAGGTAATGGCTAGTCGACACGGGAGGGGGGCAGGTAGCCCCCCCAGTGAGGCTGATCACGTGGAACGTGAGAGGCCTGAATGGACCGATAAAAAGGGCCCGAGCGCTCGCGCATTTGAAAGGACTAAGGGCCGACGTGGTTATGCTCCAAGAGACGCACCTAAAGGTGGCGGACCAAGTTAGGCTAAGGAAAGGATGGGTGGGACAGGTGTTCCACTCAGGACTGGACGCAAAGAACAGAGGGGTGGCCATTTTGGTGGGGAAACGGGTAGCATTTGAAGCAAAGAACATCGTAGCAGATAGTGGAGGTAGATATGTAATGGTGAGTGGTAGGCTGGAGGGAATGGAGGTCGTGTTGGTTAATGTGTATGCCCCAAATTGGGACGATGCGGGGTTCATGAGACGGATGCTGGGGCGTATTCCGGACCTGGAGGCAGGAAATCTGATTTTAGGAGGGGACTTCAATAAGGTGCTGGACCTGGGGCTAGATAGATCCAGCTCAAGGACTGGAAGAAGGCCGGCAGCGGCCAAGGTACTTAAGGGGTTTATGGACCAAATGGGGGGAGTGGATCCATGGCGATTTCTTAGACCCAGGGCTAGGGAGTATTCCTTCTTCTCCCACGTCCATAAAGTGTACTCCCGGATAGATTTTTTTGTTTTAGGAAGGTCGTTGATCTCTAGGGTGGAAGAAGCTGAATACTCAGCCATAGCGGTTTCGGATCATGCCCCACATTGGGTGGACCTGGAAGTAGGAGAGGGCAGGGAGCAGAGAACACTCTGGCGATTAGATGTGGGACTGATGGCGGATGAGGGAGTGTGTGCAAGAGTGAGGGGGTGTATCGAGAGATACCTGGAGGTCATTGACGACGGCGAGGTCCCTGTGGGAGTGGTCTGGGAAGCACTAAAAGCGGTGGTCAGAGGAGAGCTGATTTCTATTGGGGCCCACAAAAGGAAAACAGAGGCCAAGGAAAGGGATAGATTACTGGGGGAGATTTTAAGGGTGGACAGGGAATTTGCAGAGACCCCGGAGGAGGAGCTGTACAGGGAGAGGAGACGACTCCAGACCGAGTTTGACCTTCTGACCACCAGAAAGGCGGAGGTACTGTGGAGGAAGGCACAGGGGAGGAGGTATGAATATGGGGAAAAGGCTAGTCGCCTGTTGGCGCACCAACTGCGAAAGAGGGCAGCAGCGAGCGAGATAGGAGGAATTAGGGATGAAAGGGGAGACACTGTGCGAAGGGCAGGAAAGATAAATGAGGTGTTTAAGACCTTTTATGAAGAACTGTATAGGTCTCAGCCCCCAGAGGGAGAGGAGGGGATGTGGCAGTTCCTGGACCAGTTGAGGTTCCCGAAAGTGGAGGAGCAGGCGGTGGCAGGCCTGGGGGCGCCGATTGAGGTCGACGAGATTATTAAGGGACTGGGAAGCATGCAAGCAGGGAAGGCCCCGGGGCCAGACGGGTTCCTGGTGGAATTCTACAGAAAATATGTGGACTTGTTGGCCCCGTTGTTGGCGAGGACGTTCAATGAGGCCAGGGAAGGGGGGACACTACCCCCGACAATGTCGGAGGCGACGATATCGCTAATTTTGAAGAGGGACAAAGATCCGATGAAGTGTGGGTCTTATAGACCTATTTCACTATTGAACGTGGACGCCAAACTGCTAGCAAAGGTGCTGGCATCGAGGATAGAGGACTGTGTCCCAGGGGTGGTGCACGAAGACCAGACAGGGTTCGTAAAAGGGAGACAATTGAATGTTCACGTGCGACGGCTATTAGGGGTGATAATGATGCCCTCAGTGGAGGGGGAGGCAGAGATAGTGGCGGCAATGGACGCAGAGAAGGCATTTGATAGGGTGGAGTGGGAGTATTTATGGGAAGTGTTAAGGAGGTTTGGGTTTGGGAACGGATTTATTCGCTGGGTTAGACTACTTTATGGGGCACCGACGGCAAGCGTAGTTACAGGTCGACATAGATCGGAGTATTTCCGATTATATAGGGGAACAAGACAGGGATGCCCGCTGTCTCCATTGTTGTTTGCGCTGGCAATTGAACCTCTGGCCATGGCGCTGAGAGACTCCAGGAAATGGAGAGGGGTGACTAGAGGGGGAGAAGAACACCGAGTCTCATTATACGCGGATGACCTATTGCTATACGTGTCGGACCCAGCGAGGGGGATGATAGAGGTTATGCGAATCTTGAGGAGGTTCGGGGAATTTTCGGGGTATAGGTTAAACATGGGGAAGAGTGAATTATATGTGATACATCCAGGGGACCAGAGTAGAGAGATAGAAGGCTTACCGCTAAGGAAAGTGGAAAGAAACTTCTGATACTTGGGGATTCAGATCGCTAGGAGCTGTGGAACCTTGCACAGACTTAATCTGACACGGCTGGTAGAACAAATGGAGGAGGACTTTAAGAGGTGGAACATGCAGCCTTTATCGCTGGCGGGCAGGGTGCAAGCAATTAAGATGATGGTCCTCCCGAGGTTCTTATTTGTATTTCAATGTCTCCCTATTTTAATCACCAGGACCTTTTTTAATAAAATAGATAGGAGCATTACGAGCTTTGTGTGGGCAGGGAAAGTTCCGAGAGTAAGGAGGGGGTTCCTTCAGCGCAGTAGGGACAGAGGAGGACTGGCACTACCGAACATGGGAGATTATTATTGGGCCGCCAATGTGGCAATGATACGTAGATGGATGATGGAGGGTGAGGGAGTGGCGTGGAAAAGGCTGGAGAGAAGGTCCGGTAAAGGGACGAGTCTAGAGGCGCTGGTGACGGCGCCGCTACCGTTCTCACCGAAAAAGTACACCACGAACCCGGTGGTGGCGGCAACACTGAACATATGGGGACAGTGGAGGCGACAGAGAGGGGTGCGGGGAGCCCTGGTGGGGTCCCCTATCAGGAACAACCATAGGTTCGCCCCAGGAAGAATGGATGGAGGATTTCAAAGCTGGGAATTCACCAGTTGGGAATTAGGAAGGTGGGAGATTTATTCATCGATGGGACTTTTGCGAGCTTGGGAGCACTGGAGGAAAAGTATAAGTTACCCCGGGGGAATTTCTTGAGATATATGCAGGTGAGGGCGTTTACTAGACAACAGGTGAGGGAATTTCCGCGGCTCCCGACACAGGGGATACAGGACAGGGTGCTTTCAGGGGTGTGGGTCGGAGAGGGCAAAGTGTCAGAGATTTATAGTGAGATGAGGGAAGAGGGGGAGGAGTCGGTCGGCGAACTAAAAAGAAAGTGGGAAGAAGAATTAGGGGAGGAGATAGAGGAGGGTATGTGGGCTGATGCCCTAAGCAGGGTAAATTCCTCTTCCTCATGCGCCAGGCTTAGCCTGATTCAATTTAAGGTGCTACATAGAGCACACATAACGGGGGCAAGATTGAGCAGGTTCTTTGGAGTGGAGGACAAATGTGGGAGGTGTGGCGGGAGCCCGGCAAACCACGCACATAGGTTTTGGGCATGCCCGGCACTGGAAGGGTATTGGAAGTGAGTGACTGGAGTGATTTCGCAGGTGGTGAAGGCCCGGGTCAAACCAGGCTGGGGGTTAGCTCTATTTGGAGTTGCGGAAGAGCCGGGAGTGCAGGAGGCGAAAGAGGCCGATGTCGTGGCCTTTGCGTCCCTCGTAGCCCGGCGCAGGATCCTACTCATGTGGAAGGAGGTGAAACCCCCCGGACTGGAGGCCTGGGTAAACGATATGGCGGGGTTTATTAAACTGGAGCAGATGAAGTTTGCGCTGAGAGAATCGACTCAAGGGTTCACCAGGCGGTGGCAGCCATTTCTCGACTACCTAGGGGAACGTTAGAGGGAAGGCGGATGACCAGCAGCAGCAACCCAGGGGGGAGAAGGCTCAGTTGAGTATAGGTCAATAGAGTACGAGGTTTTGTTACTTGTATATTATTATTATTATTGTTAAAAAGTTTAAAAATTACTGTTTTGTTACTGTTATCGTTTCGCTTGTTTTGTAAGCGGGAAAAATGTTGCTCAGGGAAAAAAAAATTCAATTAAATATATTTTAAAAAAAAAAGAAAATTCACCTTCTTCTAAACCAAACAGCAACTTTTAAGTTAATTAGCTAAATAAAAGAAAGACTAAACTTTAGATAAAAATGAAGCCTTATACTCCCTCGGTCACCAAACTCTTACTATAGCACTCAAAATGCACCAAATTCAGCACTCAGTGCAAACCCTATGTTCTATGTTTAAGATGAGCCCTGAGAGGGCATGAGGGGAGATGGGAGAGAAACGAGAGAAAGATGTGGGTTCAGGGCTCGGGAAAGGATGACATTTAGAGACAGTTTGGTCCGGTGGGCTCGTGGAAGGGAGGGAAGCAGCAGAGGCAGCTGATCGGATTTTCTCAATCTCAGTCACAAAGAAGCTCCTCACACTTCTTGTTGGAGGTGAGGATGGAAGAGACGGGAGAGCGAGATTACTTCAAAAGGAACTAACTTGTGTCAGAGTAATTAAAAAGTTTCAGCACACTGCATATTTCACACAAATCTAATTTATTTGACTTTTAGCCAGAATATTACCCCTGTAAATGGGCTGGAGTTTATCAGCAGAAAGAGACCCAAATGAACATGGTTCAGTCCTGAATGTGAGGAACAGCAAAATCCAATCACTGTCGTTATTTGTGGCCTCGTTGGTGTTTCAGCAGGAGGGATGAAGTGGCGAATCCCTTCCTACACTTGGAACAGGTGAACGGTCTCTCCCCAGTGTGAACTCGCTGGTGCTTCTGCAAGGCAGATGACTGAGTGAATCCCTTCCCACACCAGGAGCAGGCGAATGGCCTCTCCCCAGTGTGAATTCGCTGATGTGCAGTGAGGTGAGACGATTGTCTGAACCCAGTCCCACAATGAGAGCACCTAAACGGTCTCTTGTCAGTGTGAACACGTTGATGGCGCATCAGTTCCCCAGAACGTTTATAACAATTCCCGCAGTCTGGACAATGAAATGGTCTCTCCCCAGTGTGAATTCGCTGGTGATTCAGAAGTTCGGATGACTGAGTGAATCCCTTCCCACACTTGGTGCAGACGAATGGCCTCTCCACTGTGTGAGTTCGCTGATGTACAGTGAGGTTAGATGATCGTCTGAACCCAGTCCCACACTGAGAGCACCTGAATGGTCTCTCGTCAGTGTGAACACGTTGATGGCACATCAGATCCCCAGTTCTTTTATAGCACCTCCCGCAGTCTGGACATTGAAACGGTTTCTCATCAGTGTGAACTAGCTGGTGACTCAGCAAGTGGGCTGAAATAGTAAAGCCTTTCCCACATGTGGAGCAGGTGAATGGTCTCTCCCTGGAGTGAAGTCGCTGGTGTGTGGACAGAGCGGATGGCTGAGTGAATCCCTTCCCACACGTGGAGCAGATGAACGGTCTCTCCCCAGTGTGACTGCGTCGATGAGTTTCCAGCTTGGATGGATGAGTGAATCCTTTCCCACAGTCCGCACATTTCCACGGTTTCTCCTCAGTGTGACTGCATTTGTGTCTCGTGAGGCCTGATGATTGACTGAATCCTCGTCCACACACACAACACGAGTACGGTTTCTCCCAACTGTGAACAATGCTTTTTCCTTCCATGTTCAAAATCTCATGATATTCAGCAATGATAAATTGAGGACTCTGTCAGACCCTGATGTGATGCTTGGTTTGTGTTTCCGGATCTTGAAGTCTCACCTTCGAACACCCTGTGAAACTGATTGAAAACAGAAAATAGGGAGTGAGAGAGAACCCACAAAAACACAAAGGCAGGTTGTGAAATTGAGCTGAATGAATCTGGTCATTTGTGGGGCCGGCACTGGGAAAAGGGACCATGAAAACTGCTGGATTGTTGTAAAAAACAAACTGGCCTCTTTGGGAGGAGAGAGGAAGAGGTGAAGAGGGATTTTGTATATCTACAAGACATATTAAGAGAGTAGTTGGCAAAGCAAATTCGACCTTGAGCTTCATAACTGACACAGAAACTATGCTTCTGGTGGCAGTGATTGGCACTGCTGCCTCACAGTGCCAAGGACTCGGGTTCAATTCTGGCCTTGATGATTGTCTGTGTGGAGTTTGCACTTTCTCCCAGTGTTTGCGTGCGTTTCCACCCGGTGCTCAGGATTCCTCCAACAGACAAAAAAATAATGATAATAATAATCACTTATTGTCACAAGTAGGTTTCAATGAAGTTACTGTGAAAAGCCCCTAGTCGCCACATTCCGGCGCCTGTTCGAGGAGGCCGGTACGGGACTTGAACCCGCGCTGCTGGTCTTGTTCTGCATTACAAGCCAGCTGTCTTAGCCCACTGTGTTATACCAGCCCCAAAGCCCCTAATCGCCACATTCCGGCGCCTGTTTGGGGAGGCTGATAGGGGAGCAAGTTAGATGGATTGGCCTTGATAAATTGCCCCTTAGTGTCCAGGGATGTGCAGGTTTGGTGGGGCTATGGGGTTACAGGGACAGGGTAGGGGTGTGGGCCTAGGCAGGGTGCCCTTTCAGTGAATCAGTGCACACTTGATGGGCCGAATGGCCTCCTTCTGCACTGCAGGAATTCTATGGTTCTAATTCTATTCTATGAATCTTTATAAAGCTCTGGTCACCACTCTTCAGGAAGGATGTGAAGGTTCTTGGAGAAGGTGCAGACGGGATTTACCAGAATGGTTCCAGCAAAGGAGGTTGAGGGGAGATTTGATTCAGGGACACAAGATTATGCCAGATTTCCATCGGGTGGACAAAGAAACACTGTTTCCATTCACTGATCGTACAAGCAGTCGGGACACAGATTCAAAGTTTTGGGTAAAACCTGGATTGAACGATATAAGATGCTGAGGGGTCTTGACAGGGTGGATGTGGAGAGGATGTTTCCTCTTGTGGGAGAATCTGGAACAAGGTGGTCACTGTTGGAAAGTGAGGGGTCACCCATTTCAGATGGGGATGAGGATTTTTTTTCGCTCGAGGGTTGTAAAAGAGGGGGTGGCACAGTGGTTAGCGCTGCTGCATTACAGCACCAGGGACCCAGGTTCACGCCTGACCCTGGATGACTGTGCAGTTTGCACGTTCTCCCTGTGTCTGTGTGGGTTTCTTCCGGGTGCTCCGGTTTCCTCCCACAGTCCAAAGATGTGCAGGTTAGGTGCTAAATTGCCTCTTCATCTCCAAGGATGTACACGTTGGGTGGGATGGGAGGATGGGGCAGGCTGGGGGTTTCGGAGGGTTGGTGCTGACTTGGGCTCCTTCTGCACTGTGGGGATTCTATGACTTAGATCTTGCGTCCTTAAAACGCAGTGGAAGTCGAGTCCTTGAATATTTTTAAGGCAGAGATGGATAGATTCTCGATAAGCAAGGGGGTGAAAGGTTATCGGGGTCGGCAGGAACATGGAGTTGAGGTTAAAATTATTGTATGATGGAGCAGGCTCGAGGAGCCGACTCCCAGTTTGTGTGTAAGGAGCAGGCTCGAGGGGCCGACTCCTAGTTTGTGTGTAAGGAGCAGGCTCGAGGGGCCGAGTGGCCTGCTCCTAGTTTGTGTGGAAGCATGCAGGTACAGCATGCGGTAAAGAAGGCAAGTGGTTTTTTGGCCTTCATAGCAAGAGGATTCGAGTCGAGGAGCAGGGATGTCTTGCTGCAATTATACAGGGCCTTGGTGAGGCCACACCTGGAATATTGTGTGCAGTATTAGTCTCCGTATCTGAGGAAAGATGATCTCACTAAAGAGAAAGAGCAGCAAAGTTTTGCCAGGCTGATTCCTGGGATGGTGGGACTGATGTATGAGAGATTGAATCAGTTAGGATTGTATTCGCTGGAGTTCAGAAGAATGAGGAGGAATCACATAGAAACCTATAGAATGTGGGCTGCACGATGGCGCAGTGGTTAGCACTGTTGCCTCACGTCACCAAGGACCTAGGTTCGATCCCGGCCCTGGGTCACTGTCCGTGTAGAGTTTGCGCATTCTCCCTGTGTCTGTGTGGGTCCCACCCCCACAACACAAAGATGTGCAGGGTAGGTAGATTGGCCATGCTAAAATTACCCCTTAATTGGGAAAAAAAAGAATTGGGCACTCTAAATTTATATTAAAAAAAAACCTATAACATTCTAACAGGGCGAGACAGATTAGATTCGGGAAGGATGTTCCCGATGGTGGGTGTGTCCAGAACCCGGGGTCACAATCTGAGGATACGGGATAGCATGGGCAGCACAAGTGGCTAGCACTGTGGCTTCACAGCGCCAGGGTCCCAGGTTCGATTCCCTGCTGAGTTACTGTCTGTGCGGAGTCTGCACGTTCTCCCCGTGTCTGCGTGGGTTTCCTCCGGATGCTCCGCCTTCCTCCCACAGTCCAAAGATGTGCAGGTTAGGTGGATTGGCCACGCTAAATTGTCCTTAGTGTCCAAAAAGGTTAGGAGGGGTTATTGGGTTACGGGGATTGGGTGGAAGTGAGGATTTAAGTGGGTCGGTGCAGACTCGATGGGTGAATGGCCTCCTTCTGCACTCTATGTTCTATGTTCTATGACAGACCATTTAGGACAGAGGTGAGGAGAAATGTCTTCAACCAGAGAGTGGTGAGCCTGTGGAATTCATCACCACAGGAAGAATTGAGACCAAAACATTTCATGTTTTCAAGAAGCAGTTAGATACAGCACTGAGGGTGAAAGGGATCAAAAGATATGGGGGGAAAGCGGGATTAGGCTATTGAGCTTAATCAGCTCTGATCGTAATGGATGGTGGAGCAGGTTCAAAGGGCCAAATGGTCTCCTCCTGCTCCTATTTTCTACGTTGCTCCGTATCTATGCATGTAAATGGTCCAGGAGGTATGAGGAAGAATGTTTTTACACAGCCAGTGGCAATTACCTGAACCTTGCTGCCTATGACGGAGTTTAGAAATAGACACCAATGAATGATTTTTTTAAAAATTGGATAGAAACCTGAGAGAAATAAAGCTGTTAGGATACAGGGATAAAGCAGGAGAATGAGACTGACTGGATTGTTCCAGATAATAACAGTAATCTTTATTAGTCTCACAGGTATGAATGTTTGAGGTGAGGGACGCCGTCAGTGTCCCTGCTGATTTCACCTGTGGGAAGCGCACCCATCTCCAGCTCCTCAGAAACCGCGTTAAGGAACTGGAGCTGGATGAACTTCGGATCATTCGGGAGGCAGAGGTGGTCATAGAAAGTAGCTTCAGGAATGTAGTTACTCCGAAGAATCAAGACGGTGACGGTGAGAGGGGCTGGGAGGAAGCAGTCAGTGCAGGGATCCTCTGTGGTCGTTCCCCTCAGTAACAAGTATACCCTTTTGGATACTGTTGAGGGGGACGACCTACCAGGGGTAAGCCACGGTGAACAGATCTCCAGCACTGAGTCCGTCCCTGTAGCTCAGAAGGGAAGGAGGGAGAGCAGGAGAGCAATAGTTATTGGGGACTCGATAGTTAGAGGGACAGATAGACGGTTCTGTGGCAGCGAAAGAGACTCACGGATGGTATGTTGTCTCCCGGGTGCCAGGGTCCATGACGCCTCGGGCCGTGTTTTCAGAATCCTTAAAGGGGAGGGGGAGCAGTCACAAGTCGTGGTACACATCAGTACCAACGACATAGGTAAGAGAAGGGACGGGGATTTAAACCAGGAACTAAGGGGGCTAGGGAGGAAGCTGAGAGCCAGGACAAACCATGTTGTCATCTCTGGTTTGTTGCCGGTGCCACGTGCTCGTGAGGTGAGGAACAGGGAGAGAGTGCAGATAAACACGTGGCTGCAGGGATGGTGTAAGAGGGAGGGTTTTAGGTACGTGGATAATTGGAAAACATTCTGGGGAAGGTGGGACCTGTACAGACAGGGCGGTTTGCACCTGAACCAGAGGGGCACCAATATCCTGGGAGGGAAATTTGCTACGGCTCTTCGGGGGGGGTTTAAACTAATTTGTCAGGGGGCTGGGAAAACGAGCTGTAGTCCAGAAGCCAGTGTTGAGAGTAGTGAGGTACTGAGGAGGGTATCAAGGTCGCAGGAGTGTACCAGCAGACAGAAAGATGGGTTGAGGTGTGTCTGCTTCAATGCAAGGAGCATCTGGAATAAGGTAGGTGAACTTGGAGCATAGGTTGGTACTTGGGACTACGATGTTGTGGCCATTTCGGAGACATGGTTAGAACACGGACAGGAATGGTTGTTGGAAGTTCCGGGGTATAGATGTTTCAGTAAGAGTAGGGAAGGTGATAAAAGAGGTGGAGGAGTAGCATTGTTAATCAAGGATAGTTTAACGGCTGCAGAAAGGCAGTTTGAAGGGGATCTGCCTACTGAGGTAATATGGGTTGAAGTTAGAAATAGGAAAGGAGCGGTCACATTGTTGGGAGTTTTCTATAGGCCCCCAAATAGTAATAGAGATGTGGAGGAAGAAATTGCAAAACAGATTATGGATAGGTGTGGAGGTCTCAGGGTAGTTGTCATGGGTGACTTTAACTTTCAAAATATTGATTGGAACCTCTATAAGTCGAACAGTTCGGATGGGGCAGTTTTTGTACAGTGTGGATAGGCCGACAAGAGGGGGGGTCACATTGGATTTGATACTGGGTAATGAACAGGGCCAAGTGTTAGATTTGTTTGTGGGAGAGCACTTTGGAGATAGTGACCACAATTCGGTGTCTTTCATTATTGCAATGGAGAGGGACGATAGGGCAAGGTTTATAATTGGGGGAGAGGTAATTATGATGCGATTAGGCAAGAATTAGGGAGCATAAGATGGGAACAGAAACTGTCAGGGAAAGGCACAAATGAAAAGTGGAGCTTGTTCAAGGAACAAATACTGCGTGTCCTTGATAGGCATGTCCCTGTCAGGCAGGGTGAAAATGGCCGTGTGAGGGAACCATGGTTCACAAAAGAGGTTGAATGTCTTGTCAAGAGGAAAAAGGAAGTATGTCAGGATGAGAAAACAAGGTTTAGTAGGGTCGCTTGAGAGTTATAAGATAGCAAGGAATGAGCTGAAAAAAGGGCTTAAGAGAGCTAGGAGGGGGCATGAGAAGTCCTTGGCGGGTTGGATCAAGGAAAACCCCAAGGCATTTTACTCTTATGTGAGAAATAAAAGAATGACCAGGGTGACGGTAGGGCCTGTCAAGGACAGTAGTGGGAACTTGTGCATGGAGCCAGAAGAGATAGGAGGGGCGTTGAATTAATACTTTTCTTCAGTGTTCACAAAGGAGAGGGACCATGTTTTTGGGGATGAGTGTGTGATACAGGCAGGTAGGCTGGAGGAGGTAGATGTTCTGAGGAAGAATGTATTTGCAATTTTGAAAAACCTGACGGTCGACAAGTCCCCTGGTCCAGATGGGATATATCCAAGGATTCTTTGGGAGGCAAGGGATGAGATTGCAGAGCCTTTGGCTTTGACCTTTGGGTCCTCACTGTCCACGGGGATGGTGCCAGAGAGTGTTGAATGTTGGTCCTCTGTTCAAGAAAGGGAATAGGAATGACCCTGGTAATTGTAGGCCAGTTAGTCTTACTTCGGTGGTCGGTAAGATAATGGAAAAGGTCCTGAAGGATAGGATTTTTAACCATTTGGAAAGATGCAGCTTAATCCGGGATAGTCAACACGGATTCATGAAGGGTAGGTCTTGCCTCACAAATTTGATTGAATTCTTTGAGGAGGTAACGAAGTGTGTAGATGAAGGTAGAGCAGTTGATGTTGTATACATGGATTTTAGTAAGGCGTTGATAAGGTTCCCCATGGTCGGCTCATGAAGAAAGTAAGGAGGTGTCGGATAGAGGGAAATTTGGCCAATTGGATAAGTAACTCGCTATCACATAGAAGACAGAGGGTGGTGGTGGATGGAAAATTTTCAGACTGGAGACCAGTTACCAGCGGTGTACCACAGGGATCAGTGCTGGGTCCTCTGCTATTTGTGATTTTTATCAATGACTTGGAGGAGGGGGCTGAAGGGTGGGTCAGTAAATTTGCTGATGACACCAAGATTGGTGGAGTAGTGGATGAGGTGGAGGGCTGTTGTCGGCTGCAAAGAGACATTAATAGGATGCAGAGCTGGGCCGAAAAATGGCAGATGGAGTTTAACCCTGATAAGTGCGAGGTGATTCATTTTGGTAGAAAAAATTTGAATGCGGATTACAGGGTCAATGGCAGGGTTCTGAGGAATGTGGAGGAACAGAGAGATCTTGGGGTTCATGTCCACAGATCTCTGAACGTTGCCACTCAAATGGATAGAGCAGTAAAGAAGGCTTATAGTGTGTTAACGTTTATTAAAGGGGGCTTGAGTTTAAGAGCCGCGGGGTTATGCTACAACTATACATGATTGTGTGAGACCACATTTGGAGTATTGTGTGCAGTTCTGGTCACCTCATTATAGGAAGGATGTGGAAGCATTGGAAGGGGTGCAAAGGAGATTTACCAGAATGCTGCCTGGTTTGCAGAATAGGTCTTATGAGGAAAGGTTGAGGGAGCTAGGGCTTTTCTCTTTGGAGTGGAGGAGGCTGAGAGGTGACTTAATGGAGGTTTATAAGATGATCAGGGGGACAGGTAGAGTGGACGTTCAGAGACTATTTCCTCGGGTGGAGGTAGCTGTTACAACGGGTATAACTATAAGATTCAGGGTTGGAGATATAGGAGGATTTCCGAGGTAGGTTCTTTACTCAGAGTGGTTCGGGGGTGGAATGGACTGCCTGCTGTGATAGTGGAGTCGGACACTTTAGGAACTTTCAAGCGGTTATTGGATAGGCACATGGAGCACACCAGAATGACAGGGAGTGGGATAGCTTGATCTTGGTTTTGGACAATGCTCGGCACAACATCGAGGGCTGAAAGGCCTGTTCTGTGCTGTACTGTTCTATGTTCTATTGTTACATTAACACTGCAATGAAGTTCCTGTGAAAAGCCCCATGTCGCCACATTCCGGCACCTTTTGGGTAGACAGAGGGAGAATTCAGAATGTCCAATTCACCTAGCAAGCACATCTTCCGGGACTTGTGGGAGGAAACCGGAGCACCCGGAGGAAACCCACGCAGACACGGGGAGAACGTGCAGACTCCACCCATTCAGTGACCCAAGCCGGGAAAGAAACCGGGTTCCCTGGCGCTGTGAAGCAATGGTGCTACCATGTCGATTAGAGAGCTGGCATGGACCGAATGCTTTTCTCTGTCCCACAATTACAGATTTTTTTGTGCAATCTAGTTTTGTAATTTAACCCAGGGGGGTTCAGATAAATCTGTGCTGCACTCCGAGGCCATTCTACCTTCCTCAGGTTTGTTGTCCAGAACTGAACACAGTTCTCCAGGTTTGTGAATCTCGGGGCTTTTCTAATCACAGTGAGACCTGAAATCTTCCCTCACAGACAGAACAGACAAACCTTTTACCTTCCACACCCAGATGCTGCTGATATGCAGGTTCTGATGAACCGAGTGACTCTGTCAGATTGCAATGTGACGTTTGGTTTGCGTTTCCCGTCTGTTAAACCTCCAATTCCAGTATCCTGTAAATTTACAGAAACCTCACTGTCAGTTTAGGATAGAAATTCACAACATTCTCTCCTCGCCAACTTTGATTAAATGTATTTCTGGAGGTTTGATCACATGACCTGCCCCCATCCTCCAGCCATTAATCGGTCAACGCATCCATCCTTGTGACACACTGCCTTCCTCGGCCAATTGGGAAGCAAAAGGACTAATTACCTCACAGGACAGTGTTTGGCTGTCAGCCAATCAACCTTTATCCCATTTTCAATCATTTATATCCGCTTAAGAGAAATGTTCAAAAAAATATTTTTTACTATCCTAATCATTTTCCAAAGATCCAAAAATATTTTCCACTGTCCTAATGATTTCCTAAGTATGAATCTCACCGAGACAGAAGGTAAAATTTGAATTCATTGCAAGTCTACTGATGACCATGAAACCATTGTCAATTGTTGTAAAGACACATCTGTTCACTCATGTCCTTCAGTGAAGGAAATAATCTATCCTTACCTGGTCTGGCCAACACGATTCCAAACCACAGCAATGTGGTTGACTGTTTAAATGCCCTCCGAGATGGCCGAGCAAGCCACTCGGTTTGAGGGAAATTAGGGATGGGCAATAAATGTTGACCCAGCCAGTGACTTCCACAAATGATCAAAATAAAATTTGGGGGCAGCACAGTGGGCTATCCCTGATGGCTCACGGCGCTGAGGACCCTCGGTTCGATCCCTGCTCTAGGTCACTGTCCTTGTGGAGTTTGCACATTCTCCCCGTGTTTATGTGGGTTTTGCCCCCACAACCCAAAGATGTGCAGGGTAGGTGGATTGGCCAGACAAAATTGCCCCTTAATTGGAAAAAATGAATTGGATACTCTAAATTTATGAAAAAAAAATCAAAAAAATAAAATTTTGGAGACTCCAGTCAGTGAATCCGGGAGAGTTGGCATCTGGCTCGCAGCGCATGCGCCCTGCGGCACCTTGTCCATTGTAAAGATGGCGGCCGGTAACCCAGGCCTGTTACCGCTCAGCCCTCAGTCTATAGAGAAAGTGCCAAAGCCCCAACATTCACCAGCTCTAAGGACACACCTTAGCTCCCTTTCCAATCTGAAAGCAGCCTGAGCTGGATTTACATTCCCCTTAATTGATCATTGCTGGGTGATAATCCTGTACTTCCTGACCTCACACCACTGTGACAGCACCTTCACCACACAGACTGCAGCAACTGACCAAACATCACCTTCCCAGTTATTCCTGAAGGCACCGCCTTCCCAACCTGGCCCCTTGCCTGAGGTGTGGTGAACCTCAGGTCACATCACCGCCGGTCAGCTCTCTCTCCCGGGACCAGGCCCTGGTTCACAGCCGCCATCTTGGGGAAACAGAGCGCATGCGCTGGCGTCTTGTTGACGCAACAGGACCCCGAAGGCCCTGGGCGGGCCCTGAAGGTTTCTGTTCCCAGCCGGGTCCTAGTGCCCATTGAAGCTGGGCAACTTGAACCAATCATCATATTGAGATCTGAAGGTGTCACTCAATTCATTACGACCTAAAAAGCACAAACTTTCAATGTGTTTGTTCTGTCTGTGGGCAAAGATTTCAAATATCAGTGTGACTGGAAAAGCACCGACACACACACAGCACATGCCCGAGCGAGAAAGTTCCAGTGAACTAACTGTGGAAGGAGATTTAACCAGTTTCACAGCCTGAAAGAACATCACACCATTGACAGCAATGAAAGACTGTACACGTGTTCTGTGTGTGGACGAGGATTCAACTGATCATTGGATTGGATTGGATTGGATTTGTTTATTGTCATGTGTACCGAGATACAATGAAAAGTATTTCTCTGCGAGCAGCTCAACAGATCATTAAGTACATGAAAAGAAATGGGAATAAAAGAAAATACATAATAGGGCAACACAAGGTACACAATGTAACTATGTAAGCAGCGGCATCGGGTGAAGCATACGGAGGTGTAGTGTCAATGAGGTCAGTCCATAAGAGGGTTGTTTAGGAGTCTGGTAACAGCGGGAAGAAGAGGACTTCTGGTGGCGGCTATCAAGGAATAAGTCACACATTTGCTGGCTCCCACTCGAGTCAGCATTTTGGACCTTTACCCCCAATTTTCTACCGGACTTGAATTGTAAAACTGATGACAGAAGCAATTGTGTACTGAATTCCCACATTGGTGCATGGAGAGAAGGACTAGACGTGCTCGTCAAGGCAGAAACAGAAAGACAGAGAAGGCTTGGGGTCTGAAGGAGCGGACGCTGGGGCATACATCGCGGACATGTTTGAGAAGCTGCTGGGGGATGGGACATTCCCCCGACTCTTGGAGGATTAGCACACTGGGCTAAATCGCTGGCTTTTACAGCAGACCAAGGCAGGCCAGCAGCATGGTTCAATTCCCATACCAGCCTCCCCGAACAGGCGCCGGAATGTGGCGACGAGGGGATTTTCACAGTAACTTCATTTGAAGCCTACTTGTGACAATAAGCAATTTTCATTTTCATTTTCAGGTGGACAGGGCTCACAGAGCGCTCGCGAGGAAGTCATGAATGGGAGACCCCCAGAGGGCAATGGTGGTGAGATACCACAGGTGCTTGGATAAGGAGCGCATTCTACAGTGAGCCAAGCAGACACAGAGCTGTAAGCGGGACAACAGTATCCTGCGGATCTATCAGGACCTGAGTGTGGAAGTGGCCAGGAGAGGAGCAGGCTTCAACCAGATCAGGTCGATCCTTTTTAAGAAAAAGGTGAAATTCAAACTGTTGTATCCGGCCCGACTTCGGGTCACGAGGAGCAGCACTTTTATTTTGAGTTGCCTGAGGACGCGCTGGACTTCGCGAAAAGGAAAGGACTGGTGGTGGACCGAGAACTTTTGAACTTTGCTGCAATGTTCATGTTTTTTTCAGTTTTTCTGTTCTTCTTTTAAAAAAAAGTTTCTTGTTTCTCGTTTTCTGGAAGCTGTTTGTAATGCATTTTGCATTGATTTGGGACCAGCGGTAGAGCTGAGTGAGTTAAGATTTTAATTTGCACTGTTGGGGATGGAGGTATGCTTGTTTAGATTTTGGTGTTTTCTGTCGGGCAATTGTGTGGGGATTGTATGACGTTGGAGTTTGTTTGTATGAGCAAGGGGAGGGTGGGGAGGGAACTCTAGGTGGGAGACTATCCAGCGCCAGGGATGGGGCCAGCAAGCGAGCTGGGCAGGCTTGCTCACGAAAGCGCAGTGGTGGGTGTGCATATGTTCGGTTTATTAAAGGGATTGGGTTACAGAGTGTGGTTACTAGGGGGAGGGAGGGGGTGAATGTTCTGCTGACGAAGGAGGGATTTGGGCTAAGGGACAGAGAGGAGGTTGGGGGTGGAGGCTGTCTGGGGGCGGGCTGGTGGAGGTGCAGAGCATGGGCTGCAGGTGGGCCCAAAAAAGGGGATGGCTGATCGGTGAAAGGGGGAGGCAATGAGCCCCCCAACTAGGTTGATCACCTGGAATGTTCGAGGGTTAAATGGGCCGGTCAAGAGGGCATGTGTGTCGCGCATCTTAGGGGACTGAAGGTGGATGTGGTAATGTTGCAGGAGATGCACCTTAGAGTAACTGATCAGATTAGATTGAGGAAAGGCTGGGTCAGTCAGGTCTTTCACTCGGGACTAGACTCAGAGACTGGAGGGGTCGTGATCCTGATCAATAAGCGGTTGGTGTTTGAGGCGGGTAGAATAGTCTCAGATGTGGGAGGTCGGTACATTATGGTCCGTGGGAAACTGGAGGGGGTGCAGGTGGTATTAGTAAATATGTACGTGCCAAATTGGGATGATGTGAAGTTTATAAAGAGGCCGCTGAGGAAGATACCGGACCTGGACTCGCAAAGTTGGTCATGGGAGGAGACTTCAACACAGTTATTGACCCTGGCTTGGACCGGTCAAGCTTGAAAACGGGCAGGGTGCCAGCAATGGCAAAGGAACTAAAAGGGTTCATGGAGCAGATGGGGGGGGGGGGGGGATCCATGGAGATTTGGGCAGCCGAGGGTGAAGGAGTTCTCCTTCTACTCACACGTGCACAGAGTGTACTCCCGGATTGATTTCTTTGTTTTTGAGTAGGTGAGTAGGGCCTTATTGACAGGGGTGGTGGACACAGGGTACTCGGTGATCACAATCTCAGGCCATGCTCCACACTGGGTTGACCTGCAGGTTAGTAAAGACAGTAACCAGCGCCCGCACTGGAGGTTGGATGTGGGACTTTTGGCCGACGAAGGGGTATGCGAGCGGCTGAGGAAATGTATTCAGAATTACCTGCAGGTCAATGACATGGGGGAAATTTAAGCAGCAATGGTCTAGGAAGCAATGAAGGCAGTGGTCAGAGGGGAGCTGATCTCCTTACGGGCCCAGAGGGAGAAGGTGGACAGGGCAGAGATGGGCCGACTGGTAAAGGAGATACTACAAATTGATAGGAGGTATGTGGAGACCCCAGAGGCAGGGCTTTTAAGGGAATGGCGGAGGCTACATCGGAGTTCGGCTTGTTAACCACAGGGAGGGCGATGGAGCAGCTGAGAAAGGGGAGGGGGGCGATCTGTGGGTATGGAGAGAAGGCCAGCAGAATGCGTGCACAGCAGCTTAGAAAGAGGGAGGCAGCCAGGGAGATAGGGAAAGTAAATGACGGAGATGGGAACCTGGTTGGAGATTCAGCAGGGGTGAATAAGGCGATCAGGGATTTCTACAGTAGGCTGTATAGATCGGAACCCCCCAGCTGGGACGGAGGGGATGAGGCACTTCTTGGAGGGACTGAATTTCCCAAAGGTGGACGGGGAGCTGGTAGAAAGGCTGGGGGCCCCAATTGGGTTGGAAGAGATAGCGGAGGGCCTGAAGGCCCTGCGGTCGGGTAAAGCCCTGGGGCCGGACGGGTACCCAGTGGAGGTTTATAAAAGATTCTCTGGGATATTGGGGCCGGTGCTGTTGAGCATGTTCAATGAGACAAAGGAAAGAGGGGTGCTGCCCCCGACGTTGTCACAGGCCACGATTTCGCTGATCCTTAAGCGGGTCAAGAACCCGGAGCTGTGTGGATCCTCTTGGCCGATCTCCTTGTTGAATGTAGATGCCAAATTGCTGGCCAAAATTTTGTCATCCAGGATTGAGGATTGAGTTCCTGACGTTATTGGGGAGGACCAGACGAGGTTTGTTAAGGGTAGGCAGTTGGTGGCCAATGTAAGAAGGTTGTTAAACGTGATCATGATTCCCCCGGAAGGTAGGGAGTTGGAGGTAGTGATCGCAATGGATGCAGAAAAGGCCTTTGATTGGGTAGAATGGGATTATCTGTGGGGGGTACTGGGACGGTTCGGATTTGGGCGGGGTTTGATTGACTGGGTCAGGTTGCTGTATCAGGCTCTTGTGGCAAGTGGGCCGATGAATAGGACAACATCGGACTATTTTAGACTGCACAGAGGGGCGAGACAGAGATGTCCCCTTTCCCCACTGTTGTTTGCGCTGGCTATAAAGCCACTGGCGATTGCTCTGAGAGCCTCAAGGGGCTGGAAGGGGCTGGTCCGGGGAGTGGGGGGGGGGGGGGGGGGGAGCACAGAGTCGCGCTCTATGCAGACGCTCTGCTTCTGTATGTATCGGACCCAATGGAGGGGATGGAAGAAATTATGAGGATTCATGGGGAATTTGGCCAGTTTTCGGGGTATAAGCTAAATATGGGTAAAAGTGAGGTGTTTGTGGTCCAGACGAGGGGACAGGAAAGGCGATTGGGGGAGCTGCAGTTTAGATTAGTAGGGGGAAGCTTTAGGTCCATAACCATTGAAGTGGCGCGGGAATGGGACCGGCTGCATAAATTAAATTTGGCCCGGCGAGTAGACCAAATGAAGGATGATTTCCGAAGGTGGGATGCACTTCCGTTGTCACTGGCTGGGAGGGTGCAGATGGTGAAGATGACGGTCCTCCCAAGATTCGTGTTCATGTTTCCATGTCTCCCCATCTTTATTCCGTGGTCCTTTTTTAAACGGGTCAACAAAGTGATGTTTGGGCGAGTAAGGAAGGTAATGCTTGAGTGGAGCCGGGGAGAGGGCGGGCTGGCGCTGCCAAATTTTAGTAACTATTACTGGGCGGTGAATATAGCCATGCTCAGGAAGTGGGTGGTGGGGAGGGATCAGCATGGGAGCGAATGGAGATGGCTTCATGCAAGGGCACCAGTCTGGGGGCATTGGTAACTGCGCCTCTGTCATTCCCGTCGGCACGATACTCCACTAGCCCCATGGTGGTGGCGGCCCTGAGAGTCCGAGGGCAATGGAGGAGACATGTGGGAGCAGAGGGAGCATCGGTCTGGTCCCCAATCAGTAATAATCACCGGTTTGCCCCGGGATGTATGGATGGGGGGTTCCGGATATGGCGGAGAGCAGGGATTGAGAGGATGGGGGATATGTTTATAGAGGAGAGCTTTCCGAGTATGAGGGCACTGGAGGAGAAGTTTGGGTTGGCAAGGGGATACGAATTCAGGTATCTGCAGGTGCGGGACTTCCTACGTAAAGAGGTGTCAACCTTCCTGCTCCTACCGCTAAGGGCAATTCAGGACAGGGTAGTTTCCAGAGGATGGGTAGGTGAAGGGAGCTTTTCTGACATTTACAAGGAACTTATGGGGTCAGAGGAGATGCAGACCGAGGAGCTGAAGCGCAAGTGGGAGAAGGAGCTGGGAGGAAAGATACAGGATGGTCTATGGGCAGACACGTTGAGTAGAGTCAACGCGTCCACAACATGTGTCAGGCTCAGCCTGATACAATTCAAGTTCGTTCAGTCGGGCTTACATGACTGGCCCGGATGAGCAGATTCTTTGGGGTGGGAGACAGGTGCGCAAAATGTGCGGGAGGACCAGCGAACCATGTCCACATGTTCTGGACATGTCTGAAGCTGAGGGTATTTTGGCAGGGGTTTGCAGATGTCATGTCCACGGTGTTAAAAACAAGGGTGGCATTGAGTCCAGAGGTGGCGATTTTCGGAATGTCAGAAGACCCAGGAATCCAGGAGGAGAAAGAGGCAGACGTTCTGGCCTTTGCTTCCCTGGTTGCCCGGAGACGGATATTATTAGCTTGGAGGGACTCAAAGCCCCCGAAGTCAGAGACCTGGCTATCGGACATGGCTAGCTTCCTCTGTTTGGAGAAAATCAAGTTCGCCTTGAGAGGGTCAATGTTAGGGTTCACCCGGAGGTGGCAACCGTTCTTCGACTTCTTCATGGAAAATTGATCATCAGCAGAAGGTGGGGGGGGGGGCGGTTAGTTTAGCTTAAAGTAGGGGGTTATTAAAGGTGGGACCTGTAAGGGCGGGTGACGGCTTTTGCACTATGTATATAGTTTCATGTACATTGTTTATTTTGTTGTTACAACACCAGAAAATACCTCAATAAAATGTTTATTTTTTAAAAACAGCGGGAAGGAGCTGTTTTTGAGTCTCTCCGTGCGTGTTCTCAGCCTTCTGTATCTCCTGCCCGATGGAAGATGTTGGAAGAGTGAGTAAGCCGGGTGGGAGGGGTCTTTGATTATGCTGCCCACTTTCCCCAGGCCATGAGAGGTGTAGATGGAATCAATGGATGGGAGGCAGGTTTGTGTGATGGACTGAGCTATGTTCACGACTCTCTGAAGTTTCTTGCGATCTTGGGCCGAGCAGTCGCCATACCAGGCTGTGATGCAGCCTGATAGGATGCTTTCTATGGTGCATCTGCAAAGGTTGGCAAGACTAAATGTGGACATGCTGAATTTCCTTAGTTTCCTGAGGAATTTTAGGCACTGTTGTGCTTTCTTGGTGGCAGCGTCAACATGGGTGGACCAGGACAGATTTTTTGAGATGTGCACCCATAGGAATTTGAAACTGCTAACCATCTTAACCTCGGCCCCGTTGATGCTGACAGGGGTGTGTGTACAGTACTTTGCTTCCTACAGTCAATGACCAGCTCGCTAGTTTTGCTGGCATTGAGGGATAGACTGTTGGTTTTGGAGCTTTGATATGAGCTTGGCTGGGATTATGGCGTTGAAGGCGGATATGTAGTAAATAAATAGGAGTCTGATGTCGGAGTCCTTGCTGTCGAGATGCTCTAGGGATGAGTGTAGGGCCAGAGAAATGGCATCTGCTGTGGACCGGTTGTGGCGGTATGCGAATTGCAGTGGATCAAGGCGTTCTGGGAGTATGGAGGTGATGTGCTTCATGACCAACCTATCGAAGTACTTCATTATCACTGAAGTCAGGGCCACCGGTTCTTCTTTGGCACCGGTGTATGATGGTGGTCTTCTTGAAGCCAATCTGGACAGACACAAGGACACTGGCACCATGGAGAAACCATGGAAATGTGGGGATTGTGGAAAGAGATTCAGATCCCTGTCTGTGCTGGAAATTCATCAGTGGAGTCACACCGGGGGAGGCCATTCATCTGCTCAGAATGTGGTCAAGGATTCACTCAGCTGTCCAACTTACAGAAACAGCACAGAACTCACACCAGCGAGAAACTGTTCATCTCTCTTTGTGGGAAGGGATTGCCAACTAACTGACCTCAGTTCAAACCGACTTCTTCACTCTGACTTGAGGCGGTTTAAATGCTCCAGCTGGGAAAGAGCTTTAAAAGTAACAAGCTTTTGCTGACTCACCAGCGAATTCACAGTGGGGAGAGGCTATTCACCTGCTCCGTGTGCGGGAAGTGATTCACTCATCCAGCCTACTGAAACACCACCGAATTCACACCGGGGAGAGACCATTCACCTGCTCCGTGTGAGGGAAGTGATTCACTCATTCAGCCTACTGAAACACCACCGAATTCACACCGGGGAGAGACCATTCACCTGCTCCGTGTCTGGGAAGGGATTCACTCAATCATTCAGCCTGCTGAAACACCAGATTACACCGGGAAGAGACCATTCACTGCTCTGTGTGTGGGGAGAGATTCACTCAGTCATCCACCCTGCTGAATCACCAGTGGGTTCACACTGGGGAGAGACCATTCATTTGCTTCATGTGTGAGAAGCGATTCACTCAGTTATCCCAGTTTCAGAGGCGGTGTATGGGGGAGATGATGGCGTAGTGGTCTTGTCGCTGGACTAATGATCCAGATACCCAGGATAATGACCTGTGGACCTGGGTTCAAAGATGATTGGGCCTAGGACACTACCCTGAGGAACTCCTGCAGTGATGTCCTGGAGCTGAGATGATTGACCTCCAAACACCACGACCATTTTCCTTTGTGCCAGATATGACTCCAGTAAGTGGAGCGTTTTTCCCCTGATTCCCATTGACTCCAGTTTACCTAGGGCTCCTTGATGCCATACTCTATCAAATACTGCCTTGATGTCAAGGGCAGTTATTATCACCTCTCGCATTCAGCTCTTGTGTCCATGTTTGAACCAAGATTGTAATGAGTTTAGGAGCAGATTGACCCTGGCGGAACCCAAACCGAGCATCCAAGAGAAGGGTATTGCTGAGTAAGTGCCACTTGATCGCACTACTGATGACTCCTTCCATCACTTTGCTGATCATGGAGAGTAGATTGACAGTGTGATAATTGGCTGGATTGCATTTGTCATGTTGTATACAGGACACACCTGGGCAATTTTCGACAGTGTAGATGCTAGTGTTCTAGCTGTGCTGGGACAGCTTGGCTAGGGGTGCGGCAAGTTCAGGAGCACAAGTCATCAGTGCTATTGTCCCTATATTGTCAGAGCCCATAGCCTTTTCAGTATCCAGGGCCTTCAGCCGTTTCTTCATATCACGTGGAGTGAATTTATCGGCTGAAGACTGACATCTGTGATGCTGGGGACCTCCGAAGGAGACCGAGATGGATCATCCACTCGGTACTTCTGGCTGATGATTGTTGCAAATGCCTCAGCCTTGCCTTTTGCACATATGTGCTTGGCTCCTCCATCATTGAGGATGGGGATATTTGTGGAGCCTCCTCCTCCAGTGAATTGTTTAATTGTCCACAACCATACGTGACTGGATATGGCAGAACTGCAGAGTTTGGATCTGATGTGTTCGTTATGGAACCGTTTAGCTCTGTCTATTACTTGCTGCTTATGCTGTTTGGCACACAAGAAGTCCTGTGTTGTAGCTTCACCAGGTTGACACCTCATTTTTTGGTATGTCTAATGTTGTTCCTGGCATGTTCTCCTGCACTCTTCATAGAATCAGTGTTGATCCCCTGGCTTGGTGGTAATGGTAGAGTGGTGGCCATGAGGGTGGCAGGTTGTGGTTGAATACAATTCTGCTGCTGCTGATGGCCCACATAGCCTCATAGATGCCCAGTTTTGAGTTTCAAGATCTGTTCGAAGTCTATCCCATTTAGCACAGTGGGGTAATGCCACACAACACGATGGAGATAATATCCTCAATGTGAAGACGGGACTTTGTCACCACAAGGACTGTGCGGTGGTCACTTCTACTGATACTGTCATGGACAGATGCATCTGCAGCAGGCAGATTGGTGAGGATGAGGTCAAGTATGCTCTTCCCTCTTGTTGGTCCCCTCACCACCTGCTGCAGTCCCAGTCTAGCGGCTAAATCCTTTAGGGCCCGGCCAGCTCGGTCTGTGGTGGTACTACCAAGACACTCTTAGTGATGGACATTGAAGTACCCCTCCCAGAGCATAATCTGCTCCCTTGCCACCCTCAGTGCTTCCTCAAAGTGGTGTTCAACATGGAGGCGTACATCATTCATCAGCGGATGGTGGCCGGTACATTGTAATCAGCGGATGGTGGCCGGTACATTGTAATCAGCGGATGGTGGCCCGTACATTGCCCATATTTAACCTGAAGCCGTGGGACTTCATGTTGACTTCATGTTCTCAACAGAGTCCATGTTGAAGACCCCCAGGGCATCTCCTTCCTGAATGTATACCACTGTGCCGCTGCCTCTGCTGGATCTCTCCTACCGGTGAGACAGGACATACCCAGGAATGGTAACAGTGCTGTCTGGGACATTGTCTGTGAGGTATGATTCTGTGAGTATGACTATGTCAGGTTGTTGCTTAACTAGTCTGTGAGGCAGCTCTGCCAAGTTAAATATAGTCTTAAACTCAAAGTCAAAACGTATCTTGGCAAATATATTCCCAGAGGTTTGGGAAAGTTTTCAGAAAAAAACAATAGATGAGCAAAAACAGGGAGGACATATACCATGAGGATAAACTAGGAAGTAATATAGAAATGGACTGCAAGAGTTTCCTTAAATTCTTAAAAATGAAGAGAGGCACTGAAGTGGACGTCGGTTCCTGAGAGAATGAGACTGCGGAAATAATGATAGGGAGTCAGGAAATGGCAGAGGAGTTAAATAAATACTGTGAGTCAGTCTTCACGGTAGGAGACAGTAATAGCATTCCACAAATACTAAATAATCAAAGGCAAAAGGGAAGGGAATAATCACAATAACTACACCAGAGAAAAAGTATTCGGAAACGAATGGAGCAAAAGTCTGCTATGTTCCTGGCCTGATGGGTTGCATCCCAGGATAGTAAAGGAAGTAGCTGCAGAGATAGTGGATGCCCTGGTCAAATTATTGAAAAGTCCCGAAGGATTGGAAAACTGCTAATGCAACATCTTTATTTAATAAAGGAGGGAGAAAAGAAACAAGTAACGATAGGCCAATAAACTTAACATCTGTCATTGGGAAAATGTTAAGAGTCCATTTTAAAGGATGTAATAGCAGAACATTTTGAAAAGCATAATATAATCAAACAGAGTCAGCATGGCTTCATGAAGGGGAAATCATGTTTGAAACATTTGGTAGAAATTTTTGAGGTGGTAACAAGCAGGATAGATGATGGGGAGCCAGTAGATCTAAAATACTTGGATTTCCAAAAAGTGTTTGATAAGGTACCACACAACCAGCTACATAATAAGATAAGAGCTCATAGTGTTGGGGAACTGACCATGATAATGCATGTTCTCCCCGTGTCTCCGTTGGTTTCGTCCAGGTGCTCCGGTTTCCTCCCACAAGTCCCGAAGACATGGTTGTTAGGTGAATTGGACATTCTGAATTCTCCCTCAGTGTACCCGAACAGGCATCGGTGTGTGGCGACTAGGGGGTTTTCACAGCAACTTCATTGCAATGTCAATGGAAGCCTACTTGTGACAATAATAATAATTATTATAAAAGACAGAAAATTGGGATAAGGGGGCATTTTCAGAATGGCAACGTAACTAGCGGAGTGCCGCTGGGATCCATACTGGGGCCACAGTTATTTACCATATATATTAATGACTTGGACAAGGGAAGCGAATGCACTTTTGCAAACTTTGTGGATGACACAAAAATAGGTGGGAAGTCTACACACGGCTATAAACAGGTTAGTTGAGTGGGCAAAAACTTGAGAAATGGAATATAATGTAGGAAACCGAAAATGTATGCACTTTGATGGGAAGAATAAAGGAGCTGAATATTATTTAAAGTGAGAAAGACTACAGAAAACTGCAGCACAGAGGGACCTGGGGGTCCTCGGGCATAAATCACAAAAGCTAGCGTGCAGGTTCAGCAGGGCATTTGGGAAGGTAAATGGAAGGTTGGCCTTTATTTCAAAGGGAATGCAGCATAAAAATAGAGAAGTCCAGCTGAAATTATACAAGGCAATAGTTAGACCACACTTGGAATACTGTGAACAACATTAGTCCCCTTTCCTGAGGAAAGATATGCGGGCATTGGAGACAGTCCAGAGAAGGTTCACTAGGTTAGAACATAGAACATAGAAAAATACAGCACAGAACAGGCCCTTCGGCCCGCGATATTGTGCCGAACCTTTGTCCTAGATTAATCATAGATTATCATAGAATTTACAGTGCAGACGGAGGCCACTCGGCCCATCGTGTCTGCACCGGCTCTTGGAAAGAGCACCCTACCCAAGTTCAACACCTCCACCCTATCGCCATAACCCAGTAACCCACCCAACACTAAGGGCAATTTTGGACACTAAGGGCAATTTATCATGGCCAATCTACCTAACCGGCACATCTTTGGACTGTGGGAGGAAACCGGAGCACCCGGAGGAAACCCACGCACACACTGGGAGGAGGTGCAGACTCCGCACAGACAGTGACCCAAGCCGTAATCGAACCTGGGACCCTGGAGCTGTGAAGCTATTGTGCTATCCACAATGCTTCCGTGCTGCCCTTAAGAACAAATTAACCTACACTATATCATTCCACCATGATCCATGTACCTGTCCAATAGCCGCTTGAAGGTTCCTAATGTTTCCGACTCAACTACTTCCACAGGCAGTGCATTCCATGCCCCCACTACTCTCTGGGTAAAGAACCTACTTCTGACATCCCCCCTATGTCTTCCACCATTCGCCTTAAATTTATGTCCCCTTGTAATGGTTTGTTCCACCCGGGGAAAAAGTCTCTGACTGACTACTCTATCTATTCCCCTGATCATCTTATAAACCTCTATCAAGTCGCCCCTCATCCTTCTCCATTCTAATGAGTAAAGGCCTAGCACCCTCAACCTTTCCTCGTAAGACATACTCTCCATTCCAGGCAACATCCTGGTAAATCTCCTTTGCACCTTTTCCAAAGCTTCCACGTCCTTCCTAAAATGAGGTGACCAGAACTGTACACAGTACTCCAAATTTGGCCTTACCAAAGTTTTGTACAGCTGCATCATCACCGCACGGCTCTTAAATTCAATCCCTCTGTTAATGAATGCTAGCACACCATAGGCCTTCTTGACAGCTCTATCCACTTGAGTGGCAACTTTCAAAGATGTATGAACATAGACCCCAAGATCTCTGCTCCCCTACATTGCCAAGAACCCTACCATTAACCCTGTATTCCGCATTCATATTTGTCCTTCCAAAATGGGCAACCTCACACTTTTCAGGGTTAAACTACATCTGCCATTTCTCAGCCCAGCTCTGCATCCTATCTATGTCAATTTGCAGCCGACAACAGCCCTCCTCACGATGGACAACTCCACCAATCTTCATATCGTCTGCAAATTTACTGACCCACCCTTCAACTCCCTCATCCAAGTCATTAATGAAAATCACAAACAGCAGAGGACCCAGAACTGATCCCTGCGGTACGCCACTGGCAACTGGGATCCAGGCTGAATATTTGCCATCCACCACCACTCTCTGACTTCCAGCGGTTAGCCAGTTCGTTATGCAACTGGCCAAATTTCCCGCTATCCCATGCCTCCTTACTTTCTGCATAAGCCTACCATGGGGAACCTTATCAAATGCCTTACTAAAATCCATGTACACTACATCCACTGCTTTACCTTCATCCACATGCTTGGTCACCTCCTCAAAGAATTCAATAAGACTTGTAAGGCAAGACCTACCCCTCACAACTCCGTGCTGACTATCCCTAATCAAGCAGTGTCTTTCCAGATGCTCAGAAATCCTATCCCTCAATACACCTTCCATTACTTTGCCTACCACCGAAGTAAGACTAACTGGCCTGTAATTGCCAGGGTTATCCCTATTCCCGTTTTTGAACAGGGGCACGGCATTCACCACTCTCCAATCCCCTGGTACCACCCCTGTTGACAGTGAGGACGAAAAGATCATTGCCAATGGCTCTGCAATTTAATCTCTTGCTTCCCATAGAATCCTTGGATATATCCCGTCAGGCCCGGGGGACTTGTTTATCCTCAAGTTTTTCAAAATGCCCAACACATCTTCCTTCCTAACAAGTATTTCCTCGAGCTTACCAGTCTGTTTCACACTGTCCTATCCAACAATATGGCCCCTCTCATTTGTAAATACTGAAAAAAAGTACTCGTTCAAGATCTCTCCTATCTCTTCAGACTCAATACACAATCTCCCGCTACTATCCTTGATCGGACCTACCCTCGCTCTAGTCATTCTCATATTTCTCACATATGTGTAAAAGATCTTGTGGTTTTCCTTGATCCTACCCGCCAAAGATTGTTCGTGCCCTCTCTTAGTTCTCCTAATCCCTTTCTTCAGTTCCCTCTTGGCTATCTTGTATCCCTCCAGCGCCCTGTCTGAACCTTGTTTCCTCAGCCTTACATAAATCTCCTTCTTCCTCTTCACAAGACATTCAACCTCTCTTGTCAACCATGGTTTCCTCACTCGACCATCTCTTCCCTGCCTGACAGGGACACGTAGTACCTTTTCCTTGAACAAGTTCCACATTTCACTTCTGTCCTTCCCTGACAGCCTATGTTCCCAACTTATGCACTTCAGTTCTTGTCTGACAACATCGTATTTACCCTTCCCCCAATTGTAAACCTTGCCCTGTTGCACGCACCTATCCCTCTCCATTACTACAGTGAAAGTCACAGAATTGTGGTCGCTATCTCCAAAATGCTCCCCCACTAATAAATCTGTCACTTGCCCTGGTTCATTACCAAGTACCAAATCCAATATGGCCTCCCCTCTGGTCGGACAATCTACGTACTGTGTTAGAAAAGCTTCCTGGACACACTGCACAAACACCACCCCATCCAAACTATTTGATCTAAAGAGTTTCCACTCAATGTTTGGGAAGTTGAAGTCACCCATGACTATTACCCTGTGACTTCTGCACCTTTCCAAAATCCGTTTTCCAATCTGTTCCTCCACATCTCTGCTACTATTGGGGGGCCTATAGAAAACTCCCAACAAGGTGACTGCTCCTTTCCTATTTCTGACTTCAACCCATACTGCCTCAGTAGGTAGATACCCCTCGAACTGCCTTTCTGCAGCTGTTATACTATCTCTAATTAACAATGCCACCCCCCACCTCTTTTACCACCCTCCCGCATCTTATTGAAACATCTATAACCAGGGACCTCCAACAACCATTTCTGCCCCTCTTCTATCCAAGTTTCCGTGATGGCCACCACATCGTAGTCCCAAGGACCGATCCATGCCTTAAGTTCACCCACCTTATTCCTGATGCTTCTTGCGTTGAAGTATACACACTTCAACACATCTCCGTGCCTGCAAGTACTCTCCTTTGTCAGTGTTCCCTTCCCCACTGCCTCACTACACGCTTTGGCGTCCTGAATATCGGCTAACTTAGTTGCTGGACTACAAATCCGGTTCCCATTCCCCTGCCAAATTAGTTTAAACCCTCCCGAAGAGTACTAGAAAACCTCCCTCCCAGGATATTGGTGCCCCTCTGGTTCAGATGCAACCCGTCCTGCTTGTACAGGTCCCACCTTCCCCAGAATGCGCTCCAATTATCCAAATACCTGAAGCCCTCCCTCTTAGGCCATTCCTGCAGCCACGTGTTCAACTGCACTCTCTCCCTATTCCGAGCCTCGCTATCACGTGGTGCCAGCAACAAACCAGAG
Organism: Scyliorhinus torazame; assembly: GCF_047496885.1. Classification (NCBI taxonomy): domain Eukaryota; kingdom Metazoa; phylum Chordata; class Chondrichthyes; order Carcharhiniformes; family Scyliorhinidae; genus Scyliorhinus; species Scyliorhinus torazame. The sequence continues at coordinate 93,653,441 of NC_092711.1, forward strand.
ATGACAACTCTCTCTGGCCTGGCTTTTAACTTCCAGCCTAACACCCTAAACTTGTTTATTACCTCCACACCCCTTTTCCTACCTACGTCGTTGGTACCAATGTGCACCACGACTTCTGGCTGCTCCCCCTCCCCCTTAAGGATCCTGAAGACACGATCCGAGACATCCCTGGCCCTGGCAACCAGGAGGCAACCAGGAGGCAACATACCTTCCGGGAGTCTCGCTCGCGACCACAGAATCTCCTATCTATTCCCCTCACCATTGAATCTCCTATTACTATTACTTTTACATTTTCCCCCCTTCCCTTCTGTGCCCCAGAGTCAGACTCAGTGCCAGAGACCTGGCCGCTAGGGCCTTCCCCCGGTAGGTCATCCCCCCCCCCCCCAACAGCATCCAAAATGGTATACTTGTTTTGAAGGGGAACGGCCACGAGGGATCCCTGCACTGTCTGCCTGTTTGTTTTCTTTCCCCTGACTGTAACCCAGCTACTCTTGTCCTATACCTTGGGCGTGGTTACCTCCCTGTAACTCTTCTCTATAACCCCCTCTGCCTCCCGGATGATCCGAAAGTTCATCCAGCTCCAGTTCCCTAACACGGTCTCTAAGGAGCTGGAGTTGGGTGCACTTCCCGCAGGTATAGTCAGCGGGGATACTGGTGGTATCCCTCACCACCCACATCCTACAGGAGGAGCATGCAACTGGCCTAGCCTCCATCCCCTCTTACCTTACAGAATATAGCTGCCTTGTGGACCAACTGGACCTCCGCCCTCCGACTCTGCTCCCAGTCAGTTGCACTCTCTGTAAACACCTGGCTCTTTTCTCGCTCTTTGAGGAAATGTAGGAAACAAAATGAAAGGAGCACCTTACTCCCTCCTCACCCAACTCCCTCAGTCACCAAACTCTCACTATAGCACTCAAATGCACCAAATTCAGCACTCAGTGCAAACAAAGTCTGCACTGTCGGTGGATCACTTTTATACTGTGAATCTAGCCTCTGAAAACTGGCCTAATCCAATGAACTAAAGGTTAGTCCCGGATATGGAGAGATTTTCTGATTAGAAGAGGTTGAGTTGTTTGGGCCTGTACTCATTGGAGTTGAGACGAATGAGAGGTGACCTTTTTGAGACATAAGCATTCTCAGGGGGGTTGACACGGTAGATGCTGAGAGGATGTTTCCTCTTGTGGGAGAGTCCAGGACCAGAGGGCATAATCTCAAAGTAACGGGTCTCAAATTTAAGACAGACATGAGGCAACATTTCTTCTCTCAGAGCGCAGTGAATCTGTGGAATTCTTTAGCTGTGCAATCATCCTGTCGCTGGAGTTTAACCATAAAAAGGCAAAGGTGAAGGTGTGTTTACCCGGATGGGCCGCTTGGTGGCGCAGTGGCTCTTTCACTGAGGGGCCTTGAGTTCAGACACATCCCAGACAGGACTGGGAAAGGGGAGAAAACTGGATAATCGGGGAAATGGAGCGGTGCCGATGGGCCTGAGAGAAAGGATTCAGGCAAGACTTATTTTCTTCATTTTTCATTCAATATTTATTAAAATTTCAGAGAAAATATTACACAAAAGTTTATTTTGAAGTTGACGAAAGGAAACATAACGATTGAGGGTCACAGTGAGAACAGAACACATGCCCTCTGAGCTGCCAAATGTATGTACAACTGTAACAGACACCAGAAAGAGAGAACAGGAGCTCAATGTAAAGGGAAGGCCAAAGTTATGAGTAAGGAACGAGATAAGTTACTTTATTTAGACATGATATTGAGGGAAATTATTAGCTACAGTTACATTACAGCCAAAATTATCTCGTACATTTCAAACTGGGAAACAGAAATACTGTCCATGATTGTCTCAGTTACAGATGCAGAATAATAAACTGAGAAGATTTTGCTGTTAGAGTCACCAAGAGGAGATATTGTATTTGTGTCACACAGAGATCATAATAAACAGCTGAGGAAAATCTACAGCGTCCAAAAGTCAACCGATCACTTGATCTGTAAAAGAGAGAGAAAACGATGAAGCAGATGTTTATAATCTGGGACATTGATGTTAGAGTTTTGAATCAATCAAACATTTAGAGATTTTTGAAACGGCTTCTGTCAGTTTGAAGTGTGAGTGGATTGAATCTTCTCACCTTCACCAGAGTGACTGCAGCGCTGTAGGAAATGCTCAGGAAGAACAGGGTGATGAATGTGGAAGCGGTTGTCCAGATGTTCCCGTTATCATCCTCATCGTCTTCAGTCCAGGTGTGGTCTGTGGTATCTACGAGGATAGAGCCGAATAAATATAATCAGATTGTTTATTAATCCACGATTTATTTTTAATATTCTCGGTTCATTTTCTCCCGCTGCTAATTCATTCTTTAATATATTTGTCATTGCATATCTACTGTTGCGTTCATGACTCTCAGAAATTGATGTCTTTCACTTTTTTTTTCTAATTAAGGGGCAATTTAGCATGACCAATCCGCCAACCCTGCACATCTTTGGGTTGTCGGGGTGAGACCCACGGGTCATGGGGAGAATGTGAAAACTCCACTGGGGCAGGGACCCAGGAGCGGGATCAACCCCAGGTCCATGGTGGCGTGAGGCAGCAGCGCTAACCTCTATGCCACCGTGCCGCCATTGCCTGCCGTTTGTGTTTGTTCCTTAGATTTTGTGTCTGTGTCGATGCGAAATTCCGTGTTTTGATTTACTCCTCTGTTGTGTGTCCAGATGTCTGTGTAGGTTCACTGTGTGTTCATTGTGTCAATGAGTATTGGTCTGTGTATTTGTGTGTCAGTGCCTGTGTGTGAACTTTGTTTGTCTTCTGTCAATGTGTATATATGAGTGTTATATTGTATGTGTATGTGTTGAAATCTATGTTTATATATTATTGCCTGTGTTAATAAGTGTTTATATTTTCCTGTCTAGTAATATATGTGTTAATGTGTCTTTTTGCGTTCATCATGCATGCCAGTGTCTTAATGTTTGTGCCTGGATAAATGCGTGTGTGTGTGTGTGTGTGTCAATGCGTGTATTTCATCATAGAATCATCATCATATAATCCCTACAGTGGAGAACGAGGCCATTCGGCCTATTGAGTCTGCACCGACCCTCCGAAAGAACACCCTACCGACGTGCACGGTGCACGCCCTGCCCTATCCCCAGAACCTCGTAACACCACCTAACGTTTTGGGCGCGAAGGGGTGATATAGCGTGGCTAATCCACCTAACCTGCACATCTTTGGACTGTGGGAGGAAACTGGAGCACGCGGAGGAAACACGGACACGGGAGAATGTGGAAACTCAACACGGACAATCATCCGAGGCTGGAATTGAACCCGGGTTTATGGCGCTGTGAGGCAGCAGTGCTATTTATGCGTTGATGTTTGTTTATAACTATCTATTGCTGTGTATTGACGCCTCCATGTGTATTCATGTGTGTTTGTATGAGCGTGTGTACGAATCTGTTAATATGTGACTACGTGTGCCCATTAGTGTGTTAATGTGGATTATTGTCTCTGTTTTAATGGAAATATTTCTGTCATTGTGAAATTGTGCGATTGTGGGCGGCACGGTAGCACAGTGGTTAGCACTGTTGCTTCACAGCGCCAGAGTCACAGGTTCGATTCCTGACTTGTGCTGAGTTTGCATGTTCTCCCTGTGTCCGTGTGGGTTTCGTCCGGGTGCTCCGGTTTCTTCCCACAAGTCCCGAAAGATGTGCTTGTGAGGTAATTTGGACATTCTGAATTCTCCGTCTGTGTACCCGAACAGGCGCCAAGAGTGTGGCGACTAGGGTTTTTTCACAGTAACTTCTTGCAGTGTTAATATAAGCCAACTTGTGACAATAAACATTATTTTTACTATTATGTATATGTTATTGCTTACAGTTGTGTTTCATATTCTTGGGTCAGTCTGCGTGTATGGTTTTATATGTTTGTGTTTGCATATTTGTGTATCTATGTGGACATGTGGATGTATGTGCATGTTTGTGCATGCCGGCCTGTGTGTGTGGATTTGTGTGTGTGTGTACACGAGTGTCTCTGTGTACATAAACGTGTGCTTGTTTGTGTTTATGTGCATGTTTGTAAATTTTTGTTCGTTTATGTGTATATGTATGCATGTGTTTCTATGTGTACATATATGTGTGTGTTTGTGTCTATGTGTGCTCATGTATATGGTTGTGGGTGTGTGTACGTGTGCCTGTATGTTTAGTGTTTGTGTCTTTATCTGTCTGTGTATTTGTATCAGCTGCCTGTAGCTTTGCCAGTTGTGGGTATTATTGATACCGATGTAGAATATGTTGAACTTTCTGCTTATAAATGTGTTTTCTGTGAGTTGCAAGCTGACATCATTGACCGAATGCAAAAATGCAAGGAGGTGCCTCAGGAGAGAACACTGAAAACCCAGGGAGAATTCAATCACCATCCGGATTTGGATTTTGGGAAATCAGTTGTTGCATATGGATAAGAGGAACAAGGGTGCTAAAAAAAAAATGTTGCGTGAATAGATAGTTTAAGAACATCTTTAGCATGATGGGCTTTTAAAATCTTCAACCAGTAAGCTACAAGCCGTCTTGTAATGTCAGTAACTGAGTCCTTAGTGTAGAGACACATCCACTCCCAAATTCCCTGCTTGGGGAGTAGGTGGATAGTGATTTAATAGTCTCTCCCTCTCTGGCCAGCTGAACAAATTCTCTTTGGGTTCCCCCTGCTGAGGAGGTGGAGATACAGTGAGTTCACTCATCACCTTCCTCCTCTTTTCGTCGGGAAAGTGGAGGTAAAATGGATTTATATTGCCCATCCTTCTCTGTTGGGGAAGTGGGCGGACAGTGCATTTATTTAGGCCCTCCCCCTTTCTTTGTTGGAAGAGGCTGTACAGTGAATCAACTAATGCCCCAGCTCCTTGGTGGGAAAGTGGGGGTACAGGGTTAATTAATGCTCCTCCCCCACTATTTGTTGGGGCGTGGTGATACACTGGATTAACTACTGCCCCCCATGCTTTGGTGTGGGAGTGAGGGGTATAGTGGGTTCACTAAGTCCCTTCCTCTTTGTTAGGGAGTTGGGGTGCAGGGCATTAGCTAACGTCCATTCCCCACTCTCTGTTGGAGAAGTGGGGATGCAGTGGATTAACTATAACCCCTCCCCCTCTTTGTTTTGGGAAGTGTGGTTGCAGTGGATTAATTTATGCCCCTTCTTCTCTCTTTTGAGGAAGTGGCAGTAGAGTGCATTAACTAATGCCCCTCCTCCTGTCTCTGTGGGGGAGGTGGGGGGACAGTGGATTACCTAGGGGCTCCTACTGATTTTGTAGGAGAGGTGGAGATATAATGGATTAAACATTTCCCTTTCCCCTCTCCGTGATGGGCGATTGTTGGTCCTTGTTTCTGTTTGATTCTCAATTCAGTTCCCAGTGGGTGTGATGCAGCAATTTTAAGCTGGCATCAATTTTAAAGGGATGGGCAATGGGAGAAGCAGGAACACCGAGATCTAAATGTGATGTGTTTGTCTGTCTGAAATGGGAAAGTGTCCGATTTCTCCTCAGCGGGAAGAAAGTCAATGAATATATTTTGTGAATCCTGCAATTAACGAATTTTACTCTGTCTCCAACCCAGGGTGTATCTGAGCTGGGAGCTCTGGTTGGACCAGACCTGGGGCTGAGACCTGTAGAAATCCGGGTCTCATTGAACAGATCTAATATCAGCAAAGTGGAAGCTCCATTAATTAAGCGGCTGTACATTTAAATCACAATTGGAGGAAAAAAACCTTTTTAATTTTTTTATTTAGTTCGAAATGCAACTGATAGATTCTCATTGACATGAATTAACGGTGTCCATCAGAGCGAGGGAAATGTTCACAAAACTGGGTTTACCGCTGGATTTATCAACCGTTCTGTTGATGATCTTCAAGGGGATGGCTTCATGTCCCACCACACAGGAGTAAGAAGCGCCGCTGGCCCACTCCTCCGCTGCAATGGATAACAGGCTGTACATGAAGAAGGAGCTATTGCCGTTCTCCGCCATCACCTCGGTGTTCTTGTAGTTCCCGGGATTCACCGGCTTGTCATTGACGGTCCACTTGACGAAGATCTCTCGGGGGGAGAAACCTCTCACTAAGCAGCTGAGGGAGACGAATCTCTGAGCGGAGACGTCTTCAGCCGAGGGCAGGAGGACAGAGACGGACGGTTCCCGCGGGTTGGGATCTGCAGAAAATGTACAATAAATGTAAATAAAATGGGGAATTCTGGAGACAATGGAACCGCGGGTTAGATGTGAGAGAAATGTGTTTTGTGTTGGATTTTAAAGGTTTCCATTTTCCACTTTGGGATCTGTCCGGTTTCCGAGCTCGGAGCAGAGGTGGACACAAGCCTTTTCCCTGAGAATTTACATATTGGATTCGAAAGTTTCAGAATGTGGATAGCAGGGGAACGGACCATTCGGCCCAGCTGTTCTGTGCTGGTGTATAAACTCCACACCAGGCTCCTCCCACCTTACCCCAAGAGGATTGGGAAACTGCCAATGTAACACCCTTATTGAAAAGGGAGGGAGTCAAAAACAGGTAACTATAGGCCAGTGACCTTAACATCTGTCAGTGGGAAACGGTTCGAGTCCATTATAACGGATCCAATCGCTCAGCATTTAGAAATACTCAATATAATCAACAGAGTCAGCGCGGCCTCGTGAAGGGTAAATCATGCCTGACAAATTTATTGCCCTTATTTGAGGTGATAACGAGAAGGCGAGAGAGAGGGGGGCCAGTAGATGTAATATACATGAATTTCAAAACTGTGTTTAATAAATGAATGTTCTATTCCCACGTTTGCAGATGACAAAAAATAGGTAGAAAGGCAAGTGGTGAGGATTACAGAAAATACACAGAGGGACCGAGAATGTGAGGTTAGACACTTTGGTAGGAGGAAGTACATAACTGAATATTATTCAGATGGAGAAAGACTGGAGAAAGCTGAAGTAACGGGGGAATTGGGGGTCCTCGTGCAAAAATCACACAAAGCAAGTTCTGCAGGTAATATGGAGACAAATTGAATGTTGACATTCATTTCAAAGGGAATAGAATATAAACATGGGGAAGTCTGGCTAAAACTATACAAGGCATTGGTTAGACTGCACCTGGTATACTTTGAACAGTCTCGGCGCCCTTATCTAAGGAAGACAGATTGGTTTTGAAGGCAGTCCAGAGAAGGTTCACGAGGTTGATCCCGAGTATGGAGGGATTTCCTTATGAGCTGAGGTTAAGTAGGCTGGGCTGTACTTATTGGAGTTTAGAGGAATGAAGGCCACCTAATTGAGACATGAAAGATTCTCAGGGAGCTCCTTAGGATAGATGCTGAGGGGTTGTTTTCCCGTGTGGGAGCGTCTAGGACCAGCGTGCATGATCACAAAGTGAGGGTTCGCCCATTTCAGACAGAGATGAGGTGGAATTTCCTCTCTCAGAGAGTAGGGAAGCTGTGGAATTATTTAACCCGAGGGGCTGTAGATTCTGGGTTGTTCAGTATGTTCAAGGTTGAGGGAGACATACTTTAAATCTGTGAATGCGTCAAGAGATATAGGGATAAGTCGGGAAAGACGAGTTTAAGATTATCACATCAGATCAGTCATCACCTCACTGCAGGCTGGACCGGTGTTGATGGGCCCAATGGCCAACGTCTGTTCCTCAGTCTTGTGGTCTATGGTCTCGCTCCATCTAAACCCAATATCACTGTTGGGTTTCATTGTTCATTCATCTGCATATCAATTTCCCCCTTAAACTCTAAACGCCCAGAGTATTTAGTTAGTGGAATTACCAATCAGAATGGACCATAAATACACTGAATGCTAAATACTGACCGCTGCACTGACACTAGAAATAGACACGATGGCTCACTTATTGCTTCAGTCTCACCGCTCACCAATTTTTTTGTGGATTGAAATTCTTAAAGGAGTTGGCAGGTCCTGATGGCTCGCCACACAGTCAAACACAGCCCCACTCAGCCAGGCTTGTGTCGAGATGTTTAATTTGCTGACCACGCTCTCAGTATCTGCTCCAGGCTGGTCGGCAATCTCTGATTTCAGCGGCTTCTTCGCTTCACTCCAGGACACGTTGACTCCATAAGGAGCATTCGAAATGACGCAGGTTAAGGTTACAGTCGCCTCCAGTAAGACCTGTTCTATTGGTGGTGGCAGTATTGTTACTGAGGCATCAGTGCAAAGGGAAGGATCTGCGAATGAAAAAAGTGGAAATCAACCCAAGTTTGATCTTCAGAATCAGGACAACAGGATTCAGCCTGAACTCTAAATGGGAATGAATCAACTTCGAAACATCAACCTCTAAAGACCGCCTTTAATCCTCTATACGCAATGGAAAATCAGTTTGGTTTGTGAAAACTATTCTCATTGTGAAATACAGTCAGCCCCGATATCGTTCGAACGAATCAGTATTTCAGCATTCCCAATACAAATATTCCATTCCTGATCTCAGGAACGAAGTACTGGAGGCTGATCCATAAATAGGTTGGATGAACTTTCCAACGCTTTCCCCCGGAGCTGTTATCAGTTAAGTGTTTGAGACACCCACTGACTCTCAAATATAATCAGCCGTCTCAGGATAAAGCTGGTATCAAGTCCACCAGGGGCTGGTTTAGCACGGGGCTAAATCGCTGGCTTTTAAAGCAGACCAAGGCAGGCCACCAGCGCGGGTCCAATTCCCATACCAGCCTCCCCGAACAGGCGCCGGAATGTGGCGACCAAGGGCCTTTCACAGTAACTTCATTTGAAGCCTACTTGTGACAATAAGCGATTTTCAATTCATTCATCCACCTCACTCACTAAATTACTTCAAATTATAGGGATAAATTTATTTCTATATTCATAAAATCGTGAATGATAAGCAACCCTCATGCAGCTCTTACATCAGAATGAAACACAAACTACATGGCAGTAAATTAGAAGTTGTTCTGTGCTTTGTACTAACTCCAGTAAATTCCTGATTTGGATTAACATCAGAGTGCAGGATGATTTATTGTTTCCTCTGTTTGTGTCTCTTACCAGACGCAGTGATATTTTGACTTTGTGTGACCTCTTGATGAGTGACCTGGCAGGTATAGACCGCTTTGCTGAACCATTCCCCAGCGGAGACTGTCAGCCGACTGCTCGCCGAGAAGTTCCCGTTCACTTCACAGGGGGGCGAGGTGACAAATCCTGAACCCATGGGTTGTCCATTCTTCAGCCACTTCACCGTCATTGACTTTGGATGGAAATCGTTGATTGAACAGACCATGGTTGCAAATTTCTGTCTTGAGATTTCTTCATTGGAACTCACGGTGAGGAGAACATTTGGAGTGTTGACAGGTGGAGGGCCTTCAAGAAACACAAGTTAGACATTTCTTGAGGAAGATGTTGTAACGAATAAAATGACGAATTATATTTTAACAGTTTCTCTGTGGTCACTATTTCGCGCAGGAATCAGAACTATGCAGAGAACCATAAATGTGTAATCACCAAAGATGTAAATAAAGTAATCAAAGCGTCTGTTTCTCACAGTTTCCACAACACTTACATTTCATTCCAATGCGCTTGTCTGAGCCGCTGTGTCGAACCTCACAGCTGATTTCGCTGCATCCCCCCTCTGACTCGGTGATGGTTAACTGACTGCTCAGGGTGTAGGTTCCCTTCTTGTTTCTCACTGACGGGTATTTCTTAACTCCAGTGGTGATCAGCTGCCCATCTTTCTTCCAGGTAAGGCTGGTGATTTCTGGGGAGTAGTCCATCGCCAAACAGCCGAAGGTCACGGAGCCGTCGCTGTTGTGTTGCTGACAGGAGGAGACCAGGCTGTAGAGAGTGGGCGGAGACGGTGTCGCTGGGGGAGAATGGTCCATTCAACAAGTTAGACTCTGTTATTTGTGATTTATAAGTTAACAAGCACTTCAAAATGTGACCATGCGTTTATCCGAATATTTTCTCATTAAACGTTACATCCACATTTCAGCGTCTATCATTTGGGGATCACCATCTCTATGGCCCCTCAATAGAAACTCACATCTCTCTCTCCATCTCTATCACATGACAAAAAATAGCATTTTGATGCCACCTGAATGATGTAACTTTCATTGAATTGAATGAGAGGAGCAGAGGGTTTTCCCCATTATTTCAGCCATCATGTAAAATAAAATGTAAATGGCGCCATAATCACAGAGACTGCTCTCCTTTTCAGAGCTGACTTGTGGTGATTTGACCTGAGGGTCAGCACATCTCAGATGAGGGGCAAGTTTGAGAATGGTGGTCTTCATGAGAACCTCAGCCGATACAGCAATTGAACTCGCGCTGTTGGGGTCGCTTTCCATCACGAACCAGCCGCCCAGCTAACTGAGCTGTGTACGTCACAATCCAGCTAACTGAGCTGTGTCCGTCACAATCCAGCTAACTGAGCTGTGTACGTCACAATCCAGCTAACTGAGCTGTGTACGTCACAATCCACCTAACTGAGCTGTGTACCTCACAATTCAGCTAACTGAGCTGTGTACGTCACAATCCAGCTCACTGAGCTGTGTATGTCACAATCCAGCTAACTGAGCTGTGTACCTCACAATTCAGCTAACTGAGCTGTGTGCGTCACAATCCAGCTAACTGAGCTGTGTACGTCACAATCCACCTAACTGAGCTGTGTACCTCACAATTCAGCTAACTGAGCTGTGTACGTCACAATCCAGCTCACTGAGCTGTGTATGTCACAATCCAGCTAACTGAGCTGTGTACCTCACAATTCAGCTAACTGAGCTGTGTGCGTCACAATCCAGCTCACTGAGCTGTGTACATCACAATCCAGCTAACTGAGCTGTGTACGTCACAATCCAGCTAACTGAGCTGAGTACCTCACAATTCAGCGAACTGAGCTGTGTACATCACAATCCAGCTAACTGAGCTGTGTACATCACAATCCAGCTAACTGAGCTGTGTACGTCACAATCCAGCTAACTGAGCTGTGTACACCACAATCCAGCTAGCTGAGCCGTGTACGTCACAATTCAGCGAACTGAGCTGTGTACGTCACAATCCAGCTAACTGATCTGCGTACCTCACAATCCAGCTAACTGAGCTGCGTACGTCACAATCCAGCTAACTGAGCTGTGTACGTCACAATCCAGCTAACTGAGCTGTGTACGTCACAATCCAGCTAACTGAGCTGTGTACGCCACAATCCAGCTAACTGAGCTGTGTACGTCACAATCCAGCTAACTGAGCTGTGTACGTCACAATCCAGCTAACTGAGCTGTGTACGTCACAATTCAGCGAACTGAGCTGTGTACGTCACAATCCAGCTAACTGATCTGTGTACCTCACAATTCAGCGAACTGAGCTGTGTACGTCACAATCTAGCTCACTGAGCGGTGTACATCACAATCTAGCTCACTGAGCGGTGTACGTCACAATCCAGCTAACTGGGCTGTGGACATCACAATCCAGCTAACTGAGCTGTGTACGTCACAATCCAGCTAACTGGGCTGTGGACATCACAATCCAGCTAACTGAGCTGTGTACGTCACAATCCAGCTAACTGAGCTGTGTACGTCACAATCCAGCTATCTGAGCTGTGTACGTCACAATCCAGCTAGCTGAGCTGTGTACGTCACAATCCAGCTAACTGAGCTGTGTACGTCACAATCCAGCTAACTGAGCTGTGTACGTCACAATCCAGCTAACTGAGCTGTGTACGTCACAATCCAGCTAGCTGAGCTGTGTCCGTCACAATCTAGCTCACTGAGCGGTGTACGTCACAATCCAGCTAACTGAGCTGTGTACGTCACAATCCAGCTAACTCAGCTGTGTACGTCACAATCCAGCTAACTGAGCTGTGTACGTCACAATCCAGCTAACTGAGCTGTGTACGCCACAGTCCAGCTAACTGAGCTGTGTACGTCACACTCCAGCTAACTGAGCTGTGTACGTCACAATCCAGCTAACTGAGCTGTGTACGGCACAATCCAGCTAACTGAGCTGTGTACATGACAATCCAGCTAACTGAGCTGTGTGTGTCACAATCCAGCGAACTGAGCTGTGTACATGACAATCCAGCTAACTGAGCTGTGTACGTCACAATCCAGCTAACTGAGCTGTGTACGTCACAATCCAGCTAACTGAGCTGTATACGTCACAATCCAGCTAACTGAGCTGTGTACGTCACAATCCAGCTATCTGAGCTGTGTACCTCACAATCCAGCTAACTGAGCTGTGTACGTCACAATCCAGCTAACTGAGCTGTGTACGTCACAATCCAGCTAACTGAGCTGTCGATGTCACAATCCAGCTCACTGAGCTGTGTACGTCACAATCCAGCTATCTGAGCTGTGTACGTCACAATCCAGCTCACTGAGCTGTGTACGTCACAGTCCAGCTAACTGAGCTGTGTACGTCACAATCCAGCTAACTGAGCTGTATACGTCACAATCCAACTAACTGAGCCGTGTACCTCACAATACAGCGAACTGAGCTGTGTAGGTCACAATCCAGCTAACTGAGCTGTGTACGTCACAATCCAGCGAACTGAGCTGTGTACGTCACAATCCAGCTCACTGAGCTGTGTATGTCACAATCCAGCTAACTGAGCTGTGTACGTCACAATCCAGCTAACTGAGCTGTGTACGTCACAATCCAGCTAACTGAGCTGTGTACGTTACAGTCCAGTGAGGGTGTGTGAGTGAGGGTGTCTGAGTGAGGGTGTGTGAGTGAGGGTGTGTGAGTGAGGGTGTGTGTGTGTGTGAGGGTGAGTGAGTGAGGGTGTGTGAGTGACTGTGTGTTGTGAGGATGTGTGAGTGAGCTGTGTGAGTGAGAGTGTGTGAGTGAGGGTATGTGAGTGAGGGTGTGTGAGTGAGTCTGTGTGAGTGAGTGTGTGTGAGTGAGGGTGAGTGAGTGACGGTGTGTGAGTGAGGGTGTGTGAGTGAGGGTGTGTGAGTGAGGTTGTGTGAGTGAGGGTGTGTGAGTGAGGGTGTGTGAGTGACGGTGTGTGAGTGAGGGTGTGTGAGTGAGGGTGTGTGAGTGAGGGTGTGTGAGTGAGGGTGTGTGAGTGAGGTTGTGTGAGTGAGGGTGTGTGAGTGAGGGTGTGTGTGAGGGTGTGTGAGTGAGGGTGTGTGTGTGAGGGTGTGTGAGTGAGGGTGTGTGAGTGAGGGTGTGTGAGTGAGGGTGTGTGAGTGAGGGTATGTGAGTGAGGGTGTGTGAGTGAGGGTGTGTGTGTGAGGGTGTGTGAATGAGGGTGTGTGAGTGAGTGTGTGAGTGAAGGTGTGTGAGTGAGGGAGGGTGTGTGAGTGAGGGTGTGTGAGGGAGGGTGTGTGTGTGAGGGTGTGTGAGTGAGGGTGTGCGAGTGAGGGTGTGTGAGTGAGAGTGTGTGAGAGTGTGTGTGTGAGAGTGTGTGAGTGAGGGTGTGTGAGTGAGGGTGTGTGAGTGAGGGTGTGTGAGTGATGGTGTGTGAGTGAGGGTGTGTGAGTGAGGGTGAGTGAGTGAGGGTGTGTGAGTGAGGGTGTGTGAGTGAGGGTGTGTCAGTGAGAGTGTGTGAGTGAGGGTGAGTGAGTGAGGGTGTGTGAGTGAGGGTGTGTGAGTGAGGGTGTGTGAGTGAGGGTGTGTGAGTGAGGGCGTGTGAGTGAGGGCGTGTGAGTGAGGGTGTGTGAGTGTGGGTGTGTGAGTGAGGGTGTGTGAGGGAGGGTGTGTGAGTGAGGGTGTGTGAGGGAGGGTGTGTGAGTGAGGGTGTGTGTGTGAGGGTGTGTGAGTGAGGGTGTGTGAGTGAGGCTGTGTGAATGAGGGTGTGTGAGTGATGGTGTGTGAGTGAGGGTGTGTGAGTGATGGTGTGTGAGTGATGGTGTGTGAGTGAGGGTGTGTGAGTGAGGGTGTGTGAGTGAGGGTGTGTGAGTGAGGGTGAGTGAGTGAGGGTGTGTGAGTGAGGGCGTGTGAGTGAGGGTGTGTGAATGAGGGTGTGTGAGGGAGGGTGTGTGAGTGATGGTGTGTGAGTGAGGGTGTGTGAGTGAGGGTGTGTAAGTGAGGGTGTGTGAGTGATGGTGTGTGAGTGAGGGTGTGTGAGTGAGGGTGTGTGAGTGAGGGTGTGTGAGTGAGGGTGTGCGAGTGAGGTTGTGTGAGTGAGGGCGTGTGAGTGAGGGTGTGAAACGGTGTGTGTGTGTGAATGTGTGTGTGAGAGGGTGGGTTAGTGAGGGTGTATGAGGGTGTGTGTCACTGAGGGGGTATGAGAGAGGGTGTGTGTGAGGGTGTGTGAGTGAGGGCGAATGAATGTGGGTGGGTGAGTGAGAGCTGTGAGTGTGTGTGTGTGAGAGGGTGTGTGAGAGGGTGTGTGAGTGAGGGTGTGTGAGTGATGGTGTGTGAGTGAGGGTGTGTGAGTGAGGGTGTGAAACGGTGTGTGTGTGAATGTGTGTGTGAGAGGGTGGGTTAGTGAGGGTGTATGAGGGTGTGTGTGACTGAGGGGGTATGAGTGAGGGTGTGTGAGTTTGTGTGTGTGAGTGACGGTGTGTGTGAGTGAGCTGTGTGAGTGAGGGTGTGTGAGTGAGGGTGTGTGAGTGAGGGTGAGTGAGTGAGGGTGTGTGAGTCAGGGTGTGTGAGTCAGGGTGTGTGAGGGTGTGTGAGTGAGGGTGTGTGTTTGAGGGTGTGTGAGTGAGGGTGGGTGAGTGAGGGTATGTGAGTGAGGGTGTGTGAATAAGGTTGTGTGTGAGTGAGGGTGTGTGAGTGAGTGAGGGTGTGTGAGTGAGTGAGGGTGTGTGAGTGAGTGAGGGTGTGTGAGTGAGTGAGGGTGTGTGAGTGAGGGTGTGTGAATGAGGGTGTGTGTGTGAGGGTGTGTGAGTGAGGTTGTGTGAGTGAGGGTGAGTGAGTGAAGGTGTGTGAGTGAGGGTGTGTGAGTGAGGGTGTGTGAGTGAGGGTGTGTGAATGAGGGTGTGTGAATGAGGGTGTGTGAGTGAGGTTGTGTGAGTGAGGGTGAGTGAGTGAAGGTGTGTGAGTGAGGGTGTGTGAGTGAGGGTGTATGAGTGAGGGCGAATGAATGTGGGTGGGTGAGTGAGGGCGAATGAATGTGGGTGCGTGAGTGAGAGCTGTGAGTGTGTGTGTGTGAGAGGGTGTGTGAGTGAGGGTGTGTGAGTGAGGGTGTGTGAGTGAGGGTGTGTGAGTGAGGGTGTGTGAGTGAGGGTGTGTGAGTGAGTTTGTGTGTGTGAGTGAGGGTGTGTGAGTGAGGGTGTGTGAGTGAGGGCGTGTGTGTGAGGGTATGTGTGTGAGTCAGGTTGTGTGAGTGAGGTTGTGTGAGTGAGGGTGTGTGAGTGAGGGTGTGTGAGTGAGGGTGTGTGAATGAGGGTGTGTGTGTGAGGGTGTGTGAGTGAGGGTGTGTGAGTGAGGGTGTGTGAGTGAGGGTGTGTGAGTGAGGGTGTGTGAGTGAGGGTGTGAGAGTGAGGGTGTGTGAGTGAGGGTGTGTGTGTGAGGGTGTGTGAGTGAGGGTGTGTGAGTGATGGTGTGTGAGTGAGGGTGTGTGAGTGAGGGTGTGTGAGTGTGAGGTTGTGTGAGAGGGTGTGTGAGTGTAGTGTGAGACGGTGTGTGTGTGAATGTGTGTGTGAGAGGGTGGGTTAGTGAGGGTGTATGAGGGTGTGTGACTGAGGGTGTGTGTGATTGAGGGTGTATGAGTGAGGGTGTGTGTGTGAGGGTGTGTGAGTGAGGGTGTGTGAGTGAGGGTGTGAGAGTGAGGGTGTGTGAGTGAGGGTGTGTGAGTGAGGGCGTGTGAGTGAGGGCGTGTGAGTGAGGGCGTGTGAGTGAGGGCGTGTGAGTGAGGGTGTGAGTGAGGGTGTATGAGGGTGTGTGTGAGAGGGTGTATGAGTGAGGGTGTGAGTGAGGGCGTGTGAGAGAGGGTGTGTTAGTGAGGGTGTGTGAGTGAGGGTGTGTGAGAGTGAGGTTGTGTGAGAGGGTGTGTGAGTGTAGTGTGAGACGGTGTGTGTGTGAATGTGTGTGTGAGAGGGTGGGTTAGTGAGGGTGTATGAGGGTGTGTGACTGAGGGTGTGTGTGACTGAGGGTGTATGAGTGAGGGTGTGTGTGTGAGGGTGTGTGAGTGAGGGTGTGTGAGTGAGGGTGTGAGAGTGAGGGTGTGTGAGTGAGGGCGTGTGAGTGAGGGCGTGTGAGTGAGGGCGTGTGAGTGAGGGCGTGTGAGTGAGGGTGTGAGTGAGGGTGTATGAGGGTGTGTGTGAGAGGGTGTATGAGTGAGGGTCTGAGTGAGGGCGTGTGAGAGAGGTTGTGTGAGTCTGTGTGTGAGAGCGTGTGTGACAGGGTGTGTGAGTGAGGTTGTGTGAGAGGGTATGTGAGCGAGGGTGTGTGAGTGGGGGAGTGAGACGGTGTGTGTGAATGTGTGTGTGAAAGTGCGGGTTAGTGAGGGTGTATGAGGACGTGTGTGACTGCAGGTGTATGAGTGAGGGTGTGTGTGAGGCTGTGTGTGTGAGGGTGTGTGTGTGAGGGTGTGTGAATGAGGGTGTGTGAGTGAGTGAGATCTATGAGAGTCAGTGTGTGAGGGTGTGTGAGTGAGGGTGTGTGAGTGAGGGTGTGTGAGTGAGGGTATGAGAGTGAGGGTGTGTGAGTGACGGTGTGTGTGAGAGGGTGTGCGAGTGAGGGTGTGTGAGTGAGGGTGTGTGAGTGAGTGTATGTCAGTGTGGGTGTATGAGGGTGTGTGAGTGAGGGTGTGTGTGTGAGGGTGTGTGAGTGAATGTGTGTGAATGAGGGTGTGTGAGTGAGGTTGTGTGAGTGAGGGCATGTGTTTGAGGGGCGTGTGTTTGAGGGGCGTGTGTTTGAGGGTGTGTGAGTGAGGGTGGGTGAGTGAGGGTATGTGAGTGAGGGTGTGTGAATGAGGGTGTGTGTGTGAGGGTGTGTGAGTGAGGTTGTTTGAGTGAGGGTGTGTGAGTGAAGGTGTGTGAGTGAAGGTGTGTGAGTGAGGGTGTGTGCGCGAGGGTGTGTGAGTGAGGGCGTGTGAATGAGGGTGTAAGTTTGGCGTGTGAGTGAGGATGAGAGAGTGAGGGTTGTGTGAGTGAGGGTATGAGAGTGAGGGTATGAGAGTGACGGTGTGTGAGTGACGGTGTGTGTGAGAGGGTGTGTGAGTGAGTGTGTGTGATTGAGGGTGTGTGAGTGAGGGTGTGTGAGTGAGGGTGTGTGAGTGAGGGTATGTGAGTGTGGGTGTATGAGGGTGTGTGAGTGAGGGTGTGTGAGTGAGGGTGTGTGAGTGAGGGCGAATGAATGTGGGTGGGTGAGTGAGGGTGTGTGTGGGTGGGAGAGTGGGAGCTGTGAGTGTGTGTGCGTGTGAGAGGGTGTGTAAGAGGGTGTGTGAGAGGGTGTGTGAGAGGGTGTGTAAGAGGGTGTGTGAGTTTGTGTGTGTGAGTGAGGGTGTGTGAGTGAGGGTGTGTGAGTGAGGGTGTGTGAGAGGATGTGTAAGTGAGGGTGTGTGAGAGGGTGTGTGAGTGAGGGTATGAGAGTGAGGGTGTGTGAGTGACGGGGTGTGTGAGTGAGGGTGTGTGAGTGAGGGTGTGTGAGTGAGGGTGTGTGAGAGAGGGTGTGCGAGAGAGGGTGTGTGAGTGAGGGTATGTGAGTGTGGGTGTATGAGGGTGTGTGAGTGAGGGTGTGTGAGCGAGGGTTTGTGAGTGAGGGTGTGTGTGTGAGGTTGTGTGAGGGTGTGTGTGTGAGTGAGGTTGTGTGAGTGAGGTTGTGTGAGTGAGGTTGTGTGAGTGAGGTTGTGTGAGTGAGGGTGTGTGAGTGAGGGCGTGTGAATGAGGGTGTAAGTGAGGGCGTGCGAGTGAGGTTGTGTGAGTCTGTGTGTGAGAGGGTGTGTGAGTGAGGTTGTGTGAGAGGGTGTGTGAGTGAGGGTGTGAGACGGTGTGTGTGTGAATGTGTGTGTGAGAGGGTGGGTTAGTGAGGGTGTGTGTGACTGCGGGTGTATGAGTGAGGGTGTGTGAGTGAGGGTGTGTGAGTGAGGGTGTGTGAGAGTGAGGGTATGAGAGTGAGTGATGGTGTGTGTGAGAGAGGATGTGTGAGAGGGTGTGCGAGTGAGTGTGTGTGAATGAGGGTGTGTGAATGAGGGTGTGTGAGTGAGGGTGTGTGAGTGAGGGTGTGTGAGTGTGAGGGTGTGTGTGTGTGAGGGTGTGTGTGTGTGAGGGTGTGTGTGTGAGGGTGTATGATTGAGGGTGTGTGAGTGAGGGTGTGTGTGTGAGGGTGTGTGAGTGAGGTTGTGTGAGTGAGGGTGTGAGAGTGAGGGTGTGTGAGTGAGGGTGTGTGAGTGAGGGTGTGTGAGTGAGGGTGTGAGAGTGAGGGTGTGAGTGAGGGTGTGTTTGTGAGGGTGTGTGAGTGAGGGTGTGTGAGTGAGGGTGTGTGAGTGAGGGTGTATATGCAAGGGTGTGTGAGTGAGGGCGTGTGAGTGAGGGTGTGTGAATGAGGGTGTAAGTGAGGGCGTGTGAGTAAGGTTGTGTGTGAGAGGGTGTGTGAGTGAGGGTGTGAGTGAGTGAGGGTGTGTGAGTGAGGGTGTGTGAATGAGGGTGTGTGTGTGAAAGGGTGAGTGAGCGTGTGTGAGTGAGGGTGTGTGTGAGAGGGTGTGTGAGTGAGGGTGTGAGTGAGTGAGGGTGTGTGAGTGAGGGTGTGTGTGTGAAAGGGTGAGTGAGCGTGTGTGAGTGAGGGTTGATGTGTTAGAGTGGGTGAGTGCGTGGTGCTGAAAAAAGTTGAGTGAGAAAAGAATTTAGAACTGGGACAATGAACATTCCTGCGACTTAACGGATTTTCATTTTGCAAATGGGATTTTTGTGCCCGTAAAAGTCTTGTCACATTGTGTCAGAGAGAGTGTGTTGTGTTTATTCATTCTTGTGATGTAGGCTCGGCCTGCATTTATCTTCCATCCCTCATTGACTTTGAGAAGATGCTGAGCTTCCTTCTTTAACCATTGCAGTCCATGTGGTGTTTCCCCGAGTCCGATACATGATGTTGAACCAGCGGCAGTGCAGGAACGGAGATATATTACATAGTCATGATGGTGAATGGTGAGGAGGGGACCTTCCAGTTGGTGATGTTCCCATGTGTCTATTGTC
Organism: Scyliorhinus torazame; assembly: GCF_047496885.1. NCBI lineage: Eukaryota > Metazoa > Chordata > Chondrichthyes > Carcharhiniformes > Scyliorhinidae > Scyliorhinus > Scyliorhinus torazame. The sequence continues at coordinate 93,672,488 of NC_092711.1, forward strand.
CTTGTCCAAATGGCCGCTGTCATCGGTTTGGAAAATGCTGCCTACGGAGACACGATGAGCTTCAGCAGCGGATGTTTAGATAGTAGACAGGCTTTGGGGAGTCAGAAGATGGGTTTTCACCTTTGATCTGTTCTTCTGGCCTCAAAATTTCTATGACTCGCCCAGATCACTTTCTGGTCCATGTTGATCACCAGGAGGTTGTTAGTGGTTTTCAATGATGGTAATGCCAGTCAATGTCAAGGGGCGGTGGTTAGATCTGTTCTTACTGGAGGTGAGCATTGCCTTCAATTGGGTGACTTGACTGTTACTTACCACTTGTCAGCCAGAACCGGATGGAGCCTCCATGTTGCTTTATTTACAGGTTTATTTAGTGACTGCACAGTTGCAAATTGTGCTGAGCATGGTGCAATCATCTGCCAACAACCCCTGTTCAGACCTGATGATGGAAAGAAGGCCATTGATGAACAAGCTGAAGATGGTTGGACCTGGGACACTGCCCTGAAGAAGTCTCGCAGTGATGTCCTAGAACTGAGCTGATTGGCCTCCAGCAATGGAATCCATCCACCTTGGTGCTGGTGGTGACTCCAACCAGCGGAGATTCTTCCCCTCATTCCCATCCATTCATTCTTTGTTTGGGCTGCTTGAGGTCTCACGTTTCAATGCTGCCTTGATTTGGCGGCACGGCAGCACAGTGGTTAACCCTGTTGCTTCACAGCACCAGGGACCCGGGTTCGATTCCCACTTGGGTCATTGCCTGTGCGGAGTCTGCACGTTCTCCCCGGAGTCTGGGTGGGTTTTCTCCGAGTGATCCGGTTTCCTCCCACAAGTCCCGAAAATCGACCTGTTAGGTGGTTTGGATATTCCGAATTCTCCCTCTGTGTATCCGAACAGGCGCCAGAGTATGGTGACTGGGGGCTCTTCATAGTAACTTCATTGCAGTGTTAATGTAAGCCTACTTGTGACAATAATAATGATTATTATTATTGATGTTAGTTCAGTCGCTCTCACCTGTGTATCTGAAAGTGTGTGCGTGTCTGAGTGTGTGTGTGAGGGAGAATTTGGGTATGTGAGAGCCCGTGACTGTGTGTATGCATGTGTCTGCATGCATGCGTGTGATTGTTTCTGAGAGAGATGGATCAAGAGAGTGGGAGAGAGAGAGTACACGTGTGAGTGTGTGTGTGCAAGAGAGTATCTGTGTGTGAGAGAATATCTGTGTGTGAGAGCGCGATTGTGTGTATTTCTGCGAGCGACAGGATATCTGTGTGTGTGAGGGAGCAAAATAGTGTGCACAGGAGAGAGACTGCATGTGCAAAATTGTGTGTGTGAGACAGCATGTGAGTGAAAGAGTGCTTTCACAAGAGAGCATGTGTGTGAGAGAGCATGTATGCACCAAAGCATGTGAGTGAGACAGCATGTATGTGAGAGCATGTGTGCGAGAGATCATGTGTGTGAGAACACGTGTGTGTGAGTGTGTAACAGACCATATGTGTGAGAGAGCATGTGTGCAAGAGAGCATATGTGTGAGAGAGCATGTGTGTGAGAGAACGTGTGCATGAGACAGCATGTGTGCAAAAGAACATGTGTGTGAGAGAGCATGACTGCGAGACAGCATGTGTGAGAGAGCATGTGTGCGAGAAATCATGAGTACGAGAGAGACCATGAGGTGTGTCAGAGTGCGTGTGTGCAAGAGAGAATGAGAGAGAGTGTGTGGGTGTGAGCGTGTGTGTCAGAGTGTGTGTGTGTGAGAGCATGAGTGTCGAGAGTGAGTGTATGAGAGAGTGTGTATGTGAGAGCATGTGAGTGAGAGGGCATGTGTGTCAGGGAGCGTGTGTGCAAGAGAGCGTGAGTGTGAGAGATATGTGATTGAGAGAGTGTGTGTGAGAAAGCATGTGTGGGAGAGTACATGGGTGTGAGAGCATGTGTGCAACAGAGCAAGTGTGTGAGAAAGCATATGTGTGAGAGAGCATGTGTGTAAACGAGCATGAGTGTGAGTGAGCAAGTGAGTGAATGTGCGAGAGAGTGTGAGTATCAGAGCGCATGTGTATGAGAGAGCATGTATGCAAGAGAGGATATATGTGTGAGAGAGCAGGAGTACAAGAGAGCATGTGTGAGCGAGAGGCTGTGTGTGTGAGAGAGCGTGTGTGTGAGAGCATGTGCGTGAGAGAGCATGCCTGCAAGAGACCATGCATGTCAGAGAGAGTGTATGTGTGAGAGAGTGTATGTGTGAGAGAGTGTATGTGTGAGAGAGTGTATGTGTGAGAGAGTGTATGTGTGAGAGAGTGTATGTGTGAGAGAGCCTGTATGTGAGAGAGCGTTTTTGTGTTGGAGAGATGTGTGTGACAGGGCATGTGTGTGAACGAGCGTGTGTGTAAGAGATAATGTGTGCGAGAGTGCATGTGTGCGAGAGTGTGTGTCTGTGAATGATTGTGTATGTGAGTGAGATTGGTAAAACGTGTAAGAGAGAGTGTGTGTGAGAGAGGGAGATTGTCTGAAAGAGAGAGAGGGATAATGTGCCTGTGTCTGTGAGAGAGCGAGTGACAGTCTGTTGGTGTGTGAGGGAGAGTTGGAGAGAGAGAAAGTTGGAGACAGAGAGTATGTAAGAGAATGAGTGTGTGAGGCAATGCGTGTGTGACCGAGTATGTGTGTGAGAGAGACTGTGTGTTTTTGAAGAGCTATCGTGTATGTGAGAGTGTCTGTGAGAGAGAGTGTCTGTGTGTTTGAGGAATAGTCCGGGTTTCTGGGAGAGAGGGAGTGTGTGAGGGAGAAACAGTGTGCGGATGAGAGTGTACCTAGTGTGTCAAATTTCACTCTGAAACACAGGGGATCGAATCATTCAAACTGCTTGATTCTAATTGATAAATGGTCAACTTACGACAAATGAAATTAATAACCACTGTGAAAATAAACTGATAAAAATTTCAAACTCCCTTCGCCTTTCAGCTATTTCTCCTGTCTGAACTGGGCAGAATGTATTTTCACTGAGAATGAACACATTAAATAGAACAGATTGAGGGGAGTTTAATGTCTGTGACAGAGTTCCAGTGTTTGATAAGAAATAAACAAACCAGGAAACATTCACATTGGAAACTGATTACCCGATTTGATCCAATGTCTTAATTAAATACAATCAACAAAACAATGGAGGCGGGCCACCTCATCAACCGGAGCAAATAAATGTATTGTTTTCTAAATTATTTTCAGGGCAATTAAACATTCTCCAATATTTTGATATAACACGCCAGTATGCTACCCAATTGTAGCAGTTAATTTATGTTGAATTAGTTAGTACTAAAGTCGCATTGCAAGTTATTGCCAATTGTCAATTAGTTGACCTGTCAGCTGATTTGTACTCATAATATAAATAATAAAACATGGTTCTCTGTAATTCAAAACCTGCTCCTGCCTGAAATTTGATAAATATTTGGATTTAATTAAATATTAAACTTCAAATTATCGGATGGAATAATTCAGACATGTGTAATATCTAGAAAATGATGGAGAAATGTTTTTGTTCAATTTACGAGTTAAGAAGAAATAAGCTTGAGGCTCAGATATAATCTATTCTTCGATTGTATAATTTGTTTTATTTCAATAATGTTATATTGTGTACAGCACAGCTCTGCGAGACAGGATGTTATTATTTTTTGCAAAGCTAATATTCTCTTTTTGTAATTAAATTAATCTCTTTGAATTTCAAGCTTTTACTTGTCAAGCTCCAGCACTGTGCAGTCTGGACATTCCTACAATTCAGATAAAATCATAAGAACAATTCCTGCACTGTCAGCGACTTCCACCTCCGAGAAAACTCTTTATGATTAGGTCAGAGACAACTACAAATGACGTTGAAGAGATAATTAATATTCTTGCTGCTGCACATAAATAATACTATAACCGGATACATAAATTGCCAAACTGCAATATAACACTCCTATTTAAGTAACTGCAAACGTAATCAGAGAAATAAAAATTAATTCAAATATATCTTGTGTAATTGAACAGTGCTGTAGAATCAGTATGTTATTATTAAAACAGTTTCATAAATAATCACAAAATATTCCCAGCCTACAAACTTTTCCGGTCATGCTGATGGTGTGCAAAGCACAGCAGAATTGTGGAAGGAGATTGATGATTAATGATATTAATATGGAAACATATTTGGATAATATGGTGATAATACCGCATTATAATTGTTTAAGTTATATTAATTTTACTCACGAATTTGAAAACGTTTTAATTAAATAGTTTCAGACTGCAGTAACGAATTGCGTTCTTAATGACGCCATGGTTTAGTTTAATCAGTAATCAGTAGGTAAAATTTAAAAATGTCAATCAAATCTTTAATTCCTTTCTTTATTTTCGAAACCGGCCACGTTTACTCCCCACAATTGTGTTTCAAGGAGATTCAAACGCGCAAACCTTTTTACATTTAACCAGAAAACGTGTAACTGCTCAATGTCACCCAGTTTGAACAATGCAGAAACAACGTAGAAACAGAAAACCGCTTCACAAATTGTACTTATTCAAAGTCACCCAGACACACCATCTCCTCAGCAGCAAAACACCAAAACTCATCGTGAGGACTGAACCCGTTTCATTGAGAAGCAGCTCAATTCTACATTCAACAGAATCAAACGTAACATTTCAAAAACATCTGAATATCGAATCCAGCAAATCAGTTCGGCACCAAATGTATGAATTATCAAACTAAATAGAAATACAGAACAACAGTAATATCACTGTGAGCAGGTGGGGTATGTCCAAAATATTTTTGAAACTTTACCATATTTTATTCATGTTGGACCATATTTCAAACGCATTTCAACAGTTGACAGGAGAGATAAAAGCTGCATCCATCAATCCCACCAAGATGGAACATTGAAGAAAAGCCAGGCTGTGATTGCAGGAACAAATTATGTTCGGAAAGAGCATTTAAAACTGTGGCTTAGTTTAATCTGCAATCATCACTTTTAAAAAACTCTAAAATCCTGACCGTTGTCCACCCACAATCGTGTGCCAAGCAGTTTCAAACACGTGTCTTATTTTCATTCAATTACAAAACATGGAAACGCTCAATATCACCGAGTTTAAAGAATATAGAAACGCCAGAATTGTTTCACAAATTTTACTCATTCAAAATCACCCAAACACAATCTCCTCAGCAGAAAAACACTAAATTACATCACCGAGGGGCTGAAATTCGTCTCATGGAGAACCAGCTCAATTCTACAAACAGCATTTCAAGAAAATTTATATCTAGAACCCACCAAATCCGCCTTTCAGCAAGTGAATTAACAATTAAAACAAACAGAAATATGGAAGAATATCATCAGCATTGTCAATAAGCGGGAAGTGTTCAATAAATTGACACAGATACTGCAGCATATTTTGTGAATATTGGGTAGATTTCTAACACTTGTGCAGGAGGTGGTAAAATCTGCAGCCACCAGATTTCACCGAGATTAAACATTGCAGAAATACCAAACTGTTTAACAGGCGTTAGGTATTTAAAGTAACCCAGCCACACAGTGTCCTCAGCAAATAAACATCAAATCATAACAACCAGGGACTGAATCCCTCAGCAGAACCTTTTATCAACAGGCAGAATAATTCCTTTTTCAGCAGAATCACATAAAACATGACAACAAAATCTCAATACAGAATCCAGCAAACCCGCAATTCAGTGAACGAATGCATTGTTAAAATAAATAAATAAATAAAACAAAGACTCAAGTAAAACAGTTCATAAATAATTGAATGATTCTTACCTGCAGTCACCGTCACCATGGTGCCTTGTCCCCAGTAGTCGAAGTAGTCACAGTGTCACATTCCCTGGGCAGCTCCGTACAATAACCGGACCTGCACAAAATAGACAGAAATCCACCATTATTTTAAATATTCACAAACCAGAGACAAGGTAAAATCACGGTAAATTTTCATTAAACTAGAATTGTACTTGTGGAGATCGCTTGCTGTTCAGAAACGACCCTAATGTTTTATATTTCAGAGTAACATCTGATCATGTTCTTGAAATCACCAACTAACGAGTGAATAATTGTCACAGATTTCCATATTAATTATTGCCATTTTGTCAGTGCTGGATATGAATAATACTTCACTGTAAATAAAGTTGGATTGTAAAAGCGAGCACTGAGCCAGCCTCAGTTAATTGGTGCTGAGGGGTTTTTTGTATTGACAGTAACTGCTGTGCCCCAGTTATCACAGTGAGACACAGCGTGTCAAATACTGCGGCAGACTGTTAACTGTAAAATACAGAGATTTAATTTCACCGTTCACTCAAAAAACTAACTGTCTCTTCCAAGAGCGAATCTGTGAGTTATTTCAGCTTGTCCTGGTCATTACATTTATAAAGAGGATCGGAACACTTTTAAACCCTCTGGGCACATTTAGCGTGTCGTTCCACGGAGATAAAGTGGAAGATTGTTCTACCTTTTCACAAACTAATATTTTGTTTTATTTAAGCCTCATTTAAGTTGACAATCCTGCTGTGGCCCTGATCACCAATTTGGACAAACTCTTTCTCTGAGGTTTTTGTATGAGGATGTCGCTGTGCACAGCACTGTGACCCACTGCTGTAGTCACAGTGACAGACACCCGCACAAAAACTGCACTCACTCTCTGTTCAGTCCTGCCGCTCAATATTCACTTCAAATAGACGATTACGTCTGATCTAATTTACAATTTAGGCAGAAGTTTATCAAACCCAATGCACATACACTTTCTCCAAGTATCAGAAATAATAAAACGAGGATTATATCCAAGTCTGTATTTGCTGAAACTGTTAACAGTAAACATCAACAGACGAAAGCTCCTCCTTTTAGATCGATTGATTTGTTCGGTTTTACTGTTTAATTTTCTCTGTGTCAGTTATGTAAGAAGGAGCTTGTGTTTTGACTCTGATCACTGACATAAATAATTACATTTGAATCAAGTACTGACCTTCAGGTTAAGGTGCAAGTTGCTGAATTCGCTCTCGAGCTGTTCTTGTGCGGGTCCAGCCCTGGTTCCTCTCGCTGTGGTCTCTTGCACAGTAATAGATGGCGGTGTCTTCGGTCTTCAGGTTCGTCATGGCCAAAGAGAAGATGTTGTTTGAAGTGTCTTTGGAAGCAGTGAATCGATCTTTAATGGCTGGGGCGTAGCCGTTGCTGGATGAATCATAGTAGCTAACGAGCCACTCCAGCCCCTGTCCGGGAACCTGGCGGATCCAACCCATCCAGTAGCTGCCAAGATCGAAGCCGCTGGTTTTACAGGTCAGCCTCAGGGAGCCACCGGGACGCCCGCTCTCTGCCTCCGGCTGAGTCAACACAACCTCCGACTGGACACCTGTAAAAATATATCAAAAAGCCCGAGGATTAATGCTGGTGAAATGATGGGTGACTCTGGAACATTCCAGAGAGAGACTAACACTGAGACAGTAACAGTGAGAGACTTGGACAATAAAAACTACTCACGGGATAAGAAAGTCAGCAACAAACTGAGAGAAATGGCCCACCTCATCCTTCTGGTCATTTGGGGGAAATGGTTGTGTCTGGAACTCAGTGAACAAACCAGCTCCCGGACTGTTGGATTCGGGTCCCAGTGAGCGGCATTTAAATACCCGGCAGAAGGGGGCGGGTTTCCCTGGTGGAGGCGGCGACTGGATCCACGTCCCACCTTCCACACCCCCAACAGAATGGACCCAGAGATTTACTATAGGTTATTATTAAAATGGACATTTATCTGTATCGGGATAGTGGTTTGTCTGAATGGATTCATTGTAATGTCTCTCCTCATCCTAATCTAAATTATATTTTCGCACCTGTTAATAAAAGTGAATTCGATTGTAAACTCAGTCCTTTTCTTTCTACTCTTCAACATAATGGGATGAACACAAACAGGTTAAATTATATTAACAGGGAATAACATGTCTCTCTGTCTGATTTGTAACAACTCCGGTTCTTTATCCCATTAAAACAATAACTTATAACTTAAGTCGGCAGCACGGTAGCACAGTGGCTAGCACTGTGGCTTCACAGCGCCAGTGTCCCAGGTTCGATTGCCGGCTGGGTCACTGTCTGTGCGGAGTCTGCACATTCTTCCCGTGTCTGCGTGGGGTTCCTCCGGGTGCTCCGGTTTCCTTCCACAGTCCAAAGATGTACGGGTTAGGTGGATTGGCCATGCTAAATTGCCCTTAGTGTCCAAAACGGTTCGGAAGGGTTGTTGGGTTCCGGGGATAGGGTGGAAGTGAGGGCTTAAGTGGGTCGGTGCAGACTCGATGAGCCGAATGGCCTCCTTCTGCACTGTATGTTCTATCAGGAGAATTGTTCTCGATTTCTGTAACTAAATACGGGCAATGAATAAAGTGATTTACTTAAAGTGTGGAAGACTCTCATTAAACAATGTCGGTCTGGGGACAAGAAGAAACTCTCACATTAGACAATGTTTCTCCTGGTATTTCTGGAACTGTCCCTGAGCCTCAGACAGTCCTGTGAACATTAGCGGTAAAAGAAGCCCACTTGTCTGATAAGTAAGCAGCGAGTTGACAGAGAAACAGAAAATTCACATCAGCTTTTGACAGAGAAGTTAATGAATCGGAATAGACACGGCGATCAGTAAAGTTATCCTTCAGCATCCAAATCATTGCCGCTAATTTTACTGACCACCGGCTGTCGAACATTCCCGGGTGTTGGGAACACAGGATATCAGGACTTTGTGGCCTATTAAGCACTATCACAAGAATAAATGTTTTCTCTTCCACTGAAGCAGGTCATGAACTGGTCATTCCTCCACTCATTGGCAGCAATGAGTGTGACTGTTAAACAATGGAAATCAGCACAAATTAAACTGTACAGAACACGGTGCTAATCGGGTTCAAGAGACGCCCCCGTTTAAATGAAGTCAACAACTCCGAAAATATTCCAGGAATCCCGGCGGGTTCAAGGCAGAATTATGATTTTCTTTTAATTTAACTTATTTTTTTTGCAATTCCACTCATCTTATTGGGCTTGTGGACTTGGTCCGTCAACACCACTCACTCTCACTCCATTAGGTTCTTAACAAACGGACTTTAATAACTACAGTGACCTTTACTCGGAATCAATGTAAATTAAATAGCAGTTAGTCCGTTTACTATTTTCCGATGGCGTTTAATCTCAAAGTGAACAGAACATTCACTGAATATGTTGGTTTGATGGATCACCATTTAAAAAGTTTAGTTCATGTGAGACTGAAACATTTATTGTTTAAATGGATAAATCCCATTTTATCCATTCATATTCAGGCTAATCTGCCCCACACAGTATTTGGCAGCAATCCAGCCCCCTGCAGTCAGGCAGGCTCGAAAGTTCAATGTTGTTTACAGGAAACATCTGGATTTTTTTTTTCAAAGATCTGTTTCTTCAGTACTGACCGCTTGGCTGCAAGCCAACTTCAAACTCTTAACATTGTCAATGAGGACTATTTATAAATACATCTACCCAGCAACAGTACTGGAGATCATTTTATGTTTTAAAATTGTGAACCTATTTGAACTGCTCCCCTCTCTAAGGAAAGGATAATTATCCAGCTTCTCTGACCCCTCTGAGCAGCAATATCCCGCTGGAGGATCTCTCCCACATATCATAGCATTGTGATAACTGATAGAAATACAAGCAGACTATCAGACAGAGGGTACATTTTGTAATAGATAAACATGTATATTTATGTATTTTTCCCTGTATTCGTCCATGGAACGTGGGACTCACTGTCAAGATCACCGTGTGATCCCTGTCCTTAATTGCTGGTGAACTGAGTGGTTTGCTGGGCCAGCTCAGAAGGAGCTGAAGGGTCAGACATGTTGCTGTCCGATTGGAGCCACATGTAGGTGAGACCAGGGAGGGATGTCAGATTTCCTTCATTGGTGAAGCAGAGGGGATTTCATGGTCACAGTTAGTATGCATTTCCGATTTATTAATTGAACTCAAATCCCCCCACCGGCTATGGTAGGATTTGTACCCAAGTCCCCGCAGAATTAGCCTGGGCCTTTGGATTACTGGTTCAATGTCATTAATACTCCCCCACCATCCACCCAAAAGATAAAGGGATTACTGATTTGATGTACGGGCCGGGTGTTGGTTGGATGCCTGAATATGTTGATTGACGAATCAGTGAATGAGGTTGATGGATGGATGGATAGTTGGCCCTGAAAGATACTGTTCTACATTCTCAGTTTTGCGTTGATGACTTCACAAATTAAAGCTGGTCCATTATAATTTGTGTCAGTGTAATGCATTCGGTAGCTGAAGCTGTTCGGGGTGAATTCCACCCCCAGACTATCGGGAACTGACGAGATGGACGTCACGAAGAGGAAACTGGAGACATTCCTGCAGTGCTGGTGATTCTTCTCCGCTGATGGTGAATCTTCATCTCAAACACAGAAAGCGGGAACATGATTACATTGAGGAGGGACGGCTGTAATTTTTGGCACATGTCATTTCATGTACAATAAGTCACTCAAGATGTTCTCCCCCAAATCAGTGAAGACACCAGACTTGGGACAGAAATAATGTGGAACTCAGTGGACAGCTGCAGACGTTGAATTACTTTCCAAAACAGTGTAATAACATACTGGGATTCAAAGATTTATTAACGTCACATTAGGTACAGGAGGTTTCATTTCTACCGACACTTTAAAAATCATCTCACACTCCAGTCTGGAGATTCTGTGACGACGAGGTGATTACTGACCAATACAGCGCAGAGGCTGCTGGGTAGCTGCACATTATCCTTGGTGTGGTTTAATTCCAGTTCACATTGAATTCCGGTGAAGATGTGACTTCTTGGTGGCAGAATGGTCAGTGCTATCTCAATTAAATTTAATCTCAATAGATTATGTTAAACATACGAATCTAGGAATGAGGAGCGGAAGTCGGCAATTCAGGCCCTCGAGCCTCCTCCGCCATTCAGTCATCATGGCTGATCTCTTCCTGGTCTCAAATCCACCTCCCTTAAAGGAATTGCATTTACATTTTGTAAAACTAAGTGCGGATCATAATTGGCGAATATAACTTTTTATGTTGTGAGTTGATGATAATTGATTAATATCATTATTTAACTTTGTGAATTGTGACAAGTGGTAATATGCGCCACGGAATTGCTGAACAATGAGCATTTACAGGAAAATAGAATCCAACCATCGCCCACTTGATATTGACTGATATTGCCATCGCTGAATCCCCCACGATCAATACACTGGGGTTACCATTGACCAGAAGCTGTACTGGACTGACCATATAAATGCTGAAGCTACAAGATCCGGTCAGCGTCGAGGAAACCTGCGGCGAGCAACTCACCTCCTGACTCCCAAAGCCTGTTCACCATCTGCAAGGCACAAGTCAGGACTGTAATTGAATATTCTGACACCATGCAGGCCAAAGCAGCCCGCTTGATTGCCACCCTATGCGCAAACACTCATTCCACCCACCACCGAAGAACAATGACGATAATGTACCATCCACAAGATACGCTGCAGCAACGCAGCAAGTCCCCTTTGAAACACCTTCTAACCCAGGACTTCTTCCAGAAGGAAAAGGCAGCTGACACATGGGAAGATGACCACCTGGAAATTCCCCTCCAAATCTTATAGTCTCTGCTCTGCTGACGATGTCGAATGTTTATTGAGATTGATGAAAGTAAGGTGACGAGGTCTACCTCCAAATCACTCACTATCCTGATTTGGAAATATATCACCAAATCTTCGCTGTCGCTGGTTCAAAAACCGACAACTGCCTCCCTAACAGCATCGTCTGTGTACCTACACCAGAGTGACTGCAGAGGTTCAAACGGGCAGTTCACCGCCTCTTTGTGAAAGGCAATTAGCGATGGACAATAAGTCATGGCCTAACCCTCTACGGCCACACCGTACAACTTAATTTAAAACTGCACTTTGTGGAACGAGGGCAATTTGTGAATCTAACTATTTATATTCATAAATGAATGAAAATTGGTAAATAGAATTGCTATGTTTTGGAACATTTATGACCTGCGCCTTCTCTGCTGGAAGATATAAGACATCCCACAGGAGATGCATGATGCAAAGTCATAACCAATATCGGAAAACAAAGTGGACGGAGGAAACTGCAGCAACTATTGGCATATCCTGGAGTATTGTGTTCAGTTTTGGTCTCCTTACTTGAGAAAGGGCGTACTGGCACTGGAGGGTGTGCAGAGGACATTCACTAGGTTAATCCCAGAGCTGAAGGGGTTGGATTACGAGGAGAGGTTGAGTAGACTGGGACTGTACTCATTGGAATTTAGAAGGATGAGGCGGGATCTTATAGAAACATACAAAATTATGAAGGATATAGATAGGATAGATAGGTTGTTTCCACTGGCGGGTGAAAGCAGGACTAGGGGGCATCGCCTCAAAATAAGGGGAAGTAGATTTAGGACTGAGTTTAGGAGGAACTTCTTCACCCAAAGGGTTGTGAATCTATGGAATTCCTTGCCCAGTGAAGCAGTAGAGGCTCCTTCATTAAATGTTTTTAAGATAAAGATAGATAGTTTTTTGAAGAATAGAGGGATTAAGGGTTATGGTGTTCGGGCCGGAAAGTGGAGTTGAGTCCACAAAAGATCAGCCATGATCTCACTGAATGGTGGAGCAGGCTAGAGGGGCCAGATGGCCTACTCCTGCTCCTAGTTCTTATCTTCTTATCTCACTCATAGCAGCACTGGGAAGGCCTTTGCTAGCTTCACACTTTAAACACTTCATCTGCTTGTAGGCCGAATGTTGCTGGAAGAAAGGCGCTGTGTTTGCGTCGCAAGATTTACTCTGGACATGATCTGCTCCCTCTGCCACATGTCTACCTCTTCACCTTACTTTCGTCAATCTCAATAAACATTCAACACTGTCAGCGGAGTAGGGACTATATGATTTGGGGAAAATTGGCTGTCTGCTAAAGCTCCCCTGTCTCATTCACTCCTTCCGTGGCAAAATGCACTGCACTGTACAGATTGATGATTCCACATCCGAATGATTCTAAGTGAATAATTGAGTGAAAGATGACCATGTCCCACACCCAACTCTATTCGGCAGCTTCCTCTCCATGCTGCTCATCTTCGCCGTGCCTGAAGATATGGATGAAATCCAGGAGCACACTCGGTCAGGCTGCAACCTCTGCAACCTCAGTCATCAAACGGAGACATAATCAGAATACATCCTCATCAGAGAATTCCTCTACTCTGAAAATCCGATCATCCAGACAAAACATCATCTGTAGAGACTTGTGGACTGTGACCCTGGTGCCCGTATCTTGTTCTTCGTTACCATACGCATGAGGAAAACCGTGGTCGTGGGTCAAGGTGTTGCACTTTCGCCATGGTCACACTAAATGAGAGCAGGCGAGCAAATTCTGCTGCCGAGTTTTCATGGCGAGAGACTGCCTTGAAGTAGAATGTAATGCTGTCATGGGGAAAGCAGACACGACCGTTGTTTTACTCATTAAATGCCCATGGAATAACAGCAAGCTGACCCTTTGGAACAAGCTGATGGTTTATATGGCGTCAACGCCCAGAAACTTGTTGTATGGCTGTGCAACAAGGAACACTTACAGCTGTCAAGAAAAAAAGCTCCGCCAATTCCATCTTTGTTGTCTGCAATGCATTATGGATATTTACTGCCCGGACAAAATCAGAAATGCGGCACTTCTCTCAAAGACAGAGTTTGCAAGTCTCTTTGAGACAATTAAAAAGAGGTGGCTTGCACATTTCCAGTATGGTCGCTAAATGGGACATGGTCACACGACCAAGGAATTTCCACGTTGCGAAGTAGCCGGAGCCACGCACCCAGTGGGAAGCCCGATATTCCGCTTCAATGATTCTTCCAAGTGTGACATAATGTCCCTGAACCTAAACATTGATCATCACACTTGGGTGTCACCAGCTGCAAACTGAAAATATTGGCGACACCTCCGGCGGGCTGGTGTGAACCACCAGGACCAGTGGATTTAGCAGCTTTGAAATAGACACAAACCGAGAAAATGACAACCCAGAAGACAATTGGGAGCTTCAGGTGCAACATTTGTGGAAATATTTGCTGTGTATTTATTGGAAATAGAAGGATGCCGTGGCCTTTGTGAAATTTAGTTGTGCGCAACATGTGTTTCACACAAACACACACACACACACAGTCTCTCACACACGCATTCTCTCTGTCTTACACGCACACCCACATTTCACCTTTAAAATTAAAATCCCATGTTAACTTCCTGGGAAGGTTCGGAGACAATGGCCCCAACCATTTTCCAGGTGGTATAATGAATCAATAAACTCTCCCCAACACTATGTTTGTTAGATGAATGTTACATTTCCCATAGACTCCATCCAGCGCCCAGGTAAACATTTCTCCATTTCACAAAGATGAACATAAATGCATGACCAGGAATTGAGCCGCTTTGCTCTGGTGCTGATCTCAATGTGGGAGAATCAGCCAGCGACACCTGCAATTAGTTACACTTTAAATGTTGGCACCTCCCGCAGAAGGCGATGTGATATTACATTTGTGGAAATGGATTATGGATACATCAACATCATAGATTATATCTGACAGCGACATTTTCACAGTAACTGCAATTGCAAATTTTGGCCAGCAGATGGAATTTAAATCGAGATGCCTTGCATTACATGAAGCAGACATTGCCTCAATAATTACTGCTGTCTCTGCTAATTTTAAATTGGACTTCATCTGTATTTTTGTCAGACTAGACTCTGTCTTTGTTTATAATACACAACAGTCTGTCTAAATTAATACTGCACCAGTACTTGTCAATGTTTATATCACACAATCAATGTGATCCTATTTTCAATATACAGGATCTATCTCTGCAGTTTTGCCACATCCAGTCCTGAATATTAATGAATAAATAAACAAAAAGCCAGCATAGGAGCCTCAATAAAATCCCCCTCTTCAATGATGGGGGACCCCAGCACGTCAGAGCAAAAAACAAGACTGAAAGTTTCTGCCAGAGGTGCCGAGAGGATGATCCATCTCGGCCTCCTCCGGTGGTCTGCATCATCATGGGTGTCAGTCTTCAGGAAATTTGATTCACTCCACACGATATCAAGAAAAGGCCGATGGTGCTGCAAATGCATTATCCCTGGCAGCAATATTGAAGGTTTGTGCTCCAGAACTGGCTGCGCCCCAGACAAGTTCCTCCAGTACAGGTACAGCACTGGCATGTACCCAACAATGTGTAACATTGCCAAACATGACCCGTCCACAAAAGGCAGGATAAATCCAACCCGGCTAATTATTTCCCTGTCAGTCCGCATTCGATCATCAGCAACTTCATGAGAAGTGTCAAGGATCACCCTGTCACATATCATCTCCATAGCATAATGTCCCCGGCCCTAGCTTCTCAATTCATCATAAGGTCAGAAGTGGGATGTTCGCTGATGATTACTAAATGTTCTGCACCATATTCGACTCCTCTAATACTGAAGCAGTCTGTCTTCTATACAGCAAGACTTGGACAACATTCAGGCTTGGGCTGACAAGTGTCAGGCAATCACCATCCCAAAAAGGGAGATTCTAACCATCTCCCCTGGATTTTAAAAGACACTACCGTGATTGAATCCCCCACTGTCAACATCCTCTGGATTATCATTGATTAATAACTGAATTGGAAGAATCTTTTAAATAATATGGCTACAAGAGCAGCTCAGTGGCTGGAAATTCTGCGGTGAATATTTAACCTCCTGACTTCCGAACCCACATCCATCATCGTAAGGCAGAAGTCGGGAGTTTAACTGAATGTTCTCCATTTGTCTCACATGTGCCCCTCAAGCAACACGAGAGAATCGCGACGCCATCCAGGACAAAGCAGCCGTCTCGACAACTCCCCATCGACCAGCTTAAACATTCACTCCCTGAATCACGGGTGTACAATTCTAGCAGCGTGAACGATATTCAAGAATCTATTGCAGCAACTGCCTCCTTCTATAGCACCTTCCAAACCCACAAACTCAGCCATTTAAAAGAACCAGGCCCGACCGATGCATTGCAACAGTAGGCCTTGCAAGTTCCCCGCCAAGCCACACACCATCTTGATGGGAACTATGTTTCTGTTCCTTCACTATCACTGGTCAAAATCCTGGAATCCCTTCCTATCAGCACTGTGGCTGCACTTGCTCAGGGTGGGATGCAATGGTTCAATAAGAGGGCTCAACACCACATTCTCAAGGGCAATTAGGAATTGGCATCAAATGTTGACGCTACTGGTGACGCCAAGATCCTATTAAATCATTTTAAACATATCTCTCAGCTTACATTCACCTAGCCCCCGCCTCGGTTTAAAGTACACTCGGCGGTGTCTCTATCACATTGCAACAGGCTCTCTCTCAGTTTTCCTGCACTCGGCTGAATATCAGTTGTTAATATACCAGCCCACACCCTGTTTATATTACAAATCATTAATTATGACGGCACTGACCCATGTCTCGGTTAATCTGGCAAGAAATGCGTCACAATCGTTACTGCATCAGAACGTTCATCTGTGCATCGTAAACTGGAACAACATTCTGTTTGCATCACATGTGGTTCTGTCTCAATTATTACTCTACTAGATAGTTAGATTCTAATAAAGTAAATCCTGCCTTAGTTAATGCTACACCTGCCCATGTCCCTGTTTATATAACACTAGGCCCTGCCTGTTATTCTTGTATTGTACAATATCCTTCTTGTTGCTGCATTGTTTATGTCTCAATTTGTATCAGTCGACACTCCGCTAGACCAGAACTCAGTTTAGATTGCACTAGACCCAGTCTCTGCTTATGTTACCGGCGGGACGGTGGCACAGTGGTTAGCACTGCTGCCTCAAGCTCCAGGGTTCAATTCTTGACTATCGTGCCAAGTTTGCACTTTCTCCCTGTGTCTGAGTGGCTTTCCTCCGGGTGCTCCGGTTTCCTCCCATAGTCCAAAGATGCGTCGGTTAAGTTTATTGGCCATTCTAAATTGCGCAGGTCATGGTGCAAGGGCGGGGGATGGGGGAGGGTGATCTTTCATAGGTAGGTGCAGATGCTATGGGCCGAGTGACCTTCTGCCCTATAGGGATTCTATATTTGATCCTAAATCTGCCTATTTTTTCGAGACCTGCTCACTTTTATTAATGCACCAGATGATACCTCTGTTTTTAACTGTGGGCGCATTATTCCACATGTCTTTGAGATGGAAATATAATATATTAAATACATATTTTGGACAAGAAATCAGTATATGGCAACAGCCTGAAACGGGATGTATAGTGTCTCCAGTGTGTGCGATGCAACATTTGATATTAATTTTCAGTGCAGTTAGCGGAATTAGATTTCAGTTGGCATTTCTTCTTTGCCAATGCCCAAGGCCAATTTCTGCCCCAGAGAGCTGTATGTGTAGGAGGATGCAGAGTATTGTGTTCCCATGTGCTTGCTGCCCTTGTGATTCTCGGAGGTCTCGGGTATGGAAGGTGCTGTTGAAGAATTCTTGGTGAGTTGTTGCAGTGCATCCCGTCGATGTTACACACTGCAGCTACTGTGTGGCCGTTGTGAAGAGAATGAATGTTGCTGTAACATTAAGTACTCAGTTATTTATCTAATGGTCCTTTGCTTATGTTGCACAATTACAACTGGTCCATTCCCTTAGTTTATTGCACTAGGCCCAGGCAATAGAAGTTAAGTTGCACAATTTGAAATGGCTGCAAGAAGATCAGGGAGATTTGCGGTTGTATGTCCACAAAGCTAGGGTGCTGACAAGACAGATGGCGACGTTTATCTGGGCATAGATCAGCATTGCTCGCTGAAGAATTTTACATTATTACTGTTACCTCAGTTTTTCTTTATCTTCACAATTTCCACCCCAGCCACTTTCGACATTATTGTGCATGGTTTACCGCAGCAAATACTGAGGCCGGGTCCAATGTAATATGAACAGAGATATGGCCCAATGCAGAACTGAGGCTGTGTCTAATTTAATACAGAGACAGGTTTAAATTAATAGAAACAGAGTCAGGTTCTAGGTTAATGTAAACAGAGACAAACAGGTTCCATGTGTCCATAAGATATAGGAGCAGAATTAGGCCATTCGACCCATCGAGACTGCTCCGCCATTAAATCCTGGCCGATATGTTCCGAATCCCCATTCTCCTGCCTTCTTCCAATAACCCCTGAACTCCTTATTGATCAAGGCATGTCCTCTAATTGGTGGCCTAGTTTAATATGAACAATCAGAAACAGATCCTTATTGAGGAAACCCTTTGGATTTCGGCGGCAGCGGTGCGCAGGGGCCTTCTGGGAGGTGAGTAGTGAGTTTAAAAACCCTTACCTTTACAGGAGCAGCCCTTTGGATTTCGGCGGCAGCGGTGCGCAGGGGCCTTCTGGGAGGTGAGTAGTGAGTTTAAAAGCTCTTACCTTTACAGGAGCAGCCCTTTGGATTTCGGCGGCAGCGGTGCGCAGGGGCCTTCTGGGAGGTGAGTAGTGAGTTTAAAAGCTCTTACCTTTACAGGAGCAGGATATACCCCTTTGGATACTGTCGGGGGGGATAGCCTATCAGGGGAAAACAGCAGCAGACAGAGCAGTGGCACCACGGCTGGCTCTGATGTTCAGAAGGGAGGGTCAAAGCGCAGAAGAGTAATAGTAATAGGGGACTCTATAGTCAGGGGCACAGATAGGCGCTTCTGTGGACGTGAAAGAGACTCCAGGATGGTATGTTGCCTCCCTGGTGCCAGGGTCCAGGATGTCTCCGAACGGGTAGAGGGAATCCTGAAGGGGGAGGGCAAACAGGCAGAGGTCGTTGTACATATTGGTACCAACGACATAGGCAGGAAGGGGCATGAGGTCCTGCAGCAGGAGTTCAGGGAGCTAGGCAGAAAGTTAAAAGACAGGACCTCGAGGGTTGTAATCTCGGGATTACTCCCTGTGCCACGTGCCAGTGAGGCTAGAAATAGGAAGATAGAGCAGACAAACACGTGGCTAAACAGCTGGTGTAGGAGGGAGGGTTTCCGTTATCTGGACCACTGGGAGCTCTTCCGGGCAGGTGTGACCTGTATAAGATGGACGGGTTGCATCTAAACCGGAGAGGCATAAATATCCTGGACGCGAGGTTTGCTAGTGTCACACGGGAGGGTTTAAACTAGTATGGCAGGGAGGTGGGCACGGGAGCAATAGGTCAGAAGGTGAGAGCATTGAGGGAGAACTAGGGAATAGGGACAGTGTGGCTCTGAGGCAGAGCAGACGGGGAGAAGTTGCTGAACACAGCGGGTCTGGTGGCCTGAAGTGCATATGTTTTAATGCAAGGAGCATTACGGGTAAGGCAGATGAACTTAGAGCTTGGATTACTACTTGGAACTATGATGCTGTTGCCATTACAGAGACCTGGTTGAGGGAAGGGCAGGATTGGCAGCTAAACGTTCCAGGATTTAGATGTTTCAGGCGGGATAGAGGGGGATGTAAAAGGGGAGGCGGAGTTGCGCTACTTGTTCGGGAGAATATCACAGCTATACTGCGAGAGGACACCTCAGAGGGCAGTGAGGCTATATGGGTAGAGATCAGGAATAAGAAGGGTGCAGTCACAATGTTGGGGGTATACTACAGGCCTCCCAACAGCCAGCGGGAGATAGAGGAGCAGATAGGTAGACAGATTTTGGAAAAGAGTAAAAACAACAGGGTTGTGGTGATGGGAGACTGCAACTTCCCCAATATTGACTGGGACTCACTTAGTGCCAGGGGCTTAGACGGGGCGGAGTTTGTAAGGAGCATCCAGGAGGGCTTCTTCAAACAATATGTAAACAGTCCAACTAGGGAAGGGGCGGTACTGGACCTGGTATTGGGGAATGAGCCCGGCCAGGTGGTAGATGTTTCAGTAGGGGAGCATTTCGGTAACAGTGACCACAATTCAGTAAGTTTTAAAGTACTGGTGGACAAGGATAAGAGTGGTCCGAGGATGAATGTGCTAAATTGGGGGAAGGCTAATTATAACAATATTAGGCGGGAACTGAAGAACATAGATTGGGGGCGGATGTTTGAGGGCAAATCAACATCTGACATGTGGGAGGCTTTCAACTGTCAGTTGAAAGGAATACAGGACAGGCATGTTCCTGTGAGGAAGAAAGATAAATACGGCAATTTTCGGGAACCTTGGATGACGAGTGATATTGTAGGCCTCGTCAAAAAGAAAAAGGAGGCATTTGTCAGGGCTAAAAGGCTGGGAACAGACGAAGCCTGTGTGGCATATAAGGAAAGTAGGAAGGAACTTAAGCAAGGAGTCAGGAGGGCTAGAAGGGGTCATGAAAAGTCATTGGCAAATAGGGTTAAGGAAAATCCCAAGGCTTTTTACACGTACATAAAAAGCAAGAGGGTAGCCAGGGAAAGGGTTGGCCCACTGAAGGATAGGCAAGGGAATCTATGTGTGGAGCCAGAGGAAATGGGCGAGGTACTAAATGAATACTTTGCATCAGTATTCACCAAAGAGAAGGAATTGGTAGATGTTGAGTCTGGAGAAGGGGGTGTAGATAGCCTGGGTCACATTGTGATCCAAAAAGACGAGGTGTTGGGTGTCTTAAAAAATATTAAGGTAGGTAAGTCCCCAGGGCCTGATGGGACCTACCCCAGAATACTGAAGGAGGCTGGAGAGGAAATTGCAGAGGCCTTGACAGAAATCTTTGGATCCTCGCTGTCTTCAGGGGATGTCCCGGAGGACTGGAGAACAGCCAATGTTGTTCCTTTGTTTAAGAAGGGTAGCAAGGATAATCCCGGGAACTACAGGCCGGTGAGCCTTACTTCAGTGGTAGGGAAATTACTGGAGAGAATTCTTCGAGACAGGATCTACTCCCATTTGGAAGCAAATGGACGTATTAGTGAGAGGCAGCACGGTTTTGTGAAGGGGAGGTCGTGTCTCACTAACTTGATAGAGTTTTTCGAGGAGGTCACTAAGATGATTGATGCAGGTAGGGCAGTAGATGTTGTCTATATGGACTTCAGTAAGGCCTTTGACAAGGTCCCTCATGGTAGACTAGTACAAAAGGTGAAGTCACACGGGATCAGGGGTGAACTGGCAAGGTGGATACAGAACTGGCTAGGCCATAGAAGGCAGAGGGTAGCAATGGAGGGATGCTTTTCTAATTGGAGGGCTGTGACCAGTGGTGTTCCACAGGGATCAGTGCTGGGACCTTTGCTCTTTGTAGTATATATAAATGATTTGGAGGAAAATGTAACTGGTCTGATTAGTAAGTTTGCAGACGACACAAAGGTTGGTGGAATTGCGGATAGCGATGAGGACTGTCTGAGGATACAGCAGGATTTAGATTGTCTGGAGACTTGGGCGGAGAGATGGCAGATGGAGTTTAATCCGGACAAATGTGAGGTAATGCATTTTGGAAGGGCTAATGCAGGTAGGGAATATACAGTGAATGGCAGAACCCTCAAGAGTATTGAATGTCAAAGAGATCTAGGAGTACAGGTCCACAGGTCATTGAAAGGGGCAACACAGGTGGAGAAGGTAGTCAAGAAGGCATACGGCATGCTTGCCTTCATTGGCCGGGGCATTGAGTATAAGAATTGGCAAGTCATGTTGCAGCTGTATAGAACCTTATTTAGGCCACACTTGGAGTATAGTGTTCAATTCTGGTCGCCACACTACCAGAAGGATGTGGAGGCTTTAGAGAGGGTGCAGAAGAGATTTACCAGAATGTTGCCTGGTATGGAGGGCATAAGCTATGAGGAGCGATTGAATAAACTCGGTTTGTTCTCACTGGAACGAAGTAGGTTGAGGGGCGACCTGATAGAGGTATACAAAATTATGAGGGGCATAGACAGAGTGGATAGTCAGAGGCTTTTCCCCAGGGTAGAGGGGTCAATTACTAGGGGGCATAGGTTTAAGGTGAGAGGAGCAAAGTTTAGAGTAGATGTACGAGGCAAGTTTTTTACGCAGAGGGTAGTGGGTGCCTGGAACTCACTACCGGAGGAGGTAGTGGAAGCAGGGACGATAGGGACATTTAAGGGGCATCTTGACAAATACATGAATAGGATGGGAATAGAAGGATACGGACCCAGGAAGTGTAGAAGATTGTAGTTTAGTCGGGCAGTATGGTCGGCACGGGCTTGGAGGGCCGAAGGGCCTGTTCCTGTGCTGTACATTTCTTTGTTCTTTGTTCTTTGAATATAAACTGACACGGGTACGAGGTAGTATAACATAAACAGAGGTGGGTTCACGGCCTGGTACAATACAAAGGCAGGGCCTACTGTCCCTTCAAACACTCGCAGGACAGTTGCATCATTGCTTGGAGGCAAGGTGTCGCCCGGACTTCTTCAATCAACTGTCCCCATCAAACATTCCCAGAGCAGCTGCAGATTGCATGAGGGGCTGGTTTCGCACAGCGGGCTAAATAGCTGGGTTGCAATGCAGACCAAAGCCAGCAGCGCGGGTTCGATTACCCTACCGGCCTCTCTGAACAGGCGGTGGAATGTGGCGAGTTGAGGCTTTTCACAGTAACTTAATTGAAGCCTACTTGTGACAATAAGCGATTATTATTATATGGAATGAAATTATTACATGGAATAACTCGCTTAGACACATTAAAGGCCTGGAAATCAAGGGTTCTATACCAGGTAAAAGCTCTTCTGCCCTCTTCCTTCCGAGATCCCGAAGCCAGGTTGACAGTGAGGTTAGTTACTGCGTAAAGAAACCTCTGCATCTTTCCATCAAACTCACCCAGGTCAGGTCCAGCAGAGTTCAGATACGGAGTAGATCTCCCTGTGCACATTCATAACAAACACTCACAGGGCAGGTTTAGTGCAGGTTACATGCAAGTAAAGCTTGCTCCACCCTGGGCAAACAAATGCTCCAAGGTCACGGCAGCTTGGTGAAGTACAAGGAAAGATTCTCCGGCCCTGCCACATCAAATCCTCGCCACCAGGTGCAGCCCAGATCAGATATAGAGTAAAATTGTCCTACAGTTCTCATTAAACACTCCAAGATCATTGAATGCTCCAACCACATTTTAGAGTTAAACTCCCTCTACGTATTCCAATTCATTGGATTCAATCCATTTAGTTGGAAACCAATGGGGTGCGATTGGGCTGAGAGAATGTATTGGCCACATGTTGACTTCATGTTCTCGATTAAGCACAATGACCCATCGTGGAGAGTTATGAGAAAGGCAGAGAAAGAGATAGGATGCAGAAAAACTCTACGAACACATTTTGCAGGTCCTTATATTTAGAGATTAGAGGGAATCTTTCCTAATTCTGAACATGGATATCATCATGAAATTTTTCTCATATAACTGATGAATAAAAAATGTTTAAAAACAAGCATTACTGGAATCCGTTGATCTATTTGCATCCTTGCCTCTATTTCAGTGTTGTGTTGGTGGGGAAATATTTGTTTTGTTTTTCTCAGTCCACAATCTAAACTGGGACTTCTATTTCTGTGTACATAAACACCTCACGTATTGATTAGTTTCAACTCCAAATAGTGGTTTATTTTAAGAATATTGACAGTTGGTTAAAATGAATTGAAACTTCCATTGGAACAGATGTTACTTAATTGAAAGAAAAATAGATTTAAATTAAGTATTCATTCTGAAAGTTATGAAGCCTCAATTAATGAAGCATCTTTAACCAGCTACTTTTCCACTGAATGTTACTTTGATTGAAATATTAACCAGTTTAAAGTATTTAAATTAAAACGTAAGGCAGAGGAGTGATCTATTGTCACATTAATCTCAGATCATTCGACATGTTACAACTTGCATTTTAAAATGTAAACATTTGGAAAGAGCTTGCTTTTGTAAAATGCTTTACTCGACCTCAGGTCATCCCAACGCCCTTAAAACTCACTGATATATTTTTGCTGAATTTAGTCACTGCTGTAATGTTGGAAACAGAGCAGGGAATTTGTGCACAGCAAGCTCCCACAAACTGAGATGTGATAAGTGACCAGCTAATCTGTGATTTTAGTTGAAGAACGGACATTGGTCTAGCATACTGGGAAAAGCAACTCTGCTCTTTAGAATTATATCAATGAGGTAATCCACCTGAAATCTGAATCTGTTTCTCTCTCTGCTGATGATCACTGACCTGCTGAGCAGCCTTTCTTGTTGTTTTAGTTTTAGATTTCCAGAATCTGCAGCACTTTGAACAGTTTTGGATTCATTTCCGCCATATGGCCATCAGTGGCACAGTCAGCATTAACTGTCCATCCCGAGGAGCCGGATGGGAACCACCTTTTTGATAAGGTGCACTTCGGGCGGTTTAATTCACATTTGACTTTCTGTAGCATCGTCCCATCAACTGACTTGCTTGCTCGGCAATATCAGAGATAGTTAATAGTCAACCCATCACTGTTGAACTAGAGTTACATACAGGGCAGACAGATTAAGGAGGGAAGCTTTCTTCTCCTGAAGGACATTAGTGAATCTGCTGGACTTGGCGAAATTTCGATAGCTTCATGAGTATTATGAATGACACGATGATTTTTATTTCTGATTTATTAATTCATTCAATTGCTATTTCCCCCAGCTACCATAAAACTATAAGAGGGAGGAGCAGATGTTGGCCATTCAGCTGATGGAATATGATCTGCCATTCAATGAGATCGTGGCTGATCTGATAAAATCCACAACTGCTTCCGGTTGCGGCTATGCGGAGCTAAGCCGCACGATTCGGCAGCTCCCGCTACCACGGACATTCGGGCTCGCTAGAGGAGCCCCAACGGAACTTTTTTTGACGTCAACCCGTGGGGAAGGGAAGAGCGAGGTCCCCCTCCAACTTCTATGAAAGGGACCAGAAGTGTAACGGCCAAAAAAATCGGCACTGGAGCAGCGGGAGAAGCGAGGGAAAGAAAACAAAATGGCGGCGGCCAGAGACAAAGGGGAGCTGCAGGAGTTCATCAAGCGCTGCTTCGAGGAGCAGCGCGAGGAGATGCGCAAGGAGATGCTGGCGCCTATGCTTTTGGCAATTGAAGGACTCGGGATCAGCCAGAAGGCCCACGAGGTTAAGATCCAGGAGTTAGAGAAAAGAGTCAGTCAGAACGAGGACGAACTCTTGGGCCTGGCGGTGAGAGTGGAGCAGCATGAGGCGCGACACAAGAGGTGGGCGGGAAGACTCGAAGACCTGGAGAACAGGTCGAGGAGAAATAATCTTCGGATCCTCCGTCTCCCTGAAGGATTGGAGGGAGCCGATCCCGGGGCATACGCGAGCACGATGCTCGGGGCGATGATGGGCAAGGAGGCCCCTTCGAGGCTGCTGGAGTTGGATGGGGCACACCGGGTGCTGGCGAGGAAGCCCCAGGCAAATGAGCCACCAGGGCGATGGTGGTGAGGTTTCACCTGTTCACGGACAGAGAGTGGGTCCTGAAATGGGCCAAGAAGGAGCGAAGCAGTAAGTGGGACAATGCAGAGATCCGAATATACCCGGACTGGAGCACGGAGGTTGCAAAGCGGAGAGCGGGTTTCAACTGGGCCAAAGCGGTGCTGCACCGAAAAGGAGTGAAATTCGGAATGCTGCAGGCAGCGCGACTGTGGGTCACATACAAGGGCCAACACTATTACTTCGAAACGCCTGAAGAGGCGTGGACCTTTATTCAAACCGAAAAGTTGGACTGTTACTGAGGGTTTGTGAGGGTGGGGGGGATGTTTGAGGTTTGATGTGTGATGGTTGGTGTACATAAGGGGTCAACCACGTGCAGGAATGTTACATGGTCTGGGGGAGAGAGACAAGGCCGCGACAGGAGCTGCGCCAGAGGGGGCGGAGTGGGCTGTGGAAAGCGCGAGGTTTTTCCCGCGCGCGGGAAGAAAGGCGGGAAGGGGAACGAAGGAACGCAGATAGATTGGGGGACTCCCACACGGGGAGGTCAATGGGACAGCGGGGAAAGCCGGGGTCAGCAGGTGTCAGCTGACTTACGGGAGTGACATGGGAGAGCAAAAAAGCTAGACAGGGGTCTAACGGGGGGGAGGGGAGGTGGGAAGGGGGGGAAGGGTTGCTGCTGCACTGACCGAAAGGGAATGGGACACAGAAGAGGTGGTCGGGGCGGGGGTCCCCCGTCTGGGGGACTGGAAGGTGAGGGAGGCGTGGACACGGGACTGGACCGGAAAAGGAGATGGCTAGTCGGCGGGGTGGGGGGGGGGGGGGGGGAAGGTGCTGAGAGCCCCTCCAATCCGGCTGATAACGTGGAATGTGAGGGGCCTGAATGGGCCGGTGAAGAGGGCTCGAGTGTTCGTGCACTTAAAGGGACTGAAGGCGGACGTGGTCGTGCTCCAAGAGACACATCTGAAGGTGGCGTACCAGTTCAGGCTAAGAAAGGGATGGGTAGGACAGGTATTCCACTCGGGACTGGACGCGAAGAATAGAGGGGTGGCAATATTGGTGGGAAAGCGGGTGTCATTTGAGGCCAAGGCTATTGTAGTGGACAATGGAGGGCGATATGTAATGGTGAGCAGTAGGCTGCAAGGGATGTGGGTGGTGTTGGTCAGCGTATACGCCCCGAACTGGGATGATGCAGGATTCATGAAGCGCATGTTGGGGCGCATTCCGGACCTGGAGATAGGAGGCCTGATAATGGGAGGGGACTTCAATACAGTGTTGGATCCAGCACTGGACCACTCCAAATCAAGGACTGGAAAGAGGCCGGCGGCGGCCAAGGTACTTATGGATCAGATGGGGGGAGTGGACCCATGGTGGTTTGCAAGGCCGCAGGCCAGGGAATTTTCTTTCTTCTCCCATGTACACAAAGCCTACTCCTGGATAGATTTTTTTGTTCTGGGCAGGGCGCTCATCACGAGGGTGGAGGGGACGGAGTATTCGGCCATAGCCGTTTCGGACCATGCCCCGCACTGGGTGGAACTGGAGCTGGGAGAGGAGAGGGACCAACGCCCGTTGTGGCGGCTGGATGTGGGACTGCTGGCGGACAAGGTGGTGTGTGGGAAGGTGAGGGGGTGTATCGAAAGGTACTTGGAGGCCAACGACAATGGGGAGGTGCGGGTGGGGGTGGTATGGGAGGCGTTGAAGGCTGTGATCAGGGGAGAGCTCATTTCCATTAGGGCCCATAGGGAGAAGACAGAGGGCATGGAAAGGGAGAGGTTAGTGGGGGAGATTTTGAGAGTGGACAGGAGATACGCAGAGGCCCCAGAGGAAAGATTACTTGGGGAAAGACGACGGCTCCAGACGGAGTTTGACCTGTTGACCACAGCGAAGGCTGAGGCACAGTGGAGGAAAGCGCAGGGGGCGACCTACGAGTATGGGGAAAAGGCTAGTCGGATGCTGGCACACCAGCTCCGTAAGAGGATGGCAGCGAGGGAAATAGGGGGAGTCAGAGATGGAAGGGGAGCCACGGTTCGGAGTGCGACGAAAATAAACGAGGTATTTAAGGCCTTCTATGAAGAGCTGTACAGATCCCAGCCCCCAGCGGGGGAAGAGGGGACGAGACGATTCCTAGACCGGCTGAGATTCCCGAGTGTGGAGGAGCAAGAGGTGGCTGGTTTGGGGGCACCTATTGGGTTGGAGGAGCTGAGCAAAGGTTTGGGGAGGCCGATTTGGGTTGGAGGAGCTGAGCAGGCGGGGAAGGCCCCGGGACCGGACGGGTTCCCGGTGGAGTTCTACAGGAAGTACGTAGACCTGTTGGCCCCGCTATTAGTGAGGACCTTTAATGAGGCAAGAGAGGAGGGGACACTGCCTCCGACAATGTCGGAAGCGACAATTTCTTTGATCCTAAAGTGGGACAAGGACCCACAGCAATGTGGGTCATACAGGCCGATCTCGCTCCTTAATGTGGAGGCAAAGTTGCTGGCAAAAGTGCTGGCCACGAGGGTCGAAGACTGTGTCCCGGGGGTGATCCATGAAGACCAGGAGGGATTCGTAAAGGGCAGGCAATTAAACAGTAACGTGCGGCGGCTCTTAAACGTGATGATGATGCCATCGGTGGAGGGAGAGGCGGAGATAGTGGTAGTTATGGACGCAGAGAAGGCCTTTGACCGAGTAGAGTGGGAGTACCTCTGGGAGGTGCTGCATAGGTTTGGGTTTGGGGGAGGGTTTATCAGTTGGGTTAAGCTCCTTTACAGAGCTCCGGTGGCGAGTGTAGTGACGAACCGGCGGAGGTCGGAGTACTTACGACTGTACGAGGGACGAGGCAGGGGTGCCCCCTGTCCCCCCTGTTGTTCGCATTGGCGATCAAACCATTGGCCATGTTATTGAGGGAGTCTAATAAATGGAGGGGGGTGGTCCGAGGAGGAGAAGAGCATCGGGTGTCGCTGTATGCGGATGACCTGTTGCTGTAGGTGGCGGATCCAATGGAGGGGATGGTGGCGGTCATGCAGACTCTAAGGGAGTTTGAGGACTTTTTGGGCTGTAAGCTCAATGTAGGGAAGAGTGAGCTCTTTGTATTACAGGCGGGGGACCAAGAAAGAGGGATAGGGGACCTACCGCTGAGGAGAGCGGAGGGGAGTTTTCGGTATCTGGGGATCCAGATAGCCAGGAGTTGGGGGGCCCTACCTAAACTGAATCTGACGAGGCTGGTGGAGCAAATGGAGGAAGATTTCAAAAGATGGGACATTTTACCGCTTTCGCTGGCGGGTAGGGTGCAGTCGGTCAAAATGGTGGTCCTTCCGAAGTTTCTGTTTGTGTTTCAGTTCCTTCCCATCGTGATCACTGAGGCCTTTTTAAAGAGAGTAGGTAGGAGTATTATGGGGTTTGTGTGGTCGAACAAGACCCCAAGGGTAAGGAGAGGGTTCCTGGAATGCAGTAGGGACCGAGGAGGGTTGGCGCTGCCAAACCTGGGTAGCAACTACTGGGCAGCAAATGTGGCGATGATCCGCAAGTGGGTTATGGACGGAGAGGGGGCGGCATGGAAGAGGTGGAGATGGCGTCCTGTAAAGGAACGAGCCTGGGGGCATTGGTGACGGCACCGCTGCTGCTCTCACCGTCAAAATATACCACGAGCCCGGTGGTGGCGGCAACACTAAGGATCTGGGGCCAGTGGAGACGGCTCAGGGGTGCAATGGGAGCATCGATGTGGTCCCCGATCAGGTGTAACCACCGGTTTGTCCCGGGGAAGATGGACGGGGGGGGGGTGTTCCAGAGCTGGCATCAGGTGGCGATTAGAAGAATGGGGGACCTGTTCATTGACGGGACGTTTGCGAGTCTAGGGGCACTGGAGGAGAAGTTCGAGTTACCCCCGGGAAACGCCTTTAGATATATGCAGGTGAGGGCTTTTGTGAGGCGACAGTTGAGGGAGTTCCCGTTGCTCCCGGCACAAGAAATTCAAGATAGGGTGATCTCGGGTGTATGGGTCGGGGAGGGCAAGGTGTCGGCAAGACACCAGGAGATGAAAGAAAAGGGGGAAGCGCTGGTAGAAGAGTTGAAGGGTAAATGGGAGGAGGAGTTGGGGGAAGAGATCTAGGAAGGTTTGTGGGCTGATGCCCTAGGTAGGGTTAATTCCTCCTCCTTGTGTGCCAGGCTCAGCCTGATACAATTTAAGGTGGTTCACAGAGCTCACATGACGGGGGCGAGGTTGAGCAGGTTCTTTGGGGTAGAGGACAGATGTGGAAGGTGCTCGGGGAGCCTGGCGAACCATGTCCATATGTTTTGGTCATGTCCGGCACTAGATTGGTTCTGGAGAGGAGTGGTGGGAGCAATATCTCAGGTGGCGAAAGTCCGGGTCAAGCCAAGCTGGGGGCTAGCACTATTTGGAGTAGTGGATGAGACGGGAGTGCAGGAGGCGAAAGAGGCCGGCATTCTGGCCTTTGCATCCCTAGTAGCCCGGTGAAGGACCTTGCTAATGTGGAAGGAGGCGAAGCCCCCCAGCGTGGAGGCCTGGATAAATGATATGGGTGGGTTCATAAAGTTGGAGAGAATTAAGTTCGCCTTGAGAGGGTCTGCGCAGGGGTTCTACAGGCCACCGGTGGCAACCATTCCTAGACTATCTCGTGGAGCGTTAGAGGAAGGTCGGTCAGCAGCAGCAACCTGGGGGGGGGGGGGGGGGATGCCCTGGGAGGGGGGGGGGGGGGAAGGGGGGGCTGCCTGGGAGGGTGGACGAGCAAGAGTTAACATGAAGGGTTGGGGAAACTGGCACGTACGGGAGAGAGCCAGTGTACAAAGCTATGTAAATATATCATCTTGTCATGTATATCTTGCTCCGCGCGATTTCTTGCTCTTTTGTTACCGGGGTACGGTGCCGGTCATTTCAGACGAGGATGAGGAGGAATTTCTTCTCTCAGAGGGTAGTGATTCTATGGAATGCATATTGTTATTGTTTGTAAGGGAGAAAAAGTGTGATAAAAAACTTTAATAAATATATATTTTAAAAAATATCCACAACTCCACTTTGCCGCCTCATCCCCATAACCCTTGATTGCCTTACTGATGAAAAATCTGCCTGTCTCAGCCTTGAACATATTTATTGATCAGGCCAACTCTCTACGGCAAAGCATTCCACAGAATCGCTACCCTCTGAGAGAAGAAATTCCTCCTCATCCTCGTCTGAAATGAGCGACACCTTACTCTGAGATTGTGGCCTATGGCCCTAGACTCACCCACAAGCCGAAACAACCCCTATAGTCTCCACTGTCAAACCCCTTAAGAACACTATATATCTCAGAAAGTTCACCACTCATTCTTCTAAACTCCAATGCGTGTCGGCCTAACCGGCTTAAACTCTGCCCATGTCAGTCTCTGAAGTGCAATTGGTCAGCGTGTTTGGCTGTTTAACGAAAGGCCTGTGATTGAAGGCCAGATTCTTCTTTTTCTGCTGACAGGTAGAGTAACGATGGGCCGAAAGGTCTCTTTCTGTGCTGTGAAATGCTACCTAGCTTTGAAAATCCCTCCATACTCGGGCTTAACCTGAAGAACCTTCTCTGGACTGCCTCCAAAATATCTATCCTTATATAAGGAGACCAAAACTGTTCACAACATTACAATATGCCCTGGTGGAATTTGTACTCCTGTGTCTGGAGTATTAGTTCAGACCTCCAGATTACCAGTTTTGTAATAATATTGCGAGACTATCACAAAGACTGTAATATCATCACATCTAAAAGGTGGAACAATTGAACATTAAACACTCCTGCATTGGATCACAGGTCTGGATCATGTGCTCAGCTATCTGTTGTGTGAGGTGATATTGATTCTACTGAGACAAGACTGTTAACCTATCATGGTTTGCTTTTTGACATTCTGAAATATTGCTCGGGGAATCTAAAGTTCAAACTCAGGGTCCAGTCTTACATGGGTCAATTTAATTTTCAGAGGCTGGTCTTTTATTAGTCTTGGGTCTTATGCTGACACGATGCTAGTGGTGAATCGGATTCCATTGGCTCCATACAAAATATCAGTTATTCCAAAAATAGAGCAAGGCAGAAACATAAGTACAATTTGATCTTCCCACTGCATGAGCTGCACGATCAGAGCGGTTGGAAGCTGGGATTGTTTTCCTTTAACCGAGCAGGTTATGGCAAGGCCTGGTAAAAATGTTCAAAATTAAGAATTGTTTTGTTTGATTAATTAGGAAGAAACTTGATTCACTGGCAGGAGGGTCAGAAAAAGAGGACACTGATTAATTAGATATTAATTAATTCCCCCCCCCCCCTCTAATTCTAAACCGATCAAATTGCAACATGACTAGACAGGGCGGATACAGAAAGGATGGTCCCGATGGTGGGGGAAGCTAGAACGAGGGGTCACCATCTAATAATACGAGGTAAACCATTTAGGATTGTGATGAGGAACAATATCTTCACCCTGGGAGCCGTGAATCTGTGGAATTCTCTACCACAGAACGAAGTTGAGTCGAAAGTATTGCATGTTTTAAAGAAACAGTTAGACATAGCTCTTGGGGATCAAAGCTCTAAAGGGACCAAATGAAACGGGGAAAAGCGGAGCAGGCTCGAAGGGCAGAATGGTTTACTCCTGCTCTATTTTTTATGTCACTGTATTACATCAAATCCGTTCTCAAGCCGAATGAGACCCTGTCTTTATTTAAATTAAAGTAAACCCTGTCCCTGTCTATACTACACTGTTCTGTTTCTGTTACACGCATTTAATACTACATTAGACCATGCATAGGATTATATTACATTAAGTTCCGCCTCTTTTATGTTCCACAGGAATTTGTCTCTTTACATCACACTAGGGCCTAACTCTATTGATATTTTACCGGACCATGTTCCTGTTGCCTGTCTCGATATAACGAATGATTGTATATTTTTGCTTGTTTGTACGAGTACAATCATTGTTGATTTGGAGATTATATTCATTTTTGTTAATACCTATAAGTAGTTCAATGAAATTTGTATTTGCTCTGCTATCATGTGGGTAATATTGAGTTCAATATTTTACCAACGTCCCAGTAATGAACTGGGCTTGAGGGACAGGTCTACATATGATCACCGGTGCACAGCACTTTCCAAAAGTTAATGGAAATCTCTGTTTTGTTCAAAATGATGAATTTACTCTTGTGTTACACTCTATCCATTGGAAAGTTGTTTTATGGCGAGGATTATTTTCCTGCCTCGTTTTATATTCACCAATCATCTGATACACTGGCAATGTTAGACAGATCAGTGCTCGCACAGAATCCCCAGATTGGCACCCACAGGTCCACCCAAGCATAGAACTCTCATCTGGCTAAGAAGAGCAAGTGAATTCTCTGCAAAAAGGTATTGACCGTTCGTGTAGGTGTTTATATAAAATATTGTTCTTAAGTTTTGCAACTGTAATTGATCAAGACGTAATGTTATCTTCAGAATTAATTGTTTCACTTTGCGATGTCTTCATGCATCTCGGCCCTAATCTCTGGTATGCAATCCGTACTCCTCTTTCCCTCAATTCCCTGAATAAAATCATCCCATATACCCTGCCTCGTCGACCAAGTTTTTAATCATCTGACCTAATACGTCTTTACACATATATTAACCCAGATCCTGCAGCAGGAATGACTGCAATAGACCCTACCTCAGTTGAAAATATTCCAGACACTGAATCAATAATCACTGCTCTACATCCTATATCATTTAAGGGTAATCAACCTTTGTATCAGTGATTTCTGCACCAGAACCTGTCTCGGTTTATGTTAGTCTAGACCTTGCATCAGTAATCACTGCACGAGATCCAATCGCAGTCGCACTGTTGCTTCACAGCGCCAGAGTCCGAACTGTGCACGTTCTCCCCGTGTCTGCGTGGGATTCCATCGGGTGCCCCGGTTTCCCCCCACAAGTCCCGAAAGATGTGCTGTTCGGTAATTTGGACATTCTGAATTCTCCGTCTGTGTACCCAAACAGGTGCCGGAATGTGGCGACTAGGATTTCTTCACAGTAACTTCATTGCAGTGCTAATGTCACCTTACTTGTGACAAAATATTATTGGATTAGTTTAGGTTAATCTCCATCCTA
This sequence comes from Scyliorhinus torazame, assembly GCF_047496885.1. Taxonomy (NCBI): domain Eukaryota; kingdom Metazoa; phylum Chordata; class Chondrichthyes; order Carcharhiniformes; family Scyliorhinidae; genus Scyliorhinus; species Scyliorhinus torazame. The sequence goes on from NC_092711.1 coordinate 93,705,868, forward strand.
TATGAGTGATAATCCTTTTAGACCTTGTCATAGAGTCATGGAGAATTGGTGGTTTACAATACAGAAGGATGCCCTTCACCCACCATATCTGCGATGGCAATCAAGCACCTTTCTATTCTAAGATCATCCATAGATGGTCTTCCTACCATAAAACCATAAGACACAGGAGAAGAATTCGACGATTAGACCACTTGAGTGTGCTCCGCATTTAATCACGACTGTTATGTTTCTCATAGCCTATCTACTGCCTTCTCGCCATAACCCCTGATCCCCTTATTACTCAAAAAACTATCTATCTCTGTCAGACTGGTTAGATAAAGGGAAAGATCCTTCGGCACTGCCACATCAAATGCTCACCACTCTGTGCAGCTCAGGTTAGATGCAGGGTAATTTTTTCTCTACAGTTCTCATTAAACACTACAAGGTAATTGAATACTCCAACCACATTTTAGAGTAAAACTCCCTCTATATATTCCAATTAATTGGATTCGATCCATTTAGTTGGAAGCCAATGGGGTGAGATTGGGCTGAGAGAATATATTGGGCACATGTTGACTTCAAGTTGTCGATTAAAGGCAATGGCCCATCATGGGGAGACATGAGACAGAAGCAGTTCGGAGAAAGACACAGATATCAGATACAGGAAAACTCTACGAACACATTTCGCATGTCATTATATTTCGAGATTAGAGGGACACTTTCCTAATTGTGAACATGGATATCATCATGATTTTTTTCTCAAAAACCGATAAAGAAACAAATGTCCAAAAACAATCACTACTGGAATCCGTTGATCCATTTACATCTTTGCCTCTATTTCTGTGCTGTGTCGGTGGGGAAATAGTTGTTATGTTGTTGTCAGTCTATAATCTAATCTGGGACTTCTATTTCTGTGTTTATTTACATAAACACCTCACTGGTCACAATGAAATGTTCATGTCAGCAAAACGAGATAAACACAGTCACATTGATTAGTTTCAACTCAAAATAGCGGTGTATTTTAAGAATATTGACAGTTGGTTAAAATGTATAGAAACATCCATTAGAACAGATGTTACTTAATTGAAATAAAAAATACGTTTAAATTAAGTATTCATTCTGAAAGTTCTGATGCCTCAATTAATGAAGCATCTTTAACCAGGCTGTTATTCCACTGAATATTAATTTGATTGAAATAGTAACCGATTTAAACTAGATAAATTAAAACATCAGGCAGAGGAGTGACCGATAGTCACAGTAATCTCAGATCTTTCAACATATTACAACTTGCATTTTAAAATGTTAACATTTGGAAAGAGCTTGCTTTTGGAAAACCCTTTACCCGACCTCAGGACATCCCAACGCCCTTAAAACCCACTGATATATTTTGCTGAATTTAGTCACTGCTGTAATGTTGTAAACGGAGCAGGGAATGTGTGCACAGCAAGCTCCCACATACTGAGATGTGATAAGTGACCAGCTAATCTGTGATTTATGTTCAAGAACGGACATTGGTCGAGGATACTGGGAAAATCAGCTCTGCTCTTTAGAATTATGTCAATGAGGTGGTCCACCTGAAATGTGAATCTGTTTCTCTCTCTGCTGATGCTCACTGACCTGCTGAGCAGCCTTTTTTGTTGTTTTTGTTTGAGATTTCCGGAATCTGCAGCACTTTGCACAGTTTTTAACATTCATTCTCGGCCTATGACCCTCACTGGCAAAGTCAGCATTAACTGTCCATCCTGAGAAGCCGGATGTGAACCACCTTTTAGATAAGGGGCACATTGGACGGTTGAATTCACATTTGACTTTATGTAGCAGCTTCTCTTCGGCTGACTTGCTTGTTCGGCAATACCAGAGGTAGATAAGCGTCAACCACATCACTGCTGAACTAGTCAGATATAGGCCAGACAGGGTAAGGAGGGAAGATTTCTTCTCCTGAAGGATGTTGGTGAACCAGCTGAGCTTTGGGAAATTTCGATAACTTCATGAGCATTATGAATGACACGACGATTTTTATTTCTGATTTATTAATTCATTTAATTGAAAGTTCCCCCAGGTGCCATAAAATCATAAGAGGGAGGAGCAGCAGTAAGGACATCACGGTAGCACACGTGGATAGCATTGTAGCTTCACAGCGCAAGGGTCCCAGGTCTGATTCCCCTCCGGGTCACTGTCTGTGCGGAGTTTGCACGTTCTCCCCGTGTCTGCGTGGGTTTACTCCGGGTGCTCCGGTTTCCTCCTACAGTCCAAAGACGTGCAGGTTAGGTGGATTGGCCATGCTAAATTGTCCGTAGTGTCCAAAAAATGGTTAGGAGGGGTTATTGGGTTACGGGGATAGGGTGGAAGTGAGGGCTTAATATGGGTCGGTACAGACTCGATGGGCCGAATGGTCTCCTTCTGCACTGTATGTTATATGTTCAGTTCGCCTTTCGGCCCATGGAATCTGATCTGGCATTCAATGAGATCGTGGCTGATCTGATAAAATCCTCAACTCCACGTTTCCACCTTATCCGCATAACCCTTGATTACCTTACTGATGAAAAATCTGACTGTCTCAGCCTTGAACATATTTATTGACCCGGCCTCTCCAATTCTCTGTGGAAAGAATTCCATAGAATCACTCCCCTCTGAGAGAATAAATTCCTCTTCATCCTCGTCTGAAATGAGTGACACCTTACTCTGAGACTGTGCCCAATGGCCCTAGACTCTCCCACAAGCAGAAACAACCTCTAGCATCCACGCTGTCAAGTGCCCTGAGAATACCAAATATCTCAGTAAGTTCGCCTCTCATTCTTCTAAACTCCAATGCGTGTCGGCCTTACCTACTGAACCTCTCCTCATGCAAATCTCTTTGGTGCAATTGGTCAACGTGTTTGGCTGTAAACCGAAAGGTCTGCTTCAAAACCATCTCGGGCCGGATTCTTCTCTGTTTGATGACAGGCGCAGTAACGATGGGCCGAAGGACCACTTTCTGTGCTGTGAAATTCCAGCTGCCTATGAAAATCCATCCGTATTCGAAATTAACCAAACGAACCTTCTCTGCACTGCCTCCAAAATATCTATCCTTAGGTAAGGAGTCCAAAACTGCTCAAATCATTGCAGTATACCCTGGTGGAGTTTGTACTCCTGCCTCTGGAGCAATAGCTCAGGTCTCCAGATTACCAGTCTAGTAATAATATTGCGAAGCACCCCTAAGATTGTAATATCATCACATCCAAAAGATGGAGCAACTGAACATAAAACGCTCCTTCTGCTTTGGATCACAGGTCTGGATCATGGGCTCAAGAAACTGTTGCGAGAGGTGATATCGATTCTACTAAAAGAACACTGTTAACCTATCATGGTTTGCATTTTGACATTACATTCTGAAATATTGCTTAGTGTATCTAAAGTTCAAACTCTTTAATTTAATTTTCAGAGGCTGGTCTTTTATTAGTCTTGTTCTGACACGATGGTAATGGTGAATGGGAATTCCACTGGCTCCATATAAAATGCCAATAATTCCAAAAATAGCATCTAAAAACAAGCAAGGCAGAAAAATATATACAACTTGATCTTCCCACTGCATCAGCTGCACGGTCAGAGCGGTTGGAAGCTGGGATTGTTTTCTTAAGAACCTAGCAGTTTATGGGCAGGCGTGGTAAAGGCGTACTAAATTCTGAAGGATTTTGTTTGATTAATTAGGAAGAAGCGTCGTTCACTGGCAGGAGGGTCAGAAATCAGCAGGTACTATTTCCTGAAATATTAATTTCCCCCTCTGATTATAAAGTTATCAAATTGTAACAGGATTAGACAGGGCGGATGCAGAAAGGATGTTCCCGATGGGGAGGGGGGGGGGGGCGGGGAAGCTAGAGCCAGGGGTCATAGCCTCAGGATACGGGGTAAACCATTTAGGACTGAGATGAGGAGCAATATCTTCACCCTGGGAGTCGTGAATCTATGGTATCCTCTACCAGAGAACGAAGTTATGTCCAAAGTATTGTATGTTTTCAAGAGGGAGTTCGATAAAGCTCTTGGGGATCAAAATTCTGGAGGGACCAAATGATATGGGGGAAAGTGGGAACAGGTTACTGAGGTGGATGATCAGCCCTGATCAGAATGAATAGCAGAGCAGGCTCGAAGGGCAGAATGGTCCACTCCTGCTCTATTTTCTATGCACTGTATTACATCAAATCTGTTTATTCTCGTGTTGAATGAGACCCTGTCTTTATTTATATTTAAGTAAACCCTGCCCTTGTCTATGCTACACTGTTCTGTTTGTGCTACACTCAATTAATACAACGCTAAAACCATACATTGGATGATATTACATTAAGTTCGGCCTCTTTTATATTCCACAGGAATTTGTCTCTTTCCATCACAGCAGCACCTGTCTCTGTTCATATTACACCAGACCATGTTCCTGTTGCCTGTCTCGATATTAAAATTATTGTATATATTTGCTTGTTTGTACAATAGAATCATTGTTGATTTGGAGATTATGTTAATTCTTGTTAATTAGTTGTATGACATTGGTGTTTGCTCTGCTATCATGTGGGCAATATTGAGTTGAATATTTTACCAACGTCCCAGTAATGAACTGGGCTTGAGGGGCATGTCTACATGGGAACACCGGTGCACGGAAATTTCCAAACATTAACCGTGTGCAGCACGGTAGCATTGTGGATAGTACAATTACTTCACAGTTCCAGGGTCCCAGGTTCGATTCCGGCCTGGGTCACTGTCTGCGTGGAGTCTGCACATCCTCCCCGTGTCTGCGTGGGTTTCCTCCGGGTGCTCAGGTTTCCTCCCACAGTCCAAAGATGTGCAGGTTAGGTGGATTTGCCATGATAAATTGCCCTTGGTGTCCAAAATTGCCCTTAGTGTTGGGTGGGGATACTGGGTTATGGGGATAGGGTGGAGGTGTTGACCTTGGGTCGGGTGCTCTTTCCAAGAGCTGGTGCAGACTCGATGGGCCGGATGGCCTACTTCTGCACTGTAAATTCTATGATATTAATGGAAATCTCTGTTTTGTTCAGAATTACGTATTTCCTCTTGTGTTCAGGTGAGGAAGGAGCAGCACTCCGAAAGCTAGTGACATCGAAACAAACCTGTTGGACTTTAACCTGGTGTTGTAAAACTTCTTACTATCCTTCCTTAGATACGGGGACCAAAACTGCTCACAATATTCCAAATGGGATGTGTCCCGAGCCTTATACATCAGAAGTGCATCCCTGCCCTTGTTTTCTAGCCCACTCAACATGAACGCCAACATGCATTTTCCTTTAAAACTGCCAATTGAACCTCCATGTTAACCGTAAGAATTTAAAAGTAAATTACTGCGGAGGCTGGAATCTGAAACAAAAGAGGAAATGCTGGAAAATCTCAGCAGGTCTGGCAGCATCTGTAGGGAGAGAAAACAGCTAAGGTTTCGAGTCCAATTACTCTTTGGCAAACCAGAGAGAATCCTGACCTAGAACTCCTAAGTCCCTTTGTGCTTCTGATTTGCTGAGCCTTTTCCCAATTGAAAAATAGTCTATGCCCCTATTTTTCCAACCAAAGTGCACAATCTCAATCCCACACTTTTCTACATTGCATTCCATCTGCCAGTTCTTTGCCCACTTTCTTAGCGCGTCCAGGTCCTTCTGCAGCCTCCCTGCTTCCTCAACACAACCTGTCCCTCTACATACCTTTGTATCATCTGAAAACGTAGCAACAGTGCCCTCAGTTTAATAAAAATAAAAATCTTTATTAATGTCACAAGTAGGCTCACATTAACACATGAAGTTATGGTGAAAATCTTCGAATCGCCATAGTACAGCACCTGTTCAGGGACACTGAGGGATAATTCAGAATATCCAATTCAACTAACAGGACATCTTTCGGAACGTGCGAGAGGAAACCGGAGCACCCGGAGGAAACCCAGCAGACATGCGGGGAACATACAGACTCCGCACAGACAGTGACCCAAGGCGGGAATTGAAACCGGTTCCCTGGCGCTGTGAAGCAACAGTGCTAACCACTGTGCTACCATGTCGCCCTGTTCATTTATCCAGATCATTAATGCATACTATGAATAGCTGTGGTTCTAACACTGACCCTCCTTGAAAAAGACCCCTGTATCCACACTCTCTACCTTCTGTCGTCATCCAATCCCCTCTCCATGCCAGTATCTTTCCCATAACACCATGGGTTCTTATCTTATTTAACAGCCTCCTGTATCATATTGTCAAAGACCCTTTGGAAATCCCAATTGATCACGTCCACTGGTTCTCCTTTGTCGAACTTCCTTTTTACCTCCTCAAAGAATTCTAATTGATTTGTGAGGCACGAGCTCCCATTGAAGAATCCATGCTGACTCAATCCTATTTTATCATGGATTTCTCAATATTCCGAAATCTCATCCCTAATTTTTAAAAATAATTAATTTAGAGTATCAATTCTTTCTTTCCAATTGAGCGGCAATTTAGCTTGGCCAATTTACCTACCCTGCACATCTCTTTGGTTTATTGGGGTGAGACCCATACAGAAATGGGGAGAATGTGCAAACTCCACATGGACTGTAACCCGGGGCCAGGATCGAACACTGGTCCTTGGTGCCGTGAGACAGCAGTGCTAACCACTGCGCCACAGTGGTTCCCTCACTCTCATCCTTAATAATAGACTCTAAAATCTTACCAACAACCGAACTCAAGCTAACCAGCCTATAATATCATGTCTCCTGCCTCCCTCCCTTCTTAAACAGGGGTGTTACATTAACCATTTTCCAATCCTCTGGGAACGTCCCTGCCGCCAGTTAATCCTGAAAGTTTACCACCAATGCCTCCACGATGTCCTCAGCGATCTATTTTAGAACCCTGGGCAGTAGTCCATCCGGTGGGTGTGAATTATCCACTTTCAGACCTTTCAGTTTCCCCAGCACCTTCTCCTTACCCCAGCACCTTCTCCTTAGTGATGGCCCCTTCATTCACCCCTGTCCCCTGACTGCTGAAGATCTGGTATCCCACTGGTGTTTTCCACTGTAAAGAAAAATGCAAAGTACCTATTCAGTTCCCCTGCCATTTCTTTGTTCCCTATTACTACACCTGCAGCCTCAGTGGTCCATTCTGGCCTCGCTTCTACCTTTTATGTATCGGAAACAATCTCTCAGCAATATTATTATATATTATTAGCCAGCTTACACTCATATTTAATCTCCCCCCCCCCTTATTGATTTTTAGTTGTCCTCTGCTTGCTTTGAAAAGCTTCCCAATCCTCTGGCTTCCCAATAATCTTCGCCACATTGCATGCATTTTCCTTTGCTTTCATGCTGTCATTGACGTCCCTCGTCAGCCATGTTTCCTCCGCTTTAGGATTAATTTATGTTGTCCTTGCTAATAATCCCCCCAAACTCCTCTCATTGCTGTTCAACTGTCTTCCCTGCTTGGCTCATTTTCCAATCAACTCTGGTCAGCTTCTCCCTCATAACTTCGTAGTTACCTTTAATCATCTGATTCCAACTTTTCCCTCTCAAACCGGAGGGTAGATTCTTTCATATTGTGGGCACTGTCCCGAAAGGTTCCTTCACCTTAAGTTCCCTAATAAAATCCGCCTCATTACATAATACCAAATCCAGAATTCCTTGTTCCCTAGTAGGCTCTGTCTCAAGCTACTCCAAAAAAACCATCTATTTCGCATTCCAAAAATTCCTTTCCTTGGGATCTGCTGCCAACCCGATTTTCCCCAATCTAACTGCATATTGAAGTCCCCCATGATTATTGTAATATTGCCTTTCTTACGTGCATTTTCTGTCTCCTGATTTATTTTCTGCCCCACATTCTGATTACTGCTCGGGGACCTGTACATAACACCCAACAGGGTATTTTTTCCTTTGCGATTCCTCAACGCCACCCACAGAGATTCTATACTTTCTGACCCTATATTGTTTCTTGCTATTGAGTTAATTTCATTCCATACTAACAATGTAACCTGCTCCTTCTGTCCCTCTCCCTATCCTTTCGTTTGGACACCTATCCTTGTATATTTAGATCCCAGCTCTGATCCCCTTGGAGCCACGTCTCTGTGATGTCCACAACACCGTACCAGCTCATTTTAATGTGCGCAATGAGTTAATTTACCTTGTTTCATATGATGCACACATTTAGGTACAACACCCTCTGTCCTGCGTTGATCACCCCCTTCTCACCTTGTCCTCTTTTCTGCTGTGCCCAAAGTTGGATACCTGCCACTTTTGTACATATTCTTCCACTGCCCATTTAATCGCATGAACATCAATTTTGCGCACTTTTCAAATATGACACGGGCATTAAGGCAATGGTCCCAGACTTCTCCATTTCCTGCGCCCATCAAAATTCCAAGGGCAGATTTAGTAACGCTCTTCTTGTCTAAAATATCGCGTCAAATTCTCGCAAGACAGGTACAGCACGCGGTTGTATACAGAGCAAAGCCTCCTGCACACCGAACCAGCAAACACTCTCAGGCCAAACACATCACAGGATTCGATAAAAAATAACGCTTCCTGAAACCTGTCCCATTATACACTCCCAGGGCACCAACAGTAAAGATTTAGTTACCGAGCAAACTGCCCTTGTCAATCTCCCCTCAAACACGCGGACAGGTACAGTACAGAGGAAAGCACTCTTCGCAACATGCGCTATCTAACATGTGAAGGACAGGTAAAGCACATGTAAGGAACAGAGTAAAGCTTCCTCTTTGCCGCACCATCAGATACTTGCAGGGCAGGAAAAACGCGGGGTTATGTAGAGAGTAAATTTCCCCATACTCCGTCCCATTAATTGGTGTATAAACAAAGGAATTATTTGTGTGTTTGTACAGGAGTTTGGTGTGAAAATGTCCACACACACACAAACACACATAAAAAGACGGACATGTGTCTTCATGTATATAATCTCAACCCTGTAAGGGTGAACACAACACTCAGCCCTATATTGATTAACATTAATCTTGGGCCGACCCTTCAATCGACCATGTCTCGTTTTGTGCGCATCTATACCGGGAATCAGTAATCACTGCATTAGACCTCATCTCGGTTTTCGTTAATCTTGATCCTGTAGCAGTAATTACCACATAGAATATGACTCACTTTGTATTAATCTCGACCCTGCATTAGCAATTAGTGCATTAGACCCCTGTCTAAATTTACATTAATCTAGACCCCCCGCGCCCCGCCCCCCCCCCCCACCCCCGCCATCAGCAATCACTGAAACCGGTCCAGACTCAGTTTGTATTAATCTAGACCCTGTATCAGCAATTAGTGCATTATACCCCTGTCTGAATCTACCTTAATGTAGACCCCTTCCCCCACCAGTAATCAATGACCTCGGCCCTGTCTCAGTTTAAATTAGTGGAGACCCTGTATGAGGATTTACTGCACTAGTCCCTGTTTCAGTTTAGATATATTTTAGGATTTGTGGCATAACATAGAAACATAGAAGCATAATCTATAGGTGCGGGAGTAGGCCATTCGGCCCCCTCTTCTATTCATTATGATCACATGGCTGATCACCCAATTAAACCTACTGTTCTCGCTTTCCCTCCATATCCCATGATCCATATAGCTACAAGAGCTATACATAATTCCTTCTTGTCACCATACAATGTTTTGGCCTCAACTGCTTTCTGTGGTCGAGAATTTCTCCCCACCTCAGTCCTAAATGGTCTGCCCGATATCCTTAGACTGTGCCCCTTATTCTGGACTTCCGTCCATTAATCATTGCTGCACACCCTGTCTCAGTTATTATGAATATACACCCTGCAATCGTAACCACTGCATTAGAACACTTTCCCAACAAAGAACAAAGAAATGTACAGCAGAGGAACAGGCCCTTCGGCCCTCCAAGCCCGTGCTGATCATGCTGCCCGACTAAACTACATTCTTCTACACTTCCTGGGTCCGTATCCCTCTATTCCCATCCTATTCATGTATTTGTCAAGATGCCCCTTAAATGTCACTATCGTCCCTGCTTCCACCACCTCCTCCGGTAGTGAGTTCCAGGCACCCACTACCCTCTGCGTAATAAACCTGCCTCGTACATCTACTCTAAACCTTGCCCCTCTCATCTTAAACATATGCCCCCTAGTAATTGACCCCTCTACCCCGGGGAAAAGCCTCTGACTATCGACTCTGTCTATGCCCCTCATAATTTTGTAGACCTCTATCAGGTCGCCCCTCAACCTCCTTCGTTCCAGTGAGAACAAACCGAGTTTATTCAACCGCTCCTCATAGCTAATGCCCTCCATACCAGGCAACATTCTGGTAAATCTCTTCTGCTCACTCTCTAATGTCTCCACATCCTTCTGGTAATGTGGCGACCAGAATTGAACACTATACTCCAAGTGTGGCCTAACTAAGGTTCTATACAGCTGCAACATGACTTGCCAATTCTTATACTCAATGCCCCGGCCAATGAAGGCAAGCATGCCGTATGCCTTCTTGATAACCTTCGCCACCTGTGTTGCCCCTTTCAGTGACCTGTGGACCTGTACTCCTAGATCTCTTTCACTTTCAATACTCTTGAGGGTTCTACCATTCACTGTATATTCCCTACCTGCATTAGACCTTCCAAAATGCATTACCTCACATTTGTCTGGATTAAACTCCATCTGCCATCTCTCCGCCCAAGTCTCCAAACAATCTAAATCCTGCTGTGTCCTCTGACAGTCCTCATCGCTATCCGCAATTCCACCAACCTTTGTGTCGTGTGCAAACTTACTAATTAGACCAGTTACATTTTCCTACAAATCATTTATATATACTACAAACAGCAAAGGTCCCAGCACTGATCCCTGTGGAACACCACCGGTCACAGCCCTCCAATTAGAAAAGCATCCTTCCATTGCTACTCTTCTATGACCTAGCCAGTTCTGTATCCACCTTGCCAGCTCACCCCTGATCCCGTGTGACTTCACCTTTTGTACTAGTCTACCATGAGGGACCTTGTCAAAGGCCTTACTAAAGTCCATATAGACAACATCCACTGCCCTACCTGCATCAATCATCTTAGTGACCACCTCGAAAAACTCTATCAAGTTAGTGAGACACGACCTCCCCTTCACAAAACCATGCTGCCTCTCACTAATACGTCCATTTGCTTCCAAATGGGAGTAGATCCTGTCTCGAAGAATTCTCTCCAGAAATTTCCCTACCACTGAATTAAGGCTCACCAGCCTGTAGTTCCCTGGATTATCCTTGCTACCCTTCTTAAACAGAGAAACAACATTGGCTATTCTCCAGTCCTCCGGGACATCACCTGAAGACAGTGAGGATCCAAAGATTTCTGTCAAGGCCTCAGCAATTTCCTCTCCAGCCTCCTTCAGTATTCTGGGGTAGATCCCATCAGGCCCTGGGGACTTATCTACCTTAATATTTTTTAAGACACCCAACACCTCGTCTTTTTGGACCTCAACGTGACCCAAGCTATCTACACACCCTTCTCCAGACTCAACATCTACCAATTACTTCTCTTTGGTGAATACTGATGCAAAGTATTCATTTAGTACCTCGCCCATCTCCTCTGGCTCCACCATAGATTCCCTTGCCTATCCTTCAGTGGGCCAACCCTTTCCCTGGCTACCCTCTTGCTTTTTATGTACGTGTAAAACGCCTTGGGATTTTCCATAACCCTATTTGCCAATGACTTTTCGTGACCCCTTCGAGCCCTCCTGACTCCTTGCTTAAGTTCCTTCCTACTTTCCTTATATTCCACACAGGCTTCGTCTGTTCCCAGCCTTTTAGCCCTGACCAATGCCTCCTTTTTCTTTTTGACGAGGCCTACAATATCTCTCGTTATCCAAGGTTCCCGAAAATTGCCGTATTTATCCTTCTTCCTCACAGGAACATGCCGGTCCTGAATTCCTTTCAACTGACACTTGAAAGTCTCCCACATGTCAGATGTTGATTTGCCCTCAAACATCCGCCCCCAATCTATGTTCTTCAGTTCCCGCCTAATATTGTTATAATTAGCCGTCCCCCAATTTAGCATATTCATCCTAGGACCACTCTTAATCTTGTCCACCAGCACTTTAAAACTTACTGAATTGTGGTCACTGTTCCCGAAATGCTCCCCTACTGAAACATCTACCACCTGGCCGGTCTCATTCCCCAATACCAGGTCCAGTACCGCCCCTTCCCTAGTTGGACTGTCTACATATTGTTTTAAGAAGCCCTCCTGGATGCTCCTTACAAACTCCGCCCCGCCTAAGCCCGGTCTCTGTAATGGCAACAACATCATAGTTCCAAGTACTAATCCAAGCTCTAAGTTCATCTCCCTTACCCATAATACTTCTTGCATTAAAACATATGCACTTCAGGCCACCAGACCCGCTGTGTTCATCAACTTCACCCTGTCTGCTCTGCCTCAGAGTCCCACTGTCCCTATTCCCTAGTTCTCCCTCAATGCTCTCACCTTCTGATCTATTGCTCCTGTGCCCACCCCCCTGCCATACTAGTTTAAACCCTCGTGTGTGACACTAGCAAACCTCGTGGCCAGGATATTTATGCCTCTCCAGTTTAGATGCAACCCGTCCTTCTTATATAGGTCACACCTGCCCCGGAAGAACTCCCAGTGGTCCAGATAACGGAAACCCTCCCTCCTACACCAGCTGTTTAGCCACGTGTTTAGCTGCTCTATCTTCCTATTTCTAGCCTCACTGGCACGTGGCAGTTATAATGCATCCCGGTTTGTCGGTATACACTGCACTACACTGTCTCCACTTGTATTAATCAACCCCCAATTTTAGTAATTCCTGTACACCTCCGGCTCTGTTTATTTAATGCCAGTTCTGTGCCTGTAAATGTTGCGCTACAGATTGTTTTAGTTATTACTGTGCGAGACAAGGCCATTATTAAGAGTACGAAGTCTTACAACACCAGGTTAAAGTCCAACAGGTTTGTTTTGATGTCACTAGCTTTCGGAGCGCTGCTCCTTCCTCAGGTGAATGAAGAGGTATGTTCCAGAAACAAATAGAGAGACAAATTCAAAGCTGCCAGACAATGCTTGGAATGCGAGCATTAGCAGGTGATTAAATCTTTACAGATCCAGAGATGGGGTAACCTCAGGTTAAAGAGGTGTGAATTGTATCAAGCCAGGACAGTTGGTAGGATTTCACAGGCCAGGTGGTGGGGGATGAATGTAATGTGACATGAATCCCAGGTCCCGGTTGAGGCCGCACTCATGTGTGCGGAACTTGGCTATAAGTTTCTGCTCGGCGATTCTGTGTTGTCGTGCGTCCTTTGGACGCGCGACAACGCAGTCCAACGCGCCGCCTTGGAGAACGCTTTCCCGGAGATCAGAGGCTGAATGCCCTTGATTGCTGAAGTGTTCCCCGACTGGAAGGGAACATTCCTGCCTGGTGATTGTCGCGCGATGTCCGTTCATTCGTTGTCGCAGCGTCTGCATGGTCTCGCCAATGTACCACGCTTCGGGACATCCTTTCCTGCAGCGTATGAGGTAGACAACATTGGCTGAGTCGCACGAGTATGTACCGCGTACCTGGTGGGTGGTGTTCTCACGTGTAATGGTGGTATCCATGTCGATGATCTGGCACGTCTTGCAGAGATTGCCATGGCAGGGTTGTGTGGTGTCGTGGTCACTGTTCTGAAGACTGGGTAGTTTGCTGCAAACAATGGTTTGTTTGAGGTTACGCGGTTGTTTGAAGGCAAGTAGTGGGGGTGTGGGGATGACCTTGGCAAGATGTTCATCTTCATCAATGACGTGTTGAAGGCTGTTAAGAAGATGTCGTAGTTTCTCCGCTCCGGGGAAGTACTGGACGACGAAGGGTATTCTGTCGGTTGTGTCCCATGTTGGTCTTCTGAGGAGGTCGGTGCGGTTTTTCGCTGTGGCGCATTGGAACTGTCGATCGATGAGTCGAGTGCCATATCCAGTTCGTATGAGGGCATCTTTCAACGTCTGTAGATGCCTGTTACGCTCCTCCTCGTCTGAGCAGATCCTGTGTATACGGAGAGCTTGCCCATGGGGGGTGGCTTCTTTGATGTGTTTAGGGTGGAAGCTGGAGAAGTGGAGCATCGTGAGGTTATCCGTGGGTTTGCAGTAAACCGAAGTGCTGAGGTGACCGTCCTTGATGGAGACAAGTGTGTCCAAGAATGCAACTGATTTTGGAGAGTAGTCCATGGTGAGTCTGATGGTTGGATGGAACTTATTAATGTCATCGTGTAGTCGTTTCAGTGATTCATCGCCGTGGGTCCAAAGAAAAAAAATGTCATCGATGTATCTGGTGTATAACATCGGTTGAAGGTCCTGTGCAGTGAGTAGGTCCTGTTCAAACTTGTGCATGAAGATGTTGGAGTATTGGGGTGCGAATTTGGTCCCCATGGCTGTTCCGTGCATCTGGATGAAGAACGTGTTGTCGAAGGTGAAGACGTTGTGATCCAGAATGAAGCGGATGAGTTGCAGAATTGCGTCTGGAGATTGGCAGTTGTTGGTGTTGAGTACTGAATGCTCACATTCCAAGCATTGTCTGGCAGCTTTGAATTTGTCTATATATGTGTTTCTGGAACAGACCTCTTCATTCACCTGAGGAAGAAGCAGCGCTCCGAGAGCTAGTGACATCGAAACAAACCTGTTGGACTTTAACCTGGTGTTGTAAGACTTCGTACTGTGCTCACCCCAGTCCAACGCCGGCATCTCCACATCATTATTAAGAGTGCAATGGGTTGCATTTCATTTATTACCGCACTCCCCCATATCTCGGTTTGAAATAAAATAGGTCCTTTCTCACTTCTCTCTAAATTATACCCTCTCAGAGTTTATATCTTTTGATATTATAACAGTTATTAATACACTAGATCATTCATCTGTGCCCCCTTTAATTTACTCTATTTGAATTTTTACTGTAATTAGACTACATCTTTATTTATATTTTATGATACATTGTGTTCCGCAGTATTACACTGAGCCCTGCTTCAATTATCATTGTACTTAACCGTGTCACATATTTTATTACCCTAGGTCTTGTCTTTGTAATGATTGTACTGGCCATGTTTCGTTTTACCTTTGTATCTGTGTGTGTAATGCTATCTGCAGTTGAACCTTTGAATAAGGAGGACCATGTTTCTATACAAACTACAATTCATCCTGTCTCAGTTATGACTGCAAGAGATTGTGTTTACTACTTTTTAAAATAAATTTAGTGTATCCAATTATTATTATTTTTTTCAATTATGGGGCAAGTTAGTGTGGCCAATCCACATACCCTGCACATCTTTGGATTGTGGGGATGAAACCCACTCAGACATGGGGAGAATGTGCAAATTCCACATGGACAGTGACCCAGCGCCGGGATTCGAACCCGAGTCCACTGTGCCGTAGGCAGCAGTGCGAACCACTGTGCCACATGCCGCCTGTGTTTTCTACTTTAACCAATAGGTGCAGTCACGTTCGGAAATGCACTGAGCGACTTCCAGTTGTGGCTATGCCGAGGTAGGTCGCACGTTCAGCAGCTCCCGCCAGGAACGGACTTTCGGGCTCTTTAGAGGGGCCCCAACGGCAATTGTTCGACGTCTCCCAGTGTGGGAAGGTGACAGCAAGGTTCCCCCGGCACTGTATGGATTGGACCAGGAGTGGAGCGGTTAAGAAAGTGATTTTGGTGCAGCAGAAAGTGCGAGGGAGGAGAAACAAGATGGCGGCGGGTGGAGACCAAGCAGCGTGGGCACAGTGGTCGCAGGAGCAGCAGGAGTTCCTCAAACGCTGCTTTACGGAGCTGAAGGCAGAAATGCTGGCGCCAATGAAGGCATCGATTGAGAAGCTGGTGGAGACCCACAACGCCCAAGGGGCGGCGATACGGGAGGTGCGGCAAAAAGCCTCGGAGAACGAGGACGAGATCTTGGGCCTGGCAGTGAAGGTGGAGGCGCACGAGGCGCTGCACAAGAGGTGGCAGGAAAAATTTGAGGATCTGGACAATAGGTCGAGGAGGAAGAATCTTCGGATTCTGGGTTTCCCTGAAGGAGTGGAGGGGTCGGATGCTGGGGCATATGTGGTCATGATGCTCAATTTGCTTATGGGCGTGGGAGCTTTGCCGAGGCCCCTGGAACTGGATGGGGCTCATCGGGTCCTGGCAAGGAGACCCAAAGCCAACGAGTCGCCAAGGGCTGTAGTGGTGAGGTTCCAACGCTTTATGGACAGAGAGTGCATCCTGAGATGGGCCAAAAAAGCATGGAGCAGCAGGTGGGAGAACATGGAGATCCGAATCTACCAGGACTGGAGTGCGGAGGTGGCTACGAAGAGGGCTGGTTTCAACCGGGCTAAGGCAGTTCTCCATTGGAAAGGGGTGAAGTTCGGGATGCTGCAGCCAGCGCGATTGTGGCTCACGTTCCAAGATCGGCACCACTATTTTGAGACACCTGATTAGGCATGGAACAATTTCCAGTCTGAAAAGTTGGACTCGAACTGAGGGTTTGTCGGGCAGGGGGGTGGGGGAGGGGGGTGTTTACGGTGTTTACTGCGTTCTGGGAATTTTGGTGCTTTTTGTTTTGGTGCTGGGTGGGGATGGGTGAATGGATTTTATGTGGGGGCGGTGTGAGAGTGTGGGCATCAATGTTGGAGGGGCACGACCCCACGGAGGAAGAGGGGTAGTGGAGGCCCGGGGATGGGGAGTTGGGGTAAGGCCGCAAAAAGGAGCCGCGCCAGAGGGGGTGGGGTCAGCTCAGATGGAAAGCGCGGGCTTTTTCCGTGCTAGGGAAGGAAGGGGGCGGGGCCTGGGGCGAAGGGCGGTGCTGGAGAGGAGCACACACTGATTGCCAAGGGGAGGTGGGGGGATTCTCACACTGGGGGTTTGATGGATTGGCGGGAGAGGCCGGGGTCAGCAGGAGTCAGCTGACTTACGGGAGTGTCATGGGGGGAGCAAAATGGCTATATGAGGATCTAGCGGGGGGGGGGGGGTTGTAGGCAAGGGAGTGGGGTGGGGGGTAACTGGGTTGCTGCTGCATTGGCCAAAGGGGAGCTGGAGGGAGGAGAGGCAGTCGGGGTGGGGGTCCGCCGGCTGGGGGACTGGAGGGTGCGGGAGGCGTGGGCAACTGGCTGTCATAAAAAAGGAGATGGCTAGTCGGCAGGGGGGGGGGCGAGTAGACCCCTGATCCGGCTGATAACTTGGAATGTGAGGGGCCTGAAAGGGCCGGTCAAGAGGGTCCGGGTGTTCGCGCACTTAAAGGGACTGAAGGCAGATGTGTTTATGGTCCAGGAGACACATCTGAAGGTGGCCAATCAGGTTAGTCTGAGAAAGGGATGGGGAGGGCAGGTCTTTCATTCAGGGCTGGATGCGAAGAACAGAGGGGTTGCAATACTGGTGGGGAAGCGGGTGTTGTTCGAGGCACTGAATTTTGTGGCGGATAATGGAGGTCAATATGTGATGGTGAGTGGAAGGTTGCAGGGGGTGCGAGTGGTACTGGTGAACATATATGCCCCGAATTGGGATGATGCCAGATTTATGAAACGCATGCTGGGTCGGATTCCGGATCTGGAGGTAGGAAGCTTTATAATGGGGGGACGGGGGGGGGAGGGACGGGACTTCAGCCCGGTGCTGGACACAGCACTGGACCGTTATAGGTCCAGGACGGGTAAGAGGCTGGCTGCTGCCAAGGTGCTCAGGGGGTTAATGGACCAGATGGGGGGAGTGGATCCATGGACGTTTGCCAGGTCGATGGCCAGGGAAATTTCCTTTTTTTCCCACGTCCATAAAGCCTACTCCCGGATAGAATTCTTCATCTTGAGTAGGGCGCTAATCCCGAAAGTGGACGGAACGGAATATTCGGCCATAGCCATCCTGGATCACACCCCACATTGGGTGGAACTGGAGTTGTGAGAGGAGAGGGACCAGTGCACGTTGTGGCGCCTCGATGTGGGAATGTTGGCGGATGAGAAGGTGTGTGGGCGGGTTCGGGGGTGTATTGCAAGATACTTGGAGGCCAACGACAACGGGGAGGTGCAGGTGGGGGTAGTCTGGGAGGCGTTGAAGGTGGTGGTCAGGGGAGAGCTAATCTCCATTAGGGCCCACAGGGAGAAGAGAGAGAGGAGTGAGAGGGAGAGGTTGGTGGGGGAGATTTTAAGGGGGGACAGGAGCTATGCAGAGGCCCCCGAGGAGGGGCTACTTAGGGAATGACGAAACCTCCAGACGGAATTCGACCTGATGACTATGGGGAAAGCAGAGGCACAGTGGAGGATAGTGCAAGGGGCGGCGTATGAGTATGGGGAGAAGGCGAGTCGGATGCTGGCACATCAGCTTCGTAAGAGGGAGGCAGCGAGGGAGATTGGTGGAGTTAGGGATAGAGGGGGGAATACGGTGCGGAGTGCGGTGAGATTAAACAAGGTATTTAGGGACTTCTATGTGGATCTGTACAGATCTGAGCCCCCGGCGGGTGAGGAGGGGATTCGATGGTTCCTTGATCAGCTGAGGTTCCCGAGGGTGGAGAAGGAGCAGGTGGTCAGGCTGGGGGCGCCGATTGGGCTGGAGGAGCTGGTTAAAGGATTGGGAAGCCTGCAGGCGGGGAAGGCCCCGGGGCCGGATGGGTTCCCGGTTGCATTCTACAGGAAATACGTGGACCTGCTGGGCCCGTTGCTAGTGAGAACTTTTAATGAGGTGAGGGAGGAGGGGATCTTGCCCCCGACAATGTCCAGGGCGCTAATTTCTTTGATTTTGTTGCGGGACAAGGATCCATTGTAATGTGGGTCGTATAGACCGATCTCGCTCATCAATGTTGACGCTAAGTTGCTGGCGAAGGTTCTGGCTACGAGAATTGAGGACTGTGTCCCGGGGGTAATTCATGAGGACCAGACGGGATTTGTGAAGGGTAGGTAGCTGAATACTAATATGCGGAGGCTCCTCAATGTGATTATGATGCCCTCGGTGGAGGGAGAAGTGGAGGTAGTGGCAGCTATGGACGCGGAGAAGGCCTTTGATTGGATGGAGTGGGAGTATCTTTGGGAAGTGTTGCGGAGGTTTGAGTTCGGGGAGGAGTTCATAAGTTGGGTCAGGCTACTATATAGAGCCCCTGTGGCGAGTGTGGCTAAGAACCGGCGGAGGTCGGATGACTTTCGGCTGTGCCGGGGGACGCGGCAGGGGTGTCCCATATCCCCCTTGTTGTTTGCACTGGCAATTGAGCCACTGGACATGGCACTGAGAGAGTCCAGGAAATGGAGGGGATTGGTTCGGGGGGAGAGGAACACTGAGTGTTGTTGTATGCTGATGACCTGTTGTTGTATGTTGCGGATCCAGTGGAGGGGATGGCGGAGGTCACGTGGATCCTTAGGGAGTTTGGGGCTTTTCGGGGTATGAACTCAACGTAGGGAAGAAAGAGCTCTTTGTGGTGCATCCAGGGGACCAGGGAAGGGGGATAGGTGAGCTACTGCTGAAGAGGGCGGAAAGGAGCTTTTGCTACCTGGGGATCCAGGTAGCTAAGAGTTGGGGGGCCCTGCACAATCTCAATTGGTTGGTGGAGCAGATGGAGGAGGATTTTAAAAGATGGGATATGCTGCCACTCTCACTAGCGGGTAGGGTGCAGTCGATCAAAATGACGGTCCTTCTGAGGTTTCTCTTTGTGTTCCAGTGCCTTCCCATTTTGCTCCCCAAGGCCTTTTTCAAACGGGTAAGCAGGAGCTTCATGGGATTTGTGCGGGCGAATAAGACCCCGAGGGTGAAGAGAGTGTTTCTGGAGCGTAGCAGGGACAGCGGGGTGGGGGGGGGGGGGGCTGCTGGCGCTGCCGAATCTATGTGGCTATTAATGGGCAGCCAATGTGGTGATTATCCGTAAGTGGGTAATGGAGGGAGAGGGAGCAGCGTGGAAGAGGTTAGCGACGGCGTCCTGTGTGGGCACGAGCCTGAGGGCGCTGATGATGGCACCGCTGCCACTCCCGCCGACAAGGTACACCACGAGTCTGGTGGTGGCGGCGACGCTGAACATCTGGGGGCAGTGGAGGCGACACGGGGGCGAGGTGGGAGCATCGTTTTGGTCCCCGATTTGGGAGAATCATTGATTCATCCCGGGAAGGATGGATGGGGGTTTCGGAGCTGGCATCGGGCAGGGATTCAAAGAATGGGGGGCCTGTTCATCGATGGCACGTTTGCGAGCCTAAGGGCGCTGGAGGAGAAATTTGGGCTACCCCAGGGAATGCTTTCAGGTAAATGCAAGTGAGGGCATTCGTGAGGCGGCAGGTGAGGGAATTCCCGCTGCTTCCAGCACGTAGGATTCAGGACAGGGTGATTTCGGGTGTATGGGCAGGAGAAGGCAAGGTGTTGGCGATTTACCAGGAGCTGCAGGAGGAGTTAAAGGGTAAGTGGGAGGAGGAGCTTCGGGAGGAGATAGATGAGGGTCTGTGGGCTGATGCTCTGAGTGGGTTAATTCTTCCTCCACTTAAGCCAGGCTCAGCCTAATACAGCTTAAAGTTGTTCACAGAGCGCAAATGGCAGGGGCGAGGTTGAGTAGGTTCTTTGGGGTGGAGGACAGATGTGTGAGGTGCTCTGGGAGCCCAGCAAATCACGCCCATATGTTCTGGTCGTGCCCGGCGCTGTATGGGTTTTGGAGGGGTTTTGCGAGGACTATGTCCAAGCTGGTGAACGGCCGGGTCAAGCCGAGCTGGGGGTTAGCAGTATTTGGGGTACTGAACAAGCCGGGAGTGCAGGAGGCGAAAGAGGCCAGTATTCTGGCCTTTGCATCCCTGATAGCCCGGTGGAGGATTTTGTTACTGTGGAAAGATGCAAAGTGTCCTAGTGTGGAAGCTTGGATCAATGACATGGCAGTTTTCATCAAGCAGGAGAGGATAAAATTTGCCTTGCGAGGATCTGTGCAAGGGTTTTTCAGACGATGGCAACCGTTCCTAAACTATCTCGCGGAGCGTTAGGAGGAGGTCAGCAGCAGCAGCAACCGGAAGGGGGGGTGCGGGATGGAGGGGGGGGGGGTTCTTTTGGGGTGGCGTTTGGCTTAAAGTGGGGTGTTTCCCTATTTGTGGTTTCTACTGTTATATGGGGGTAATTGTATTTGGGGGAAATCCTATGTCTAATTTCTGCTTGTTGTGTTTTCGTTTCTTTTTCTTGATGGGGGTGGGGTTGTTGAAAATTTGTTGAAAAACTTGAATAAATATATTTTTTTTCAAAGAAATGCACTGAGCCAGACTTCTCCATATACTGCAATTGACTCTTCTTTCATGGTTATTGCATTAGACCTCGTAACTGTTAACATTACATTATATGCAGATTCAGTTATTAATGCATGAATCCTTGCTGCTTACATGCTCGAAGTTCCATGGATAGGGTGGGGATAGAGGGATATGGGCCAAATGCGGCCAAGTGGGACTAGCTTAGTGACAGAAACTGGGCGGCATTAACAAGCTGGGCCAAAGGACCTGATTACATGCTGTTAACATCTATGCCTCTGTGACTCTAAGTGTACATTTCGGATCTGTTGTTCGACTGCAGCAAATCTCCATTTGCATCACGTTAAGTCCACTCTCTGAAATTATTGTCAGAAGTCTTACATAGAACATAGAACATAGAACAATACAGCGCAGTACAGGCCCTTCGGCCCACGATGTTGCACCGAAACAAAAGCCATCTAACCCACACTATGCCATTATCATCCATATGTTTATCCAATAAACTTTTAAATGCCCTCAATGTTGGCGAGTTCACTACTGTAGCAGGTAGGGCATTCCACGGCCTCACTACTCTTTGCGTAAAGAACCTACCTCTGACCTCTGTCCTATATCTATTACCCCTCAGTTTAAAGTTATGTCCCCTCGTGCCAGCCATTTCCATCCGCGGGAGAAGGCTCTCACTGTCCACCCTATCCAACCCCCTGATCATTTTGTATGCCTCTATTAAGTCTCCTCTTAACCTTCTTCTCTCCAACGAAAACAACCTCAAGTCCACCAGCCTTTCCTCATAAGATTTTCCCTCCATACCAGGCAACATCCTGGTAAATCTCCTCTGCACCCGCTCCAAAGCCTCCACGTCCTTCCTATAATGCGGTGACCAGAACTGTACGCAATTCTCCAAATGCGGCCGTACCAGAGTTCTGTACAGCTGCAACATGACCTCCCGACTCCGGAACTCAATCCCTCTACCAATAAAGGCCAACACTCCATAGGCCTTCTTCACAACCCTATCAACCTGGGTGGTAACTTTCAGGGATCTATGTACATGGACACCTAGATCCCTCTGCTCATCCACACTTTCAAGAACTTTACCATCAGCCAGATATTCCGCATTCCTGTTATTCCTTCCAAAGTGAATCACCTCACACTTCTCTACATTAAACTCCATTTGCCACCTCTCAGCCCAGCTCTGCAGCTTATCTATATCCCTCTGTAACCTGCTACATCCTTCCACACTATCGACAACACCACCGACTTTAGTATCGTCTGCAAATTTACTCACCCACCCTTCTGCGCCTTCATCTAGGTCATTGATAAAAATGACAAACAGCAACGGCCCCAGAAAAGATCCTTGTGGTACTCCACTTGTGACTGTACTCCATTCTGAACATTTCCCATCAACCACCACCCTCTGTCTTCTTTCAGCTAGCCAATTTCTGATCCACATCTTTATTCCTGACATACCTATAGAAAGCTTTTGGGTTTTCCTTGATCCTTCCTGCCAAATACTTCTCATGTCCCCTCCTTGCTCGTCTTAGCTCTCTCTTTAGATCCTTCCTCGCTACCTTGTAACTATCCATCGCCCCAACCGAAACTTCACACTTCATCTTCACATAGGCCTCCTTCTTCCTCTTAACAAGAGATTCCACTTCCTTGGTAAACCACGGTTCCCTCGCTCGACGCCTTCCTCCCTGTCTGACCGGTACATACTTGTCAAGAACACGCAGTAGCTGATCCTTGAACAAGCCCCACTTATCCAGTGTGCCCAACACTTGCAGCCTACATCTCCACCTTATCCCCCCCAAGTCACGTCTAATGGCATCATAATTGCCCTTCCCCCAGCTATAACTCTTGCCCTGAGGTGTATTCTTATCCCTTTCCATCATTAACGTAAACGTCACCGAATTGTGGTCACTGTCCCCAAAGTGCTCTCCTACCTCCAAATCCAACACCTGGCCTGGTTCATTACCCAAAACCAAATCCAACGTGGCCTCGCCTCTTGTTGGCCTGTCAACATATTGTTTCAGGAAACCCTCCTGCACACACTGTACAAAAAACGACCCATCTATTTACTCGAACTATATCTTTTCCAGTCAATATTTGGAAAGTTAAAGTCTCCCATAATAACTACCCTGTTACTTTCGCTCATATCCAGAATCATCTTCGCCATCCTTTCCTCTACATCCCTAGAACTATTAGGAGGCCTATAAAAAACTCCCAACAGGGTGACCTCTCCTTTCCTGTTTCTAACTTCAGCCCATACTACCTCGGAAGAAGAGTCCCCATCTAGCATCCTCTCCGCCACCGTAATACTGCTCTTGACTAGCAGCGCCACACCTCCCCCTCTTTTGCCTCCTTCTCTGAGCTTACTAAAACACCTAAACCCCGGAACCTGCAACATCCATTCCTGTCCCTGCTCTATCCATGTCTCCGGAATGGCCACAACATCGAAGTCCCAGGTACCAACCCATGCTGCCAGTTCCCCTACCTTGTTTTGTATACTCCTGGCATTGAAGTAGACACACTTCAAACCACCTACCTGAACACTGGCCCACTCCTGCGATGTCAAATCTGTGCTCCTGACCTCTATACTCTCATTCTCCCTTACCCGAAAACTACAATCCAGGTTCCCATGCCCCTGCTGCATTAGTTTAAACACCCCCAAAGAGCACTAACAAATCTCCCCCCCCCAGGATATTTGTGCCTCTCAGGTTCAGATGTAGACCATCCTGTCTGTAGAGGTCCCACCTTCCCCAGAAAGAGCCCCAGTTATCCAGAAATCTGAATCCCTCCCGCCGGCACCATCCCTGTAGCCACGTGTTTAATTGCTCTCTCTCCCTATTCCTCATCTCACTATCACGTGGCACGGGCAACAACCCAGAGATAACAACTCTGTTTGTTCTAGTTCTGAGCTTCCATCCTTGCTCCCTGAAAGCCTGCCTGACATCCTTGTCCCCTTTCCTACCTATGTCGTTCGTGCCAATGTGGACCACGACTTGGGGCTGCTCCCCCTCCCCCCGAAGGACCCGGAAAACACGATCCGAGACATCACGTACCCTTGCACCTGGGAGGCAACATACCAAACGTGAGTCTCTCACGCTCCCACAAAATCTCCTATCTGTGCCCCTGACTATAGAGTCCCCAATTACTAATGCTCTGCTCCTCTCCCCCCTTCCCTTCTGAGCAACAGGGACAGACTCCGTGCCAGAGGCCCGTACCCCATGTCTTACCCCTGGTAAGTCCCCCCCCCCCACAAGTATCCAAAGCGGTATACTTGTTTCTCAGGGGAACGACCGCTGCTTTTTCCCAGTCCCTCTTACAGTTACCCACCTATCTCCAATCTTTGGTGTAACTAATTCCCTGAAGCTGCTATCTATGACCCCTTCTGCCTCCCGAATGATCCAAAGTTCTTCCAACTCCAGCTCCAGTTCCCTAACTCGGTCATGGAGGAGCTGGAGATGGCAGCACTTCCTGCAGGTAAAATCAGCAGGGACACGAACTGCATCCCTCACCTCAAACATCCTGCAGGAGGAATATTGCACTACCTTCCCTGCCATTCCTCTAACTTTCTACCAAGATCTGGCTAACAACTAAATTAAATTTTTTATAAAAAATAATAATAATATAATAAAAT
The DNA here is from genome assembly GCF_047496885.1 of Scyliorhinus torazame. Taxonomy (NCBI): domain Eukaryota; kingdom Metazoa; phylum Chordata; class Chondrichthyes; order Carcharhiniformes; family Scyliorhinidae; genus Scyliorhinus; species Scyliorhinus torazame. The sequence continues at coordinate 93,730,582 of NC_092711.1, forward strand.
ATGGTACTGACCTCAGACCAATGGGTTTTATTATTAGGTTAGAGGAGGAGGGCGGGTGGGAGACACTACACGTGTAGTGTCTCGGGTTTCCTCTCCACCAGAATTTATTGGTGAGGGTCTTCCCAGACGTCCGCGGGTCGACTTCCTGTTCCCGCCTAAAACACTAATTAAAAAAAAAAATTCTCAGCTCCTGCAAAGACAAGTGCTTTTAAAGGTTGACTTACCTCCCAGCAGCCACTTCCGCAATGCTCCCGCTGAAACTGACTCACCAGCTGTTCTCACGCCGAAATCGACTGGCCTGCCCCTGCAAAGACAAGTGCTTTTAAAGGACAGACTTACCTCCCAGCAACCACTTCCTCAATGCTCCCGCTGAAACTGACTCACCAGCTCCACTCCCGCCGAAATCGACTGGCCTGCCCCTGCAAAGATAAGTGCTTTTAAAGGTTGACTTACCTCCCAGCAGCCACTTCCGCAATGCTCCCGCTGAAACTGACTCACCAGCTGTTCTCACGCCGAAATCGACTGGCCTGCCCCTGCAAAGACAAGTGCTTTTAAAGGTTGGCTTACCTCCCAGCATCCACTTCCGCAATGCTCCCGCTGAAACTGACTCACCAGCTGTTCTCACGCCGAAATCGACTGGCCTGCCCCTGCAAAGACAAGTGCTTTTAAAGGACAGACTTACCTCCCAGCAACCACTTCCTCAATGCTCCCGCTGAAACTGACTCACCAGCTCCACTCCCGCCGAAATCGACTGGCCTGCCCCTGCAAAGATAAGTGCTTTTAAAGGTTGACTTACCTCCCAGCAGCCACTTCCGCAATGCTCCCGCTGAAACTGACTCACCAGCTGTTCTCACGCCGAAATCGACTGGCCTGCCCCTGCAAAGACAAGTGCTTTTAAAGGTTGGCTTACCTCCCAGCAGCCACTTCCGCAATGCTCCCGCTGAAACTGACTCACCAGCTGTTCTCACGCCGAAATCGACTAGCCTGCCCCTGCAAAGACAAGTGCTTTTAAAGGTTGACTTACCTCCCAGCAGCCACTTCCGCAATGCTCCTGCTGAAAATGACTCACCAGCTGTTCTCACGCCGAAATCGACTGGCCTGCCCCTGCAAAGACAAGTGCTTTAAAAGGTTGACTTACCTCCCAGCAGCCACTTCCGCAATGCTCCCACTGAAACTGACTCACCAGCTGTTTTCACGCCGAAACCGACTGGCCTGCCCCTGCAAAGACAAGTGCTTTTAAAGGTTGACTTACCTCCCAGCAGCCACTTCCGCAATGCTCCCGCTGAAACTGACTCACCAGCTGATTCTCCCGCCGAAATCGACTGGCCTGCCCCTGCAAAGACAAGTGCTTCTAAAGGACAGACTTACCTCCCAGCAACCATTTCCTCAATGCTCCCGCTGAAACTGACTCACCAGCTCCACTCCCGCCGAAATCGACTGGCCTGCCCCTGCAAAGACAAGTGCTTTTAAAGGTTGACTTACCTCCCAGCAGCCACTTCCGCAATGCTCCCGCTGAAAGTGACTCACTAGCTGTTCTCACGCCGAAATCGACTGGCCTGCCCCTGCAAAGACAAGTGCTTTTAAAGGTTGACTTACCTCCCAGCAGCCACTTCCGTAATGCTCCCGCTGAAACTGACTCACCAGCTGTTCTCACGCCGAAGTCGACTAGCCTGCCCCTGCAAAGACAAGTGCTTTTAAAGGTTGACTTACCTCCCAGCAGCCACTTCCGCAATGCTCCCGCTGAAACTGACTCACCAGCTGTTCTCACGCCGAAATCGACTGGCCTGCCCCAGCAAAGACAAGTGCTTTTAAAGGTTGACTTACCTCCCAGCAGCCACTTCCGCAATGCTCCCGCTGAAACTGACTCACCAGCTGATTCTCCCACCGAAATCGACTGGCCTGCCCCTGCAAAGACAAGTGCTTCTAAAGGACAGACTTACCTCCCAGCAACCATTTCCTCAATGCTCCCGCTGAAACTGACTCACCAGCTCCACTCCCGCCGAAATCGACTGGCCTGCCCCTCCAAAGACAAGTGCTTTTAAAGGTTGACTTACCTCCCAGCAGCCACTTCCGCAATGCTCCCGCTGAAACTGACTCACCAGCTGATTCTCACGCCGAAACGACTGGCCTGCCCCTGCAAAGACAAGTGCTTTTAAAGGAAAGACTTACCTCCCAGCAACCACTTCCTCAATGCTCCCGCTGAAACTGACTCACCAGCTCCACTCCCGCCGAAGTCGACTGGCCTGCCCCTGCAACGACAAGTGCTTTTAAAGGTTGACTTACCTCCCAGCAGCCACTTCCGCAATGCTCCCGCTGAAACTGACTCACCAGCTGTTCTCACGCCGAAATCGACTGGCCTGCCCCTGCAAAGACACGTGCTTTTAAAGGACAGACTTACCTCCCAGCAACCCCTTCCGCAATGCTCCCGCTGAAACTGACGCACCAGCTGTTCTCACGCCGAAATCGACTGGCCTGCCCCTGCAAAGACAAGTGCTTTTAAAGGTTGACTTACCTCCCAGCAGCCACTTGCGCAATGCTCCCGCTGAAACTGACTCACCAGCTGTTCTCACGCCGAAATCGATTGGCCTGCCCCTGCAAAGACAAGTGCTTTTAAAGGTTGACTTACCTCCCAGCAGCCACTTCCGCAATGCTCCCGCTGAAACTGACTCACCAGCTGATTCTCCCGCCGAAATCGACTGGCCTGCCCCTGCAAAGACAAGTGCTTCGAAAGGACAGACTTACCTCCCAGCAACCATTTCCTCAATGCTCCCGCTGAAACTGACTCACCAGCTCCACTCCCGCCGAAATCGACTGGCCTGCCCCTGCAACGACAAGTGCTTTTAAAGGTTGACTTACCTCCCAGCAGCCACTTCCGCAATGCTCCCGCTGAAAGTGACTCACCAGCTGTTCGCACGCCGAAATCGACTGGCCTGCCCCTGCAAAGACAAGTGCTTTTAAAGGTTGACTTACCTCCCAGCAGCCACTTCCGCAATGCTCCTGCTGAAACTGACTCACCAGCTGTTCTCACGCCGAAATCGACTGGCCTGCCCCTGCAAAGACACGTGCTTTTAAAGGACAGATTTACCTCCCAGCAACCCCTTCCGCAATGCTCCCGCTGAAACTGACTCACCAGCTGTTCTCCCGCCGAAATCGACTGGCCTGCCCCTGCAAAGACAAGTGCTTTTAAAGGTTGACTTACCTCCCAGCAGCCACTTCCGCAATGCTCCCGCTGAAACTGACTCACCAGCTGTTCTCACGCCGAAATCGACTGGCCTGCCCCTGCAAAGACAAGTGCTTTTAAAGGTTGACTTACCTCCCAGCAGCCACTTGCGCAATGCTCCCGCTGAAACTGACTCACCAGCTGTTCTCACGCCGAAATCGACTGGCCTGCCCCTGCAAAGACAAGTGCTTTTAAAGGTCGACTTACCTCCCAGCAGCCACTTCCGCAATGCTCCCGCTGAAACTGACTCACCAGCTGTTCTCACGCCGAAATCGACTGGCCTGCCCCTGCAAAGACAAGTGCTTTTAAAGGTCGACTTACCTCCCAGCAGCCACTTCCGCAATGCTCCCGCTGAAATTGACTCACCAGCTGATTCTCCCGCCGAAATCGACTGGCCTGCCCCTGCAAAGACAAGTGCTTTTAAAGGTTGACTTACCTCCCAGCCGCCACTTCCGCAATGCTCCCGCTGAAACTGACTCACCAGCTGTTCTCACGCCGAAATCGACTAGCCTGCCCCTGCAAAGACAAGTGCTTTTAAAGGTTGACTTACCTCCCAGCAGCCACTTCCGCAATGCTCCCGCTGAAACTGACTCACCAGCTGTTCTCACACCGAAATCGACTGTCCTGCCCCTGCAAGGACAAGTGCTTTTAAAGGTTGACTTACCTCCCAGCAGCCACTTCAGCAATGCTACCGCTGAAACTGACTCACCAGCTGTTCTCACGCCGAAATCGACTGGCCTGCCCCTGCAAAGACAAGTGCTTTTAAAGGTTGACTTACCTCCCAGCAGCCACTTCCGCAATGGTCCCGCTGAAACTGACTCACCAGCTGATTCTCCCGCCGAAATCGACTGGCCTGCCCCTGCAAAGACAAGTGCTTCTAAAGGACAGACTTACCTCCCAGCAACCACTTCCTCAATGCTCCCGCTGAAACTGACTCACCAGCTCCACTCCCGCCGAAATCGACTGGCCTGCCCCTGCAAAGACAAGTGCTTTTAAAGGTTGACTTACCTCCCAGCAGCCACTTCCGCAATGCTCCCACTGAAACTGACTCACCAGCTGTTCTCACGCCGAAATCGACTGGCCTGCCCCTGCAAAGACAAGTGCTTTTAAAGGTTGACTTACCTCCCAGCAGCCATTTCCGCAATGCTCCCGCTGAAACTGACTCACCAGCTGATTCTCCCGCCGCAATCGACTGGCCTGCCCCTGCAAAGACAAGTGCTTTTAAAGGTTGACTGACCTCCCAGCAGCCACTTCCGCAATGCTCCCGCTGAAACTGACTCACCAGCTGTTCTCACGCCGAAATCGATTGGCCTGCCCCTGCAAAGACAAGTGCTTTAAAAGGTTGACTTACCTCCCAGCAGCCACTTCCGCAATGCTCCCGCTGAAACTGACTCACCAGTTGTTCTCACGCCGAAATCGACTGGCCTGCCCCTGCAAAGACAAGTGCTATTAAAGGTTGACTTACCTCCCAGCAGCCACTTCCGCAATGCTCCCGCTGAAACTGACTCACCAGCTGTTTTCACGCCGAAATCGACTGGCCTGCCCCTGCAAAGACAAGTGCTTTTAAAGGTTGACTTACCTCCCAGCAGCCACTTCCGCAATGCTCCCACTGAAACTGACTCACCAGCTGATTCTCCCGCCGAAATCCACTGGCCTGCCCCTGCAAACACAAGTGCTTTTAAAGGTTGACTTACCTCCCAGCAACCACTTCCGCACTGCCCCGCTGAAACTTACTCACCAGCTGTTCTTACGCTGAAATCGACTGGCCTGCCCCTGCAAAGACAAGTGCTTTTAAAGGTTGACTTACCTCCCAGCAGCCACTTCCGCAATGCTCCCGCTGAAACTGACTCACCAGCTGTTCTCACGCCGAAATCGACTGGCCTGCCCCTGCAAAGACAAGTGCTTTTAAAGGCTGACTTACCTCCCAGCAGCCACTTCCGCAATGCTCCCGCTGATACTGACTCGCCAGCTGTTCTCACGCCGAAATCGACTGGCCTGCCCCTGCAAAGACAAGTGCTTTTAAAGGTTGACTTACCTCCCAGCAGCCACTTCCGCAATGCTCCCGCTGAAACTGACTCACCAGCTGATTCTCCCGCCGAAATCGACTGGCCTGCCCCTGCAAAGACAAGTGCTTTTAAAGGACAGACTTACCTCCCAGCAACCACTTCCTCAATGGGGGATGAATGTAATGTGACATGAATCCCAGGTCCCGGTTATAGATAGATAATCATCCCCCACCATCTGGCCTGCTAAATCCTACCAACTGTCCTGGCTTGACACAATTCACACCTCTTTAACCTGGGGTTACCCAATGTCTGGATCTGTAAAGATTTAATCACCTGCTAATGCTCGTATTCCAAGCATTGTCTGGCATCTTTGAATCTGTCTATATATATGTTTCTGGAACATACCTCTTCATTCACCTGAGGAAGGAGCAGCGCTCCGAAAGCTAGTGACATCGAAATAAACCTGTTGGACTTTAACCTGGTGTTGAAAGACTGTGCTCACCTCAGTCCAACGCTGGCATCTCCACATCATGATATTATTGTGTCAGATTCTGTTTCATTCACGGCTGAAGTCTTCTGTGTCTTATTTTATATTACAAACGGTCCTACCCCACAGCATAATGTACCTGATGTTTTTTCACTGGTTACCGCACAATCAAAATCCTGGGAGTTATCATTTGTTTTTTTAAATTTAGAGTACCCAATTCATTTTTTCCAATTAAGGGGCAATTTATTGAGGCCAATCCACCTAGCCTGGACATCTTTGGGTTGTGGGGGTGAAACCCACGCAGACACGAGGAGAATGTGCAAACTCCACACCGACAGTGACCCAGAGCCGGGATCGAACCTGAGAGCTCGGCGCCGTGAGGCAGCAGGGCTAACCCACTGCGCCACCGTGCTGCCCTCTGGTAGTTATCATTGACCGGAAACTGGACGAGCCAGATGAATAACGTGGTTGCCAGAGCAGTCCAACGTTTAGGAATCCTGGAGCGAGCAACTGACTTCCTGATTGCCCAAAGCCTGTCCATCGTCTGCAAAGCAAAATTCAGGAGTGTAATGGAATATTCTCCACTTGTCTAGAGTGCAGCTTCAACAAACCTCAAGAAGCTTTACACCATCCAGGACAAAGCAGTTCGCTTGACTGGTGCCATCCACAGAATTTACTGTAGGAACAAATCAAGGTTCCATAGTCAGCACCTACCATACCCCACGGTAACAAGCATCAACAAGGACAAGAGCAGCAGATACCTTGGAACACCTGGAGGTTCCTCTCCAAGTCATTCACCATCTTGACTTGGAAATATATCGTCATTCCTTCACTGTGGTTAGGTAAAAATACTGAAATTCTCTCGCTAATAGCTGTACGGGTGTAACTGCATGTCAGGGACTGCAGTGATTCAAGAAGGCAGCTCACCACCACCTTCTGAATGGCAACTAGGAATGGGCCATAATTCCTGACCCAACCAGCGATGCCATATCGCGCAAATGAATGAAAGAAATAACGGGTGTCTAATAGATAGATCGATAGAAAGATAGATAGATAGATAGATAGATAGATAGATAGATAGATAGATAGAAAGAAAGATAGATAGATAGATTTTTTTTTATAAAAAATTTTATTAAACGTTTTCATAAAATATCAATAACAAAATGAGAAAAAAAAGAACCCAACGGGGTTAAGTACAAAACACAGTCCAGAGAAGCAACCCTCCATACCCCCCTCCCCCCTGTACATAAATAATAAATTAACATTAAACCCCGACTTACAAAACTGGCATATACAACCCCTCAGACCCTTCGGTGTAAATAACAAAAACAGTAATCAAGTAAACCGCCCCCCCCCTCCCCCCTCCGAGCTGCTGCTGCTATTGACCAATGTCTATCGTTCTGCCAGAAAGTCTACGAATGGTTGCCACCGCCTAAAGAACCCTTGTAGCGACCCTCTGAAGGCGAATTTCTCCTTCTCCAATTTAATAAACCCCGCCATATCGCTGATCCAGGATTCCACGCGTGGGGGCCTCACATCCTTCCACTGAAGAAGAATCCTTCGCCGGGCTACCAGGGATGCAAAGGACAAAATACCGGCCTCTTTCACCTCCTGCACTCCTGGCTCCTCTGTCACCCCAAATATTGCGAGCCCCCAGCCCGGTTTGACCCTGGATCCTACTACCTCGACACCATCCTCGCTACGCCCTTCCAAAATTCCTCCAGTGCTGGGCAGGCCCAGAACATATGGGTGTGATTTGCTGGGCTCCCTGAGCACCTAACATACCTGTCCTCGCCCCCAAAAAACCGGCTCATCCTTGTCCCGGTCATGTGTGCCCTGTGCAGCACCTTAAACTGTATGAGGCTGAGCCTCGTGCACGATGAGGAAGAGTTTACCCTCCCCAGGGCATCTGCCCACGTCCTTTCCTCAATCTCCTCTCCCAACTCCTCCTCCCACTGACCTTTTACCTCCACCACCGACGCCTCCTCCTCCTCCTGCATCACCTGATAAGTTTCCGAGATCTTCCCCACTCCCCCCTCCCCCCCCCCCCCCCCCGAGAGCACCCTGTCCTGCACTGTGTGTGGCAGTAGCCGCGGGACTTCCACCATCTGCTGCTTGGCAAACGCCCTTGCCTGTAAGTACCTGAAGCTGTTCTCAGGGGCGAGCCCGTACTTCTCCTCCAGCTCACCCAGATTCGCGAACTTCCCGTCCACAAACAGGTCCCCCAACTTACGTGTCACTGTCCTGTGCCACGCCAAAAACTCTCCACGTGTTCTTCCTGGGGCGAACCGGTGGTTCCCCCGTATTGGGGTCATTGCCGATGCCCCAACATCCCCCCTGTGCCGTCTCCACTGACCCAAATTTTGAGGGCAGCCGCCACCACCGGGCTCGTGGTATACCTCCTTGGAGGGAGCGGTAGCGGCGCCGTTGCCAGCGCCCCCAGACTCGTACCCACACAAGACGCCGTCTCCAGCCCCTTCAATGCAGCCCCCTCCCCTTCCATCACCCACTTGCGCACCATCACCGCATTGGCGGCCCAGTAGTACCCGCAGAGATTGGGCAGCGCCAGTCCTGCCCTATCTCTCCTCCGCTCCAGGAACACCCTTCTCACCCTCAGAGTCCCTCGCGCGCACACAAACCCCATTATACTCCTATTAACCCGTCTGAAAAAAGCCTTCGGGATAAACACGGGGAGGCACTGGAACAGGAACAAAAACCTTGGGAGCACCGTCATTTTGATTGACTGAACCCTACCCGCCAAGGACAGCGGCAACGCGTCCCGCCTCTTGAACTCCTCCTCCATTTGCTCCACCGGCCTTGTAAAATTAAGCCTATGCAGGGCCCCCCAGCTCCTGGCCACCTGTACCCCCAAATACCTGAAGCTCCTCTCCGCCCTTTTCAGTGGGAGCTCGCCAATCCCCCTCTCCTGTCCCCTGGATGAACTACGAACAGCTCGCTCTTCCCCATGTGGAGCTTGTACCCTGACAAGTCCCCGAACTCCCTAATAATCCTCATTACCTCCGGCATTCCTCCCACCGGGTCCGCCACATACAGCAGCAGGTCGTCCGCATAAAGCGACACCCGATGCTCCTCCCCACCCCGCACCAACCCCCTCCAGTTCCTTGACTCCCTCAGTGTCATACCCAGGGGTTCAATCGCCAGTGCAAAGTGCAGGGGGGACAGGGGACACCCCTGTCTCGTCCTCGGTGCAACCAAAAGTACTCGGACCTCCTGCTGTTTGTGGCCACACTCGCCATCGGGACCTCATACAACAGCCTAACCCACCTGACAAACCCCTCCCCAAACCCGAACCTCTTCAGCACCTCCCACAGCTACCCCCACTCTACCCTATCGAAGGCTTTCTCAGCGTCCATCGCCACCACTATCTCCGCCTCCCCCTACCTCGCCAGCATCATAATAACGTTCAAAAGCCTCCGCACATTCGCGTTCAACTGCCTCCCCTTCACAAACCCCGTCTGGTCTTCATGGATCATCTGTGGCACACAATCCTCAATCCTCGTGGCTAAGACCTTCGCCAGCACCTTGGCTTCTACATTTAGCAAGGAAATCGGTCTGTAAGACCCACATTGCAGGGTATCCTTGTCCCGCTTCAAGATCAAGGAGATCAGTGCCTGGGACATCGTCGGGGGCAAAGCCCCCCCCCCCCTCTTGCCTCATTGAAGGTCCTGACTAACAGCGGGTCCAACAGACCCATATATTTTTTTAGAACTCGACCGGGAAACTGTCCGTCCCCGGTGCCTTCCCCGCCTGCATGCTTCCTATCCCTTTGATCAGCTCCTCCAGCCCAATCGGGGCCCCCAATCCCACCACCAGTCCCTTTTCCACCTTTGGAAACTCAATTGTCCAGGAAGTGGCCCATCCCTCCCTCCTCCTGTGGGGGCTCAGATCGGTACAATTCCTCGTAAAAGTCCCTGAAGAACCCATTGATGCCAAACCCTACTCCGCACCACACTCCCTCCCTTGTCCTCAACTCCCCTGAGCTCCCTAGCTGCATCCCGCTTCCGAAGCTGATGCGTCAGCATCCGGCTTGCCTTTTCCCCATACTCGTAAATCGCCCCCTGTGCCTTCATCCACTGCACCTCCGCCTTCCTGGTGGTCACCAGGTCTAATTCGGCCTGGAGGCTACGCCTCTTCCTCTACAATCCTTCCTCGGGCTCCTCCGCATACCTCCTATCTACCCTCACCATCTCCCCCACCAGCCTCTCCCTCTCCCCCCTCTCCCTCCGCTCCTTGTGGGCCCTACTGGAGATCAGCTCTCCCCCCACCACCGCCTTCAGCCCCTTCCATATCATCCCCACTCAGACATCCCCGTTGTCGTTGGTCTCCAAGTACCTCTCTATACTTTCTCGAACCCGGTCGCTCACCTCCTCGTCCGCCAACAGCCCCACCTCCAAGCGCCACAGCGGGCGCTGGTCCCTCTCCTCCCCCATCTCCAAGTCCACTCAATGCGGTGCGTGGTCCGAAATGGCTATTGCCGAATACTCAGTATCCTCTACTCTCGCTATCAGCGCCCTACTCAAAATGAAAAAGTCGATTCGGGAATAAGCCTTATGGACATGTGAGAAGAATGAAAATTCCCTAGCCCCCGGCCTTGCAAATCTCCAAGGGTCCACCCCTCCATCTGGTCCATAAACCCCCGCAGCACTCTGGCCACCGCCAGCTTCCTACCCATCCTAGACCTGGAGCGATCCAGTGCCGGATCCAGCACCCGGGTGGGAGCCCGGGTCCCCAGAGCTTGACTCTGTGTCTCTGGGTTATTAGTCCGGCGACACTACCACTGCGCCACTGCCTTGGGGGCGTGAAAAGGGGCACTCACTTCTGTTTTTAAGAATACATTTCGTCGTGTCAATAACTATTAGGGGTTGTGGACGTTCCTTTCAAAAGCAAATACAACTTTCAAATTACTGCCGATCTGTTCTCATCTCTTCGTTTCAGACTGCACGTAGATTAATTAAGCTCCCTTTTCTCTCTCAGATTTAATTCACTTACAAAAGCATAATGAATAACTATTTACATAAAACATACAGCGCAGAAAGAGGCTATTCGGCCCATCGAATCTGCCCCGACCCATATAAGCCCTCACTTTCACTCTATCCCCATAACCCAATAACCTCTCCTAACCTTTTTTTCGGACACTAAGGGCAATTTAGCATGGCCAATCCACCTAACCTGCACGTCTTTGGACTGTGGGAGGAAACCGGAGCATCCGGAGGGAACCCACACAGATACGGCATAGACAGTGACCCAGCGGGGAATCGAACCTTGGGCCCTGGCGGTGTGAAGCCACAGTGCTAGTCACGTGTGCTACCGTGCTGCCCTACGGTGTTGGTGTGATTGCTCCGGTGATATGTGTGTAATATTTTGCTGAAAGTTTGGAGTGAGTCATGTGACATTCACTTCATCAACAGAGAGAAGAACAGGAATAAAGGAGCCATATTGAATTTCACATCACACAGCACAGTCACAAGCTCCATTGTGGTAGATATCACTAATTCATACTTGTGTTTATCTGTGACAATTACTCACTGTTTTTTTTAATGGTGCCAATTGTCTTTCACCCTTTTTGCTGAAGGGATTCTTTTTGCTTTTGCTGTGGCCAATGATTGAGAGAGACAGAGTCTGAAAGTGTGTGTGTAAGTGTGTGTGTGTCTGTATGTCTATGGCGGTCCGTTGGTCTGGAACACATCATTTTTCATTTTTTACAAAATGGTGGTCCAAATAATTGAAATTATTTTCAGCACATGACGACATTGTGTTGAGATTACCTTCCAGATCCTATGCTGCAGTCAATATTTACTGTTTTTGAGTTATCGTGACAGTAATATCAAGCTGTTCATTCCCTTTCAAAGGCAAATATATGTTTCAAATTACTTACATATCAGCACACCTCGCTTTCTCTGTTGATCCCTCTTCTCTCTCTCAGACTTAACTCCCATACACAGGCACACAGCAGCCGGGTCTGGCACCTAACGTTTAAATCTTTTTTTGTTGAAGGCACTTTATGTCTTTAAAGATTAATCTCTCTCTCCCTCTCTATCGCTCTCTATCTCTCTCTTTGTCTGTCTCTCTCACTCTCAGTCTCTCACTCACAGCGACATCAACGTACTTCAAACGTTTTACTTTAGCATAACCTCTGTTAGCGAAATTGTTGTTTTAATTCCCCTTCTTCTCCCCCAGTGACAACCCTCTATCCATCTCCCCTTCGGTTAATGTGTTTTTACACAAGTACTCTCACCTTTTAAAGGGAATGGGAATGGAGGCGAATGTAATGCTGAGAGCGGCAGCAATCTGTGTGGTTGTTCTTGATGCTGTCAGAGTGAGTTCACCCCCACAGGCAGGAAGACTGTTCACGGTGATAACATGAAACTGACGCCTGCTGTTTCATTCTCAGGTAACACAACTTCCTGTTACTCTGCTGCCGGTTCCAAACCGCACATCTCACTTCTCAGCAGAATATAAATCCAGGGACCACAATCTGGCGAGAACATCTGTCAGTGCGGCCTCTATCTGCCCACAGAGTCAGGGCAGAGTCACACAGATCACATTGTGGTGACAATTACAAATGAGCCTGGTGTGATCTGTTTAGACCTTCCACTCCAGGGCATAATTGGATAGTCAGTGGATCAGTCACTCGGTTCTCTGAATCCAGGAAATGATATCTTGCTACCTTTCAATATTTTATCATTCTCCCTCTCTCTGTGTAATTCGGTTTTACTGTTTCTCAGCTTTTTTCTTTCAACCCACCGTCTCTCTTTCTCCTCTTCATATTTGTTTGCTCACTTTTACTCTGCCTCTCTCTCCCTGTATCTCTCTCCATCTCTCTGTGTTGTCTATTTAACCAAACTGCTAAAACCATGAAGATTTGAACAGAGTAATTAAAGAGAGACTATTACAACTGGCAGGAGGCTCTGTGACCAGAGGACACAGTTTATTGTATTGAACAGGAGGATTGTTTTTACACAGCGAGTTGTTATGAACTGGAAAACACAGCTGGAAAGAATGATAGAATCAGATTTAATAGTATCGTTGTAAAATGTACGATAAATATTTTAAGGCGTTAAGATATGCAGAATTATAGGCAATGGGGCCAGTCGGATGGCTCATTTCGAATCATTGTCCCAGTATCTCTTCTGTTTCGACCTCTGTCCTTCATTGACATCGAATTAAATGCAATCATTATATAGCTTTGCTCTTGTGCTAATCCCGTCATTTTGCAGAACCTGGGCGTGTGTAGATAATTGTCAGGAAACTTTCAGCGGCACGGTGTTTGGCACTGCTGCCTCACAGCGCCAGGGAACAGACGATTCTGACCTCGCGTGACTGTGTGTGTCGAGGTTGCACTTTCTCTCCGAGTCTGCGTGGGTTTCCTCCGGGTGCTCCGGTTTCCACCCACAGTCCAAAGATATGCAGGTTAGGTGGATTGGCCATGCTAAATTGCCCTTAGTGTCCAAAGGTTGGGCAGGGATACAGGACAAGATCGGCGATTGGACCCAGGTAGAGTGCTCTTTCGAAGGGTCTGCGCAGACTCGATGGCCATCTTCTGCACTATAGCGATTCTATGAGAAATTAGTTACTTTGAACAAAGAAACACTGGATAGAACTTGCTCGGAAAAAGTACAATTATCTTTAACATTTGTGGCACGAATTCTTCATGCGATAGGGTTTTGATGATTTAGTTTCCATAACCTGGCGGATGCGGCTTCTCTGTGTCTGTATAAATGGAGAAGTGTTGGTAAGAATGAGAAGAAACAGATGTTTTCGGTTCCCCTGAACGATACATCATTATCACCTCAGATATCAGAAGTCTCTCGAGTCCGCCATGATTGTCCTCCCATTGGGTATAAAAGATCCCAGGTGGAGTCAGTCACACGCTCCTCACTCAGAGATGGTTGCAATCACTTTTTAATGCAAGGAAGACTGGGCCAAGGCCCGAGGCATCATACCTGTCTCACAGTTTCACTTGCGAATAAAACTAAGCTCCCTGCCTCCCGTCATATATGGTATCAGCAGACGGCTCTGTGATTATTATTATACCAGACCCCAGTCTGACCCCGGGCCCGGCAGTCTCTGTTATTGATACACTGGAGCCGGTCTCTGTGATTATTATTATACCTGACCCCAGTCTGAGCCCGGGCCCGGCAGTCTCTGTTATTGATACACTGGAGCCGGTGTCTGTGATTATTATTATACCAGACCCCAGTCTGACCCCGGGCCCGGCAGTCTCTGTTACTGATGCACTGGAGCCGGTCTCTGTGATTATTATTATACCAGACCCCAGTCTGACCCCGGGCCCGGCAGTCTCTGTTATTGATACACTGGAGCCGGTCTCTGTGATTATTATTATACCTGACCCCAGTCTGACCCCGGGCCCGGCAGCTTCTGTTATTGATACACTGGAGCCGGTCTCTGGGATTATTATTGTACCTGACCCCAGTCTGACCCCGGGCGCGGCAGCCTCTATTATTGATGGTAGAGAACCTTGGTTTTCCGGATGTTTAGTCTGAGATCCATTCTCTCATTTGCCTCGGTCAACGATGATTTGCAGCTCAGCCTCTGAATGTGTGAATTTTGTTGCTGCAAAGATGATGGAGAAATGAGTTGGTGCGATGACGCAGCTCTGTTTGGCTCCAGTTTACACACGTATTGGATCTGAGTTGGTTCCTTTGATGAGGACCACGGCCTGCATGTCATCATGGATCTATGCTTCCTGTAATATCAGTAATCACGGTGTCACTGCCATCCACTGGCCAAACATTGCTATTGCAGTTGCTGATTTAAAATATATATTTTGTGGCCTGTGGGGCCCACTGGCAAGGTCAGCATTTGTTGACCACGTTTGACCCCATGAACTGATATGTTACTGCGCCATTTTGTCGGCTGTATTAGGATTTAAACACATGACCTTAGAGAATTAGCCTGCGCATCTCAATTTCAAGCCAGTGACGTTACAGCTAACCCACTGCCCTATCTTTAAACATAGTCAGAGCACATTATCAGTGCAGAAGAAGGCCATTTGGACCAACATGTATGTGCTGTCCGATTGAAGGAGAATGCACACTATCACTCTTTTCTCCGATGCATAGCACTGTGTTTTTTTCCCTTTGAGATAGTAATCCATCAATTGACCCTGCCACCACCATACTCTTCAACAGTCCAGTCCACATCCTAACCATTCACCTATGTCTCCATTAATATTTTTCGAATTAACTTCCATCTGTGCCCTCTGGTACTCGATCCTCTTATCAATGGGATTAGACTCCCAAATCTGCTCTGTCTAGAACCCTCATGATTTTCAATACCTCTGCCAGATCACTTCTCAGCATGTGTGTCAAGGAAAATAGTCGTAACTTCTCTAATCTATCTTCGTCACTGAAATTGCTCATCTCCGGAACCATTCTTGTGAATATCTTCTTCATTCACTCTCATCATTTCACACTGGTGATGCCAGTGCTTATGCAGTCACATTGTGTATCTTGTGTTGCCCTATTATGTACTTTCTTTTATTTCCTTTTATTTTCATGTACTAAATGATTTGTTGAGCTGCTGGCAGAAAAATACTTTTCACTGTACATCCGTACACGTGACAATAAACAAATCCAATACAATCCCTCGGCTAAGTGTGGTGCCCACAATGCTTCAGTTCATTCCGAACCAGAATTTACTACACGTTTAACATTACGTCTTTTCCTCTGTATTCTATATTCCCATCGATAATGCTCTTTATTAATTGCTTTATTGACCGTTTTCTCAACCTGTCCCACCACCATCAATAATTTATGCACATATGCACACACTGCTCCCTCTGCTCCTGTACAGCCTTTTGAATGATTCCCTTTATTTTCTTTTGCCTACAATCTTCTACACTTCCTGGGTCCGTATCCGTCTATTCCCATCCTATTCATGTATTTGTCAAGATGCCCCTTAAATGTCACTATCGTTCCTGCTTCCACCATCTCCTCCGGCAGCGAGTTCCAGGCACCCACTACCCGCTGTGTAAAAAACTTGCCTCGTACATCTACTCTAAACCTTGCCCCTCGCATCTTAAACCTCTGACCCTAGTAATTGACCCCTCTACCCTGGGAATAAGTCTCTGACTATCCAGTCTGTCTATGCCCCTCATAATTTTGTAGACCTCTATCAGGTCGCCCCTCAACCTCCGTCGTTCCAGTGAGATCAAACCGAGTTTATTCAACCTCTCCTCATAGCTAATGCCCTCCATACCAGGCAACATCCTGGTAAATCTCTTCTGCGCCCTCTCTAAAGCCTCCACATCCTTCTCGTAGTGTGGTGACTTGAATTGAATACTATACTCCAAGTGTGGTCTAACTAAGGTTCTATATAGCTGCAACATGACTTGCCAATTTTCATACTCAATGCCCCGGCCAATGAAGGCAAGCATGCCGTATGCCTTCTTGACTACCTTCTCCATCTTTCCGTGACCTGTGGACCTCTACACCAAGATCTCTCTGACTGTCAATCCTCTTGAGGGTTCTACCATTCACTGTATATTCCCTACCTGTATTAGGCCTTCCAAAATCCATGACCTCACATTTATCCAGATTAAACTCTGCCATCACGCCGCCCAAGTAGCCAGACGATCTAAATCCTGCTGTATCCTCTGACAGTCCTCTTCGCTCCCGCAATTCCACCAATCGTTGTGTCGTCTGCAAACTTGCTAATCAGACCAGCTACATTTTCCTCCAAATCATTTATATATCCTACGAACAGCAAAGGTCCCAGCACTGATCCCTGCGGAACACCACTAGTCACAGCCCTCCAATCCGAAAAGCACCGTCCCATTGCTACTCTCTGCCTTCTATGACCTAGCCAGTTCTCTATCCATCTTTCCAGCTCACCTCTGATCTCGTGTGACTTCACCTTTTGTACCAGTCTACCATGAGTGACCTTGTCCAACGCCTTACTGAAGTCCATATAGACAACATCCACTGCCCTACCTGCATCTATCATTTTAGTGACTTCCTCGAAAAACTCTATCAAGTTAGTGAGACACGACCTCCCCTTCACAAAACCGTGCTGCCTCTCCTAATGCGTCCACTTGCTTCCAAATGGGAGTAGATCCTGTCTCGAAGAATTCTCTCCAGTAATTTCCCTACCACTGACGTAAGGCTCACCAGCCTGTAGTTCCCTGGATTATCCTTGCTACCCTTCTTAAAGAAAGGAACAACATTGGCTCCTCTCCAGTCCTCCGGGACATCTCCTGAAGACAGTGAGGATCCAAAGATTTCTGTCAAGGCCTCAGCAATTTCCTCTCTTGCCTCCTTCAGTATTTTGGGGTAGATCCCATCAGGCCCTGTGGACTTATCTACCGTAATATTTTTCAAGACACCCAACGCCTCGTCTTTTTGGATCTCAATATGACCCAGGCTATCTACAAACCCTTCTCCAGACTCAACATCCACCAATTCCTTTTCTTTGCTGAATACTGATGCGAAATATTCATTTAGTACCTCGCCCATTTCCTCTGGCTCCACACATATATTCCCTCCTCTGTCTTTCAGTGGGCCAACCCTTTCCCTGGTTACCCTTTTGCTTTTTATGTACGTGTAAAAAGCCTTGGGATTTTCGTTAACCATATTTGCCAATGACTTTTCGTGGCCCCTTTTAGCCCTCCTGACTCCTTTCTTACGTTCCTTCTTACTTTCCTTATATTCCAAACAGGCTTCGTCATTCCTGCATCCAGCCTCTCCGGCCCAGTCAGAATTGCATACGCTTCAATGAGACCCCCTCTCTTTCTGCTAAACTCCAGTGAATGTAGGCCTGGTCGACCGAATCTCTCATCATACAAGAATCCTGCCATCCCAGGCATCAGTCTGATGGACAATCGTTGAACTCCCTCGAGGAAAAGCATTTCCATTCTGGGGTAAGGAGACGAAAACTGCTCACAATATTCCTTCTGTTTCCCCACCAATGCCTGTAGTAAGACAGACTTGCTCCTGTACTCAAGTCAACTTGCTATGAAGGACAACACACCACTTGCCATCCCAACTGTTGATGCACCTGCATGCTTGTTTTCAGTAATAGGAGTGTAAGGACTTCCAAGTCCCTTTGTAGATCAACATTCCCAATCTATTGCTATTCATATAATATTCGGCCACTCATTGGGTCAACTGGACAGTATTTAATCAACTATCAAGTGTGAGAAGGGGCAAGAGGCACAGAAAATCACCGAAAGGCAAAATGGAGGATAAAGTAACTGAAATACAATTGAGAAATTGTATTTATTGCTAAAAGAGAGACATGTTGCCGAAACTAGTCGTCTTGCACTCATCAGGACAAACTTCAGAATGACAATTTTCAGGCCATCTCAGCAATACACACAACAGGAGGAAAAGCTGCTAATTGTTTGGCAAGTCGACATTGATCGGCTGAAGATGTGCCTCAGAGAAATCAGTGGGGAACTATAGACCTCCCAAAGTCCAGGACAATTAAAAACGGTCTGCAAATTTTGTTTGCCGAACTGTTCATAAATAATGAGCGAACTTTCTGAACTAAGAAACTGTAAGGGAACGTTCATTGTTAAGTCTGAATTTTATCAGTTGTTACATTGAGACCCCGTCAGTCAGTATTGGTTCCTGCAACGTGACAGGCGGTGGGATGCGCCACATGGTGGTCGGTTTGAATGAATCTCCCTTCAAATGACGTCACAGACAGGGTAATGGTCCTAGTTGTCCTGGGCCTTTCTCTCTGTGTTGACCTGAGCACACAGCGCTGTCAGTGAGCTGCAGCCCATTCAATATGAAAATTGTGATATTCTTTGGCGTATTCAGAAGGAAAACGAATGTTAACCTAATTCGTTCCATCGAAACGTGTATGAAGTACGAAAGTGGGAGCCATGTTCTGGGTCTGACAATAAAAGTTGAACAGAAAAGTTCACATTTGGAGACTGAACAGATACAATATATGCTCAGCGACATTGAGCTTCTGTTAGTCGCTGCCCCACCCGATCTCCACAAATCACTCCTATTTATGGTTAACCGACAGAGCAGACTGAAAAATTAATAGAAAGTTAGCTCATAAGGTTGATGGTTGCGTCGATAGATTAGATGGTTATATCAATCGATAGCTCGATAGATAGATACGTAGATAGACAGATGGAATGAATACTAAAGCTGATAATATTTTCTCTTTTTTAAGAACCCGACAGACGGGTGGACTAATGGAGAGACTGGGTGAACCAACCCGAATGTAATACAACTTATAAAGTAATACAAAGGGTAGTCGCTTTTATAAATCGACCCTCACGGTTAATGGGAAATACATTCTCGGATGTTCATGCTGCTAAAATGTACAGTTTAATCGCAATGAGTATCCAACATGACATTACCACATTGACACAACCTCAGGGATTTCCACCTCAGAAAGCTCACCCTGAAAGTCCAAGGTATTTGAAAGTGTCTCTGACTGAATTTCTCCTTTGTGTTTCTATGGCTGTGTTAATCTGGTTGCTTATTTACTTTAATGGTTGTCTGTATGTCTTGTTGAGAGATCCGTTTGTGGGTCGATCACTGTGTTTACCTGTCGCTGTGTCTATGTTTGTGCTGATTCTGTGCTGCAAACGAGGCTGCTGGGAGGTGGACATATTCACTTACTTTCATCATTAGCAATTCAGACTAATATGTAATCAAAAATCATGTCAACGAATGTTAGAATTTATTGCAGTGCCTGTGCATGTCTGAATGGATGTTTACGTACATGTCGTTGCACGTGGCCGTGTGTTTCCAATAGGCGGTTGTGCTGTCCACAGGAGGGCGCTCTCTGATCACTTATCAAACATTACCGATCCGTTCCAGAGGAAGCAACTGCTTTAAGACGTGAAGGTGGGCGGAGCGAAGAAATCGGATTCGACCTCATAGCATCTCGCTAACTGTTTCATCTCCGCCAATTGCAGGGCTGGTCCAGTCATTGATAACTGTCTCTGTTTCTGGAGTTCAGATTCGAACCATGGGGCTGACTCTCTGTCTGTCTCTGGTTATTGTCCTGATGACAGGTTGGTTACATTGAACCTCTGCACTGAATCCTCCCATTACCAAATGTGTTCTTATTTCCATCTCCGGAACCCATCCTCCTCACGTTTCGCCTTCTGACCGGCTTTTTCTTTTCAGGGATGAGCAAGGGAGACTCAGTGTCTCAGGAAGAACAACGAGTCGACGCAGAAGAGGGTGAAGATTCAGCAATACCCTGCAGTTATTCGGTATCGATTTCAGCTACAGTATATTATCTGTTCTGGTATCGTCAGTATCCACACCGATCTCCTCAGTATCTGCTCAGAGCCGATAGTTCTGGGTTTAACCAGACAGTTCCCGGCTTTGAACACTTCAGCGGGAAACTCAACCCGACACAGAGCACTTTTCACTTGTCCATGAAAGATTTGAAGATGACAGACAGCGCCGGGTAGTACTGCGCGCTGAGACCCACAGTGAATGAGGGCCCGGCGGGGCTCACACACAAACTGGCGCAATTTGCTTATCAAGAAAGCACAAAGAGTTATATTGCGTTGCAAATGTACAGATAATAAACGGGACAACCCAGCTCCATCTGAATGGTTTTCCCTCAATGAGGTCAATGGTTGTCACTGTTGGGCTATTTGACTTTTGGTGGTCATATTACCCCAGGATCAAATTCCAACATTTCCCGATCCCATTTACAGAAACCTGCATATATCCCGGGTGAGTCATTTCATCAATCTGTATTTGTGAAACTTCTTGATCAGGCGGTAATCTACCATGCAGCACTTTCTAAAAGTGAACTAATATCAGAGTTATCACTGTTTAAATTTCCTGGGGTACAAATGATGACTGACTGAAATGAGTACTTTACCGGTACAAGAGTTCCCCCGGTGGAAGCGCTTCTTGGTGTAGAATTGGATGACTATTTATCCCGGGTACCCTTAAAACAGTAATTATTAATTATGTTCGTGCACTGAGTGGCCTCATTAACATCTGTGCGTGCGACTGATTTTAAAATGTTTATTTCATCTTTCACATTTATTAGGGAGAAATATCTACCTCAGGAAAGATGTGAACGTTGAAATGAAATGAAAATTGCTTATTGTCACAAGTCGGCTTCAAATGAAGTTACTGTGAAAAGACCCTAGTCGCCACATTCTGGCAGCTGTTCGAGGAAGCTGGTACGGGAATTGAACCCGCGCTGCTGGCATTGTTCTGCATTGCAAGCCAGTTATTTAGCCCACTGTGCTAAACCAGCCTCAATGAAATCGAAGGAAAGCGATTTCAACCGAGAAAGAGACAGAATGACGGCAATGTGAGAAAGAGAGTGAGAAAAACAAATACACAGCCAGGGATGGAATGTGACTGGAGAGGACCCGCCGTAATAAACCCTCCGCGAACAGTGATTGGTCCTCAGCTGACATCAGAGCTGAGAGACCAATCATTCGCAACACTGAGAAACGCCCCTCAGTTTCCCAAGAATTGATCTGCGTTTCACCTTTGCCTCTGATCAGAGTTTACTCTGTGATATCAGGGCAGCACGGTAGCATGGTGGTTAGCACAATCGCTTCACAGCTCCAGGGTCCCAGGTTCGATTCCCAGCTTGGGTCACTGTCTGTGCGGAGTCTGCACATCCTCCCCGTGTGTGCGTGGGTTTCCTCCGGGTGCTCCGGTTTCCTCCCACAGTCCAAAGATGTGCTGGTTAGGTGGATTGGCCATGCTAAATTGCCCTTAGTGTCCAAAATTGTCCTTAGTGTTACTGGGTTATGGGGATAGGATGGAGGTGTGGGCTTGGGTAGGGTGCTCTTTCAAAGAGCCGGTGCAGACTCGATGGGCCGAATGGCCTCCTTCTGCACTGTAAATTCTATGAAAACATTCTATATGAGACTAGAAGCAGCAACATATTTGAAACAGTGTCTCTGTTTACTGTCCAATCAGGAACTGTGTGCTTTACTGATAATAATGGTCCTGCTGCCCGGTGAGTCTGAGCTCAAATCCTAAGTCTGTTTCATGGGTTATATTTACTCCCAGATTTCTGACACATTCTATATCTTGTTACAGGAACCAGTGGCCAAGATTCAATTCCCCAGTAGCCACTTCAATTAACGGTTCAGGTAGGACAGACAGCAATATTGAACTGCAGTTACAAAACAAAATATACTGACCAGAATCTCTTCTGGTACATCCATTATCCAGGGGATGCTCCGAAATATCTACTGAAGAAATATAGTACGGGGAAGGGAGAAAGATCTTCAGATTTCCCTGACCGATTTTCTGCTGATTTAGACCAGGAAAATAAAACAGTTCCTTTAAATATCACCGGGGTCTGTGTCTCTGACTCTGCCGTGTATCTCTGTGCGCTGAGCCCCACACTGCTACAGAGGGATTCTCAACTCGTGCAAAAACCGGTAAAGCACTCTCACCACGGCTCACTGAATCAGAACTATTAATTGTGAACTATTAATGTAAACAAAGCAATATTATAAAGAGCAGCTAGCCCTAATTATTTCTTTTGCAGTGCTGAACGTGTAGCATTGTCTGCTAAATCCATTTTTATAGTTTCTGTGTTTTGCGAGCAGCTCTCCAAATGCCACCGTCATCACAACACTAAATAGCATCCATCTGTGCCCTGCCTCAAAGATACGCTCAGTAACAGGACCAACATTCGCTTTCATGCCCTCTCTGTGTTACAGAGAGCGACGGTTGTTCGTCGTTTAGTTGTTTCGAGACATATGTTGGATTTGGGCATATTCGGGGAAATAAGGGATATGAGGGTGGTGCAGGAAAGTAGATTTCAGGTCGAACAACTATGTTCTTGGACAATTGCAGAGCACCCCCAAGTGAAGGGGCAAATTGTCCACTGCAGCTCCTGCTCCTTATCCTCTGATGTTCTTGTGTCCAGTTCATTGTTCTGAAAACAGGTGCAAGTGGTTCCGTGCTCCTAGCTCTGACGTAACAAAGCAAGCGATCTAATTGGATGAACTGTAGGACAAAGGATCTTTGAGCTGATTGGGTGTCGCCTGCTGGCTCTGTCAGAAATGAACCAATCGGTAGTGAGGCCGGATATTACTCGACAACTTCTGAACTCTGGACTGCAACAATTCAGCTGTAACTCACTGAGTTCAAATCCACTACTATCTCTGTGAACATGTTGTGTATTACCTTTTACATTTTCATCACAGGTGCAACTCACTTAACTGGTAAGTTCCCAAGGCGCACAATTTCCAGACAGCTCGCGATACTGACATTGTCATCCACCCTTAAATGTAATATGTGCAATTCCGTGATTGCATGATTCCTAACAAAGTAATACAAAGTTTAAGCTCGGATTTCTATTTTTTGCAGGTGTTATCGGTGCAGATTCGGTTTCACAGGAACCGGTTACAGCGACAAAGTTTGAAGGAGAATCGATTACTATTGATTTCAGCTATTCCACCAC
Source organism: Scyliorhinus torazame (assembly GCF_047496885.1). Classification (NCBI taxonomy): domain Eukaryota; kingdom Metazoa; phylum Chordata; class Chondrichthyes; order Carcharhiniformes; family Scyliorhinidae; genus Scyliorhinus; species Scyliorhinus torazame. The sequence continues at coordinate 93,753,722 of NC_092711.1, forward strand.
AGCTGATACATATTCTTTGCAATTGTACCGCCAGGACCGGGACAAAGCTCCCATATTCTTGATCTACATTCCTAAATATGGAGATGTTTCCAGAGCAGTGGGTGTGGGGAGTCGATTTTCTGCACATTTGGACAGTTCGAGGAGTGAGGGGAATTTCACCATCCGGGATCTGCGGCTGTCTGACAGCGCGGTGTATTACTGCGGACTGAGAGACACAGTGACAGAAACCAGAGGGAGCCTCGTACAAAAACACTGCCGCAGTGTGACACGGTGAATGGAACTGGGTACATATTGGGAGATAAACCTGCAGATTGTCCTAATTTGAAAAATATTGAAATAAGTATGAAGCCGAAAGCCATAGTGCAGCATTGGGAAAGGTCTGTTCCATTCCATTCACATTGAATACATTCTAAACAGAATGAAAATAAGTGTTTGGAGTATTTATACCGTTTTGTAAATGAACGATGTTGCAAAACAAATGTTGAAATAATACTTAACGATGTGATGTAGCGGTTACAGGAAGTAACACAACCAGTAACTGCAGCCGCAGCAGCAGGTATATAAAGCTGATCAAAAACAGTTTCTTCACCGCTGTTACCAGACTTCTGAATGACCCTCTTATGGACTGAACTGACCTTGTGTGGCGGCAATGGGATTTTCACAGTAACTCCATTGCACTGTTAATGTAAGCCTACTTGTGACACTAATAAAGATTATTATTATACTACACTCCGTATGCTCACCCGATGTCTGTGCCTATATACTTACATTGTGTATCTATCGTATATCCTGTTTTTCATGAATGAAACGATCTGATTGGACTGTACTCAGAACAATGCATTCCATTCTACCTCGGCACATGTGACACCAAATCCAAATCCAAAGCTCAGAACATGTAGTGAAGAGAATGTTCTGGTTATTTTTCAATTTATTCGTTTTTCCGACCATCCGGTGACCATTCCGCTCCCGAAAACATACAACGCCTTACATCACCGTTTACTACACGCTTAATTATTGTTCATCGGCTTCTAATCATGTCCTGAAAATACCCCCTTTATAACTGTTCATATGACTGTTCATTCTTAGTTTTAATATTCCTAAGTGTCTTTAACATTGAGAAGAATTTTATCGGCCTATTATATTTAGTAGTCGTTTCCTCACCATGTTGGATTCGGTTTATACTATAGACTGATATCACAAAGCAAAAGGTCTTTGCTCCTACTCCATGAGTTGTTTCCTCATCAGAGGTACACGGGTGTAACTAGTTCCAGACCACCCACTCGCAGTTGTCGTGGCGAGTTCTCGGAGACTGCAAATAAACAGGAGCAAGTTCCTCCCTCTCACAGTTACTGCAATAATCAGACTGAATCAGTATTCAATGCGAACGATTTTAGGCGGTGCTACTATAGATTGTGGTGTCGTTTGTGCGCATGAGAATCTAGTCACTTGCCAGTATCTGACCTGTTGTTTAAAAAACCTTCAGCATACAGCAGCTGTGACCCAGAAACCTGCGGCAGTTTTTGTTCGAGACTTTCACTCGCTCCCATCACTGTGATTCTGAATGCACAGTAAGAGACCGCGGAGTCAGATAGCTCCGAGATGGTCAATCCGTACGACCTGTCTGATTGTTGGACTGTATCAAAAAATCGTTTCTGCCTTCATTGGATTACCGCCGTTCTTGTGCCTCCTGGCAGCAACTCCAGGCTGTCTGTCAGAGTACGGACGGTACCGGAATAAGTAAAATGCATCGTCGGTATAGGTGTAGGTTCAAGTGACATTTTCTTTCTCTGAATGTGTGAGTGAGGATTCCTGCTGAGTCACAGAATCCCCATCGCTCACACCTGGAACACATGGTTAAAGAAAGTATAAATCATCGATTAAATCTTCAACTGAACTGACAGTAAAAACTCGCAGACTGTGTTCTCTAAAATTAAATAAAATGTATACCCTTGAAAAGAGCATCTGGCTCACTACCTAGATGCTCACACGTCCTCCGAGTATCCAGTAACCAGCTTCAACACACTCGAGCATATCCTTCCAACCCCTCCTGCCTCCTTGTCCCCTTAAATGCATCAATTCCTTTGTCACTAATTGTGATGGACATTTCCATATTCTAACCTCTACTGGGTGAAGACATTTCTCTTACATTCCCCGTTCTTTTTGTGACTCCTATAATTATATTCCACAGTTTTGGAATGTTCGCCAAGTGGAAACATCTTCTCCATGTCTAGCCCATCGAACTCCTTCCTCACTATCGCGTTAACCCTCTGACTGATCTTGACTGGAGGACAGGCTCCCTCTTTGTATGTTGTTAACCGCCAAACCTGGAATCATCATTGCAATAACTCTCTGCATTGTGTCTTGCGCCTGCATATTACTCTTGTAGTGAAAATCACAGAACTGAACACAACGGCTCACGGGTGCTCTAGCCAAAGTCAGAAACATTTTTAACACGAATTCTCTATTTTTTGTTTCGGATTTGTTCCTCACGATAATAATCATGTTTTAAATGTTCAACTTCTTACCCGACAATGACTGTCACCCAGATCACAGCGAGAAAAGGGACTCGTATTGTTGCTATTTTGGGGTTGCAATTAGGTTTTGTATCTCATATACCCGTAGAATATCGAACAAAAAAATCTGATCACATTGGCTGGGACGAACCTGATCACATTTCCTGCGCAATATGTGATAGGAAGAGATGAGAGTGTTGGGTTTGCTGGTTTCGATGTCTTATTCCGTTTGATTTCTGATTGATATGAGATACAGTTTGATCTCTAATTAAATACATCATTTCGTCTTTGTCACGTGAAGGACATTTCCAGATTCTGAATATTCAACCTGAAGGACAGTTTGATCTCTAATTAATAAGAGAGACAGTCTGATCTCTATCAAAGATGCTGTTTAATCCACAATTGATCTGAGAGACAGTTTGAGCATGAACGAATGATATGATGGCCAGTTTCGTCGCTAATACTGAGACAATTTGACCTGTATAATAATCGTTATTATTGTCACACTTTAGCTTACATTAACACTACAATGAAGTTACTGTGAAAAGCCCCTTGTCGCCACATTCCGGCGTCTGTTCAGGTACACAGAGGGAGAATTCAGAATGTCCAGTTCACCTAACCTGCACATCTTTCGGGACTTGTGGGAGGAATCTGGAGCACCCGGCGGAAACCCACGCAGACACGGGGAGAACGTGCAGGCTCCGCACAGACAATGACCCAAGCGGGAATCGAACCTGGGACCGTGGCGCTGTGAAGCAACAGCGGTAACCACTATGCTACCGTGCTGACCGCTATGAAGGACAATTTTATCTCTAATTGACCTGAGGCACGTCTTCTCAAATAAAGAAAGAAAGTTGTTTCATGTAGATAATCATGATCCGTTTAGTTCACTACCTGATATAAATTAGAATAAATTGATAGGCTGAGATCGGTATTAAACCGAATTCTGCCGCATTAACACAGTGGGTAGATTGTTCCTTGTCACTCTGTTAGTGGTGTAACAAAGAGTGAAGGTAGATGGCGATAAATACAAGAAACTCCCTCTTCAATATGCAATAAAAGTGCAGATTGAATAACAAAGCCGCACGAGATATCCCCCCTCATTTACTCATTAAATAGCGAATAAACTCAGGAATATTATTCATCTGTTCAGATCTGATTGGAGCTGTGTTGTTCACATATTGCCAGACCTTTATTTTGGCATCAGCTGGCACTCTACATATCTTCCCACACATTTCGCTATTCTATGCAGCATGTCACAGTGCGGCAGTGTTTTTGTCCGAGGCTCCCTCTGGTTGCTGTCACTGTGTCACTTTTGAATTTGATTTCAATGTTCCTGCCTAATGTAAATGGCTAAAGGTCAACATTACTGCAACATGAAGAGAAACCACTAGGAGAATAACAGTCTTCAGTCCATCATATTCATTTGTTCCCTGTAGAAAGGATGGTCTCTGTGGACCTGCAGCTCGGAAAGGAGGGTACATATTGAGGGGAGCAGAGGCCGGTGTGGAGATTGTTCCCTCGCAATGTGAGAAATATCTGAATGGGACCGTCAGGTTTTGCATCTCAGAGTCTCACCGCCGTGTCTGATACGGCAGGGAGGCAAAGGGCAGCGGGCCGAATACTGTGGTTGCACGTTGTCAGAGTTCAATTGGAACTCAGTGTGGGGAGAAAAGATGGAAATCTATTGTGTTGTTGGGGCCTGATCACATCATTAACTTAGTGCTTATATTTCTCCTGGGCTTTACTAAAAAAAAAACAGAAAATAGATAAAAACCGCATTTTCTTCTTGAAAAGGATGCTTCGGTATTAATGGGTGGTCGGGATGTTGGTGGGGGGAGGGGGTGGCTTTGAGGTCTGCTATTGCAGGTATGGCATTGTTTAAATTGGATGTACATTATTGACCATTCTCCTCTACTCCAACAATTACCGACGAGGGCGGCACGGTGGCACAGTGGATAGCACTGCGGCCTCACAGCACCAAGGATCCGCGTTCAACTCCCACCTTAAGTGTCATTCTCCCAGTGTCTGCGTGGATTTTTGCCAGGTGCTCCCACAGTAAAATATGTGCAGGTTAGGTGGATTTGCCATGCTAAATTGCCCCTGAGTGCGCAAAGATGAGCAGGTTAGGAGGAATTACAGGGATAGGGTTAGGGAGTGGGCATAGGCAGTGTGTTCTTTCAGAGGGCGGTGCAGAGTCGAAGGGCGGACTGGCTACCTTCTTTACTGTAGGAACTCTATGGTTCTATCTAATCCTAAATAATCTCATGGAATGGAGTGCAGAAGCAACACTGGGAATGCATCGAAAAATTGAGATGTGTAACTGCACCACCTGGTGGCCAATTCGGCGAAAAGCTTGTTTTTTAATGTGTGAGAGTCAGAAGAGAAGCCGAGAATTCGGGAGGAAAATCGACTCGGCAACAATCGGGAAAACATAGTTGGAGCTGGAGGGAGATAAAGTGACGAAAGGCAGCGATGGAAAACCTGGGAGATGTAGGAGATAAACAGTGGGACAGGCGGTGAAGTACATCACAGTGGTAGAGGGATTACTATTAAAATACATTCACCTGAGGAAGGAGCAGCGCACCGAAAGCTACTGATATCGAAACAAACCTGTTGGACTTTAACCTGGTGTTGTAAGGCTTCTTACTGTATTAAAATAGAGTGAGAGAAACGTACAGGACTATGGAGACAGAGAGCCGGGGAAACTAAAATAAATAAATGAAAAGACATTGAGAGAAACAGCGGGGTATAGTGGGCGACACGTGGCACAGTGGTTAGCACTGCTGTGTCACAACGCCAGGGAGCCGGCTTAGATTCCGACGTCCTCGGGTGATTGTCTGGAGTTTGCGCATTCTCCCCGTGCCTGCATGTTAGGTGAATTGGCCGTGCTCAATTGCCGCTTAATGTCCAAATGTTAGGTGGGGTTACGTGGATCGTGTGGGGGATTGGGCCTAGCTACAGTGGCGTTTCGGAGGGTCGGTGCAGACTCGATGGATTTGGATTCAGGTCAGGAAACTATCCACGGGCGGCAGATTTGTAATAAAAACCAATCGAAGAGACGCAGGACAAAATCACACAATATGATTACAAATAACTCGAATAAACAGAAGAGTCAGTTTTCTGAAATAATCAATTAAGATTATCTCCTGCCGTCTGTGTGGCTCATTGTTCTTAGTAACTGTTTACTTGCAACGATTAATTCCGGAGGAAGTTAAAGGAGAATCACACTGCGGTAGTTCAAGAGAGAGGACGGGTAAGGACGCCAGATATTCTTCACTCCAGGACATTATTGAACAAGTTTGGAATTTATGCACATCTTCAGTGTCAGTGTCACCAGTTGCTTACTCCGACTTTAAGTTAAGATGTCTATTTCCTTAACTGAATTAAAATTCCTGTCTCGCCGTGACCAGAATCCAATTTAAGTTGTCTATTAACTCAACTGAATTAAAATTCCTGTCACGGCGTGACGAGAACCCAAATCATGCAGGCGGATTATTAATCCCGTTCACCTGGTTCACTGATCTGCAACATATCACTTTGTTATCGAATCCCACACTTCCTGCAGTGAAATATGTTTGGCTAACAGGGTTAAGGAAAATCCCAAAGCCTTTTATTCGTATATAAGGAGCAAGAGGGTAACTCGAGAAAGGATTGGCCCACTCTAAGACAAAAGAGGGAATTTATGCGTGGAGTCAGAGGAAATGGGTGAGATTCTTAATGAGTACTTTGCATCGGTATTCACCAAGGAGAGGGACATGACGGATGTTGAGGCTAAGGATGGATGTTTAAATACTCTAGGTCAAGTCGGCATAAGGAAGGGGGAGGTTTTGGGTATTCTAAAAGGCATTAAGGTGGACAAGTCCCCAGGTCCGGATGGGATCACCAGAGTTCAGGTCCATTGTACCCTGAAGGTGGCAACGCAGGTCGATAGAGTGGTCAAGAGGGCATACAGCATGCTTGCCTTCATCGGACGGGGTATTGAGTACAGGAGTCGGCAGGTCATGTTCCAGTTGTATAGGACTTTGGTTAAGCCACATTTGGAATACTGCGTGCAGTTCTGGTCGCCACATTGTCAAACGGATTAGGATGCTTTAGAGAGGGTGCAGAGGAGGTTCACCAGGATGTTGCCTGGTATGGAGGGTGCTAGCTATGAAGAAAGGTTGAGTAGATTAGAATTGTTTTCGTTGCAAAGACGGAGGTTGAGGGGGGACTTGATTGAGGTCTACAAAATTGTGAGAGGTATGGACAGGGTGGATAGCAACAAACTTTTTCCAAGAACGAGGGTGTCAATTACAAGGGGCCACGATTTCAAGGTGAGAGGGGGAAAGTTTAAGGGAGATGTGCGTGGAATTTATTTTACGCAGAGGGTGGTGGGTGCCTGGAACACTTTGCCAGCGGAGGTGGTAGAGGCGGTCATGATAGCATCATTCAAGATGCATCTCGACAGGTATATGAACGGGCGGGGAACAGAGGGAAGTAGATCCTTGGAAAATAGGTGACAGGTTTAGATAAAGGACCTGGATCGGCGCAGGCTGGGAGGGCCGAAGGGCCTGTTCCTGTGCTGTAATTCTCTTTGTTGTTTGTTCCTTGTTCACACACAACACGCTAAAGATGCTCCCTCTAATGGCGGTGTGAGCTAACTGCTATTTGCCTGGGAGATCACTGAATTCCCAAGTTAATGAAGGATCTTGTTGCAGGATTATGCTGATGTCCCTGACTTAACTGTTAAATTATGCTCATTTTACCCAATTCAAAACCACAGAAATACTGTTCAGATTCGGATTCTTAAATATCCACACAAAGAAAGGATATAAGCATGACTCCTGGCTTACACTTAACTGATATCCTGTGAGATTTCAATGCACCTGCGTCAATTTAAACCTTTCTCAGAGTTCCGTTTTGTATATTTTGTCTGATGCTACTGCTCCCTCCTTTATGGAGCACATTGTTTGGAGAAGTTGTCGACATGGCAGACTGGGAGAAAATGCATGTTCCACATTCTGCACTTTCCTTTGTTTAAATAAATTTACAGTCCTCAATTCATTTTGATTTCAATTCAGGGGCAATTTACCGTGGCCAATCCAACTACCTTCGGGATGTGGGGGTGAGGTCCACGCAGACAGGGGGAGACGTGCAATCTCCACATCGACAGTAACCCAGGGCCCGGAACAAACCAGGCTCCTCGGCACCGTGAGGTAGCAGTGCTAACTACTGCGCCGCCCCCATTCTGCGCTTTCCGGACACAGCATCGGGCAGAGAGGTTGGAAAAGTGTCCAGAGAGGGAATTCCGTGCGGCTAGACTGAAGCTATGAGGTAGAGAGCTTTTACGCCATGCATTGGTACAAACAGAAACCGGGCCAGGGACTGGAATGGATTATAAGGAAAACATCGACCAGCGACGGCCGAAGCGGTCGTTTTAAACTGAATCTTTACAGTGATGACAAACGCGGCGAATTGATCATTAAAAACACGGAGAATGCTGATGCCGCTGTTTATTATTGTGCGACTGAGCAGCACAATGAGACAAATCCCGGCATTCACTGCGCAAAAACCTCGCTGCGAGTCGCAGTTCCGGAACAGCTGCAGCAATCTCTCAAATAACAAAGGACAGGCCGGGAGGTTCAATAGAGAACAGCTAACGGAACCTGCGGGCAGGGTTACCGCGGAGAATGCTACTGCAGTGGTTCTCTTTGTAACTGCCATTAGATAGGCGCTTTGATCAGAGATACTGACGATCATAAAATACAGTATCAGAGTGAGGAACTAGGGAGTGCAGTGACTGCTTGCAAAAAGCTTAACTGTGATAATTATCCAAGTAACCGAGACGGTCCCTTTACTGAGAGTTGATTTTATGCCAATGTGTGATGATGCATATAATATTCCGCAGAAGTATACATAGATAAGAGAAGCAGCAAGAGACCATTCGGCCCTACGAGCCTGTTCCGCCATTCATAATGATCATGGCTGATCATCAGGTTCAATACCCTGATCCCGCCTTCCCCCAATAGCCTTGATCCCATTAGCCACAAGAGCTATATCTAATTCCTTCTTGGAATTACACAATATTTTGTCCTCAACTACTTTCTGTGGTACCGAATTCCACAGATTCACCAAGATTAGCCCTAAAGTGTTTGCCTCATATTCCAAAACTATGACAACTAGTTCTGGATTCCACCACTATCGGGAACGTTCTTTCTGAACCTACCCTGTCTAATCCTGTCAGAAATGTGTAACTTTCTATGAGATCTACTCACTCTTCTAAACTCAATGAATATAATCTTGACCGATTTCGTCTCTCTACAGATGACAGACCCGCCATCTCAGGAATCAGTCTGGTAAACCGTCGCGCCACTCCATACAAAGCAAGAGCATCCTTCCTCAGATAAGGAGACCAAAACTGTTCACAATACTCCAGATGTGGCCTTACAAATAGTTTCTTTTTAGAAGGTCATGCTGAACTGTCTTCTTGAACGGCTGCAGTCCCTGGGGTGTGTTTACCCCACACCTGGAATATTGTGTGTAAATGTGGTTTATTTTTCTGAAAAAGGATGTTCTTGCTCAAGGGAGTGCAGAGAAAGTGTACTAGACTGATTCATCGGATGATGTAGGAGGAAGGATTGAGTTTGCTGGGACTGTATTCTCAGGAAGTCAGAAGAATGAGGGGGAATCACAGAAACCTAGAAAACCCTAACAAGACTGGACAGGGTAGATGCAAGAAGGATGTTCCCGATGGTGTCCAGAACCAGGGGCCACAGTCTGCAGATACGGGATAGAACATTTAGGACAGAAATGATGAGATTTTTTTCACACAGGGCGCGGTCAGCCTGTGGAATTATTTACCATATAAAGGCGCTGAGGCCAAAACATATTTTCAAGAAGCAGTTAGATATGGTACTGGGGCGAAGGGGATCAAACGATATTGGGGGAGGCAGGAACAGGTTACTGATTTGGGCGGTGAGCCATGATCATAATGATTGGAGGAGCAGGGTGGAAGGTCAGAATGACCTCCTCCTGCCACTATTTTCGATGTTTCCATATCTTTATAATTCTTTGTCAGGAATTCCCATCCAGTTATAAATATCTATTGTCTTCTTAACTCCTGTAAATCAGATATTATTTTTTGTGAATTAAAATGGCTTATTTTTTATTCTTCATTTGGGAATTGATGGCAAGGACAGTTCTTTTCCAAGTTGCTTACGAAGACATTCTATCACAGGATGACCAAAGGTGATATTTGGCACAAAATGTCCGTCCATCACGTCCAAATGCAGGTAGTCTGCCCCGCAGTCCAGCATCCTATCCATCTCTAATTAGCCCTTTACCTGAATGCCTTGCTCGATTATTGCAGAGGAAAGCAGGGAGGCAACGAGATTTCTGCGGCTCTGGAGTCATATGTGCAACAATAATCAGGTGTGCCAGTTACTCGTTATAGGCTGTTCAGATTGAACCTCCCTGACTTGATATTCTGAGAAGAGAGAAACATCTTACATCACTACTTTACAGATTATCACGGAATGTTAAAAGATTATGAGTTTACAAATTGGAGAAAAGCGATGAGATGGAACAGACATGGAAAGTATACGGAAAGGCAGAATTTCATCTATGTTCCTAGAGGTGCGTTTGTAAAGTTTATGTTTTTCTAAGTGAGAGATATTAACTAAAGTTAATTTATGGAGTGTATCTCTTCTGATCTTGTTGAATATTGTGTTTCATCAGTTAAACAATAATCACTGTGAATCTCACAGCGGTGGGCGAATTACTGATTTTCTTTTATTAGTGTGGGAGTATCTATTTGTGCCACTTACTGGAACTCCTTCTGTCGTCTTTTGCCAAGGCCCTGCTATATCCCTGCCGCATCGATGGGCTCCATCGCACAGAGATAGGCACTGGCCTCTGAAATCGATATTTTGTTCATCATTTACTCGGTAGTTTAGAACATAGAACATAGAACATCACAGCGCAGTACAAGTAGTTTACTCGCATTACCGAACATGGGAAATAATCGCAATGTAAAGTCGGGGTTCCCGACTTTGATATATCTCAATAGAGATGAAACACATGCTGTGCACAATGTCCATAACCTGACTGTAGATGAACACGTAAGGACTGGAATCTGTTGTTTTCTTGGTGCAGCTGATGGTCACATTACTTTCCTCCTGAACCATCAATTGCGCTACAGGCTGCTTCACTGAATCTTAATGTATCCATCTGACATGCACACCCCTAATATTTACCGATACATCAACATGACAAGAATTTTGCTATCAATAATGTATGTTATACTAAGGAGTCTTACAACACCAGGTTAAAGTCCAACAGGTTATATCTGGAATCACTAGCTTTCAGAACCTGATGACGGAGCTACGCTCTTCAGAGGGTGCAAAGGATGTTTACCAAGATGGTGCCTGGTCTGGAGTGTGTTAGCTATGCGGAGAGGCTGAATAGACTCGGACTGTTTACATTAGAAAGACGGAGGTCGAGTGGTGACCTGATAGAGGTCTACAGGATGATGGGGGGCATGGATAGAGTGGTTGGGCAGGCACTCTTTCCCAGGGTGGAGGGGTCAGTCACCAGGGGGCATAGGTTTAAGGTCCGTGGGGCAAAGTTTAGAGGAGATGTGCGAGGCAGGATTTTTATGCAGCGGGTGGCGAGTGCCTGGAACGCGTTGCCAGGTGAGGTTGTGGAATCAGATAGATTAACGCCGTTCAAAAGTCATCTTGATAAATATATGGATAGGATGGGTATAGAGGGATACGGCACAAGGAAGTCCTGAGGGTTTTGGCCAATGTTGGTATCATGAGCGGCACAGGCTTGGAGGGACGAGGTGCCTGATCCTGTGCTGTATTTTTCTGTACTTTGTTGTGATTGAACTGGGGCGGGTGCAGAGGCGTTTCACCAGGATCTTTCCTGGGATGGAACATTTAAGTTAGGAAGAGAGGGTGAATAGGCTTGGGTTGTTTTCGCTGGAGCAGAGAAGGCTGATGGGTGGTCTTATCGAGGTGTACTAGATTATGGTGTGCACGGGGTAGGTGGAGAGGGAAAAGCTGTTCCCCTTAGTTGAAGGGTCGGTTCGAGGGGACACATGTTCAAGGTGAGGGGTGAGATGTTCAGGGGGCATTGAGGAAAACCCTTTTTACCAGAGGGTGGTGACGGTCTGGAACTCACTACCTGGGTTTGGGGGGTGGGGGGGGGGGGGGGGGTAGATGCGGGTTGACTCACATTCTTTAAAAGCTATCTGGATGAGCACTTGGCACGTTTTAGCATTCAGGGCTATAGGCCAAGTGCTGGCAAATGGGATTAGGATTGGCAGATCGGATGCCTTTCATGCGGCGGTGCAGACTCGATGGGCCGAAGCGTCTTTTCTGCACTCTATTTTTCTGCGATTCTCTGAACTCTGCCATCCAGGGAAATGCTCTCTCAGGTGAGAAATATAGATCGTCTCCCATTGAACTGCTGATCCAACCAATGCCATGCAGCGAAAACGGCAACAATCTCTCCAATAAAACAGGACAGGTGAGGCGGGTCAGAGCGAGAACAGCCTCGTTTAGGGAATCTGTTGTTTGAACTTGTCCAACTCTCCAGTCATTCGCTGAATAATTTGTTTTTATTTCCATGCATTTTTCAAGGGGAAGGATGTTTACTAGAAAGACAGATCAACTTACCGAAGGTGCAGAAATCTGGACCGATACAAAGAGATCCAGTCAAAGGTCCCGGAGAGTGGAATCTGCACACTGAAAGTCCCAGTCAGCCTATCCCGCGCTCAACGAAGAAAAAACTCTGCCTGTCAATAAAAGTCACAGCGATGTTTTCAACAAAATGCATCACTCAACAAGAAAAGGCCACGAACACTCCTGTAGCCTTTGGCCGCGGCCTGTTCACAGCTTTGATTGAAACGGAGAGTTATGCTGGGTCAGAGACAAGGTGCACAAACTAAGCAGAAGTAACAAGATAGTGACTGTGATCTTTGAAACAAACTCAAAGTAGTGTGTACCCAGTGACCATTGTGCTTCAGAATGCTTCCTTAGCGCTGGGGTGATTTCTGCTGTCATTAACAATCCAGTTTCCTGGTGATCATTTACAGACCAGGATTATCAGGAGACTGACTGTAGCGGCGCTCCGGCAGTTTTCTTTTCAATCATGGCCCAGATCGCTACCAACTGGCCTCACTGAGCCAGAGAGACACGGAGAGGAGAGGCGGGAGAATCCGGATGCGCGGCAGCATATGATTAAGGACAGGGTGAATTCCAATGTGATTGATGATCTGTCTGTCATCTTGAATTCTGCAGTTTCAGTTTTCAACCGCTGCTGGGAACAGTTTCATTGGCGGTTAGTTTGATTTCCTCTCGCTTAACCTTGTGGTTGCATCAGCCTAACAACCGCGTCAGAAAGGGGCTGCTATCTGCAGTTACAGATAGTTTTTGTACAGGGCAGAGCCTGTTTCCTATCACTGTGAGTCTGAGAGCGCAGTAATAAACGGCAGCGTCAGCCAGCTGCAGAGCCGAGATGGTTAAACTGGTGGATTTAGTCGCGATCTGGAGCTCGGCAGAGAAACGGCTTTTAGCAAAATCTGCTTTTTCTTCAGTACCCCCCGAATATTTCCACAATATAAACTCAGGTTCGGAGTCTGCATGCTGCCGGTACCAGTATAAAGAGTAATAGCTCGCTGTGGTATCATATCTGCAGGTAAGAGTCAACTCTTGTCCTTCTGTCTTAACATCTGAGGACAGCGACTGCGTGACAGAATCTCCATAACTCAGATCTGAAAAATAAAACAGGTTCAAATAGAAGAAAAGATCGGCCCAAGGACTGTTAAAAATCCATTTTAAGCCACATGTGAAAAATGAGATAAAATGTGAAATGTGTTTGGTCCACAATTACCTGTTAGAAGCGCTCCGCACACAACCCAGATGCTGAGTAGCCGCATTGTCGCTGTCAGCTGTGTAAAAAAGGAATTTGGATGTTTAAAGTCTTCTATCCAAAACCCCGCCCCCAACTATCTGCTGTCCTATCTCGGGCTGCCCTCACCTCACTTCCTGCTGTCCCCAATGGCAGAGTGAATCGGCGGGGTGGTGCTCTGCCTGCCAGTGATGACAGAAATCCAGTGCATTTCAGTGGGTATAAGTCCGCTTTACAGAATGGATGGTGAAAATTACACCAGTGTTTATTTTGATTCGTTCGTGGGATGTGGGCGTCGCGGGCTGCACCAGCATTTATTCCCCATCCCTGAGGGCATTTAAGAGTTAACCACATTGCAGTGGGTCTGGAGTCACATTTAGGCCAGTTCAGGTAAGGACGGCAGATTTCTTCCCTAAAGGACATTTGAAAATCAGGTGGGTCTGACAATTGACAATGGTTTCATGGTCACCCTAATCTGTCATGCCGGGATTCGAACTCGAGTCATCAAAGCATGACCCTGGATCCCTGGATTACTAGCCAGGCGACACGGGCCGTCATGGTGGCACAGCGGTTAGCACTGCTGCCTCATAGCGTCGGGGTTCCAGATTCGATCACCGGCTCGGGTCATTGTCTGTGTGCAGTTTGCACATTCTCCCCGTGTCTGCGTGGGTTTCCTCCGGGTGCTCCGGTTTCCTCCCAAAGTGCAAAGATGTGCAGGTTAGGTGGATTCGTTATGCTAAATTGCCCCTTAAGTGTCCAAAAGGTTAGGTGGAGTTATTGGGTTACAGGAGGGTGGGAGGTGTGGGCTTCAATAGCATGATCTATACAGTGAATGGTAGAACCGTCAAGAGTATTGAAAGTCAGAGAGATCTAGATGTACAGGTCCACAGGTCACTGAAAGGGGCAACACAGGTGGAGAAGGTAGTCAAGAAGGCATACGGCATGCTTGCCTTCATTGGCCGGGGCATTGAGTATAAGAATTGGCAAGTCATGTTGCAGCTGTATAGAACCTCAGTGAGGCCACACTTGGAGCATAGTGTTCAATTCTGGTCGCCACACTACCAGAAGGATGTGGAGGCTTTAGAGAGGGTGCAGAAGAGATTTACCAGAATGTTGCCTGGTATGGAGGACATTAGCTATGAGGAGAGGTTGAATAAACTCGGGTTGTTCTCACTGGAATGATGGAGGTTGAGGGGCGACCTGATAGAGGTCTACAAATTTATGAGGGGCATAGACAGAGTGGATAGTCAGAGGCTTTTCCCCAGGGTAGAGGGGTCAATTACTAGGGGGCATAGGTTTAAGGTGCGAGGGGCAAGGTTTAGAGTAGATGTACGAGGCAAGTTTTTTTACACAGCGCGTAGTGGGTGCCTGGAACTCGCTGCCGGAGGAGGTGGTGGAAGCAGGGACGATAGTGACATTTAAGGGGCATCTTGAAAAATACATGAATAGGATGGGAATAGAGGGATACGGACCCAGGAAGTGTAGGAGATTGTAGTTTAGTCGGGCAGCATGGTCGACACGGGCTTGGAGGGCCGAAGGGCCTGTTCCTGTGCTGTACTTTTCTTTGTTGTTTGTTCTTTCCGAGGGCCGGTGGAGACTCGAAGGGCCAAATGGCCTCTTTCTGCACTGTAAATTCTATGACTCTATGATAATACCACTGCGCCATTTCCATCCCTTTTCTGTTTACTGCACAGTCAAACACGGGGTTGTTCCTGAATTTGGTTAATTCGGAAACTCAGTTTCTGTCAGTTAGTTTAGTGTTGCCATCGGGGATTGGCAGCCGTGACGCCTGTGAGCTTTCTCTCATGAATCACTGAGCCAATTGTCTCACCATGATCACATATTTTGTCGGCTTTGCTGACGACCCGCTCGTCGGCCTTGTGACACAACAGCAGCGTCCCCAGAAACTACTTATTTATGTCCACCGCGAGGACCTGTTTGCTCCGGAAGGAAAGCTTACGATGCGGTTCAACGGCTTCATATTTGCTCTGGAATCCTTTGCTAATAATCCCGAAAGAAAAAATTGTTTGTGAGCATATGGCTAAAAAGAATAGATCTTTCACTTTAGAGCAACGGCGCGAACTATCACTGCACAAGCAACTGAACATTCTTAAAGAATAAACGTTTCCAACTAATGTAAGCAGGATTTCGTTCTGTTTAAAATGGTGTGGAGATGGCAGCGTTGGACTGGGGTGAGCTCAGTAAGAAGTCTTACACCAGGTTAAAGTCCAGCAGGTTTGTTTGCAACCATGAGCTTCCGGGGCGCTGCTCCTTCATCAGGCGAGGGAGCGACGTTCCTGATGAAGGAGCTGCGCCCCGAAAACTCGTGATTTCAAATAAACCTGTTGGATTTTAGCCTAGTGTTGTAAGGCTTCTTATTGTTTACATAGATACATAGAAGTTAGGAGCAGGAGGAGGCCTTTTGGCCCTTCGAGCCTGCTCCGCCATTGATCACTATCATGGCTGATCATCGAACTCAATAGCCTAATCCTGTTTTCTCCCCAAAGCCTTCAATCCCATTCTCCCCAAGTGCTATATCCAGCCGCCTCTTGAATATATTCAAAGCTTTAGCATCAACTTCTTCTGTGGTAATGAATTCCGCAGGTTCGCTACTCTTTGTGTAAAGAAATGTCTCCTTACCTCTGTCCGAAATGGTTTACCCTGAATCCTCAGACTGTGACCCCTGGTTCTGGACACACCCATCAAACGATGAACTTCAATCTGGTTCGTTGTCGTTTATTCACTGGGCCACGGCTCTCGGATTTTGGATATCTTTATGAGAGAAGGTCGTTAGCGCTTTTCAGAAATTCTGCATTATTCTGTTCAAAGCCCAGGAGCAAAGGTCAAAGAGCAGCGTCTGGGGGACGTGTAAAGAGAGTTCTCATTCATTAGAGTTTATATCAGCCGCCCAATAAAACTTTTCATGCCACGTCCACTCGGAGTAGAAATACACACGGTACCCAAATGGTTAGAGTGAAGTAATTCAGAAAACAGGTCAAAGGGAGTCTTTCAGTCTCATTCTCACATCCTTTCCCACATCAGACACGCCTTCCCTCCCTCTCTCTGTGCTCTGACCAATGTCAGGCGCAAAGCCTGCGATATGAGAATGTCTTCGTGATGATTATTGCCTGCATTAGCTTCTCCAAACCATTGAGGTAAGTTGAGTTCAACCATTAAACCTATGTTTATTTCAAAATGGACGAGGTCTTGCTCAACTCGCTACAGGTGCTGCGAACCCCACCAGCGATATTGTGAGCTGCCGGCCTCTCGCCCGCTCGTGGATATCGGATAGATGTTCTGATGCCGGCGGCCTGAAGAGGAGAGATTCTGTGGTTATTCATTGGCCTGGGCTGACTATTTTGATATTTGGAAAGCTGGACTTTTGCCGGACTGAAATAATATGCCGAGCAGAAAATTGAGTTTTAAATCATTAACCTAAATGTCAAAAGAAAGAAAGTAAAACGATTATGGGTGAAACGTGGGAACTGGCGACTCGATGGAGCAGTGTGGGGAAATAAATGTTAAGTCTCAGTTTTTTTTTGTTGCACTGAGTGCTGAATTTGGTGCATTTGAGTGCGATAGTGAGAGTTTGGTGACCGAGGGAGTATTAGGCTTCATTTTTATCTAAAGTTTAGTCTTTCTTTTATTTAGTTAATTAACTTAAAAGTTGCTGTTTGGTTTAGAAGAAGGTGAATTTTCAATCAGCTTTAAACAGGCTTCTACTTGTAGGCACTTGCAGCTGGAGCTTGTTAATTAGTTAATTGGATTAGGCCAGTTGTCAGAGGCTAGATTCATAGTACAAAAGTGATCCCCTACAGTGCAGACTTTGTTTGCACTGAGTGCTGAATTTGGTGCATTTGAGTGCGATAGTGAGAGTTTGGTGACCGAGGGAGTGCTGAATTTGGTGCATTTGAGTGCGATAGTGAGAGTTTGGTGACCGAGGGAGTTAGGTGAGGAGGGAGTAAGGTGCTCCTTTCATTTTGTTTCCGACATTTCCGCAAAGAGTGCGAAGAGAGCCAGGAGTTTACAGAAAGTGTAGCTGACTGGGAGCAGGGTCGGAGGGCGGAGATCTAGTTAGTCCACAGGGCAGCTATATTCTGTCAGGTAAGAGGGGATGGAGGCTAGGCCAGTTACATGCTCCTCCTGTAGGATGTGGGTGGTGAGGGATACCACCGGTGACCCACTGACTATACCTGCGGGAAGTGCACCTAACTTCAGCTCCTCAAAGACCGTGTTAGGGAACTGGAGCTGAAGCTGGATGAACTTCGGATCATCCGGGAGGCAGAGGGGGTGATTGAGAAGAGTTACAAGGAGGTAACCACACCCAAGGTACAGGACAAGAATAGCTGGGTTACAGTCAGGGGGAAAAAAACAAACAGGCAGATAGTGCAGGGATCCCTCGTCGCCGTTCCCCTTCAAAACAAGTATACCGTTTTGGATGCTGTTGTGGGGGGGATGACCTACCGGGGGAAGGCCCTAGCGGCCAGGTCTCTGGCACTGAGTCTAGCTCTGGGGCTCAGAAGGGAAGGGGGGAGAATAGAAAAGCAATAGTTGCAGGAGATTCAATGGTTAGGGGAAGAGATAGGAGATTCTGTGGACGCGAGCGAGACTCCCGGAAGGTATGTTGCCTCCCGGGTGCCAGGGCCAGGGATGTCTCGTGTCTTCAGGATCCTTAAGGGGGAGGGGGAGCAGCCAGAAGTCGTGGTGCACATTGGTACCAACGACATAGGTAGGAAAAGGGGTGTGGAGGTAATAAACAAGTTTAGGGAGTTAGGCTGGAAGTTAAAAGCCAGGACAGACAGAGTTGTCATCTCTGGTTTGTTGCCGGTGCCACGTGATAGCGAGGCTAGGAATAGGGAGAGAGTGCAGCTGAACACGTGGCTGCAGGAATGGTGTAGGAGGGAGGGCTTCAGGTATTTGGATAATTGGAGCGCCTTCTGGGGAAGGTGGGACCTGTACAAGCAGGACGGGTTGCATCTGAACCAGAGGGGCACCAATATCCTGGGAGGGAGGTTTTCTAGTACACTTCGGGAGGGTTTAAACTAATTTGGCAGGGGAATGGGAACCGGATTTGTAGTCCAGCAACTAAGGTAGCCGATATTCAGAACGCCAAAGCGTGTAGTGAGGCAGTGGGGAAGGGAACACTGACAAAGGAGAGTACTTGCAGGCACGGAGATGGGTTGAAGTGTGTATACTTCAACGCAAGAAGCATCAGGAATAAGGTGGGTGAACTTAAGGCATGGATCGGTACTTGGGACTACGATGTGGTGGCCATCACGGAAACTTGGATAGAAGAGGGGCAGAAATGGTTGTTGGAGGTCCCTGGTTATAGATGTTTCAATAAGATTAGGGAGGGTGGTAAAAGAGGTGGGGGTGTGGCATTATTAATTCAAGATAGTATAACAGCTGCAGAAAGGCAGTTCGAGGAGTATCACCCTATTGAGGTAGTATGGGTTGAAGTCAGAAATAGGAAAGGAGCAGTCACCTTGTTAGGAGTTTTCTATAGGCCCCCCAATAGTAGCAGAGATGTGGAGGAACAGATTGGGAAACAGATTTTGGAAAGGTGCAGAAGTCATAGGGTAGTAGTCATGGGCGACTTTAACTTCCCAAATATTGAGTGGAAACTCTTTAGATCAACTAATTTGGATGGGGTGGTGTTTGTGCAGTGTGTCCAGGAAGCTTTTCTAACACAGTATGTAGATTGTCCGACCAGAGGAGGGGCAATATTGGATTTAGTACTGGGTAATGAGCCAGGGCAAGTGATAGATTTGTTAGTGGGGGAGCATTTTGGAGATTGTGACCACAATTCTGTGACTTTCACTTTAGTAATGGAGAGGGAAAGGAACGTGCAACAGGGCAAGGTTTACAATTGGGGGAAGGGTAAATACGATGTTGTCAGACAATAATTGAAGTGCATAAGTTGGGAACATAGGCTGGCAGGGAAGGACACAAGTGAAATGTGGAACTTGTTCAAGGAACAGGTGCTACGTGTCCTTGATATGTATGCCCCTGTCAGGCAGGGAAGAGATGGTCGAGTGAGGGAACCATGGTTGACAAGAGAGGTTGAATGTCTTGTTAAGAGGAAAAAGGTGACTTATGTAAGGCTGAGGAAAGAAGGTTCAGACAGGGCATTGGAGGGATACAAGATAGCCAGGAGGGAACTGAAGAAAGGGATTAGGAGAGCTAAGAGAGGGCATGAACAATCTTTTGCGGGTAGGATCAAGGAAAACCCCAAGGCCTTTTACACATATGTGAGAAATATGAGAATGACTAGAGCGAGGGTAGGCCCGATCAAGGACAGTAGCGGGAGATTGTGTATTGAGTCTGAAGAGATAGGAGAGGTCTTGAACGAGTACTTTTCTTCTGTATTTACAAATGAGAGGGGCGATATTGTTGGAGAGGACAGTGTGAAACAGATTGGTAAGCTCGAGGAAATACTTGTTAGGAAGGAAGATGTGTTGGGCATTTTGAAAAACTTGAGGATAGACAAGTCCCCCGGGCCTGACGGGATATATCCAAGGATTTTATGGGAAGCAAGAGATGAAATTGCAGAGCCGTTGGCAATGATCTTTTCGTCCTCACTGTCAACAGGGGTGGTACCAGGGGATTGGAGAGTGGCGAATGTCGTGCCCCTGTTCAAAAAAGGGACTAGGGATAACCCTGGGAATTACAGGCCAGTTAGTCTTACTTCGGTGGTAGGCAAAGTAATGGAAAGGGTACTGAAGGATAGGATTTCTGAGCATCTGGAAAGACACTGCTTGATTAGGGATAGTCAGCACGGATTTGTGAGGGGTAGGTCTTGCCTTATAAATCTTATTGAATTCTTTGAGGAGGTGACCAAGCATGTGGATGAAGGTAAAGCAGTGGATGTAGTGTACATGGATTTTAGTAAGGCATTTGATAAAGTTCCCCATGGTAGGCTTATGCAGAAAGTAAGGAGGCATGGGATAGTGGGAAATTTGGCCAGTTGGATAACGAACTGGCTAACCGATAGAAGTCAGAGAGTGGTGGTGGATGGCAAATATTCAGCCTGGAGCCCAGTTACCAGTGGCGTATCGGAGGCAGCAGTTCTGGGTCCTCTGCTGTTTGTGATTTTCATTAATGACTTGTATGAGGGAGTTGAAGGGTGGGTCAGTAAATTTGCAGACGTTACGAAGATTGGTGGAGTTGTGGATAGTAAGGAGGGCTGTTGTCGGCTGCAAAGAGACATAGATAGGATGCAGAGCTGGGCTGAGAAGTGGCAGATGGAGTTTAACCCTGAAAAGTGTGAGATTGTCCATTTTGGAAGGACAAATATGAATGCGGAATACAGGGTTAACGGTAGAGTTCTTGGCAATGTGGAGGAGCAGAGAGATCTTGGGGTATATGTTCATACATCTTTGAAAGTTGCCACTCAAGTGGATAGAGCTGTGAAGAAGGCCTATGGTGTGCTCGCGTTCATTAACAGAGGGATTGAATTTAAGAGCCGTGAGGTGATGATGCAGCTGTACAAAACTTTGGTAAGGCCACATTTGGAGTACTGTGTACAGTTCTGGTCGCCTCATTTTAGGAAGGATGTGGAAGCTTTGGAAAAGGTGCAAAGAAGATTTACCAGGATGTTGCCTGGAATGGAGAGTAGGTCTTACGAGGAAAGGTTGAGGGTGCTAGGCCTTTTCTCATTAGAACGGAGAAGGATGAGGGGCGACTTGATAGAGGTTTATAAGATGATCAGGGGAATAGATAGAGTAGACAGTCAGAGACTTTTTCCCCGGGTGGAACAAACCATTACAAGGGGACATAAATTTAAGGTGAAAGGTGGAAGATATAGGAGGGATATCAGAGGTAGGTTCTTTACCCAGAGAGTAGTGGGGGCATGGAATGCACTGCCTGTGGAAGTAGTTGAGTCGGAAACATTAGGGACCTTCAAGCAGCTATTGGATAGGTACATGGATTACAGTAAAATGATAGTGTAGATTTATTTGTTCTCAAGGGCAGCACGGTAGCATTGTGGATAGCACAATTGCTTCACAGCTCCAGGGTCCCAGGTTCGATTCCGGCTTGGGTCACTGTCTGTGCGGAGTCTGCACGTCCTCCCCGTGTCTGCGTGGGTTTCCTCCGGGTGCTCCGGTTTCCTCCCACAGTCCAAAGATGTGCGGGTTAGGTGAATTGGCCATGATAAATTGCCCTTAATGTCCAAATTGCCCTTGGTGTTGGGTGGAAGTGTTGAGTTTGGGTAGGGTGCTCTTTCCAAGAGCCGGTGCAGACTCAAAGGGCCGAATGGCCTCCTTCTGCACTGTAAATTCAATGATAATCTATGATTAATCTAGGACAAAGGTTCGGCACAACATCGTGGGCCGAAGGGCCTGTTCTGTGCTGTATTTTTCTATGTTCTATGTTCTCAAGGACAACTAAGGCTGCACAGTTGCATTTGTGAAGATCATTTTTAATATATTGCGAATTGAAATCATCAAGTATTATAATTTTGCGAGTGGACCTCACCAGTGATTGCTGCGTTTTGTGTTTATTGCATTTTGAGATAGATTCCTCTGGCTTTCACCCCACAGGTTAAATTATTGCTCCTGTTTGCAAGCGCCCTCTGCTGCGTAGTAACTGGAATTGTCACTGTGTTTGACCTGCTTTCTCTCGATAGCAGCGTGGGGACTCATGGCACGGAAATACACGGCGGTGTCGGAGATCAGGGCTTTGATGACCGTCAGCTCGGTGATTTTGATAGTTTTGCTAAACGTGAAATAGAATCGATCAGTAATATCGATGTTCCAGGTTTTTCTCCCTCTGCAGAGATTATGCATGTACTCTGGAGGATGATAGCGCTGTTAATACGAACAGAACACTGAACATTCAGAAAAACTTGATTTAAGGTGTAGTTTGGGGTGATATTACTTTCCTTTCCAAGCCTCATTTCAGCAACCCACCGTCCCAATGTGTCTTATTGGCTCGGTCCTGATGTAGAAACAGAGAAAATAGGAACAGAAGGAGGCCATTCGGAACATCGAGCCTGCTCAGCCATTCATTATGAGTCATCTAACTCAAGAGCCTAATCCCACATTCCCCCAAATACTGTCATCCCCTTCGCCCGAAGTGCTGGATCTAACTGTTCTTGAAAACAGACAATATTTTGGCCTCAACTACTCCCTGTGGTAACGAATTCCACAGGCTGATCACTCACTGGGTGAAGAAATCTCTCCTCATGCCTGTCCAAAATAGTCGGCCACGCATCCTCAGACTGACCCCTGGTTCTGGACACGTCCACCATCGGGAACATCCCTCCTGCAAATACCCCGTTCAGTCCTGTTGTAAGTTTATAAGTTTATCTGAGGTCTCCCCTTATTTTTCTGAACTCCAGCGAATACAATTATTTTCTGAATCCTCCTATACTAACATAAATGGTAGTAATGATCATTATTTCATCAGCATCATCATCATCAGTATATCCATGATAACAACTAGATGGCAGGAGAAATGGACTGAATGGATTTTATCTGGGAAGAAAATATTGATTTAAAAATGAAATAATAACCAGTGAGATCGTCCCACGTGACGGTTCCATGGGTAGCTCTGCGGTCAAATCAATCACGATAGCCTCTGACAGAGCAAAACTATCGAGCCTCATTCCAGTGAACTGCTGATACAACAATGCCAAGCATAGGACAGCCGGAGCACCCTGTCCAGTAAGGGCAGGCAAGTCAGCAACATCTGCTGTAGTAAGGGCAACAGCAGATAAAATCTCACACAGAGACTCAACGTGTAACGATCTTAAATCAATAATAATCTTCCCACCGAACATTATATACCCCCCCCCCCCCCACTCTCTGTAACAGAGGCAATACTTGCACACCCGTTCCATTTGGAGGAAAGCAAAGTCAACAGATGCGTGTCAGGATTAGTGAATTGTTCAATATTGAATAAAATCCGTATTACCGACCTCCGAGAAAACTGAGGATGAATCTATGGGCAGCTGGGTTGGAATAGTTCTGAATTAATGTTCAAAGAACTATTAATGATCTGAAAAGTTTAATTGAAAGGTGGAAGAAGAAAATGTATTGACTTCTGGGGAACGGCTCGAAAAATCACAGAGGAAGGCATTAAGGGTGGGCGGGGGGAATGAAAGCAACATAGAGCGATTGGTAATGTTCACCTTTGCTAGTGTAAATGGCACAGTAATATTACTGCATTTACAGAGGAAAAAAATGCTGTAAAAACTCGGTAGGTCTGACAGCATCTGTGGAGAGAGAATGGAGCTAACGTTTCTGGATGACTGTCAACGCTGGAGCGAACTGCAAATTACGTCAGTTTATACTGTTGTGGGGGAGGGGCGTGGAGCGGATGGGGGGCTAGATAGTGGATCAGTGATAGGTGGAGATTAACAAAGATATGGACAGGTGCACAAATGGAATGTATATGCTGGTGATAATGGCTAAGAAGGATACTGTTATTGGCACATTAAGAGGTCAGAATGTGTCAATGGCAGTACAGGGGTAAGCAGTGTGTCAAAGGACTACCAAGGTACAGATGACCCCAGTGGCGGGGAGTGGGGGAGGGGAGACAATGGTCAAGAAAAAACGGATCGATGGAAGATATGAAAATAACTTGTTCGAAAAAAATGGAGTGAAGGTGGAGGAGAGAGTTCACAGTCCGAAATTGCTGAACTCAATGGTAAATCCGGACAGCTGTGAATGATATGACCTGGGATTCATGTCGCATTACATTCATCCCCCACCATCTGGCCTGCGAAATCCTACCAACTGTCCTGGCTTGAGACAATTCACACCTCTTTAACCTGGGGTTACCCCATCTCTGGATCTGTAAAGATTTAATCACCTGCTAATGGTCGCATTCCTAGCATTGTCTGGCAGCTTTGAATTTGTCTATATATGTGTTTCTGGAACATACCTCTTCATTCACCTGAGGAAGGAGCAGCGCCCCGAAAGCTAGTGACATCGAAACAAACCTGTTGGACTTTAACCTGGTGTTGTAAGACTTCGTACAATGATATGACTGGAAGTGGTTATTCTCTGTTCTTGTAGGGAGTTGCGTTTGTTGCTGTTTTACGATGGTCCCTGACTATGACACTCACTGTGCAGGCTGGATTATGAAATGAAAATCGCTTATTGTCACAAGTAGGCTTCAATGAAGTTACTGTGAAAAGCCCCTAGTCGCCACATTCCGGCGCCTGTTCGGGGAGGCTGTTACGTCTGATAATCGGTGTGTGTCACCCTCTGCTGAGCACTAACTGGAATTCTCACTGTGGGGTTTTTGTAAGGGGTCCATGAGATCGGTATCACTGTGGGCTGCAGGGCGCATAAATATACCGCACTGTCAGAGATCAGGGTGTTGGCAATCATTAGCTTGGTAACCTTCGCAGTTTTATCTAAAGTAGCTGAAAAGCGGTCACTGATGTCGCTGTGTCTGAATAGTTTCCCTCCCAGAATATGAAGCAGATAATATGGAGGGTGCCCGGCGCTTTGACTGTACCAGTACACATACGGATCAGAATCGCTTGTTTTCAAAGTGCAGGTTAGTGTGATATTACTTCCTTCTTCAATCGTCATTTTTGCAGCCGGTTGCTCCACTGTGTCTTGGTGGCTCCATTCTGATATCAAAATAGAGGGAAAACAACAACAGTATCAGTCCCATATTCATCTATTGACGCATCATAATCAGCATCGCTATTATTTTATTAATAATAACATCAGGGTTAGAACAATGAGGAGGAGACTGAGTGTTACTGGGACTTACTGAAAAATGATATAACGATGAAGATCGGAGTGAGACGGTTCCTCATGGTCCTTCCTGAGTCTGTAACTGTGCAGAGAGAGAAAACCTCTGTGAGAGACATAAATACAGTTCACCGTCCCCCTGCACGGCTGGTTCAACCAATGAACGGAGCAGCCAATAACCCAATCAGGGCAGAGCAGCAAACGGAAGCGGTGGGCGGGATGACGCAGACTGAATGTTGAGTGCAGTGTGCGCAGCTGCACTCAGAACTGACGGAGCGGAATTAGCAACGCTTGAGTCTCCAAACGTCTGAGACCATCTTGCAACTGCTCACTGTTCAAATGGCTGCAAATAAATAGACGGTAGAAGAATGAAGGAAGGCAAATATCAGGAAGTCCGAAAATGGCATGAGCCCTTTCGGCCTATCTAACCTGTGTCTTATGAGATAATTAACCAATTCGTCTTCCAGCCTAACCCCACCCGCATTTTTTCACATAGCCCGCCAATTCCCCTTTCCTAGATCATTCCCTTTTGAAAGTTACATTTAAATTTTTTTCCTGCCAGCCTTTTTAGGCAGTCAATTCTAGATTTGAACACATCTCATTTTAATGAAGGAATCTACCACCTCTCGGTCTTTTTCCTCTTAATTAGGGATGCTTGGGCTATCATTTTAGTGGAAACAGTTACGCCCACAGCGATTCCTAAGCAAGTCTTTCCTTTTACTGGTTTGATATAACAAGAACAATCTCAGTTTCTATGCACCGTTCTCCTTTGTGAAGTCTCCAGATCCTGGTACAATTCTAGCCTATATCCCCCACACCTTCGCCCACGTCTTCAGATTTTCTTTTCCGAAAAACTAGTTTTACCCATGTGAACACTTATTGAATAACATTTTTTGAAGCATAAACATCGCGAGAAATATCTCATCAGCTCCAATTTACATTTCCAGGAGGCAATATTTGACACTTCTAAAAAAATCTAAATCAGTTAACATTAAATCCACCCAATGGATCCAGCCATTCAAGTCCCGATGGAACAGAATCCGTCAGTAGGGGCAGTCAAACTGAAGCATGCTAATCCTAAAGTCCCGTGTGGCCACGTCAACGCCAATAGGGATGGTAACTTCATAGAATTTACAGTGCAGAAGGAGGCCATTCGGTCCATCGAGTCTGCACCGGCTCTTGGAAAGAGCACCCCACTTAAGCCCCACACCTCCACCCTCTGTCCCCGTAACCTCACCTAACCTTGTTGAACACGAAGGGCAATTTAGAATGTTCAATCTGCCTAACCCGCACATCTTTGGACTGTGGGAGGAAACCGGAGCACCCGGAGGAAACCAACGCACACACGGGGAGAACGTGCAGACTCTGCACAGACAGTGACCCAAGTCGGGAATCGAACCTGGGATCCTGGAGCTATGAAGCAACTGTGCTAAGCACTGTGCTACCCTGAGTTTGGTCACAATGGGTCTGGCCTCCTGCAGTGTGTGGGTGGAACAATGAGCTATAAAGAGGCCGGGTTCCCTTCCTCCTTCTCAATCCCTGACTTATTACATTCCCGTTCACTGAGAGAGATTGAGTCAGACATGTTTCTGATAATACTGACAGCGCTGTTGCATCGTAAGTCCCGGGTTAAGATCACCAGGATAATTTAGCAGATTGACGCAAGAGTTTTTGCTTGTATTTTATAGTTGACCAGAAGATCGATCTTGGCGGCCGGTTTAGTTCAGTTGGCTGGAAAGCTCATTAGTGATGCAAGCGCCGGTTCAATTTCCATACCGGCTGAGGGTATTAATGAAGAACCTGCCTTCTCAACTGTCCCTTGACGGAGGGGTGGGGATGCTCAGGTTAAATCGCCACCATTCAGCTCTCCCCCTCAAAGGGGAAAGTAACCTACGAAAATCTGGGACTGTGGCGACTTTATCTAAATATCTTACCATAGAATCATAGAATTTACAGTGCAGAAGGAGGGCATTCGGCCCATCGAGTCTGCACCGGCTCTTGGAAAGAGCACCCTACCCAAGGTCAACACCTCCACTCTATACCTATAACCCAGTAACCCCACTCAACACTAAGGGCAATTTTGGACACTAAGGGCAATTTATCATGGCCAATCCACCTAACCTGCACATCTTTGGACTGTGGGAGGAAACCGGAGCACCCGGAGGAAACCCACGTACACACGGGGAGGATGTGCAGACTCCGCACAGGCAGTGACCCAAGCCGGAATCGAACCTGGGGCCCTGGAGCTGTGAAGCAATTGTGCTAACCACTGTGTTACCGTGCAGCCTGGTAAATGGGAATTTACACACCCATACAGATAGACACAACTCTCGATCGATCCTCTTTAACACGATGCTCTTATGCTCATTCATCATTCACAGACGGATTGCGTGTAGTTCCCGTAACTCAATCTCCGGTGTCCTTAACTGTGTTAGAAGAAGGATCGGCGCAGTTAGACTGTGAATATGCAGACCAGCTGATATTCACCATGCAATGGTATCTACAAAAACAGACACAAGTTCCAAAATGGATAATTAGCAATGCGGTAACACTGAAAAAAGATGAAATCTCTGGACGATATCCGGCATAGGCCACGAGTCGACAAAGTCTGGTTACCTCAATATAAGCAGCCTCAGTGTGGAGGACGGAGCGGTCTATTACTGTGCAGTGAGGCAGCGCGTCAAATAAAAGACAAGAGCTGGTACAAAAACCTCAGCGAGTACTTACCTCTCGGATAATTAATTGCGATGCCTCGTTGCCCTTGTCCAATTCAAGAGAAATCCGGTCGCCGAATTCCTGGGACCTAGCTCTATGTCCGCAGTTACACATTTCAGTAAATATCACGGCGCTTACCCCGAATATCTATGTTCCAATGGAGGTCGAAATCAACCAACAGATATGGAATGAGTATAACTGTGCAGTGCGGGCTGTTCTTCCAAACAGGGAGATAAACAGTAGGAAAGACAATGGCAGATAATGAAAGAGAGACATGAAGGCAAACAGAGCGAGACAGAGAGAGAGAGAACGGAGAATTTAGATGAATAGACTGTGAGAGGGAAAATGCAGCAATACTGAGAAATGGGAACTAATAAATGAAGAAAAACAAATGACAGATTTACAGGGAGAGACTGTGATAGAAAGAGTGAGCTAAATAGAACGAAAACGTTCGAGATGTTGGGATGAGAACACGATGAAAGGGAATGGTAGAAATGAGGGAGATAACGAGTGATAAGTAGTGGGAGAGAATCAAAAAAATGAGGGAGAGATGAAGGCAGAAAGGGAAAGAGGTGAAGATATGGTGAAGATTTGTTGTTTCACATCAGAGCTGAAAAAGTCACAAGTGCAGCCGGTCGAGAACAAATACCGAGGCAGGAAGAAACGAACAGTGATTGGCTACAAAGTGAGAGAGATTATGTTGCAAGCGAAAATTTGGGAGGTATTGGGCGAGACTTTGGGGCAGCACGGTAGCATTGTGGCTAGCACAATTGCTTCACAGCTCCAGGGTCCCAGGTTCGATTCCGGCTTGGGCCACTGTCTGTGCGGAGTCTGCACGTCCTCCCCGTGTCTGCGTGGGTTTCCTCCGGGTGCTCCGGTTTTCTCCCACAGTCCAAAGATGTGTAGGTTAGGTGGATTGGCCATGATAAATTGCCCTTAGTGTCCAAAATTGCCCTTAGTGTTGGGTGGGGTTACTGGGTTATGGGGATAGGGTCTTTCCAAGAGCCGGTGCAGATTCGATGGGCCGAATGGCCTCTTTCTGCACTGTAAATTCTATGAAACAGTGAAGGGAACAGATGCAGGTGGGCTATGCGCAAATCCAGTAACTTAGTTGCCGGTGACAATAACAGTGTCAGAATAGGATTTGGTGAAGTTAGATTGCCAATATAAAGATCCCAACATGTACCAAATGCAATGGTTTCAGGAGAATCCGGTACAGCCATCGAGATGGATCATCACCAACACCTTAGTAACGATGAAAGATGAAGTTTCAGGACGATATCTGGCGGCTGCTGACGAATCGAAACTGAACGGTTAGCTCAGTATAAGCGCTCTCGGTGTGGAGGACAGGGAGGTCAATTACTGCGCAGTGTGGCACAGAGTTAGAGAAAATCTAAAGTGCCAAAGAGAAGCGTCGGTGAGTATTTACAGCTTCACTGAGGTTCCTTTTCGCGAATGAGGTGTTCCTGTGCTCACGGAAGCAGTAGAGTCTATTTACCGAACATTTTTCTGTCATGTAGATCAACCGAGGAAGAGTTTGAGCAATGTTGAGAGCTATCATGCCGCGAATTTTATTGTAACTTTAAAAACCGGAATATCTACCTA
This sequence comes from Scyliorhinus torazame, assembly GCF_047496885.1. Lineage (NCBI taxonomy): Eukaryota > Metazoa > Chordata > Chondrichthyes > Carcharhiniformes > Scyliorhinidae > Scyliorhinus > Scyliorhinus torazame. Next base: position 93,783,171 of record NC_092711.1, read on the forward strand.
GCAGCAGAGGGAAGCAGTCAAATGATAGGCGAAAATCATGGCCTGCTCTTCAAGCTTAGTCCAAGGGCAAAGACTCCTCATTACCTGTTCCTGTAACGAAATGCAGAATGGATCAATATCTGCTGCGGTACTTTATATACACAGTGGTTAGCACTGCTGCCTCACAGCTCCTGAACCTGTGTTCGATTCCCGGCTTGAGTCACTGTCTGTGCGGAGTCTGCACGTTCTCCCCGTGTCTGCGTGGGTTTCCTCCGGGTGCACCGGTTTCCTCCCACAATTCCCGAAAAGACGTGCGGTTAGGTAATTTGGACATTCTGAATTCTCCCTCAGTGTACCCGAACAGGCGCTGGAAAGTAGCGACGTGGGGCTTTTCACAGTAATTTCATTGCAGTGTTAATGTAAGCCTACTTGTGACACTGATAAAGATTGTTATTACAATGTACGCTTAATATACAATAACCGCCGAGCAACACGAGAATTACTATCAGTTGGGACATGGGAAACACAAGATGCCCGGTTTGACTTTAATAGAAATCAATTTGTCGATCGAAAATACTTGAAGTTTCCATTGACACGACATGTCTGATGTTGGATTCCCACGCTGATCAGAGACATACTTCGCTCGATTGAGACAAAGGGGCACTAAGGGCCAATTAACATGGCCAATCCAGATTTCCTAGACATCTTTGAACTGTGGGAGGAAATCGCTTCTCGGCCTTTTGCTAAGGTGAGCGTGAGGTCAGGTGTAATGCCTGCATCTGGTATGTTTCTTTTGTGGGGACCGTGAATTGGATTGAATTTGAATTGGCTTTTGGAGCAGGCAAGGAGCTGCATTAGGGGTTTGCCCCTGTTCACACTCTGAGCTCTGGCTTTGTAACTCTTGTAAAGTAATGACAATGAAAAAGAAACTTAAACAGCCAAAGGAAACCCTCGCAGACACGGGGAGAAAGTGCAAACTGCGCACAGTCACTCACGGCCGGAAGTGAACTCGGGTCCCTGGCGCTACGAGGCAGCAGTGCTAACTACTGTGCCGCCCTTGTGTCACCGCGCAACCCCTGCTTGGAGGGACAATAGAGGCATAGATGATAAAAGCAGGGAGATCATGTTGGAATTGTACAGAACTGTCGTGAGACCACAGGTGAAGTGCTGTGTGCAGTTCTGGTCGCCACATTATAGGAAGGATGTGATAGCACTGGAGGGGGTGAAGAGGAGATTCACCAGGATGTTGCCTGGGATGGAACATTTAAATTATGAAGAGAGGTTGGATAAGCTTGGGTTCTTTTCGCTGGAGCAGAGAAGACTGAGGGGCGACCTGATCGAGGTGGACAAGATCATGAGGGGCAGTGTGGATAGGGAGCAGCTGTTCCCCTGAATTGAAGGGTCAGTTACGAGGGGACACAAGTTCAAGGTGAGGAGCAGGAGGTAATGGGGGATTTGAGGAACATCTTATTTACCTAGAGGGTGGTTACGGTCTGGAATAAACTACCTGGAAGGGTGGTAGAGGCAGTCTGCTTCACATCCTTTAAATAGTACCAGGATGAGCACATGGCACGTCATAACATTCAAGGCTATGGGCCAAGTGCTGGCAAATAGGGTTAGGTCGGTCGGTCCGGTGTTTTTCGCGTGTTGGTGCAGACACGAGGGGCCGAAGGGCCTCGTCTGAACTGTGTGGTTCTGTGTGTCTGCGATTCCGAGTGCTATAACATTCCTGTCATTAGGTTAATTCCACGAGTTACACACTTCCGGGTTTGCCACGTACACATTTATATCCAGATATTGGCTGCCCAATACTACTGGCCTTGCCTTTCACTGGAGTGTCGCTGGCAATCGGAGGAATGCATTTCTCTGCTGCAATGAAGCAAGATGTGATAATTTTCTGATAACAAGTACAGCGAACCGGCTGCGGCATAGGGTTCGCCACACCATTGAAGGATAATGGTGTGATAATACTGTATTCATAATAAGTTTTGTTTTAGAACTTTTTAAAGGGTTTTAAGGGCGGCACGGTAGCATTGTGGATAGCGCGGTTGCTTCGCAGCTCCAGGGTCCCAGGTTCGGTTCCGGCTTGGGTCGCTGTCTGTGCGGAGTCTGCACGTCCTCCCCCTGTGTGCGTGGGTTTCTTCCGGGTGCTCCGGTTTCCTCCCACAGTCCGGAAGATGTGCAGGTTTGCTGGATTGGCCATGATAAATTGCCCTTAGTGTCCAAAATTGCCCTTAGTGTTGGGTGGGGTTACTGGGTTATGGGGATAGGGTGGAGGTGTTGACCTTGGGTGGGGTGCTCTTTCCAAGAGCCGGTGCAGACTCGATGGGCCGAATGGCCTCCTTCTGCACTGTAAATTCTATGATTCTATGATAACAAACAGTCACTCAGGAAAATGCAGGGCCTTTTCATTGCCATATGAACATCCGACATAGTAGCAGGGAGTCGGTCAATCGGCCGCTCGAGTTTACTCCACAATTCAATGAGATCATGGCTAAGGTGACCATGGCCTCAGCTCCACATTCCGTGTAACCCAAGAACGCTGGCAAGAGGTATAATCAGTAAGTTTGCAGATTCCGAGAAAATTGTTGATGTGGTTAATAGTGAGGAGGAAAACCTTAGAATAGTGGCAAATGGACTCTGAAAAGTGCGAGGTGATACATTTTGGCAGGACTAAAAAGGCAAGGGAATATACAATGAATGGTAGACGCTAGGAATTACAGTAACCAGAGGCACCCCGGGTGCGTATCCATAGACCCCTAAAGGTAGAGGACAAGTGGTTAAGAAGGCTTATGAAATATTTAAGTTTATTTTCCATTGAATATAAGAGCAGGGAGGCTATGGTGGAGCTGTTAGGCCACAGCTGGAGTATTATGTGCAGTTCTGGTCACTACACTGTAGCAAGGATTTGATTGCAGTAAAGAGGGTGCAGTGGAGAGTCACCAGGATGATGCCGGGGATGGAGTGTTTCAGCTATGAAGAGAGGCTGGTTAAGTTGGGGTTGTTTTCCTTGGAGCAGAGAAGGCTGAAGGGGGACCTGATTGAGGTTTATTAAATCCACCTAATCCACCTGTTCTGCATATTTTTATCCACAGCATATTTTTGGATTGAGGGAGGAAACCAAATCAGACACGGGCACCTCATGCAAATGCCACAAACTCGCCCAAGGCCAGGTTTGAATCTGGGTCCCTGGCGCTGTGAAGTAGCAGTACTAGCTACTGTGCCACCCCAAATAACCAAACTCTTTGACCACGTTTTTGACCATACGACCTAAATATTCCTCTGAAACTCCTTGGGACATGTAATGATTTGAAAAGTTCGACATGTATATAAATTGCTGCATTTGTTGTCGTTTAGTGAGACCTGATAGTTTACTGAGTGAGCGAGTCTGTACACCAGGATATGAACATTAAGCAGGAGTTAAGGAATCACAGATCGATTCGTCAATATTATATCTGTTATGAATGCAAGTGGCAATCGTCAACTGGAATAACTGCAGGTGGACCTCACCTCTTGCTGTTTTTGAGTGTTCTTTTCTTACAGATTTTGTCACTCTGAGTATGGAAACTAAACTACCGATGAGGACGCGCCCCTGCTGAGCAGCAGCTGGAACTGCAAGTGTGGAGTTTTTGTACGGGATCCAGCATATCTCTGTAGCAGTGTGGGCTCCAGGGCACAGAAATACAGGGCGCTGTCGGAGATCATTGTGTTACTGATTGTTAGCTCCGTAGTCTTGTTCTGTTTATCAAACGTAGAAGAAAACCGATCATTGAGGTCGGTGTTCCTTTGCACATTCTGTCCAATAATACGAAACATGTATATTGGAGCTTTCCCGGGCTGCTGACTGTACCAGTACACATAAAGGCTAGGAGCACTTGTTTTCAATGTGCAGGTTAATGTAACTTCACTTTTCTCTTTAACCGTTGTTTCAGGTTCCGTTTGTTCCACGTTATCTTGCTCGCTCCATTCTAACAGAAATAACAGCAATAATGACAATCAGAGTCAGCCTCATATTTAGCAATAAAAGAATCTGCAAAATAATCACTGTAATTTTACCAACAATAACATCTGGCTTACAGCAGTCAGGAAGCGACTGGAGTGTTACTGGGAAGGAAATACTTACTGAGAAGTGAGAAAACAATGAGGAGCGAAGCGAGACGGTGCCTCATGATCCTTCTTGAGTTTGTAATTCTACAATGAGAGAAATCCTCTGTCAGAGACAGAAATACAGATCCCCGCCCCACTGCACTGCCGATCGGGCCAATGAGAGGAATGAACCACCAGCAGCAACCTCTCCAGTAACACAATTGGGCCAGAGCGAGAGCAGCAACCGGAAGCTGTGAGCGGGGATACCGCAGTCCCAATATTTAGTGAAGTGTGCGGTGACTCTCAGCTGCACTCGGAACTGATGGAGCGGAAATAGCGACGGTTGAATCTTCCCTACACCGTGACAACCCTGCACCTGCTCATCGTGCAAGTCACTGGGAAGAAATAGACTTTGAAGGACAAGACTGGACTAGAATCTAGAATCGTCTAGTCAGCGATGAGGTCACACGATATATATTGCCCGAGACACTTTGAAAGAGTTATATTCTTCTTCTTTGAAAAACTGCATTATTTACATATCCCGGTCATCCCCCTTACATTTGTGTACACGTTGCTTCTTAAAGTTATTGTTGAATCTTCTTCTGCCTTTATTTAGACCGCCCTCTATAGTTTAACAAATCGCAGTGTAGATAATAGATGGAATTTTCCTGGTCTTTATTTCTCATCAATCGTTGTATTATCCAAGGATCTGCTGGAGGAAACAGCCCCGTGTGATCTTCATTAACAACCCACTTACATTTCAGCAACTCAGTTCAGTCTCTCCCTCACTTTCTTTGACCTAAGGAGAGGCCGTGTGGCGCCATCGTCAGTTTCCGTGCCTCAGGCCCCTTAGTCGTCGCGTTTTACAGCAAAGTCGGGCCCTTTGGCCCATCGTGCTTGCCCCGGCCATCAAGTATCCATCTAGTCTAAAACAATTTCCTAGCACTTGGTCCGTAGCTTTGTATGAAATGGCGTTTCAAGTCCTCATCTAAACGTTTCATCAGTGTTGCGAGTGTTTCCACAGTGTGTTCCACGTTCTCACTCCGCTCAAATTCCCTCCAAATTCCTACTCCTTATCTTAAATCTATGCCCCCCGGTTGTTGACGCCTCTACTAAGGGGCAAAGTTTCTTCCTATCTATGTTCCTCAGAATTTAGAACACCTCGATTAGACCCTCCGCAGCATTCTCTGCTTTAAGGGCAATAATCCCAACCTATCCAGCCTCTCTTCACAATTGAAACATTCCTGCCCAGAAAACTTCCTGATTAATCTCCTCTGCACCCGCTCTGGTGCAATTACATTCTTCCCATAATGTGGTGACCAGATGTGCAGAACATACTCCAGCTGCGGTCTAACCAGCATTCTATACAGCTTCATAATAACCTCCCTACTCTTCAACTCAATGCCTGGGGACTGGGAGGGGAGTTCGATAGCAGATGGTATGTGTGGACACCTCACCTGGACATCAAGGGGTTGTGGTGCTAGGTGCCAGTAAGCTCTGAGGAGCAAGCACAAAGACCAGCACGTGCAAGGCGGCAGCCAGCCATGTGTTGGGGGGGGGGGGGGAGGGCGATGGATTTGAGGGGGGCAGGCGGACCTGATGCCAAGAGAGAGGTGGTAACTTACCCTTGCAGGTCACTGGGGGTCATTGGTCTTTTTCCTACATTGGACGGCGATCCCCCTTGCCATGCTCCCACACTGACAGTCGTTGTCACTGCCTCCCAGGTGGTATTGGTGCCTCTGCTGCCGGCCCTCTGACCCGCCTCCCCCCCCCCCCCCCCCCCGGGAGAACAGTATGTCCCTTCTCATGCATCCACAGCATCAAGGAACTTGGCCAGGTCGGCATCGCCAAAGCGAGGGGCAGCTCTAGATATTGCCATGCTTGTGTGTTGACTGCAGTGAATGGTGAGGGAGCATTTAAGAGCAGCACCCACCCCCCCTCCTCCTTAGATGAGGTGCGGATCCAGCGAATCTGACGGCGTGGCAGCCAGTAATGGTGAGAAGCTCATGGGGGCTACTTTCCAACACTAAGTGTCCTTAATTACGGGCTGCGATTTCGCCAATGCGGCCTTTGAGAAACATCCTGCCAATTGCGCCCAAAACGACACTTTTTTCCCATTAAATCACGCTATAGGTTGATATATTTTATCATGACACTGCTAAAATAACACTAATAGAAAGGAAAAAAACTATATTCATATATCATGACCTTTTCGCATCTCTCAGAATCACCTCCAAGCACTTAGTACATATCCAATGATTTTCTTAAATATACGTAGTCTCATTAATCTCCTCTGCACCCTCTCTGGTGCAATCGCATCCTTCGCATAATGTGGCGACTAGATGTGCACAAAATACTCCAACTGCGGGCTAACCAGCGTCCTATACAGCTCCATAATAACCTCCCTACTCTTATATTCCATGCCTGGGCTAAGAAAGGCAAGTACACCCTATGTCTCCTGAACCACCTATCTACCTTTCCTGTTGACTTCGGGGATCTACGGACATGAACCCCAAGGTTCCTCTTGCCTCTATACTTCTTGGCGTCCTGCCGTTCATTGTGTATTTTCTTGCATTGTTAGTCCTCCCAAAATGCATCATCTCACCCTTTTCAGGGTTAAATTCCATTTGCCGCTGTTCTGCCCATCTGGCCCGTCCGTCTATATCATGCTGCAATCTCAACCTTTCCTTCTCGCTATTTAGCACACCGCCCATTTTCATGTTGTCTGCGAACGACGGTTGGGGATGGTTCAGGGGACTGGAAAGCCAGAAAGCACTGGATTCCTGTTCCAGCTCTGGGATAGTTGGGACCGGACCTCCAGTGCAATATATTGGACCTGGACCAGAGAAAGAAATAATGAGCAGAATCCAGATTTAAATAGTCAATTCTCATTCCTGACATTGATGTTTTGACATACAAATCAATAATTACAGTGTTAATATAAGCCTACTTGTGACAATAAAGATTACTATATTATAAACCTTAAGTCCATTCAGTAACCCTCATTCTGAACCGGATTGAACATAATTCACCATCAGAGGGAGAAAAGCCCAAACATGATAATTAGAAAGTCACATGAAATAAACAACAGAAGTATCCTCAGTGATGTCACAATAGGCCTGCCCCCCTGCTGTGTCTCGGTGGAACAATGAGTTGGACAGAGCCCGGGTCGCTCTCTCCTTCTAAAACTCTGACTCATTTCATTCCCATAGATAAGTCCCCTGGGTTGGATGGCATTTATCCTAGGATTCTCTGGGAAGCTAGGGAGGAGTTTGCTGAGCTTTTGGCTTTGAACTTTATGTCATCATTGTCTACAGGAATAGTGCCAGAAGACGAGAAGATAGCAAATGTTGTCCCCTTGTTCAAGAAGGGGAGTAGAGACAACCCCGGTAACTATAGACCAGTGAGCCTTACTTCTGTTATGGGAAAAGTCTTGGAAATGTTTACAAGAGATAGGATGTATAATCATCTGGAAAGGAATAATTTGATTAGAGATAGTCAACATAGAAAACATAGAAAATACAGCACAGAACAGGCCCTTCGGCCCACGATGTTGTGCCGAACCTTTGTCCTAGATTAATCATAGATTATCATTGAATTTACAGTGCAGAACGTGGCCATTCGGCCCCTTGAGTCTGCACCAGCTCTTGGAAAGAGCACCCTACCCAAACTCAACACCTCCACCCAACACCAAGGGCAATTTGGACATTAAGGGCAATTTATCATTGGCCAATTCACCTAACCCGCACATCTTTAGATCAACACGGTTTTGTGAAGGGTAGGTCGTGCCTCACAAATCTTATTGAGTTTTTTGAGAAGGTGACCAAACAGGTGGACGTGGGTAAAGCAGTTGATGTGGTGTATATGGATTTTAGTTAAGCGTTTGATAAGGTTCCCCACGGTAGGCTATTGCAGAAAATACGGAGGCATGGGATTCAGGGTGATTTAGCATTTTGGATCAGAAATTGGCTAGCTGGAAGAAGACAAAGGGTGGTGGTTGATGGGAAATGTTCAGCCTGGAGTCCAGTTACTAGTGGTGTACCACAAGGATCTGTTTTGGGGCCACTGCTGATGGTCAGTTTTATAAATGACCTGGAGGAGGGAGTAGAAGGATGGGCGAGTACATTTGCAGATGACACTGAGGTTGGTGGAGTTGTGGACAGTGCGGAAGGATGTTACAAGTTACAGAGGGACATAGATAAGCTGCAGAGCTGGGCTGAGAGGTGGCAAATGGAGTTTAATGCAGAAAAGTGTGAGGTGATCCATTTTGGAAGGAATAACAGGAAGACACAGTACGGGCTAATGGTAAGATTCTTGGTAGTGTGGATGAGCAGAGAGATCTCTGTGTCCATGTACATAGATCCCTGAAAGTTGCCACCCAGGTTGAGCGGGTTGTTAAAAAGGCATACAGTGTGTTAGCTTTTATTGATAGAGGGATTGAGTTTCGGAGCCATGAAGTCATGTTGCAGCTGTACAGAACTCTGGTGCGGCCGCATTTGGAGTATTGCATGCAATTCTGGTCGCCGCATTATAGGAAGGACGTGGAAACATTGGAAAGCGTGCAGAGGAGATTTACCAGGATGTTGTCTGGTATGGAGGGAAGCCCGTATGAGGGAAGGCTGAGGGACTTGAGACTGTTTTCGGTAGAGAGAAGAAGGTTAAGAGGTGACTTAACTGAGGCATACAAGATAATCAGAGGATTAGATAGGGTGAACAGTGAGAGCCTTTTTCCTCGGATGGTGACGTCTAGCACGAAGGGACATAGCTTTAAATTGAGGGGAGATACATATAGGACAGATGTCAGAGGTAGATTCTTTACTTAGAGAGTAGTAGGGGCGTGGAATGCCCTGCCTGCAACAGTCGTAGACTCGCCAACACTAAGGGCATTCAAATGGTCATTGGATAGGCATATAGATGATAAGGGAATAGTGTAGATGGGCTTTAGAGAGGTTTCACAGGTCGGCGCAACATCGAGGGCCGAAGGGCCTGTACTGCGCTGTTATGTTCTATGTTCATTCACTGAGCGATTCAATCAGACACGTTTCTCGGCGGTGCTCTTGCACATTAAGTACTAGATTATACTCATCAGTACAGTTTAACAGATTGATGGGAATTTACACAGACTCATACAATTAATAGAGGTTTACCTCCATCAGCCGGGATAATTTCATCCAGGCCAATGGAGAACAAACATTGGCAGGTTTGTTTATCCTTCTGCTCTTTTGATGCTCGACATTGACAGGCAGACTATTTGCAGATCCAGTGACGCAGTGTCTCGTGTCAGAAGCCGTGTTTAAAGGGGCCTCGGTTGCTTTATGTCCCTCCCGCTCGATTTTTTTTCTCAGTGGCTGGAGCAGTGAGCAGGTGCAGGATGGTCACAGTCTTCTGCAGATTCACCCCTTCGTTTTTTCCGCTCCGAGCGCAGCTGAGAGTTACCACACACTCAATATTGAGACTGCGGTATCCCCGCCCACAGCTTTCGGTTGCTGCCCTCGCTCTGGCCCAATTGTGTCATTGGAGAAACTGCTGCCTCTGCCATTGGACGATCAGCAGTGCTGTGGGCCGGGGATCTGTATTTCTGTCTCTCACAGAGGATTCCTCTCACTGCAGAGTTCCAGACTCAGGAAGGATCATGGGGAACCAGCTCGCTCAGATGCTCATCATTATCTCACTTCTCAGTCAGTATTTCCTTCCCAGTAAAACTCCATTCTCCTCCTGGCTGCTGTAACCCCGATGTTATTGTTGGTAAAAATAATAGTGATGGTGAAGATTAAGTTGATCAATTTGGGTTTGATACTGATTGTTGTTCTTAATCTATTTTTTATGTCAGATTGGAGCCACCAGGATACAGTGGAGCAGCCGGATGCAGAAATAAAGATTGAAGAGGAAAGTAATGTCACACTAACCTGCAACTTGAAGACAAGCACTGCTAACCCGTATGTGTACTGGTACAGTCAGAGTCCTGGGAAGTCTCCACATTACATGCTTCGTGTTCTGGGAAAGAACCTTTACAGACACCCTGACATCGCCGATCGCGTTTCAGCAACCTTAAACAAAACTGCGAAACTTAGCGAGCTAATGATAGTCAACACGCTGATGTCTGATAGCGCACTGTATCTCTGTGCCTTGCAGCCCACACTGCTACAGATATAGCGGGTCCCGTACAAAAACCCAACAGTCAGAGTCCCAGTTAGTGCTCAGCAAAGAAACAATAATCCAGCCTCCACAGTGAGAGTTACAGTCGGGGACCATTAGAAACTGGCAACAAATCGCACCCTACTTCACAATATTCCAGATGTGATCCCACGCATACCCTCAATAATTGAAGCATAACCTCCATGTTTTTGTGATGAATTCATTCACCTCACAATAAATAACAATATCCTCATTATTTGCTGCACCTGGAAACTGACGTTTGTGATTCACGCACTCGGACACCCAGATCCCTCCGAATCTCAGTCCACTGCAATTCGTCAGATAATTAGCTTCTCTGTGTGTCTGCTTCGCAAAATTTACAATTTAATATTTTCCACATTATATTCTGTTTGCCAGACATGTGTCCATTCAATTACCCTGTCCATGCCCTTTTATAGGCCCCTAAGGTCCTCTTCAACATTTACTTTCCTACACCTCTCTCTGGTGAGCAGATTTAGCAACTATACCGTCCAAGTCATTTATCTAAATTGTAAACGTTCGAAGCCCAGCACTAACCACATCCTGACAAACTAAAAAAAAACAGTTTGATGTTCATTGTGGATTGCAGGAAAAGGTTACAGAATTACAGATCCCGGGATTCCTGCTGAGGCAATAACAAACTGGGAAAGACCTCCACGATCACAGGGCAGAAAATGTGTATCAGACTTTGAACAAGCTGTTATCGGGACGGCAGCTCGCAGCGTTACCGCCAGTTCTTTGTCGATATTTTATGTTAATAACAGGAAATAATTTGGGACCACCTCGCCCTCTGGCGCGTTTCCCAGTGGGAGGAATTTACATGGTCAGAACTGTGGAAAGGGTGTAGATTTACGTATGGAGCAATATCCAATAGCAGTTCTTCAAAAGCCGTTTTTCAAGCCATGACATGTCGAATTATCAAGGAAGATTGAATGATGTTAAAACAAAGGCCGTTTTACATTATGTCTGAGTCGCTTCATTTATGATTTTACCTGATCCTTCACTCGATGCATCACACCCGTTATTTCTCACTTGTTTTCATTTCTCTTTTCATTGTTTCAGAACGTGCGTATCTTTACGTATCTTTACGTATTCTTCTTTCACTCATTCCGGTTTGCATGTTAACGCTTCCCCTTCGACTGTATTTCCAATTCTCTTCATGTTTCACCCTCTTTAAATCTTCCCCTTCTCGCTACGTTTTGCTCTCATTCCCCCTTTCCATGGAATTCCACATCCCGCCTCATGAAACGCCGATATAGCAGACACAGCAAAGCGGCTTGGTAAGACGGTGCAGGTTTTTGTATGGGGTCTCCCTCTGTTAGTTACACTGTGGCTCACAGCGCAGAGATAGGTGGCAGAGTCTGTAACTCGCGCGGCTCTCACAGTCAGGATACTGAGCTTATTGTTTCCAGCGATTGAAGCTGTAATCCTCCCGTGTTGGTCGGTTCCTCTTGTGGCCATCACCAGATGCTGGGGTGACTGGTTCGGGTACTGTCTGTACCAGCTTACGAGGTTAAAAGCTATACTGCTGGTGCAGTTCATGGACACGTTACCCGCTTCACTAACAACCATCCACCCAGGGAGCTGCAGCATCGCAGCTTCTCCGCTCACCTCCGTGCAGATCAGAGTGAAACACAGCAAAATGCCAGTGTGAACCCGAAGCATTATCAGTTCACACGCAATACCGAGCTCGGCTCAGAACCAGGAGATGAATACTATATTCTGAAAAATTAACGGGGTGCCAAACACTTACTTCGGGTTCACTCAGTGACGTGTTTCTGTTAAACTAACTAAATGAGCTGAGCATTCCTTCAGGTTTAACCACCCATTCTGCACGTTTCACACTGACACCAGCTCGCACTGAGAGCACACACCTGACCTCCCAGGTTAAATACTTTCCATACATCACACTGCTCTCTGGCGGTGTATATCGGTATGTGCACGGTGCAATTATTCACTTGAACTGCCGACAAGTTGCATAGTAACGAATGAGAACATATATTCCCTCCTTCCTGTTATAGCTACTTTCTTGCGGGAGAGACTAAATCTCACCTTCATGTCTGCTGTCCAAGGATTGCGGTGCCTTTTGCTCACTCACTCTTCCTGCAGCGTTGTTGCACACTCCTCACTCACTCTTCCTGCAAATCTGACCACTCGGTTTGACAAGAAGAAGGTCCTGATGAAGGTCCTTATATCATGTTCTAATTTGAACCCGTCAAATGCGAACTCGTCTATCTATCGGACATTTGTAACAGTAATAGCAACAGTGAGAACACATGATAATAAATAACTTTTTTTAAATTTCAAGTTTCATATCAGTGTTAAAATAATGTTTCTGTTTACGCACTGGCTCCCTCCATCACATTTTCTTCACTATATATATTCACCCAGTCTCTCACTGCCCTCTGGTGGCAGCGACAATCATTACAATGTGCGCTTCAAAATACCTGTCCCATTTCTGGAACATAAGGCCATAAGACATTGGAGCAGAATGAGGCCATTTGGCCCATCAGGATTGCTCCGCCGGTCAATCACAGCTGATGTGTTTCTCATCCCCATTCTCCTGCCTTCTCCGTATAACCCTGATACCCTTATTAATCAAGAACCGATCTATCGCTCTCTGGTGTGGGGCAGCTGAGGCGCAGCGAGGTAAGAAGCACCTATTTCTTGAGGCACTAGCTGCCGGAAGGGAAGTGTTTAAAGGGACAATTAAAAAGGTAAGAGAGACAGACAAGGTGTTGGTATCGGACGGGGACGGGGACGGGGGGGGGGTACAATGGGGTTGGGGGCCGCGGTGATCGGGGGGGGGGGGTACAATGGGGTGGGGGGCCGCGGTGATCGAACAGCAAGCGAGGGGGTCTGCTCAGACCGGGCGTGTGTCGGATCACAAGGTGGGGTCGGGTCAAACCAGAGGGCCTCCGAAGGAACAAAGAAGAGGGTATGGGAGGCGCAGAAGGAGTGTCGGAGCGGAGGGAGGAGGGTCAGATTGGACTGGAGTTGGGGGGGGGGGGGGTGGGGGTGGGGGGGTGTCAGGCATTTGGCCCATCCAGTCTGCACCGACCCTCTGAAAGAGCACTCTACCTCGGCCCACTCCCCAGCCCTAAACCCTGCAACCCCACTTAACCTGCACATCCTTGGACATTAAGGGACAATTTTCGCATGGCTACTCCACTTATCCTGCACATCTATGTTGCTGACGGTGTAGCCTCTGGGATGGCCACGTCCCGATTACAAAATGGACACTTGCAAAGACTGCAGGGAAAATTGGACAATGTTAAGAAACAAGCAGGTGCAAGATCTGTCTGTTGATTAGAACCTTAAACTGTCAGACAGGACAGAAACTACCAAGCAATCTACATACTAATGAGCCATCTCCGGGGGCAAAATGGAAACATTTAGACACACTATGTTAAGGCAGGCTCCCCGGCGTCAGAAGAGGCTAAGACAAAGCAGACTAACAGTCACCAGGACACGCCCAGCGATCAGGGAACCACCCACCTATTGGAGGAAAATTGATACGACTGATTGAGAAAGACCCAATTAGTTGAGGTCAAGTTCAAGGCCCGCCCAGCGGACTTCCGGGTGCGGGCGGACTTCCGGGTGCGGCTATGCAGAGCTAGGTCGCATATTCGGTAGCTCCCGCTTGGAACGGACTTTTGGGCTCTTTTACAGGGCCCCCACGGCATTGGTTTGACATTTCCCGGTGTGGCAGGAAGACTGCAACATTCCCCTGACAGTGTCGCCCAGGAACTTTATGTCTTTTGGTTACCAGACCCGGCAGAAACAGTAAACGATTTGGCTGCAACAGGATAAACAGGGCCTCTTCCAGCATGCAGGCGGGGGAAGGGCAAGCTTAAAGCTGCAAACTGACCTGAGGGCCTTTATCAAAGTTGAATTCTAACAGCAGAGGGAACAACTGTGAAAAGATCTCACCAAGGCCGCTGAACATAGAACATAGAACATACAGCACAGAACAGGCCCTTCGGCCCACGATGTTGTGCTGAACCTTTGTCCTAGATTAATCATAGATTATCATTGAATTTACAGTGCAGAAGGAGGCCATTCGGCCCTTTGAGTCTGCACCGGCTCTTGGAAAGAGCACCCTACCCAAACTCAACACCTTCACCCAACACCAAGGGCAATTTGGACATTAAGGGCAATTTATCATTGGCCAATTCACCTAACCCGCACATCTTTGGATTGTGGGAGGAAACCGGAGCACCCGGAGGAAACCCACGCAGACACGGGGAGGGCGTGCAGACTCCGCACAGTCAGTGACCCAAGCCGGAATCGAACCTGGGACCCTGGAGCTGTGAAGCAATTGTGCTATCCACAATGCTACCGTGCTGCCCTTGAGAACAAATAAATCTACACTATATCATTTAACCGTAATCCATGTACCTATCCAATAGCTGCTTGAAGGTCCCTAATGTTTCCGACTCAACTACTTCCACACGCAGTGCATTCCATGCCCCCACTACTCTCTGGGTAAAGAACCTACCTCTGATATCCCTCCTATATCTTCCACCTTTCACCTTAAATTTATGTCCCCTTGTAATGGTTTGTTCCACCCGGGGAAAAAGTCTCTGACTGTCTACTCTATCTATTCCCCTGATCATCTTATAAACCTCTATCAAGTCGCCCCTCATCCTTCTCCGTTCTGATGAGAAAAGGCCTAGCACCCTCAACCTTTCCTCGTAAGACCTACTCTCCATTCCAGGCAACATCCTGGTAAATCTTCTTTGCACCTTTTCCAAAGCTTCCACATCCTTCCTAAAATGAGGCGACCAGAACTGTACACAGTACTCCAAATGTGGCCTTACCAAAGTTTTGTGCAGCTGCATCATCACCTCACAGCTCTTAAATTCAATCCCTCTGTTAATGAACGCGAGCACACCATAGGCCTTCTTCACAGCTCTATCCACTTGAGTGGCAACTTTCAAAGATGTATGAACATAGACCCCAAGATCTCTCTGCTTCTCCACATTGCCAAGAACTCTACCGTTAACCCTGTATTCCGCATTCATATTTGTCCTTCCAAAATGGACAACCTTTTGAAGAAGAAGGTTGGCCGAGGAGCTGAAGAAGCGGGGACGAGTCTTCCGGGGGCGGCCATGGAGGAGTAGGTCGCGCATTCGGCAGCTCCCGTCTGGAATGGGCACTTAGACCTTTTTCAGGAGTTTCCACAGACATTTTGGGGTAGATTGGTGAAGCGAATACTGCCAAAAGGATTCCCTCTCGAGACTTCCGGTTGCGGCTATGCGGAGCTAAGTCGCACATTCGGCGGCTCCCGCAAAAACGGACTTTTGGGCTCTTTTCTGGCCCCCAAGGGCACTTTTTCGACGTTTCCCGGTGTGGGAAGGAGTTAATAATAGCTCCCCGTCAGTATATGGCTTTAACTAGGAGCGGGATGACAGAAAAGGTGGTGGTGGACCCGAAGAAGGGAGGGAAGAAGGACAAAATGGCGGCGGGCGGAGGAGCAACAGGAGGGTATCCAGCGCTGCCTCAGAGAGATTAAAACGGACCTGCTAGTGCAGATGAAGGCTTCTATTGATAAGCTGCTGGAGCCACAGACGGCCCGGGGGGTGGCGATTCGAGAGGCACAACAAAAGGTCTCTGACAATGAGGACGAGATCTTAGTCCTGGCGGTAAAGGTGGAGGCGCACGAGGCGCTCCACAAGAAATGGCAGGAGCGGTTCGAGGAGATGGAGAATCGGTCGAGGCGGAAGAATCTGCGGATTCTGGGCCTCCCGGAGGGGCTGGAGGGGCCGGACATGGGGGCCTATGTGGTCACGATGTTAAACTCGCTGATGGGAGCGGGGTCCTTCCAGGGTCCCCTGGAGCCCATAGAGTGTTGGCAAGGAGGCCCAAGGCTAACGAGCCTCCGCGGGCAGTGCTGGTGCGGTTCGATCGGTTTGTCGATCGGTAGTGTGTGCTCAGGTGGGCCAAGAAGGAGAGGAGCAGCAGGTGGGAGAATGCAGAGGTTCGGATATATCAGGACTGGAGTGCGGAGGTGGCGAAGAGGAGGGCCGGGTACAATCGAGCGAAGGCGGTGCTGCACAGGATGGGGGTGAGGTTTGGCATGTTGCACCCGGCGCGACTGTGGGTTACCTACAAGGACAGGCACCATTATTTTGAGTCTCCGGAGGAGGCGTGGGCCTTTATTCAGGCCGAGAAGCTGGACACAGACTGAGGGTCGGGATGGGCGATTGGGGACTGTGGTGGATATGTTATGCCTATTTTTGGTTCGGGGGGGGGGTGGGGGCTCTGCATTGTTTTGGGTCTCTTTTTCTCTGTGTTTTTCTCTTTCGGGTTGGGGAGGGTGGATGGGGTGGGTTGGGCACTGTTTTGGTTGGTGGCGGGGCCTGGTAGGTGGAGAGCGTGGGATTTTTTTCCCGTGCTGAAGACTGGGGGGGGGGGGGGGAAGCGAGGATTGTCTCCCGCGCTTAGAACAGAGGGGGAGAGCCTGTGAATGAGGAGCGGGAGAGGAGGGTGTGCCACACAATGGGAGGAGTCGAAGGGGAGGTGGGAATGGCTGGGGTCAGCAGGAGTCAGCTGACTTGCGGAAGTACAATGGGGGGAGTAAACCAGCTAGCATGGGTCCTAGCCGGGGGGGGGGGGGGGGGGATCGAGTTGCTCCTGCTAAGATCAAGGAGGAGCTGGAGCGAGTGGGGTGGGTCGAGACGGGGGTATGCTGCTGTGGGGAACGGGCCGGGTGTGGGGTGCGGGTGCGGGTGCGTGGCTGGCCGAGGAGGGGTCACGGCTAGTCGGCGGGGGAGCGGGGCTGGTAGCCCCCTGATCCGGCTGCTAACCTGGAATGTAAGGGGACTGAATGGGCTGGTTAAGCGGGCCCGCGTGTTCACGCACCTGAAGGGGCTCAAGGCGGATGTGGTTATGCTCCAGGAGACACACCTGAAGGTGGCAGACCAGGTAAGACTGAGGAAAGGGTGGGTAGGTCAGGTGTTTCACTCGGGGCTTGATACCAAAAATCGAGGGGTGGCGATCTTGATGGGAAAGAAGGTGTTATTCGAGGCATCGAGCATTGTGACAGATAATGGCGGTAGGTACATAATGGTAAGTGGTAAGTTGCAGGGAGAGAGGGTGGTACTGGTCAATGTGTATGCTCCGAACTGGGACGATGCGGGTTTTATGCGGCGTATGTTGGGTCAGATCCCAGACTTGGAAGTGGGGGGCCTGATAATGGGGGGAGACTTTAACACGGTGTTGGATCCTGCACTGGATCGCTCCAGGTCTAGGACGGGTAGGAAGCCGGCGGCGGCTAGAGTGTTGAGAGGATTCATGGACCAAATGGGAGGGGTGGACCCTTGGAGATTTGCAAGGCCGGGGGCTAGGGAATTTTCATTCTTCTCACATGTCCATAAGGCTTATTCTCGAATCGACTTTTTCATTTTGAGTAGGGCGCTGATAGCGAGAGTAGAGGATACCGAGTATTCGGCAATAGCCATTTCGGACCACGCCCCGCATTGGGTGGACTTGGAGATGGGGGAGGAGAGGGACCAGCGCCCGCTGTGGCACTTGGAGGTGGGGCTGTTGGCGGACGAGGAGGTGAGCGAGCGGGTCCGAGGAAGTATAGAGAGGTACTTGGAGACCAACGACAATGGGGAGGTCCGAGTGGGGATGGTATGGGAGGCACTGAAGGCGGTGGTGAGGGGAGAGCTGATCTCCATCAGGGTCCACAAGGAGCGGAGGGAGCGGGGGGAGAGGGAGAGGCTGGTGGGGGAGATGGTGAGGGTAGACAGGAGGTATGTGGAAGAACCTGAGGAAGGATTGTTGAAGAAGAGGCGCAGCCTCCAGGCCGAATTCGACCTGGTGACCACCAGGAAGGCGGAGGTGCAGTGGAGGAAGGCCCAGGGGGTGGTCTACGAGTATGGGGAAAAGGCAAGCCGGATGCTAGCTTCAGAAGCGGGACGCAGCTAGGGAGATCGGGGGAGTTA
This sequence comes from Scyliorhinus torazame, assembly GCF_047496885.1. Classification (NCBI taxonomy): domain Eukaryota; kingdom Metazoa; phylum Chordata; class Chondrichthyes; order Carcharhiniformes; family Scyliorhinidae; genus Scyliorhinus; species Scyliorhinus torazame. The sequence goes on from NC_092711.1 coordinate 93,801,365, forward strand.
AGGACAGGGGAGTGAGCATGGTGCGGAGTGGGGCTGGCATCAATGGGGTCTTCATGGACTTCTACGAGGAATTGTACGATCCGAGCCCCCACGGGAGGAGGGAGTGATGGGCCGTTTCCTGGACCAATTGAGGTTTCCAAAGGTGGAAGAGGGACTGGTGGCGGGACTGGGGGCCCCGATTGGGCTGGAGGAGCTGATCAAAGGGATAGGAAGCATGCAGGCGGGGAAGGCACCGGGGCCAGACGGTTCCCCGGTCGAGTTCTATAAATAATATATGGACCTGTTGGGCCCGCTGTTAGTTAGGACCTTCAATGAGGCAAGGGGGGGGGGGGGCTTTACCCCCGACGATGTCCCGGGCACTGATCTCCTTGATCCTGAAGCGGGACAAGGATCCCCTGCAATGTGGGTCTTACAGACCGATTTCCTTGCTAAATGTAGATGCCAAGGTGCTGGCGAAGGTCTTAGCCATGAGGATTGAGGATTGTGTGCCGCAGGTCATCCATGAAGACCAGGCGGGGTTTCTGAAGGGGAGACAGTTGAACGCGAATGTGCGGAGGCTTTTGAACGTTATCATGATGCCGGCGAGGGAGGGGGAGGCGGAGATAGTGGTGGCGATGGACGCTGAGAAAGCCTTCGATAGGGTAGAGTGGGGGTACCTGTGGGAGGTGCTGAAGAGTTTCGGGTTTGGGGAGGGGTTTGTCAGGTGGGTTAGGCTGTTGTATGAGGTCCCGATGGCGAGTGTGGCCACAAATAGGAGGAGGTCCGAGTACTTTCAGTTGCACCGAGGGATGAGACAGGGGTGTCCCCTGTCCCCCCTGTTCTTCGCACTGGCGATTGAACCCCTGGCTATGGCACTGAGAGAGTCGAGGAACTGGAGGGGGTTGGTGCGGGGTGGGGAGGAGCATAGGGTGTCGCTTTATGCGGACGACCTGCTGCTGTATGTGGCGGACCCGGTGGGAGGAATGCCAGAGGTAATGAGGATCCTTAGGGAATTCGGGGACTTTTTGGGGTACAAGCTCAATATGGGGAAGAGCGAGCAATTCGTAGTTCAGCTAGGGGACCAGGAGAGGGGGATTGGCGAGCTCCCACTAAAAAGGGCGGAGAGGAGCTTCAGGTATTTGGGGGTCCAGGTGGCCAGGGGCTGGGGGGCCCTACATATGCTTAACTTTACAAGGCTGGTGGAGCAAATGGAGGTGGAGTTCAAGAGGTGGGGCGCATTGCCGCTGTCCCTGGCGGGTAGGGTGCAGTCAATCAAAATGACGGTGCTCCCAAGTATTTTGTTCCTGGTTCAGTGCCTCCCCGTGTTTATCCCGAAGGCTTTTGTCAGGCGCGTTAACAGGAGTATAATGGGGTTTCTGTGGGCGCGAGGGACTCTGAGGGTGAGAAGGGTGTTCCTGGAGCAGAGTAGAGATAGGGGGGGCTGGCGCTGCCAAACCTCTGTGGGTACTACTGGGCCGCCAATGCGACAATGGTGCGCAAGTGGGTGATGGAGGGGGAGGGGGCTGCATGGAAGAGGCTGGAGACGGCGTCCCGTGTGGGTACGAGTCTGGGGGCGCTGGCAACGGCGCCGCTGCCGTTCCCTCCAAGGAGGTATACCACGAGCCCGATGCTGGTGGCGGCCCTCAAAATTTGGGGGCAGTGGAGGCAGCATAGGGGGGAAGTTAGGGCCTCGGCGTGGACCCCATTACGGGGGAACCACCGGTTCGCCCCAGGAAGAACAGGTGGAGGGTTTTCGGGGTGGCACAGAGCAGGGATACGAAGGTTGGGGGACCTGTTTGTGGACGGGAAGTTCGCAAGCTTGGGTGAGCTGGAGGAGAAGTACAGGCTCCTCCTTCCCCCCCCCCCCCCCCCGGGAACACCTTCAGGTACTTACAGGTAAGGGCGTTTGCCAGACGGCAGGTGGTGGAATTGCCATGGCTACTGCCACACACAGTACAGGACAGGGTGCTCTCGCGGGGGGGGGGGGGGGGGGGGAGTGGGGAAGATCTCGGAAACTTACCAGGTGATGCAGGAGGAGGAGGAGGCCTCGGTGGTGGAGTTGAAAGGTAAGTGGGAGGAGGAGTTGGGAGAGGAGACCGAAGAGGGGACGTGGGCAGATGCCCTAGGGAGGGTGAACTCTTCCTCTTTGTGTGCGAGGCTCAGCCTCATACAGTTTAAGGTGCTGCACAGGGCACACATGACCGGGACAAGGATGAGCAAGTTATTTGGGGGTGAGGACAGGTGTGTTAGGTGCTCAGGGAGCCCAGCAAATCACACCCATATGTTCTGGGCATGCCCAGCGCCGGAGGAATTTTGGAAGGACGTAGCGAGGACGGTGTCGAGGGTGGTCGGATCCAGGGTCAAACCGGGCTGGGGGCTCGCAATATTTGGGGTGGCAGAGGAGCCGGGAGTGCAGGAGGCAAAAGAGGCCGGAATTCTGTCCTTTGCATCCCTGGTAGCCGGGCGAAGAATTCTCCTTCAGTGGAAAGATACGAGGCCCCCAAGCGTGGAATCCTGGATCAGCGATATGGCAGAGTTCATTAAATTGGAGAGGGTGAATTTCGCCTTGAGAGGGTCGGTACAAGGGTTCTTTAGGCGGTGGCAACCGTTCTTAGACTTTCTGGCAGAACGATAGACATTGGCCAATGGCAGCAGCAGCTCGGGGGGTGGGTTTACTTTATTTTTGTTTATGTTATTTACACTGGAGGGTCTGAGGGGGTGTATACACCTGTTGTCTTAAGTCGGGGTGTTAATGTTAATTTATTATTTAGGTACGGGGGGTGGGGGGAGGAGTTTGGGGGGGTTGCTTTTTTAGATTGTGTTTTGTACTTAACCCTGTTGGGTTCTTTTTTCTTTCTCATTTTGTTGTTGATATTTTATGAAAACCTTTAATAAAAATTATTTTAAAAATAAAAGTTCAAGGCCCGCCCAAAAGCGCACGGAGCCCTTTTCAGTATAAAAGATATTCCCCAAGGGAGAATCTTCCTTCTTTGGCTTTGGCTCTCAGCGAAGAGAGAGACGAGCCTAGCAGCTGCACCAGACCAAGTAAGTCCCATGTCAATGCACGCTACGAGATAGACGCTCCTAGTGGCTACACTGTAAACAACTCAACCCATCAGCCTCAGAACCAAGCAACGGCCATTGTTCCTCTCACTGACTGGGCACCCGAAGCTAAGTATAGGCTTTAGTAATAGTGGTAGTTTAGTTTGTAGAGTTTATGCATGAGTAGATTTGACTGTGTGTAAATAAATGAGCATTGCTTTTGAACATACTAACTGGTGTATCGTGTCATTGATCAGTATTCGGTTCTGAACCTTGTGGCGGTGTCGAAAGATACCTGGCGACTCTTGAGCAAACATAATTAAACAAAGCCAAATTAAGAGCCAAACAAAGAGAGCAACAACGGCTCAGTATATCATCATATTCGCAAGGCCTAATGTTCATGCAAAATACAGAGTTCTCATCCAAACACCCATTGTTTACAACAATGCCCACCAAATTCATTAGAATTTCATTTGTTCCAGCTCTGGACGAAATAACTGCCCACCTCACATTATAAATAAGCCTATTCCTGTCAACCATGGAGATGAACAAATTCACTTTGTGGCTTTCGATCTGAGCTTTCAGGATGATTTGGAGTCCAATGAGCTGTGAGAAGATTTGTTGAATTGAAGAGAAAAGGAGCTTACAGGCAATTGGATGTGACTCGATGACGTTGTGAGCAATGTACCAATCAGCAGGCACTCGGATGTGACTCAACCTCTTCTCAACTCTTGACGAAAACAATTTCAGCCTTAACCAGTTCTGCTGAAAGCTGCCACGATCTCTCTGCAAACATGTCACCTGTTACTTTGTATTTATTCCTCACAGCGGTCTCGCTTTTAACCGGTAAGTTCACCGTTTACTCAACTCTTTATGTCACAGCTTTTCCGCACATGACATTCTGTCAGGCAGTGCGCTCAATACAAGGGGGTGGTGTGGGTGGTCGGACAAATAGATTGACCCCAACTTCGAAAGGTCATCCGAATTTCTCTGGTCCCAGCACGGAACACTGCTGGAAGTCGGCACATTTCCCGAGGGAATGAGAGCGGAAGAGTTAGGCTGAGATTGAAGGTCCACTGGTGCCAGTGAATGACATTGACAAACAGCAGACTGTCAAACACACAGACCGTTAGGACTTTGCGCTTCCAGTTGCAGTGACTGAAGGTGAGGACCGGATCTAGTTCGAAAGAACGGAATCTTTGTGTTAGAAGATTTATTTAATCCGTCCAAACATTTTCCCGTTGCAACCACTAAGCTGTGGAAAATATATTTCTATTGTCTTGTCTGATCATTCTCTGAGGTTATTATTCAGGATGATGGGACGAATCTGCGGTATAGACTCAGTGAATTCGCATTGTTTAATTTAAAATCACTCTTGGTTCTTACAGGACATTGTCGAGGAGATTCCGTTTCACAGATACCGGCTTCAGTCACAGTTAATGAAGGAGATGATGTTCAATTGTTCTGTAATTATACAGCTACAAGCACGAGCAATCCTGACCTATTCTGGTACCGTCAGTACCCTAGCGCATCCATGGAGTACCTGCTGCAGATTAGTAAATACACCGGGAACACCGAGAGATCCCCAGGGGACCGTATTTCAGCGGAGCTCAATGATACAATCCGCACCGTCCGGCTGAGAGTGACTAATACAGAGCTGACAGACTCCGCGGTGTATTACTGCGCGCTGAGACCCACAGAGACACAGAGCTGGGCTGAACGTGTACAAAAACTGTCACTACTCAGCATAACAGAGCGTTAGTCAAACACTGTGATCAGCGGCGAGTCTGAAATGGAGCCTGAAATCGAGGTGATATCTCAACTTTTCAATTCTAACATACACTTTTAGCACTAATAAATTTTTTGCCAAAATAAAGCAATGGAAGGGGGCAGTTTGGAGAATGAAATTAGAATATTTATAGAGCTTCAGGTTCCAAAGTGTTTCACCGTCACTGTTATAATAAAATGTAGAAAACCCAGCAGCCAATGGAACTCAGCATATCATCCCATACAGTAATATTTAACCGTCTCGCTGTTACAGTAATTGTGATTGGTGGATGGATATTGGACAGGGCGTCTCTCCTGCTCTTTTTTTGGAAATGGTGGCCATGCGATGTAAATACCTCCATTGGTATGTGTTTCTCTGTGTCTGCTTCGCACAGAGATACATTCCGGAGGAAGGCAGTGTCCTCAATTTAACATATCATCCAGAGGCCAGGAACTCTGAGAGTGCAGCATTCCCTGAGGAATGCACCGTCTCCTCGGTAAATTCCAGGATTGTTGTTCCTGACGGACTGCCCGTGTCCTGTTGAGGGGAAAGAACCTCTGAACAGGCTGGAGACAGAATCCTGGAAAATCCCAGGAGGTGGTGACCACTTATTTATCCAATCCGGGAAAAGGAGACTGGAATAAAGAATAGGAAATTAATAACAAATTAATGATCCCCATGGGAAAAGGAGGGGAATTAATTTAACCCCTGGAGTAAAACATGACTTGGCAAGCGAAAGTAAAACTTTTACTGATGTCGCCCCTGTTACCCACTCCGGATGGCCGAAAGCATTTTCAAACCTCAGGAAGTTCATTTCCACTGCAGTCGGTGTCGTGATGTCGGAGATATTATTAACACAGAGGGCTTTGGGAATGTTTAATTCTCCGACAGAAAGTGTTGTCATCCTAATGCTTGAGCAAAGGGATTTGAGAGTCTAGGCATTTCCCTGGTTACCTTGTCGCAAATAGTAACCAGAACATTCTGTAACGAATTGGTGGACATCCCTTTCTCTTTCTCTCTGATATATTGAGGAATCACATTGATTAGAACCTGCTAAATCTTAGTCAGACCACCCAGTGATATTGGAATACAACAATTTATTATGTTCACTGTCTAAGTCTCCACTGCCACCCTTCACACCCTCCAGGTACCACCATCGCTGGTTGACCACGGGCTTCCATTAGATTGACCCATGATTATGTTTGACTGCAGTGGTTTCAATTGCCTCCTGCAGTTTGGTTGACGAGAAAACTCTCCAGATCTTACGACCTGTCATTGGGCATAATGGAAGAGTTTACAAGCTGATCATCAGTCGGTTTAACCAGGCTACGAACCAGAATGTCCTGAAGTGGGACTGGATTTCAGAGCCTCAGGACCAGAAACGTGCTCTGTGCGAGAGCTTCTGTAAGTCATACATAGGTTCTTGCCCTAAATACATGAAATGGCACGAAGCACAGATATTTCCTGTGCTCCTCAGCTGTCAGTTGTAACGGCGGTGAACTGACGCCTCTGTAAGTTTTGAACACAGATAAAGTACTAGCGCGCCATCCAGTGGAGTGTTGTCTGTGAATCATCGATTCTAAATTTATCCTCGAATATGGCGGGATTTTTATTGCGACAGATTATCACGGGTTTTATCACTTTGATTATTTTATCACCGCATCTGATAGATTTTTCATTGCATTACCGGATCCGCTCTGTGTCTCACTGTCTCTGCTTCACACAGAGATACATTCCGGAGTCCTGGATCGCGCTGCCATCCATAGATATGGTATTGGACTTCTTTGTTCTGTTAAAGGACAGGGTGTAGCGTCCTTTGGTCTGATTCCCCTGGTAAATGGAGGCGATAAACGTGGGAGCTCCCTGTCAGTGTCTGTCTGTACCAGACTATGGAATAGCCATAACCAATGGAGAGCCGACAGTTCATTTCAGCCCGATCCCCTGCCCGAGACACCTCCTGCTCAGGGTGGGAGCTCTGATCCTCACACTGAACGGCTACGATAAAAAAAGAATCACGCATAAACCACACGGCATGAAGAGGTTGTTAAAACAATGCATCAGATAAGAAAATGAACTCACCCAACATCGGCAGCATCAGAGTTCCAGCTGGAAACAGCTCTTTCCTGGGGTTTCTGGTCATGATGATGATGGTGGACAAAAGGCGGATGAATCCGGGTCTGATTTCCAGACTGGGACTTGCTGCCGAGTCCGGGACTCAATGCTGTGCGGGTGAGGAGAGGAGAGCTTTACATTCTCCCCCTGAATGTGAGACTGATGGGCCATATTGTCACCGATTGGACTATTATGGGATGTCGTTATCTGCCGTTACTCACGGTGCCACTGTGCGATTTGTTGTTTCTCAATTCATGGACCACGCGAATCGTCACTGATTCCAACCCTCTCTGCTTCCTGTGTGTAAGAGCAGGTTAACATGATTCATATAGTCAGTGCTCTGTTGTCTTTATAACAGAACAGAACCGTTCGTTATCTTCGAATCATAGAGTTTGACAGTCCAAAAAGAGGACATTCGCTCAGTACATATGTATTGTCTCGCATAAAGAGTTATCCACTGATTAATCATGATTGTTTCCATACATTTCATCATTTTAAAATTTCTATTTACTGGTCAGATATTTCTTCCTTAAGCTGATTGATAGATTATGTTCCCGGCCCTGTTTCTCGTGCACTTGCTCCAGTTGCTGAAGTCTCTGCTCAGGATTATTGTCTCTTCACCTTTCCCAATCCCTCCCACACTGTCTGTGAAGTTAATACCAAACGAAAGAAGAGTCACAGAACCGATCCACGTGTTTGAACAGCATTTCCATCAGTGATCTGTACATATTTATGTGTGTCTGTATCTGTTCGAATATCTGCAACGCTGTTGATAAAACCGGGATCCTTTACCTCTTTAACGTCATCAGCAACGTGTCAAATTTCTGCATCGAACCCTGAATGCTTTCTCCTCTTTGACTCATTCAAATTATATTTACTTCTTAGTTCCTTCCTCGTTCTATCTACTTTATGTGTGTATATGATATAAACAGACACAACATTTATGGTTGTACTTTAGATCATCAGCTCTGTTGTTTGGTGGTTATTTAATGCAGGAAAAGATATGCTGGAGCAGACATATAGATTCCTGCACCATTGCACTGTTTACAGAACCAATGATAGGAAGAGGCCAGACGCAGCGATGTCTCCACCAGCACAATCGGTTCAGATCGAGAGCAGCAAACGGAAGTTGTGCGGTGGACACCGCAGTCTCTAAACTGAGCAAACTGTGCGGCGGTTACCAGCTGCCGTCACAAGTGCTGGAGCGGAAATAGCGACCACCCCGGAAGTCTGTGACCACCCTGCACCTGCTCGCTGCTCAAGTGACTGAGAACAAAGTGTGGGAGTGATATGAACGGCCCTGAACCATAGAGATTTAGGGAACGGAATGAGGGTTCAGTTTTCCTGTGTCTATTTGAAAACGCTGTCCCAATCGACTTTCACACCCCCACATTACCCATGCTGCTTTCCCTTCACAATTCTCTTTTGAAAGTTGCCGTTGAATCTTCTTCCTTCGTCATTTCATGCGTGGAATTACGGACGGTACCATATCGTAACGTAATAAATAAAATATCTGCTGCTTTTGGAAACAATTAGTTGTGTTCTATACTACCCAAAATACATAATTTTAGAACATCGTTTGAGTGTCGCTTCTACTTTCTTTGTTAAAAACAATGAAGGCAAGCATCTCTAGCCTTGTGCAAAGATGTGCCTCATGCCTCCTATTCTGATATACAACCCGCACTTTCTCCGACGCCTTAACAATAAAGAACAAAGAACAATACAGCACAAAAACGGGCCCTTCGGCCCTCCAAGCCTGTGCCGGTCATGATTCCACCTTTGTTCCTACTTTGTCCTGCACAGGTTTTGGACAGAGCCGGTCAGCAAATAATTCAACAGGTTTCGCGTCACATTTGGAATCATCTGACATAAACATCAACAGCACTATAAGCTGAGTGTAAGAAGCTCCAATTTGCGTTTCTGGGAAACATTCGTATCTTGTGTGTTTCCGTGCACGCGGAATTCATTCAATGGCCGCATTCTAACAGCAATGAGATAAATCCGGCAGCAGAGGGCGCCATGTTCAAGCAGGGGCGTGATGACGTCATGCGACGGAACTGTCAAAGCCGATAGGTTTGGGAGACGAGGCGATGTCATAATGGGTTTGGTAGCCTGGGTGATGTCGCAATGGGCCTGGTCCCCTGCAGTGTGTGGGTGGAACAATGAGCTGAACAGAGCCCGGGTTCCCTCTCTCCTCTCAATCTCTGCCTCATCCCATTCCCATTCACTCACAGAGATTCAGCCAGACATGTTTCGGCTAATACTGGCGGCGCTGTTGGGCGGTAAGTACTGGATAATGTTCACCATGCCTGGTTAGCTGATAATAGATTGTAATAATTAATGATCAGAAATGTCTATCTGGTGGGTAGAGTAGAGCTTCCACAAACTCACACATTTGCAAACAAATTTAGGTATCTTATGTTTAAACTCTTGATATTTAATTCCGCCACTATCGCAGGCTAACAATGCGCAGATCCAGTAACTCAGTCACCGATGACAAAACCCGGGGCAGAAGGGGATTCGGTGCAGTTGCATTGTCAATATTCAGAGCCGGACACTCGCTACGCCCAATGGTATCAGCAGCAAACGGCACAGCCATCAATCTGGATTATTCGCAATGTAATAACTCTGAAGAAAGATGCAGTTTCAGACGATATCTGGCACTGCTGACAAGTCTGAACAGAACGGTTACCTCAATATAAGCGCCCTCAGTATGGAGGACGGGGCGGTCTATTACTGTGCAATGAGGCACAGCGTTGTATATAATATAACACGCCGTAGAAAAACATTAGCGAGTATTTACTGGACAGCCAAGCTTTATTTAGTGTCATTGCTTGCGGGAATAATTTCACGAAAGCAGTCAGGTCTATCTATTGCAGTTATATTGCTGTCTCTGTTCTTGTACAAGTCAACACAGAGACAGTTTGGTAAATCATAAGGCTCATCTCCATGCGGCGATTTCTACAGTAAATTTAAACTTGGAAGACCCACGTACTAGCAGAGGTAGTGAAAACTATCTGATGTGGAGCTAATAATACCGACAATTATGGATAATATTTCCAAAACTTAAGGCAGCACGGTAGCCTTTTGGATAGCACAATTGCTTCACAGCTCCAGGGTCCCAGGTTCGATTCCAGCTTGGGTCACTGTCTGTGCGGAGTTTGCACATCCTCCCCGTGTGTGCGTGGGTTTCCTCCGGGTGCTCCGGTTTCCTCCCACAGTCCAAAGATGTGCGGGTTAGGTGGATTGGCCATGATAAATTGCCCTTAGTGTCCAAAATTGCCCTTAGTGTTGGGTGGGGTTACTGGGTTATGGGGATAGGGTGGCGGTGTTGACCTTGGGTAGGGTGCTCTTTCCAAGAGCCGGTGCAGACTCGATGGGCCGAATGGCCTCCTTCTGCACTGTAAATTCTATGAAATTCTATGAAATTAACTCAGGTGGACCAAACGCCACTGAGTCTCGGCCATCCCATCCTGTAATGAATCTAAAAATGTGATAAAGTCTGAAATGCGCAATAACCATTTCAATAGAGCATCACAAAGCAACACGATTATTATTATCGTGCAGGACCATGTGACGTTTTGGTGTATAGTTTAGCCTTCAACAAAAATATAAATTTTTTGGTCGATGTTGATCGATGTTGACCATTTCTGCCCAATGAAAAGGCGCCATCCAGGTTAGGGGCAGACTTCACCTGCTGAGAGACGGAGGGGCAGGTCCCAAGGTGAGTGCAACAACATCCCAGGGGCTATGTCGACTCCACCAGTTAAAAAAACCCTGAAGCGCCGCTGATGTGAATTTGTGCTGTCCCTACAGATCCTCACACTTGCTGCATTCACGCAGCTGTTGATCAATCTGCCCCGACAGCTCCTCCAAACACATCTTTTCATTCTTTGTTTCTTCCATTCCTCCAACAGAGAGCTGGCACAGACACGGCAGCCGGAATGGCCTCATTCTGTGGTGTAATCATTCTCTGATTCGATTCTAACCTCACCCTGTGGCCAGGAACACAAGGCCTTTTCTCATTTAATCTCTCCTGACTTGCGCATTATCAGAGCCCTTTCCTGTTGTTCTGTTTCCTCCCTCCGGGATTTCACTTGGTTAATACATCCTACATTTCTAACCTGTCCCAGTTTAAATGAAAGGTGATAGTGAAAGACGAGCTTTGTTGTCCTGTCGGCTAAGGCCGCCTGGCTCCCTGAGTTGTTCAAGTATTTTCCGCTTTCTCCGCAGATGTTAGATCGAATTTCGATGCCAATGACAGTCTGCTTAGGTTATTTTTGAGGGTCTCGTTGGTCTAGGACTGTGATTCTCGCTTCGGGTGTCTCGGTGTCGAAATTTGCGAGAAATCCCGCCTTCAAATCTCGGATGAGCCCTTTGATGCTGTTTTCTGTTGGTCACGCGACATGTTTTCTTCATTTCTTTGCGGCGCAGACGGCGGGATTCATTCACATGGGGTTAGCTTTGAGAAGCTGAGCTCACTCTGCAGGGAGCCAGTACGTTCCCGAGGAAATCGAGACATTTTCGAAAAGCTTGTCTATGTGTGGACATTCACTTACCTCTATTGACTAATTCCAGTGGATTCAGGCAGCTCTCTGTCAGTTTCATTTTATTCAGTTCAACAACATCAGACTGTGTAATCTCTCTTCCCCCTCCACCATCTGTTTCCATCAACATATTTTCATTCCTTCCATTGCTCCCCTCCCCCCGCCCATAAAATCCTGCTTGAGCAATCTGATCCCTGTTGCCAATTGTTCTCTGACACAGTGCTTACTTTGTTCTCCCATTAACACATTGTGACCTCTTAATGCGCCATCAGCACCTTTCTTAGCCTTGATTAGCCTCATTTACATTGCCTTTTTCTTTCTGTCCGAGACATTTTCGTCATTTTCCACCTATTGCTGACCACTCTATTGAGGCCCAATAGGGCACCCCCCCCCACCCAGCCCATCCACAATAGGCTGAATCTGACCCCATTTCCAGTTCTCCAGCTTTGACAAAGAGTCACCCAGACGCGGAACGACAGCTGCCATCTCGCTCCACAGAGGCTGTCAGACCTGCTGAGATTGTCCAGTATTTTCTGTTTTTGTTTCAGAATGAAGCATCCGCAGTAAGTTGCATTTGTCGTTCATTTAGACATGTTTGAGATGGTGAATAAGTATGTTCATCTGCATTTGTAAATGCATGAAATTATGTTGTGGGTGTACTAGCTCCGAATATCCAAAATAGGAAGATCCTTTTCTTCTCATTGCCTGTCGAAAATTCAGTACTTGTGACTTAATGTGGAATTTATTTGAGTGGCTCATGAGAGACTAAACCTCATAATCCTCGAACATACGAGATCGGGGAACAAAAGTACTTTGTGCAAACATTCCTCACACAACATGAGAAGCACTTGATGTTTCTACCCGGTATGGACCCGGGGACCTTTCGCATGTTAGGGGAATGTGCTAACCACTACACTACCGAAACCGCTGGCGGTGCAGTAATCAATGGACTTGTGAAATGTTCAACCTCACTGTGTTGCCGCCTCTTCTCATGGTTCGGCTGAGATGCCATGTCACTTATTACAAGAAGACAGCCGTTTCTTTAAAACCGATGTCTCAACTTATAAAACAATCAGGAATGGAACTTTACAGACCTGAAGATAAGTTATGTTTTGCTTGAAGTGGAAGTTAAATTGAGAAGGCAGGGCTTTCGTAAATAACCACAACCGATACGAGAATGGAAGATGTCCTGCTCACTTTGCTCTGCATCAAGAATCAGCTGTCCCACCCACTGAGTTAAAGCGCAGGCCAAAATTCAGAAGTCCGAGCCAGCCAGGAGTCGAACCTGGGATCTCCTGATTCGCAGTCAAGCGCGTTATCCATTGCGCCACTGGCCCATTCGAGTGCACGCATTTGGCTGTTTCTCGTTGATGAAGACCAGTTACGAGATAGTCTGCAGCAGACTAAACTGGGAGTACGAGATGTTTCTGCGCGGTTTCGAACCGGTGACTTTTCGCGTGCAAAGCGAATTTGATAACCACTACACTACAGAAACAGTTGGCAACTAACGGACGTGTACAATGTTCAACCTCACTGTGTTGCTGCAGATTCGCATGGCGAGGCTGAGAGGCCAGGCCAGGCCACTTGTTACAAGACGACAGCTGTTTATTTAAAAAAAACAGATGTTTCAACATATAAAACCATGAGATGCAGAAATGATATCGAACTGAACATAAGTTCTATTTTGCTTAGCTCGGTCTTAGATTTGTGCCCTGTGGTCTCGAGGTATGGTTCTCGTTTACGGATTTTTAATCAATGCGAGCGGTCGTGGGTTTGAATCCAGGACAAGCCCTTTACTCCAGGTCAGACATTATGAATTGTTTGCGACGCTGACGGCGGCGTTGGTTTGCATTGGCTCACTCTGAAAAAGGTTTCTCAGGACTCGGGATGTTTCCGTCGTTTCTCTCCCCACAGATGATGCTCGAGGGAGACAGTGTCTGAGCTGGAGTGCGTTTGGATAGAATTGATGCTCCAGATCTGCGTTAACTTCACAGGGACGTGACCCATCTAATCCACAGAGCCAAAGTGGAGAATTGACCTGACGTGGAGAGCTGCATCTTAACGCTGACCTCCCGGACCTCGGCCTCTTGAAATGTTCCAAAGAAGCTCAACAAACACTCGAAGAACAGCAGCGCATCTTTCCACTGGGCACTTTACAGCTTTCACACTCAGAGTGTGTGCAACAGTCTCACACTGTAAATGCTGCCCCCATTCTGTGTGTCCTTCCATCGCAGATTTGGGTTTGAATCTTGTTTCCACTTGTTCTTTGCATCCGGGCGGTAGTTGTTGTGAGCTGGCACAGACACAGCGGCTGGAATGGCCTCATACTGTGGTGTAATTATTCTCTCATTCGACGCTAACCTCACTCTGTGGCCAGGGAACCCTAGGCCTTTTCTCATTTAATGTCTCCTGACTTGCACCCTGTCACAGCCCTTTCCTGTTGTTCTGTTTGCTCCCTCCGGGATTTCACTTGGTTAAAACGTCCGACATTTCTAACCGGTCCCATTTTAATGAAAGGTGATGGTGAAAGACGAGCTTTGTTGTCCTGTCGACAAATCCCGCCTGACTCGCTGAGTTGTTCCAGTATTTTCCGCAGATGTTAGATCGACTTTCGATGGCAATAACAGCGTGCTTCTGTTACTTTCCCAGGGCTCGTTGGTCGAGGGGTATGATTCTCGCTTTGGGTGTCTCGGTTTCGAAAGTTGCGCGAGATCCCGGGTTTAAATCCCGGACGAGCCCTTTGATGAGATTTTCTGTTGGTCAAGCGATATGTTTTCTTCATTTCTTTGCGGCGCATTCGGCGGGATTCATTCACACTGGGTTTCGTTTGAGAAGCTCAGCTCACACAGCAGGGAACCAACACGTTCCCGAGACAATCGAGACGTTTTCTAAAAGCTTGTCTGTGATTAGACATTCACTTACCTCTATTGACTCATTCCAGTGGATTCAGGCAGCTCTCTGTCTGTTTCATTTTATTCAGTTCAACAACATCAGACTGTGTAATCTCTCTTCCCCCTTCACATCTGTTTCCATCACCTTATTTTCATTCCTTCAATTGATATGTTTTACCCTCAGCATTGCCCCCCTCCCCCAGCCCATACCATCCTATATGAGCAATCTGATCCCTGTCGCGAATTGTTCTCTGACATCCTGCTTACTTTGTTCTGCTATTAACACATTCTGATCTCTTGAGGCGCCACTATCAGCACCTTTGTTAGCCTTGATTAGCAACATTAACATTCCCTTTTTCTTTCTGCCCGAGACATTGTCGTCATTTTCCACCTATTGTTGACCACTCTATCGAGGCCCAATAGGGCACCCCAACCCCCGCCCATCCACAATAGGCTGAATCTGACCCAATTTCCAGTTCTCCAGCTTTGACAAAGAGTCACCCAGACCCGGAACGACAGCTGCCATCACGCTCCACAGAGCCTGTCAGACCTGCTGAGATTGTCCAGTATTTTCTGTTTTTGTTTCAGAATGAAGCATCCGCAGTAAGTTGCATTTGTCGTTCATTTAGACATGTTTGAGATGGTGAATAAGTATGTTCATCTGCATTTGTAAATGCATGAAATTCTGTTGTACTAGCTCCGAATATCCAAAATAGGAAGACCATTTTCTTCTCATTGCCTGTCGAAAATTCAGTACTTGTGACTTAATGTGGAATTTATATTAATGGCTCATGACAGACTAAATCTCATAATCCTCGAACATACGAGAACGGGGAACAAAAGTACTTTGTGCAAACATTCCTCCCACAACATGAGAAGCACTTAATGTTTCTGCCCGGTATGGACCCGGGACCTTTCGCATGTTAGGGGAATGTGCTAACCACTACACTACAGAAACCGCTGGCGGTGCAGTAATCAATGGACTTGTGCAATGTTCAACCTCACTGTGTTGCCGCCTCTTGTCATGGTTCGGCTGAGAGGTCATGTCACTTATTACATGAAGACAGCCGTTTCTTTAAAACCGATGTCTCAACTTATAAAACAATCAGGAATGGAACTTTACTGACCTGAAGATAAGTTATGTTTTGCTTGAAGTGGAAGTTAAATTGAGAAGGCAGGGTTTTCGCAAATAACCACAATCGATACGAGAATTGAAGATGTTCTGCTCACTTTGCTCTGCATCAATAATCAGCTGTCCCACACAGAGTTAAAGCGCAGGCCAAAATTCTTAAGACCGAGACATCCAGGAGTCGAACCTGGAATCGGCTGATTCGTTGTCAGACGCGTAAACGATTGCGCCACTGGCCCATACGGATGAATACATTTGGTTGTTTCTCGTTGATGAAGACCAGTTACGAGATTGAGGTAATATTCAGCAACAGACGAAACTAGAAGTACGAGATGTTGCTGCCTGGTTTCGAACCGGGGACTTTTCGCGTGTTAGGCGAATGTGATAACCACTACACCACAGAAACAGCTGGCGGCCAACGGACGTGTACACTGTCCAACCTCACTGTGTTGCTGCAGATTCGCATGGTGAGGCTGAGAGGCCACGTCACTTATTACAGGACGGCAGCTTTTTTTTTTTAAAACAGATGTTTCAACATATAAAACCATGAGATGTAGAAATTATATCGATCTTGACATAAGTTATATTTTGCTTAAGCTCCGTCTTCAATTTGTGCTCTTTGGTCTCAAGGTATGGGTCTCGTTTAGGATTTTCAATCAATGCCCCTGCGAGCGGTCGTGGGTTTAAATCCAGGACAAGCCCTTTA
Source organism: Scyliorhinus torazame (assembly GCF_047496885.1). Lineage (NCBI taxonomy): Eukaryota > Metazoa > Chordata > Chondrichthyes > Carcharhiniformes > Scyliorhinidae > Scyliorhinus > Scyliorhinus torazame. The sequence continues at coordinate 93,817,539 of NC_092711.1, forward strand.
CTCCAGGTCTGACATTATGAATTGTTTGCGATGCTGACGGCGGGGTTGATTTACATTGGCCCACTCTGAAAAAGATTCCTCAGGACTCGGGATGTTTACATCGTTTCTCTCCCCACAGATGATGCTCGAGGGAGAGAGTGTCTGAGGTGGAGTGCGTTTGGATAGAATCGATGCTCGAAAAGATGCACACGCATCTTTTGTTTCTTTGTTTGTTCCATTGCGCTAACAGAGAGCTGGCACGGACACAGCAACCCGAATGGCCTCATTCTGTGGTGTAATTATTCTCTGATTCGATGCTAACCTCACTCTGTGGCCTCGGGCCCAAAGCCTTTTCTCATTTAATCTCTCCTGACTTGCACCCGGTCAGAGCCCTTTCCTGTTGTTCTGTTTGCTCCCTCCGGGATTTCACTTGGTTCAAACGTCCTACATTTCTAACCGGTCCCGGTTTTAATGAAAGGTGATGGTGAAAGACGAGCTTTGTTGTCCTGTCGACAAATGCCGCCTGACTCCCTGAGTTGTTCCAGTATTTTCCGTTCTCCTCAGATGTTAGATGGACTTTCGATGGCAATGACAGTATGCTTCCATTGTTTGCGAGGGCTTAGTTGGTCTAGGAGTATGATTCTCGCTTTAGGCGTCTTGGTGTCAAAACCTGCGAGAGGTCGCGGGTTCAAATTCCGGACAAGCCCATTGGTGAGGTTTTTTTGTTGGTCAAGCGACATATTTTCTTCATTTGTTAGCGGCTCAGACGGCGGGATTCATTCACATTGGGTTTGCTTTGAGAAGCTGAGCTCACGCTGCAGGGAATCAATACGGTCCCGAGAAAATCGGGACATTTTCGAAAAGCTTGTCGTTGTGTGGACCGAATCCCTCAACAGGCCCAAAACCACCTTCGCGTACGGAAGGCCAAGCCTCGTGCAACTGACAGTATTGCACAGAGTGCATCTGACAAGAAGCACAATAAGGTGGTGGAGGACAAATGGTAACGGTGTCAGGGAGGCGCAGCCAACCACACCTGCATGTTCTGGATATGCCCCTTACTTGACGGATTTTGGGCAGCCTTCATTGAGGCAATGTCCAAGGTTGTGAGGGTGGACCCGTGCCCGCGGAATGGCAGTATTCGGGGTATCGAACCAGCCAAAGCTATTCATGGGGAAAGGGGTCGACCCCCTTGCCTTTGCTTCCCTAATCGCCCACCGAGGAATCCTGCTCAGCTGACGATCAGCAGCATGACTCACAACAGCAGACTGGCTGGCAGACGTGTCGCAATTTCTCCACCTGGAGTAAATAAAATTTGCCATTTGAGGGTCGGAGGAGGGCTTCCAAAACGCGAGGAGAGAATTCACCACGTGTTCCAACACCGTTCCGAAGCCAACAGCCAAAAGAGCGAGGGGAGGGTAAGTTTGTGTATGATCAAAGAACACAGAAAATTACAGCACAGGAACAGGCCCTTCGGCTTCTCACTCTGCGGTCTGTTTAGCACAGTGCTAAACCACTGGCTTTGAAAGCAGACACAAGGCAGCCAGCAGTATGGTTCTATTCCCGTACCAGCCTCCCCGAACAGGCGCCGGAATGTGGCGACTCGGGGCTTTTCACAGTAACTTCATTTGATGTCGTCTTATGACAATAAGCGATTTTCATTTCATTCATTATCTAAACCTTTCGCCTATTTTCCAAGGATCGACTTCCCTCTGTTCCCCGCCCATTCATATATCTGTCCAGATGCATCGTAAATGATGCTATCGTGCCCGCCTCTACCACCTCCAGGCACCCACCACCCTCTGCATTAAAACTTTTCCAGGCACATCTCCCTTAAACATTTCCCCTCTCACCTAGAAATCGTGACCGCTTGTAATTGACACCCCCACTCCTGGAAAAAGCTTGTTGCTATCCATCCTGTCCATACCCCTCATAATTTTGTAGACCTCAATCAGGTCCCCCCTCAACCTCCGTCTTTCCAACGAAAACAATCCTAATCTACCCAACGTTTCTTCATAGCTAGCACCCTCCATACCAGGCAACATCCTGGAGAACCTCCTCTGTACCCTCTCTAAAGCATCTACATCCTTCTGGTAATGTGGCGACCAGAACTGCACGCAGTATTCCAAATGTGGTCTAACCAAAGTCCTAAACAACTGTAACATGACCTGCTGACTCTTGTATTCAATACCCCGTCCGATGAAGGCAAGCATGCTGTCTGCCTCCTTGACCACTCTATCGATCTGCGTTGCCACCTTCAGGGTACAATGGACCTGAACTCCAAGATCAATTTTCCCCAGGACTCTTCTGTTGACCGCTCTTGAATTGAATCTTCCAAAATGCATCACTTCGCATTTGTCTGGATTGAACTCCATCTTCCATTTCTCTGCCCAACTCTCCAATCGATCTATATTTTGCTGTATTCTCTGACAGTCCCCCTCGCTATTTGCAACTCCACCAATCTTAGTATCATCTGCAAACTTGCTAATCAGACCACCTATACCTTCGTCCAGATCATTTATGTATATCACAAACAACAGTGGTCCGAGCACGGAATCCTGTGGAGCACCACTAGTCACCTTTCTCCATTTTGAGACACTCCCTTCCACCACTACTCTCTGTCTCCTGTTGCCCAGCCAGTTCTTTATCCATCTAGCTAGTACACCCTGAACCCCATTCGACTTCGCTTTTTCCATTAACCTGCCATGGGAAACTTTATCAAACGCCTTACTGAAGTCCATGTATATGACATCTACAACCCTTCCCTCATCAATTAACTTGGTCACTTCCTCAAATAATTTTATTAAGTTTGTAAGACATGGCCTTCCCTGCACAAAACCATGCTGCCGATCACTGATAAGTCTATTTTCTTCCAAATGTGAATAGATCCTATCCCTCAGTATCTTCTCCAACAGTTTGCCTACCACTGACGTCAAGCTCACAGGTCTATAATTCTCTGGATTATCCCTGCTACCCTTCTTAAACAAAGGGACAACATTAGCAATTCTCCAGTCCTCCGGGGCCTCACTCGTGCTCAAGGATTCTGCAAAGATAACTGTTAAGGCCCCAGCTATTTCGTCCCTCGCTTCCCTCAGTAACCTGGGATAGATCCCATCCAGACCTGGGGACTTGACCACCTTAATGCCTTTTAGAATACCCAAAACTTCCCCCTTCCATATGCCGACTTGACCTAGAGCATTTTAACATCCATCCCTAACCTCAACATCCGTCATGTCCCTCTCCTTGGTGAACACCGATGCAAAGTACTCATTAAGACTCTCACCCATTTCCTCTGACTACGCATAAATTCCCCCTTTTGTCTTTGAGTGGACCAATCCTTTCTCTAGTTACCCGCTTGTTCCTTATATACGAATAAAAGGCTTTGGGATTGGTCTGTGTGTGAGGGTGGGTGGAGGGGGGGGGGGCGGGGGTGACGGGACGGAACGAACGAGACAGCAGAGAACAGATAGGGAGGGGATGAGATTTGGAGGGAGGCTCGGGAGAGAGGAGGGGAGGCTGGAGCAACGCCAGAACGGATAATGGGGGCCGAGAGCAAGGCCACAAAGACCAGAACTCCTAAAGAAACACCGAAAACGAGACGAGGGGTGGGGGGCGGAGGGGGCGGGGGGGGGGGGGGGGGGTGATTGTAGGGGATCACGGCCAATCTACAAAGTGGGAGAAGAGAAGGCGAAGGGGAAAGAGCTGCATATATGTAAATAGATGACAATCGCCTATTGTATGATATCTGATCGAATAAAGTATCTTTAAACAACAAAAACGGGGGGCAGAGATGGTCAATGAGTGGGGGGGGCGGGGGTGGGTGTAAAGTTCTTGAATATTGTAATCGCTTCGCATACCCTTGTCTATTGTACAATGTATGAAATAAAAAACTGCAATAAAAACATTTTTAAAAAATTGTTACATCTGCCATTGAGCGTGCAGTAAATAAAAGTGGTTTGTTCGACCACTCTGCCTGCTATTTCGTATGTACCTCATGTTACTTCCGAATGCTGGAGTATACACTTTGTCTTGTAAATGGTTTATTTTGTTCAGGACCATGAACTATTGTGGCTGTAACATCTTTGTAAACAAGCATGATTGCAGATTCTGCCTAATTCTGGATATATTAATAGTCCTTAACTTGATCATGAAGCACTGTTCAACCTAAAGCAACTCGTGATAATGGCGAAGGGAAAAGTGAGCAACTTCTTCAGCTCATTTCGGAACTTGGTCTGGGCTACTGCATAGATGAAGGTGTTGTTGCAGGAACTGAGTAACTGAAGCATGTTGGTCGTTTCTAGAAAGATGAAGTGTGGGTCGTTGAAATCCAGACCGGTGAAGTAGGCCTCAGCTGTAACACGAACGTATAGGAAATGTCCAACATATGTGACCCAGAGGAGGAGGAAGCTGAGCGAGATGGCGAAGAGCAGGACAATCGACTACTTGCGATTGGCAATCGCTGGATCTCCGTCACTCGCGGAGCCCTTCAGCCTCCTGCGGGCTCTGCTGGCTTCTACAATGTGTCTTACAGTCAGGGCGTTGAGCAGCAGAATGAAGAAGAACGGGAGAAAGGGGGTTAATATGTGGTCGAGCCAGTCATAGGCTTGCCACGATGGTATAGTGTAATAGCTGGATTTAATATCACAGAACCAGGGCACCCCGTCCAATATGTACAGGGGCTGGTAGGTGAAGTAAAAGGGGACGTTCTTGACGTAGCTCAGGGTAATGGCCATTCCGATGACCAGCAGTGCGGTTTTCTCGGTGCAGTATCTGGTCTTCAGTTTCTGATAGCAGATGGAGACAAAACGGTCGAAGGTGAAGGCCATGGTCAGCCAGACTGAACCATTGCGGGTCGCATACAGGAGCACGGTGCTGACAGCGCATCCGGGGGTGATCGATAGGACACTGTATCTGAAGTAAATGCCACCAATCCGGCTCAAGATAACAGAGGTGACCATGACAAGGAGGTTAGTCACTGCTATCGCTACCAGGTAGTAGGTGATACACCGAGACAGTCCGCACCGTCCTCGGGATAGGATGATGATCGCCACCAAGTTGGCTGTAATAGAGAAAAGACAAGCGTCACTGAGCAGATTCCAAAAAACAGCTACTCCCTGGTCCATTCCGCTGCTGAATCCCTCCTGACCTGCCCATTTCGCACCTCCAGATTTCAATTAATCCAAAGGCATTACTACTTGATGCTAATCCAATGCTGGATTAAACGTTTGTCAATTCACAGAATATCGCAATCAGCCCCTGCAACAAACTCCGCTCTCCACTGGGTCCATTCCCGTGGCTGGCCCTCTTCTGAAGTTACAGACCATTTACAATATTCAATTCCTGCTTGACCGTGGGCTGAACTTCCAAACGCCCACATTCCCAAACCGACCAGAGGCCCGGACACTGCAAACTTCTACATTTCTCCACAGCCCATTGTATCGCCCGTCTGAAAGTCTGCCTTAGCTGAAGAGCTACTCAAACCCTTATTGACCACTTTCATATATCTACACTCCCGATCATTGTAATAGTTTTTGTGTGTCTCCTCGTGTCTGCGTGGGTCTCCTCCGGGTGCTCCGGTTTCTTCCTACAATCCAAAGATATGCAGGTTAGGTGGATTGGCCATGTTAAATTGCCCTTTAGTCTCCAGAAAGGTTGGGTGGGGCTACTTGGTTACGGGGATACGGTGGAGGTGTGGTCTTGGGTGGGGTGCTTTTTCAAATGCCGATGCGGACTCGATGGGCCGAATTCTGGCCTTGGGTCTCTGTCTGTGTGGAGTTTGTACTTTCTCCCTGTGTCTGTGTGGTTTCCTCTGGGTGCCTCCCACAGCCCAAAGATATGCAGGTTAGGTGGATTGGCTATTCTAAATTGCCCCTTCGTGTCTAAAACAGGTGTGTAGGTTAGGTCAGGCTCAGGGGTTATTGGGAAAGCGCAGGGGATGGAGCCTGGGCGCAGTACACATTTCAGAGGTTGGTGCAAGTTCGAATGGCCTCTATTTGCACTGATTCTATGATTGCCTAATAACGCCTCTATTTCAGCATTCTCCCGATTGTTTCAATTGCCTCATTGCCCTATTAGACTAGTCCCTCCCCATTCCTGTGCCACCCTGCAGCCCAATAACAATTTGTAGCAAATGGTTGCAATGCTTAACAATATAACGTCCGTGCAATGCTAACCATTATAATTCATATTTCTGCAGTCTAATAAACAGTTGTTCTATAAGTGTGACGGGTAATTTATTGACCATTTATTGTCCTGCTCTGTAATAAAAAATTAGTTGATGCACTCTAATATACCACAATGCAATAACGTTTCCAGCACGATCCTTAAAAGGAAGAGACAAGATTTCTGGAGATTCAGAAGAAAAACAAATATTATAGTTGAGATTCCTCTCTTACCTGGGACACCAATAATAGCGAGTGCTGGGTATTAAATGACATAAAATGGTCCATTCGCTGGTCCATGCATCGTCTTTCAGGAACCAATTGAATTATGCCAGGTGTACATACTCGCTCTGCAAGGCGTGCAAAGGGTCCCTCACTTATAACAATGAGAGTCTCCAGAGGGGCAATTAACTTCCAACATGCACTTTAGTTACAGATCGGTGAACAAACAAATTAAGAAACGAGTCCATGCCTTTCATTTGTTCCCTTAGGAAGGGGAGTGAATTCATTGCCAACGTGGCAGCACGGTAGCATTGTGGATAGCACAATTGCTTCACAGCTCCAGGGTCCCAGGTTCGATTCTGGCTTGGGTCACTGTCTGTGTGGAGTCTGCACATCCTTTCTGTGTGTGCGTGGGTTTCCTCCAGGTGCTCCGGTTTCCTCCCACAGTCCAAAGACGAGCAGGTTAGATGGATTGGCCATGATAAATTGCCCTTAGGGTCCAAAATTGCCCTTAGTGTTGGGTGGGGTTACTGGGTTATGGGGATAGGGTGGAGGTGTGGACCTTGGGTAGGGTGCTCTTTCCAAGAGCCGGTACAGACTCGATCGGTGGAATGGCTTCCTTCTGCACTGTATATTCTATGAAACTGCTGACTGCAGCTTCTGTGGTCCCTCCTAGCCCCAAGATAGTTCTCTGCATCTCCATCAATCAGAATTCCTCTTGTTAACTCTGAGCTGAAGTTTGGTCTCTGATAAAAATCTGCCTCTTTCAATCTCTGACATATTGTGCTTTTAGTTGATGGATACGTGGTTTGCGTATTTGTAAGTGTTCTGGTGTTTAGTGTTGCATTGATACACTAATATTGAAAGATATTTGCAACGAAGGAACTTGAAATAACTCATCGCTAACATGGGAGGGCGGATGAGGTCGAGCCGATCGCAGGCAAATGCTTTGTCCTAATAAACCGTACATACTGAAAGTGCCTTAAAATGGTTCAGTATGAATTTAAAGTTTTAGTGAAGGAACAATTGATACCTGGCTGGTGGAATATCAATTCCGATATCATTGGGGCAAGTAATTATCGAGACATGACTCAGAAGCAATAGCACCAAGTGCAGTGAAAATGGAGGCACGATCTATAAAATCTAGAAATGAACATTTTTCGGTCAGTGAGCTGTGGTGGCAAAATTACTGAATATATTTAAGAAGGAAATAGATTTCTGAACACTAAATGTGTCAAAGTGTATGGGGAATGTGCTGGGGTATAGTTTTAATAGAGAACTATTGAAATGAAATGAAAATCGCTTAGTGTCACAAGGAGGCTTCAATGAAGTTACTGTGAAAAGCACCTAGTCGCCACATTCCGGCGCCTGTTCGGGGAGGCTATTACAGGAATTGAACCGTGCTGCTGGCCTGCTTTGTCTGCTTTCAAAGCCAGCGATTTAGTCCTGTGCTAAACAGCCACATTGTGATCATGTTGGATGGAGGAACAGGCTCCAAGCGCCAAATGGCCTACTCCTACTACTATCTAAAATGTTTTGATATTTCGATGATGCACGGTTCTGTGTGGTATTACCTGAGATTGTACCTCGTAAACTACAGAGGCATTGTCTAGCTTAGTGCATCATTTCATTATAGTATAAAAGCAAATTACTGCGGATGCTGGAATCTGAAACAAAAGAGAAAATACTGGAAAATCTCACCAGGTTTGGCAGCACCTGTAGGGAGAGAAAAGAGCTAACGTTTCGAGTCCGATGACTCTTTGTCAAAGCTTTGACAGTCATTGGACTCGAAACGTTAGCTCTTTTCTCTCCATTCTGATGCTGTCAGACCTGCTGAGATTTTCCAGCATTTACTCTTTTATTTCATTATAGTAGGTGCAGTATCAGTTACTGCTGCACACACCATGCCATTGCTCATATCGCACTTGATTTGGCCACTGTTTATACTACACTGTGTTATGTTGTTATTAATACTCCACGTCGGAGGCATGTTGGTGACAAGATCTAATGCAATATAAATGTACATATGGTCTCGTGGACTTTATTTTTAATTTTTCCAATTAAGTGGTAATTTAGCATGGCCAATTCACCTTTCCTGCACATGTTTGGATTGTGGGGGTCAGATCCACCGTCCCTCTGAAAGAGCATCCTACTTGGCCCACTCCCCAGCCCTAAACCCTGCAACCCCACTTAACCTGCACATCCTTGGACATTAAGGGACAATTTTCGCATGGCTAATCCACTTATCCTGCACATCTATGTTGCTGATGGTGTAGCCACTGGGATGGCCACGTCCCGATTACAAAATGGACACTTGCAAAGAATGCAGGAAAAATTGGTCAATGCTAAGAAACAAGCAGGTGCAAGCTCTGTCTGTTGATTAGAAACTTAAACTCTCAGACAGGACAGAAACAACCAATGAATCTACATACTAATGAGCCATCTCCGGGGACAAAAGGGAAACATTTAGATACACAATGTTAAGGCAGGCTCCCCGGCGCCAGAAGAGGCTAAGACAAAGCAGACTGACAGTCACCAGGACACGCCCAGCGATCAGGGAACCACCCCTCTATTGGAGGAAAATCGATGCAACTGATTGAGAAAGACCCAATTAGTTGAGGTCAAGTTCAAGGTCCGCCCAAAAGCGCGCGGAGCCCTTTTCAGTATAAAAGATATTCCCCAAGGGAGAATCTTCCTCCTTTGGCTTTGGCTCTCACCGAGAGAGAGACGAGCCTAGCAGCTGCACCAGACCAACTAAGTTCCAAGTTAACGCACGCTACGAGATAGACGCTCCTAGTGGCTACACTGTAAACAGCTCAACCTATCAGCCTCAGAACCGAGCAACGGCCATTGTTCCTCTGACTGAGTGGGCACCCGAAAGTAAGTATAGGCTTTAGTAATAGTGGTAGTCTAGTTTGTAGAGTTTATGCATGAGTAGATTTGACTGTGTGTAAATAAATGAGCATTGCTTTTGAACATGCTAACTGGTGTATCGAGTCATTGATCAGTATTCGGTTCTGAACCTTGTGGCGGTGTCAAAAGATACCTGGCGACTCTTGAGTAAACATAATTAAACAAAGCCAAATTAAGAGCCAAACAAAGAGAGCAACAATGGCTCAGTATATCATCATATTCGCAAGGCCTAATGTTCATGCAAAATACAGAGTTCTCATCCAAACACCCATTGTTTACAACAATGCCCACCAAATTCATTAGCATTTCATTTGTTCCAGCTCTGGGCGAAAGAACTGCCCACCTCACATTATAAATAACCTGTTCCTGTCAACCAATTTAAAGATTGCTCCTGAGGAAGGAGCAGTGCTCCGAAAGCTAGTGATATCGAAACAAACCTGTTGGACTTTAACCTGGGGTTGTAAGACTTCTTACTATTTAAAGATTAGCATGGGGATGAACAAATTCACGTTGTCGCTTTCGATCTGCGCCAACAGGATGAACTGGAGATCCAATGCCCTGTGAGAACATTGATTCAATTGAAGAGAAAAGGAGCTTACAGGCAATTGGATGTGACTCGATGACGTTGTGAGCAATGTACCAATCAGCAGGCACTCGGATGTGACTCAACCTCTTCTCAACTCTTGGCGAAAACAATTTCAGCCTCAACCAGTTCTGCTGAAAGCTGCCACGATCTCTCTGCAAACATGTCACCTGTTACTTTGTATTTATTCCTCACAGCGGTCTCGCTTTTAACCGGTAAGTTCACCGTTTACTCAACTCTTTGTCACAACTTTTCTACACATGACATTCCGTCAGGCAGTTCGCTCAATACAAGGGGGTGGTGTGGGTGGTCGGACAAATAGATTGACCCCAACTTCGAAAGGTCATCCGAATTTCGCTGGTCCCAGCACGGAACACTGCTGGAAGTCGGCACATTTCCCGAGGGGATGAGAGCGGAAGAGTTGGGCTGAGATTGAAGCTCCTCTGGTGCCAGTGAATGACCTTGACAAACAGCAGACTGTCAAACACACAGACCGTTAGGACTTTGCGCTTCCAGTTACAGTGACTGAAGGTGAGGACCGGATCTCGTTAGAAAGAACGGAATCTTTGTGTTAGAAGATTTATTTAATCCGTCCAAACATTTTCCCGTTGCAACCACTGAGCTGTGGAAAATATATTTCTATTGTCTTGTCTGATCACTCTCTGAGGTTATTAGTCAGGATGACGGGACGAATCTGCGGTATAGACTTAGTGAATTCGCATTGTTTAATTTATAATCATTCTGGGTTCTTACAGGACATTGTCGAGGAGATTCCGTTTCACAGACACCGGCTGCAGTCACAGTGAGTGAAGGAGATGATGTTCAGTTGTTCTGTAATTATACAGCTACAAGCACGAACACTTATTACCTATTTTGGTACCGTAAGTATCCCAGCGGATCCATGGAGTACCTGCTGCAGATTAGTAAATACACCGGGAACACAGAGAGATCCCCAGGGGACCGTTTTTCAGCGGAGCTCAATGATACAATCCGCACCGTCCGGCTGAGCGTGACTAATACGGAGCTGACAGACTCCGCGGTGTATTACTGCGCGCGGAGACGCACAGAGACACAGAACTGGGCTGAACGTGTACAAAAACTGTCAGCACTCAGCATAACAGAGCGTTAGGCACACACTGTGATGAGCGGCGTGTCTGAAATGGAGCCTGAAATCGAGGTGAGATCTCAACTTTTCAATTCTAACATATACTTTTAGCACTAATAAATTTATTGCCAAAATAAAGCAATGGAATGGGGCAGTTTCGAGAATGAAAATTAGAATATTTATAGAGCTTCAGGTTCCAAAGTGTTTCACCATCCCTGTTACAACAAAATGTAGAAAACCCAGCAGATAATTGAACTCAGCATATCATCCCATACAGTAATGTTTAACCGTCTCGCTGTTACAGGAATTGTGATTGGTGGATGGATATTGGACAGGGCGTCTCTCCTGCTCTTTTTTTGGAAATGGTGGCCATGCGATGTAAATACCTCCATTGGTATGTGTTCCACTGTGTCTGCTTCGCACAGAGATACATTCTGGAGGAAGGCAGTGTCCTCAATTTAACATATCATCCAGAGGCCAGGAACTCTGAGAGTGCAGCATTCCCTGAGGAATGCACCGTCTCCTCGATAAATTCCAGGATTGTTGTTCCTGACGGACTGCCCGTGTCCTGTTGAGGGGGAAAAAAACTCTGAACAGGCTGGAGACAGAATCCTGGAAAATCCCAGGAGATGGTGACCACTTATTTATCCAATCCGGGAAAAGGAGACTGGAATAAAGAATAGGAAATTAATAACAAATTAATGATCCCCATGGGAAAAGGAGGAGAATTAATTTAACCCCTGGAGTAAAATATGACTTGGCAAGCGAAAGTAAGACTTTTACTGATGTCGCCCCTGTTACCCACTCCGGATGGCCGAAAACATTTTCAAACCTCAGGAAGTTCATTTCCACTGCAGTCGGTGTCGTGATGTTGGAGATATTATTAACACAGAGGGCTTTGGGAATGTTTAATTCTCCGACAGAAAGTGTTGTTATCCTAATGCTTGAGCAAAGGGATTTGAGAGTCTAGGCATTTCCCTGGTTACCTTGTCGCAAATAGTAACCAGAACATTCTGTAACGACTTGGTGGACATCCCTTTCTCTTTCTCTCTGATATATTGCGGAATCACATTGATTAGAAACCTGCTAAATCTTAGTCAGACCACCCAGTGATATTGGAATACAACTATTTATTATGTTCACTGTCTCAGTCTCCACTGCCACCCTTCACACCCTCCAGGTACCACCATCGCTGGTTGACCACGGGCTTCCATTAGATTGACCTATGATTATGTTTGAGTGCAGTGGTTTCAATTGCCTCCTGCAGTTTGGTTGACGAGAAAACTCTCCAGCTCTTACGACCTGTCATTGGGCATAATGGAAGAGTTTACAAGCTGATCATCAGTCGGTTTAACCAGGCTACGAACCAGAAAGTCCTGAAGTGGGACTGGATTTCAGAGCCTCAGGACCAGAAACGTGCTCTGTGCGAGAGCTTCTGTAAGTCATACATAGGTTTTTGCCCTAAATACATGAAATGGCACGAAGCACAGATATTTCCTGTGCTCCTCAGCTGTCAGTTGTAACGGCGGTGAACTGACGCCTCTGTAAGTTTTGAACACAGATAAAGTACTAGCGCGCCATCCAGTGGAGTGTTGTCTGTGAAACATCGATTCTAAATTTATCCTCGAATATGGCGGGATTTTTATTGTGACAGCTTATTACGGGTTTTATTACTTTGATTATTTTATCACCGCATCTGATAGATTTTTCATTGCATTACCGGATCCGCTCTGTGTCTCACTGTGTCTGCTTCACACAGAGATACATTCCGGAGTCCTGGATCGCGCTGCCATCCATAGATATGGTATTGGACTTCTTTGTTCTGTTAAAGGACAGGGTGTAGCGTCCTTTGGTCTGATTCCCCTGGTAAATGGAGGCGATAAATGTGGGAGCTCCCTGTCAGTGTCTGTCTGTACCAGACTATGGAATAGCCATAACCAATGGAGAGCCGACAGTTCATTTCAGCCCGATCCCCTGCCCGAGACAACTCCTACTCAGGGTGGGAGCTCTGATCCTCACACTGAACGGCTACGATAAAAAAGAATCACGCATAAACCACACGGCATGAAGAGATTGTTAAAACAATGCATCAGATAAGAAAATGAACTCACCCAACATCAGTAGCATCAGAGCTCCAGCTGGAAACAGCTCTTTCCTGGGGTTTCTGGTCACGATGATGATGGTGGACAAAAGGCGGATGAATCCGGGTCTGATTTCCAGACTTGGACTTGCTGCCGAGTCCGGGACTGAATGCTCTGCGGGTGAGGAGAGGGAGAGCTTTACATTCTCCCCCTGAATGTGAGACTGATGGGCCATATTGTCACCGATTGGACTATTATGGGATGTCGTTATCTGCCGTTACTCACGGTGCCACTGTGCGATTTGTTGTTTCTCAATTCATGGACCACGCGAATCGTCACTGATTCCAACCCTCTCTGCTTCCTGTGTGTAAGAGCAGGTTAACATGATTCATATAGTCAGTGCTCTGTTGTCTTTATAACAGAACAGAACCGTTCGTTATCTTCGAATCATAGAGTTTGACAGTCCAAAAAGAGGACATTCGCTCAGTACATATGTACTGTCTCGCATAAAGAGTTATCCACTGATTAATCATGATTGTTTCCATACATTTCATCATTTTAAAATTTCTATTTACTGGTCAGATATTTCTTCCTTAAGCTGATTGATAGATTCTGTTCCCGGCCCTGTTTCTCGTGCACTTGCTCCAGTTGCTGAAGTCTCTGCTCAGGATTATTGTCTCTTCACCTTTCCCAATCCCTCCCACACTGTCTGTGAAGTTAATACCAAACGAAAGAAGAGTCACAGAACCGATCCACGTGTTTGAACAGCATTTCCATCAGTGATCTGTACATATTTATGTGTGTCTGTATCTGTTCGAATATCTGCAACGCTGTTGATAAAACCGGGATCCTTTACCTCTTTAACGTCATCAGCAACGTGTCAAATTTCTGCATCGAACCCTGAATGCTTTCTCCTCTTTGACTCATTCAAATTATATTTACTTCTTAGTTCCTTCCTCGTTCTATCTACTTTATGTGTGTATATGATATAAACAGACACAACATTTATGGTTGTACTTTAGATCATCAGCTCTGTTGTTTGGTGGTTATTTAATGCAGGAAAAGATATGCTGGAGCAGACATACAGATTCCTGCACCATTGCATTGTTTACAGAACCAATGATAGGAAGAGGCCAGACGCAGTGATGTCTCCACCAGCACAATCGGTTCAGATCGAGAGCAGCAAACGGAAGTTGTGCGGTGGACACCGCAGTCTCTAAACTGAGCAAACTGTGCGGCGGTTACCAGCTGCCGTCACAAGTGCTGGAGCGGAAATAGCGACCACCCCGGAAGTCTGTGACCACCCTGCACCTGCTCGCTGCTCAAGTGACTGAGAACAAAGTGTGGGAGTGATATGAACGGCCCTGAACCATAGAGATTTAGGGAACGGAATGAGGGTTCAGTTTTCCTGTGTCTATTTGAAAACGCTGTCCCAATCGACTTTCACACCCCACATTACCCATGCTGCTTTCCCTTCACAATTCTCTTTTGAAAGTTGCCGTTGAATCTTCTTCCTTCGCCATTTCATGCGTGGAATTACGGACGGTACCATATCGTAACGTAATAAATAAAATATCTGCTGCTTTTGGAAACAATTAGTTGTGTTCTATACTACCCAAAATACATAATTTTAGAACATCGTTTGAGTGTCGCTTCTACTTTCTTTGTTAAAAACAATGAAGGCAAGCATCTCTAGCCTTGTGCAAAGATGTGCCTCATGCCTCCTATTCTGATATACAACCCGCACTTTCTCCGACGCCTTAACAATAAAGAACAAAGAACAATACAGCACAAAAACGGGCCCTTCGGCCCTCCAAGCCTGTGCCGGTCATGATACCAACCTTTGTTCCTACTTTGTCCTGCACAGGTTTTGGACAGAGCCGGTCAGCAAATAATTCAACAGGTTTCGCGTCACATTTAGAATCATCTGACATAAACATCAACAGCACTATAAGCTGAGTGTAAGAAGCTCCAATTTGCGTTTCTGGGAAACATTCGTATCTTGTGTGTTTCCGTGCACGCGGAATTCATTCAATGGCCGCATTCTAACAGCAATGAGATAAATCCGGCAGCAGAGGGCGCCATGTTCAAGCAGGGGCGTGATGACGTCATGCGACGGAACTGTCAAAGCCGATAGGTTTGGGAGACGAGGCGATGTCATAATGGGTTTGGTAGCCTGGGTGATGTCGCAATGGGCCTGGTCCCCTGCAGTGTGTGGGTGGAACAATGAGCTGAACAGAGCCCGGGTTCCCTCTCTCCTCTCAATCTCTGCCTCATCCCATTCCCATTCACTCACAGAGATTCAGCCAGACATGTTTCGGCTAATACTGGCGGCGCTGTTGGGCGGTAAGTACTGGATAATGTTCACCATGCCTGATTAGCCGATAATAGATTGTAATAATTAATGATCAGAAATGTCTATCTGATGGGTAGAGTAGAGCTTCCACAAACTCACACATTTGCAAACAAATTTAGGTATCTTATGTTTAAACTCTTGATATTTAATTCCGCCACTATCGCAGGCTAACAATACGCAGATCCAGTAACTCAGTCACCGATGACAAAACCCGGGGCAGAAGGGGATTCGGTGCAGTTGCATTGTCAATATTCAGAGCCGGACACTCGCTACGCCCAATGGTATCAGCAGCAAACGGCACAGCCATCAATCTGGATTATTCGCAATGTAATAACTCTGAAGAAAGATGCAGTTTCAGACGATATCTGGCACTGCTGACAAGTCTGAACAGAACGGTTACCTCAATATAAGCGCCCTCAGTATGGAGGACGGGGCGGTCTATTACTGTGCAATGAGGCACAGCGTTGTATATAACATAACACGCCGTAGAAAAACATTAGCGAGTATTTACTGGACAGCCAAGCTTTATTTAGTGTCATTGCTTGCGGGAATAATTTCACGAAAGCAGTCAGGTCTATCTATTGCAGTTATATTGCTGTCTCTGTTCTTGTACAAGTCAACACAGAGACAGTTTGGTAAATCATAAGGCTCATCTCCATGCGGCGATTTCTACAGTAAATTTAAACATGGAAGACCCACGTACTAGCAGAGGTAGTGAAAACTATCTGATGTGGAGCTAATAATACCGACAATTATGGATAATATTTCCAAAACTTAAGGCAGCACGGTAGCCTTGTGGATAGCACAATTGCTTCACAGCTCCAGGGTCCCAGGTTCGATTCCAGCTTGGGTCACTGTCTGTGCGGAGTCTGCACATCCTCCCCGTGTGTGCGTGGGTTTCCTCCGGGTGCTCCGGTTTCCTCCCACAGTCCAAAGATGTGCGGGTTAGGTGGATTGGCCATGATAAATTGCCCTTAGTGTCCAAAATTGCCCTTAGTGTTGGGTGGGATTACTGGGTTATGGGGATAGGGTGGCGGTGTTGACCTTGGGTAGGGTGCTCTTTCCAAGAGCCGGTGCAGACTCGATGGGCCGAATGGCCTCCTTCTGCACTGTAAATTCTATGAAATTCTATGAAATTAACTCAGGTGGACCAAACGCCACAAACGCCACTGAGTCTCGGCCATCCCATCCTGTAATGAATCTAAAAATGTGAGAAAGTCTGAAATGCGCAATAACCATTTCAATAGAGCATCACAAAGCAACACGATTATTATTATCGTGCAGGACCATGTGACGTTTTGGTGTATAGTTTAGCCTTCAACAAAAATATAAATTTTTTGGTCGATGTTGATCGATGTTGACCATTTCTGCCCAATGATAAGGCGCCATCCAGGTTAGGGGCAGACTTCACCTGCTGAGAGACGGAGGGGCAGGTCCCAAGGTGAGTGCAACAACATCCCAGGGGCTATGTCGACTCCACCAGTTAAAAAAACCCTGAAGCGCCGCTGATGTGAATTTGTGCTGTCCCTACAGATCCTCACACTTGCTGCATTCACGCAGCTGTTGATCAATCTGCCCCGACAGCTCCTCCAAACACATCTTTTCATTCTTTGTTTCTTCCATTGCTCCAACAGAGAGCTGGCACAGACACGGCAGCCGGAATGGCCTCATTCTGTGGTGTAATCATTCTCTGATTCGATTCTAACCTCACCCTGTGGCCAGGAACACAAGGCCTTTTCTCATTTAATCTCTCCTGACTTGCGCATTATCAGAGCCCTTTCCTGTTGTTCTGTTTCCTCCCTCCGGGATTTCACTTGGTTAATACATCCTACATTTCTAACCTGTCCCAGTTTAAATGAAAGGTGATGGTGAAAGACGAGCTTTGTTGTCCTGTCGACAAATGCCGCCTGGCTCCCTGAGTTGTTCAAGTATTTTCCGCTTTCTCCGCAGATGTTAGATCGAATTTCGATGCCAATGACAGTCTGCTTAGGTTATTTTTGAGGGTCTCGTTGGTCTAGGAGTGTGATTCTCGCTTCGGGTGTCTCGGTGTCGAAATTTGCGAGAAATCCCGCCTTCAAATCTCGGATGAGCCCTTTGATGCTGTTTTCTGTTGGTCACGCGACATGTTTTCTTCATTTCTTTGCGGCGCAGACGGCGGGATTCATTCACATGGGGTTCGCATTGAGAAGCTGAGCTCACACTGCAGGGAGCCAGTACGTTCCCGAGGAAATCGAGACATTTTCGAAAAGCTTGTCTATGTGTGGACATTCACTTATCTCTATTGACTAATTCCAGTGGATTCAGGCAGCTCTCTGTCAGTTTCATTTTATTCAGTTCAACAACATCAGACTGTGTAATCTCTCTTCCCACTCCACCATCTGTTTCCATCAACATATTTTCATTCCTTCCATTGCTCCCCTCCCCCCGCCCATAAAATCCTGCTTGAGCAATCTGATCCCTGTTGCCAATTGTTCTCTGACACAGTGCTTACTTTGTTCTCCCATTAACACATTGTGACTTCTTAATGCGCCATCAGCACCTTTCTTAGCCTTGATTAGCCTCATTTACATTGCCTTTTTCTTTCTGTCCGAGACATTTTCGTCATTTTCCACCGATTGCTGACCACTCTATTGAGTCCCAATAGGGCACCCCCCCCCCCCCCCCCCCGCCCATCCACAATAGGCTGAATCTGACCCCATTTCCAGTTCTCCAGCTTTGACAAAGAGTCACCCAGACGCGGAACGACAGCTGCCATCTCGCTCCACAGAGGCTGTCAGACTTGCTGAGATTGTCCAGTATTTTCTGTTTTTGTTTCAGAATGAAGCATCCGCAGTAAGTTGCATTTGTCGTTCATTTAGACATGTTTGAGATGGTGAATAAGTATGTTCATCTGCATTTGTAAATGCATGAAATTATGTTGTGGGTGTACTAGCTCCGAATATCCAAAATAGGAAGATCCTTTTCTTCTCATTGCCTGTCGAAAATTCAGTACTTGTGACTTAATGTGGAATTTATTTGAGTGGCTCATGAGAGACTAAACCTCATAATCCTCGAACATACGAGATCGGGGAACAAAAGTACTTTGTGCAAACATTCCTCACACAACATGAGAAGCACTTGATGTTTCTACCCGGTATGGACCCGGGGACCTTTCGCATGTTAGGGGAATGTGCTAACCACTGCACTACCGAAACCGCTGGCGGTGCAGTAATCAATGGACTTGTGCAATGTTCAACCTCACTGTGTTGCCGCCTCTTCTCATGGTTCGGCTGAGATGCCATGTCACTTATTACAAGAAGACAGCCGTTTCTCTAAAACCGATGTCTCAACTTATAAACAATCAGGAATGGAACTTTACAGACCTGAAGATAAGTTATGTTTTGCTTGAAGTGGAAGTTAAATTGAGAAGGCAGGGCTTTCGTAAATAACCACAACCGATACGAGAATGGAAGATGTCCTGCTCACTTTGCTCTGCATCAAGAATCAGCTGTCCCACCCACTGAGTTAAAGCGCAGGCCAAAATTCAGAAGTCCGAGCCAGCCAGGAGTCGAACCAGGAATCTCCTGATTCGTAGTCAGGCGCGTTATCCATTGCGCCACTGGCCCATTCGAGTGCATGCATTTGGCTGTTCCTCGTTGACGAAGACCAGTTACGAGATAGTCTGCAGACTAAACCGGAAGTATGAGATGTTTCTGCCCGGTTTCGAACCGGGGACTTTTCGCGTGTAAGGCGAATGTGATAACCGCTACACCACAGAAACAGCTGGCAATTAACGGACGTGTACAATGTTCAACCTCACTGTGTTGCTGCCGATTCGCATGGCGAGGCTGAGAGTCCAGGCCAGGCCACTTGTTACAAGACGACAGCTGTTTATTAAAAAAAACAGATGTTTCAACATATAAAACCATTGGATGTAGAAATTATATCGAACTGAACATAAGTTCTATTTTGCTTAGCTCGGTCTTAAATTTGTGCCCTGTGGTCTCGAGCTATGGTTCTCGTTTACGGATTTTTAATCAATGCGAGCGGTCGTGGGTTTAAATCCAGGACAAGCCCTTTACTCCAGGTCAGGCATTATGAATTGTTTGCGACGCTGACGGCGGCGTTGGTTTGCATTGGCCCACTCTGAAAAAGGTTTCTCGGGACTCGGGATGTTTACGTCGTTTCTCTCCCCACAGATGATGCTCGAGGGAGACAGTGTCTGAGCTGGAGTGCGTTTGGATAGAATTGATGCTCCAGATCTGCGTTAACTTCACAAGGACGTGACCCATCTAATCCACAGAGCCAAAGTGGAGAATTGAACTGACTGGAGAGCTGCATCTTAACGCTGACCTCCCGGACCTCGGCCTCCTGAAATGTTCCAAAGAAGCTCAACAAACACTCGAGGAACAGCTGCGCATCTTTCCACTGGGCTCAATACAGCTTTCACACTCAGAGTGTGTGCAACAGTCTCACACTGTAAATGCTGCCCCCATTCTGTGTGTACTTCCATCGCAGATTTGGGTTTGAATCTTGTTTCCACTTGTTCTTTGTATCCGGGCGGTAGTTGTTGAGAGCTGGCACAGACACAGCGGCTGGAATGGCCTCATACTGTGGTGTAATTATTCTCTCATTCGATGCTAACCTCACTCTGTGGCCAGGGAACCCTCGGGCTTTTCTCATTTAATCTCTCCTGACTTGCACCCTATCAGAGCCCTTTCCTGTTGTTCTGTTTGCTCCCTCCGGGATTCACTTGGTTAAAACGTCCGACATTTCTAACCGGTCCCGGCTTTAATGAAAGGTGACGGTGAAAGACGAGCTTTGTTCTCCTGTCGACAAATCCCGCCTGACTCGCTGAGTTGTTCCAGTATTTTCCGCAGATGTTAGATCGACTTTCGATGGCAATAACAGCGTGCTTCTGTTACTTTTCCAGGGCTCGTTGATCTAGGGGTATGATTCTCGCTTTGGGTGTCTCGGTTTCGAAAGTTGCGCGAGGTCACGGGTTTAAATCCCGGACGAGCCCTTTGATAAGGTTTTCTGTTGGTCAAGCGACATGTTTTCTTCATTTCTTTGCGGCGCATTCGGCGGGATTCATTAACATTGGGTTTCCTTTGAGAAGCTCAGCTCACACAGCAGGGAACCAACACGTTCCCGAGACAATCGAGACATTTTCTAAAAGCTTGTCTGTGATTAGACATTCACTTACCTCTATTGACTAATTCCAGTGGATTCAGGCAGCTCTCTGTCTGTTTCATTTTATTCAGTTCAACAACATCAGACTGTGTAATCTCTCTTCCCCCTCCACCATCTGTTTCCATCAACTTATTTTCATTCCTTCCATTGATATGTTTTACCCTCAGCATTGCCCCCCTCCCCCAGCCCATACCATCCTATATGAGCAATCTGATCCCTGTCGCGAATTGATCTCTGACACACTGCTTACTTTGTTCTGCTATTAACACATTCTGATCTCTTGAGGCGCCACTGTCAGCACCTTTGTTAGCCTTGATTAGCGTCATTGACATTCCATTTTTCATTCTGTCCGAGACATTGACGTCATTTTCCACCTATTGCTGACCACTCTATCGAGGCCCAATACGGGACCCCACCCCCGCCCATCCACAATAGTCTGAATCTGACCCCATTTCCAGTTCTCCAGCTTTGACAAAGAGTCACCCAGACCCGGAACGACAACTGCCACCTCGCTCCACGGAGGCTGTCAGACCTGCTGAGATTGTCCAGTATTTTCTGTTTTTGTTTCAGAATGAAGCATCCGCAGTAAGTTGCATTTGTCGTTCATTTAGACATGTTTGAGATGGTGAATAAGTATGTTCATCTGCATTTGTAAATGCATGAAATTCTGTTGTGGGTGTACTAGCTCCGAATATCCAAAATAGGAAGATCCTTTTCTTCTCATTGCCTGTCGAAAATTCAGTACTTGTGACTTAATGTGGAATTTATTTTAGTGGCTCATGACAGACTAAATCTCATAATCCTCGAACATACGAGAACGGGGAACAAAAGTACTTTGTGCAAACATTCCTCCCACAACATGAGAAGCACTTAATGTTTCTACCCGGTATGGACCCGGGACCTTTCGCATGTTAGGGGAATGTGCTAACCACGACATTACAGAAACCGTTGGCGGTGCAGTAATCAATGGACTTGTGCAATGTTCAACCTCACTGTGTTGCCGCCTCTTGTCATGGTTCGGCAGGGAGGTCATGTCACTTATTACATGAAGACAGCCGTTTCTTTAAAACCGATGTCTCAACTTATAAAACAATCAGGAATCAAACTTTACAGACCTAAAGATAAGTTATGTTTTGCTTGAAGTGGAAGTTAAATTGAGAAGGCAGGGCTTTCCTAAATAACCACAACCGATACGAGAATTGAAGATGTTCTGCTCACTTTGCTCTGCATCAAGAATCAGCTGTCCCACACACTGAGTTTCAGCGCACACCAAAATTCAGAAGTCCGAGACATCCAGGAGTCGAACCTGGAATCGGCTAACACGTAGTCAGACGCGTAAACCATTGTGCCACTGGCTCGTACGGATAAATGCATTTGGTTGTTCCTCGTTGATGAAGACCAGTTACGAGATTGAGGTAATATTCAGCAACAGACGAAACTAGAAGTACGAGATGTTTCTGCCTGGTTTCGAACCGGGGACTTTTCGCGTGTTAGGCGAATGTGATAACCACTACACTACAGAAACAGCTGGCGATCAACTGACGTGTACAATGTGCAACCTCACTGTGTTGCTGCAGATTCGCATGGTGAGGCTGAGGGGTCAGGTCACTTATTACAACACGACAGCTGTTTTTTTTAAAAAACAGATGTTTCAACATATAAAACCATGAGATGTAGAAATTATATCGACCTTGACATAAGTTATATTTTGCTTAAGCTCGGTTTTAAATTTGTGCTCTTTGGTCTCGAGGTATGGTTCTCGTTTAGGATTTTCAATCAATGCCCATGCGAGCGGTCGTGGGTTTAAATCTAGGACAAGCCCTTTACTCCAGGTCTGACATTATGAATTGTTTGCGATGCTGACGGCGGGGTTGGTTTGCATTGGCCCACTCTGAAAAAGATTCCTCAGGTCTCGGGATGTTTATGTCGTTTCTCTCCCCACAGATGATGCTCGAGGGAGAGAGTGTCTGAGCTGGAGTGCGTTTGGATAGAATTGATGCTCGAAAAGATGCACACACATCTTTTGTTTCTTTGTTTGTTCCATTGCGCTAACAGAGAGCTGGCACGGACACAGCAACCCGAATGGCCTCATTCTGCGGTGTAATTATTCTCTGATTCGATGCTAACCTCAGCCTGTGGCCTCGGGCCCAAAGCCTTTTCTCATTTAATCTCTCCTGACTTGCACCCGGTCAGAGCCCTTTCCTGTTGTTCTGTTTGCTCCCTCCGGGATTTCACTTGGTTACAACGTCCGACATTTCTAACCTGTCCCGGTTTTAATGAAAGTTGATGGTGAAAGAAGAGCTTTGTTGTCCTGTCGACAAATGCCGCCTGACTCCCTGAGTTGTTCCAGTATTTTCCGCTTTCTCCTCAGATGTTAGATGGACTTTCGATGGCAATGACAGTCTGATTCCGTTGCTTGCGAGGGCTTAGTTGGTCTAGGAGCATGATTCCCGCTTTGGGTGTCTTGGTGTCAAAACTTGCGAGAGGTCCCGGGTTCAAATTCCGGACAAACCCATTGGTGAGGTTTTTTGTTGGTCAAGCGACATGTTTTCTTCATTTGTTTGCGGCGCAGACGGCGGGATTCATTCACATTGGGTTTGCTTTGAGAAGCTGAGCTCACGCTGCAGGGAATCAATACGTTCCCGAGAAAACGGGACATTTTCGAAAAGCTTGTCGTTGTGTGGACCGAATCCCTCAACAGGCCCAAAACCACCTTCGAGTACGGAAGGCCAAGTGCAACTGACAGTATTGCACAGAGTGCATCTGACAAGAAGCACAATAAGGAGGTGGAGGACAAATGGTAACGGTGTCAGGGAGGCGCAGCCAACCACACCTGCATGTTCTGGATATGCCCCATACTTGACGGATTTTGGGCAGCCTTCATTGAGGCAATGTCCAAGGTTGTGAGGGTGGACCCGTGCCCGCGGAATGGCAGTATTCGGGGTATCGAACCAGCCAAAGCTATTCATGGGGAAAGGGGTCGACCCCCTTGCCTTTGCTTCCCTAATCGCCCACCGAGGAATCCTGTTCAGCTGACGATCAGCAGCATGACTCACGACAGCAGACTGGCTGGCAGACGTGTCGCAATTTCTCCACCTGGAGTAAATAAAATTTGCCATTTGAGGGTCGGAGGAGGGCTTGCAAAACGCGAGGAGAGAATTCACCACGCGTTCCAACACCGTTACGAAGCCAACAGCCAAAAGAGCGAGGGGAGGGTAAGTTTGTGTATGAACAAAGAACACAGAAAATTACAGCACAGGAACAGGCCCTTCGGCTTCTCACTCTGCAGTATGTTTAGCACAGTGCTAAACCACTGGCTTTGAAAGCAGACGCAAGACAGCCAGCAGCATGGTTCTATTCCCGTACCAGCCTCCCCGAACAGGCGCCGGAATGTGGCGACTTGGGGCTTTTCACAGTAACTTCATTTGATGCCGTCTTATGACAATAAGCGATTTTCATTTCATTCATTATCTAAACCTTTCGCCTATTTTCCAAGGATCGACTTCCCTCTGTTCTCCGCCCATTCATATATCTGTCCAGGTGCATCGTAAATGATGCTATCGTGCCCGCATCTACCACCTCCAGGCACCCACCACCCTCTGCATTAAAACTTTTCCAGGCACATCTCCCTTAAACATTTCCCCTCTCACCTAGAAATCGTGACCCCTTGTAATTGACACCCCCACTCTTGGAAAAAGCTTGTTGCTATCCATCCTGTCCATACCCCTCATAATTATGTAGACCTCAATCAGGTCCCCCCTCAACCTCCGTCTTTCCAACGAAAACAATCCTAATCTACCCAACGTTTCTTCATAGCTAGCACCCTCCATACCAGGCAACATCCTGGAGAACCTCCTCTATACCCTCTCTAAAGCATCTACATCCTTCTGGTAATGTGTCGACCAGAACTGCACGCAGTATTCCAAATGTGGTCTAACCAAAGTCCTAAACAACTGTAACATGACCTGCCGACTCTTGTACTCAATACCCCGTCCGATGAAGGCAAGCATGCTGTCTGCCTCCTTGACCACTCTATCGACCTGCGTTGCCACCTTCAGGGTACAATGGACCTGAACTCCAAGATCAATTTTCCCCAGGACTCTTCCGTTGACCGGTCTTGAATTGAATCTTCCAAAATGCATCACTTCGCATTTGTCTGGATTGAACTCCATCTTCCATTTCTCTGCCCAACTCTCCAATCGATCTATATTTTGCTGTATTCTCTGACAGTCCCCCTCGCTATCTGCAACTCCACCAATCTTAGTATCATCTGCAAACTTGCTAATCAGACCACCTATACCTTCGTCCAGATCATTTATGTATATCACAAACAACAGTGGTCCGAGCACGGATTCCTGTGGAGCACCACTAGTCACCTTTCTCCATTTTGAGACACTCCCTTCCACCACTACTCTCTGTCTCCTGTTGCCCAGCCAGTTCTTTATCCATCTAGCTAGTACACCCTGAACCCCATTCGACTTCGCTTTTTCCATTAACCTGCCATGGGAAACTTTATCAAACGCCTTACTGAAGTCCATGTATATGACATCTACAACCCTTCCCTCATCAATTAACTTGGTCACTTCCTCAAATAATTTTATTAAGGTTGTAAGACATGGCCTTCCCTGCACAAAACCATGCTGCCTATCACTGATAAGTCTATTTTCTTCCAAATGTGAATAGATCCTATCCCTCAGTATCTTCTCCAACAGTTTGCCTACCACTGACGTCAAGCTCACAGGTCTATAATTCCCTGGATTATCCCTGCTACCCTTCTTAAACAAAGGGACAACATTAGCAATTCTCCAGTCCTCCGGGACCTCACTCGTGCTCAAGGATTCTGCAAAGATAACTGTTAAGGCCCCAGTTATTTCGTCCCTCGCTTCCCTCAGTAACCTGGGATAGATCCCATCCGGACCTGGGGACTTGACCACCTTAATGCCTTTTAGAATACCCAAATCTTCCCCCTTCCATATGCCGACTTGACCTAGAGCATTTTAACATCCATCCCTAACCTCAACATCCGTCATGTCCCTCTCCTTGGTGAACACCGATGCAAAGTACTCATTAAGACTCTCACCCATTTCTCCTGACTACGCATAAATTCCCCCTTTTGTCTTTGAGTGGACCAATCCTTTCTCTAGTTACTCCCTTGCTCCTTATATACGAATAAAAGGCTTTGGGATTGGTCTGTGTGTGAGGGTGGGTGGAGGGGGGGGGGGGGGGGGTGACGGGACGGAACGAACGAGACAGCAGAGAACAGATAGGGAGGGGATGAGATTTGGAGGGAGGCTCGGGAGAGAGGAGGGGAGGCTGGAGCAACGCCAGAACGGATAATGGGGGCCGAGAGCAAGGCCACAAAGACCAGAACTCCTAAAGAAACACCGAAAACGAGACGAGGGGTGGGGGGCGGAGGGGGCGGGGGGGGGGGGGGGTGATTGTAGGGGATCACGGCCAATCTACAAAGTGGGAGAAGAGAAGGCGAAGGGGAAAGAGCTGCATATATGTAAATAGATGACAATCGCCTATTGTATGATATCTGATCGAATAAAGTATCTTTAAACAACAAAAACGGGGGGCAGAGATGGTCAATGAGTGGGTGGGGTGGGTGTAAAGTTCTTGAATATTGTAATCGCTTCGCATACCCTTGTCTATTGTACAATGTATGAAATAAAAAACTGCAATAAAAACATTTTTAAAAAATTGTTACATCTGCCATTGAGCGTGCAGTAAATAAAAGTGGTTTGTTCGACCACTCTGCCTGCTATTTCGTATGTACCTCATGTTACATCCGAATGCTGGAGTATACACTTTGTCTTGTAAATGGTTTATTTTGTTCAGGACCATGAACTATTGTGGCTGTAACATCTTTGTAAACAAGCATGATTGCAGATTCTGCCTAATTCTGGATATATTAATAGTCCTTAACTTGATCATGAAGCACTGTTCAACCTAAAGCAACTCGTGATAATGGCGAAGGGAAAAGTGAGCAACTTCTTCAGCTCATTTCGGAACTTGGTCTGGGCTACTGCATAGATGAAGGTGTTGTTGCAGGAACTGAGTAACTGAAGCATGTTGGTCGTTTCTAGAAAGATGAAGTGTGGGTCGTTGAAATCCAGACCGGTGAAGTAGGCCTCAGCTGTAACACGAACGTATAGGAAATGTCCAACATATGTGACCCAGAGGAGGAGGAAGCTGAGCGAGATGGCGAAGAGCAGGACAATCGACTACTTGCGATTGGCAATCGCTGGATCTCCGTCACTCGCGGAGCCCTTCAGCCTCCTGCGAGCTCTGCTGGCTTCTACAATGTGTCTTACAGTCAGGGCGTTGAGCAGCAGAATGAAGAAGAACGGGAGAAAGGGGGTTAATATGTGGTCGAGCCAGTCATAGGCTTGCCACGATGGTATAGTGTAATAGCTGGATTTAATATCACAGAACCAGGGCACCCCGTCCAATATGTACAGGGGCTGGTAGGTGAAGTAAAAGGGGACGTTCTTGACGTAGCTCAGGGTAATGGCCATTCCGATGACCAGCAGTGCGGTTTTCTCGGTGCAGTATCTGGTCTTCAGTTTCTGATAGCAGATGGAGACAAAACGGTCGAAGGTGAAGGCCATGGTCAGCCAGACTGAACCATTGCGGGTCGCATACAGGAGCACGGTGCTGACAGCGCATCCGGGGGTGATCGATAGGACACTGTATCTGAAGTAAATGCCACCAATCCGGCTCAAGATAACAGAGGTGACCATGACAAGGAGGTTAGTCACTGCTATCGCTACCAGGTAGTAGGTGATACACCGAGACAGTCCGCACCGTCCTCGGGATAGGATGATGATCGCCACCAAGTTGGCTGTAATAGAGAAAAGACAAGCGTCACTGAGCAGATTCCAAAAAACAGCTACTCCCTGGTCCATTCCGCTGCTGAATCCCTCCTGACCTGCCCATTTCGCACCTCCAGATTTCAATTAATCCAAAGGCATTACTACTTGATGCTAATCCAATGCTGGATTAAACGTTTGTCAATTCACAGAATATCGCAATCAGCCCCTGCAACAAACTCCGCTCTCCACTGGGTCTATTCCCGTGGCTGGCCCTCTTCTGAAGTTACAGACCATTTACAATATTCAATTCCTGCTTGACCGTGGGCTGAACTTCCAAACGCCCACATTCCCAAACCGACCAGAGGCCCGGACACTGCAAACTTCTACATTTCTCCACAGCCCATTGTATCGCCCGTCTGAAAGTCTGCCTTAGCTGAAGAGCTACTCAAACCCTTATTGACCACTTTCATATATCTACACTCCCGATCATTGTAATAGTTTTTGTGTGTCTCCTCGTGTCTGCGTGGGTCTCCTCCGGGTGCTCCGGTTTCTTCCTACAATCCAAAGATATGCAGGTTAGGTGGATTGGCCATGTTAAATTGCCCTTTAGTCTCCAGAAAGGTTGGGTGGGGCTACTTGGTTACGGGGATACGGTGGAGGTGTGGTCTTGGGTGGGGTGCTTTTTCAAATGCCGATGCGGACTCGATGGGCCGAATTCTGGCCTTGGGTCTCTGTCTGTGTGGAGTTTGTACTTTCTCCCTGTGTCTGTGTGGTTTCCTCTGGGTGCCTCCCACAGCCCAAAGATATGCAGGTTAGGTGGATTGGCTATTCTAAATTGCCCCTTCGTGTCTAAAACAGGTGTGTAGGTTAGGTCAGGCTCAGGGGTTATTGGGAAAGCGCAGGGGATGGAGCCTGGGCGCAGTACACATTTCAGAGGTTGGTGCAAGTTCGAATGGCCTCCATTTGCACTGATTCTATGATTGCCTAATAACGCCTCTATTTCAGCATTCTCCCGATTGTTTCAATTGCCTCATTGCCCTATTAGACTAGTCCCTCCCCATTCCTGTGCCACCCTGCAGCCCAATAACAATTTGTAGCAAATGGTTGCAATGCTTAACAATATAACGTCCGTGCAATGCTAACCATTATAATTCATATTTCTGCAGTCTAATAAACAGTTGTTCTATAAGTGTGACGGGTAATTTATTGACCATTTATTGTCCTGCTCTGTAATAAAAAATTAGTTGATGCACTCTAATATACCACAATGCAATAACGTTTCCAGCACGATCCTTAAAAGGAAGAGACAAGATTTCTGGAGATTCAGAAGAAAAACAAATATTATAGTTGAGATTCCTCTCTTACCTGGGACACCAATAATAGCGAGTGCTGGGTATTAAATGACATAAAATGGTCCATTCGCTGGTCCATGCATCGTCTTTCAGGAACCAATTGAATTATGCCAGGTGTACATACTCGCTCTGCAAGGCGTGCAAAGGGTCCCTCACTTATAACAATGAGAGTCTCCAGAGGGGCAATTAACTTCCAACATGCACTTTAGTTACAGATCGGTGAACAAACAAATTAAGAAACGAGTCCATGCCTTTCATTTGTTCCCTTAGGAAGGGGAGTGAATTCATTGCCAACGTGGCAGCACGGTAGCATTGTGGATAGCACAATTGCTTCACAGCTCCAGGGTCCCAGGTTCGATTCTGGCTTGGGTCACTGTCTGTGTGGAGTCTGCACATCCTTTCTGTGTGTGCGTGGGTTTCCTCCAGGTGCTCCGGTTTCCTCCCACAGTCCAAAGACGAGCAGGTTAGATGGATTGGCCATGATAAATTGCCCTTAGGGTCCAAAATTGCCCTTAGTGTTGGGTGGGGTTACTGGGTTATGGGGATAGGGTGGAGGTGTGGACCTTGGGTAGGGTGCTCTTTCCAAGAGCCGGTACAGACTCGATCGGTGGAATGGCTTCCTTCTGCACTGTATATTCTATGAAACTGCTGACTGCAGCTTCTGTGGTCCCTCCTAGCCCCAAGATAGTTCTCTGCATCTCCATCAATCAGAATTCCTCTTGTTAACTCTGAGCTGAAGTTTGGTCTCTGATAAAAATCTGCCTCTTTCAATCTCTGACATATTGTGCTTTTAGTTGATGGATACGTGGTTTGCGTATTTGTAAGTGTTCTGGTGTTTAGTGTTGCATTGATACACTAATATTGAAAGATATTTGCAACGAAGGAACTTGAAATAACTCATCGCTAACATGGGAGGGCGGATGAGGTCGAGCCGATCGCAGGCAAATGCTTTGTCCTAATAAACCGTACATACTGAAAGTGCCTTAAAATGGTTCAGTATGAATTTAAAGTTTTAGTGAAGGAACAATTGATACCTGGCTGGTGGAATATCAATTCCGATATCATTGGGGCAAGTAATTATCGAGACATGACTCAGAAGCAATAGCACCAAGTGCAGTGAAAATGGAGGCACGATCTATAAAATCTAGAAATGAACATTTTTCGGTCAGTGAGCTGTGGTGGCAAAATTACTGAATATATTTAAGAAGGAAATAGATTTCTGAACACTAAATGTGTCAAAGTGTATGGGGAATGTGCTGGGGTATAGTTTTAATAGAGAACTATTGAAATGAAATGAAAATCGCTTAGTGTCACAAGGAGGCTTCAATGAAGTTACTGTGAAAAGCACCTAGTCGCCACATTCCGGCGCCTGTTCGGGGAGGCTGTTACAGGAATTGAACCGTGCTGCTGGCCTGCTTTGAAAGCCAGCGATTTAGTCCTGTGCTAAACAGCCACATTGTGATCATGTTGGATGGAGGAACAGGCTCCAAGCGCCAAATGGCCTACTCCTACTACTATCTAAAATGTTTTGATATTTCGATGATGCACGGTTCTGTGTGGTATTACCTGAGATTGTACCTCGTAAACTACAGAGGCATTGTCTAGCTTAGTGCATCATTTCATTATAGTATAAAAGCAAATTACTGCGGATGCTGGAATCTGAAACAAAAGAGAAAATACTGGAAAATCTCACCAGGTTTGGCAGCACCTGTAGGGAGAGAAAAGAGCTAACGTTTCGAGTCCGATGACTCTTTGTCAAAGCTTTGACAGTCATTGGACTCGAAACGTTAGCTCTTTTCTCTCCATTCTGATGCTGTCAGACCTGCTGAGATTTTCCAGCATTTACTCTTTTATTTCATTATAGTAGGTGCAGTATCAGTTACTGCTGCACACACCATGCCATTGCTCATATCGCACTTGATTTGGCCACTGTTTATACTACACTGTGTTATGTTGTTATTAATACTCCACGTCGGAGGCATGTTGGTGACAAGATCTAATGCAATATAAATGTACATATGGTCTCGTGGACTTTATTTTTAATTTTTCCAATTAAGTGGTAATTTAGCATGGCCAATTCACCTTTCCTGCACATGTTTGGATTGTGGGGGTCAGATCCACGCAGACATGGGGAGAATGTGCAAACTCTATACGGGCAGTGGCCCCGGCGGTTCGAACCCAGGTCCTCGGCGCCGTGAGGTAGCAGTGCTAACCACTGCGCCAGCGTGCCACCCTCGTGGAGTATCAATAACAACTGTCCCACCACGACACCCAGGTCTCGTTGCACTTCCCATTTTCCTAAACTTACTCCATTCAGCGAATAATCTGCCTTCTTGTTTTTGCCACCAAGGAGGGTAACCTCACATGTACAGTCCTTGAAGGTTGGCATGCAGGTACAACAGGCGACGAGGAAAGCCAATGGTATGCTGGCCATCAGATAGAGAAGGTTTGAGCATAGGAGATTGCATGGCTTTCTACAGTTATACGGAGCCTTGGTGAGGCCACACCTTGAGTATTGTGTGTAGTTTTAGTCTTCTAGTTTGAGGAAGGACATTCTTGCTTTTGAGGGTGTCCAGCGAAAGTTCACCAGACTAATTCCCGGGATGGCAAGACTGACAAATGAAGAAAGACTGGATCGGCTGGGCTTGTGCTCACTGGAGTTTAGAAGGATGAGAGGCGATCTCATAGAAACATGTACAATCCTGATGGGACTGCACGGGCTAGATGCGGGACGAATGTTCCCGATGTTGGGACTAGGGGGTCACAGCCTAAGAATAAAGAATGAGTCATTCAGGACTGAGACGAGGACGAACTTCTTCTCTCAGAGAGTTGTCAACTTGTGGAATTGCCGTTGGGGCCAGTTCGTTGGATATATTCAAGAGGGAACTGCTCGTGGCCCTTGCGGCTGAAGGGAGCAAGGGAATGGAGAGAAAGTGGGAGTGTGAGACGGAATTTGCATTATCAGCCATGACCATTTGAATGGTGATGCAGGCTCGAAGAACCGAATGGCCTACTCCTGCACCGGTTTTCTACGTTTCTATGTTGATAAATATCAGGAACCGAACAAATGCAGATATGAAGTAGAAGAAATTTAAACACAGGGTTGTGAGAATATGGACCCTGTTGCCACACGGAGCTTGGAGGAGAGAGTATTGATACATTTATGGGAAGACTTGGAAATACTGGAAAGAGAACACAATAGACCGACACACGGACTGGATGGGAATGGTCAATTAGATGTCGCGCGGGAGGGGACAGTCTGGTCTGGAGCATATAGAACATAGAACAATACAGCGCAGTACAGGCCCTTCGGCCCACGATGTTGCACCGAAACAAAAGCAATCTAACCTACACTATACCATTATCATCCATATGTTTATCCAATAAACTTTTAAATGCCCTCAATGTTGGCGAGTTCACTACTGTAGCAGGTAGGGCACTCCACGGCCTCACTACTCTTTGCGTAAAGAACCTACCTCTGACCTCTGTCTTATATCTATTACCCCTCAGTTTAAGGCTATGTCCCCTCGTGCTAGCCATTTCCATCCGCGGGAGAAGGCTCTCACTGTCCACCCTATCTAACCCTCTGATCGCAAATATATGCGCAAATACAATTTAGTTGGGCCGAATGGTCTATTCCTCTTCCGCAATTTCTATACTGTGCAAACCGCAGATAATACTGCGCACAGAGAACCATGGAGAGAATCAGTCAATGGGCGGAATGAATTGTAATTGTCAGAGAGCCGGAAGGGGCAGTTCCCAGTGAGTAGCAGTGAAACCCACTGCGGAAACTGAGCAGACTGAACCCAACCGACAACTGTGAGATTGGACAAGTTCCCACGATGACGAGAAACACAAACAGCACAAAGTAAATTTAGAAACAAATCGAAACTAACAGTAAATACATAAATCTAAAGAGAAACGGAGAAAAAGAATTATTGATAGAAGAAAATTGTCAAATCGATGAAAAGTCAATCAGAAACTCCGGGAAATGTTAAACCGCAGTCAGGGATTGACCGCTGACCACCGGTGTTCAATATCAGTTGCGCCCCACAGTTCCTGTTGATTCGCAATAAATTATGTTGGATCTTGCTGTGCCTGGTGATAAAAACCGCTTGGGTTACTGTCCGCCCAGTTATTTTAGGAACAGATTGGCTCACGGATGAAAAAATGATCCCTTGGGTTTGTCTCTCAGCAAGGAAAAAAGGAACTGAGTAGTGATATCCATGGTAGAATCAAACAGAAATAAGGATGACATTCGCTACCTCGGGTGAATGTCTTTCCTTCATGAATGAAATACTATTCGACCATGATTTTCCCATAGCCCTGTTATTATCCTTTTCCCGTATTTGAACTTTACCCGTTTGTAAATCACTGTTCAATCAGCTCCCACCTCCCATTCTGACAGTGCATTCCAGATCGTTAGAGCTTGCTGGCTGGAATAAAATATCACCTCAGTCCCCAGTGGTTTGCATTGTAAGAATTGTATTGTAACAGTGAATACAATTCAAATGCAATTAAAGTGATAACATTGCCACACAAACTGAGCAATTCACACGATTGGCAAATACCCCAGGTTAATCAGTGGTTAAACCATTTTTCTTGATCCATGCTCACGTTTTTGTACAGCTCTCCCCGTGTTCTGTGTCACCGTGTGGGTAATCCTCACTATGTTCAGGTTTCTGTACAGCTCTCTCTGTGCTCTGTATCACTGTGTGTGTAATGCTCACCATGTTCAGGTTTCTGTACAGCTCTCCCCGTGTTCTGTATCACTGTGTGTGTAATCCTCACCATGATCAGGTTTCTGTACAGCTCTCTCCGTGCTCTGTATCACTGTGTGTGTAATCCTCACCATGTACAGGTTTCTGTCCAGCTCTCCCCGTGTTCTGTGTCACCGTGTGGGTAATCCTCACCATGTTCAGGTTTCTGTACAGCTCTCTCCGTGCTCTGTGTCACTGCGTGTGTAATCCTCACCATGTTCAGGTTTCTGTACAGCTCTCTCCGTGCTCTGTATCACTGTGTCTGTAATCCTCACCATGTTCAGGTTTCTGTGCAGCTCTCTCCGTGCTCTGTATCACTGTATGTGTAATCCTCAGCATGTTCAGGTTTCTGTACAGCTCTCTCCGTGCTCTGTATCACTGTGTGTGTAATCCTCACCATGTTCAGGTTTATGTACAGCTCTCCCCGTGTTCTGTGTCACCGTGTGGGTAATCATCACCATGTTCAGGTTTCTGTACAGCTCTCTCCGTGCTCTGTATCACTGTGTGTGTAATCCTCACCATGTTCAGGTTTCTGTGCAGCTCACTCCGTGCTCTGTGTCACTGTGTGTGTAATCCTCACCATGTTCAGGTTTCTGTACAGCTGTCTCCGTGCTCTGTGTCACTGTGTGTGTAATCCTCACTATGTTCAGGTTTCTGTACAGCTGTCTCCGTGCTCTGTGTCACTGTGTGTGTAATCCTCACCATTTTCAGGTTTCTGTACAGCTCTCTCCGTGCTCTGTATCACTGTGTGTGTAATCCTCACCATGTTCAGGTTTCTGTACAGCTCGCTCCGTGCTCTGTGTCACTGTGTGTGTAATCCTCACCATGTTCAGGTTTCTGTACAGCTCTCTCCGTGCTCTGTATCACTGTGTGTGTAATCCTCACCATGTTCAGGTTTCTGTGCAGCTCTCTCCGTGCTCTGTGTCACTGTGTGTGTAATCCTCACCATGTTCAGGTTTCTGTACAGCTGTTTCCGTGCTCTGTGTCACTGTGTGTGTAATCCTCACCATGTTCAGGTTTCTGTACAGCTCTCTCCGTGCTCTGTATCACTGTGTGTGTAATCCTCACCATGTTCAGGTTTCTGTACAGCTCGCTCCGTGCTCTGTGTCACTGTGTGTGTAATCCTCACCATGTTCAGGTTTCTGTACAGCTCACTCCGTGCTCTGTATCACTCTGTGTGTAATCCTCACCATGTTCAGGTTTCTGTACAGCTCTCTCCATGCTCCGTGTCACTGTGTGTGTAATCCTCACCATGTTCAGGTTTCTGTACAGCTCTCTCCGTGCTCTGTGTCACTGTGTGTGTAATCCTCACCATGTTCAGGTTTTTGTACAGCTCTTTCCGTGCCCTGAATCACTGTGTGTGTAATCCTCACCATGTTCAGGTTTTTGTACAACTCTTTCCGTGCTCTGAATCACTGTGCTGCGCGGCGGCTCAGCTCACAGCAATACACAGCAGAGTCGCTCTGTTGAAGTTTGGAGATCTTTAACCGGCTGATTCTCTTGGCAGTATCAATAGAAGCAGAAATTCTCCCACCGGCAGCGTTTTCTTTATTCTCCTGTCCTGAAGTGTGTCTCTGAAGCAGGTATTCCGGAGCCTGTCCTGAGGAGTGACGGTACCAGTGTACTGTGTACTGACAGAATCCTGAATATTCCCAGTTTAAAGTAACTGTGTCACCGGGAGCAGAAGTTTGGAGAGGCGGGTTCTTGGACACCAAGGGACAGGAATCTGGCGGATGAAAAAAACGACGTTTGTTTTATTCGGAGAGCCATTATTTGTCAATCACGCGAATAGCTCAGTTGTTTATAGCATTGTTTTTATTTTAATTCTGCTTGAACTGTATGAACTTTTATGTCAACACGAACCAGTGAGGGATGAGTGGTTATTATCTTTAACGCCACAAGCTCGAAAGTTCCGCCATGCACTGTCGGAATGAGTGGTGGGAGCTGATTCCACAAAGGTTTATAATCTGGCAATGGTCAATGACCGGGATAGGAAAATGCAGATTTATGGGAAAATTAAATGGTTCATGGGAAGAATTGTATTTCATTGTCAAAAGGGCAGCATCTGCCCGTGGTGCCTAATGCAATCCTTACTTCTGTATGGTTTTACCGTGGATGTGACATTTCTGCTCCTATTTTCCTTGCTGAGGGACAGACGCGAGGGAACATTGTCATATCAGTGAGACAATCTGTTTCCTGATATAATTGGCCGAGTGTAACCGAACTGCATTTATCACTTAGCGCAGCAAGATCCAACAGAAACTGATTGCGATTCATTGGCTTTGGATACAAACCGACGTTGGGCATCCGTAATTATATGTCAATCACTGACTGCAATTTATAATTTCCCGGAGTTTCTGATTGTCTTTTACTCTATTTGTCTATTTTCTTCAATCAATAATATTTTTCTCCGTTTCTCTTTAAATTGAATCATTTACTGTTAGTTTCATTTTATTTCTACATTTACTTTGCGCTGTCTTTGCTTTTCGTGATCATGGGAACTTGTCCCAAAGTCTCTCAGTTGTCGGCTGGGTTCAGTCTGTTCAGTTTCCGCAGTGGGTTTACTGTTACTCACTGGCAACTGCCTCTTCCGGCTCTCTGACAATTACAATTCTTTCTCTTTATTAACTGATTCTTTCCCGGGTTCTCTGAGCGGACTTTTCTGTAAGTTTTACATTGTGTATAATTTACTGGAGAGGAATGAACGATTTGGCCCAACTGATTTATGTCTGTGCATACTCCAGGTCAGCCTAACCCGCCCGAAATCGAGTTGGCCATTTCCATCCAGCACCTTGTTTCGCTCCATTCTGTTTCCCTTCCTTTATTTTCAATCCTACCCATTTCTGAATCAATAGTCTCTGCGCCAACCACTCAATGTGGCAGCGAATTGTATATCCTGATGTCTCTGAGTTGAAATATCTGTTTTCAATTTGTGTCTGTTTTCTGTTAATGACTATTACATGTTCACCGTCCCTTCCTCTGGAAGAACGCACAAATCGCCATTGAGATTTATGTTCATAATTTAATTTATGTATCAATCCTCCTCGTGATTCTTCATCCTTCGGTGAAAATGGACCCAACATGTTGAATCTTTCCAGAGAGATTTGCATTGTTGCTGATTTCCGTCCGCTGAACTGCAAGATTCAAAAGATAATTTCTAACGGGTAGAAGCAAAACCGACGAGACCTCCTTTCAAAGTTGACCCGCAATTCATTTATATCATCGCTGATCCCCTACCTCAACAACTAGTCCCCCATTGTCGCCATTACCTTTGATACTTTTGTATCTAATCATCTATTGAACACTTCTATGAATAAACTCACATCTGAGAATCCAGAACTCCCTGAGGAACAGAAATCAAAGATTCACAAGAATTGATTAACTGAAGAAATGTATCCTTTTCTTTACTCTACTGCCGAAACACATATTCTGAAACTGGGATCCCAAGTTATAACCTAAACAGCGTGGATACACTTACCCAGTATCTGCTCTGCCAAGCCCCTTGAACACATTGTATGTTCTGGCGAAGTTACATCTCCGAGCTCTACATTACATGGAATCTCGGTCTAAAGAACTTAATTTCAACTCACAGTAATGTATCTCAGGAATATTTGTTAAATTTCCTCCCAAGCATGGAGATCGTTTCTGAACTGAGGAGACTGGATCCTATGCAGCATTCCAGACCGTAGTCCATTTCAGTCCTTTCATCTCCAAACCCGATAATGCACCCGTGTATCTGGCTGTATTCAGAGATCATCCAATCTTTCTTTCCCCTCCATTAATTATATATTGCTGGTTCTAAATTAACATTCCCGCAGCTTATAATTGTCCTCTATGTTACCGTTCTCCTTTATTATTTTAAGACATGATCCTCATTCTCGCACTGCACTGTCACTGTTTCATTTAACAATAATCAGGGATATTGATAATTATCGCATTCCCACCTTTCAAACATCTGCATTCAAAATAGGAAGTGTCTGCATTCCCAAACTATCACATTTACATCTGATGGTGGAAAACAAGGAGCAAAGTGAATCTTATATGAAGGCAAATGAAATAAATGGCTGGTACAACGTAACTAATTTCAGTGACGTATTGCACATTAATAAAATTCCATCTGGAGCTGCAATAATCTTTTTCTGGAGTATGCTGTGTCACGCTCCTGCTGTCTAGGGGCAGGTATTGGACGAGCCGCTGCAGGTCTCTAACCTGGCTGTAGTCCTATTACACCATAAGACCATAAATATGAGAATGACTAGAGCGAGGGTAGGTCCGATCAAGGACAGTAGCGGGAGATTGTGTATTGAGTTTGAAGAGATAGGAGAGGTCTTGAACGAGTACTTTTCTTCTGTATTTACAAATGAGAGGGGCGATATTGTTGGAGAGGTCAGTGTGAAACAGACTGGTAAGCTCGAGGAAATACTTGTTAGGAAGGAAGATGTGTTGGGCATTTTGAAAAACTTGAGGATAGACAAGTCCCCCGGGCCTGACGGGATATACCCAAGGATTCTATGGGAAGCAAGAGATGAAATTGCAGAGCCGTTGGCAATGATCTTTTCGTCCTCACTGTCAACAGGGGTGGTACCAGGGGATTGGAGAGAGGCGAATGTCGTGCCCCTGTTCAAAAAAGGGACTAGGGATAACCCTGGGAATTACAGGCCAGTTAGTCTTACCTCGGTGGTAGGCAAAGTAATGGAAAGGGTACTGAAGGATAGGATTTCTGAGCATCTGGAAAGACACTGCTTGATTAGGGATAGTCAGCACGGATTTGTGAGCGGTAGGTCTTGCCTTACAAATCTTACTGAATTCTTTGAGGAGGTGACCAAGCATGTGGATGAAGGTAAAGCAGTGGATGTAGTGTACATGGATTTTAGTAAGGCATTTGATAAGGTTCCCCATGGTAGGCTTCTGCAGAAAGTAAGGAGGCATGGGATAGTGGGAAATTTGGCCAGTTGGATAACGAACTGGCTAATCGCTGGAAGTCAGAGAGTGGTGGTGGATGGCAAATATTCAGCCTGGATCCCAGTTACCAGTGGCGTACCGCAGGGATCAGTTCTGGGTCCTCTGCTGTTTGTGATTTTCATTAATGACTTGGATGAGGGAGTTGAAGGGTGGGTCAATAAATTTGCAGATGATACGAAGATTGGTGGAGTTGTGGCTAGTAAGGAGGGCTGTTGTCGGCTGCAAAGAGACATAGCTAGGATGCAGAGCTGGGCTGAGAAGTGGCAGATGGAGTTTAACCCTGAAAAGTGTGAGGTTGTCCATTTTGGAAGGACAAATATGAATGCGGAATACAGGGTTAACGGTAGAGTTCTTGGCAATGTGGAGGAGCAGAGAGATCGTGGGGTCTATGTTCATACATCTTTGAAAGTTGCCACTCAAGTGGATAGAGCTGTGAAGAAGGCCTACTGTGTGCTCGCGTTCATTAACAGAGGGATTGAATTTAAGAGCCGTGAGGTGATGATGCAGCTGTACAAAACTTTGGTAAGGCCACATTTGGAGTACTGTGTACAGTTCTGGTCACCTCATTTTAGGAAGGATGTGGAAGCTTTGGAAAAGGTGCAAAGAAGATTTACCAGGATGTTACCTGGAATGGAGAGTAGGTCTTACGAGGAAAGGTTGAGGGTGCTAGGCCTTTTCTCATTAGAACGGAGAAGGACGAGGGGCGACTTGACAGAGGTTTATTAGATGATCAGGGGAATAGATAGAGTAGACAGTCAGAGACTTTTTCCCCGGGTGGAACAAACCATTACAAGCGGACATAAATTTAAGGTGAAAGGTGGAAGATATAGGAGGGATATCAGAGGTAGGTTCTTTACCCAGAGAGTAGTGGGGGCATGGAATGCACTGCCTGTGGAAGCAGTTGAGTCGGAAACATTAGGGTCCCAGGTTCGATTCCGGCTTGGGTCACTGTCTGTGCGGAGTCTGCACGTCCTCCCCGTGTCTGCGTGGGTTTCCTCCGGGTGCTCCGGTTTCCTCCCACAGTCCAAAGATGTGCAGGGTAGGTGGATTGGCCATGATAAATTGCCCTTAGTGTCCAAAATTGCCCTTGGTGTTGGGTGGAGGTGTTGAGTTTGGGTAGGGTGTTCTTTCCAAGAGCCAGTGCAGACTCAGGGGGCCGAATGGCCTCCTTCTGCACTGTAAATTCAATGATAATCTATGATTAATCTAGGACAAAGGTTCGGCACAACATCGTGGGCCGAAGGGCCTGTTCTGTGCTGTATTTTCTATGTTCTATGTTCTATGTTAAGACAATAAGAAGTAGGAGCTGACGTTGGCCACTCGGTCCATCGAGCCTGTTCCTGCATTCAATGAGGTCATGGCTAATCTAATATAATCAAAAGAACAAAGAAAAGTAGAGCACAGGAACAGCCCCTTCGGCCCTCCAAGCCGACCATGCTGCCCGTCTAAACTAAAATCGTCTACACTTCTGGGGTCCGTATCTCTCTATTCCCGTTCTATTCATATATTTGTCAAGATGCCCCTTAAAGGTCACTATCCTTCCTGCTTTCACCACCTCCTCGGGCAACGAGTTCCAGGCACCCACTAACCTCTGTGTAAAAAACGTGCCTCGTAAATCTCCTCTAAACCGTCCCCCCCGTCACCCCCGTTGCCCGCCCCCCCCCCCCCCCCCCCGCGCACCTTAAACCTATGCCCGCTAGTAATTGACCCCTCTACCTGGAAAAAAAGTCTCTGGCTATCCACTCTGTCTCTGTCCCTCATAATTCTGTAGACCTCTATTACGTCCCCTCAAACTCCATCGTTCCAGTGAGAACAAACATAGTTTATTCAACCTATCTGAATAGCTAATGCCCTCCATACCAGGAAACATCCTAGTAAATCTCTTCTGCACCCTCTCGAAAGCCTCCACATCCTTCTGGTAGTGTGGCGACCAAAATTGAACACTATACTCCAAGTGTGGCCTAACAAAGGTTCTATATAGCTGCAACATGACGTGGCTATTTTTATACTCAATGCCCCGGCCAATGAAGGCAAGCATGCCGTATGCCTCTTGACTACCTTCTCTGCCTATGTTGCCACTTTTAGTGACCTGTGGACCTGTACCCAAGATCTCTCTGCCTGTCAATACTCTTTAGGGTTCTACCATTCACTGTATATTTTCTACCTGTATTAGACCTTCCAAAATGCAATACGTCACATTTGTCCGGATTAAACTCCATCTGCCATCTCTCAGCCCAAGTCTCCAAAGGAAATAAATCCTGCTGTATCCCCTGACAGTCTTAATCTCTATCCGCAATTCCACCAACCTTTGTGTCGTCCGCAAACTGACTAATCAGACGCGCTACATTTTCCTCCAAATCATTTGTATATACTACGAACAGCAAAGGTCCCAGCAATGATCCCTGCGAAACACCACTAGTCACAGCCCTCCAATCAGAAAAGCACCCTTCCATTGCTACTCTCTGCCTTCTATGACCTAGCAAGTTCTGTATCGATATAGACAACATACACTGCCCTACCTGCAGCAACCATCTTTGTGACCTCCTCGAAAAAGTCAAGTTAGCGAGACACAACATCCCCTTCACAAAACCGTGCTGTCTTTCGCTCATATGTCAACATGCTTCCAAATAGGAGTAGATCCTGTCTCGAAGAATTCTGTCCGGTAATTTCCCTACCAGTGACGTAAGGGTCACCGGCCTGTAGTCCCCCGGATTATCCTTGCTACCCTTCTTAAACAATGGAACAACATTGGCTATTATCCAGTCCTCCGGGACATCACCGGAAGACAGTGAGGGTCCAACGATTTCTGTCAAGACCTCAGCAGTTTTCTCTCTTGCCTCCTTCAGTATTCTGGGGCAGATCCCATCATGCCCTGGGGACTTATCCATCTTAATATTTTTCATGACGATAATCCTCAACTCTACTGTCCCACCTTATGCCCCTAGCGCTCGATCCCCTCATTGATTAAATATCTGCCTCTCTCAGCCTTGAACATGCTTAGCGCCAGTATTCCACAGATTCACGGCTCTCTGAGAGAACAGATTCCTCCTGATCTCTGTTTTACCTGGCGTGCTTTGACTCAGATATCATGCTCTCTGGTTCGAGACACAAGAGGAAATCCTCTCAGCATCCAGCCTGTCAAGCCCCCAGAGTATCCTATATGTCTCAATAAGGTTACGTCTCTTTCTTTGAAACTCCTTCATAGAAATTACCTCCAAAGACGGGATCAACCTCGTGATTTTTCTCCGGACTGTTTCAAATGTCGGTATATACATTTCCTGAAATGTTGAGTTTATTCACACGGTGCATCAATCACATTGCGCAGTTTGGAGAACGAACGGCTGCCGTGAAGAGAGCTCTAAGACCCGACGTGGTCAGCACGGGGGGCAGCATGGTAGCACAAGTGGGTAGAACTGTGGCTGCACAGCGCCAGGGTCCCAGGTTCGATTCCCTGCTGGGTCACTGCCTGTGCGGAGTCTGCACGTTCTCCCTGTGTCTCCGTGGGATTCCTCCGGGTGCTCCGGTTTCTTCCCACAGACCAAAGATGTGCTGGTTAGGTGGATTAGCCATGATAAATTGCCTTTAGTGACCAAAAAGGTTAGGAGGGGTTATTGGGTTACGGAATAGGGTGGAAATGTGGGCTTAAGTGGGTCGGTGCAGACTCGATGGGCCGAATGGCCTCCTTCTGCACTGTATGTTCTATGTTCTTGGTGCCCAAATGGACAGACAGAGACCCCCCTGACAGTCCAACTCCGACAGCGGAGTCCGCACGATCGACAATCTGCTTTCATTAAAAACAGTTAGGAATGAGAGAGCCTGTGATGTTGAGCATGTGCCATTAAACCGAGTAATGGTCCACAAACTGTCAACCGCCGCCAACACCACCCATCCACAATTACCACTACCCCTATCCCTCTAACCTCCTGCTCCATATACAGTTTCCACAGGAAAGACCTGGACCCAACTCCAGAATCATATTCTGCTCTGAAATCAGCATGGAAACAGGCCCTTCGGCCCAACCAGTCCATGCCGCCCAGTTTTTACCAATAAGCTAGTCCCAGTTGCCCGCACTTGGCCCATAACCCTCTATACCCATCTTACCCATGTAACTATCTAAATGCTTTTTAAAAGACACAATTGTACCCGCCTCTACTACTACCTCTGGCAGCCCATTCCAGACACTCACTACCCTCTGAGTGAATAAATTGCCCGTCTGGGCCCTTCTGAAACTCTCCCCTCTCACCTTAAACCTATGCCCTCTAGTTTTAGACTCCCCTAACTTTGGGAAAAGATGTTGACTATCTACCTTATCTATGCCCCTCATTATTTTATAGACCTCTATAAGATCACCCCTAAGCCTCCTACGCTCCAGGGAAAAAAGTCCCAGTCTATCCAGCCTCTCCTTATAACTCAAACCATCAAGTCACGGCAACATCCTAGTAAATCTTTTCTGCACTCTTTCTAGTTTAATAATATCCTTTCTATAATAGGGCGACCAGAACTGCACACAGTATTCCAAGTGTGGCCGTACCAATGTCTTGTACAACTTCAACAAGACGTCCCAACTCCTGTATTCAATGTTCTGACCAATGAAACCAAGCATGCCGAATGCCTACTTCACCACCCTGTCCACCTGCGACTCCACCTTCAAGGAGCTATGAACCTGTACTCCTAGATCTTTTTGTTCTATAGCTCTCCCCAACGCCATACCATTAACTGAGTAAGTAGGTCCTGGCCTGATTCGATCTGCCAAAATGCATCACCTCACATTTATCTAAATTAAACTCCATCTGCCATTCGTCGGCCCACTGGCCTAATTGATCAAGATCCCGTTGCAATCCTAGATAACCTTCTTCACTATCCACTGTGCCACCAATCTTGGTGTCCTCTGCAAACTTACTAACCATGCCTCCTAAATTCTCATCCAAATCATTAATATAAATCACAAATAACAGTGGACCCAGCACCGATCCACTGGTCACAGGCCTCCAGTTTGAAAAACAACCCTCTACAACCACGCTCTGTCTTCTGTCGTCCAGCCAATTTTGAATCCAATTGGCAACCTCACCCTGGATCCCGTGAGCTTTAACCTTCTGCAACAACCTACCATGCGGTACCTTGTCAAAAGCTTTGCTAAAGTCCATGT
This sequence comes from Scyliorhinus torazame, assembly GCF_047496885.1. Classification (NCBI taxonomy): domain Eukaryota; kingdom Metazoa; phylum Chordata; class Chondrichthyes; order Carcharhiniformes; family Scyliorhinidae; genus Scyliorhinus; species Scyliorhinus torazame. Next base: position 93,861,146 of record NC_092711.1, read on the forward strand.
AGACAACGTCTACTGCAATGCCCTCATCTACCTTCTTGGTCACCCCCTCAAAAAACTCAATCAAATTTGTGAGACATGATTTTCCATGCACAAAGCTATGCTGACTGCCCCGAATCAGTCCTTGTCTCTCTAAATGCTTGTAGATCCTGTCTCTCAGAATATCTTCTAGCAACTTACCTACTACAGACGTTAGGCTCACCGGTCTGTAGTTCCCAGGCTTTTCCCTGCTGCCCTTCTTAAACAAGGGCACAACATTCGCCACTCTCCAATCTTCAGGCACCTCACCTGTGGCTGCCGATGATTCAAATATCTCTGTTAGGGGACCCGCAATTTCCTCCCTAGCCTCCCACAACATCCTGGGATACATTTCATCAGGTCCCGGGGATTTATCTACCTTGATGCGCTTTAAGACTTCTAGCACGTCCTCCTCTGTAATATGCACACTTCTCAAGACATCACTATTTATTTCCCTTAGTTTCCTAACATCCATGCCTTTCTCCACCGTGAATACCGATGAGAAATATTCATTCAGGATCTCACCCAACTCTTGTGGCTCTGCACATAGATGTCCTTGTTGATCCTTAAGAGGCCCTACTCTGTCCCTAGTTACTCTTTTCCCCTTTATGTATCTGTAGAATCTCTTTGGATTCTCCTTTGCATTATTTGCCAAAGCAATTTCATGTCCCTTTTTTGCCCTCCTGATTTCCCTCTTAACTCTATTTCGACAATCTTTATACTCTTCAAGGGATCCACTTGATCCCAGTTGTTTATGTACGTCATATGCCTTCTTCTTGTTTTTGACCAGAGTCTCAATATCTCGAGTCATCCAGGGTTCCCTACTTCTACCAGCCTTGCCCTTCACTCTAAAAGGAATGTGCTTACCCTGCACCCTGGTTAACACATTTTTAAAAGCCTCCCATTTACCAGCCGTCCCTTTGTCTGCCAACAGTCTCCCCAATCTACCTCTGAAAGTTCCTGTCTGATACCATCAAAATTTGCCTTGCCCCAATTAACAGAAGAACATAAGAACTAGGAGCAGGAGTAAGCCATCTGGCCCCTCGAGCCTGCTCCGCCATTCAATGAGATCATGGCTGATCTTTTGTGGACTCAGCTCCACTTTCCGGCCCGAACACCATAACCCTTAATCCCTTTATTCTTCAAAAAACTATCTATCTTTATCTTAAAAACATTTAATGAAGGAGCCTCTACTGCTTCACTGGGCAAAGAATTCCATAGATTCACAACCCTTTGGGTGAAGAAGTTCCTCCTAAACTCAGTCCTAAATCTACTTCCCCTTATTTTGAGGCTATGCCCCCTAGTTCTGCTTTCACCCGCCAGTGGAAACAACCTGCCCGCATCTATCCTATCGATTCCCTTCATAATCTTATATGTTTCTATAAGAACCCCCTCATCCTTCTAAATTCCAACGAGTACAGTCCCAGTCTACTCAACCTCTCCTCGTAATCCAGCCACTTCAGCTCTGGGATTAACCTAGTGAATCTCCTCTGCACACCCTCCAGTGCCAGTACGTCCTTTCTCAAGTAAGGAGACCAAAACTGAACACAATACTCCAGGTGTGGCCTCACTAACACCTTATACAATTGCAGCATAACCTCGCTAGTCTTAAACTCCATCCCTCTAGCAATGAAGGACAAAATTCCATTTGCCTTCTTAATCACCTGTTGCACCTGAAAACCAACTTTCTGCGACTCATGCACGAGCACACCCAGGTCTCTCTGCACAGCAGCATGTTTTAATATTTTATCATTTAAATAATAATCCCTTTTGCCGTTATTCTTACCAAAATGGATAACCTCACATTTGTCAACATTATATTCCATCTGCCAGACCCTAGCCCATTCACTTAGCCTGTCCAAATCCCTCTGCAGACTTCCAGTATCCTCTGCACTTTTTGCTTTACCACTTATCTTAGTGTCGTCTGCAAACTTGGACACATTGCCCTTGGTCCCCAACTCCAAATCATCTATGTAAATTGTGAACAGTTGTGGGCCCAACACTGATCCCTGAGGGACACCACTAGCTACTGATTGCCAACCAGAGAAACACCCATTAATCCCCACTCTTTGCTTTCTATTAATTAACCAATCCTCTATCCATGCTCCTACTTTCCCCTTAATGCCATGCATCTTTATCTTATGCAACAAACTTTTGTGTGGCACCTTGTCAAAGGCTTTCTGGAAATCCAGATATACCACATCCATTGGCTCCCCGTTATCTACCGCACTGTTAATGTCCTCAAAAAATTCCACTAAATTAGTTAGGCACGACCTGCCCTTTATGAACCCATGCTGCGTCTGTCCAATGGGACAATTTCCATCCAGATGCCTCGCTATTTCTTCCTTGATGATAGATTCCAGCATCTTCCCTACTACCGAAGTTAAGCTCACTGGCCTATAATTACCCACTTTCTGCCTACCTCCTTTTTTAAACAGTGGTGTCACGTTTGCTAATTTCCAATCCGCCGGGACCACCCCAGAGTCTAGTGAATTTTGGTAAATTATCACTAGTGCATTTGCAATTTCCCTAGCCATCTCTTTTAGCACTCTGGGATGCATTCCATCAGGGCCAGGAGACTTGTCTACCTTTAGCCCCACTAGCTTGCCCATCACTACCTCCTTGGTGATATCAATCCTCTCAAGGTCCTCACCTGTCATAGCCTCATTTCCATCAGTCACTGGCATGTTATTTGTGTCTTCTACTGTGAAGACCGACCCAAAAAACCTGTTCAGTTCCTCAGCCATTTCCTCATCTCCCATTATTAAATCTCCCTTCTCATCCTCTAAAGGAGCAATATTTACCTTAGCCACTCTTTTTTGTTTTATGTATTTGTAGGAACATTTACTATCTGTTTTTATATTCTGAGCAAGTTTACTCTCATAATCTATCTTACTCTTCTTTATAGCTTTTTTAGTAGCTTTCTGTTGCCCCCTCAAGATTTCCCAGTCCTCTAGTCTCCCACTGATCTTTGCTACTTTGTGTTTTTTCCTTCAATTTGATACTCTCCCTTATTTCCTTAGATATCCACGGTCGATTTTCCCTCTTTTTACCGTCCTTCCTTTTTGTTGGTATAAACCTTTGCTGGGCACTGTGAAAAATCACTTGGAAGGTTCTCCACTGTTCCTCAACTGTTTCACCATAAAGTCTTTGCTCCCAGTCTACCTTAGCTAGTTCTTCTCTCATCCCATTGTAATCGCCTTTTTTTAAGCACACAACACTAGTGCTTGATTTTACCTTCTCACCCTCCATCTGTATTTTAAATTCCACCATATTGTGATCGCTCCTTCCGAGAGGATCTCTAACTATGAGATCCTGAATCAATCCTGTCTCATTACACAGGACCAGATCTAGGACCGCTTGTTCCCTCATAGGTTCCATTACATACTGTTCGAGGAACCTATCGCGGATACATTCTATAAACTCCTCCTCAAGGCTGCCTTGACCGACCTGGTTAAACCAATCAACATGTAGATTAAAATCCCCCATGATAACTGCTGTACCATTTCTACATGCATCTGTTATTTCTTTGTTTATTGCCTGCCCCACCATAATGTTACTATTTGGTGGCCTATAGATTACTCCTATCAGTGACTTTTTCGCCTTACTATTCCTGATTTCCACCCAAATGGATTCAACCTTATCCTCCATAGCACCGATGTCATCCCTTACTGTTGCCCGGATGTCATCCTTAAACAACAGAGCTACACCACCTCCCTTACCATCCACTCTGTCTTTCCGAAAAATTTGATACCCTCGGATATTTAACTCCCAGCCGTGATCATCCTTTAACCATGTTTCAGTAATGGCCACTAAATCATAGTCATTCACGATGATTTGCGCCATCAACTCATTTACCTTATTCCGAATACTACGAGCATTCAGGTAAAGTACACTTATGTTGGCTTTTTTACCTCTGTTCTGAATCTTAACACCTCGATCAGTAACCTCTCCTAAGTTATAATTCCTCTTAACCTTTCTCCTAATTTTCCTTGTCGTCGAACCCACATCTTCCTGTAACAACCTGCCGCATCGCTTACCATTAATGTTTTCACTTCCCGTTTTATTTCTTTTGGTATTCCTGGTCCTATTCACTGAGCTCCCCTCAGTCACTGTACCTTGTACTGTCGCCCTTTTTGATTTTTGACTATGGCTTCTCTGCCTTACACTTTCCCCCTTACTGCCTTTTATTTCTGTCCCTGTTTTACTACCTTCCAACTTCCTGCACCGGTTCCCATCCCCCTGCCACATTAGTTTAAACTCTCCCCAACAGCTCTAGCAAACAACCCCCCTAGGACATCGGTTCCAGTTCTGCCCAGGTGCAGACCGTCCGGTTTGTACTGGTCCCACCTCCCCCAGAATCGGTTCCAATGTCCCAGGAGTTTGAATCCCTCCCTCTTGCACCATCTCTCGAGCCACGTATTCATCCTCTCTATCCTGACATTCCTACTCTGACTAGCTCGTGGCACTGGTAGCAATCCTGAGATTACTACCTTTGAGGTCCTACTTTTTAGTTTAACTCCTAGCTCCCTAAATTCAGCTTGTAGGACCTCGTCCCGTTTTTTACCTATATCGTTGGTGCCTACGTGCACCACGACAGCTGGCTGTTCACCCTCCCCCCCCCGCAGAATGTCCTGCAGCCGCTCCGAGACATCCTTGACCCTTGCACCAGGGAGGCAACATACCATCCTGGAGTCTCGATTTCGTCCGCAGAACCGCCTGTCTATTCCCCTTACAATTGAGTCCCCTATCACTATAGCCCTGCCATTCTTCTTCCTGCCCAGCTGCGCAGCAGAGCCAGCCACGGTGCCATGAACCTGGCTGCTGCCGCCTTCCCCTGGTGAGCCATCTCCCTCAACAGTATCCAAAGCGGTATATCTGTTTTGCAGGGAGATGACCGCAGAGGACACCTGCACTGCCTTCCTACTCTTGCTGACTTTTGGTCACCCATTTACTACCTCCCTCAGTACCTTTCACCTGCGGTGTGACCAACTCGCTAAACGTGCTATCCACGACGTCCTCAGCATCGCGGACGCTCCAAAGTGAGTCCATCCGCAGCTCCAGAGCCGTCAAGCGGTCTAACAGGAGCTGCAACTGGACACACTTCCTGCACTTGAAGGAGCCAGGGACAGTGGACGTGGAATTTTAACTCTTGGGCCAGACCTATCATTCTCCATAGCTATCTTAAAACTAATGGAGTTATGGTCACTTGTCCCAAAGTGATCCCTCACTAACACTTCTGTCACTTGCCCTTCCTTATTTCCCAAGACGAGGTCAAGTTTTGCCCCCTCTCTAGTCGGCCCATCCACATACTGAATGAGAAATTCCTCCTGAATACACTCAACAAATTTCCCTCGATCCAAGCCCCTAATGCTATGGCTGTCCCAGTCAATGTTGGGAAAGTTAAAGTCCCCTACTATTACCACCCTGTTTTTCTTGCAGCTATCTGTAATCTCCTTACATATTTGCTCCTCAATTTCCCGCTGACTATTTGGGGGCCTGTAGTACAGTCCTATCAAGGTGATCTCTCCCTTCTTATTTTTCAGTTCCACCCATATAGACTCAGTGGGCGAACCCTCGGATATATCCCCTCTCAGTACTGCCGTGATGTTCTCCCTAATCAAAAACGCCACTCCCCCTCCTCTCTTACCTCCTGTTCTATCCTTTCTATAGCATCTGTACCCCGGAACATTGAGCTGCCAGTCCTGTCCCTCCCTTAGCCATGTTTCAGTCATAGCTATAATATCCCAGTCCCATGTGCCCATCCATGCCCTGAGTTCATCCGCTTTGCCCGTCAGGCCCCTTGCATTGAAATAAATGCAGTTTAATGTAGACTTTCCTTGCTCTCTGCCCTGCTTTCTCTGGTCATGCTTTACACACTCTCCCTTCCTGCCTTTTATTTCCGTCCCCACTGACTTCCTACATCGGTTCCCATCCCCCTGCCACATTAGTCTAAACCCTCCCCAACTGCACTAGCAAACACACCCCCGAGAACATTGGTTCCGGTCCCACGCAGATGCAGACCGTCCGATTTGTACAGGTCCCACCTCCCCCAGAACCGGTCCCAATGTCCCAGGAATTTGAAACCCTCCCTCTTGCACCATCTCTCAAGCCACGTATTCATCCTAGCTATCCTGTCATTCCTACTCTGACTATCACGTGGCACTGGTAACAATTCTGAGATTACTACCTTTGAGGTCCTACTTTTTAGTTTAACTCCTAACTCCCTAAATTCAGCTTGTAGGACCTCATCCCATTTTTTTACCTATATCGTTGGTGCCTATATGCACCACGACAGCTGGCTGTTCACCCTCCCCCTCCAGAATGCCCTGCAGCCGCTCCGAGACATCCTTGACCCTTGCACCAGGGAGGCAACATACCAACCTGGATTCTCGTTTGCGTCAGCAGAAACGCTTGTCTATTCCCCTTACAATTGAATCCCCTATCACTATAGCTCTGCCACTCTTTTTCCCGCCCTTCTGTGCAGCAGAGCCAGCCATGGTGCCATGAACCTGGCTGCTGCCACCTTCCCCTGGTGAGCCATCTCCCCCAACAGTTTCCAAAACGGTAAATCTGCACGGCCTTCCTACTCTTCCTCTGTCTGTTGGTCACCCATTCCCTATTTGCCTCAGTAATTTTAATCTGCGGTGTGACCAACTCACTGGATGTGCTATCCACAACTTCCTCGGCATCGCGGATGCTCCAGGATTCCTCAGCATCGCGGATGATCTGCAGCCAATAATATTACTTATAACACAGATGAGCTCCAGTTTCAATCGGTTTTAAGAAATACAGATCATAATTATAAATTGAACATTCACCGACACACTCTGTAACACAGCGGGGTTTGGAGACACTTACCGGCTGTGACAGTCACCACCGTCCCAGATCCCTCTGCAGAAGCATCGTACCAGTTATCACACAGTGATACGGTTCTCAGACTCCCCGGTACAATAACCACTGACACCTCAACCCGCAGGAAAATGATCACCAGTCATTCGAAGCTGCCCAATTATTCGGAGGTTTGAAATACATAAACAACACCCAACGTTTCAAAGACTTTGTTGATTTAAACCGTTCTCTGTGAGGCCCTGAGCTATGACTAAATTGTACGAGGCAGGAAATATTCGCTTCATGTAAACCAAGAAAAATGGAAAAGAAAGATGAAAATGGTGGAAATTACAATGAAACGTAACCAGGTTACAGCCACAATAACATCAGCCCGAAAATTCGCTGCCAGGCCGGGCGAATTGTTATTTGCTTTGTACGGAGGAAATTGTCCAGATCTCCGTCACTGTGAATATCCCAAAGTAGCACCGTATGGCAAGTCAATATAAAAACCCCGGCTATATGGTGAACGTGGGGACATAACTTCAGCAGTGGGGACTGCGGTTCCCGGTTCCAGCTGTTGGAACAGGATCCGACTGGTCTGAGGGTCTGTCACTGGGATCAGTCATTCCCAATCTCCATTCACTGACACTAATTCCGGGAAAAGCATCAACATCCACACACACTCAGCGTTTATAAAACTCAAGATGTTAACGGGAATGATCCAGTCTCATTATAAACCAGAGCATGGAATAGACAGTGTGAGGCGGAACTGTGGAGGTTTCAGGGCAGATTAACTCCGCTTTTACATTTGTTTATGTGATAATCCGCAGTGAGGGATTTTGTATCGCGGGAAGCCGAGAACCATCACTGTGTGTTCCAGTATTCGTACTGAGCTTTACAGTAATATGTGACGCTGTCTTCAACTTTCACATCCCGAATTTCCAGCCAAAATGTCCTTGCTGCTTTATTCACCGACACAACAAACCTCCCTCCGCTGGAGACCCGCTCCCGCTGTGTGCCGGGCTGGGTTTGTCTGAAGAAATCCCCGCTCTTCAATTTAACAGTATAGCCTCCACTATCTAAAACACAGGTGATGGTGAGGGACTGACACTCCTCCCTGGTCACCGCTGCCGGGCTCTGTGTCACTGACTGACTCAAACATCCTGGAAATTAAACAGAGACAGTTTAATGGACCATCATAGCCAGAAACACACATCAGGGCTAAAACCCCAGACAGGGTCTGTAATTGGAATGGATTCGGGCAGCTTTATATTAAATCCACACAATGTGGGTTAGTTTGATTGGTACTCACCGGGTAAACAGACACACAGGGTGAAAACAAGGAGGCTTCCCATCGTTCTGCTGCCTGGAGCTGATAGTTTAGATGACGGGGATCTGGAGACTGCAGACCTGGACTGCTCTGGAGCACTGTTCCACCGAGCTGAATTGAAATTAAATTACGCCCTCATATCGGCAAATTAGGCCACGCCCACAGTCCACCTCACAACAGAACTTGAGTATTTAAGGGGGACAGTCGGTTGTGAACACTCAGTCGAAGATCCACAGCTCCTGCTACCAGGGAGCCTCCAGTTTCCTGTCGCTTCATTGGATTTGTGAGCTGCGGTTGAAACGGAGCTCAAACTGGGCGCCAAGGTAGCACAGTGGTTAGCACTGTTGCTTCACAGCGCCAGGGTCCAGGGGTCGATTTGTGACTTGGGTCACTGTCTGTGCGGAGTCTGCACGTTCTCCCCGTGTCTGTGTGGGTTTCCTCCGGGTGCTCCGGTTTCCTCCCACAAGTCCCGAAAGACATGCTGTTAGATGAATTGGACATTCTGAATTCTCCCTCTGTGTACCCGAACAGGCGACGGAATGTGGCGACTAGGGGATTTTCACAGTAACTTCATTGCAGTGTTAATGTAAGCCCACTTGCGACAATAATAAAGATTATTATGATTATTATAAAAATCCCCTCCCACCTCAGTCTATTGAACAGGGGGGTTGAGGACGTGTTGTTTTGTCACTGGAGGCTCCCGCCCCCTATCCCTTAGTGCAGTGAGTTGGGAGATTGGTCCATGTGATTTTGTTGGGTGGTCGTATTTCCACTATTATTGCAATGGTGCCGGTAATACCTTTAACAAACCCTGAACGGGTTCACGGTTAAGTGACTGATCAGAATGCCGGAGCCTCAGAACCAGCAGCTTCCTTCAATCCAGAAACTGATGATCAGGTTACAATATGATACAGACCACTGATAATATCCAGGTAGATATTTATAATATACATGATGATTACTGCACCATCGCCGTCTATGTTTTATAATACCAACAATGCTTCAATTTAGTAATGATTACTTTCCAGTTCTGTCATATTCAGAATGCTCATTTGTAGTGACAGAGAATGGACAAATATTCAGAAGGGCAGTGCACACTGTGGGATCGGTTTAGGGGCTTGGAAGAATGAGGACAGACAATATAAAGTGAATGCTGCAAGTTGTAAGGCACTGTGGAAAGAGCGAGAGAGATGATGTGACGGGAGGAAAGGTTGCGACTTCTGTTAAATGCATTTTAGGTTATTGGCTTGATCAACAGGAAGCTTGTATCGAAGGTGAAACTGTTGAAGGCAACTATGCATTTGTATACCGTTGATAATATCTCGGCTAGATTAATGTTCAAATCTGGTCTACACATCTGAGAATGATTTGAGGGTCTCAGAAAGGGTGCGGGTCAGAATCATTAAAATGGAACTAATGAAGAAATGCTTCCGCTTTGTGCAAAGATTGGGGAATGTGATCCTGTTCTCTGTAAAACAGGGAAGTCTGAGCGAATATTTGGTTGATATTAGACCACAAGACCATAAGACATAGGAGCAGAATTAGGCCACTCGGCCCATCGAGTCTGCTCTGCTGTCAACAATTCCGGTTGAATAAATAAGGAAATATTGCCTCTAGTGGCAGAAGGTTCAGTCACCAGAGGATTTTCATTTGAAGGATTGGCATCTGCCAAAGAACCAAAGACAAGTTGCGCATGTATTTCTTTTGCAATGTGAGTGTTTCTGACGTGTTCACTGACTAAAAGGCTGGTGGAAGCGGATTTAAAAGTAAAAAAAGGAATAGGATAACGTCCTGAAATTGAACCTTTAGCAAGGCAGCGGAACGGAGCAGTGGAGTGAGAGTAATTTAGTAGTTCTGCTCAGAGATCAGATAGGCACCTTGTGCTGAATGATCTGATTGTGGGAATGAATGATGCGGGAATGGAACAGGAAGTTCTTGATGATTCCAGTATCCAAATATTTACCTATTTCCTGTGCAGTTACTTTTCGAACGTTTGTGTTAATCTCATGCGATTGAGCAACATATGGCGTGAGTAACATATTTGGAGAAAGAAGGCATGACTTTACCGAGTTCATAGTCCAGAGACAACCACCAAGATCTGGCACTGTCCAAGGACGGAGGAGGCTGTGTTTTAATCAGATGAGTTCTGAAGGAGAAGCAGAGAAAGCAATTTTTTTTAACACACCGAGTACCTGATCGTTTGAGTGAAACATACAGATAAAGCAGAGAGTTGGGCGCACATTGCTTAAAGACCATAAGACCATTGGGGCTGGTTTACCACACGGGGGCTAAACAGCTGACTTGTAATACAGAACAAGGCCGGCAGCACGGGTTCAATTCCCGTACCGGGCTCCCAAACAGCCGCCGGAATGTGGCGACTAGGGGCTTTTCACAGTAACTTCATTGAAACCTATTTGTGACAATAAGCGGTTATTATCATCATCATCATAAGACATAGAAGCAGAATTAGGCCACTAGACCCATTAATCATGGCTGATATTTTTCTCATCACCATTTTCCTGCCTAGTCCCCATAACCCCTGATACCCTTTTTAATTAAGAACCTATCTATCTCTGTCTTAACGACACGCAGTGATTTGGCCTCTACAATTGTCTGCGACAAAGTATCCCATAGATTCACCACTCTCTGGCTGAAGAAATTCCTCCTCATCTCTGTTTTAAAGGATCGTCCCTTTAGTCGGAGATTGTGTCCACTGATTCTAGTTTTTCCTACAAGTGGAAACATCCTCTCCATGTCCACTCTATCCAGGCTTCGTAGTATCCTGTAAGTTTCAATAAGATCCTCCCCCCCCCCCCCCCCCCCCCCACTCATCCTTCTAAACTCCAACGAGTACAGACCAGGATTCTCAACCGTTTCTCATACGACAAGCTTTTCACTTCAGGAATCCTTCTTGTGAACCTCCTCTGGACCCTTTCCAAGGCCATCACACCTGTCTTTAGATACGGGGCCCAACACTGCCTAAAATACTCCAATTTGAGTCTGACCAGAGCCTTATACAGCCTCAGAAGTACATCCCTGGTCTTCGATTCTAACCCTCTTGGCACGAATGCAGTATTGTATTTGGCTTCCTAACTGCCGACTGAACCTGCACGTTGACCTTGATAGATTCGTGAACAAGGACATCCAAGTCCCTTTGTGTTTCTGGTTTCAGAAGCATTTCCCCATTTAGAAAATATTCTATGTCTAAATTCCTCCTTCCAAACTGCATAACCTCACACGTTTCCACATTGCATTTCATCTGCCACTTCATTGCCCATTCACCTAGCCGTTCCAAATCCATCTGCAGCCCACTTGCTTCCTCAATACTATCGTTGTATCATCTGCACACCTAGCAACAGTGCCTTCAGTTCCTTCTTCCAGATCATTAATGTATATTCTGAAAAGTTGTGATTCCAGCACGGACCCCTGATGCACACCACTAGTCACCGGCTCCCATTCTGAAAAAGACCCCTTTATCCCCACTCTCTGCCTTCTGCCAGTCAGCCAATCCTCTATCCATGCCAATGTCTTTATCTTAACACCATGGGCTCTTAACACTTTGAACAATCTCCCAGGCGGCACCTTGTTAAAGGCCTTCTGAAATCTAAATAAATCACGTCCACTGATTCTCCTTTGCCGCAGTTCCTTGTTACCTCCTCAAAGAGCTCCCACAGATTTGTCAGACATGACCACCCTTTGACAAAGCCGTGCTCATTCCTATTTTACCATGCACTTACAAGTACTCGGTGATCTCATCTTCAACAACAGACTCTAAAATCTTACCAACGACCAAAGTCAGGCTAACCGGCATATAATTTCCCGTCTTCTGCCTCCCATCCTTTTTAAAAACTTTTTAAAATTTAGAGTGCCAAATCCATTTTTTCCAATTGAGGGGCAATTTTAGCGTGTTCAGTCCACCTACCCTGAACATCTTTGTGTTTTGGGGATAACCCCACGTAAACACGGGGAGAATGTGCAAACACCACACGGACAGTGACCCAGAGCCTGCAGAAGAGAAGGTGGAATTGATCCTGTGCAGCACTTCGATCCGCATCTTCCCCCTATCTCCAAGCCTATTTCCTCCCCCCATTTATGCTGCGTTTTATCCAGTGGCATCCTGACCTCTTGTAAAGGTCGCCCATATATTTCACCACATGTGCGTCCTCCTAGTTTGACACGTTTTAGCATCCTGTCCAGTAGGGTGTGTCCGGGTAGCTGGGGTCTCTTTGTGGAGAAACACCCGCTGCTGCAGCTATCGAAGTTCCTTCCCTTTCGGGAGTTAGAACTTCTGGAAATTTCGCCAATCTATCTAATGTAAGTTATGAATTAGTAAGTTAAGAAAATAGAATTTTATTATCGTCAAGTCAAGTATGGGGTCTACTGCAATTTTCCATCACTTCCATAAGTCATCACATACTCGAGATATATATCAGAAACTTCCCGTGATGGTGAGATGAAGCCTTGCTAACAAAGCAGCGTATGGTTGATTGCTGCTCCTTATATTCGATCTGATTTATTTGCATTTTCACCTGGAAACCCAGGGATTGCAGGTTCAACTTTGTAATAGAATGACCACTGCGACGTTACGTTGTAACTAAGAAAATTAGGAGAATTGTTTATCAATGCATGATACCGCTCGTAAAAAGTCTATACCCTAATCATGTGCTTGAGTTCACCTTAAAATCTTAATTGAGAAACATTCAATTATTAGTACTCTTTCAGAATATTTGTAAAGATTTGAGGTGTATTGATGTTAGACTGTGCTGTAATCTGAATATTATTTGCACGTTTTCCCGTTTTCTGCGTGGATCTCCTACGAGTGCTCCTGTTTTTCGCACAGCCCAGAAATGTGCAGATTAACTGGATTAGCCATGATCAATACGCGAGGTTATGATTATAAGGTGGGCGAGTGGGCCGAGGACTCCAGTTCTTTCGCAGGGTGGGTACGAACTCGATGGACTGAATGGTCTCCTTCTGCATTGTCGGGATTCATTGGATATTGACAGCATCTTTGTGCTTGACCTGACATTGCTGACGATGACTTTAATGATCAGCATCATCGGCCTCTCTAGCAATACTACCGGCCATAGGGACATTTGTTTACCTTAACAGTGCTATACAGGACACGTTTTTCGCGTGGTAGCTAGGAGGATAAACAGTTTCATGCTATTTGTTGTTCGGCCTGCCAGGTTTGGGAAAATACATTCAAGAATACCATTCAAAATCTGAAAAAAATTGGATAAACATTTAATGTGCAAAGCTTATGTATGAAGTAAAACATTGTGTGTGTGTATTCGTTATTCCCGTGCACCAGATGAGGTTTCTGTCTTTGACTGGACATTCGTGCTCAGGGGCAACCCATACCGAACTGCTCTGAGGTCGATTAAACCGTCGACCCACTTTTTGTGGTGTTGGCCAGTTCATGTCTGCGTGACTTACAGTTAACAAACTGGTGTGAAGTCCCGAAATCCTCAAGTTTGTTTTTAAAATTATCTTCTCTCCTTTCCATGCCACTTTAGATTGTTGATCAGGCCTATTTCTATCTTTCCCGGATATTGGCAATGCAAGGCGCGTGTCTACTGCTAGAACACGATCCTCAGGCGATGGACTCAGGGAAGTTGTCAGGTCTAAGGCCTTTGGATCAAAGGTTGAACTGAAACCTCAACAGTCCATTTAGAGAGATGTTTGATCATTTTCGGCAGTCAGCTATGAAAGGAGCCAGACAGACACGAAACGTTGACTCTATTTATTTATTCGCAGATTCTATCTGGCCTGCTGAGATTAATTATACAGCATTTTTTGTTGTAAATACAATTGCAAGGTGAGATTCTGCCATATCCCACCCTCAAAACATGCCGCTTGCTAAACAGACAAAGGCGGACCGACAGATTATTACTGTGGGGCAATGAGGGAGGCAGGCATTATCAACAGAAACAACTGAAAATCCCTCACCAACCCGGTAGGCCACTGAACAACACACAAATAAGCTGACTTCACGTCAGACTTCCAGACTCGGCGGAACAACACGAGACCGCAGGTCCCTTTATAAGCCTGTCACTTATTCAAAGAACGCACACTCAGAGAGAAACAGGGCACCCTGTGACCCATCGGGGATACGCGTCACACCGTCATTTGCAAACCAGCACTACCCCCTAAAGTATTTCAGTCCAGCTCTGAGGCCCACTCTCCCAGAGCAGTCTCCATCTCCTCGTCATATATACCATCAGCTCCAAGCAGCAGAGCGATGGAAATCCTCCTTGTTTTCATCCTGTGTGTCGTCTTACCCCGTGAATACGATAAGACTGTCCCATGTTTTGTGAATTTAATCTAAAGCTGCCCGAGTCCATCCCAATTACAGACACTGTCTCGGATTTCATCCCCGTTGTGGTTGGGCTTTGATGGGCCATTAAACTGTCTCTGTTTAATTTCCAGGATGCCTGAGTCAGTCAGTGACACAGAGCCCGGTAGTGGTGACCAGGGAGGAGTGCCAGTCTCTCACCATAAACTGTGTTTTCAATGCTGGTTATCGGGCTTTTTTCAAATTGGGAATTTCTTTCGACAATCTCGGACCGGGACATGTTGGACGCCGATCTGGAGTGGAGGGAGATTTGTTGTCAGGACTCAAAAAGCAAAACAGTCATTTTCGCTGGAAGTTCTGGATGTGAGAGTTGAAGACAGCGCCACCTACTACTGCAACGCTCATCACTGGTACTGCACACATGTTGGATGGAACTGTCACCGTGGAAGGGCCCTGAGCAATTACCGCCACAATTGAAATATATTTTCAAGAGCACGGAGAGTGAATTATCCGGTTGGTCTTATTATTATTGTATTCCAGTGTGATTTTATTTATTTTCGCCATTCAGTTATCTTTCTGGAGGACAACACTCTTTTTTTATGTCAGTTCGGATTGTCCTCAGTTAATATGAAGATCACATCTCCGGGCAATGTTCTTGGGGCGATGTTATAAGGGCCCAAGGCCTCACACAGAATCCTTTGAACCGACAGGTAGCTTGAAACATTGATTATTGTTTATTTATCTAAAACTCCTGAATAATTTTGCAATTCAAACTGTCCAGTGATGATTTTCCGACAGGTTGACGCAAAGGCGGTTCTTGTACTGGTGAGACTGAGAGCCGTGTCACTGTGATACGTTTTGAAAGATGGTGATGCAGATGGATCCGGAACGGTTGTGACGGTCACTCCCGGTAAGTGACTCCAAACCAAACCGTATTACAGACGAGAAAGGTTGGATGTGGAGAACTAGTGATAATGTAATTGGACCAGTAATCCAGAAACCATGCCAATACTCCGGTAACATGGGTTCAGATTTCAGCACATCAACGTGTGGAATTTAAATTCAATAAATAAAACAAATAGAAGTAAAAGCTAGTCTTGGTATGGTGAGCGTGCAACCATTGTCGATTATTGCAAGCCATCTGGTTCAGTAACGCTCTTTATGGAAGGAAATATGTCGTTCTTGTCTGATCTACTCGGTATTGGACGGCAGACACAAAGCAATGTAGTTTACTCTTTAATGACCAATACAATAATGACCTCGCAAGCCATTTAGTTTTATCAAACCGTTGCAAAGTCTAAAGAGTGACATTTGAACAGACCACTCGGTACACCATCTTGCACCCGCTTTGGCATCGGAAATACTATGGCACTAGCAGCTGCATGGGCTTGTCATTGTGTTAACTCTGCTATAAATGCAAGTTGTCTCTTTGGTAACTATGAGGAAGATTTATGCATGAGCTGCTCGCCTTTGCAATATATACACCTCACTCGCCACCTCAGCTGATGAACCTATTGAACACAATTGAAAGAAGCATTGATTGTGGCAGTGACCGAAATGAATCCCAGTCTAGAATTCTATGTAAAGGATTTGGGCTCCTACTTGAGAAAGGATCGACATGCTTTGAAGGAAGTGAGGAAATAATCATCCATCTATTTCCAGAGATAAAAGGATTATCCTCCGAAAGAGAGTATGAAGCGAAAACAGACGTTTAGAGGAATGAGAGTTGATCTCTTTAGAAAATATAACATTTTTATGCGGCTTGTTGGGACAGATTCTGGGTTGCTTCTTCCTCAGGCTGCGAAGTATAACTCGGGGTCAGTTTGAGAATACAGGTTCAAATATTAAAACTGAAAAGAGGAGAATTTTCTTCAGTCAAATTCATTGTTGTGAATTTCTGAATTCCATATCTCAGAAGCGGTGAGTACTCCGTGGTTGACTATATTCAAGGCAGTGTTGGATAGAGTTATAGAACCTAAAGGAATCAAGGGACGTAGAGAAACTACGGGAAAACGTAGTTCAGGCTTGAGATCAGCGGGTTATTTCTGAAAGGCCGAGATGGGTTCAAAGTTAAATGGAAGCCCCTGCCGATTTGTTCGATTCTATGTTGCAATTTATTAAATTTCTGAGGAAAGAGATCAGCAGCAATATACATCTCACAGGAAAAGGTGAAGAAGTTGTGCCACCATTCTCTGCGGACAGAGATCCTTGAGGAGAATTGAGATAAATCTCCAATAATTTGAAGAGTATAATGAGATGGTGGTGGTGCAAATAATTTTCCTGACTGATCCAGGTAAATAGGGCATTATGCAGGGGGGTGGTTTAGCTAAACAGCCAACTGGCTCGTGATACAGAGCAAGGCCAACAGCGTAGTTTCAATTCTCGTACCGACTGATGTTTTGATGTTATTAATAAAGAAGCATTGATTGTGGCAGTGACCGAAATGACGTTTCCCTCGCCTGAGGTGCGGTGATCACGTTAAATCACCACCAGTCAGCTCTCCCCCTCAAAGGGGAAAACGGTCTTTGGTCATCTGGGATTATGGTCTGAGGTGAGGTGGCAAGATGGATACAGAACTGGTTCGGTCACAGAAGGCAAAGGGTAGCAAAGGGGGTTTCTGAATGGAAGGTTGTGACTAGTGGCGTTCCACAGTGCTGGGGCCTCTGTTGTTTGTGGTGTACATAAACAATTTGGAGGACTATGTAGCCAGTCTGATTCGTAAGTTCGCGGATGACACCAAGGTTGGTGGAGTGGCAGATAGTGTTGAGGATTGTCAGAAGATGCAGCAGGACACAGATAGTTTGGCGACTTGGGCAGAGAAATGGCAGGTGGAGTTTAATCCGGACAACTGTGAGGTAATGCATTTTGCTAGGTTGAACATAGAGGGGAAATATACAGTAAGTGGCAAAACTCTTCGGAATATAGAAAGTCAGAGAGATCTGGTCGTGCATGTCCACAGATCTTTGAAGGTGGCAACAGAAGTGGACAAGGTGGTCAAGAAAGCATACAGAATGCTTGCCTTCATTTGTCGGGGCATCGAGTATAACACCTGGCAAGTCATTCTACAGTTGTATAGAAACTTTGTAAGGCCGCACTTGGAATATTGCGCACAACTTTGGTCACCACACTACCAGCAGGATGTGGAGGCTTTGGAGAGGGTGCAGAGGACGTTTACCAGGATGTTGCCTTGTCTGGAAGGTGTTAGCTATGTGGAGAGGCTGAATAGACTTGGACTGTTTTCATTAGAAAGACGTAGGCCGTGGGGTGTCCTGATAGACGTCCACAAGATTATGAGGGGCATGTATAGAGTGGACGGGCAGGCACGCTTTCCCAGCGTGGAGGGGTCAGTCAGCAAGGGGCATAGGCTTATGGTCCGTGTGGTAACATTTAGAGGAGATGTGCGAGGCAGGTTTTTACACAGTGGGTGGTGAGTGCCTGGAACGCGTTGCCAGGGGAGGTTGTGGAAGCAGATACATTAATGACGTTCATAAGGCATCTTTGCAAACACATAGATAGGATGGATATAGAGGGATACGGCACAAGGAAGTGCTGAGGGTTTTAGCAAAGGTTGGTATCATGACTTGTACAGGCTTGGAGGGCCGAAGGGTCTGTTCCTGTTCTGTATTGTTCCTTGTTCTTTATTCTTTTTTCTTTGCCTGCAGAATACTCACAATATAAATCAGTTGGAGTGAATGGCCTCTTTATGCTCTGCCGATTTTGCATAATGTAAAAGTTAGGGAAAAAAAGACCCAGGAGAGAATCAGTTCATGACGGAAAGAATTGTTATTGTCAGAGAGCCCGAAGAGGCAGTTCCCAGTGAGTAACAGGAAAACCCACCGCGGAAACTGAACACACTGAATCCAACCGACACCTGAGAGATTTTGGGACACGTTTGCACCATTGCAAAAAAGGCAACAAGTACAAAGTAAATGTAGAAATAAAATGAAACTTATCGGAAATATTTCACATTGAAGTGATATACGGAAAAATGATGCTAATAGAAGAAAGCTGACAGACCGACAAATAGATGGAAAAGCAGATCGAAACGTCGGAGAGATGTTGAACTGCAATAAATTTGTGGTCATCAAAGTTTAACTTAGGTTAGACCCAATTGGTGCTGATGAATCGCAATAATTTCGCTGTACGGATTGACGCAATACAGTTGGCTTCGTATCAGACAACCGTTTTGGAAACAGATTGCCTGTGAAAGTAACATTTTCCCTCGGTTTGTCTCTCTCCAAGGAAACTGAAAACTAAAATGTAATATACATCATGGAATCGAGTGCGGCAGGATTAAAAGACAGGACCTCGAGGGTTGTAATCTCGGGATTACTCCCTGTGACACGTGCCAGTGAGGCTAGAAATAGGAAGATAGAGCAGATAAACACGTGGCTAAACAACTGGTGTAGGAGGGAGGGTTTCCGTTATCTGGACCACTGGGAGCTCTTCCGGGGCAGGTGTGACCTGTATAAGATGGACGGTTTGCATCTAAACCGGAGAGGCATAAATATCCTGGCCGCGAGGTTTGCTAGTGTCACACGGGAGGGTTTAAACTAGTATGGCAGGGGGGTGGGCACGGGAGCAATAGGTCAGAAGGTGAGAGCATTGAGGGAGAGCTAGGGAATAGGGACAGTGTGGCTCTGAGGCAGAGCAGACGGGGAGAAGTTGCTGAACACAGCGGGTCTGGTGGCCTGAAGTGCATATGTTTTAATGCAAGGAGCATTACAAAGAACAAAGAACAAAGAACAAAGAAATGTACAGCACAGGAACAGGCCCTTCGGCCCTCCAAGCCCGTGCCGACCATACTGCCCGACTAAACTACAATCTTCTACACTTCCTGGGTCCGTATCCTTCTATTCCCATCCTATTCATATATTTGTCAAGGTGCCCCTTAAATGTCCCTATCGTCCCTGCTTCCACTACCTCCTCCGGTAGCGAGTTCCAGGTACCCACTACCCTCTGCGTAAAAAACTTGCCTCGTACATCTACTCTAAACCTTGCCCCTCTCACCTTAAACCTATGCCCCCTAGTAATTGACCCCTCTACCCTGGGGAAAAGCCTCTGACTATCCACTCTGTCTATGCCCCTCATAATTTTGTATACCTCTATCAGGTCGCCCCTCAACCTCCTTCGTTCCAGTGAAAACAAACCGAGTTTATTCAATCGCTCCTCATAGCTTATGCCCTCCATACCAGGCAACATTCTGGTAAATCTCTTCTGCACCCTCTCTAAAGCCTCCACATCCTTCTGGTAGTGTGGCGACCAGAATTGAACACTATACTCCAAGTGTGGCCTAACTAAGGTTCTGTACAGCTGCAACATGACTTGCCAATTCTTATACTCAATGCCCCGGCCAATGAAGGCAAGCATGCCGTATGCCTTCTTGACTACCTTCTCCACCTGTGTAGCCCCTTTCAATGACCTGTGGACCTGTACTCCTAGATCTCTTTGACTTTCAATACTCTTGAGGGTTCTACCATTCACTGTATATTCCCTACCTGCATTAGCCCTTCCAAAATGCATTACCTCACATTTGTCCGGATTAAACTCCATCTGCCATCTCTCCGCCCAAGTCTCCAGACAATCTAAATCCTGCTGTATCCTCAGACAGCCCTCATCGCTATCCGCAATTCCACCAACCTTTGTGTCGTCTGCAAACTTACTAATCAGACCAGTTACATTTTCCTCCAAATCATTTATATATACTACAAACAGCAATGGTCCCAACACTGATCCCTGTGGAACACCACTGGTCACAGCCCTCCAATTAGAAAAGCATCCTTCCATTGCTACCCTCTGCCTTCTATGGCCTAGCCAGTTCTGTATCCACCTTGCCAGTTCACCCCTGATCCCGTGTGACTTCACCTTTTGTACTAGTCTACCATGAGGGACCTTGTCAAAGGCCTTACTGAAGTCCATATAGACAACATCTACTGCCCTACCTGCATCAATCATCTTAGTGACCTCCTCGAAAAACTCTATCAAGTTAGTGAGACACGACCTCCCCTTCACAAAACCGTGCTGCCTCTCACTAATACGTCCATTTGCTTCCAAATGGGAGTAGATCCTGTCTCGAAGAATTCTCTCCAGTAATTTCCCTACCACTGAAGTAAGGCTCACCGGCCTGTAGTTCCCGGGATTATCCTTGCTACCCTTCTTAAACAGAGGAACAACATTGGCTATTCTCCAGTCCTCCGGAACATCCCCTGAAGACAGCGAGGATCCAAAGATTTCTGTCAAGGCCTCAGCAATTTCCTCTCCAGCCTCCTTCAGTATTCTGGGGTAGATCCCATCAGGCCCTGGGGACTTATCTACCTTAATATTTTTTACGGGTAAGGCAGATGAACTTAGAGCTTGGATTACTACTTGGAACTATGATGTTGTTGCCATTACAGAGACCTGGTTGAGGGAAGGGCAGGATTGGCAGCTAAACGTTCCAGGATTTAGATGTTTCAGGCGGGATAGAGGGGGATGTAAAAGGGGAGGCAGAGTTGCGCTACTTGTTCGGGAGAATATCACAGCTATACTGCGAGAGGACACCTCAGAGGGCAGTGAGGCTATATGGGTAGAGATCAGGAATAAGAAGGGTGCAGTCACAATGTTGGGGGTATACTACAGGCCTCCCAACAGCCAGCGGGAGATAGAGGAGCAGATCGGTAGACAGATTTTGGAGAAGAGTAAAAACAACAGGGTTGTGGTGATGGGAGACTTCAACTTCCCCAATATTGACTGGGACTCACTTAGTGCCAGGGGCTTAGATGGGGCGGCGTTTGTAAGGAGCATCCAGGAGGGCTTCTTAAAACAATATGTAAACAGTCCAACTAGGGAAGGGGCGGTACTGGACCTGGTATTGGGGAATGAGCCCGGCCAGGTGGTAGATGTTTCAGTAGGGGAGCATTTCGGTAACAGTGACCACAATTCAGTAAGTTTTAAAGTACTGGTGGACAAGGATAAGAGTGGTCCGAGGATGAATGTGCTAAATTGGGGGAAGGCTAATTATAACAATATTAGGCGGGAACTGAAGAACATAGATTGGGGGCGGATGTTTGAGGGCAAATCAACATCTGACATGTGGGAGGCTTTCAAGTGTCAGTTGAAAGGAATACAGGACCGGCATGTTCCTGTGAGGAAGAAAGATAAATACGGCAATTTTCGGGAACCTTGGATGACGAGTGATATTGTAGGCCTCGTCAAAAAGAAAAAGGAGGCATTTGTCAGGGCTAAAAGGATGGGAACAGACGAAGCCTGTGTGGCATATAAGGAAAGTAGGAAGGAACTTAAGCAAGGAGTCAGGAGGGCTAGAAGGGGTCACGAAAAGTCATTGGCAAATAGGGTTAAGGAAAATCCCAAGGCTTTTTACACTTACATAAAAAGCAAGAGGGTAGCCAGGGAAAGGGTTGGCCCACTGAAGGATAGGCAAGGGAATCTATGTGTGGAGCCAGAGGAAATGGGCGAGATACTAAATGAATACTTTGCATCAGTATTCACCAAAGAGAAGGAATTGGTCGATGTTGAGTCTGGAGGAGGGGGTGTAGATAGCCTGGGTCTCATTGTGATCCAAAAAGACGAGGTGTTGGGTGTCTTAAAAAATATTAAGGTAGATAAGTCCCCAGGGCCTGATGGGATCTACCCCAGAATACTGAAGGAGGCTGGAGAGGAAATTGCTGAGGCCTTGACAGAAATCTTTGGATCCTCGCTGTCTTCAGGGGATGTCCCGGAGGACTGGAGAATAGCCAATGTTGTTCCTCTGTTTAAGAAGGGTAGCAAGGATAATCCCGGGAACTACAGGCCGGTGAGCCTTACTTCAGTGGTAGGGAAATTACTGGAGAGAATTCTTCGAGACAGGATCTACTCCCATTTGGAAGCAAATGGACGTATTAGTGAGAGGCAGCACGGTTTTGTGAAGGGGAGGTCGTGTCTCACTAACTTGATAGAGTTTTTCGAGGAGGTCACTAAGATGATTGATGCAGGTAGGGCAGTAGATGTTCTCTATATGGACTTCAGTAAGGCCTTTGACAAGGTCCCTCATGGTAGACTAGTACAAAAGGTGAAGTCACACGGGATCAGGGGTGAACTGGCAAGGTGGATACAGAACTGGCTAGGCCATAGAAGGCAGAGGGTAGCAATGGAGGGATGCTTTTCTAATTGGAGGGCTGTGACCAGTGGTGTTCCACAGGGATCAGTGCTGGGACCTTTGCTCTTTGTAGTATATATAAATGATTTGGAGGAAAATGTAACTGGTCTGATTAGTAAGTTTGCAGACGACACAAAGGTTGATGGAATTGCGGATAGCGATGAGGACTGTCTGAGGATACAGCAGGATTTAGATTGTCTGGAGACTTGGGCGGAGAGATGGCAGATGGAGTTTAATCCGGACAAATGTGAGGTAATACATTTTGGAAGGGCTAATGCAGGTAGGGAATATACAGTGAATGGTAGAACCCTCAAGAGTATTGAAAGTCAAAGAGATCTAGGAGTACAGGTCCACAGGTCATTGAAAGGGGCTACACAGGTGGAGAAGGTAGTCAAGAAGGCATACGGCATGCTTGCCTTCATTGGCCGGGGCATTGAGTATAAGAATTGGCAAGTCATGTTGCAGCTGTATAGAACCTTAGTTAGGCCACACTTGGAGTATAGTGTTCAATTCTGGTCGCCACACTACCAGAAGGATGTGTAGGCTTTAGAGAGGGTGCAGAAGAGATTTACCAGAATGTTGCCTGGTATGGAGGGCATAAGCTATGAGGAGCGATTGAATAAACTCGGTTTGTTCTCACTGGAACGAAGGAGGTTGAGGGGCGACCTGATAGAGGTATACAAAATTATGAGGGGCATAGACAGAGTGGATAGTCAGAGGCTTTTCCCCAGGGTAGAGGGGTCAATTACTCGGGGGCATAGGTTTAAGGTGAGAGGGGCAAGGTTTAGAGTAGATGTACGAGGCAAGTTTTTTACGCAGAGGTTAGTGGGTGCCTGGAACTCGCTACCGGAGGAGGTAGTGGAAGCAGGGACGATAGGGACATTTAAGGGGCATCTTGACAAATATATGAATAGGATGGGAATAGAAGGATACGGACCCAGGAAGTTTAGAAGATTGTAGTTTAGTCGGGCAGTATGGTCGGCACGGGCTTGGAGGGCCGAAGGGCCTGTTCCTGTGCTGTACATTTCTTTGTTCTTTGTTCTTTGATTACATTCGGCCCTTTGCGTAGATGCTTATCCTCTTTCAATGCAATCAAATTGCTCCAACTAATCCAAAATTTCAAGGTTGCTCTGCATTTTTTACAGGTCCAGCACAGGTTGATTTTCAGTTTGAAAGTTACTCCTAAATGTGATCCCGACACGCTGTCTGCCATTGCATTCCAGATCGGAAGAAATCGTGTGTAAAATAAAATATCACTTATTAACCATTTGAACATATTTTATATTTCGAAAAAGCATAAACTGTTCGAACCGGCTGCAAATTCAGACAAAGACACCAGTGGGATGCACTTCACAAACACCCGGGAACCAGCGGATATACGAACAAATAATGTTTATTTTTATCCTGCAGATTCCAATTCCCTGGGGTCCAAGACCACGCCTTTCCAAACCTCTGCTGCCGGTGACACAGTTACTTTAAACTGGGAATATTCAGGGTTCTGTCAGTACACAGCACACTGGTACCGCCAGTCCCCAGGACAGGCTCTGGAATACCTGCTTCAGAGACACACTTCAGGGGAGGAGAATAAAGAAACCGCTGCCGGGGGAAGAATTTCTGCTTCTGTCGATACTGCCAAGAAAATCAGCCGGTGAAACATCTCTGAGCTTCAACTGAGCGACTCCGCTGTGTATTACGCTGCATTGAGCCGGCACACAGCACAGTGATACAGAGCACGGAGAGAGCTAGCAAAAACCTGAACATGGTGAGGATTACACACAGTGACACAGAGCACGGAGAGAGCTGGACAGAAACCTGAACATGGTGTGGATTACACACACACAGTGATACAGAGCACGGAGAGAGCTGTACAGAAACCTAAACATGGTGAGGATTACACACACAGTGATACAGAGCACGGAGAGAGCTGTACAGAAACCCGAACATGGTGTGGATTACACACACAGTGATGCAGAGCACGGAGAGAACTTTAGAAAACCCTGAACATGGTGAGGATTACAGACACAGTGATACAGAGCACGGAGAGAACTTTAGAAAACCCGGAACATGGTGAGGATTACAGACACAGTGATACAGAGCACGGACAGAACTTTAGAAAACACTGAACATGGTGAGGATTACAGACACAGTGATACAGAGCACAGTGATAAGGGGCTGCTTTAGCACAAGGGGCTGCTTTAGCACAGGGCAAAATCGTTGGCTTTGAAAGCAGACCAAGGCAGGCCAACAGCACGATTCAATTCCCGTACCAGCCTCCCCGAACAGGCGCCGGAATGTGGCGTCTAGGGACTTTTCACAGTAACTTCATTTAAAGCCTACTTGTGACAATAAGATATTTTCATTTTCATTTTTCAAAGCATGGAGGGAGCCGCAGAAAGCCCGAATGTGAAAGGTTTACAGTAACATCTTGACAAATGTGAGGTTATCCATTTTGGTAGGAATAACAGCAATAGGGATAATTATTTAAATTATAAAATATTAAAACATGCTGCTGTGCAGAGGGACCTTGCTGTCCTGGTGCCTGTGTCGCAAAATGTTGGTTTACAGGTGATTAAGAAGACGAATGCAGTCTTGTCCTTCGTTGCTGGAGGGATGGAGTTTAAGACTGGGGATGTTATGCTGAACTGTATAAGGTGATAGTGAGGCCAGACCTGGAGTTTTGTGTTCAGTTCTGGTCTCCTTACCTGAGAAAGGACGTCCTGGCGCTAGAGGGTGTGCAGAGGAGATTCATTTGGTTAATCCTAGAGTTGAGGGGGTTGGATTACGAGGAGAGGGTGTGTAGACTGGGACTGTACTCGTTTGAATTTGGAAGGATGCGGGGGGGGCGGGGGGGGGTGGGGAATCGTATGGAAACATATAAAATTAAGAAGGAATAGGTGGGATAGATTCGGTGGGGGGGGGGGGGGGGGTGCTGTTCCCACTGGCGGGTGAAAGCAGAACGAGAGAGCATAGGCTCAAAATAAGAAGAAGTAGAACATAAAAGAACATAGAACATAAAAAAAGTACAGCACAGTACAGGCCCTTCAGCCCACGATGTTGTCCCGACCATTTACCCCAATCTAAGATCAACGTAACCTACTACCCCTTCAATTTACGGCTGTCCATGTGCCTGTCTAAGGGTCGCTTAAATGTCCCTCATGACTCTGACTCCACCAGCTCTGCTGGCAGTACATTCCACACACACCACTCTCTGTGTAAAGAACCTACCTCTGACATCTTCCCTATACTATCCTCCAATCACCTTAAAATTATGTCCCCTCATGACAGCCATTTCCACCCTGGGGAAAAGTCTCTGGCTATCCACTCTATCCATGCCTCTCATTACCTTGTACACCTCTATCAAGCCACCTCTCTTCCTTCTTCCCTCCAGTGAGTAAAGCCCTAGCTCCCTCAACTTTTCTTCATAAGACATGCCCTCCAGTCCAGGCAGCATCCTGGTAAATCTCCTCTGTATCCTCTCCAAAGCAGCCACATCATTCCTATAATGAGGCGACCAGAACTGGACACAATATTCCAAGTGTGATTTAACTCGAGTTTTATTAAGCTGCAGCAGAACTTCGCTGCTCTTAAACTCAATCCCCTTGTTAATGAAAACCAACACACCATACGCCTTCTTAACAACCCTATCAACCTGGGTGGCAACTTTGAGGGATCTGTGTACGAGGACCCAAAGATCCCTCTGTTCCTCCACACGTCCAAGAATCCTGCCTTTACCCTGTATTCAGCATTCAAATTCGACCTTCCAAAATGAATCACTTCACGTTTATCAAGGTTGAACTCCATCTGCCACTTCTCAGCCCAGCTCTGCATCCTGTCAATGTCCTATTGTAACCTGAAACAACCCTCAACATTATCTACAACTCCACTAACCTTGGTATCACCGGTAAACTTCTCACCCACCCGTCCACTTCCTCATCCAAGTTATTAATAAGAACTACAAAGAGCTGAGGCCCCAGAACAGATCCTTGCGTGACATTGGTCACCGATCTCCAGGCAGAATAATTTCCATCCACTAACACTCACTGGCTTCTTTCGGCCAGCCAATAATGTATCCAGACAGCCAAATTTCCCTGTATCCCATGCCCCCTAACTTTCTGAATGAGCTTACCATGGGGAACCTTATCAAATGCCTTTGTGAAATCCATATACACCACATCCAGTGCCCGACCTTCATCAATGTGTCTCGTCACATCCTCAAAGAATTCAATGAGGTTTGTGAGGCATGAGCTGCCCCTCACAAAGCCTTACTGACTATCTTTAATCAAACTGTTTTTTCTAAATAATCATAAATCCTATCTCTCAGAATCCTTTCCAATAATTTGCTCACCACAGACGTAAGACTGATGGGTCTGTAATTCCCAGGGATTTCCCTATTCCCTTTCTTGAATAGTGGAACAACATTTGCCTCTCTCCAGTCATCCGGTACTACTCCAGTGAAAAGTCAGGGCGCAAAGATTATCGCCAACGGCGCAGCAATCTCCTCCCTCGCTTCCCGTAGTAACCTTGGGTATATCCCGTCAGGCCCAGGGGACCTATCTATCCTGATGCTTTTCAAAATTTCCAACACATCCTTCTTCTTAATATCAACCTGTTAGAGTCTATTAACCTGCTTCACTTTGTTCACATGGGCAACAAGGTCCCTCTCTCTTGAATACTGAGGCAAAGTATTCATTTAGGCCGCCCCCATCTCTTCCGACTCTAGGCACAAGTTCCCTCCACTATCCGTGAACGGCCCTATTCTCACTCTGATCATCCTCTTATTTCTCACATAAGTGTCGAACGCCTTGGGGTTTTCCCTAATCGTTCCCACCAGGGCTTTTTCATGCCCCCTTCTATCTCTCCTCAGTCCATTTTTGCTTTCATGCCTGGCTACCTTCTAACCCTCTAGAGCCGAGTGAGATACTTGTTTCCTCAAACTTACATAAGCTTGCTCCTGACTAGAAACTCCACTTATCTTGTCATCCAAGGCCCCTTCACCTTACCATTCCTTCCTCGTCTCAGTGGGACAACACTACCCAGCACTCGCAGCTAGTGCTCCTTAAACAATCCCCACATTACTGTTGTGCATTTCCCCAAGAACAATTGTTCCCACTCTATGCTCCTCAGCTCTTGTCTAATAGAAGTATAATCTCCCCTCACCCAATTAAATACCTTCCCATACTGTGTGTTCCTATCCCTCTCCATGACTATGTTAAAGGTCAAGGAGTTGTGGTAACAGTCACCGAAATGCTCTCCCACCGAGACATCTGACACCTGGCCTGGTTCGTTGCCGAGCACAAAGTCCAATATGCCCTCCCCCTCGTCGGCCTATCTACATACTGAGTCAGGAATCCTTCCTGTACACACTTGATAAAATCTGCTCCATCCAAACCATTTGCACTAAGGAGGTTCCAGTCAATATTAGGGAAGTTGAAGTCACCCATGACAACAACTCTGTTACTTCTGCATTTTTCCAAGATCTGCCACCCAATCTGTCCCTCTATCTCTCTGCTGCTATTGGGTGAAAGTGGATTTAGGACGGAGGTTAGGAGGAACCTCTTCACTCAAAGGGCCATGAATCGATGGAATTCCCTGCCCAATTAAGCAGTTGAGGATCCATCATCAAATGTTTTTAAGATAAAGATAGTTTTTTGAAGAATAAAGGAGTAAAGGGTTATGGTGTTCGGGCGGGAAAGTGGAGCTGAGTTCACAAAAGGTCAGCCATGCTCTCATTGAATGGCGGAGCAGGCTCGAAAGGTCAGATGTCCTCCTCCTGCTCATACTTCTAATGTTCTTATGTTCTAATGTTTAACAGTGATACAGAGCACGGGGACAGTCTAAGGTCTTCGCCATTTCGGGGATTGGAGACAGGTGACAGGAACAGACAAGCACTCCCACACATAGACACAACGAAAATGCATTGAATCTTGACGAATGTATTTATAATTAACTTTGCATATTTAGAGCAGAAAACAAATTTGTTACACTCGTCAAGTTTTCACATTTCTTTTTGTTCATTGGAACTGTCAATATGCTTCTCTCTGTCCTCACAAAATAATTAAATCACTTAAAGTTTAAACTGCATGAAAGAACAAAGGGACCTGAACTATTTGGGCAAAATTCGTTGACTGTAGCTGTTCAAGTGATTATTAAAACATACGGTTTGGTGGGCTTCAGAACACATGTGCATGATATAAAAGAGAGGAATTGCTGGTGACCGTTGATAAACAACTGGTCTCCCTGAAATGGAAAATTGGGCGCGGTTCCGGAAATCGCACTTCAGGTTCTGTATTAACTCTTTAGAACGTGTACCCAGACGTTGGCGAGGAGTCTTCGAAACATATGTAGCGTAGACAAAATAGGAGCAGGGAGAGGTCATTCGACTCTTCAATCGCGCTCTGCCATTCATTATAATCATGGCTGATCATCCAACTCAATAGCCTAATCCCAGTTCCCCCCATATCTTTTGATCCCCTTCACCCTAAGTGCTATATCTAACTGCTTCTTGAAAACATACAATGTTTTGGACTCAACTACTGCCTATGGTAACGAATTCCACAGGCTCACCACTCTCTGTGTGAAGGCATTTCTCCTCGTCTCTGTCCTAAATTATCTACACCGTATCCTCAGACTGTGACCCCTGGTTCTGGACACACCCACCATCGAGAACATCCATATGCCCTGTCCTGTTAGAATTTTACAAGTTTCTATGAGATGCCAACGCATTCATCTGAACTCCAGCGAATACAAGTCTAACCAATTCAATCTATCCTCGTATGTCAGTCCTGCCATCCCAGGAATCAGTCTGGTAAACCTTCGCTGCACTCCCTCCATAGATAGAACACCCTTCCTCAGATAAGGAGACCAAAACTGCACACAATATTCCAGGTATGGCCTTGCCATAGCCCTGTATAATTGCAGCAAGTTATCCCTGCTCCTGTACTCGAATCCTTCGTCATGAAGGCCAGCAGAACATTTGGCTTCTTTACCACCTTCTGTACCTGCATGGTTACCTTCAGTGACCAGGTATTTTTGCATGTTCCCCTCTCCTAATTTATGTCCAACCAGACAATAGTCTGTCTTTTCTTTTCTCCCAAAGTGCATAATGTCGCATTTATTCATATTATACTGTCATTTCATTTGCCCACTCACTCAACTTGTCGAAATTACACTGAAAGATATCTGCATCTTCTTCACCCTCCCACCCAACTTGATGCCATCTGCAAATTTGGAGATTTAACATTTTGTTCCCTCATCTAAATCGTCAACATATATTGTGAATAGCTGGGGTCGTAGCACCGATCACAGGTACCCCACTGGTCACTGCCTGTCAATTTGAAACCACCCGTTAATTCCTTCTGTTTGTTTCCTATCTGCCAACCAGTTTTCTATCCATCTCGCTGCCCGCAATTTTTTGCTGTTTAGCTTTACACGCATTCAATTAATAGTCTTCTTGCCCATTTGGACGGGAGATGTCGGAGCTTACAAAATCACAGAAACATGGCCCACTATACGTCATAGAAATACGTCTGCCATTTTCCTTCAATGTTAGATAGCAATGTCCTGCCAGCTTGTGAGGTTCATGGTAACTGCCTGTGTCTCCCATTTATTCGGGGTCAGGAGATCACGGCGTATCTACAGACTGCGCTCAGCATTAGAACACCCAGTTTTCAAACCCTGTTAATCTTGATCCAGACCTTAAAGGAAGGGGTTAGGTCAGGACATTAGAAGAGGCCTGCATAACTCGAGCTGTTTATATTTAGAATTTGAGGGGAGCTAAGGTTGTTTGGAATACGATTGAGAAGAAAACGATATTGTAAATATATTTATTCGGGGTGATGACTGAATATCAAATGTTTATTTTCGCTAAATATAAATGATTTCATACAAATTATTTCATGTAAAGCGGAATCAGTGTTTTTCAAGGATTACATGTCATTACATGTTAATAAGACCATAAGACATAGGAGCGGAAGTAAGGCCATTCGGCCCATCGAGTCCACTCCACCATTCAATCATGGCTGATTTCAACTCCATTTACCCGCTCTCTCTCCATAGCCCTTAATTCCTCGAGAAACAACAATACAGATAATCTCGATTTTGATTATCCATGTATCGGTATAGACCAAAGCGTAAGGTTTAGGATGCAATTATAATCAGTAAATGGAGGAGCAATAATATAGACAGAGCCCGTTGTATTAATATCGGACCCAGGGTCCAAAAATCAATACTTAGCGCATTCAAACCTACAGAGATACAGTGTAATGCAATAATGTTGATCCAGAATGATAGAGTGCAATGCAATAATGTTGATCCGGCTATGCATTAACAGTGAAACAGCCAATTATAATAATGAAGCGGTCTAGGATACATACAAAAATATCCTTAGATTTTCTGAAGTGATTCAGTCTCAATTTAGTCTCCCACGTGAGACACATTGTGCTGTTTCATGGCGTCAAACTCATGGCGTTTCATGGTGTAAATTCAAGTTCTGATAAGAGTTTGTATGGTCAGTATAGTCGTTGGGGCGTGCCGGATAATTTATATTCTGTGTGTTTAATTTGGGTTACTTGGAAGCCGATATCTTGCATGTAAGTCTAACTTCCATTATGCGAGCACATTCGACAGCACGTGACTGTGACTGTCATTCTGATTGTTTCCTGCTCTAATGTCACTGAGCTAAGCTGGCTTCGGTCTCGTGGTTATAATATTTCTTTGTTGTCTGACAAAAATGACCATTCGACGTGAGTAAGCGGTCATATATTTGCCCAATTATTATCATTCAGGAATATACTGGGCTGCCCAACACACAAAGACTGGTTGTCATCTTCCTGGGGTCTCCCAAAATTCTAACTCCTCCAAATATGAAAATGAAAATAACTGCTGAAACTGTTTGTTCACGCAACTGTAAATAATTTTAGATACTAATTGCCTCCCTGTAGATTTCAGACTGTATAAAGGCGGACTTTTTGACTTTCTCATAAAGAATCTGTGTGACTGACTGCAGAATGCACGGCCAAATAACTGGTGTAGTTTATGCCATTTATTACCCAATTCTTGCTGCCATTGGAGTTCCGGGTAAGTCGCTGCACTAACTCATTGACTTGACGAATCACTGTTTTATGAAGTTACTTCAACCCATTGTAACTAACAGCATGATATAATCGTCCCCACGTGTTTTTAAACCTTATTTGAGAAAAGGAAGCTTAGATCATCCTTATTAAATTATGTCTTCATTGTTAAAAGCTCGACCTTAATCATTAATTTCTGACACATCAGTGGATCTGGGACTATTCCTTGCCATATCGAGGCTCGGCTGCCAATGTCAGTTGCCTGGATAAAATTAATAATATTTGGTCACCTTTTCGAAATCAATAGTACCTGATCTACAGGTATGTAACTTAAGAATGTAACCTTTAGGTAGATTTTGAATTCGTATTAAGTCTCAATCAAGCAGTAGCAAATTATTACCATGTAATACAATTGATGAATTGCGATAGCATTGCTTTGAGGTGAACTACATTTCTGGGGGGATGCGGAACGAGCTGCAGATTCACTGTCAGCTATTTCATCCTTTCGCTTAAAATGAAGATTCACCTGGTTAAAAAAGATGGGGGATTGAAATTGTTATTGCGTTGTAATGTTCACTGGCGTCCAGTTTTGCACTTGATCTGCTTTTCTGTCGCATTGATATCACAGGAGAAGAAAACCGGACCGAGCGTAAAACAAGCTAATTTATTCGCCATTTCCCTGAAACATTCGTCCAGCTACTGCATTACTAGACTAGTGACACAGCCACTTCATTCATCTTCCCTGTGCGGTTGCGAGTACTCTTACTGTGCTCTTCAATAACTGCTTTACAAACCCATTGTTGAGGTTGAGCAAAGGATATTACAGACGAATCATAGATATTTGGTGGGAATCATGTAATGTTCGGTGAAGGGGAGATTGCGGTCATGTTCCTGGATTAATTATCCAGAGATACGAGATCAAAACGCAGAATTTAATTTAAATTCAGATAATAAATAAATCTGGAATGAACTGATATTATCATTAATGATGGTTTTGAAACTATCAGTGACTGCAGAAAGTTCACCAGGTTCCATAACGTCCTTTATTGAAGAACATCAACACTGGCAGATACATAATTCCAGATTCACAGTGATATAATTGAACATTAACAATTCTCTGAAATGACTCATGAAACCACTCAGTCGGTATGTCGTGGCTCACGAATAGCCTTTCAATGGTTAGAATCGATGGACAATAAATACAATAAATGATGGTTCTTCTAAGACGTCAAATCAATTGAATGAACAACTTAAAATGATCTGCCGTTTTATAAAAAGGTCATTTTTAAAGGATGTGGCCGTCGCTAGCTAGGCCAGCAATTTTTTCCCATCCTTAATTGCTCTTGAGAATGTGGTGGTAGTGATCTGCCTTCTTGAGCACTGCAGTCCCTGTAGTGTAGACACACCTAATGTGCTGTTAGGGAGGATGTTCCACGATTTTTATCCAGCGACAGTGAAGGGACGGGAATATATTTCCAAGTCAGGATGGTGAGTGAATTGTAGGAGAACCTCACAGTGGTAGGTATCTGCTGTTTTTCTCCTTCTCGATGGTAGCAGTCGTGGGTTTCGAAGGTGTGTTGCTGAAGGAAAGTTACTGAGTTCCTGCAATGAATCTTCTAAATTGTACACACTGATGCTACGATGCATCCGTTGTGAATGGAATTAATGTCGGTGGAATGGGTGTCAATCAAGTGGACTGATTTGTCCTGGATGATATTGAGCTTACTGAGCATTATTGGAGCTGCACTATTCTAAGCAAGTATTCCATTCCGTTCCTGGCTTGTGCCTTGTAGATGGTGGGCAGGTTTGGCGCAGGGCGAATGGCGGGGGGTGGGGGGGGGGGGGGTGGCAAAGAGATTGCTGTCAAAGGGTGAGGTAATCACCGTAGGATTCCGAGCCTTTAACCTGCGCACGTCAACATAAGGCAGAGTGCAGCATGCAGCAGGTTGCGCCTGTTGTTCCATTCAATAAACTCGTGACTGATATTCATAGAACATAGAATATTACAGCGCAGTACAGGCCCTTCGGCCCTCGAAGTTGCGCCGACCTGTGAAACCACTCTAAAGCCCATCTACACTATTCCCTTATCGTCCATGTGTCTATCCAATTACCATTTGAATGCCCTTAGTGTTGGCGAGTCCACTACGGTTGCAGGCAGGGCATTCCACGCCCTTACTACTCTCTGAGTAAAGAACCTACCTCTGACATCTGTCCTATATCTATCTCCCCTCAATTTAAAGCTATGTCCCCTCGTGCTAGACATCACCATCTGAGGAAAAAGGCTCTCACTGTCCACCCTGTCCAATCCTCTGATCATCTTGGATGCCTCAATTAAGTCACCTCTTAACCTTCTTCTCTCTAACAAAAACATCCTCAAGTCCCTCAGCCTTCCCTCATAAGACCTTCCCTCCATATCAGGCAACATTCTGGTACATCTTCTTTGCACCCTTTCCAATGCTTCCACATTCTTCCTATAATGCGGCGACCAGAATTGCACGCAATTCTCCAAATGCGGCCGCACCAGAGTTTTGTACAGCTGCAACATGACCTCATGGCTCCGAATCTCAATCCCTCTACCAAGAAAAGCTAACAAACCTTACGCCTTCTTAACAACCCTCTCAACCTGGGTGGCAACTTTCAGGGATCTATGTACATGGACACCGAGATCTCTCTGCTCATCCACACTGCCAAGAATCTTATCATTAGCACAGTACTCTGTCGTCCTGTTATTCCTTCCAAAATGAATCACCTCACACCTTTCTGCATTAAACTCCATTTGCCACCTCTCAGCCCAGCGCTGCAGCTTATTTATGTGCCTCTGTAACTTGTAACATCCTTCCGCACTGCCCACAACTCCACCTTCAGTGTCATCTGCAAGTTTACTCACCCATCCTTCTACGCCCTCCTCCAGGTCAATTATAAAAATGACAAACAGCAGTAGCCCCAAAATAGATCCTTGTGGTACACCACTAGTAACGGGACTCCAGTCTGAACATTTCCCATCAACCACCACCCTTTGTCTTCTTCCAGCTAGCCAATTTCTGATCCAAACTGCTAAATAACCCTGAATCCCATGCCTCCGTATTTTCTGCAGTAGCCTACCGTGGGGAACCTTATCAAACGCTTTACTGAAATCCATATACACCACACCAACTGCTTTACCCTCATCCACCTGTTTGGTCACCTTCTCAAAGAACTCAATAAGGTTTGTGAGGCACGACCTACCCTTCACAAAACAGTGTTGACTATCTCTAATCAAATCATTACTTTCCAGATGATTATCCATCCTATCTCTTAAAAACCTTTCGAAGATATTGCACACAACAGAAGTAAGGCTCACTGGTCTATAGTTACCGGGATTGTATCTACTCCCCTTCTTGAACAAGGGGACAATATTTGCCATCCTCCAGTCTTCTGGCACTTTTCCTGCAGACAAAGATGACTTAAAGATCAAAGCCAAAGGCTCAGCAATCTCTTCCCTAGCTTCCCAGAGAATCCTAGGATAAAACCCATCCGCCCAGGGGACTTATCTATTTTCACACTTTCCAGAAATGCTAACACCTCCTCCTTATGAGCCACAAGCCTTTCTATTCTAGTAGCCCGAATCTCAGTATTCTCCTCGACAACATTGCCTTTTTCCTGTATGAATACTGACGAAAAACATTCCTTTAGTACCTCTCCTATGTCCTCGGACTCCAAGCACAACTTCCCACGACTGCCCTTGACTGGCCCTACTCTTACTCTAGTCGCTCGTTTATTCCTGACATGACTTTAGGGTTATCCTTGATCCTACCTGCCAAAGACTTCTCATGTCCCCTCCTGGCTCTTCTTAGCTCTCTCTTTAGGTCCTTTCTATCTAACTTGTAACTCTCGAGCGCCCTAACTGAACCTTCATGTCTCATCTTTACATAAGCCTCCTTCTTCCTCTTGACAAGTGTTTCGACTGCTTTAGTAAACCACGGCTCCCTTGCTCGACCACTTCCTCCCTGCCTGACAGGTACATACTTATCAAGGACACGCAGTAGCTGTTCCTTGAAGAAGCTCCACATTTCCATTGTGCCCATCCCCTGCAGTTTTCCTCTCCATCCGATGCATCCTAAGTCTTGCCTCATCGCATCATAATTGCCTTTGCCCCAGATATAACTCTTGCCCTGCGGTATATACCTATCCCTTTCCATCACTAAAGTAAGCGTAATCGAACTGTGGTCACTATCACCAAAGTGCTGACCTACCTCCAAATCTAACACCTGTCCTGGTTCATTATCCAGTACCAAATCGAATATGGCCTCGCCTCTCGTTGGCCTATCTACATACTGTATCAGGAAACCCTCCTGCACACATTGGACAAAAACGGACCCATCTAAAGTACTCGAACTATAGCTTTTCCAGTCAATATTTGGAAAGTTAAAGTCCCCCATAACAACTACCCTGTTGCTTTCGCTCCTACCCAGAATCATCTGTGCAATCCTTTCCTCTACATCTCTGGAACTTTTCGGAGGCCTATAGAAAATCCTAACAGGGTGACCTCTCCTTTCCTGTTTCTAACCTCAGCCCATACTACCTCAAAAGGCGAGTCCTCATCAAACGTCCTTTCTGCCACCGTAATACTGTCCTTGACTAACAATGCCACCCCCTCCCCCTCTTTTACCTCCTTTCCTCAGCTTACTGAAATATCTAAACCCCGGCACCTGCAACAACCATTCCTGTCCCTGCTCTATCCATGTCTCCAAAATGGCCATATCATCGAAGCCCCAGGTACCAACCCATGCCGCAAGTTCACCCACGTTCTTCTGGATGCTCCTGGCAGTGAAGAAGACACACTTTAAACCACCTTCCTGCCTGCCGGTACACTCCTGCAACATTGAAACCTTACTCCTGACCTCACTACTCTCAACCTCCTGTATACTGGAGCTACAATTCAGGTTCCCAAGCCCAATGGATTAAATTCCATTTTGCCCGCACCATATATGACTTGGTTCTCTCAGCCAGCAATACGTATATTTAACAATAAAGAGGTCCAGAGCCATCTTGGCAGAGAATTCTAAAACAACACATCCATTTTTGTGAATAGATTCGTGCTCGTCTCAGTCCGAAATAATCTTTCCTTTTTCTTAAAATAGTTCCCTATGAATCCAGAATTTGCGGCCATGACCTCTCTCTATAGATCCTGTGACGACCTTTGAGAATGTTATTTGTTTCAACGAGATTGCCTCTTCGACATTTGAGACAATAAACCGAATATCTTTCGCCTCCGTCGTAGAACAAAGAACATCATTTCTCATCAGAATGGAAACTAGCTTCCAAGCCAGCGGTTTTGGAGACGCGGACCATTCGATGTTTCTTCAGTTGTATTAAACTGACACATCCGATTTGTTTAGAATATTTCCTTATATACTTTTTTAAAACAGAATTTGCAGTGCATTTACTGCCATTTGGCTCATCAAGTCTGCATCTTCTCTTGGCAAGAGCAGCCTACTTAAGCCCAAGCCTTTACCCGATCCCCGTAACACAGTAACCCCACCTAACCTTTTTGGACAGTAAGGGGCAAATTAGGCAACAAGACCAATCCACCTAACCTGCACATGTTTGAACTGTGGGAGGAAACCGGAGCACCCAGAGGAAACCCACGCAGACACGGGGAGAACGTGTAAACTTCACAAGGGAGTCACCCGAGGCCGAAATTGAACCTGGGACACTGGAGCTGTGATGCAGCAGTGCTAAACATTGTGCTACCGTGCCTCCCTTGTGTTATCGTGCCGCCCTCATCTTATTTTACATTTTAAAAATACAAATGTAACTAATATGTCAGCTGTGTTAACAGGCTTTTCCCGTTTACCTGATACATG
Source organism: Scyliorhinus torazame (assembly GCF_047496885.1). Classification (NCBI taxonomy): domain Eukaryota; kingdom Metazoa; phylum Chordata; class Chondrichthyes; order Carcharhiniformes; family Scyliorhinidae; genus Scyliorhinus; species Scyliorhinus torazame. The sequence goes on from NC_092711.1 coordinate 93,898,668, forward strand.
ATCCAAAACTGGAATGCCAACGTGACCTTCAGATCTTTAATCGTTTGGTCCTTCGCTATGAAATGGCCGCCTTGAATCGCATTTACTCTCTTCCTCAATCAGCCTCTGCAATGCTTTTCTTAAACTTACCTGCTTGTCCAATTATCCGACATCTGACACAATACCCTCTCATGTAGTGAGGTGTCACATTTTGCTGTCTCAATCTTCTCTGAAACGGCTTGAGACACCATTAGCTTTAAAGATGTTGCATAAATTTAGGATGCCCTTGCAGCTGTTTTTGAAACAGAATTGACATTGAAAATCCAAGAATAACTGAATTAGGTGTCCTCCATAACGAAGATGAACTGGAAAAAGTCAGAATTATGCCGTGTGCATGGTTAGAATATGTTTAATAACTTTACAATTTTAATTTTCTTGTATCTCTCAGTTAACTTGGTGGCGATTGTGGTCCTCTCCAGGGGAAGGTGTGGTCTCTCCAAATGCATCACTCGGTATCTGGTGTCTATGGCAGTGACCGATCTCCTAGTCGTTGTCACCGCTGTCATATTCAATCGGATTATTGGCATTTATTTTCCAGTTAGCTTTATGTCATTGACTCCGTCATGCACTCTGAGTACCGTGATAATCTATGCGGCCACAGAGAGTTCTGTCTGGTTAACCGTAGCTTTCACCTTTGATCGTTATATAGCCATTTGTTCCCAGAAACTGAAGACAAACTATTGCACCGAGAAAACAGCAGCTGTGGTGATAGGAACCGTTTGTTTGTTGAGCTGTTTCAAAAGCGTTCCCTGGTACTTTATGTATGAACCACTCTATCTAATGAACAATGTGCCGTGGTTTTGTAACATAAAAGCAAGCTTCTACACCTCACTTGCATGGACAGCCTATGATTGGTTTGCACGTGTGTTAAATCCAGGTCTGCCCTTCCTCCTGATTTTGCTAATCAATGCTTTGACCGTCAGGCACATTCTGGGGGCCAATAGATCCCGCCGGAGACTCCGGGCTAACAGCAGTGGAGAGAATCAGAGTGATCCAGAGATGCTGAACAGGAGGAAGTCTATTGTCTTACTCTTCGCCATCTCCGGAAGCTTCGTTCTGTTATGGATGACGTATGTTGTCGATTTCCTGTACGTGAAAATTACAAATGAACCTTATTTCGGAGGATCCAATTTCAATGACCCCAGATTTATTCGCCAAGAAAGTGGAAACATGCTTCAGCTGCTGAGCTGTTGCACCAACACGTGCATTTATGCAGTGACGCAGAGAAAATTCAGAGAAGAGTTGAAGAATGCGGCAAAATATCTTGCGAATCTCATAGTAAACGTAGTCAAGTAGCAAAGCCAAAGGTGTTGGTTTAAATTATAAATCAAAATATATCTTGTAGTCCCAGAATTTGTGCTCTTGAATTATGGGGTGAAATTGGTCTTCGGCAGCCATTAGGAACCTGCCTCCAGTTTTCCCTTCTCTCCACTAACTTGCCAAGTTACGAAAATTGAACCAGATGTAGAGTAGACGGCTGGGTCCTAATTACCAGGTTTGTGTGGCCAGGCCTTTCAATTCTGTCTCAACCCTTCTTCAGAGATTTTCCCTTCGGAACATAAGAAATGTGAGATTCTGCTTTGCCATTTAGTGCGATCGGGACTGAACTTCCAGATGGAATCCACGATTCTGCTCTGTCCCTTTTTTCTTCAAGTCACACAGTGCCTCAAAATCCATCAATATCAACCTTGAATATGACGGATAACGGTACAACCAAAGCCAAATGACATTGGGAAATCCAAATTTTGTAACTGTGTGAATGCAGCGATTTTTCATAATTCTAGCCTCAATCCCTTCTCCAGAAAATCCAATCTTTACTTTAACACCATTTAGACGGAGAAACAGCTTCTCAATAAGAATGCTGTTAGGTTCCAAGAGATTTAATAACATTTCAATTAGAACGTTTCCCATGCTCTGAATCTAGAGCTATCGACCCATTCCAGGGAATCTTCAGCCGGTCTCTCGCCAGGCTTTCTCCTCCGGATACAAAAAGATAGTATTAGTGTCCTGGTAGATTTTCATACATTAGAGGTTGTAAGTGAAATATTAAAATAAAGAAGTAGAATATATTATTTGACGATTTACCCTTAATGAACCATTGAACAATTTAAGCAAAGATGCTGATACCTGTGAGAAATCATTTCGCACATCAATTAAATCCACAGGCCTGTATGCTTCAATGGATGCCTTTGTCTGTGTATTTGCATTGTGTACCTTGTGTTGCCTTGTTACGTATTTTCTTTTCATGTACTCAATGATTTGTTTGAGTTGCACGCAGAAAAATATTTTTCACAGTTCCTCTGTACACGTAGCAATAAACAAATCCAATCCAATGCCTACACGAAGAAACGGACCATGTCAAACCCCTCAGGATCTTCAACATTTAAGTCAACTCGCTTCTTACTCTTCTAAACACTCACACATTCTGTCCATAACGCACATCTGATTTGAGTTCACATTTCAATCACAAAATACTGGACAACCTCAGCAGGTCTGACAGCGTCTCTGTAGAGAGAAGGGAGCTAACGTTTCGAGTCTGGATGACTCTGTGTCAAAGCTTTGAGCAGCAACTTTAGCAGCATCGGAAAATTTGGAAATTTCAATCAATGCATAACATGGAATTTGTATAATACAAAACAGTAGTCCCAGTACTGAACTTTAGGAAACATTGTTTACCACCAATAACAAGGTTACCTTGACTTTTGTCCCTAAGACAAACGGGGGAGAAAGTGAAATTGTCCAAATTACTGGTGTGAACGGAAAATCAGAATAACTTGGAGAGAGACTGCAGACTACACGACCAAGGAAGAAGGTTATCTCGGATTGCAACGGAACCTTGATCAATTGGCTGGTGGGCCGATGAATGACAGATGGTGTTTAATTTAGTTGAATATGAGGTAGATCGAATCGAGGCAGGAGTTACTCACGCAGAGGTAGGGAGTTGGGGAGAGCTATAGAACGAATAAATCTAGGAGTACAGGTTCATAGCTCATTGAAAGTGGAGTCACGGAGGTCAGGGTGGTGAAGAAGGCATGATTAGCTTCATTGGTCAGAACACTGAATTCAGGAGTTGGGACATCTTGTTGAAATTTGCAGGATAATAGTAAGGCCACATTTGGATCATCGTGTACAGTATGGTCACTCTATTATAGACAGGATATTATTAACTGGTTTAGCACAGTGGGCTAAATAGCTGACTTGTAATGCAGAACAAGGCAGCAGCGCGGGTTCAAATCCCGTACCAGCCTCCCCGAACAGGCGCCGGAATGTGGCGACTAGGGGCTTTTCACAGTAACTTCATTGAAGCCTACTTGTGACAATAAGTGATTATTATTATTACCTAGAAAGTGCAGAAAAGATTTACTCGGATGCTACCGGGACTTTGATGGTTTGAGTTATAAGTAGAGGTTGGATAGAGTGGGTCTTTTTCTCCCTGGAGCGTAGGTGGCTTTTGGATGATCTTAAAGGGGTCTGTAAAATAATGAGGGGCATAGACAAGGTAGATAGGCAATATCTTTCCCCAAAAGTAGGGGAGTCTAAAACTAGAGGTCATAGGTTTAATGTGTGAGGGAAGAAATGCAAAAGCGTCCAGAGGGGCACTTTTTTCACACACAGCGTGGTGAATGTCTGGAACGAGATTCCACAGGCGGGTACACGTTGGTTTGGCAGAATGGTAGCACAGTGGTTAGCACTGTTGCTTCACAGCGCCAGGGACCCCGTTTCGATTCTCTCTTGGATGACTGTCTGTGCGGAATCTCCACATTATCCCTGTGACAGGGTTGATTTCCTCCGAATGCTCCGGTTACCTCCACATGTCCCGAAAGACGTGCTTGTTAGGTGAATTGGACATTCTGAAATCTCCCTCAGTGCAACTGAACGGGCGCTGGAGTTTGGCGACTGGGGTATTTTCAAAGTAACTTGATTCTGGTGTATCATGTGAGAGTACCTTTAAGGAATGGGTGTTTAGGAAATGTACCTTTAAGAAATGGGTGTTTATCAGTGATGTCAGAATGTGGGTGGAGCTGGGCTGTCTGTCAGCTTTTTACTTTCGTTTTAGGCTGTTTGCTGCAGGGTGTGTTTTAGTTTCGTTTTCAGAGCTGGATAGCTGCAGTCACAGCCAGAAGGTGTATGAGTCTCTCGCTCTGTAATGTAAAGACTGTAAATCGACCCTTTGGTGATTTAAAACTAATAACTGCTCTCAGTATTGACTTTAACCTGATGTGCTTCTGTTTAACGGTTTTTAAAAAAGTCTTATGGATGTTAAAAGGACAGCTGAAGGATTAACAAAGAACAAAGAACAAAGAAATGTACAGCACAGGAACAGGCCCTTCGGCCCTCCAAGCCCGTGCCGACCATACTGCCCGACTAAACTACAATCTTCTACACTTCCTGGGTCCGTATCCTTCTATTCCCATCCTATTCATATATTTGTCAAGATGCCCCTTAAATGTCCCTATCGTCCCTGCTTCCACTACCTCCTCCGGTAGTGAGTTCCAGGCACCCACTACCCTCTGCGTAAAAAACTTGCCTCGTACATCTACTCTAAACCTTGCCCCTCTCACCTTAAACCTATGCCCCCTAGTAATTGACCCCTCTACCCTGGGGAAAAGCCTCTGACTATCCACTCTGTCTATGCCCCTCATAATTTTGTATACCTCTATCAGGTCGCCCCTCAACCTCCTTCGTTCCAGTGAGAACAAACCGAGTTTATTCAATCGCTCCTCATAGCTTATGCCCTCCATACAAGGCAACATTCTGGTAAATCTCTTCTGCACCCTCTCTAAAGCCTCCACATCCTTCTGGTAGTGTGGCGACCAGAATTGAACACTATACTCCAAGTGTGGCCTAACTAAGGTTCTATACAGCTGCAACATGACTTGCCAATTCTTATACTCAATGCCCGGCCAATGAAGGCAAGCATGCCGTATGCCTTCTTGACTACCTTCTCCACCTGTGTTGCCCCTTTCAATGACCTGTGGACCTGTACTCCTAGATCTCTTTGACTTTCAATACTCTTGAGGGTTCTACCATTCACTGTATATTCCCTACCTGCATTAGCCCTTCCAAAATGCATTACCTCACATTTACTTAGTGTTGTATTATTTGGGGGTTATATTTGAATTGATGGTTGCAAAGATGTTCATTGTATGTTTTTAAAAGGTTAACTTGAGTTCATAAACATTGTTTATAGAATAAACATTGTTTTGCTTTTAAAAATGCTTTTCCATTTCTGCTGTACCACACCTGCAGAGTGGGCCGTGTGCTCCCCATACCACAATCAATTAAAAGTTGTGGGTCAGGTGAACTCCATGATACAGTTTGGGGTTCTCTAAATCCTGGCCCATAAGAAGTGTTAATATAAGCCTGCTTGTGACAACAATAAAAGATATTATTGGTAAGGTGGATATAACGGGACATGGGATGGGCCAAATGCAGGTAATTGGGAGCAGCTTAGTTGTAAAAACTGGGTAGCATGGACATGTTGGGCCGAATGGCCTGGTTCCATGCTGTAAACATCTATGACTCTGTCTACGTCCTGGACATGAATTATATGCTAGCATTACGTTATGTTGGCAAATAATCACCCCAGGGATCCTCTCGCCCTGCACTATCCCCTCTGATACCACCCCCCTGAACTCACTGCAAATCACTCCAGGGATCCTCTCTTGCTGCTCCATTCCCTCTGATACAATTCCCCTGAACTCACTGAGCATCACCCGAGAGACTCTCTCTCCTTGCTCCATGCCTCTGAAACCTCGAACCCACACAGTCAGCATCACCCCGGGGATTCCTTCTGTGACAATATGTATATGAAGATGTGAAATCGAGGTCGTCAGTGTTCGAAGCATATTTACAATATTATCAATAACGAAAAGAAAGAAAGACAATAGTTGAGTGTAATGACACGACTTTATTCACTCAGTATCCGAAACGTGGATTTCTGCTGTCCCGGTTGGTCAATCGTCCAATAAACAGTTATTAAAGCACGCAGGGTGAGGGAATGTCCCTGTTTAAACTATAAAACATATTGTCATTGTTAGCATTCTTCGAGAGTGTCCCATCATCCTCTCTTCACCCTCTCCTCTTATTTCAATGTCATTTCAAAGACCCAAGATGTGACTTGTCCTCATCTTTTGCCTGATCATTGCAATTGTGATCTCAATCATAAGGGAAAGGAAAAGGAATGGGAAAATGTCAGCAGAGCAATGACATGAGCTCAGCAAACCATAGACAGATCCCGCAAATGGACTATATCCTGCCAATCACCATTAATAATAATATGAGACAATAGTGTGAAACTAGAGCAACTTGAAATTGAGCACTGTACTATGTTATATGTTGCTTTCACTCGCCTTCGCCTTGGTTCCATTTGTCCACCATCAGACAACAGCATAAAAGATCAGAGCCATACGTTAACTTCATAGAATTCATAGAATTCATAGAATTTACAGTGCAGAAGGAGGCCATTCGGCCCATCGAGTCTGCACCGGCTCTTGGAACGAGCACCCTACCCAAGCCCACACCACTCTATCCCCATAACCCAGTAACCCCACCCAACACTAAGGGCAATTTTGAACACTAAGGGCAATTTATCATGGCCAATCCACCTAACCTGCACATCTTTGGACTGTGTAGTAAGTTACTTGTGTAGTAACTTGTGTAGTAAGTTACAATAATTTCCAGGTATACTTCCTCCACCACCACGCCAGGCGGCGTTGTCGGGGGCCAGATTAGTTCAGTTGGTTGGACGGCTGGTTCGTGATGCACAACTTTACGGGTCAGTTCCTGGACCCGCTCAGATTATTCATTATAATCGTCTTCACGGCCTTTCCCATCTGCCCCCCCCCCCCGCTGGGTTCTGCCCCCCCCCCCACCCCCGCCAATTTTATTCCCCTCCGCCAATTTTATTCCCCCCCCCCCGCCAATTTTATTCCCCCTCCTCAGTCCCCCCCCCGCCAATTTTATTTCCCCCCCCTCAAATTCGCCCCCCCTTCAAATTCGCCCCCCCGTCAAATTCGCCCCCCTTCAAATTCGCCCCCCTCACATTGCCCCCCTCACATTGCCCCCCTCACATTGCCCTCCTCACATTGCCCCCCTCACATTGCCCCCCTCACATTGCCCCCCTCACATTGCCCCCTTCACATTGCCCCCCTCACATTGCCCCCCCTCACATTGCCCCCCCTCACATTGCCCCCCCTCACATTGCCCCCCCTCACATTGTGGCGGTAATTGCTCAGGGCCCTTCCACGGTGACAGTTCCATCCAACATGTGTGCAGTACCAGTGATGAGCGTTGCAGTAGTCGGTGGCGCTGTCTTCAACTCTCACATCCAGAACTTCCAGCGAAAATGACTGTTTTGCTTTTTGAGTCCTGACAACAAATCTCCCTCCACTCCAGATCGGCGTCCAACATGTCCCGGTCCGAGATTGTCGAAAGAAATTCCTAGATTTGAAAAAAGCCCGATAACCAGCACTGAAAACACAGTTTATGGTGAGAGACTGGCACTCCTCCCTGGTCACCACTACCGGGCTCTGTGTCACTGACTGACTCAGGCATCCTGGAAATTAAACAGAGACAGTTTAATGGCCCATCAAAGCCCAACCACAACGGGGATGAAACCCGAGACAGTGTCTGTAATTGGGATGGACTCGGGCAGCTTTAGATTAAATCCACAAAACATGGGACAGTCTTATCGTATTCACGGGGTAAGACGACACACAGGATGAAAACAAGGAGGATTTCCATCGCTCTGCTGCTTGGAGCTGATGGTCTATATGACGAGGAGATGGAGACTGCTCTGGGAGAGTGGGCCTCAGAGCTGGACTGAAATACTTTAGGGGGTAGTGCTGGTTTGCAAATGACGGTGTGACGCGTATCCCCGATGGGTCACAGGGTGCCCTGTTTCTCTCTGAGTGTGCGTTCTTTGAATAAGTGACAGGCTTATAAAGGGACCTGCGGTCTCGTGTTGTTCCGCCGAGCCTGGAAGTCTGGCGTGAAGTCAGCTTATTTGTGTGTTGTTCAGTGGCCTACCAGGTTGGTGAGGGTTTTTCAGTTGTTTCTGTTGATAATGCCTGCCTCCCTCATTGCCCCACAGTAATAATCTGTCGGTCCGCCTTTGTCTGTTTAGCAAGCGGCATGTTTTGAGGGTGGGATATGGCAGAATCTCACCTTGCAATTGTATTTACAACAAAAAATGCTGGATAATTAATCTCAGCAGGCCAGATAGAATCTGCGAATAAATAAATAGAGTCAACGTTTCGTGTCTGTCTGGCTCCTTTCAGAGCTGACTTTGCCGGAAATGATTAAACATCTCTCTAAATGGGCTGTTGAGGATTCAGTTCAACCTTTGATCGAAAGGCCTTAGACCTGACAACTTCCCTGAGTCCAACGCCTGAGGATCGTGTTCTAGCAGTAGACACGCGCCTTGCATTGCCAATATCCGGGAAAGATAGAAATAGGCCTGATCAACAATCTAAAGTGGCATGGAAAGGAGAGAAGATAATTTTAAAAACAAACTTGAGGATTTCGGGACTTCACACCAGTTTGTTAACTGTAAGTCACGCAGACATGAACTGGCCAACACCACAAAAAGTGGGTCGACGGTTTAATCGACCTCAGAGCAGTTCGGTATGGGTTGCCCCTGAGCACGAATGTCCAGTCAAAGACAGAAACCTCATCTGGTGCACGGGAATAACGAATACACACACACAATGTTTTACTTCATACATAAGCTTTGCACATTAAATGTTTATCCAATTTTTTTCAGATTTTGAATGGTATTCTTGAATGTATTTTCGCAAACCTGGCAGGCCGAACAACAAATAGCATGAAACTGTTTATCCTCTTAGCTACCACGCGAAAAACGAGTCCTGTATAGCACTGTTAAGGTAAACAAATGTCCCTTTAGCCGGTAGTATTGCTAGAGAGGCCGATGATGTTGATCATTACAGTCATCGTCAGCAATGTCAGGTCAAGCACAAAGATGCTGTCAATATCCATAGAATCCCGACAATGCAGAAGGAGACCATTCAGTCCATCGAGTTCGTACCCACCCTGCGAAAGAACTGGAGTCCTCGGCCCACTCGCCCACCTTATAATCATAACCTCGCGTATTGATCATGGCTAATCCAGCTAATATGCACATTTCTGGGCTGTGCGAAAAACAGGAGCACCCGAGGAGACCCACGCAGAAACCGGGAAAACGTGAAAATAATATTCAGATTACAGCAGAGTCTAACATCAATACACCTCAAATCTTTACAAATATTCTGAAAGAGTAATAATAATTGAATGTTTCTCAATTAAGATTTTAAGGTGAACTCAAGCACATGATTAGGGTATAGACTTTTTACGAGCGGTATCATGCATTGATAAACAATTCTCCTAATTTTCTTAGTTACAACGTAACGTCGCAGTGGTCATTCTATTACAAAGTTGAACTTGCAATTCCTGGGTTTCCAGGTGAAAATGCAAATAAATCAGATCGAAAAAAGGGAGCAGCAATCAACCAGACGCTGCTTTGTTAGCAAGGCTTCATCTCACCATCACAGGAAGTTTCTAATATATATCTCGAGTATGTGATGACTTATGGAAGTGATGGAAAATTGCAGTAGACCCCATACTTGACTTGACGATAATAAAATTCTATTTTCTTAACTTACTATTTCATAACTTACATTAGATAGATTGCCGAAATTTCGGAGAAGTTCTAACTCCCGAAACGGAACGAACTTCGATAGCTGCAGCAGCGGGTGTTTCTCCATAAAGAGACCCCAGCTACCCGGACACACCCTACTGGACAGGATGCTAAAACTTGTCAAGCTAGGAGGAGGCACATGTGGTGAAAGATATGGACGACCTTTGCAAGAGGTCAGGATGCCACTGGATAAAACGCAGCATAAATGGGGGGAGGAAATAGTCATGGAGATAGGGGGAGGATGCGGATCGAAGTGCTGCACAGGATCAATTCCACCTTCTCTGCAGGCTCTGGGTCACTGTCCGTGTGGATTTTGCACATTCTCCCCGTGTTTGCGTGGGGTTATCCCCACAACACAAAGATGTTCAGGGTAAGTGGACTGAACACGCTAAAATTGCCCCTTAATTGGAAAAAATGAATTTGGCACTCTAAATTTATTTTAAAAACTTTTTAAAAAGGGAGGGAGGCAGAAGACGGGAAATTATATGCCGGTTAGCCTGACTTTAGTCGTTGGTAAGATTTTAGAGTTTGTTATTGAAGATGAGATCACCGAGTACTTGTAAGTGCATGGTAAAATAGGAATGAGTCAAAGGGTGGTCATGTCTGACAAATCTGTGGGAGATCTTTGAGGAGGTAACAAGGAACTGCAGCAAAGGAGAACCAGTGGACGTGATTTCTTTAGATTTCAGAAGGCCTTTAACAAGGTGCCGCATAGGAGATTGTTCAAAATGTTAAGAGTCCATGGTGTTAAGGTAAAGACATTGGCATGGATAGAGGATTGGCTGACTGGCAGAAGGCAGAGAGTGGGGATAAAGGGGTCTTTTTCAGAATGGCAGCTGGTGACTAGTGGTGTGCATCAGGGGTCTGTGCTGGAATCACAACTTTTCAGAATATACATTAATGATCTGGAAGAAGGAACTGAAGGCACTGTTGGTCGGTGTGCAGATGATACAACGATAGTATTGAGAAAGCAAGTGGGCTGCAGATGAATTTGGAACGGCTAGGAGAGAGGGCAATGAAGTGGCAGATGAAATGCAATGTGGAAACGTGTGAGGTTATGCAGTTTGGAAGGAGGAATTTAGACATAGAATATTTTCTAAATGGGGAAATGCTTCTGAAACCAGAAGCACAAAGGGACTTGGATGTCCTTGTTCATGATTCTCTCAAGGTCAACGTGCATGTTCAGTCGGCAGTTAGGAAGCCAAATACAATGCTGCATTCGTGCCAAGAGGGTTAGAATCGAAGACCAGGGATGTACTTCTGAGGCTGTATAAGGCTCTGGTCAGACTCAAATTGGAGTATTTTAGGCAGTGTTGGGCCCCGTACCTAAGGACAGGTGTGATGGCCTTGGAAAGGGTCCAGAGGAGGTTCACAAGAAGGATTCCTGAAGTGAAAAGCTTGTCGTATGAGAAACGGTTGAGAATCCTGGTCTGTACTCGTTGGAGTTTAGAAGGATGAGGGGGGAATCTTATTGAAACTTACAGGATACTATGAAGCCTGGATAGAGTGGACATGGAGAGGATGTTTCCACTTGTAGGAAAAACTAGAATCAGTGGACACAATCTCCGACTAAAGGGACGATCCTTTAAAACAGAGATGAGGAAGAATTTCGTCAGCCAGAGAGTGGTGAATCTATGGGATACTTTGTCGCAGACAGCTGTAGAGGCCAAATCACTGTGTGTCTTTAAGACAGAGATAGATAGGTTCTTGATTAAAAAGGGTATCAGGGGTTATGGGGACTAGGCAGGAGAATGATGATGAGAAAAATATCAGCCATGATTGAATGGGTCGAGTGGCCTAATTCTGCTTCTATGTCTTATGATGATAATAATAATCGCTTATTGTCACAAGTAGGTTTCAATGAAGTTCCTGTGAAAAGACCTTTGTCGCCACATTCCGGCGACTGTTTGGGAGCCCGGTACGGGAATTGAACCCGTGCTGCCGGCCTTGTTCTGTATTACAAGTCAGCTTTTTAGCCCCCGTGTGGTAAACCAGCCCCTATGGTCTTATGGTCTTTAAGCAATGTGCGCCCAACTCTCTGCTTTATCTGAATGTTTCACTCAAACGATCAGGTACTCGGTGTGTTAAAAAAAATTGCTTTCTCTGCTTCTCCTTCAGAACTCATCTGATTAAAACACAGCCTCCTCCGTCCTTGGACAGTGCCAGATCTTGGTGGTTGTCTCTGGAGTATGAACTCGGTAAAGTCATGCCTTCTTTCTCCAAATATGTTACTCACGCCATATGTTGCTCAATTGCATGAGATTAACACAAACCTTCGAAAAGTAACTGCACAGGAAATAGGTAAATATTTGGATACTGGAATCATCAAGAACTTCCTGTTCCATTCCCGCATCATTCATTCCTACAATCAGATCATTCAGCACAAGGTGCCTATCTGACCTCTGAGCAGAACTACTAAATTACTCTCACTCCACTGCTCCGTTCAGCTGCCTTGCTAAAGGTTCAATTTCAGGACGTTATCCTATTCCTTTTTTTACTTTTAAATCCGCTTCCACCAGCCTTTTAGTCAGTGAACACGTCAGAAACGCTCACATTCCAAAAGAAATACATGCGCAACTTGTCTTTGGTTCTTTGGCAGATGCCAATCCTTCAAATGAAAATCCTCTGGTGACTGAACCTTCTGCCACTAGAGGCAATATTTCCTTATTTATTCAACCGGAATTGTTGACAGCAGAGCAGACTCGATGGGCCGAGTGGCCTAATTCTGCTCCTATGTCTTATGGTCTAATATCAACCAGATATTCGCTCAGACTTCCCTGTTTTACAGAGAACAGGATCACATTCCCCAATCTTTGCACAAAGCGGAAGCATTTCTTCATTAGTTCCATTTGAATGATTCTGACCCGCACCCTTCCTGAACCCTCAAATCATTCTCAGATGTGTAGCCAGATTTGGACATTAATCTAGCCGAGATATTATCAACGGTATACAAATGCATAGTTACCTTCAACAGTTTCACCTTCGATACACGCTTCCTGTTGATCAAGCCAATAACCTAAAATGCATTTAACAGAAGTCTCAACCTTTCCTCCCGTCACATCACCTCTCTCGCTCTTTCCACAGTGCCTTACAACTTGCAGCATTCACTTTATATTGTCTGTCCTCATTCTTCCAAGCCCCTAAACCGATCCCACAGTGTGCACTGCCCTTCTGAATATTTGTCCATTCTCTGTCACTACAAATGAGCATTCTGAATATGACAGAACTGGAAAGTAATCGTTACTAAATTGAAGCATTGTTGGTATTATAAAACATAGACGGCGATGGTGCAGTAATCATCATGTATATTATAAATATCTACCTGGATATTGTCAGTGGTCTGTGTCATATTGTAACCTGATCATCAGTTTCTGGATTGAAGGAAGCTGCTGGTTCTGAGGCTCCGGCATTCTGATCAGTCACTTAACCGAGGCTCCGTGAACCCGTTCAGGGTTTGTTAAAGGTATTACCGGCACCATTGCAATAATAGTGGAAATACGACCACCCAACAAAATCACATGGACCGATCTCCCAACTCACTGCACTAAGGGATAGGGGCGGGAGCCTCCAGTGACAAAACAACACGTCCTCAACCCCCCTGTTCAATAGAAATAGACTGAGGTGGGGGGGGGGGGGTTTATAATAATCATAATAATCTTTATTATTGTCGCATGTAGGCTTACATTAACACTGCAATGAAGTTACTGTGAAAATCCCCTAGTCGCCACATTCCGTCGCCTGTTCGGGTACACAGAGGGAGAATTCAGAATGTCCAATTCATCTAACAGCACGTCTTTCGGGACTTGTGGGAGGAAACCGGAGCACCCGGAGGAAACCCACACAGACACGGGGAGAACGTGCAGACTCCGCACAGACAGTGACCCAAGTCACAAATCGACCCCTGGACCCTGGCGCTGTGAAGCAACCACTGTGCTACCTTGGCGCCCAGTTTGAGCTCCGTTTCAACCGCAGCTCACAAATCCAATGAAGCGACAGGAAACTGGAGGCTCCCTGGTAGCAGGAGCTGTGGATCTTCGGCTGAGTGTTCACAACAGGCTGTCCCCCTTAAATACTCAAGTTCTGTTGTGAGGTGGACTGTGGGCGTGGCCTAATTTGCCGATATGAGGGCGTAATTTAATTTTAATTCAGCTCTGAGGAACAGTGCTCCAGAGCAGTCCAGGTCTGCAGTCTCCAGATTCCCGTCATCTAAACTATCAGCTCCAGGCAGCAGAACGATGGGAAGCCTCCTTGTTTTCACCCTGTGTGTCTGTTTACCCGGTGAGTACCGATCAAACTAACCCACATTGTGTGGATTTAATATAAAGCTGCCCGAGTCCATTCTAATTACATACCCTGTCTGGGGTTTTAGCCCTGATGTGTGTTTCTGGCTATGATGGTCCATTAAACTGTCTCTGTTTAATTTCCAGGATGTTTGAGTCAGTCAGTGACACAGAGCCCGGCAGCGGTGACCAGGGAGGAGTGTCAGTCCCTCACCATCACCTGTGTTTTATATGGTGGATTATATACTGTTAAATTGAAGAGCGGGGATTTCTTCAGACAAACCCAGCCCGGCACACAGCGGGAGCGGGTCTCCAGCGGAGGGAGGTTTGTTGTGTCGGTGAATGAAGCAGCAAGGACATTTTGGCTGGAAATTCGGGATGTGAGAGTTGAAGACAGCGCCACCTATTACTGTAAAGCTCAGTATCAATACAGGAGCACACAGTGATGGTTCTCGGCTTCCCGCGATACAAAATCCCTCACTGCGGATTATCACATAAATAAACGTAAAAGCGGAGTTAATCTGCCCTGAAACCCCCACAGTTCCGCCTCACACTGTCTATCCCATGCTCTGGTTTATAATGAGACTGGATCATTACCGGTGACATCTTGAGTTTTATAAACGCTGAGTGTGTGCGGATGTTGATGCTTTTCCCGGAATTAGGGTCAGTGAATGGAGATTGGGAATAACTGATCTCAGTGACAGACCCTCAGACCAGACGGATCCTGTTCCAACAGCTGGAACTGGGACCGCAGTCCCCACTGCTGAAGTTATGTCCCCACGTTCACCATATAGCCGGGGTTTTTATATTGACTTGCCATACGGTGCTACTTTGGGATATTCACAGTGACAGAGATCTGGACAATTTCCTCCGTACAAAGCAAATAACAATTCGCCCGGCCTGGCAGCGAATTTTCGGGCTGATGTTATTGTGGCTGTAACCTGGTTACGTTTCATAGTAATTTCCACCATTTTCATCTTTCTTTTCCATTTTTCTTGGTTTATATGAAGCGAATATTTCCTGCCTCGTACAATTTAGTCATAGCTCAGGGCCTCACAGAGAACGGTTTAAATCAACAAAGTCTTTGAAACGTTGGGTGTTGTTTATGTATTTCAAACCTCCGAATAATTGGGCAGCTTCGAATGACTGGTGATCAGTTTCCTACGGGTTGAGGTGTCAGTGGTTATTGTACCGGGGAGTCTGAGAACCGCGTCACTGTGTAATATATGGTACGATGCTTCTGCAGAGGGATCTGGGACGGTGGTGACTGTCACAGCCGGTAAGTGTCTCCAAACCCCGCTGTGTTACAGAGTGTGTCGGTGAATGTTCAATTTATAATTATGATCTGTATTTCTTAAAACCGATTGAAACTGGAGCTCATCTGCGTTATAAGTAATATTATTGGCTGCAGATCATCCGCGATGCTGAGGAATCCTGGAGCATCCGCGATGCTGAGGAAGTTGTGGACAGCACATCCAGTGAGTTGGTCACACCGCAGATTAAAATTACTGAGGCAGATATGGAATGGGTGACCAACAGACAGAGGAAGAGTAGGAAGGCCGTGCAGATTTACCGTTTTGGAAACTGTTGGGGGAGATGGCTCACCAGGGGAAGGTGGCAGCAGCCAGGTTCATGGCACCGTGGCTGGCTCTGCTGCACAGAAGGGCGGGAAAAAGAGTGGCAGAGCTATAGTGATAGGGGATTCAATTGTAAGGGGAATAGACAGGCGTTTCTGTGGTCGCAAACGAGAATCCAGGTTGGTATGTTGCCTCCCTGGTGCAAGGGTCAAGGATGTCTCGGAGTGGCTGCAGGGCATTCTGGAGGGGGAGGGTGAACAGCCAGCTGTCGTGGTGCATATAGGCACCAACGATATAGGTAAAAAACGGGATGAGGTCCTACAAGCTGAATTTAGGGAGTTAGGAGTTAAACTAAAAAGTAGGACCTCAAAGGTAGTAATCTCAGGATTGCTACCAGTGCCACGTGATAGTCAGAGTAGGAATGACAGGATAACTAAGATGAATACGTGGCTTGAGAGATGGTGCAAGAGGGAGGGTTTCAAATTCCTGGGACATTGGGACCGGTTCTGGGGGAGGTGGGACCTGTACAAATCGGACGGTCTGCATCTGGTTGGGACCGGAACCAATGTTCTCGGGGGTGTGTTTGCTAGTGCAGTTGGGGAGGGTTTAAACTAATGTGGCAGGGGGATGGGAACCGATGTAGGAAGTCAGTGGGGACGGAAACAAAAGGCAGGAAGGGAGAATGTGTAAAGCATGACCAGAGAAAGCAGGGCAGAGAGCAAGGAAGGTCTACATTAAACTGCATTTATTTCAATGCAAGGGGCCTGACGGGCAAAGCGGATGAACTCAGGGCATGGATGGGCACATGGGACTGGGATATTATAGCTATGACTGAAACATGGCTAAGGGTGGGGCAGGACTGGCAGCTCAATGTTCCGGGGTACAGATGCTATAGAAAGGATAGAACAGGAGGTAAGAGAGGAGGGGGAGTGGCGTTTTTGATTAGGGAGAACATCACGGCAGTACTTAGAGGGGATATATCCGAGGGTTCGCCCACTGAGTCTATATGGGTGGAACTGAAAAATAAGAAGGGAGAGATCACCTTGATAGGACTGTTCTACAGGCCCCCAAATAGTCAGCGGGAAATTGAGGAGCAAATATGTAAGGAGATTACAGATAGCTGCAAGAAAAATAGGGTGGTAATAGTAGGGGACTTTAACTTTCCCAACATTGACTGGGACAGCCATAGCATTAGGGGCTTGGATCGAAGGAAATTTGTTGAGTGTATTCAGGAGGAATTTCTCATTCAGTATGTGGATGGACCGACTAGAGAGGGGGCAAAACTTGACCTCGTCATGGGAAATAAGGAAGGGCAAGTGACAGAAGTGTTAGTGAGGGATCACTTTGGGACAAGTGACCATAACTCCATTAGTTTTAAGATAGCTATGGAGAATGATAGGTCTGGCCCAAGAGTTAAAATTCCACGTCCACTGTCCCTGGCTCCTTCACGTGCAGGAAGTGTGTCCAGTTGCAGCTAGTGTTAGACCGCTTGATGGCTCTGGAGCTGCGGATGGACTCACTTTGGAGCGTCCGCGATGCTGAGGACGTCGTGAATAGCACATTTAGCGAGTTGGTCACACCGCAGGTGAAAGGTACTGAGGGAGGTAGTAAATGGGTGACCAAAAGACAGCAAGTGTAGGAAGGCAGTGCAGGTGTCCTCTGCGGTCATCTCCCTGCAAAACAGATATACCGCTTTGGATACTGTTGAGGGAGATGGCTCACCAGGGGAAGGCGGCAGCAGCCGGGTTCATGGCACCGTGGCTGGCTCTGCTGCGCAGCTGGGCAGGAAGAAGAATGGCACGGCTATACTGATAGGGGACTTAATTGTAAGGGGAATAGACAGGCGGTTCTGCGGACAAAATCGAGACTCCAGGATGGTATGTTGCCTCCCTGGTGCAAGGGTCAAGGATGTCTCGGAGCGGCTGCAGGACATTCTGGGGGGGAGCGTGAACAGCCAGCTGTCGTGGTGCACGTAGGCACCAACGATATAGGTAAAAAACGGGACGAGGTCCTACATGCTGAATTTAGGGAGCTAGGAGTTAAACTAAAAAGTAGGACCTCAAAGGTAGTAATCTCAGGATTACTACCAGTGCCACGAGCTAGTCAGAGTAGGAATGTCAGGATAGAGAGGATGAATACGTGGCTCGAGAGATGGTGCAAGAGGGGGGGATTCAAACTCCTGGGACATTGGAACCGATTCTGGGGGAGGTGGGACCAGTACAAACCGGACGGTCTGCACCTGGGCAGGACTGGAACCGATGTCCTAGGGGTGTGTTTGCTAGAGCTGTTGGGGAGAGTTTAAACTAATGTGGCAGGGGGATGGGAACCGATGCAGGAGGTTGGAAGGTAGGAAAACAGGGACAGAAATAAAAGGCAGTAAGGGGGAAAGTGTAAGGCAGAGAAGCCATAGTCAAAAATCAAAAAGGGCGACAGTCCAAGGTACAGTGACTGAGGGGAGCTCACTGAATAGGACCAGGAATACTAAAAGAAATAAAACGGGAAGTGAAAACATTAATGGTAAGCGATGCGGCAGGTTGTTACAGGAAGATGTGGGTTCGACGACAAGGAAAATTAGGAGAAAAGTTAAGAGGAAATATAACTTAGGAGAGGTTACTGATCGAGGTGTTAAGATTCAGAACAGAGGTAAAAAAGCCAACATAAGTGTACTTTACCTGAATGCTCGTAGTATTCGGAATAAGGTAAATGAGTTGATGGCGCAAATCATCGTGAATGACTATGATTTAGTGGCCATTACTGAAACATGGTTAAAGGATGGTCACGACTGGGAGTTAAATATCCGAGGGTATCAAACTTTTCGGAAAGACAGAGTGGATGGTAAGGGAGGTGGTGTAGCTCTGTTATTTAAGGATGACATCCGGGCAACAGTAAGGGATGACATCGGTGCTATGGAGGATAAGGTTGAATCCATTTGGGTGGAAATCAGGAATAGTAAGGCGAAAAAGTCACTGATAGGAGTAATCTATAGACCAAATAGTAACATTATGGTGGGGCAGGCAATAAACAAAGAAATAACAGATGCATGTAGAAATGGTACAGCAGTTATCATGGGGGATTTTAATCTACATGTTGATTGGTTTAACCAGGTCGGTCAAGGCAGCCTTGAGGAGGAGTTTATAGAATGTGTCCGCGATAGTTTCCTCGAACAGTATGTAATGGAACCTATGAGGGAACAAGCGGTTCTAGATCTGGTCCTGTGTAATGAGACAGGATTGATTCAGGATCTCATAGTTAGGGATCCTCTCGGAAGGAGCGATCACAATATGGTGGAATTTAAAATACAGATGGAGGGTGAGAAGGTAAAATCAAGCACTAGTGTTTTGTGCTTAAAAAAAGGAGATTCCAATGGGATGAGAGAAGAACTAGCTAAGGTAGACTGGGAGCAAAGACTTTATGGTGAAACAGTTGAGGAACAGTGGAGAACCTTCCAAGTGATTTTTCACAGTGCCCAGCAAAGGTTTATATCAACAAAAAGGAAGGACGGTAAAAAGAGGGACAATCGACCGTGGATATCTAAGGAAATAAGGGAGAGTATCAAATTGAAGGAAAAAACATACAAAGTAGCAAAGATCAGTGGGAGACTAGAGGACTGGGAAATCTTTAGGGGGCAACAGAAAGCTACTAAAAAAGCTATAAAGAAGAGTAAGATAGATTATGAGAGTAAACTTGCTCAGAATATAAAAACAGATAGTAAAAGTTTCTACAAATACATAAAACAAAAAAGAGTGGCTAAGGTAAAGATTGGTCCTTTAGAGGATGAGAAGGGAGATTTAATAATGGGAGATGAGGAAATGGCTGAGGAACTGAACAGGTTTTTTGGGTCGGTCTTCACAGTGGAAGACACAAATAACATGCCAGTGACTGATGGAAATGAGGCTATGACAGGTGAGGACCTTGAGAGGATTGATATCACCAAGGAGGTAGTGATGGGCAAGCTAATGGGGCTAAAGGTAGACAAGTCTCCTGGCCCTGATGGAATGCATCCCAGAGTGCTAAAAGAGATGGCTAGGGAAATTGCAAATGCACTAGTGATAATTTACCAAAATTCACTAGACTCTGGGGTGGTCCCGGCGGATTGGAAATTAGCAAACGTGACACCACTGTTTAAAAAAGGAGGTAGGCAGAAAGTGGGTAATTATAGGCCAGTGAGCTTAACTTCGGTAGTAGGGAAGATGCTGGAATCTATCATCAAGGAAGAAATAGCGAGGCATCTGGATGGAAATTGTCCCATTGGACAGACGCAGCATGGGTTCATAAAGGGCAGGTCGTGCCTATCTAATTTAGTGGAATTTTTTGAGGACATTAACAGTGCGGTAGATAACGGGGAGCCAATGGATGTGGTATATCTGGATTTCCAGAAAGCCTTTGACAAGGTGCCACACAAAAGGTTGTTGCATAAGATAAAGATGCATGGCATTAAGGCTAAAGTAGGAGCATGGATAGAGGATTGGTTAATTAATAGAAAGCAAAGAGTGGGGATTAATGGGTGTTTCTCTGGTTGGCAATCAGTAGCTAGTGGTGTCCCTCAGGGATCAGTGTTGGGCCCACAACTGTTCACAATTTACATAGATGATTTGGAGTTGGGGACCAAGGGCAATGTGTCCAAGTTTGCAGACGACACTAAGATAAGTGGTAAAGCAAAAAGTGCAGAGGATACTGGAAGTCTGCAGAGGGATTTGGACAGGCTAAGTGAATGGGCTAGGGTCTGGCAGATGGAATACAATGTTGACAAATGTGAGGTTATCCATTTTGGTAAGAATAACGGCAAAAGGGATTATTATTTAAATGATAAAATATTAAAACATGCTGCTGTGCAGAGAGACCTGGGTGTGCTCGTGCATGAGTCGCAGAAAGTTGGTTTTCAGGTGCAACAGGTGATTAAGAAGGCAAATGGAATTTTGTCCTTCATTGCTAGAGGGATGGAGTTTAAGACTAGGGAGGTTATGCTGCAATTGTATAAGGTGTTAGTGATGCCACACCTGGAGTATTGTGTTCAGTTTTGGTCTCCTTACTTGAGAAAGGACGTACTGGCACTGGAGGGTGTGCAGAGGAGATTCACTAGGTTAATCCCAGAGCTGAAGGGGCTGGATTACGAGGAGAGGTTGAGTAGACTGGGACTGTACTCGTTGGAATTTAGAAGGATGAGGGGGGATCTTATAGAAACATATAAGATTATGAAGGGAATAGATAGGATAGATGCGGGCAGGTTGTTTCCACTGGCGGGTGAAAGCAGAACTAGGGGACATGGCCTCAAAATAAGGGGAAGTAGATTTAGGACTGAGTTTAGGAGGAACTTCTTCACCCAAAGGGTTGTGAATCTATGGAATTCCTTGCCCAGTGAAGCAGTAGAGGCTCCTTCATTAAATGTTTTTAAGATAAAGATAGATAGTTTTTTGAAGAATAAAGGGATTAAGGGTTATGGTGTTTGGGCCGGAAAGTGGAGCTGAGTCCACAAAAGATCAGCCATGATCTCATTGAATGGCGGAGCAGGCTCGAGGGGCCAGATGGCCTACTCCTGCTCCTAGTTCTTATGTTAATTGGGGCAAGGCAAATTTTGATGGTATCAGACAGGAACTTTCAGAGGTAGATTGGGGGAGACTGTTGGCAGACAAAGGGACGGCTGGTTGGCAGACAAAGGGACGGCTGGTAAATGGGAGGCTTTTAAAAATGTGTTAACCAGGGTGCACATTCCTTTTAGAGTGCTGGGCAAGGCTGGTAGAAATAGGGAACCCTGGATGACTCGAGATATTGAGACTCTGGTCAAAAAAAGAAGGAGGCATATGACGTACATAAACAACTGGGATCAAGTGGATCCCTTGAAGAGTATAGAGATTGTCGAAATAGAGTTAAGAGGGAAATCAGGAGGGCAAAAAAGGGACATGAAATTGCTTTGGTAAATAATGCAAAGGAGAATCCAAAGAGATTCTACAGATACATAAAGGGGAAAAGAGTAACTAGGGACAGAGTAGGGCCTCTTAAGGATCAACAAGGACATCTATGTGCAGAGCCACAAGAGTTGGTTGATATCCTGAATGAATATTTCTCATCGGTATTCACGGTGGAGAAAGGCATGGATGTTAGGAAACTAAGGGAAATAAATAGTGATGTCTTGAGAAGTGTGCATATTACAGAGGATGACGTGCTAGAAGTCTTAAAGCGCATCAAGGTAGATAAATCCCCGGGACCTGATGAAATGTATCCCAGGATGTTGTGGGAGGCTAGGGAGGAAATTGCGGTCCCCTAACAGAGATATTTGCATCATCGGCAGCCACAGGTGAGGTGCCTGAAGATTGGAGAGTGGCGAATGTTGTGCCCTTGTTTAAGAAGGGCAGCAGGGAAAAGCCTGGGAACTACAGACCGGTGAGCCTAACGTCTGTAGTAGGTAAGTTGCTGGAAGATATTCTGAGAGACAGGATCTACAAGCATTTAGAGAGACAAGGACTGATTCGGGGCAGTCAGCATAGCTTTGTGCATGGAAAATCATGTCTCACAAATTTGATTGAGTTTTTTGAGGGGGTGACCAAGAAGGTAGATGAGGGCAGTGCAGTAGACGTTGTCTACATGGACTTTAGCAAAGCTTTTGACAAGGTACCGCATGGTAGGTTGTTGCAGAAGGTTAAAGCTCACGGGATCCAGGGTGAGGTTGCCAATTGGATTCAAAATTGGCTGGACGACAGAAGACAGAGCGTGGTTGTAGAGGGTTGTTTTTCAAACTGGAGGCCGGTGACCAGTGGATCGGTGCTGGGTCCACTGTTATTTGTGATTTATATTAATGATTTGGATGAGAATTTAGGAGGCATGGTTAGTAAGTTTGCAGATGACACCAAGATTGGTGGCACAGTGGATAGTGAAGAAGGTTATCTAGGATTGCAACGGGATCTTGATCAATTAGGCCAGTGGGCCGACGAATGGCAGATGGAGTTTAATTTAGATAAATGTGAGGTGATGCATTTTGGCAGATCGAATCAGGCCAGGACCTACTCAGTTAATGGTATGGCGTTGGGGAGAGCTGTAGAACAAAAAGATCTAGGAGTACAGGTTCATAGCTCCTTGAAGGTGGAGTCGCAGGTGGACAGGGTGGTGAAGAAGGCATTCGGCATGCTTGGTTTCATTGGTCAGAACATTGAATACAGGAGTTGGGACGTCTTGTTGAAGTTGTACAAGACATTGGTACGGCCACACTTGGAATACTGTGTGCAGTTCTGGTCGCCCTATTATAGAAAGGATATTATTAAACTAGAAAGAGTGCAGAAAAAATTTACTAGGATGTTGCCGGGACTTGATGGTTTGAGTTATAAGGAGAGGCTGGATAGACTGGGACTTTTTCCCCTGGAGCGTAGGAGGCTTAGGGGTGACCTTATAGAGGTCTATAAAATAATGAGGGGCATAGATAAGGTAGATAGTCAACATCTTTTCCCAAAGGTAGGGGAGTCTAAAACTAGAGGGCATAGGTTTAAGGTGAGAGGGGAGAGTTTCAGAAGGGCCCAGAGGGGCAATTTATTCACTCAGAGGGTAGTGAGTGTCTGGAATGGGCTGCCAGAGGTAGTAGTAGAGGCGGGTACAATTGTGTCTTTTAAAAAGCATTTCGATAATTACATGGGTAAGATGGGTATAGAGGGTTATGGGCCAAGTGCGGGCAACTGGGACTAGCTTATTGGTAAAAACTGGGCGGCATGGACTGGTTGGGCCGAAGGGCCTGTTTCCATGCTGAAAAAAAAAAGAAAAAAAAAAAGATTTTGATTTCAGAGCAGAATATGATTCTGGAGTTGGGTCCAGGTCTTTCCTGTGGAAACTGTATATGGAGCAGGAGGTTAGAGGGATAGGGGTAGTGGTAATTGTGGTTGGGTGGTGTTGGCGGCGGTTGACAGTATGTGGACTATTACTCGGTTTAATGGCACATCAGGTGCATGCTCAACATCACAGGCTCTCTCATTCCTAACTGTTTTTAATGAAAGCAGATTGTCGATCGTCGATAGTGCGGACTCCGCTGTCGGAGTTGGACTGTAAGGGGGGGTCTCTGTCTGTCCATTTGGGCACCAAGAACATAGAACATACAGTGCAGAAGGAGGCCATTCGGCCCATCGAGTCTGCACCGACCCACTTAAGCCCACATTTCCACCAAATTCCGTAACCCAATAACCCCTCCTAACCTTTTTGGTCACTAAAGGCAATTTAGCATGGCTAATCCACCTAACCAGCACGTCTTTGGTCTGTGGGAAGAAACCGGAGCACCCGGAGGAATCCCACGCAGACACGGGGAGAACGTGCAGACTCCGCACAGACAGTGACCCAGCAGGCAATCGAACCTGGGACCCTGGCGCTGTGCAGCCACAGTTCTACCCACTTGTGCTACCATGCTGCTCCCCGTGCTGACCACGTCGGGTCTTAGAGCTCTCTTCACGGCAGCCGTTCGTTCTCCAAACTGCGCAATGTGATTGATGCACCGTGTGAATAAACTCAACATTTCAGGAAATGTATATACCGACATTTGAAACAGTCCGGAGAAAAATCACGAGGTTGATCCCGTCTTTGGAGGTAATTTCTATGAAGGAGTTTCAAAGAAAGAGACGTAACCTTATTGAGACATATAGGATACTCTGGGGGCTTGACAGGCTGGATGCTGAGAGGATTTCCTCTTGTGTCTCGAGTGTCTCGAAACAGAGAGCATGATATCTGAGTCAAAGCACGCCAGGTAAAACAGAGATCAGGAGGAATCTGTTCTCTCAGAGAGCCGTGAATCTGTGGAATACTGGCGCTAAGCATGTTCAAGGCTGAGAGAGGCAGATATTTAATCAATGAGGGGATCGAGCGCTCGGGGTAGAAGGTGGGACAGTAGAGTTGAGGATTATCGTCATGAAAAATATTAAGGTGGATAAGTCCCCAGGGCATGATGGGATCTGCCCCAGAATACTGAAGGAGGCAAGAGAGAAAACTGCTGAGGTCTTGACAGAAATCGTTGGACCCTCACTGTCTTCCGGTGATGTCCCGGAGGACTGGATAATAGCCAATGTTGTTCCATTGTTTAAGAAGGGTAGCAAGGATAATCCGGGGGACTACAGGCCGGTGACCCTTACGTCACTGGTAGGGAAATTACCGGACAGAATTCTTCGAGACAGGATCTACTCCTATTTGAAAGCAAGTAGACATATGAGCGAAAGACAGCACGGTTTTGTGAAGGGGATGTCGTGTCTCGCTAACTTGACTTTTTTGAGGAGGTCACAAAGATGGTTGCTGCAGGTAGGGCAGTGTATGTTGTCGAAATGGATACAGAACTTGCTAGGTCATAGAAGGCAGAGAGTAGCAATGGAAGGGTGCTTTTCTGATTGGAGGGCTGTGACTAGTGGTGTTTCGCAGGGATCAGTGCTGGGACCTTTGCTGTTCGTAGTATATACAAATGATTTGGAGGAAAATGTAGCGCGTCTGATTAGTCAGTTTGCGGACGACACAAAAGTTGGTGGAATTGCGGATAGAGATTAGGACTGTCAGGGGATACAGCAGGATTTATTTCCTTTGGAGACTTGGGCTGAGAGATGGCAGATGGAGTTTAATCCGGACAAATGTGACGTAATGCATTTTGGAAGGTCTAATACAGGTAGAAAATATACAGTGAATGGTAGAACCCTAAAGAATAGTGACAGTCAGAGAGATCTTGGGTACAGGTCCACAGGTCACTAAAAGTGGCAACATAGGCAGAGAAGGTAGTCAAGAGGCATACGGCATTCTTGCCTTCATTGGCCGGGGCATTGAGTATAAAAATAGCCACGTCATGTTGCAGCTATATAGAACCTTTGTTAGGCCACACTTGGAGTATAGTGTTCAATTTTGGTCGCCACACTACCAGAAGGATGTGGAGGCTTTCGAGAGGGTGCAGAAGAGATTTCCCAGGATGTTTCCTGGTATGGAGGGCATTAGCTATTCAGATAGGTTGAATAAACTCCGTTTGTTCTCACTGGAACGATGGAGTTTGAGGGGACGTAATAGAGGTCTACAGAATTATGAGGGACAGAGGCAGAGTGGATAGCCAGAGACTTTTTTTCCAGGTAGAGGGGTCAATTACTAGCGGGCATAGGTTTAAGGTGCGCGGGGGGCGGGGGGGGGGCGGTGACGGGGGGGGGGGGGGGGACGGTTTAGAGGAGATGTACGAGGCACGTTTTTTACACAGAGGTTAGTGGGTGCCTGGAACTCGTTGCCCGAGGAGGTGGTGAAAACAGGAAGGATAGTGACCTTTAAGGGGCATCTTGACAAATATATGAATAGGATGGGAATAGAGAGATACGGACCCCAGAAGTGTAGACGATTTTAGTTTAGACGGGCAGCATGGTCGGCTTGGAGGGCCGAAGGGGCTGTTCCTGTGCTCTACTTTTCTTTGTTCTTTTGATTATATTAGATTAGCCATGACCTCATTGAATGCAGGAACAGGCTCGATGGACCGAGTGGCCAACTTCAGCTCCTAATTCTTATTGTCTTAACATAGAACATAGAAAATACAGCACAGAACAGGCCCTTCGGCCCACGATGTTGTGCCGAACCTTTGTCCTAGATTAATCATAGATTATCATTGAATTTACAGTGCAGAAGGAGGCCATTCGGCCCCCTGACTCTGCACTGGCTCTTGGAAAGAACACCCTACCCAAACTCAACACCTCCACCCAACACCAAGGGCAATTCTGGACACTAAGGGCAATTTATCATGGCCAATCCACCTACCCTGCACATCTTTGGACTGTGGGAGGAAACCGGAGCACCCGGAGGAAACCCACGCAGACACGGGGAGGACGTGCAGACTCCGCACAGACAGTGACCCAAGCCGGAATCGAACCTGGGACCCTGGAGCTGTGAAGCAATTGTGCTATCCACAATGCTACCGTGCTGCCCTTAAGAACAAATAAATCTACACTATATCATTTTACGGTAATCCATGTACCTATCCAATAGCTGCTTGAAGGTCCCTAATGTTTCCGACTCAACTGCTTCCACAGGCAGTGCATTCCATGCCCCCACTACTCTCTGGGTAAAGAACCTACCTCTGATATCCCTCCTATATCTTCCACCTTTCACCTTAAATTTATGTCCCCTTGTAATGGTTTGTTCCACCCGGGGAAAAAGTCTCTGACTGTCTACTCTATCTATTCCCCTGATCATTTAATAAACCTCTATCAAGTCGCCCCTCGTCCTTCTCCGTTCTAATGAGAAAAGGCCTAGCACCCTCAACCTTTCCTCGTAAGACCTACTCTCCATTCCAGGTAACATCCTGGTAAATCTTCTTTGCATCTTTTCCAAAGCTTCGACATCCTTCCTAAAATGAGGTGACCAGAACTGTACACAGTACTCCAAATGTGGCCTTACCAAAGTTTTGTACAGCTGCATCATCACCTCACAGCTCTTAAATTCAATCCCTCTGTTAATGAACGCGAGCACACAGTAGACCTTCTTCACAGCTCTATCCACTTGAGTGCAACTTTCAAAGATGTATGAACATAGACCCCAAGATCTCTCTGCTCCTCCACATTGCCAAGAACTCTACCGTTAACCCTGTATTCCGCATTCATATTTGTCCTACCAAAATGGACAACCTCACACTTTTCAGGGTTAAACTCCATCTGCCACTTCTCAGCCCAGCTCTGCATCCTAGCTATGTCTCTTTGCAGCCGACAACAGCCCTCCTTACTAGCCACAACTCCACCAATCTTCGTATCGTCTGCAAATTTACTGACACACCCTTCAACTCCCTCATCCAAGTCATTAATGAAAATCACAAACAGCAGAGGACCCAGAACTGATCCCTGCGGTACGCCACTGGTAACTGGGATCCAGGCTGAATATTTTCCATCCACCACCACTCTCTGACTTCCAGCGATTAGCCAGTTCGTTATCCAACTGGCCAAATTTCCCACTATCCCATGCCTCCTTACTTTCTGCAGAAGCCTACCATGGGGAACCTTATCAAATGCCTTACTAAAATCCATGTACACTACATCCACTGCTTTACCTTCATCCACATGCTTGGTCACCTCCTCAAAGAATTCAGTAAGATTTGTAAGGCAAGACCTACCGCTCACAAATCCGTGCTGACTATCCTTAATCAAGCAGTGTCTTTCCAGATGCTCAGAAATCCTATCCTTCAGTACCCTTTCCATTACTTTGCCTACCACCGAGGTAAGACTAACTGGCCTGTAATTCCCAGGGTTATCCCTAGTCCCTTTTTTGAACAGGGGCACGACATTCGCCTCTCTCCAATCCCCTGATACCACCCGTGTTGACAGTGAGGACGAAAAGATCATTGCCAACGGCTCTGCAATTTCATCTCTTGCTTCCCATAGAATCCTTGGGTATATCCCGTCAGGCCCGGGGGACTTGTCTATCCTCAAGTTTTTCAAAATGCCCAACACATCTTCCTTCCTAACAAGTATTTCCTCGAGCTTACCAGTCTGTTTCACACTGTCCTCTCCAACAATATCGCCCCTCTCATTTGTAAATACAGAAGAAAAGTACTCGTTCAAGACCTCTCCTATCTCTTCAGACTCAATACACAATCTCCCGCTACTGTCCTTGATCGGACCTACCCTCGCTCTAGTCATTCTCATATTTATGGTCTTATGGGGTAATAGGACTACAGCCAGGTTAGAGACCTGCAGCGGCTCGTCCAATACCTGCCCCTAGACAGCAGGAGCGTGACACAGCACACTTCAGAATAAGATTATTGCAGCTCCAGATGGAATTTTATTAATGTGCAATACGTCTCTGAAATTAGTTACGTTGTACCAGCCATTTATTTCATTTGCTTTCATATAAGATTCACTTTGCTCCTTGTTTTCCGCCATCAGATGTAAATGTGATAGTTTGGGAATGCAGACACTTCCTATTTTGAATGCAGATGCTTGAAAGGTGGGAATGCTGTAATTATCAATATTCCTGATTATTGTTAAATGAAACAGTGACAGTGCAGTGAGAGAATGAGGATCATGTCTTAAAATAATAAAGGAGAACGGTAACATAGAGGACAATTATAAGCTGGGGGAATGTTAATTTAGAACCAGCAATATATAATTAATGGAGGGGAAAGGAAGATTGGCTGATCTCTGAATACAGCCAGATACACGGGTGCATTATCGGGGTTGGAGATGAAAGGACTGAAATGGACTACGGTCTGGAATGCTGCATAGGATTCAGTCTCCTCAGTTCAGAAACGATCTCCATGCTTGGGAGGAAATTTAACAAATATTCCTGAGATACATTACTGTGAGTTGAAATTAAGTTCTTTAGACCGAGATTCCATGTAATGTAGAGCTCGGAGATGTAACTTCGCCAGAACATACAATGTGTTCAAGGGGCTTGGCAGAGCAGATACTGGGTAAGTGTATCCACGCTGTTTAGGTTATAACTTGGGATTCCAGTTTCAGAATATGTGTTTCGGCAGTAGAGTAAAGAAGAGGATACATTTCTTTAGTTAATCAATTCTTGTGAATCTTTGATTTCTGTTCCTCAGAGAGTTCTGGATTCTCAGATGTGAGTTTATTCATAGAAGTGTTCAATAGATGATTAGATACAAAAGTATCAAAGGTAATGGCGACAATGGGGGACTAGTTGTTGAGGTAGGGGATCAGCGATGATATAAATGAATTGCGGGTCAACTTTGAAAGGAGGTCTCGTCGGTTTTGCTTCTACCCGTTAGAAATTATCTTTTGAATCTTGCAGTTCAGCGGACGGAAATCAGCAACAATGCAAATCTCTCTGGAAAGATTCAACATGTTGGGTCCATTTTCACCGAAGGATGGAGAATCACGAGGAGGATTGATACATAAATTAAATTATGAACATAAATCTCAATGGCGGTTTGTGCGTTCTTCCAGAGGAAGGGACGGTGAATATGTAATAGTCATTAACAGAAAACAGACACAAATTGAAAACAGATATTTCAACTCAGAGACAGCAGGATATACAATTCGCTGCCACATTGAGTGGTTGGCGCAGAGACTATTGGTTCAGAAATGGGTAGGATTGAAAATAAAGGAAGGGAAACAGAATGGAGCGAAACAAGGCGCTGGATGGAAATGGCCAACTCGATTTCGGGCGGGTTAGGCTGACCTGGAGTATGCATAGACATAAATCAGTTGGGCCAAATCGTTCATTCCTCTCCAGTAAATTATACACAATGTAAAACTTACAGAAAAGTCCGCTCAGAGAACCCGGGAAAGAATCAGTTAATAAACAGAAAGAATTGTAATTGTCAGAGAGCCGGAAGAGGCAGTTGCCAGTGAGTAACAGTAAACCCACTGCGGAAACTGAACAGACTGAACCCAGCCGACAACTGAGAGACTTTGGGACAAGTTCCCACGATCACGAAAAGCAAAGACAGCGCAAAGTAAATGTAGAAATAAAATGAAACTAACAGTAAATGATTCAATTTAAAGAGAAACGGAGAAAAATATTATTGATTGAAGAAAATAGACAAATAGAGTAAAAGGCAATCAGAAACTCCGGGAAATTATAAATTGCAGTCAGTGATTGACATATAACTACGGATGTCCAACGTCGGTTTGTATCCATAGCCAATGAATCGCAATCAGTTTCTGTTGGACCTTGCTGCGCCTAGTGATAAATGAAGTTCGGTTACACTCGGCCAATTATATCAGGAAGCAGATTGTCTCACTGATATGAAAATGTTCCCTCGCGTCTGTCCCTCAGCAAGGAAAATAGGAGCAGAAATCTCACACCCACGGTAAAACCATTCAGAAGTAAGGAATGCAGTAGGCACCACGGGCAGATGCTGCCCTTTTGACAATGAAATACAATTCTTCCCATGAACCATTTAATTTTCCGATGAATCTGCATTTTCCTGTCCCGGTCATTGACCATTGCCAGATTATAAACCTTTGTGGAATCAGCTCCCACCACTCATTCCGACAGTGCATGGCGGAACTTTCGAGCTTGTGGCGGGAAAGATAATAACCACTCATCCCTCACTGGTTCGTGTTGACATAAAAGTTAATACAGTTCAAGCAGAATTAAAATAAAAACAATGCCATAAACAACTGAGCTATTCACGTGATTGACAAATAATGGCTCTCCGAATAAAACAAACGTCGTTTTTTTCATCCGCCAGATTCCTGTCCCTTGGTGTCCAAGAACCCGCCTCTCCAAACCTCTGCTCCCGGTGACACAGTTA
Organism: Scyliorhinus torazame; assembly: GCF_047496885.1. Lineage (NCBI taxonomy): Eukaryota > Metazoa > Chordata > Chondrichthyes > Carcharhiniformes > Scyliorhinidae > Scyliorhinus > Scyliorhinus torazame. The sequence goes on from NC_092711.1 coordinate 93,929,445, forward strand.
CTTTAAACTGGGAATATTCAGGATTCTGTCAGTACACAGTACACTGGTACCGTCAGTCCTCAGGACAGGCTCCGGAATACTTGCTTCAGAGACACACTTCAGGACAGGAGAGTAAAGAAAACGCTGCCGGTGGGAGAATTTCTGCTTCTATTGATACTGCCAAGAGAATCAGCCGGTTAAAGATCTCCAAACTTCAACAGAGCGACTCTGCTGTGTATTACTGTGAGCTGAGCCGCCGCGCAGCACAGTGATTCAGAGCACGGAAAGAGCTGTACAAAAACCTGAACATGGTGAGGATTGCACACACAGTGATGCAGAGCACGGAGAGAGCTGTACAGAAACCTGAACATGGTGAGGATTACACACACAGTGATGCAGAGCACGGAGAGAGCTGTACAGAAACCTAAACATGGTGAGGATTACACACACAGTGATACAGAGCACGGAGAGAGCCGTACAGAAACCTGAACATGGTGAGGATTACACACACAGTGATACAGAGCACGGAGAGAGCCGTACAGAAACCTGAACATGGTGAGGATTACACACACAGTGACACAGAGCACGGAGAGAGCTGTACAGAAACCTGAACATGGTGAGGATTACACACAGTGACACAGAGCACGGAGGGAGCTGTACAACAACCTGAACATGGTGAGGGTTACACCCTCAGTGACACAGAGCACGGAGAGAGCTGTACAGAAACCTGAACATGGTGAGGATTACACACACAGTGACACAGAGCACGGAGAGAGCTGCACAGAAACTTTTCTGTCCTTCCTTTTGCAAGGAATAACAGGAATGCGGAATATTTGGCTAATGGTAAAGTTCTTGAAAGTGTGGATGAGCAGAGGGATCTAGGTGTCCATGTACATAGATCCCTGAAAGTTGCCATCCAGGTTGATAGGGTTGTGAAGAAGGCCTATGGAGTGTTGGCCTTTATTGGTAGAGGGATTGAGTTCCGGAGTCGGGAGGTCATGTTGCAGCTGTACAGAACTCTGGTACGGCCGCATTTGGAGTATTGCGTACAGTTCTGGTCACCGCATTATAGGAAGGACGTGGAGGCTTTGGAGCGGGTGCAGAGGAGATTTACCAGGATGTTGCCTGGTACGGAGGGAAAATCTTATGAGGAAAGGCTGATGGACTTAAGGTTGTTTTCGTTGGAGAGAAGAAGGTTAAGAGGAGACTTAATAGAGGCATACAAAATGATCAGGGGGTTGGATAGGGTGGACAGTGAGAGCCTTCTCCCGCAGATGGATATGGCTGGCACGAGGGGACATAACTTTAAACTGAGGGGTAATAGATATAGGACAGAGGTCAGAGGTAGGTTCTTTACGCAAAGAGTAGTGAGGCCGTGGAATGCCCTACCTGCTACAGTAGTGAACTCGCCAACATTGAGGGCATTTAAAAGTTTATTGGATAAACATATGGATGATAATGGCATAGTGTAGGTGAGATGGCTTTTGTTTCGGTGCAACATCGTGGGCCGAAGGGCCTGTACTGCGCTGTATTGTTCTATGTTCTATGTAAACCTGAACATGGTGAGGATTACACACATAGTGATACAGAGCACGGAGGGAGCTGTACAGAAACCTGAACATGCTGAGGATTACACACACAGTGACACAGAGCACGGAAAGAGCTGTACAAAAACCAGAACAAGGTGAGGATTACACACACAGTGATACAGAGCACGGAGAGAGCTGTACAGAAACCTGAACATGGTAAGGATTACACACACAGTGACACAGAGCACGGAGAGGGCTGTACAGAAACCTGAACATGGTGAGGATTACACACACAGTGATACAGAGCACGGAGAGAGCTGTACAGAAACCTGAACATGGTGAGGATTACACACACAGTGATACAGAGCACGGAGAGAGCTGTACAGAAACCTGAACATGGTGAGGATTACACACACAGTGACAGAGAGCACGGAGAGAGCTGTACAGAAACCTGAACATGGTGTGGATTACACACAGTGATACAGAGCACGGAGAGAGCTGTACAGAAACCTGAACATGGTGAGGATTACACACAGTGATACAGAGCATGGAGAGAGCTGTACAAAAACCTGAACATGGTGACGATTACACACACAGTGATACAGAGCACGGAGAGAGCTGTACAAAAATCTGAACATGGTGAGGATTACACACAGTGATACAGAGCACAGAGAGAGCTGTACAGAAACCTGAACATGGTGAGGATTACACACACAGTGATACAGAGCACGGGGAGAGCTGTACAGACACGTGAACATGGTGAGGATTACACCCACAGTGACACAGAGCACGGAGGGAGCTGTACAAAAACCTGAACAAAGAACAAGAACAAAGAACAAAGAAACGTACAGCACAGGAACAGGCCCTTCGGCCCTCCAAGCCCGTGCCGACCATACTGCCCGACTAAACTACAATCTTCTACACTTCCTGGGTCCGTATCCTTCTATTCCCATCCTATTCATATATTTGTCAAGATGCCCCTTAAATGTCCCTATCGTCCCTGCTTCCACTACCTCCTCCGGTAGCGAGTTCCAGGTACCCACTACCCTCTGCGTAAAAAACTTGCCTCGTACATCTACTCTAAACCTTGCCCCTCTCACCTTAAACCTATGCCCCCTAGTAATTGACCCCTCTACCCTGGGGAAAAGCCTCTGACTATCCACTCTGTCTATGCCCCTCATAATTTTGTATACCTCTATCAGGTCGCCCCTCAACCTCCTTCGTTCCAGTGAAAACAAACCGAGTTTATTCAATCGCTCCTCATAGCTTATGCCCTCCATACCAGGCAACATTCTGGTAAATCTCTTCTGCACCCTCTCTAAAGCCTCCATATCCTTCTGGTAGTGTGGCGACCAGAATTGAACACTATACTCCAAGTGTGGCCTAACTAAGGTTCTGTACAGCTGCAACATGACTTGCCAATTCTTATACTCAATGCCCCGGCCAATGAAGGCAAGCATGCCGTATGCCTTCTTGACTACCTTCTCCACCTGTGTTGCCCCTTTCAATGACCTGTGGACCTGTACTCCTAGATCTCTTTGACTTTCAATACTCTTGAGGGTTCTACCATTCACTGTATATTCCCTACCTGCATTAGACCTTCCAAAATGCATTACCTCACATTTGTCCGGATTAAACTCCATCTGCCATCTCTCCGCCCAAGTCTCCAGACAATCTAAATCCTGCTGTATCCTCAGACAGTCCTCATCGCTATCCGCAATTCCACCAACCTTTGTGTCATCTGCAAACTTACTAATCAGACCAGTTACATTTTCCTCCAAATCATTTATATATACTACAAAGAGCAAAGGTCCCAGCACTGATCCCTGTGGAACACCACTGGTCACAGCCCTCCAATTAGAAAAGCATCCCTCCATTGCTACCCTCTGCCGTCTATGGCCTAGCCAGTTCTGTATCCACCTTGCCAGTTCACCCCTGATCCCGTGTGACTTCACCTTTTGTACTAGTCTACCATGAGGGACCTTGTCAAAGGCCTTACTGAAATCCATATAGACAACATCTACTGCCCTACCTGCATCAATCATCTTAGTGACCTCCTCGAAAAACTCTATCAAGTTAGTGAGACACGACCTCCCCTTCACAAAACCGTGCTGCCTCTCACTAATACGTCCATTTGCTTCCAGATGGGAGTAGATCCTGTCTCTAAGAATTCTCTCCAGTAATTTCCCTGCCACTGAAGTAAGGCTCACCGGCCTGTAGTTCCCGGGATTATCCTTGCTACCCTTCTTAAACAGAGGAACAACATTGGCTATTCTCCAGTCCTCCGGGACATCCCCTGAAGACAGCGAGGATCCAAAGATTTCTGTCAAGGCCTCAGCAATTTCCTCTCCAGCCTCCTTCAGTATTCTGGGGTAGATCCCATCAGGCCCTGCGGACTTATCTACCTTAATATTTTTTAAGACACCCAACACCTCGTCTTTTTGGATCACAATGTGACCCAGGCTATCTACACCCCCTTCTCCAGACTCAATATCTACCAATTCCTTCTCTTTGGTGAATACTGATGCAAAGTATTCATTTAGTACCTCGCCCATTTCCTCTTGCTCCACACATAGATTCCCTTGCCTATCCCTCAGTGGGCCAACCCTTTCCCTGGCTACCCTCTTGCTTTTTATGTACGTGTAAAAAGCCTTGGGATTTTCCTTAACCCTATTTGCTAATGACTTTTCGTGACCCTTTCTAGCCCTCCTGACTCCTTGCTTAAGATCCTTCCTACTTTCCTTATATGCCACACAGGCTTCGTCTGTTCCCAGCCTCTTAGCCCTGAGGTGAGGGTGCCACATGGTGAGGGTTACACCCACAGTGACACAGAGCACGGAGCGAGCTGTACAGAAACCTGAACATGGTGAGGATTACACCCACAGTGACACAGAGCACGGAGGGAGCTGTACAGAAACCTGAACATGGTGAGGATTACACACACAGTGACACAGAGCACGGCGAGAGCTGTACAGAAACCTGAACATGGTGAGGATTACACACACAGTGATACAGAGCACGGAGGGAGCTGTACAGAAACCTGAACATGGTGAGGATTACACACACAGTGATACAGAGCACGGAGAGAGCTGCACAGAAACCTGAACATGGTGAGGATTACACACACAGTGACACAGAGCACGGAGAGAGCTGTACAGAAACCTGAACATGGTGAGGATTACACACACAGTGATACAGAGCACGGCGAGAGCTGTACAGAAACCTGAACATGGTGAGGATTACACACACAGTGATACAGAGCACGGAGGGAGCTGTACAGAAACCTGAACATGGTGAGGATTACACACACAGTGATACAGAGCACGGAGAGAGCTGCACAGAAACCTGAACATGGTGAGGATTACACACACAGTGACACAGAGCACGGAGAGAGCTGTACAGAAACCTGAACATGGTGAGGATTACACACACAGTGATACAGAGCACGGAGGGAGCTGTACAGAAACCTGAACATGGTGAGGATTACACACACAGTGATACAGAGCACGGAGAGAGCTGCACAGAAACTTTTCTGTCCTTCCTTTTGGAAGGAATAACAGGAATGCGGAATATTTGGCTAATGGTAAAGTTCTTGAAAGTGTGGATGAGCAGAGGGATCTCGGTGTCCATGTACATAGATCCCTGAAAGTTGCCACCCAGGTTGATAGGGTTGTGAAGAAGGCCTATGGAGTGTTGGCCTTTATTGGTAGAGGGATTGAGTTCCGGAGTCGGGAGGTCATGTTGCAGCTGTACAGAACTCTGGTACAGCCGCATTTGGAGTATTGCGTACAGTTCTGGTCACCGCATTATAGGAAGGACGTGGAGGCTTTGGAGCGGGTGCAGAGGAGATTTACCAGGATGTTGCCTGGTATGGAGGGAAAATCTTATGAGGAAAGGCTGATGGACTTAAGGTTGTTTTCGTTGGAGAGAAGAAGGTTAAGAGGAGACTTAATAGAGGCATACAAAATGACCAGGGGGTTGGATAGGGTGGACAGTGAGAGCCTTCTCCCGCGGATGGATATGGCTGGCACGAGGGGACATAACTTTAAACTGAGGGGTAATAGATATAGGACAGAGGTCAGAGGTAGGTTCTTTACGCAAAGAGTAGTGAGGCCGTGGAATGCCCTACCTGCTACAGTAGTGAACTCGCCAACATTGAGGGCATTTAAAAGTTTATTGGATAAACATATGGATGATAATGGCATAGTGTAGGTGAGATGGCTTTTGTTTCGGTGCAACATCGTGGGCCGAAGGGCCTGTACTGCGCTGTATTGTTCTATGTTCTATGTAAACCTGAACATGGTGAGGATTACACACACAGTGATACAGAGCACGAAGGGAGCTGTACAGAAACCTGAACATGCTGAGGATTACACACACAGTGACACAGAGCACGGAGAGAGCTGTACAGAAACCAGAACATGGTAAGGATTACACACACAGTGACACAGAGCACGGAGAGAGCTGTACAGAAACCTGAACATGGTGAGGATTACACACACAGTGATACAGAGCACGGAGAGAGCTGTACAGAAACCTGAACATGGTGAGGATTACACACACAGTGATACAGAGCACGGAGAGAGCTGTACAGAAACCTGAACATGGTGAGGATTACACACACAGTGACACACAGCACGGAGAGAGCTGTACAGAAACCTGAACATGGTGTGGATTACACCCAGTGATACAGAGCACGGAGGGAGCTGTACAGAAACCTGAACATGGTGAGGATTACACACAGTGATACAGAGCATGGAGAGAGCTGTACAGAAACCTGAACATGGTGAGGATTACACACACAGTGATACAGAGCACGGAGAGAGCTGTACAAAAACCTGAACATGGTGAGGATTACACACAGTGATACAGAGCACAGAGAGAGCTGTACAGAAACCTGAACATGGTGAGGATTACACACACAGTGATACAGAGCACGGGGAGAGCTTTACAGACACGTGAGCATGGTGAGGATTACACACACAGTGATACAGAGCATGGAGAGAGCTGTACAAAAACCTGAACATAGTGAGGGTTACACCCACAGTGACACAGAGCACGGAGGGAGCTGTACAAAAACCTGAACATGGTGAGGGTTACACCCACAGTGACACAGAGCACGGAGGGAGCTGTACAGAAACCTGAACATGGTGAGGATTACACACACAGTGATACAGAGCACGGAGAGAGCTGTACAGATACCTAACCATGGTGAGGATTACACACACAGTGATACAGAGCACGGTGAGAGCTGTACAGAAACCTGAACATGGTGAGGATTACACACACAGTGATACAGAGCACGGAGAGAGCTGTACAGAAACCTGAACATGGTGAGGATTACACACATAGTGATACTGAGCACGGTGAGAGCTGTACAGAAACCTGAACATGGTGAGGATTACACACACAGTGACACAGAGCACGGAGAGAGCTGTACAGAAACCTGAACATGGTGTGGATTACACACAGTGATACAGAGCACGGAGAGAGCTGTACAGAAACCGGAACATGGTGAGGATTACACACAGTGATACAGAACATGGAGAGAGCTGTACAGAAACCTGAACATGGTGACGATTACACACACAGTGACACAGAGCACGGAGAGAGCTGTACAAAAATCTGAACATGGTGAGGATTACACACAGTGATACAGAGCACAGAGAGAGCTGTACAGAAACCTGAACATGGTGAGGATTACACACACAGTGATACAGAGCACGGGGAGAGCTGTACAGACACGTGAACATGGTGAGGATTACACCCACAGTGACACAGAGCACGGAGGGAGCTGCACAAAAACCTGAACAAAGAACAAGAACAAAGAACAAAGAAATGTACAGCACAGGAACAGGCCCTTCAGCCCTCCAAGCACGTGCCGACCATACTGCCCGACTAAACTACAATCTTCTACACTTCCTGGGTCCGTATCCTTCTATTCCCATCCTATTCATATATTTGTCAAGATGCCCCTTAAATGTCCCTATCGTCCCTGCTTCCACTACCTCCTCCGGTAGCGAGTTCCAGGTACCCACTACCCTCTGCGTAAAAAACTTGCCTCGTACATCTACTCTAAACCTTGCCCCTCTCACCTTAAACCTATGCCCCCTAGTAATTGACCCCTCTACCCTGGGGAAAAGCCTCTGACTATCCACTCTGTCTATGCCCCTCATAATTTTGTATACCTCTATCAGGTCGCCCCTCAACCTCCTTCGTTCCAGTGAAAACAAACCGAGTTTATTCAATCGCTCCTCATAGCTTATGCCCTCCATACCAGGCAACATTCTGGTAAATCTCTTCTGCACCCTCTCTAAAGCCTCCATATCCTTCTGGTAGTGTGGCGACCAGAATTGAACACTATACTCCAAGTGTGGCCTAACTAAGGTTCTGTACAGCTGCAACATGACTTGCCAATTCTTATACTCAATGCCCCGGCCAATGAACGCAAGCATGCCGTATGCCTTCTTGACTACCTTCTCCACCTGTGTTGCCCCTTTCAATGACCTGTGGACCTGTACTCCTAGATCTCTTTGACTTTCAATACTCTTGAGGGTTCTACCATTCACTGTATATTCCCTACCTGCATTAGACCTTCCAAAATGCATTACCTCACATTTGTCCGGATTAAACTCCATCTGCCATCTCTCCGCCCAAGTCTCCAGACAATCTAAATCCTGCTGTATCCTCAGACAGTCCTCATCGCTATCCGCAATTCCACCAACCTTTGTGTCATCTGCAAACTTACTAATCAGACCAGTTACATTTTCCTCCAAATCATTTATATATACTACAAAGAGCAAAGGTCCCAGCACTGATCCCTGTGGAACACCACTGGTCACAGCCCTCCAATTAGAAAAGCATCCCTCCATTGCTACCCTCTGCCTTCTATGGCCTAGCCAGTTCTGTATCCACCTTGCCAGTTCACCCCTGATCCCGTGTGACTTCACCTTTTGTACTAGTCTACCATGAGGGCCCTTGTCAAAGGCCTTACTGAAATCCATATAGACAACATCTACTGCCCTACCTGCATCAATCATCTTAGTGACCTCCTCGAAAAACTCTATCAAGTTAGTGAGACACGACCTCCCCTTCACAAAACCGTGCTGCCTCTCACTAATACGTCCATTTGCTTCCAAATGGGAGTAGATCCTGTCTCTAAGAATTTTCTCCAGTAATTTCCCTACCACTGAAGTAAGGCTCACCGGCCTGTAGTTCCCGGGATTATCCTTGCTACCCTTCTTAAACAGAGGAACAACATTGGCTATTCTCCAGTCCTCCGGGACATCCCCTGAAGACAGCGAGGATCCAAAGATTTCTGTCAAGGCCTCAGCAATTTCCTCTCCAGCCTCCTTCAGTATTCTGGGGTAGATCCCATCAGGCCCTGCGGACTTATCTACCTTAATATTTTTTAAGACACCCAACACCTCGTCTTTTTGGATCACAATGTGACCCAGGCTATCTACACCCCCTTCTCCAGACTCAATATCTACCAATTCCTTCTCTTTGGTGAATACTGATGCAAAGTATTCATTTAGTACCTCGCCCATTTCCTCTGGCTCCACACATAGATTCCCTTGCCTATCCTTCAGTGGGCCAACCCTTTCCCTGGCTACCCTCTTGCTTTTTATGTACGTGTAAAAAGCCTTGGGATTTTCCTTAACCCTATTTGCTAATGACATTTCGTGACCACTTCTAGCCCTCCTGACTCCTTGCTTAAGATCCTTCCTACTTTCCTGATATGCCACACAGGCTTCGTCTGTTCCCAGCCTCTTAGCCCTGAGCTGAGGGTGCCACATGGTGAGGGTGACACCCACAGTGACACAGAGCACGGAGCGAGCTGTACAGAAACCTGAACATGGTGAGGATTACACCCACAGTGACACAGAGCACGGAGGGAGCTGTACAGAAACCTGAACATGGTGAGGATTACACACACAGTGACACAGAGCACGGCGAGAGCTGTACAGAAACCTGAACATGGTGAGGATTACACACACAGTGATACAGAGCACGGAGGGAGGTGTACAGAAACCTGAACATGGTGAGGATTACACACACAGTGATACAGAGCACGGAGAGAGCTGCACAGAAACCTGAACATGGTGAGGATTACACACACAGTGACACAGAGCACGGAGAGAGCTGTACAGAAACCTGGACATGGTGAGGATTACACACACAGTGATACAGAGCACGGAGGGAGCTGTACAGAAACCTGAACATGGTGAGGATTACACACACAGTGATACAGAGCACGGCGAGAGCTGCACAGAAACTTTTCTGTCCTTCCTTTTGGAAGGAATAACAGGAATGCGGAATATTTGGCTAATGGTAAAGTTCTTGAAAGTGTGGATGAGCAGAGGGATCTAGGTGTCCATGTACATAGATCCCTGAAAGTTGCCACCCAGGTTGATAGGGTTGTGAAGAAGGCCTATGGAGTGTTGGCCTTTATTGGTAGAGGGATTGAGTTCCGGAGTCGGGAGGTCATGTTGCAGCTGTACAGAACTCTGGTACGGCCGCATTTGGAGTATTGCGTACAGTTCTGGTCACCGCATTATAGGAAGGACGTGGAGGCTTTGGAGCGGGTGCAGAGGAGATTTACCAGGATGTTGCCTGGTATGGAGGGAAAATCTTATGAGGAAAGGCTGATGGACTTAAGGTTGTTTTCGTTGGAGAGAAGAAGGTTAAGAGGAGACTTAATAGAGGCATACAAAATGATCAGGGGGTTGGATAGGGTGGACAGTGAGAGCCTTCTCCCGCGGATGGATATGGCTGGCACGAGGGGACATAACTTTAAACTGAGGGGTAATAGATATAGGACAGAGGTCAGAGGTAGGTTCTTTACGCAAAGAGTAGTGAGGCCGTGGAATGCCCTACCTGCTACAGTAGTGAACTCGCCAACATTGAGGGTATTTAAAAGTTTATTGGATAAACATATGGATGATAATGGCATAGTGTAGGTTAGATGGCTTTTGTTTCGGTGCAACATCGTGGGCCGAAGGGCCTGTACTGCGCTGTATTGTTCTATGTTCTATGTAAACCTGAACATGGTGAGGATTACACACACAGTGATACAGAGCACGGAGGGAGCTGTACAGAAACCTGAACATGCTGAGGATTACACACACAGTGACACAGAGCACGGAAAGAGCTGTACAAAAACCAGAACAAGGTGAGGATTACACACACAGTGATACAGAGCACGGAGAGAGCTGTACAGAAACCTGAACATGGTGAGGATTACACACACAGTGATACAGAGCACGGAGAGAGCTGTACAGAAACCTGAACATGGTGAGGATTACACACACAGTGACACAGCACGGAGAGAGCTGTACAGAAACCTGAACATGGTGTGGATTACACACAGTGATACAGAGCACGGAGGGAGCTGTACAGAAACCTGAACATGGTGAGGATTACACACAGTGATACAGAGCATGGAGAGAGCTGTACAGAAACCTGAACATGGTGAGGATTACACACACAGTGATACAGAGCACGGAGAGAGCTGTACAAAAACCTGAACATGGTGAGGATTACACACAGTGATACAGAGCACAGAGAGAGCTGTAGAGAAACCTGAACATGGTGAGGATTACACACACAGTGATACAGAGCACGGGGAGAGCTGTACAGACACGTGAGCATGGTGAGGATTACACACAGTGATACAGAGCACGGAGAGAGCTGTACAAAAACCTGAACATGGTGAGGGTTACACCCACAGTGACACAGAGCACGGAGGGAGCTGTACAAAAACCTGAACATGGTGAGGGTTACACCCACAGTGACACAGAGCACGGAGCGACCTGTACAGAAACCTGAACATGGTGAGGATTACACACACAGTGACACAGAGCACGGAGAGAGCTGTACAGAAACCTGAACATGGTGAGGATTACAGATGGTGAGGATTACACATACAGTGACACAGAGCACGGAGGGAGCTGTACAGAAATCTGAACATGGTGAGGATTACACATACAGTGACACAGAGCACGGAGAGAGCTGTACAGAAACCTGAACATGGTGAGGATTACACACACAGTGACACAGAGCACGGAGAGAGCTGTACAGAAACCTGAACATGGTGAGGATTACACACACAGTGATACAGAGCACGTGGAAAGCTGTACAGAAACCTAAACATGGTGAGGATTACACACACAGTGATACAGAGCACGGAGAGAGCTGTACAGAAACCTGAACATGGTGAGGATTACACACACAGTGACACAGAGCACGGAGGGAGCAGTACAGAAACCTGAATATGGTGAGGATTACACACACCGTGATACAGAGCACGGAGAGAGCCGTACAGAAACCTGAACATGGTGAGGATTACACACACAGTGATACAGAGCACGGAGAGAGCTGTACAGAAACCTGAACATGGTGAGGATTACACACACAGTGATACAGAGCACGGAGTGAGCTGTACAGAAACCTGAACATGGTGAGGGTTACACACACAGTGACACAGAGCACGGAGAGAGCTGTACAGAAACCTGGACATGGTGAGGGTTACACACACAGTGATACATAGCACGGAGGGTGCTGTACAGAAACCTGAACATGGTGAGGATTACACACACAGTGACACAGAGCACGGAGAGAGCTGTACAGAAACCTGAACATGGTGAGGATTACACACACAGTGATACTGAGCACGGAGAGAGCTGTACAGAAACCTGAACATGGTGAGGATTACACACACAGTGACACAGAGCACGGAGAGAGCTGTACAGAAACCTGAACATGTTGAGGATTACACACACAGTGATACTGAGCACGGAGAGAGCTGTACAGAAACCTGAACATGGTGAGGATTACACACACAGTGATACTGAGCACGGAGAGAGCTGTACAGAAACCTGACCATGGTGAAGATTACACCCACAGTGACACAGAGCACGGAGAGAGCTGTACAGAAACCTGAACATGGTGAGGATTACACACACAGTGATACAGAGCACGGAGAGAGCTGTACAGAAACCTGAACATGGGGAGGATTACACACAGTGATACAGAGCACGGAGAGAGCTGTACAGAAACCTGAACATTGTGAGGATTACACACACAGTGATACAGAGCACGGAGAGAGCTGTACAGAAACCTGAACATGGTGAGGATTACACACACAGTGATACAGAGCACGGAGAGAGTGGTACAGAAACCTGAACATGGTGAGGATTACACACACAGTGATACAGAGCACGGAGAGAGCTGGACAGAAACCTGAACATGGTGAGGATTACACACACAGTGACACAGAGCACGGAGAGAGCTGTACAGAAACCTGAACATGGTGAGGATTACAGACACAGTGACACAGAGCACGGAGGGAGCTGTACAGAAACGTGAACATGGTGAGGATTACACACACAGTGACACAGAGCACGGAGAGAGCTGTACAGAAACCTGAACATGGTGAGGATTACAGACACAGTGACACAGAGCACGGAGGGAGCTGTACAGAAACGTGAACATGGTGAGGATTACACACACAGTGATACAGAGCACGGAGAGAGCTGTACAGAAACCTGAACATGGTGAGGATTACACACACAGTGAAACAGAGCACAGATAGAGCTGGACAGAAACCTGAACATGGTGAGGATTACACACACAGTGACACAGAGCACGGAGAGAGCTGTACAGAAACCTGAACATGGTGAGGATTACAGACACAGTGACACAGAGCACGGAGGGAGCTGTACAGAAACGTGAACATGGTGAGGATTACACACACAGTGACACAGAGCACGGAGAGAGCTGTACAGAAACCTGAACATGGTGAGGATTACAGACACAGTGACACAGAGCACGGAGGGAGCTGTACAGAAACGTGAACATGGTGAGGATTACACACACAGTGATACAGAGCACGGAGAGAGCTGTACAGAAACCTGAACATGGTGAGGATTACACACACAGTGAAACAGAGCACAGATAGAGCTGGACAGAAACCTGAACATGGTGAGGATTACACACACAGTGATACAGAGCACGGAGAGAGCTGTACAGAAACCTGAACATGGTGAGGATTACACACACAGTGATACTGAGCACGGAGAGAGCTGTACAGAAACCTGAACATGGTGAGGATTACACACACAGTGATACAGAGCACGGAGAGAGCTGTACAGAAACCTGAACATGGTGAGGATTACACACACAGTGACACAGAGCACGGAGTGAGCTGTACAGAAACCTGAACATGGTGAGGGTTACACACACAGTGATACAGAGCACGGAGAGAGCTGTACAGAAACCTGAACATGGTGAGGATTACCCACACGGTGATACAGAGCACGTGGAAAGCTGTACAGAAACCTAAACATGGTGAGGATTACACACACAGTGATACAGAGCACGGAGAGAGCTGTACAGAAACCTGAACATGGTGAGGATTACACACACAGTGACACAGAGCACGGAGAGAGCTGTACAGAAACCTGGACATGGCGAGGGTTACACACACAGTGATACAGAGCACGGAGGGAGCTGTACAGAAACCTGAACATGGTGAGGATTACACACACAGTGATACAGAGCACGGAGAGAGCTGTACAGAAACCTGAACATGGTGAAGACTACACCCACAGTGACACAGAGCACGGAGAGAGCTGTACAGAAACCTGAACATGGTGAGGATTACACACACAGTGACACAGAGCACGGAGAGAGCTGTACAGAAACCTGAACATGGGGAGGATTACACACAGTGATACAGAGCACGGAGAGAGCTGTACAGAAACCTGAACATGGTGAGGATTACACACACAGTGATACAGAGCACGGAGAGAGCTGTACATAAACCTGAACATGGTGAGGATTACACTCACAGTGACACAGAGCACGGAGTGAGCTGTACAGAAACGTGAACATGGTGAGGATTACACACACAGTGGCACAGAGCACGGAGAGAGCTGTACAGAAACCTGAACATGGTGAGGATTACACACACAGTGATACTGAGCACGGAGAGAGCTGTACAGAAACCTGAACATGGTGAGGATTACACACACAGTGACACAGAGCACGGAGAGAGCTGTACAGAAACCTGAACATGGTGAGGATTACACACACAGTGACACAGAGCACGGAGGGAGCTGTACAGAAACCTGAACATGGTGAGGATTACACACACAGTGATACAGAGCACGGAGAGAGCTGTACAGAAACCTGAACATGGTGAGGATTACACACACAGTGATACAGAGCACGGAGAGAGCTGTACAGAAACCTGAACATGGTGAGGATTACACACACAGTGATACAGAGCACGGAGTGAGCTGTACAGAAATCTGAACATGGTGTGGGTTACACACACAGTGACACAGAGCACGGAGAGAGCTGTACAGAAACCTGAACATGGTGAGGATTACACACACAGTGACACAGAGCACGGAGAGAGCTGTACAGAAACCTGAACATGGTGAGGATTACACACACAGTGATACTGAGCACGGAGAGAGCTGTACAGAAACCTGAACATGGTGAGGATTACACACACAGTGACACAGAGCACGGAGAGTGCTGTACAGAAACCTGAACATGGTGAGGATTACACACACAGTGATACTGAGCACGGAGAGAGCTGTACAGAAACCTGAACATGGTGAGGATTACACACACAGTGATACTGAGCACGGAGAGAGCTGTACAGAAACCTGAACATGGTGAGGGTTACACACCCAGTGATACAGAGCACGTGGCAAGCTGTACAGAAACCTGAACATAGTGAGGATTACACACACAGTGATACAGAGCACGGAAACAGCTTTAGAAACATCTAAAAATGTTGAGGATGACAGACCCAATTTCGCACACTGCTCTCTCTGTGATGCATCTCTGTCTGTCTTTAATCCTTGCCATTTTCAGATTTTTTTTCCAGCTCTGCATATTTTTTATATCGCCCATCGCATGTGGACCTCGTAGGGTCGGCCAGCGTTTATTGCCCATCCCTGATAGCATTTAAGAGTCATTCACTGTGGGGGAAAAAGGAGTCAACCACTGTGGATCTGGCGTCATAAGTGGACCAGACCAGGTTGGAAGACATATTTCCTCCCTGAAAGGACATTCGTTTACCAGATGGGGCTTTACAATAATCCACAATGGTTTCATGGTCATCTTGAGACTTTTGATTCCAGATTTATTTATTTCACTGAATTCGAAGTTCGTCATTTGCTATTGCGAGATTCGAAACCCAGTTCCCAGCAAATGACTCTAGGTCCAGAGATGACTCGTCTAGGGACAATACCATTAGGCCACTGCCTTCCCTATCACTGCCTCGGTAATCACTGTGTCTGGGCCCGTTTAGCTTTGTTGGCTGGCAAGCTGGGTGGTGATGGCCAACATCACGTGGTCAATTTCCATATTGGCTAAGGTTATTTGTGAAGGCCCCGCCTTCGCAACCTTGTCTCTCGCCTGAGGTGTGGTGATCCTCAGGTTAAATCACCAGCAGACAGCTCACAGCGTCTGTAATCCACACCACGTTCAACCTGGATCATCAAGAAAAATGGTTTAGCCACTGATTAACCTGGGGTATTTGCCAATTGCGTGAATTGCTCAGTTTGAGTGGCAATTTTATCACGTTAATTGCATTTGAACTGTATTCACTGTCACAATACAATTCTTACAATATAAACCAGTGGGGAATGGATATTCTATTGCACCCAGTAAGCTCTACGATCTGGAATGCTCTATCAGAATGGGTGGTGGGAGCTGATTCAACAGTGATTTATAAACGGGTAAAGGTCAAATCCGCTAAAAGGATAATAACAGGGCGTGAGAAAATCATGGAGGAATAGTAGTTCATTTATTAAGGCACAGCATTTACACTAGGGACCGAATGTCGTCCTTATTTCTCTTTGTTTCTACCATGGATGTGACTTTCAGTTCCTATTTTCCTTGCTGAGAGACAAACCCGATGGAATTTTGTTTTATCCATGAGCCAATCAGTTCGAAAAATAATTGGCCAAGAGAAACCCAAACGGATTTTATCACTTCGCACAGCAAGATCCAACAGAATTTGATTGCGATTCATCAGCAGCAATGGGGCCCAACTTATGTTGAACACCGGTGGTCAGCGGTCGCTCACTGACTGCAGTTTAACATTTCCCGGAGTTTCTGATTGCCTTTTCATCGATTTGACTAAGTTCTTCCATCAATAACATTTTTTTCTCAGTTTCTCTTTAACTTTATGTATTTACAGTTAGTTTCGATTTTTGTCGAAATTTACTTTGTGCTGTTTGTGTTTCTCGTCATCGTGGGAACTTGTCCAATCTCACAGTTGTCGTTTGGGTTCAGTCTGCTCAGTTACTGCAGTGGGTTTCACTGCTACTCACTGGGAACTGCCTCTTCCGGCTCTCTGCCAATTACAATTCTTTCCGCCCATTGACTGATTCTCTCCATGGTTCTCTGTGCGCAGTATTATCTGCGGTTTGCATAGTATAGATATTGCGGAAGAGGAATAGACCATTCGGCCCAACTAAATTGTATTTGCGCATATGCTCCAGACCAGACTGTCCCCTCCCGCGCGACATCTAATTGACCATTCCCATCCAGTCCGTGTGTCGGTCTATTCTGTTCTCTTTCCAGTATTTCCAAGTCTTCCCATAAATGTATCAGTACTCTGCTCCAAGCTCCATGTGGAAACAGGTTCCATATTCTCACAACCCTGTGTTTAAATTTCTTCTACTTCATATCTGCATTTGTTCGGTTACTGATATATATCAACATAGAAACATAGAAAACCGGTGCAGGAGTAGGCCATTCGGTTCTTCGAGCCTGCACCACCATTCAAATCTTCATGGCTGATAATGCAAATTCAGACTCCCACTCCCACTTTCTCTCCATACCCCTTGATCCCTATAATAATAATAATCATAATAATAATAATGGCTTAAAGTCACAAGTCGGCTTCAATGAAGTTACTGTGAAAAGCCCCTTGTCGCCACATTCCGGCGCCTGTTCTGGGAGGATGGTGTGGGAATTGAACCCGAGCTTCTGGTATTAATCTGCATTACAAGCCAGATGTTGACCCCACTGTGCAAGAGCCACGTCCAGCTCGCTCTTGAATATATCCAACGAATTGGCCCCAACGGCTTTCTGTGGTAGAGAATTCCACAGGTTCACACCTCTCTGAGAGAAGAAGTTCTTCCTCATCTCAGTCCTGAATGGCCAACTCCTTATTCTTAGGCTGTGACCCCGAGTTCTGGACGTCCCCAACATTGGGAACATTTTTCCTGCATCTAGCCCATGCAGCCCTATCAGCCTTGTATATGTTTCTATGCAATCCCTCTCATCTTTCTCAACTCCAGTGAGTACAAGCCCAGCCGATCCAGTCTTTCTTCATATGTCACTCCTGCCTTCCCGGAAATTAGTCTGGTGAACCTTCGCTGGACACGCTCAATAGCAAGAATGTCCTTCCTCAAACTAGGAGACCAAAACTACACACAGCACTCAAGGTGTGGCCTCACCAAGACTCCGTATAACTGTAGAAAGCCATGCCATCTCCTATGCTCAACCCTCTCGATATGAAGGCCAGCATACCATTGGCTTTCCTCGTCGCCTGCCGTACCTGCATGCCAACCTTCAAGGACTGCACATGTGAGGTACCCTCCTTGGTGGCAAAAACAGGAAGGCAGATTATTCTCAGAATAGTGGCAGTTTAGGAAAACGGGAAGTGCAACGAGACTTGGGTGTCGTGGTGGGACAATTGTTGTTGATACTCCACGAGGGTGGCACGCTGGAGCAGTGGTTAGCACTGCTACTTCACGGCGCCGAGGACCTGGGTTCAAACCGCCGGGGTCACTGCCCGTGTAGAGTTTGCACATTCTCCCCGTGTCTGCGTGGGTCTCACCCCACAACCCAAAGATGTGCAGGTAGGTGAATTGGCCACGCTAGATTACCATTTAATTGGGAAAAAAATGTTTAAGTCCACGAGACCATATGCATTAGTCCTCTCACCACCACGCCTCCCTCGTGGAGTATTAATAACAACATAACACAGTGTTGTATAAACAGTGGCCAAATCAAGTGCGGTATGAACAGTGACATAGTGTGTTGCAGCAGGAACTGATACTGCACCTACTATAATGAAATGATTTAATAAGCTGGACAATGCCTCTGTATTTTACGAGGTGCAATCTCAGGTATTACCACACAGAACCGTGTATCATCGAAATATAAAAACGTTTTAGATATTAGTAGGAGTAGGCCATTCGGCCCTTCGAGTCTGTTCCTCCATCCAACATGATCACAATGGGTTCTCTATCAAAACAATATCCCAGCACATTCCCCATACACCTTGACACATTTAGTGTTCAGAAATCTATTTCCTTCTTAAATAGATTCAGCAATTTTGCCTCCACAGCCCACTGTCCGAAAAATGTTCATTTCTCGATTTTATGGATCGTGCCTCCATTTTCACTGCACTTGGTGCTATTGCTTCTGAGTCATGTCTCGGTAATTACTTGCCCAATGATATCGGAATTGATATTCCACCAGCCAGGTATCAATTGTTCCTTCACTAAAAACTTTAAATTCATACCGGACCATTTTAAGGCACTTTCGGTATGTATGGTTTATTAGGGCAAAGCATTTGCCTGCGACCGGCTGGACCTCATCCGCCCTCCCATGTTTTTAAAAATAAAATAATTTTTCTTCAAGTTTTCACAAAATATCAACAACAAAATGTAAAAGGAACCCAATAGAATTAAATACAAAACAAAACATTACAATCCAGTGCCCCCTCACCTATACATAAATAATAAATTAACACCCGCCGAAACAGATAGCAAACATAGCAAATATACACACACCCTCAGATCACCAGTATAGACAAACAAAAATAAAATAGAACCGCCCCCCCTCCCCCCCCCCCCCCCCCCCCAGGTTGCTGCTGCTGGTGACCATTCTCTACCGTTCTGCCAGGAAGTCTAAGAACGGTTGCTACCGCCTGAAAAACCCTTGCACCGATCCCCTTCAGGCAAATTTCACCCTCTCCAATTTAATAAGCCCCGCCATATCATTGATCCAGGATTCCACGCGTGGGGGCCTCGAATCTTTCCACTGAAGAAGAATCCTTCGCCAGGCTACCAGGGACACAAAGGCCAGAATGCCGGCCTCTTTCGCCTCCTGCACTCCCGGCTCCTCTGCAACCCCAAATGTTGCGAGCCCCCAGCCCGGTTTGGCCCTGGATCCTACCACCCTCGACACCGTCCTCGCTACGCCCTTCCAAAATTCCTCCAGCACTGGGCATGCCCAGAACATATGGGTGTGGTTTGATAGGCTCCCTGAGCACCTAACACACCTGTCCTGACCCCCCCAAAACCGGCTCATCATTGTTCCGGTCATGTGTGCCCTGTGCAGCACCTTAAACTGTATGAGGCTGAGCCTCTTGCACGAAGAGGAAGAGTTCACCCTCCCTAGGGCATCTGCCCACGTCCCCTCCTCGATATCCTCCCCAACTCCTCCTTCCACTTACCTTTCAGCTCCTCCACAGAGGCCTCCTCCTCCTCCTGCATCACCTGGTATGTTGCCAAAATCTTCCCTTCTCCAACGCACCCCCCCGAGAGCACCCTGTCCTGTACCGTGCATGGCAGCAGCCGCGGGAATTCCACCACTTGCCGCCTGGCATACGCCCTTACCTGTAGATACCTAAAGGTGTTCCCCGGGGGGGAGCCCATACTTCTCCAGCTCACCCAGGCTCGCAAACTTCCCATCCACAAACACGTCCCCCAACCTTCTTATACCTGCCCTGTGCCACCCCAAAAACCCTCCATCTATTCTCCCTGGGCCAAACCGGTGATTCTCCCGTATTGGGGTCCACACCGAGGCCCCCACTTCACCCCTGTGCCGCCTCCACTGCCCCCAAATTTTGAGGGTAGCCGCCACCACAGGGCTCGTGGTATACCTCATTGGAGGGAGCAGCTGCGGCGCCGTTGCCAGCGCCTCCAGACTCGTACCCACACAAGACGCCGCCTGCAGCCTCTTAAATGCCGCCCCTCCCCCTCCATCACCCACTTTCGCACCATCACCGCATTGGCGGCCCAGTAGTGCCTACAGAGGTTGGACAGTGCCAGGCCCCGCCATCCCTACTCCACTCCGGGCACACCCTTCTCACCCTCGGAGGCACTCGCGCCCACACAAACCTCGTCATGCTCCTGTTGACCCGCCGAAAGAAGGCCTTCGGGATAAGAATGGGGAGGCACTGGAAGAGGAACAAAAACCTTGGGAGCACCATCATCTTGACTGACTGCACCCTCCCTGCCAAGGACAGCGGCAACGCGTCCCACCTCTTAAACTCCTCCTCCTTTGCTCCACCAGCCTCGTGAAATTAAGTCTATGCAGGGCCCCCCAGCTGCTGGCCACCTGGACCCCCAAATACCTGAAGCTCCTTTCCGCCCTTTTTAGTGGGAGCTCGCCAATCCCCCTCTCCTGGTCCCCTGGGTGAACCACGAACATCTCGCTCTTCCCCATGTGAGCTTGTACCCTGAGAAATCGCCGAACTCCCTGAGGATCCTCATTACCTCCGGCATTCCCCCCCACCGGATCCGCCACATATAGCAGCAAGTCGTCCGCATAGAGCGACACCCTATGCTCCTCCCCACCCCGCACCAACCACCTCCAGTTTCTCAACTCCCTTAGTGCCATAGCCAGGGGTTCAATCGCCAGTGCGAAGAGCAGGGGGGACAGGGGGGACCCCTGCCTTGTCCCTCGATGCAACCGAAAGTATTCAGACCTCCTCTTGTTCGTGGCCACACTCGCCATCGGGACCTCGTACAACAGCCTAACCCACCGGACGAACCCCTCCCCAAACCCGAACCTCTTCAGCACCTCCCACAAGTACCCCCACTCTACCCTATTGAAGGCCTTCTCAACGTCCATCACCGCCACTATCTCCGCCTCCCCCTCCCTCGCCAGCATCATAATAACATTCAGAAGCCTCCGCACATTTGCGTTCAACTGCCTCCCCTTCACAAACCCTGTCTGGTCTTCATGGATGACCTGCGGGACCCAATCCTAAATTCTTGTGGCTAAGCCCTTCGCCAGCACCTTGGCATCTACATTTAACAACAAAACCGGTCTGTTTGACCCACACTGCAGGGGACCCCATTGATGCCAACCCGACTCCGCACCACACTCTCTCCCCTATCCTTAACTCCCCCGATCTCCCTAACTGCGTCCCGCTTCTGAAGCTGATGCACCAGCATCCGACTTGCCTTTTCCCCATATTCATAAATTGTCCCCTGGGCCTCCCTCCACTGCGCCTCCGCCTTCCTGTTGGTCAACAGGTCGAATTCGGCCAAGAGGCTACGCCTCTCCCTCAACAGTCCCTGCTCCGGCACCTCTGCGTACCTCCTGTCTACCCTCACCATCTCCACCACCAGCCTCTCCCTCTCCCTCTGCTCTCTCCTCTCCTTGTGGGCCCAAATGGAGATCAGCTCTCCCCTAACCACCGCCTTCAGCGCCTCCCAGACCACCCCCACTCGGACCTCCCCGTTATCGTTGGCCTCCAGGTGTCTCTCTATGCTTCCTCGGATCCGTTCGCTCACCTCCTCGTCTGCCAACAACCCCACCTCCAAGCGCCACAACGGGCGCTGGTCCCTCTCCTTCCCCAGCTCTAGGTCTACCCAATGCGGGGCTGGATCCAAAATGTCTATGGCCGAGTACTCAGTGTCCACTACTCTTGCAATCAGCGCCCTGCTCATAACAAAAAAGTCTATCTGGGAATAGGCCTTATGAACGTGCGAGAAGAATGAAAGTTCCCTAGCCCAAAGCCTTGCAAATCTCCAAGGATCCACACCTCCCATCTGGTCCATAAACCCCCTCAGCACTTTAGCCACCGCCGGCCTAGACCTGGAGTGATCCAGTGCCGGATCCAACACCATTTTAAAGCACCCCCTCCCCCCCCCCCCCCCCCCCATTTTCAGGTCCCCCACTTCTAAGTCCGGGATCCGACCCACCATGCGTCGCATAAAACCCACATCGTCCCAGTTTGAGGCGTACACGTTGATCAGCACCACTCTCTCCCCTTGTAGCTTACCATTCACCATTACGTACCTGCCGACATTGTCTGTCACAATGCTCAACGCCTCGAACGACACCCTCTTTCCCACCAAGATTGCCACCCCCCGATTTTTGGCATTCAGCCCCGAATGGAACACATGACCTACCCACCCCTTCCCCAATCATACCTGGTCTGCCACCTTCAGCTGTGTCTCCTGGAGCATGACCACATCCGCCTTCAGCCCCTTCACGTGCACGAACAGCCGGGCCCGCTTAACCGGCCCATTCAGTACCATTACATTCCAGGTTATCAGTTACCCGCCCCCCTCTCCCGCCGACTAGCCATAACCCCTCCTCGGCCAGCCGCGCGCCCGCGCCCCACGCCCGTCCCGTTCCCCACGGCAGCAGACCCCCGTCCCAACCCGCTCTACTCGCTCCAGCTCCCCCTTGAAAATACCAGCAGCAACCCGGTTCCCCCCCCCAACACCGCTCCCCCCACCCCCGCTTCCCCGCCCCCCAGCTAGGACCCCTCCAAGCTGCATTGCTCCCCCCATTGCCTCCCGCAAGTCAGCTGACTCCTGCTGACCCCGGCCGCCCCCGCCTCTCTTTCGACTCCTCCCAGTGTGGGACTTCCCCTCTCCCTCCATTACCCATCAACGGGCTCTCCGCCTCTCCCTTCCATCCCAAGCGTGGGAAAAAAAACGTGCTTTCCCGCCCCGGCCCCCTCCATCCTTCAGCGCAGGAAAACGCTCGTGCTTTCCACCTGCCCGGCCCCGGCTCCTCTGGCGCAGCTCCTTTGACAGGCCCAGTCCCCTCACTCCCGACTTGGGCCTCCCCCTCCCCCGTGGGGCCCCATCCCCCCCCTAGCGGACAACCATCCCCCACTCCGCTCACTTGCCCCCCCTCCAAGAGCCCACACGACAGACCCAACCAAAACAGTGCCCAACCCACCCTAACCACCCACACCAAACCAAAAATGAACAAGGACAAGGAACCTCCCCCTCAAAATGCAACACAACAACAACAATCCCCGACCATCCCCACGTCCTATCCCCCATCCTGACCCTCAGTTTGTGTCCAGCTTCTCGGCCTGAACAAACGCTCACGCCTCCTCCGGGGACTCAAAATAATGGTGCCGGTCCTTGTAGGTGACCTACAGTCGCGCTGGCTGCAGCATGCCAAACCTCACCCCCTTCCTGTGCAGCATCGCCTTCACCCGGTTGTACCCAGCCCTCTTCTTCGCCACCTCCACATTCTAGTCTTGATATATTCGAACCTCCGCGTTCTCCCACCTGCTGCTCCTCGCTTTCTTGGCCCACCTGAGTATGTACTCCCGATCAGGGAACCGATGAAACCGCACCAGCACCGCCCACGGCAGCCCGTTAGCCTTGGGCCTCACGCCAGCACTCTATGGGCCCCTTCCAGCTCCAGGGGCCCCTGGAAGGATCCCGCTCCCATCAGCTAGTTTAACATGGTGACCACATAGGCCCCCACATCCGACCTCTCCAGCCCCTCCGGGAGGCCCAGGATCCGCAGATTCTTCCGCCTCGACCGATTCTCCATCTCCTCGAACCGTTCCTACCATTTCTTGTGGAGCGCCTCGTGCGCCTCCACCTTTACCACTAGGCCCAAGATCGTCACCCCCTGGGTCGGGTGCTTATCCATAGCTTATCAATAGAAGCCTTCATCGGCTCCAGCAGGTCCGCTTTGAGCTCCCTGAATCAGCGCTGGATAACCTCCTGCTGCTCCTGCGCCCACTGCATCCACGCTGCCTGGTCCCCGCCCGCCGCCATCTTGCTCTTCTTCCCTCGCACTTTCTTTGGCATCACCACCACTTTTTTAGTCGCCCCGCTCCTGGTCCAAGCCGCACACTGTCGGGGGAATGTTGCAATCTTCTTCACACACCGGGAATGCCGAATAAATGCCGTTGGGGTCTCTGAAAAGAGCCCAAAAGTCCGTTCCAAGCGGGAGCTGCCGAACGCGCGACTCAGCTCTGCATAGCCGCAACCGGAAGCCCGCCCTCTCATGTTAGCGATGAGTTATTTCAAGTTCTTTCGTTGCAAATATCTTTCAATATTAGTGTATCAATGCAGCACTAAACACCAGAACACTTACAAATACGCAAAACATGTATCCGTTAACTAAAAGCACAATATGTCAGAGATTGAAAGGGACGGATTTTTATCAGAGATCAAACTTCAGCTCAGAGTTAACAAGAGGAATTCTGATTGATGGAGGCGCAGAGAATTATCTTGGAGCCAGGAGGGATCGTAGAAGTTGCAATCAGCAGTTCACCCAAGTTGGCAATGAATTCACTCCCCTCACTAAGGGAACAAATGAAAGGCATGGACTCGTCCCTTAATTTTGTGTCCTTAAAGGGCCCATTCACCTGAGGAAGGAGCAGCGCTCCGAAAGCTAGTGACATCGAAACAAACCTGTTGGACTTTAACCTGGTGTTGTAAGACTTCGTACTTAATTTGTTTGTTCACCGATCTGTAACTAAAGTGCATGTTGGAATTGAATTGCCCCTCTGGAGACTCTCACTGTTATAAATGAGGGACCCTTTGGACGTCTTGCAGAGCTAGTATGTACACCTTGCAGAATTCAATTGGTTCCTGAAAGACGATGCATGGACCAGCGAATGGAGCACTTTATGCCATATATTACCCCGCACTCGCTATTATTGGTGTCCCAGGTAAGAGCGGAATCTCAACTACAATGTTTATTTTTCTTCTGAATCTCCAGAATTCTTGTCTCTTCCCTTTAAGGATCGTGCTAAAAGGTTTATTGCATCATGATATATTAGTGTGCATCAACTAATTTTGTATTACAGAGCAGGGCATTATATGGTCAATAAATTACCCGTCACACTTATAGAACAACTGTTTATTAGACTGCAGACATATGAGTTATAATGGTTAGCATTGTACGGACGTTACATTGTTAAACGGTGCAATACATTGCTACAGTTGGTTATTGGGCTGCAGGATGGCACAAGAATTGGGCGGAACTAGTCTAATAAGGCTAACGAGGGAATTCAAACAATCGGATGCTGAAATAGAGGCGTTATTAGGCTATCAGAGAATCATGCAGATGGAGGCCATTCGAATCTGCACCAACCCTCTGAAAAGAGTACTCCGCCCAAGCTCAATCCCCTGCCCTATTCCAATAACCCTTTAACCTGGCCTAATTTACACATCTGTTTTGGACTCTAAGGGGCAATTTAGAATAGCCAATCCACCTAACCTGCTCATCTTTGGACTGTGGGAGGAAACCGGAGCACCCGGAGGAAACCCACGCAGACACGGGGAGAACGTGCAGGCTCCGCACAGACAGTGACCCAAGGCCAGAATTGAACCCGGGGCCCTGGCGCTGTAACCGAAGGCAGCACATTTATAATGGCTGAACGGGATCGGGTATGAGTTAATCATTGGGAACAACAGTTTCGGATCATTGAATCATAGCATTTACAGTGCAGAAGGAGGTCATTCGGCACATCGAGTCTGCATCGGCCCTTGGAAATACAATGGGAGATACAATGGGCTGTGGAGAAATGTAGAAGTTTGCAGTGTCGGTGTTTATGGTCGGATTGGGACTGTGGGCGTTGAACGTTCAGCCCACGGTCAAACAAGACTTCAATATTGTAAATGGTCGCTAACTTCAGAGGATGGCCAGCCACGGGAATGGACCCAGTGGCCAGAGAGCGGAGTTTGTTGCAGGGACTCGAGGCAATATTTTATGAATTGACAAATGTTTAATCCAGCATTGGATTAGTATCAAGAGGTAATGGCTTTGGAATAATTGAAACCTGGAGGTGAGAAATGGACAGGTCAGGAGGGTTTCGGTAGCGGAATGGATTAGGGAATCGCTGGTCTTTGGAGTCTGCTCGTTGATACGTCTCTCTTTTCTCTATTACAGCCAATGTGATAGCGATCATCATCCTATCCCGAGGACGTTGCGGACTCTCTCGGTGCATCACCTACTACCTGGTAGCGATAGCAGTGACTGACTTCCTTGTCATGGTCACCGCTGTTATCCTCAACCGGATTGGTGGCATTTACTTTAGGTACAGGGTCATATCGATCACCCCCGGATGCGCTGTCAGCACCGTGCTCGTGTATGCGGCCCGCGATGATTCAGTCTGGCTGACCGTGGCCTTCACCTTCGACCGTTTTGTATCCATCTGCTGTCAGAGGCTGAAGACCAAATACTGCACCGGGAAAACCTCACTGCTGGTCATAGGAATAGTCATTACCCTGAGCTACATCAAGAACGTCCCTTTTTATTTCACCTACCAGCCCCTGTACATATTGGACGGGGTGCCCTGATTCTGTGATATTAAATCCAGCTATCACACTATCCCATCGTGGCAAGCCTATGACTGGCTCGACCGCATATTAACCCCCTTTCTCCTGTTCTTCTTCATTCTGCTGCTCAACGCCCTGACTGTAAGACACATTGTAGAAGCCAGCAGAGCACGCAGGAGGCTCAAGGGCTCCGAGAGTGACGGAGATCCAGAAATTGCCAATCGCAAGAAGTCGATTGTCCTGCTCTTCGCCATCTCGCTCAGCTTCCTCCCCCTATGGGTCACATATGTTGGACATTTCCTATACGTTCGGGTTACAGGTGACGCCTACTTCACCGGTCTGGATTTCAATGACCCACACTTCATCTTTCAAGAAACGACCACCATGCTTCAGTTACTCAGTTCAAGCATCAACACCTTCATCTATGCAGTAGCCCAGACCAAGTTCCGAAATGAGCTGAAGAAGTTGCTCGTTTTTCCTTTCGCCATTTTCACCAGTTACTTTAGGTTAATCTCAAGTTAACTGCACAGTTAGTACTCACAGTTACTGTGCAGTACTGAGATGAACCGGTTAAACCGATGCTTCATGATCAAGTTAAGGACCATTACTATGTTTCAAAGTAGATAAAGTATAAAATCACACTTACTAAGATTATAAAGCCACAATAATTCACGGTCCTGAACAAAATAAACTTTATAATATAGAGACAGAAACATTAAACTGTTTACAACACAAATGTTGTATTCCAGCATTCAGAACTAACATGAAATAGCAGGGAAACAGTGGTCGACCAAACTACATTGCACGTTCAATGACAGATGTAAACGATTTTAAATATATATTTTTATTGCAGTTGTTACTTTTGATTTCATACACTATACAATAGACAAGGATATGTGAATCGGGTGCAGTATACACGAACTTTCCACCGTCCCCCATCCACTCCTTGACCACCCCCACGTTTTCGTTGTTTTTATATAATTTATTCGATCGCATATCTTACAGGTAGGTGAATGTCACCTATTTAAATATATGCAGCTCTTTCCCCTTCGCCCTCCCCTCCCTCACTTTGTCAATTACCCCGTTTCCATCGCCACCACACCCCTCTCCGTCCCGTTTTCGGTGTTTCTTTGGGGGTTCTGTCCTTTGTGGTCTTACTCTAGGCCCCCTATTATCCATGCTCCAGCCTCTCTCCCCGGCCTCCCCCAACACTCCTCCCTATCTGATCCCTGCTGTCTCGTTTGCTCTCCCCTCTTCCCCTCGCTCTTTTGGGTGTTGACCTCGTAACGGTCCTGGAATAGTTCTGGCTGGTCCCTTGGCCCGAAGACTTCCATTCCCCAGGCACTTGTCCACGCTCACCCCCATAACGTTGGACATTGCCTCGATGAAGGCTGTCCAAAACCCGTCAAGTCTGGGTCAGGCCCAGAACATGTGGGTGTGGTTGCCCGGGCCTCCCTGGCACCATTCACATTTGTCCTCCACCTCCAGGAAGAAACTATACTTTCTATTCCTTGTCAGGTGCACCCTGTGCACCACGTTCATTTGCACGAGTCTTAGCCTTGCGCAAGCGGAGGTGGAGTTGGCCCTGTTCAGGGGTTCGCTCCAGATTCCCCACCCTATTTCCATCCATAGTTCTTTGTCACATTTGTCCCGTGTTTCGTTCAGTGGGGAGTGTATCCTTTCTAATAGTTGTCGATACAGGTCCCCGGAGTTCCCCCTCTCAGGTTACACGCCTACAGTATTTCCTCTAACATTGTGCATCTCGAGGTCCGTGGTTATGTTGTAGCCTCCTTGCAGAGAAGGTTCTTAACCTCGAGGTGACAAATTTCGTCCCCGCTGGGCAGCTGCAGCCTCTGACTCTGGTCCTCTAAGGTCGCTAGCCTGTCCTCTGAGTAAATGTCCCCAACGGTCAGTGAGCAGATGTAAACAAGACAGATCCCATGGATTTTCTGTTAATTTCTGGAGATGGAATCGGAGGGAATTGAGCAGGCAGAGAGCATCCCTGGAATGGCGCCCAGTAAGTTCACAGATATAGTATTAGAGTGAGGGAGTCAACAGTTCAGTTGGCTGGCTGGCTGGTCGTGAAGCAGACGGCGTGAGTTTAATTCCTGCACCGGCTGATGTGTTAAATCAAAGCAACGCCTTCTCAACCTTGCCCCTCGGCTGAGGTGCAGTGACTCTCAGGTAAAATCACCACCGGTCAGCTCTCTCTCACAAAAGGGCAAAGCAGCCTATGATCCTCGGGGACTTTTATTTATTTCGATCTGAGGAAGTAGGGCAGCAAGATAGATTCCCTGGAATGAGTGCAGGGGGTTGGAATAAGATGGAATAGAGCAGGACGACAGGATCCCTGCGGTAATGCTCAGTGAGTTCATTGAGTTCACGGGTGGTATAAGAGGGAATGGTGCGGGGAGGGAGGATCCCTGGGGTGATGTTCAGTGAGTTCAGGCGGATGGTATCAGAGGGAATGGAGCAGGGAGAGAGGATCCCTGGGGTGATGTTCAGTGAGTTCAGGGGGATGGTGTCAGAGGGAATGGAGCAGGGAGAGAGGGTCCCTGGGGTGATGGTCAATGAGTTCAAGGGGGTGGTAGCAGAGTGAATGGAGCAGGGAGGGAGGTGGGAGAATGGGGATGAGAAAACATCAGCCATGATTGAATGGCGGAGGAAACTCGATGGGCCGAGTGGCCGAATTCTGTTCCTATGTCTTGTGGTCTTATGGTCTTATCCCTGGGTGATGGTCACTGTGTTCAGCGGGAGAGTATCAGGCAGACTGGCGCAGGGAGATGCCTGGCTGATACTCAATGAGTTCAGGGCGATGGTATCAGAGGGAATGGAGGTTATTATCGATCAATGCATCCTCTAAAATGGACACAGTGTCAGTTTTAAATGGGACAAAATGTAAAGCTTGAAGCAGTCAGTCATTTTGTTTTAACCAGAAAGTGCTGTTTGCGTATGTACGAGAACAGGGCGATAAAGTGTCTATTTGTATGCTTCAAAGGAAATTTCGAGCTTGAATATGGATCGGCTATATTCTCCGGTATCTATTCCCATGCCTTCTGCTTATCTGTTGTGTCTGACGAACTCTAGTATCTAGGAACTTCCACCGTTTCTGTTCTCTGGTGTATCTTGTAGGCGCCAAACTCAGGTAATATTTGGAAATTCGTGCTCGATTATATGTTGTGTACAATATACTTCCCAGCCTTTAGTGCTCTCCCAATGATTTACACCCTCTGTTCTGTCTGCGTTATATATAGCCTGTGGAATATCTGCCTTGGGATTATTTATTCGGCCAACATGGAGAGTGTTACCCTGTGCTGCAGCGACCCTGGAAGTGTTTTATGAGACAGTGTGAAGGAAACGTTTCTTCTCCCATTCACCACCTTGTGTCGCTCTCTTATGAAGCAGAGCCCCCGCTGTTCCGAATTACCTGACATGTGACTGTGACTGACCAGAGTATGACTGAAATCAACTCGATTCTCCTCGCTCTGCAATCATTCTGTCTCGGGGGTTCACCATAAAGAGGTAGGGTCGCTCGGTGACGCAGTGACTCTTTCA
This sequence comes from Scyliorhinus torazame, assembly GCF_047496885.1. Classification (NCBI taxonomy): domain Eukaryota; kingdom Metazoa; phylum Chordata; class Chondrichthyes; order Carcharhiniformes; family Scyliorhinidae; genus Scyliorhinus; species Scyliorhinus torazame. The sequence continues at coordinate 93,959,842 of NC_092711.1, forward strand.
CAACAGGGGAAATATTTGTCTGGGAAAGAGCGAAACACTGAAATAAGGGAAATGGTCAGTCGTCAGGGAACTTTGGAGAAAGGAGTTCAGAAAAGTCACATCTGGTTCATTTTTCATTCAGGATTTATTGAAAAATTCAAAGAAAAATTAACAGAAATGTTAATTTTCAAGTTAACAAGGGGCAATTTAACGATTGAGCGTGACATTGAGAAGAGAACACATCAGCTCTGAGCTGCCAAATGTATGTACAACAGACATCAGAAAGAGGGAACAGGAGCTCAAAATATAGGGAAGGCAATAATTGAGAATAAGAAATTAAAAACGTTACTTATTTACAAATGGAAATCAAGCTACAGGACAATTATAATCGAAAATTACAATACGTCCATATTATTTCGTATTTTTCAAACAGAAAAATCTTGTAACGTCACCAGGGGGCATTTCATGATTTTGTAACAGAGATGTTGATAAACAGCTGGCGAAAATCTACGACATCCAAATCAATAAATACGACATGCAAAATTCAGCCGATCACTTGATCTGTAAAAACAGAAAAAAAACAATGAAGCAGATGTTTGTGATCTGGGACATTAATATTTTATCAAAGAAAAGTTCAGTGACTTTTCAAACTGCTTCTGTCAGCTAAAGTGTGAGTGGATCGAATGCTCTCACCTTCACCAGAGTGACTGCAGCGCTGTAGGACATGCTCAGGAAGAACAGGGCGATGAATGTGGAAGCGGTTGTCCAGATGTTGCCATTATCATCCTGATCGTCTTCAATCCGGATGCTGTCTATAGAATCTAAGGGGATATAGCCGAGGAAAAATTATTAAATTGCATTTTCATTCAGGATATCTTTCAAAATATATATAAATATTATCCTTTATCTTTCTGAAGTAATTATAGTAATCTACTTTTCATTGCATATCTACTGTTAAATTCGTGATACTCAGAAACCGATCTCTGTATCAATCTCCACAGCTGTTCGTCCTTTACGTTGCTCAAACAGTCCGTGTCGCAAAACACGGCCGCTTTTGTTTAATTTCAGTTTGTTTTGGAACAATTTGGTATAATTGGAGATTATTATGACTGATACTGAGGGACGTTCATTCAGCTTCTTATTTCGAAACTGTGAATGTTGCCGCAACAACTCGGACGTGAGTCCCACCTTATTTGTTTATTTGTGATGGAAACATTTGTCACGTCGTTTACTGAAGCCAGTTTCTCAGTCAGAATTGATTCAGTGCGCTTGTGGGATCGTTATGTAATGGGGATATGTTTTGATTGGTATGCCCATTCAAACAGTTACATTAGAAATAAACTGTCATCTTGTCGTTTCTTTTTGTGCTTAAGTAACTCGTGATTTGCCTTTATCTGTTTGTCTCTCCCAATGTGTGTTTGAATATTAATGTGAGTGTTGATGTGCCAATGTGTTTTCATCTGTGATTGTCTGTATATTTTGTGATTCTGTCAATGTGTATATACGAATGAGTTATTTTTGGCTTACAGCCTTTGTTTATTTACTAATAGTTGTGTTAATGTGTGCTTATGTGTTCATGCCTGATAATATATGTAGTAATACGTTTCTTTGTGCGCCATCTATCTATCAATGTGTGAATGCACGTGTGTGTATGTGTATCTCTGTGAGTGCATTCATGGGTATATTAATGTGTTGATAGAGTTATATGCTTATGTTTTTAAATGTGTTTATGCCCCCTTGTATGCTACTATGCGTTTTAGAGTTCTTGAACATAGAACATAGAGTCCCTCCAATGCAGAAAGAGGCCATTCGGTCCTTTGAGTCTTCACCGACCCTCAGAAAGGGCACTCGACACTATGTGTTTGTGCGTCCACGTCGGCCGTTAATGTGCGTGTTTGTGTGTCTATATATTTGTGTTAATGTGTATGACAGTGGATGTCATTGTTTCTGCAAGAATGTATTCGACAACGTGTGCTAATGTATATTTTGATGGTTACATCTGTGTTTCAGGTCCTTTTGTGATTCTGCTTCTCTTGCAAATAATATATTTGCTTGTGAGTCTGTTTGTACGCGTGTGTGAATCTGCACGATGGTTATTACTGTGTGCGTGAGTGTGTGTTTGTCTGTGTACCTGTGCCTATTTTATGCGGGTCTGCGTATGCTAGCATACGACAAACGCAGTATGTTGGCATATGAGGGCATCACGGTAGCGCAGTGGTTCTTAGCACCAGGGTCGCAGGTTCGATTCCCGGCTTGGATCACTCTCTGTGCAGAGTCTGCACGTTCTCCCCGTGTCTGCATGAGTTTCCTCCGGGTGCTCGGGGTTCCTCCCACAAGTCCCAAAAGACGGGCTGTTAGGTGAATTGGACATTCTGAATTTTCTCTGTGTACCCGAACAGGGGCCGGAATGTGGCGACTAGGGGATTTTCACAGCAACTTCATTGCAGTGTTAATGTAAGCCTACTTGTGAGAATAAAGATTATTTTTTTTAAAACAGGAAAAGGAGCGTTACACGTTTGAAAAATTGTGTTGTTTAAAGGTATATTTTCACCATGGTTGTTCTGATGCAAGTTTAAAACGTATGACCAGTAAGTGAGTAACGACTTGCATTGTTGAAAGCTGAGTCCTTACATTAAAGACTCGTTCCCTTCCGAATTCTCCTCTCGGGGAGTGGGAGGAGAGAAATATCGAAACATAGAAAACAGGTGCATGAGGCGGCCATTCGACCCTTCGAGCCTGCACCACCATTCAATATGATCATGGCTGATGATGTAAATTCAGTATCCCACTCCCGCTTTCTCTCCATATCCCTTGTTAAGATAAAAATTGTACACGGAGAAGTTAAAAATAAGGGTTGTACATGGAGAAGTTAAAATTAAAGGTCTCTCTGTTTTAATTATGCTTGCAATCATGTAATTGGGATTCTGCAAAGATCTGGTGCAGCTTGTAATAATGTGTTTGGAAGATTCAGCAAAGTTCTGATACAAAAGTGCAGCAAACTAACCGTTTACTGTTGAGACACCTGCTATTCGTGTAACTGAAAACAATGAATTGTGGACCTCAGTTCTCGAATGTATTCAGAGGAATGTGATTGGAAGCTAATTGTTGCCAGGGGGACCTAATTGGTCATGTATGTAACCCCTTCAAGCGAATGAGGAACATGTATAAAAAAGGCTAACTGCCGCTGTGAAATTGAGAAGGTGACTGCGAGCACTGCAGAGTGCCGGCTCTCCTCCCCAAAGCTTTTGCCACTAAATGGACTTGACTCAACTCTTTGGTGTGGACAGGCTATTACCCACTTCACTCCTTAAATGGTAGCACAGTGGTTAGCACTGTTGCTTGACAGCGCCAGGGTCCCAGGTTCGATTCCCGCCTTGGGCCACTGTCTGTGCGAAGTCTGCACGTTCACCCCGTGTCTGCATGGGTTTCCTCCGGGGGCTCCAGTTTCCTCCCGCAAGTCCCGAAAGACGTGCTTGTTAGTTAATTTGGACATTCTGAATTCTCCCTCTGTGTATTCAAACAGGTGCCGGAATGTGGCGACTGGGGGCTTTTCACAGTAACTTCATTGTTAATGTAAGCCTACTTGTGACAATAAATGTTCACGGTGTGATCACACCAAGTCCTGTATAACTGCAGCAAGACATTCCAACTCCCATACACAAATCCTCTCGCTATGAAGGCTAGCTTGCCATTAACTTTCCTCACCACCTGCTGAACCCGCACACGAATCTTAGGCGACTGTTCCACCATGACACTCAATTCGTTGCAATTCCACTTTTCCTAAACTGCCACAATTCAGATAATAATCTGTCTTTGTGTTTTTGCCATCAAAGCGGACAGCCTCACATTCAGCCACATCATATTGCATTTGCCAAGTGTTTTCTCACTCAGTCAGCCTGTCCAAGTCACCCTGTAGCCTCTTTGCATCCTACTCACAGCATACTCTACCACCAAACTTAGTGTCATCTGCAATTCTGGAGATATTGCCTGCAATTCCTTCGTCAAAATCAGTAATGAATATTGGGCAGCACAGTAGCACAAGTGGATAGCACTGTGGCTTCACTGTGTTAGGGTCCCAGGTTCGATACCTCGTTGGGTCACTGTCTGTGTGGAGTCTGCATATTCTCCCCGTGTCTGTGTGGTTTTCCTCCGGGTGCTCCGGTTTACTCCCACAGTCCAAAGACGTGCAGGTTAGGTGGATTGGCCGTGATAAATTGCCCTCAGTGACTAAAAAGGTCAGGAGCGGTTATTGGGTTACGGGGATAGGGTGGAAGTGAGACCTTAAGTGGGTCGCTGCAGACTCATTGGGCCAAATGGCCTCCTTCTGCAATGTGTGTTCTATGTATTGTGTGAACAGCTGGGGTCTCAGCACAGAACCCTGCGGTCAGTAACCGGTGAGTTTTTTTTTGTCTCTCCCTGCTGGGCTAAGCAATTTCCCTTTCGGTTCGCGGCTTTGAGGAGATGGCCAATTCACTTTCGCCTCTCTTTCTTGGTGACGTGCAGCAAAATAGTTTCAGGATTTGCTCTTCAGTTTTCTCTGTTGGGGAAGTGATGAACAATGGATTAACTAATGCCCCTCCCCTCTCTCTGTTGGGGAAGTGAGGGTACAGTGGATTAATTTATGCCCTTCAACGCTCTTTGTTGGTGAAGTGGTCGTGTAGTAGATTAACAAATGACCTTCCCCATCTCGTTGGGGAGTGGATGTGTAGTAGGTTAATACATTTCCTCTCATTCGCTTGGTTGGGGAAGTATAGTGGATTAACTGCTGCCGCTCCCCCTCTCTTTGTCGGGGATGTGCGGGTACTATAGAGGAATTAATGGCCCTCCCCCTCTCTTTGTAGCGGATATGGCGGTACACTGGCTTCTCTAATGGCCCTCCCCCTCTCCATATTTGGGGAGTGCGGGTACAGTAGATTAACAAATGCCCTCCCCTTCGCTTTGTTGGGGAATAGGATTACAGTGAATTAACTAGTGCCCCTCCCTGAGCTTTGTTGGGGAAGTTGGGGTACAGTGATTTAAGTATTTACCCTCCAAGCTCTTTGTTGCGGAAGTGGAGATACAGTGCAAAGCTAATGGCCTTCACAGATATGGTTTTTGGAAATGGAATTATAGTGGGTTAACTAAAGCCCCTCATCCTCACTTTGTTGGGGTACAGTGGGGGTACAGTGGATTCACTAATACCCATCGCTTCTCTGTGATGGGAAAGTCGGGGCAGAGTTGCTTAACTAATGCCCCTCGTCCTCTCTTTGTTCGGCAAGTGGATCTACAGTGGATTAACTAATGCCGCTCCCCAACTCATTGCTGGTGAAGTGGGGAAGCAGTACATGAAATCATGCCCCTCCCACGCTCTTTGTTTGAGAAGTGGGGGTAAATAACATTTAAAAATGCCCCTCCCGCGCTGTTCTGGGGAAGTGGGCTACATTTTATTAAATAATCCCCTTCCCCTGTCTTTGTTGGGGAAGGGGGCACAGTGGATTATCTAGTTATCCTCCCCGTCTCTTTGTTGTGTTAATGGGGGATCAGTGGATTAACAAATGGCCCTCCCCAGCACTTTGTTGGGCAAGTGGGGGCACTGTCGATTAACTAATGCCCCACCGCTATCTTTCTTGGGGAAATGGGGTTATAGTGCATAAAGTACTACCCCTCCCCATCTCTTTGTTGGGGAAGCGCCGGTACAGTGGATTAGCTAAAGCCCCTCCCCCCTGTATCTATTGTGGATGTGGGGTTAGTGCATTAAATAATGCCCCTCCCCTTCTATTTGTTGGGCAAGCGGGGTTACTACGGATTAAGTAATGTCACTCCCCCTCTCTTTGTTGGGGAAGTGGGGTACAGTCGATTGACTAATGGCCCACCACTATCTTTCTTGGGAAGAGGGGGTGCAGTGGATAAACTACTGCCCTTCCCCCGCTCTTTGCTTGGGAAGTGGGGTGCAGTAGGTTGACTAATGGACCTTGCTCTCTCTTTGTTGGAAAAGTGGGATACAATGCATCAACAATTCCCCTCTCCCCTTTCTTTGACGGTGGATTGCTGGTCCATGTTTCTGTTTGATCCTCAATTCAGTGGGTGTGATGCAACAATTTAAAACTGCCATCAATTATAAGGAGATAGACAACGAGAGCAGTAGGTGCACGGAAATCTAAGTGTGATGTGTTTGACAGAAATGGGATTTTTAAAAAATAAATTTAGAACACCCAATTTTTTTCCCAATTAAGGGACAATTTGGCGTGGCAAATCCATCTACCTTGCATACCTTGGGGTTGGGGGGCGAAACCCTTGCAGACACGGAAAAAATGTGAAAACTCCACATGGACAGTGACGGGACTTGAACTCCGGTCTTTATCACTGCAGACAGCAGTGCTAACCACTGCACCACAACGCCACCGTGCCACTCGCGCCTAAAATGGGAACGTGTCCGATTTCTCATCAATAAAGATAATTTGCGGAATCCTGTTATTAATTAGTTTAACTCTGCCTGTACACCTGGCTGCTTCTGTTTTTTTTATGTACCCACTTGTTTTTGTTCCAATTCACCGACCTGCAGATCTTTGGGATGTGGGGATGAGAACCACACAGAGACGGGGAGAATGTGCAACTCGACACGGACAGTAACCCGAGGGTGGGATGGAACCAGGCTCCTCGGGATCGTGAGGCAGCAGTTCTAAACATTACGCCACTGTGCCACTCCCTGCACTGGACATGGATCCGAGATCTGCAGAAATCCGAGACTAATTAAAGATGTCTGACATCAGGAACGCGGATGCGCTATTAATAAAACGGTTGTGTCGTTCAAGCACATTTGGAGGGGATAAAAAACTTTATTATTTCTATTGTAGTTCGAAATGTCACCAATAGATTCTCATTGACATGAATTAACGGTGTCCAGCAGTGCCAAGGGAAACGCTTACAAAACTCGGTTTACCGCTTGATTTATTAACCGTTCTGTTGATGATCTTCAAGGGGATGGCTTCATGTCCCACTACACAGGAGTAAGAAGCGCCGCTGGCCCACTCCTCCGCTGCAATGGATAACAGGCTGTACATGAAGAAGGAGCTATTGCCGTTCTCCGCCATCACCTCGGTGTTCTTGTAGTTCCCGGCATTCACCGGCTTGTCATTGACGGTCCACTTGACGAAGATCTCTCGGGGGGAGAAATCTCTCACTAAGCAGCTGAGGGAGACGAATCTCTGAGCGGAGACGTCTTCAGCCGAGGGCAGGAGGACAGAGACGGACGGTTCCCGCGGATTGGGAGCTGCAGAAAATGTACAATAAATGTTAATAAAATGGGGGATTCCGGAGACATTGGAATCGCGGGTTCGATGTGAGAGAAATGTGTTTTGTGTTGGATTTTAAAGGTTTCCATTTTCCACATTGGGATCTGTCCGGTTTCCCAGCTCGGAGCTGAGGTGGACACAATCCTTTACCCTGAGAATTTATAGATATTGGATTCGAAAGTTTCAGAAAGTGTACAGCAGGGAAACAGGCCATTCGGCCCGCCTGTTCTGTGCTGGTGTATAAGCTACACACACCGGAACCCCCCGGCCACCACCACCACCACCTTACTCCCAGAGGATTGTAAAACTGCCAATGGAACACCCTGATTCGAAAAGGGAGTCAAGTGCATGTAACTGTAGGCAACTGACATTAACATCTGTCAGTGGGAATCCCTTAGTGTCTATTAGGACGGATGTAATAGCACAGCATTTAGAAATACATAATATAATGAAACAGAACGGCTTCGTGACACGAAATTGGCGGAGTTGCTGATAGTGCCAAGGGGCTGGTTTAGCACAGAGTGCTAAACTAGCTGGCTTGTAATGCCGATCAATGCCAGCAGCGCGGGTTCAATTCCCGTACCGGCCTCTCCGAACAGTCGCTGGAATGTGGCGACTAGGGGCTTTTCACAGTAACTTCATTGAAGCCTACTTGCCGTTATTACTATGAAGGGGAAATCATTCTCAACAAATTAATTACAATTAATTGAGGAACAGCTTAGCGAAAGCGGAACCAATAGATAGAATATGCATTAATTTCGAAACTGCGTTTGATAAGTTAATGTACTATTGCCACGTTTGCAGGGGATAGGTTTTGAGGACTGGAGATTATAGAGGAAGTATACGGATTGCCTAAGGGAAATGGGTTCACCTGCAGCTGCGGCGGTGGCGGGGAGTTCCGGAGTGAGGTGTCGTCCTTCCCAGAGCTGCCACCTCCGGGGTTGCAAGATAAGCTGCTGACGGAGGGAAATATTGGAGAGGGGAGTGTCTAACATGTATGAAGAGCGGATAGACATGTAGGGCGTTCTGGAGGAGAAGATCAAGTGCAAATGGTAGGAGGGGTTGGGTGTGGGGGTGCGGTCCGGGGCGTGGAAGGAACATTTGGGAGGGTGAACGCATCCTCGTCGTGTGCAGGTTAAACCTCATCCAATTTAAGGTGTCCCCCCCCCCCCCCCCCAATATGAGGGTCACGAGGATTATCCGTTTTTTTGCTGCGGTAGACGACGAATGAGAGGCCGATCTCTTGGCCTTTGCCTCCCTGATAGCCCGGAGACGGATTTTGCTCAGCTGGCGATTCTGAGGGCTGCCATAGATGGGGGTGTGGTTGAGCAAGCTGGCAGATTTCCTGTATTTGGAGAAGATAAAGTTCGCCTTACGTGAAGCGGAACAGGGGTGCGCCCGGTGTGGCAGGCATTTATTATATCTTCATGTTGAATTAAAGTTTCAGCCGGAGGAGGGTAAGGGGTTGTTCTCGTTGTGCAGGAGGGAGGGGGTAATAATTGAGGGGGTGGGTACAGTGGTGGAATGGGTGTTAGGGAATATCATAGGCCTAGAGTGTTTATTGTCCCTGGGGGAGGAGTTTTCCCGTCTTTTAATTTCTTACAATTTTTACAATTAAGTGTCAGTACAGCGCGGTAAATCCACCCACCCTGCAACCTTGGGGTTGTTCGGGTGAGACCCACGCAGACGCAGGGAGAATGCGCAAACTCCACACGGCCAGTGACCCTGGTCCAGGATCGAATCCGGATCCTCGACACCATGAGGCTGCAGTGCTAACCACTGCGCCACCGTGTCACCCTTGGAGTTGTTTTTCTGATAATGTTATTGCGATGTATTCTGTGATTTTTATGTTTGTGTGCAAAACGCCCTTTAATGGAAATATTTTTTTAAATAAGGAAAGCAAGTGGTGAGAATGAAACAGGTAATCTACACAGGGATATAGTCAGGTCAAGTGACTGGGATGAAACTTGCCAAAAAGAACATGATGTAGGAAAATGTGAGATTATGCCTCCTTTGGTAGGAGGAATAAAGGAGCTGAATATTATTTAGATGGAGAAAGGCAACAGAAAACTACTGTGACGAAGGATTTGCCATCATCCTGCAGACATCACAAAAAGCTAGCATGCAAGTTGTGCAGGTAACAGGGAAGGCACATTGAATGTTGACCTTTATTTTGAAGGGAATGCAATATAAAAATAGGGAAGTGTTGATAAAACTACACAGTGCAGCAGCTAGGTCACACCTGATGTTCTTTGAACAGTTTTGTGAAGGAAGACATATTGGTTTTGGAAGCAGTCCAGAGAATGTTCACGATGTTGAGCCCGGGTATGGATTTTCTTATGAAGAGTGGCTGAGTAGATTGGATCTATACTCACTGGAGTTTAGAAAAATGAAGGCGACCTAATTGCGACATAAATCATTCTCGGACGGTTTGACAGGGTAAATGCCGAAAGGTTCCTATCCCTTGTGGAAGAGTCTGGGACCTGAGGATTTAATCTCAAACTAAATGGTCGCCATTTAAGGCAGACATGAGGAGGAATTTCTTATCTCGAATCTGTGGAATTCAGTAGCGCGGAAAGATGTAGGAATTGCTTCATTCAGTGTGTTCAAGGCTGAGATAGATGGATTTTTAATCAGTACGGGAATCAAGGGATATGGGGTTAAGGCAGTAAAGTGGAACTGAGGATTGCCGGAGATCAGTCACGGTCTCGCAGAATGCCGGCCCGTCTCAATGGACCCAACGGCCTAGATCTGCTCTTACATCTTATAGTCGATGGTCTTGCTCCATCCAAACCCAACATCACCGCCTTCAATTCATTGTTCAGTCATCAGCATATCATTTTCCTCCTTAACGTCTACCACTCCAGATTATTCTGTTAGTGGAATTACCAATCAAAGTAGATCCAAAATACACTGAATACGAAATATTGACCGTTGAACTGACACTAGAAATAGACACAGTGGCTCACATATTGCTTTAATCTCAACGCTCACCTGTTATCTGATGGATCGAATTTCTCAAAGGAATTGGCAGTTCCGGATGGCTCGCAACGCAGAAAAACACAGCCCCACTCAGCCAGGCTTGTGTCGAGATGTTTAATTTGCTGACCACACTCTCAGCATCTGCTCCAGGCTGCTCGGCAATCTCTGATTTCAGCGGATTCTTCGCTTCACTCCAGGACACGTTGACTCCATAAGGAGCATTCGAAATGACGCAGGTTAAGGTTACAGTCGCCTCCAGTAAAATCTGTTCGATTGGTGGTGGCAGTATTGTGACTGAGGCAACAGTGCAAAGGGAAGGATCTGTGAATGGAAACATGAAAATCAACCCAAGCTTCATCTTCAGAATCAGGACAGCGGTGTCCAACCTTCACTCTCTAAATGGGAATGAATCAACTTCGAATTAGCAATCTCTAAAGATCTTCGATGAACAGAACTGGCTTTGTTATAGAAGACAGAGAGTAACGGTGGAAGGATTTTTTTCTGAGTGGAGAACTGTAACAAGTGGTGTTCAGCAGAGATCAGTACTGGGACCTTTGTTGTGTGTAGTATATATAAATGATCTGGAGACAAATGTGGGTGGTCTGATTAGTACGTTTGCGGATGACACGAAATTGGCGGAGTTTCTGATAGTGCCGAGGGTTGTCAGAGGGTATAAGTGGGTATAGATAGATTGGAGACTTGCGCACAGAAATAGCAGATGGAGTTTAATCCGGACAAATGCGGGGTTGTGCATTTTGGAGGGTCATATCTAGTTATGAATTATACCGTAAATGGCAGAACCCTTGGACCATTAACATACAGAGGGACGTTGGCATGCAGGTCCACAGTTCTCTAATAGTGGCAGCACAGGTGGCCAAGGTGATTAAGAAGGCAAATGGCATGCTTCCCTTCATCAGTCAGGGCATTGAGTACAGGAGTTGGGAAATCATGTTGCAGCTATATAAAAGCTTGGTTCTGCCGCAATTTGAGTATTGCATGCAGTTCTGGTCACGACATTATCAGAAGAACGTGGAAGCTTTAGAGAGAGTGCAAAGAAGGTTCACCAGGATGTTGCCTGCTCTTGAGGGTGTTGGCTATGAAGAGCATTTGAAAAAAACTAGGAATGCTTTTACTACCAAGACGGAGGCTGAGGGGAGATCGGATAGAGATCTATAGAATTATGAGAGGATTAGGCAGGGTTTACTGTCAGAGGCTTTTTCCAAGGATGGAGTGTCAATTACAAGGGAGCACAGGTTCAAGATGAGAGAGGGAAAGTTTAAGGGAAATGTGCGGGATAAGATTTTCGCGCAGAGAGTGGTGGATGCCTGGTACGCACTGCCAGAGGACGTGGTGGATCCCGGCACATTAGCAACATTTAAGAGGCATCTGGATGGATACATGAACAGGGAGTAAATAGATGGATACGGACCGAGTAAGGGCAGAAGGTTCTTTTTAGATAGGGCATATTGACCGGCGCAGGCGTGGAGGACCAAAGGGGCTATTCCTGTGCTGTACATTTCTTTGTTCTTTGTACATGGTAAACAGCGTGTTCTGTGAAACCTATTATGGAATCACTACCGTGCAGAAGGGCACCAATCGGCCCATCAAGTCTGCACCGACCCTCGAAAGAGCACCCTACCAAGGACCACTCCCCCGCCCTTCCTCCATAACCCAATGACCCCACATAACCGTTAGATTCTAAGGGGCAATTGTGCATGGCCAATCCACCTAACTTGCCCATCTTTGGACTGTGGGAGGAAACCGGAGTACCCGGAGGAAACCCAAGCAGACATGGGGAGAATGTAGAAACTCCTTACAGACAGTCAGCCAAGGCCAGAATCGAAGCCGGGATCATGGCGCTAAGATGTAGCAGTGCTAATCGCTATTCTCATTGTCAAAGTCGTTCAGCCCCGGAATCATTCTAATAACTGCATTGCAGTATTCCCAATACGAATACACTGTTCCTGATCTCTGGAATGAAGTAATGAAGGCTGATTTATAAATAGGTTGGATGAACTTTCCAACACTTTCCCCCGGAATTGTTATCAGTAAAGGGTTCCAGACACTCACTGCCTCTCAAATATAATCAGCTGTCTCAGAATAAAGCTGACATCAATTCCACCTCACTCACTTAATGTCTTCGAAGTAGAGGAAGCTTTCTTTGCTGTTCTGATAAAATCCTGAATGGTGAGCAATCCTAATGCAGTTCTTACATCAGAGTGAAACACAAACTACGTGGCAGTAAATTAGCCGTTGTTCTGAGCTTTGTATTAACTTCAATACATTCCTGCTATTGATTAACATCAGAGTGCAGGATGATCTATAGTTTCCTCTGTTTGTGTCTCTTACCAGACGAGGCGATGTTTTGACTTTGGGTGACCTCTCGATGAGTGACCTGGCAGGTATAGACCGCTTTGCTGAACCATTCCCCAGCGGAGACTGTGAGCCGACTGCTCGCCGAGAAGTTCCCGTTCACTTCACAGGCGGGAGAAGTGACAATTCCTGAACCCATGGGTTGTCCATTCTTCAACCACTTCACCGTCATTGACTTTGGACGGAAATCGATGATTGAACAGATGATGGTTGCAAATTTCTGCCTTATGATTTCTTCATTTGGACTCACGGTGAGGAGAACATGTGGAGGGATGTCATTTCTAGGAACTTCAAGTACCATAAGTTAGACATTATTGCAGAAGATATTGTAACAAATAAACTGACTTATTATTTTTTCCCAGTTACTCTGCGCTCAATATTTCTTTCTGGAATCCGAACTGCGCAGTGTTCCATAAATGTGTTATAACCAAAGTTGAAAATAAAGTAATCACAGCGCTTCTGTTTTCACATGTTCGACAACACTTACGTATTTCAATGCTCTTGTCTGAGCCGCTGTGTCGAACCTCACAGCTGATTTTGCTGCATCCCTCCTCTGACTCGGTGATGGTTAACTGGCTGCTCAGGGTGTAGGTTCCCTTCTTGATTCTCACTGACGGGTATTTCTTAACTCCAGTGATGATCGGCTGCCCATCTTTCTTCCAGGTAAGGCTGGTGATCTCTGGGGAGTAGTCCATCGCCAAACAGCCATAAGTCACGGAGCCGTCGGCGTTGTGTTGACAGGAGGAGACCAGGCTGTAGACAGTGGGCGGAGACGGTGTCGCTGGGAAAGAATGGCCCATTCAACAAATTAGACTTATATTTGAGTTTATTAAGTAACCAAACATTTCAAAATGTGCCTCAAGCTATGTGTTTATGCTAACATTTCCCCATTAAAAGTTACATCGACAATTTAAGCTTCCAATAATCTCTCATTTGAGATTCATAACCTCTTTGCCTAGTCACTCGAAACTCACATCTCTTCCTCCAGCTCTCTCACCTGATACTAAATGACACATTGGTGCCATATGAATGGTGTAACTTTGATTCAATTGAAAGAGAGAAGCAGGGGGTTTCCCCCTTATTTCAACAATGCAAATGGCGCCGTAGTCCCTGAGACTGCTCTCTTCTTTTGAGAGCTGATTGGTGGTGCTTTAACCTGAGGGTCACCATACCTGAGGTGAGTGGCAAGGTTGAGAATGGGGGCCTTTATGAATAACCTCAGCTGGTACATTGATTGAACTCATGTTGTTGGGATCGCTCCTCATCACGAACCAGCCGTCCTGTTAACTGAGCTGTGTACGTCACAATCCAGCTAACTAGGTTTTGTGTACGTCACAATCAGCTAACTTAGCGGTGTACGTCACAATCCAGCTAACTGAATTGTGTGTACGTCACAATCCAGCGAACTGAGCTGTGCCGTCACAATCCAGCTAACTGAGCTGTGGACGTCACAATCCAGCTAACTGAGCTGTGTACGTCACAATCCAGCTAACTGAGCTGTGTACGTCACAATCCAGCTAATAAGCTGTGTACGTCATAATCCAGCTAACTGAGCTGTGTATTTCACAATCAACCGCATTTTGTGATAAAGGATGGTGTGAGGGAGTGAGATAGCGTCCGTCTGTGAGTATGTGTCTCGGGGAGAGAGAGTAGGAGTGGATTTGAGTCTGTGTGTGTGTGTTTGCGTGGTCGGGAGGGTGTGCATGTGAGAGAGTGTTTAAGGGAATGTGTGTGTGGTAGGGAGTGTGTGAACGAGATACTGTTTATGTGATCGAGGGTGCGTGAGAGAGACGCTTTGTGTGAGAGTGTGTACGAGTAAGTGTGTGAGAGAGATAGAATGTGTGTGTGATAGAGTGTGGGGGAGAGCGCGCGGTTGAAAGACAGATAAGTTGTGTGCGTTTGTCCCTGAGAGTGTGCATGTGGGAGAGAGAGCATGTGAGAGGATGTATGTGATGTGCAGAGGGCGTGTGCCTAGCAGAGAGTCTGTGAAAGACGGGTAGTGTGTGAGAGAGTGAGAGAGAAAATGTGTCTGTGAATAGGTGAATTTCTGAGAGTGTGTCTGTTTGTAAGAGTGTGCGTGAGAGTGCTTTCTATGTCAGCGTGTGAGTGTATGGGAGAACGTGATTACGTGTTTGTGTTTTGAGCGAGAGAAGCACAGGTGCGTTTCATAGTCTATTTGTACGTGCGTGCGTGAGGGAGGCAATGTCTGAGAGTGAGAATGAAAATGAAAATCGCTTATTGTCACAAGTTGGCTTTAAATGAAGTTACTGTGAAAAGCCCCAAGTCGCCACATTCCGGCGCCTGTTCGGCGAGGCTGTTATGAGAATTGAACCGTGCTGCTGGCCTGCCTTGATCTGCTTTCAACGCCAGCGATTTAACCCTGTGCTAAACAGCCCCTATTGTTGTGACTGTGTGTGAGAGGATGAGTGAGTGTGTGTAAGAGAGAATATGTCAGTGTATGAGTGTGTGCTTGTGTGTTTGCGGGTGAGAGAGTATAATGTGTGTATGTGTCAGGATGGCTCACTCCCAGTTTCCATATTCTCATTCACCCGCACACACCACACACACTCGCATCCAGTCTCTCAGTGAGCATAATTCGGTTGCGGAACATGAGTTGGAGAATCATTTCGGTCTTTGGCAGAGGCGGCACGGTCGCGCTGTTGCTTCACAGCTCCAGGGTGCCAGGTTCGATTCCTGGATTGGCTCACTGTCTGTGCGGAGTCTGCACGTTCTTTCTGTGTCTGTCTGGGTTTCCTCCGGGTGTTCCGGTTTCCTCCCACAGTCCAAAGACGTGCTATTAGGCATTCTGAATTCTCCCTCAGTGTACCCGAACAGGCGCCGTATTTGGGCGACCAGTGGGTTTTCACTATAACTTTATTGCAGTTTTAATGTAAGCCTAGTTTGTGACAATAATAAAGATTATTATTATCAAAATGTCGTCCACTGACGTTCTGCTTTGTTTCGTGACCGTATCGAGAAATTTGATGTCGTCGCAGTTTATCTCTGACGGATTTTAGAACAAATAGATTTGAACAATGTAATATTTTCAGACATTAGTGTATTCTAATGAGTATTTGGAACGGGGGTCTCGTCAGTGTCCATTCAAGTTGTAAAAATAACTTGCTGTCTCCTGTCAGATCGAATAGGCACTGCTCTGTGGGGCGTTACTCTCACTTCCTGATCCTGTTTATTCACAAATTATGCTCAAATTCAGGGCACTCACATTTAATGATTCTCTGATACACAAAATGCTTCAACATAATTAATTCATTAAAATTGGTGTATTTTTCAGAAATATTGTTAAAATGCGCGTCATTTCACCGAGCAATGGAACAATTTATTTCCCGATGTATGATTGGATAACTCCAGCTCGTTAGTTCGATGTTCATTCCGCCTACTTGACCTCTGCGGGGAAAGGCTCTCACGTCAGGTACAGACCAAGTTAAGATATAGAGTAAAAATTCCACTCCTCCCCACAAAAGTTCCTGTCTCTAACTGCAAGAATGGAGACTCAACACGGGTTTGATACAAAATGCAACATGGTCTCCCCACAGAGCAGAAGGAGGCATTCGACCCATTGAGTCTGCACAGAACCTCTGACAGAACACCCGACCTAGACACAATTCCTCACCCTATCCCCGTAACTCCACCTAGGAACAATTTAGCATGACCAATCCATATAGCATGCACATCTTTAGATTGTAAGAGGAAACCGCAGCACCCGGAAGAAGCCCACACAAACACGGGAAGAATGTGCAATTTCCACACAGACACTCACCGAGGTCTGAATCGAACCGGTTCTCCAAAGTTGTGAGGCGGCAGCACTAACCACTGCCACTGCGCCTCCGATCTTCAACATATTCACCTAAAGGAACTTCACCACCTACAAGTCAGGTCTCTAATTGAAGAATTGCAACTTGCTGCACCGAGTGAAATTCTAAAAAAACTCAAGAAATTCAACACTGTCAAGGACAAAGCGTCGCGCCAAATTAGCCCCCATTCATCGTCTTAAACATTCACTCCCCCATCACGGACACACAGTGGCAGCTGTGTGTATGATGTACAAGATGAACTCTCCAAGGCTCCATCCAAAGCACCTTCCAAATTGAAACCTCTACCACCTGCCACCGAGGCAGCACGATAGCACAAGTGGATAGCAGTATGGCTTCACAGCGCCAGGTTCCCAGGTTCGAGTTCCCGCTGGGCCACTGTCTGTGCGGTGTCTGCACGTTCTTCCCGTGTCTGCGTGGGTTTCCTCCGGGTGCTCTGGTTTCCCTCCACAGTCCAAAGACGTGCAGGTTAGGTGGATTGGCCATGATAAATTGCCCTTAGTGACCAAAAAGGTTAGGAGGGGTCATTGGGTTACGGGGGTAGGGTGGAAGTGAGGACTTAAGTGGGTCGGTGCAGACTCGATGGGACGAATGGCTTCCTTCTGCACTGTATGTTCTATGTTGTAGAACGACAGGAGCACCAGATGCATGGGAACACCAGCAGTTGGTTGTTTCCTTCCAAGCCACACGCCATCCACCCTAACTGGAAACTAAACAGCCGTTCCTTCACTCTCGTTTGGTCAAAATCCTGGAACACTCTTCATCACAACACTGCGGGTGTACCTGCACCACATGGACTGCAGTTATTCAAGGATGCTTCACATCATCACTTTCTCAAGGAGCAATTAAGCAGAGACAACAAATGTTGGTCCAACCACAGGCTCTACAGTTCCTGAATAAGATGACAGTTAATATACAGACTAATTGCCCCTTTTCACTGCCCCAGTAAATAGGTCAAGGACTGCTACGGCACGGAATAAAAGGGAATAAAGCTCCATCTGCATTGCCTAGTCCAACATTCCAAAGCCAGATACATCAGTGGTTAAAGCGTACCCACATCTCCTCCAGGCTGTATTGCATTTCTGCTTCTATCAATTTAGAGTACCCAATTCTTGTTGTTTTCAGTAAGGGGCAATTTAGCGTGGCCAAACCAACTACTCTGAAAATCTTTGGGGTGTGGGGGTGAGACACACGCAGACATGGGGAGAATATGCAGAGTCCACACAGACAGTGACCCATGGCCGGGATTGAATGCGGGCCTGTGAGGCGGCAGTGTTAAACACTGCACTACCATGCCACCCTTGTCTGGTGTTGCTGAGTTGTTCATTATGACTGTCACAATCTGGGGAAAGGATCTCAGTTCTGAGGCGCCTTAACTAACATAAAGTCAATTTTTTCACATTCCTCACAGATACACGTTTTTGAAGAAATAAATCAAAGCACAGTCCCTGAAATACGAGACGATGGATTATTCACACTGCTTTATTCTTGATAAATGGTCAACTTTAGACAACAACAATAACCTCTTTGAAATTAAACTGATATTCATTAAAACTCTCTTCGCCTTGTAACTAATTCTGTCTGCCCAAACTGTGCAACATTTATAATGACTGAAAACAATCACATCAAATATTCTTTTCCAATTAAGGGGCACTTTAACGTGTCCAATTCCCCTATCCTGCACATGTTTGGGGCCATGGATCTCCACGTAGACACAGGGAGAATGTGCAAACTCTAAAGTGGAGGAACTCAGGGCGGAGATCGAATCCAGATTCGCGGTGCTGTGAGGCAGCAGTGCTGACCATTGCGCCACCTTACCACCCTGTTCGCATTGACGATAACAGATTGCATTCAGTTTAACGTCAGTGAAAAAGATTCGGAGATATGATACGAAACAAACAAAAGAGAAATTCGATTACCTGATTGATCTAATTTCTTAAGTAAATGTAATCAGGAAAATAATCCAGGCAAAACACATCATCGACTTGAGCAAAGACATGTATTGCTTTCTAAATTCATTTTAGATACAATAAAACTTTTTCTAAAAGATCAACTGTCGCATTTATGTTTGATTTGTTCGAACTGACATTGCATTGCACATTGTTGTTAATTGTTAGTGAGTCTTGTTAGATGATTTGCACTCTAGAATAAAAACATGAAAATGTTCTATAATTCAAAACGAAATCTTGCCTGGAACTTTGCTTATAAATTGCGTATAATTAAATGTCAGGCAATGCTAAACAATAAACCTCAAATAACCGGATGGAAACATTCAGACCAGGATAATATTTTTACTTTAATCTAATAACATTTTTATATTTTACTTTTTTGTAATAATCGTCCTGTTTTAACCCACAAAAATGTGAACTATGTATATTTCTGAACGCATTGATAAATCCTGAATTCCATCTATTCACAGAGTATAATTCACACGATAAATCTATAAGCGTCTCTCTCTATATATATACATAAATATATCTCACTTTCAGCTCGGATATATAAAATATGTATATATATTCTGACAATAATTTTGACAATTGAATTATTAAAACTACTGCTCAATGAAAGGAGATCCAAATCAATCAGTGTAAAACCCAGTTAAAGCTGTTCATTCAGATCCTCTCCAAAACTGAAACATAAGCAAATGGAGCAGAGATTTTGTTGTTCAAGTTAATATTCAATATAAATAACCTTGAGAATCAGATATAATCTGTTCTTTATTCTTTCATTTGTTTTGACTATAATTCTATAATGTGTACAGCATAGTTATGCCAGACTGGCTGTTATTAATTATTGTAAAGCGCATTTTCGCATTTTGTAATTAAATTAATCTTTTGAATTTCAAGCTGTTCCTTGTCAATCTCCAGCCCTGTGCAGCCTGAACATTCCTACAATTTAAATAAAATCATAAGAAAAATATCTTCACTGTCAGCGACTTCCAGATCGCAGAAAACGGGTTATGATTAGATTAGTGACATATCTCACTATCCAACTACAAATTACACTGAAGGAATCATGAATCACAGTGAACAATGCAGAATCTTATTGTTGCGGCTGCACAGAAAGAATATAATAACCGGGTACATAAATTGCCAAACTGCAAGATAAAATTCCTATTTAAGTAACTGCAAACGTAATCAGGGATCTAAAACATAATCCAAAATCTCTTGTGTAACTGAACACCTGTGTAGAATCAGTATGTTATTATTCAAACAGTTCCAGGCACAATCAGATTATATTTTCAGGCTCGAAAATTTTCCGGCCATGCAAATGGTGTGCAGAGTACAGCAGAATTGTGAAAGGCGATTGATGATTAGTTATATTAATAGGAAAACATCTTTGGATAATATGCGGTTAGATTACTGCATTAAATTGTTTACATTCTATTAATTTTACTCTCCAATTTGAACAATTGTTAATTAAGAAGTATGAGTTTGCAGTAATATGTTATGTTCTGAATGACGCCATCTTTTGGTTTAATCCGTAGTCATCAGTTAAAATAAAAAAACACAAACATATCTTTATTCCGTTCTGAATTTACAACAACTGCTTGTTTTCTACCTATAATCGTGTTTCAAGCAGATTTAAACACGTTGACTTTTTGCATTTAACAACACACCTGTAACCGCTCTAAGTCACCGAGCATAAACAATGCAGAAACAGGAAACCGCTTCACAAATTGTACTTATTCAGACACACAATCTTCTCAGCAAGAAAACACAAAACTCATCACTGAGCAGCTGAACCCCGTGTCATGGAGAAGCAGCTCAATTCTACATTCAACAGAATCAAACTTAACATTTCAAAAACATCTCAATATCGAATTCATCAAACCAGCTCGCCACCAAATGTATCAATTATCAAACTAAATAGAAATCTGTAATAACAGCAATGTAATTGTGAGGAGCTGGGATGTGTTCAAAATAAATATTGAAAATTTACCGCGGTTAATTCATAGTGGACGATATTTCAAACACACTTAATATTTGCAGCAGCTGTAACCATCAATCTCACCGAGACGAAACATTGCAGAAAGCACAGGCTGTGATTGCAGTAATAATTGATGTTCGGAAAGAAAACCTTGAACCCAGCCTTAGTTTAATGTCCAATAATCACTTTTTAAAAACTGCTCTAAAATCCTGCTTGTTTTCTGCCGACAATCATGCGGCAAGCAACTTCAAACATTCCATTGAAAACATGGAACCACTCAATGTCACCGAGTTTGAACAATGCAGAAACAATGCAGAAACGGCAAACCGTTTCAAACATCTTATTTATTCAAAGTCACCCAGATACAATCTATTCATCAGAAAACCACCAAATCACATCACCGAGGGGCCGGGACTCGTTTCATGGAGAAGCAGCTCAATTCAAAATCACTTCCAACAGAATCAAACATAACGTTTTAAGAAATTACCAATCTAGAAGCCACCAAATCCGCCTGCCATCAAATGAATGAATAATTAAACAGAAATTTAGAAGAATATCATAAGCGTTGTGAATACGCAGAACACGGCAGCACGGTAGCCTTGTGGATAGCACAATTGCTTCACAGCGCCAGGGTCCCAGGTTCGATTCTGGCTTGGGTCACTGTCTGTGCGGAGTCTGCACATCCTCCGCGTGGGTTTCCTCCGGGTCCTCTGGTTTCCTCCCACAGTCCAAAGATGTGCGGGTTAGGTGGATTGGCCATGATAAATTGCCCTTAGTGTCCAAAATTGCCCTTGGGGTTGCTGGGTTATGGGGATAGGGTGGCGGTGTTGACCTTGGGTAGGGTGCTCTTTCCAAGAGCCGGTGGAGACTCGATGGGCTGAATGGCCTCCTTCTGCACTGTAAATTCTATGATAATCTATGTTCAATAAAGTAACACATAAACCTCAACATATTTTGGTAATATCGGGTTCGATTTCTAACACTTGTGCAGGAGGTGGTAAAACTTGTAGCCACCAGATGTTATCGAGATTAAACATTGCAGAAACGCCAAACTGGGTAACATGCATTGGGTATTTAAGGTAATCCGGCCACACAGTACCCTCAGCAAATAAACACCAAATCACAGCAACCGGGGGAGGCACGGTGGTGCAGTGGGTTAAACCTGTTGCCTCACAGCGCCGAGGTCCCAAGTTCGATCTCGGCTGTGGGTCAGCGTCCGTGTGGAGCTTGTACATTCTCCCCGTGTTTGCGTGGGTTTCACCCCCGCAACCCAATGATAGGTGGATTGGTCATGCTAAATTGCCCCTTAATTGGAAAAAAATGAATTGGGTACTCTAAATGTATTTTTTTTAAATCACAACAACCATGGACTGAATCCCTCAGCAGCGCCTTTTGTCAAGGCGCAGAGTAATTCTATAACCCTTTTCAGCAGAATCACATGAAATATTACAACAAAATCCCAATACAGTATTGTAGTGTAATACAGTATACCCACGATTCAGTGAACGAATTAATTGTTTTTTAAAATTTAGAGTACCCAATTGTTTTTCCAATCAAGGAGCACTTTACTGTGGCCAATCCATCTAGCCTGCACATCTTTTGGCTGTGGTGGTGAGACCCACGCAGACACGGCGAGAATGTGTAAACTGTTGCGTGGGTATCGCCTCCACAACCCAACGATGTGCACACTAGGTGGATTGACCATGCTAAATTGCCCCTTAATTGGAAAAAATGTATTGGGTACTCTAAATTTATTTTTAAAAAGAGAATGTGTAAACTCCACATAGACAGTGACCCGGGGCCGGGATTCAATCCGTGTCCTCAGCGCCCTGACATATCAGCTAACCACTGCGCCAGCGTGCTGCCCTGAATAAATTGTGAATATACACAAAAGTATAAAAATACCACTGGAATAAAACAGTTGGAAATAATTGACTGGTTCTTACCTGCAGGCACCCTTACCATGGTCCCCTGTCCCCAGTAGTCCATCCCACCCACTATGTCCACTGTACAATAATAGATGGCGGTGTCTTCGGCCTTCAGGTTCGTCATGGCCAAAGAGAAGATATTGTTCGAAGTGTCTGTGAACGCAGTAAATCGATCTTGAATTCCTGCGGCGTAGCCATTGCTGGAAGAAGTGTCGTACCAAAGCAGCCACTCCAGCCCCTGTCCGGGAACCTGTCGGATCCAATGCATGGTGTCGCTGCCAAGACTGAAGCCGCTGGTTTTACAGGTCAGTCTCAGGGAGCCTCCGGGATGCCCGCTCTCTGCCTTTGGCTGAGTCAACACAACATCCGACTGGACACCTGTAAAAATATATCAAAAAGCCCGAGGATTAATCCTGGGGAAATGATTGGTGACTCTGGAACATTCCAGAGAGAGACTAACACTGAGACAGTAACAGTGAGAGATTTGGACAATAAAAACTACTCACGGGATAAGAAAGTCAGCAACAAACTGAGAGAAACGGCCCACCTCATCCTTCTGGCCATTTGGTGGAAATTATTGTGTCAGGAACTCAGTGAACAAACCAATTCCCGGACTGTTGGATTCGGATCCCAGTGAGCGGTATTTAAATAGCCGGCAGAAGGGGCGGGTTTCCAGGCGCCGCCTGTTGATTCCCTGGTGGAGGCGGCGACGTCCCACCTTCCACACCCCTAACAGAATGGACCCAGAGATTTACTACAGGTTATTGTTAAAAGATAGCATTTATCTGTATTGGGGCATTTGTTTGCCTGAATGGATTATTTGGAATGTCTCCATTGGTTCTAATTGTGAAATTACATTTGAGCATCTGTTAACATACTCAGGTTAATCTTTATTGTCACAAATAGGCTTACATTAACATTGCAATGAAGTTACTGTGAAAAAAATAATTCCATTTTAAGTTAAGTCCCTTTATTTCTACTCTTCTGGGGCTGTTTAGCACAGGGCTAAATCGCTGGCTTTGAAAGCAGACCAAGGCAGGCCAGCAGCACGGTTCGATTCCCGTACCAGCCTCCCCGAACAGGCGCCGGAATGTGGCGACTATGGGCTTTTCACAGTAACTTCATTTGAAGCCTACTTGTGACAATAAGCGATTTTCATTTCATTCATTTCAATATAAGGGGATGAATATAAATAAATATAGCTATATTAACAGTGAATAAGTCGCCTGTTCGTCTGATTTGAAACGGCGAGTTTTTAATCCCGTGACAGCAATAAAGTATAATTTATCAGTGGGATTTCTTTATCGATTTATGTAACCAAATGCGGGAGTTGAACAAAGTGATTCTCTTTACAGTGTAGGTGGCTATCCCTGTACAATGTGGGTCTGTAGAAACGTAAAAATGTCATATTATACAATACCACTCCTGGAATTTCTCAAACTCCCCCTGAGTCGAGGACACTGTCAACATTCGCGATAAAATAAGCCACCTTGCCTGATAATTAAGCAGTAAATTGACAGAGAAACATAAAATTCACATGAACTTTTGACAGAGAAAGGGCGGCGGTGGTTTGCCCAGCTGTCTCACGGCGCCGAGGGCCCGCGATTGACTCCGGTCCCGGGAAACCGTCCGTGTGTAGTTTGCACATTCTCCCCGTGTGTCTCGCCCTCACGACCTTAAGATGTGCAGCCCAGATGGAATGGCCACACTAAAGTGCCCCTTAATTTGAAAAATAAATTTAAAAAGCTTTTGACAGAGAAGTTAATGAATGAATCAGGACGGACAGGGCGATCAGCAAAGTTATCCTTCAGCATCCAAATCATTGCCGCTAATTTTACTGACCACCGGCTGCCTAACATTCACTGGTGTTGGGAACACAGGATAGCAGGACTTTGCGGCATATTACACAATATCATAAGAATAAATGTTTTATCTTCCACTGAAGCAGGTCATGAGCTGGTCATTTCCCCACTCATTAGCAGCAATGAGAGGGACTGTTAAACAATGGAAATCAGCACAAATTAACCTGTACAGAACACGGTGCTAATCAGGTATAAGAGTCGCCTGCGTTTAAATGGGGTCAACAACTCGGCTAATATTCCAGGAATTCCGGCGGATTCAAGGCAGATTTATGATTTTCTTTACATTTAATTAATTTTCTTTGTAATTCCAATCAAATGATTGGGCTTGTGGACTGGGTCCATCAACACCACTCACTCTCACTTCATTAGGTTCTTACCAAACGAACTTTAATAACTAGAGGGATCATTACTCTGAACTAATATAAATGAAATAGCATTTGGTTAGTTTACTATTTTCCGATCATGTTTAATCTCAGAGTGATCAGAACATTAACGGAAATATGCATTTCTATGCAACACCATTTAAAACATTTACTTCATCTGCGACTGAAGTATTTAATGTTTGAATTGCTTAATGCCATTTTATCCATTCATATTCAGGCTAATCTGCCCCACACAGTATTTGGCAGCAATCCAGCCGCCTGCAGTCAGGGAGGCTCGAATGTCCCATGTTGTTTACAGGAAGCATCTGGATTTGTTTTCAAAGATCTGTTTCCTTAGTGCTTACCGCTTGGCTGCAAACCACCTTCAAACTCTTAACATTGTCAATGAGGACAATTTATAAACAAATCTACCCAGCAACACTACTGGAGATAATTTTAGGTTTTAGATTGTGAGCCTATTTGAACTGTTCCCATCTCAAAGGAAAGGAGAGTTATCTAGCTTCTCTGACCCTTTTAGCACCAATCGCCGGCTGGAGGATCTCTCTAACGTCTCATAATATGGACATAGAACATACAGTGCAGAAGGAGGCGATTCGGACCATCGAGTCTGTACCGACCCACTCACTTCCACCCTATCCCCTAAACCCTCACTTCCACCCTATCCCCGTAACCCCTCCTAACTTTCTTTTGGGTCACTATGGACAATTGGCCATGGCCATTCCACGTAACCTGCACGTCTTTGGACTGTGGGAGGAAACCGGAGCACCCAGAGGAAACCCACGCATACACGGGGAGAACGTGCAGACTCCGCACAGACAGTGACCCAGCAGGGAATCGAACCAGGGACCATGGCGCTGTAAAGCCACAGTGCGATCCACTTGTGCTTTCATGATGTCCAACAACATTGTGATGACATCATAGAACATCTATATGTTCTATGGATGATAATGGCATAGTGTAGGTTAGATGGCTTTTGTTTCGGTGCAACATCGTGGGCCGAAGGGCCTGTACTGCGCTGTATTGTTCTATGTTCTATGACTATAGAAATACAGGCAGACTATCAGACAGAGGGTATGTTTTGTATTAGATAAATATATTAAAATACATGTTTCCCCTTAATTCTTCCATTAAATGTGGGACTCGCTGGCAAGATCACCATGTGATCCCTGTCCCTAATTGCTCTTGAACTGAGCGGTTTACTGGACCAGCTCAGAAGGAACTGAAGAGTCAGACATGTTGCTGTCCCTCTGGAGCCACATGTAGCTGAGACTAGGGAGGATGCCAGATTTCCTTCGTTGGTAAAGCAGAGAGGATTTCATGCTCACCAATAGTACGTATTCCAGATTTATTAATTAAATTCAAATTCCTCCACCAGTCCATGGTGGGATTTGCACCCGAGTCCCCGCAGAATTGACCTGGGCCTTTGGATCACTGGTTCAATTACATTATTCCTACATCACAATCTGCCCAAAAGATAAAGTAATTACTGCGTTGATGCTGCAACGAATGATAGTTAAATATTTTGACTAAAGAATTAGTGAATGAGATTGATGGACGGATCGATATATATGCCTGAAATATGCTGCTGAACATTCTCATTTTGTGCTCGACTGTATCCGAAATTGAAGCAGGTCCTTTATAATTTATGTCAGACTTATACCTTCGGTCCTTCAGCTTTTCCGTGTGACATCCATCCTCTTAATCTCTCGAGAAAAAAGCGAGACGTCACGATATTCCTCCGGTGCTGGTGATTCTTCTCTGCTGATGGCGAATCTTCATCTCGAAGACAGAGAGCTGGAACATGATTGCATTGAGGAGGGATAGTTGTAATATTTGGAACATGTAGTCATTTCATGTACAACAAGTCACTCAACATGACCTCACCCAAATAAGCGAAGACAACATGGTAAAAACATATTAACATGAAAAGCGAAATATTGTGAAACTCAGAGGGCATCTGCAAATGTTGAATTACTTTGCAAACAGTGTAACTTATAGCCCACGTAAAGATTATTAAATTTACATTAGGGTATAGGTAACTTTAAAAATCAGCGCAAAATCCAGTTACAGATCTGATGTTTCTGTGTGATGATGATGCGATTACTTGCCAATATAGTGCAGAGACTGCTGGGTAGCTGCTCATTGTCCTTGGTCTGGTTTAATTCCAATTCACATTGAATTATGGGACATATGTGATCCCTTGCTGGCAGAATGGTCAATGCTATCTCAATAAATTATATTAAATTAATTGCGATTACATTTTGCATGAAATAAAATGCAGTCTCCCTGTTCACGAATCGCAAGTCAGGTGTGTAACTGAATACTCTCTATTTGCCCGGCTGGGTGCAGCTTCAACAACTTCCGAGAAGCTTGGCATCATCCAGGCCAAAGCAGGCCGCTTGATTGTCACCCCACGTGCAAATATTCGATCCACCCATCACCAACGAACAATGGCTACACTGTATTAACCGCAAGATGCACTCCAGGAACGTAACAAGGCTGCTTTTGAAACACCTTCTACACAGAGGACAATTATATTGTAGAAGAAAAAGCTAGCTGACAGGTGGGAATCGGCACCTGGAAGATCCCCCCCCCCCCCCCCCCAAAAAAAAAAAAATCACTCAATAGCCCGACTTGGAAGCGTATCGCCATTTCTTTAATTTCGCTAGTTCAAAAGCCTAGAATCCCTTCCCTAACAGTACTGTCAGCATCTCTAAACCAGAGGGTCTGGAGAGGTTCATACAGGCAGCACACCACCACGTTCCCAGGGGCAATGGTGATGGACAATAAATGACGACCTCACCTGAGACGCCCACATCGTTTAACACAATTAACACATATAATTATTTATATTCGTGAATGGATGGGAATTAGTGTAGGCAATTAAAATATTTCTGAACATTTGTGGCCTGCTCCTTCTCTGCCAGAATAGATCCATTCCACAGGAGATACATGATGCAACAACATCACCACTATCTGTAAACACTTGCAGACATATCTCACTCATAGCATCAATGGGAAGGCTATTGCTAGGTTCACACTTTGAATACTTCATCTGCTTGCAGACCGAATGTAACCAAAAGCAAGATGTGGTGGTTCTGTCGGAAGAATTACTCTGGACATGATCTGCCTCCTCTGCCACAGGTGCACCTCTTCACCTTATTTTGATAAATCTCACTAATACATTCGATACTGTAAACAGAGCCGTGACTACAAGAATTTGGGGGAAATTACCTGTCCACCAAAGCTCCTCAGTCTCATTCAAGCCTTCCGTGACAACATGTGCTGCACTGTACAGATTGATGATTTTACTTCCGACATATTCTAAGTGAAGAATTGAGTGAAACAGGACCGTGTTCTAGACTAAACTCTATTTAACATCTTCTTCTCCATGCTACTGATCTTCACCGTCCCTGGCGATATAAATGGACTGCACAGGACCGCTAGGTCAGACCACAAGATGTACAATCTTTCAACAATGAATGTTGAGACATAAACACATCCTGATCAGATTAGGATTGAAAATCTGACTGGATTCATCCCCTCCGCGCTCCAGAGACGTAGGGCGAAGATGAGAAAATATCTCCTTGCAGCCGGCGAGGCCGCAGTGAAAGGCGTGATGGCCGCGATGAAGGAGGCAATGGACAATATGGAGCGGAGACTGGAGGCTCAGGAGACGACGACACGGGACTTCGAAAAGGCTGCCACGGACCAAGGGGACCGGATTGCGGCTTTCGAGGCCGAGGTCAGACCTAGAAGGAGTTGAAGGATAAAGTCGCCGACCAGGAGAACCGATCACATTGGCAAAACCTGAGAATCGTGGGGCTGCCGGAGGGAACGGAGGGGAGAAACCGGACAGAATATGCAGCAGGGATGCTCGGGAAGCTGGTCGGCGAGGAGGGCACACACATGTCGCATTGGCAACGTCCCAGGGCTGGAGAACCACTGTGGCCGATAATCGCGATGCTCCACAGGTACCAGGGTAAAGCGCCGATCCTGAAGTGGGTGAAGAGTGCGTGAGGGTGCAAGTGGGAACGACATTCTAGCCGCCTGCACCAGGACATTGGTGCTCACCTGGCCAAGTGCTGGGCAGAATTGAACTGTGTAAAGTCCACGCTGTACGAAATTGGGGAGCAGCTTGGTGTGCTCTACCCTGCCAAAATATGGGTGACATTCCAGGGTAAAGAACACCCGGGATGAAGCCAACATATTTACATTACAATGGCAACGTGCCTCAATGACTACCGTCCAGTGGCCCTGACTTCAGACGTAATGAAGTGCTTCGAGAGGTTGATCAAAGCGCATCACCTCCATACTCCCAGAACGCCTTGATCCACTGCAATTCGCATACCGCTGCAACCGGTCCACATCAGACGCTATTTCCCTGGCCCTACACTCATCCCTAGAGCAACTCGAAAACAAGGACTCCTGCATCAGACTCCTGTTTATTGACTACAGCTCCGCCTTCAACACCATAATCCCAGCCAAGCTCATATCAAAGCTCCAAAACCTAGGACGTGGCTCCCCACTCTGCAACTGGATCCTCGATTTTCTGACCAACAGACCACAATCAGTAAGATTGAACAACAACACCTCCTCCACAATAGTCCTCAACACCGGGGCCCCGCAAGGCTGCGTACCATAATGCGCCGGATCTCGAATAACGACGAGTCAGAATACATGCGGGAGATAGAGAACCTAGGGTAGTGGTGTAGCAACAACCATCTCTCCCTCAATACCAGAAAAACTAAAGAGCTGGTTACTGACTTCAGGAAGCAAAGTACTGCACACACCCCTGTCAGCATCAACGGGGCCGAGGTGGAGATGAGAGTTTGGCTGATGATCGATAAATGAGAGTTTGGCTGATGATCGATAAATGAGAGTTTGGCTCAAGATGGATTGGAACTTTATGGGAAAATCAAAATGTTAGGTAAAGCTTTGTGTGAAGAAATGTCAAGACAGACCCTTACAGGCTTCTGATGGCAAGCTGAGGAATGTCAAGATAGGCTGTCAAAGGCTTCTGATAACAAGGTTGTTTTGAACCAGACAAAAGTGCAATAACGGCCTTGGGAATGGGTGCACTAGGCTTGAAGATAATTATGATTGAGGGGGGCTGAATTATAATTAAGCTGAGAGCACAGATAGGAATGCGAGGGAGCTGTCCTCAGAAATGAACCAAAAATGTATAAATCCTGCTGTTAGATGTATTGACTTGGGCTTGCTATTGTGACTCTGGAGAGACACAGTGGTCCTAGCTCCGGCGCCGAGAAATAAACATGTTAAAGTAACAAGGTGTTCGACTGATCATTTCATCCGGACTGGCTGCAAGAGAATCCTCATTTGGTGTCAGAAGTGGGATTTCACAGGAGCCTTCCTGGAACCTGACGGCGCAACAGACTGATCGCATTCGGACGCTGAGGAGGGAATTGCGCACCAAACGTGAGTACCCTTGTTACCACTTTGGTTTCCCCCTCTGCTGTCCCGAGTGTGGCCACGCCCTGCTGTTTGGTTTCGGTGAAGACTCTGACGAAATCAAAGCAGTCCGGCGAACCTGTTACGAAGAAGGGTTGGTGTTAAAGTTCCCTGGAAAGGAATCAGGGAAGAGAAAAAGAGAATAAGAGAAGAGAATAAGAGAATAGAGTTCCCTGGAAAGGAAACAGGGAAAAGAAAAAGAGAATAAGAGAAGAGAATAAGAGAAGAGAATAAGAGAATAGAGTTCTCTGGAAAGGAATCAGGGAAGAGAAGAAGAGAATAAGAGAAGAGATAAGAGAATAAAGTTCCCTGGAAAGGAATCAGGGAAGAGAATAAGAGAATAAAGTTCCCTGGAAAGGAATCAGGGAAGAGAATAAGAGAATTAGAGAATTAGAGAATTAGAGAACATAGAACATAGACCATAGAACATAGAAAATACAGCACAGAACAGGCCCTTCGGCCCACGATGGTGTGCTGTACCTTTGTCCTAGATTAATCATAGATTATCATTGAATTTACAGTGCAGAAGGAGGCCATTCGGCCCCCTGAGTCTGCACCGGCTCTTGGAAAGAGCACCCCACCCAAACTCAACACCTCCACCCAACACCAAGGGCAATTTTGGACACTAACGGCAATTTATCATGGCCAATCCACCTACCCTGCACATCTTTGGACTGTGGGAGGAAACCGGAGCACCCGGAGGAAACCCACGCAGACATGGGGAGGACGTGCAGACTCCGCACAGACAGTGACCCAAGCCGGAATCAAACCTGGGGCCCTGGAGCTGTGAAGCAATTGTGCTATCCACAATGCTACCGTGCTGCCCTTAAGAACAAATAAATCTACACTATATCATTTTACCGAAATCCATGTACCTATCCAATAGCTGCTTGAAGGCCCCTAATGTTTCCGACTCAACTACTTCCACAGGCAGTGCATTCCATGCCCCCACTACTCTCTGGGTAAAGAACCTACCTCTGATATCCCTCCTATATCTTCCAATTAGAGAATTAGAGAATAAGAGAATCTTCCTAAACAGTCCGGGTTGGAGTCCCTGGAAGGTTAAAATCCTTCCTAAAGAACCGGGTTGGAAATCTTGGGGGGGGGTTAGAGTCCTTCCCCTAAATAGTCCGAATTGGAGTACCAGAGCTCCTTAAATCTCTGGGTAGGTAAATGAGTGATGATGATCCTTAGGGTTGCCTAATACCTTCGCGATAAAAGGTGATTTTCGATAAATAAGTTTATCAACCGGTGTCTAGACTTGTTCGACACTTCGGGTTGATCAGATTGAATATTACGGAGAACGGATAACTCTGTCCAAATTATATATTATAAAATTTAAATGAGGGTGCGGATAACACCTAAGGGAAACATAATTAAACAGGGCTTGACCGTTGCGTGTCCTGTCGGAACACTCGAACAATTTCTTAAATCTGTTAGTTCTGCCTTTAATTCTCTGAGTCTGTCTGTCTGTTAGTTCTGTCTTTGGTTCCCTGTCAGACTGTTTAAATCAGTCCCCTCTCTCTCTCTCTCTCTCTTTTCATGTTTCATTTCCAGACTTTGACCTTCTAAAAATCACTTTCGAACAGTTTGATTTAGCCTTTTGATTGGGCAATGGGGCAGGATAATCCCGTTTAAATTCTTGATTGAATAGGCAATTTAGGATCGCTACCAAAATTAAATAGGAAACCACAAGGATCATCCGAGGATAGGAGACAATGGGTAATACTTTAGATAGCACAGCTGATAGTGGAAGCGCGCTTCAAACTCTTTGTGAACAGTATCCGGAATATTCTGAACAATTGCGACAGCTGTCGGGAGAATTGCATAAAAACCTAGGGAAAGAACAGTGGCCTCTAGGAGGACCGAAAGATCTGCCTACTGTTCTAGGGGCACAGCAACTTATTTGGCAACATAATCGAAGTTCGATGGCAAAAAAGCTGATTGTCCTATGGCGTGAATATTGCCAAAAACTAAAAGATGCATCTCTATTAGCCAGCTGGCAGGCAAATGCTTTAAAATTGGGGATAGAATTAACCGAGGGCGGAATTGTTAAAACTGCGGAAGTCCTAAAAAAGGAGTGCGCCCATAAAAAACGGGCACGATCTCCTGGGTCCAAGCCGCCGCAATTGCAACCTAGTCCGTACGGACAAATGGCCGGCCTTGCCTTGACCGAGGGAGACGATGAGGATGACCCTGAAAATTGCCACTACGACCGCCTCCACCTTACATTCCCAGGGTTCTGATTGTAGTTTAAACTGTTCTAAAACAAATAATGTTTCAGAAAAAAAAAACTCTTTATTCCTCTGGTGTGACCATGTTAGAAATTACATTAAAGATGTGTACATTCAAGCCCTTTATCACCCGCTCCCCCGCCACTATCACCGCCTCCACCGTTGCAAGGAGGTCCGGCGACTCGCACTCATTCTAAAACCCATGCTAATCAATTCCCACAGATGAATCAAGAGTTAGTCCTGGGAAAAGAGGGGGTGGATTTCCCTGATTACCCAGACGATTATCAGCCGCAGTGTCAGTTTCCCGTCCGGCAAGTTTCCAATATAGCATACAACCCTGCCAACCCCTGGGGCCCAACAACCAGGCATTTCAAAATAATTATTATAATTAATAAATTAATCACATTTGATACTACTGATTCAGTATTAATAAATTATATAATATAAAACAGTCAAACAGTTGATTGATCAGTAACATTTCAATAATAGTATTTCAGCTCAAATTCATCGATTGGGGTACAGTTGGAAGATAAATTGGGGTGGATCAAGTTTTTGATTTCTTTTTGGATATGTAATGCCAAATCTTTAACTTCTTTAGAGTTATTGGGAAAGAAAGTACAACATTCTGCACTTTGACATCTTCTGGATTATACACAAAAGCTTGTTGAAAGGGTTAATTTTCTTGCAGAGACAAAAAGAGGCGTATAGCTTGGAATGATGCCATTCGCATCTCCAAACTTTTTAAAAAAATAATTAAATAAAAAAAATATTGGTCACTCAAATGGACTGGGAGTAAAAGTTGGATTGCTGCCAAATCCCGTTATCAGGTGTCCTTGAACGATCTGTTCCTTTTAATCTGAGTTGTTTTGTTTTTTGTAAAACCAGCTTCCATTGTTTGAAGTTTTAATTTCCAGGCTAATTCTAAACATTTATTTTAAAATATCAAACACAATAACTTATTAAACATATAGGTTTTCTGTAGATGAATTCGTCGATTCTATTAAAGAAGGCACTACTAGCAAGATATGTTGTTTTCTTAAAATTGATAAAGCAATATTCAGAATAATGACAGTTCTCTTAAGTTGACAGTTCTTGACTATCCCTGTAGAATTCACTAGAGGCACTTATACAGAATCTTATTCGGCAACAAGCTGACTCACCAATATCAAATGCTGATCTGAATCTATTCACCGATGGTAGTTCATCCATTGGTGAAAGGGGGGATAGATTATCAGGGTATGCAATTGTTAAATAGATTATCAGGGTATGCAATTGTTAACCAACAAGGAGAAACGCTTGAAGCAGCAGCATTCGAAATTCCCTTTTCCGCCCAACAGGCTGAACTTTTTGCACTTATTCGAGCCTGTGTATTAGGGAAAGATATCTACACTGATTCCCGATATGCCTTTGGGGGGTCACACACGATTTTGGCCAATTATGGAAAAACGGGGGATTTCTGACGTCAGCAGGTACTCAGATATCTCATAAACAATTAGTTACATAATTATTACAAGCTCTAATGCTTCCAAAACAGATTGCGGTTATAAAATGTGCAGCACATACAAATGGAAAAACTTTAGTGGATGTGGGCAATAGGCAGGCGGACCATCAGGCCAAAGAGGCTTCTCGCTTAAAAGGCATGGTGGTCCCCAAAATGATGAGCCAGACTAAAAGCTCTAAGGGTCAGTCTCCCTCTGAAAAGCCAATGCCGACCATCACTGATGTCATTCAATTACAGGAGGACGCTCCTGGCTGTGTAAAAAGACTATGGGAAGAATTGGGATGTTGTTATGATTCTGCCAACAAATTGTGGGTCACCCCGGCAGGGCAGACTTGTATACCCGATGCATTGGCAGCCTGGGTTACCGAATGTGTTCACTTTGCAACTCATTGTGGTGCGCGAGCTACGGGTGATGTATTGCTTAAAACATGGTGGCATCCAAGACTGCAAGATATAGCACAAAACATTAGCAGTCGTTGCCTAGTATGTCAGCAGTATAATCCTGGTAAAGCAATACCCTGTGAAATGGGTAAAACCCCGCTACCGGAAGGTCCCTTTGAGACACTCCAGATGGATTACATTGAGTTGGAAAGATGCCAATGTTAGAAACATGTATTAGTTATTGTTGATGTATTTAGTAAGTGGATAGAAGCTTACCCCACTGTAGATAACAAAGCTTCCACGGTAGTAAAAGTTTTGATGCGAGAAATTGTTCCTAGGTTTGGGATTCCATATCGATTAAGCTCTGATAATGGACCTCATTTTGTGGGACAGATTAACGAAGAATTCTGTGCTCAGCTGGGCATAAAACAACAGTTGCACTGTGCATATAGGCCACAAGCAGCAGGAATGGTAGAGCGCGCCAACCAGACATTGAAAACCAAACTAGCCAAATTACAGGCTGAGACAGGCGCTACCTGGCTCAAGCTATTACCCATTGCCCTTTTTCAAATTCGCGCTACACCCGCAGGAAAAACTCGATTAAGCCCTGCCGAGATATTGTACGGAAGGCCTTTTCATACTCCATGGGATCAGGACAAACCAAAAGATGTCAACTTTCACCACATGACCACGGAAATGGCCAATTACGTTATAGCTCTAACAAAGGCTATAAAGGGTCTCCACTCGCGGGTCCGAGCAGCCCGTGGGGAGATACCCCCCTTATCCAGTACTGTCACCATTCACCCAGGCGAGTACGTTATGATCCGGAACTGTGTTCGGAAAGGATTAGAACCCCGATGGGAAGGATCACACCAGGTCCTACTCACTACTCCCACTGCTGTAAAAGTAAAAGGCAGAAATGCCTGGATCCACATCCACCATTGTAAGGTTGTGAAAATGCAATAGAGAATAACCCTCTGTTTCGAGCCCTAGGTAATAACTTCAGCATCATTCACGGGATGAAGGACAGCCTTATTATCGTAACCCTGCTGGGACTTTTGGAAACGGGAGGAGAGGCCAAGCGAAGAACCTGTGGCCCCCAGGGAAGACGGACTCATCACCTCTGTCGAGGAGACACCTTACTGTGTACCAGTCAAGGCCCAGGAGAAGGACCTTGGAACGCGACCCCTGCGGACGGATGTTCGGCCTACGTACAACGATGCAATCGGACCATACTCATCAGTGGAGTGACGAAGGGCAACCTACCCTGTCATCAGGTCAACTGTAAATGGGGCTATAGCTGCAGAAACAAAAAAAAAAGACTTTACCCTTG
Organism: Scyliorhinus torazame; assembly: GCF_047496885.1. Classification (NCBI taxonomy): domain Eukaryota; kingdom Metazoa; phylum Chordata; class Chondrichthyes; order Carcharhiniformes; family Scyliorhinidae; genus Scyliorhinus; species Scyliorhinus torazame. The sequence continues at coordinate 93,995,301 of NC_092711.1, forward strand.
GGATGCGTTGACCAAGGGAGGGTAAGGCAGCGGGGGAAAAGGGAATTACATGTTAACACTTATTTGTATATGTCATATGTGTACGCAAAGGATATGAATGTTTCTGGTTGCTGGGTATGTACACATATCCCGACCCATGCTAAGGGAGGGATCCCACTCAGGCCTGTTCCCCTTAACCTGTCAGAAACAGTAGAATGGTACATTTACCAGGATGGTACTCGTCAATCACCCAGGACTATAAGAATTGCCTCTATGGTAAGACACCCAGACGCGGGGCAGCTTCTAGTTTATCGTTTCTCCCCATATCCCCAAGACCTTGGAAAGAGGGGGGCTATCCAATGAACACGTTTGAGATGTGGTACCAACCAGGTTATAACAAATCCCACCAGCCTCCGTTTCTTACCCTCACTAATACCACCAACATGGGAAGACCACTGGGAATAATATGTTTGGTAAAGAATGTGGTTAAAGGGATATTTGTAGGTGCTAGTCAATGCGAGCACAGATTTGTGGTGGCCAACATATCCGAGGTCAATCCCGTATATACGTCTCCTCAGTTTTATGGGTGTACACTGGACATCCCATACGCAAATGGGACAGGTACCTTCAAGTACTCCATGATGGCCCAAGGGTTTGATGTGGACACACTCACTTCATACAATGGGACGTATTTTATTTGTGGCCACAAGGCTTACCCCTGGTTACCAGAGAATTGGACGGGATCCTGTTATTTGGGATACGTTGTTCCCTACGTGCACCATCTCACTAGTTTAAGGAATCACCCTCACCTGAAGCGGCAAATGAGGGAAATAACGGAAACGCAGCGATTCTTTGGGATCCTGCTTCCCCCTATCGGGGTAGCTCTTGCAATAAAGGAAATAAGGAAGATAGCAAAAATCCTGGAAGAGGTAGCAAACGACACCACTGAAGCATTGACTGAGATAAATAATGAAATGGTGGCAATAAGAACCGTAGCCCTACAAAACCGAATGGCCCTCGATTACCTCCTTGCAAACAAAGGTGGGACTTGTGCCATGATCGGTTCGGAATGTTGCACCTATATCTCCGATAGTTTGGAGAACATCACCCACCTCGTGGATCATATCCGCACAGAGGTTAAGAAGTTGCATGAAATATCAAGGGATGGGTGGTTAGATTGGTTGTTTGCCGGATCATGGGGGTCTTACCTAGTGCATGGATTGATAATCCTGGTAGTTGTAATACTTGTAATAATTATGCTTAGCTTCCTGATGAAATGCTTGTGTAAAAGTGTCAGTGCAGCAGTAATTTCTCAACAGTTAATGCAGCAACATGAAGTGCGCCTTGAAGAGTTAATGGATGTGAAAGAAAGTGCAGAGGAATATGAGGAAATGATCGAAATGCAAATAGAATGGGAGAGATTGAGACGATTGACTATGGATTAGAAGTTATCATGAAATGATAAAAGGGGGGAATGAGAGTTTGGCTGATGATCGATAAATGAGAGTTTGGCTGATGATCGATAAATGAGAGTTTGGCTCAAGATGGATTGGAACTTTATGGGAAAAACAAAATGTTAGGTAAAGCTTTGTGTGAAGAAATGTCAAGACAGACCCTTACAGGCTTCTGATGGCAAGCTGAGGAATGTCAAGATAGGCTGTCAAAGGCTTCTGATAACAAGGTTGTTTTGAACCAGACAAAAGTGCAATAACGGCCTTGGGAATGGGTGCACTAGGCTTGAAGATAATTATGATTGCGGGGATGTTAGATGTATTGACTTGGGCTTGCTATTGTGACTCTGGAGAGACACAGTGGTCCTAGCTCCAGCGCCGAGAAATAAACATGTTAAAGTAACAAGGTGTTCGACTGAACATTTCATCCGGACTGGCTGCAAGAGAATCCTCAGAGATGGTTAGCAGTTTCAAATTCCTTGGGGTGCATATCTCCAAATATCTGTCCTGGTCCACCCACGTCGACGCTACCACCAAGAAAACACAACAGCGCCTATACTTCCTCAGGAAACTAAGGAAACTCGGCATGTCCACATTAACCCTTACCAACTTGTACAGATGCACCATAGAAAGCATCCTATCAGGCTGCATCACAGCCTGGTATGGCAACTGCTCGGCCCAGGACCGCAAGAAACTTCAGATAGTCGTGAACACAGCCTAGTCCATCACACGAGCCTGCCTCCCATCCATTGACTCCATCTACACCTCCCGCTGCCTGGGGAAAGCAGGCAGCATAATCAAAGATCCCTCCCACCCGGCTTACTCACTCTTCCAACGTCTTCCATCGGGCAGGAGATACAGAAGTCTGAGAACACGCACGAACAGACTCAAAAACAGCTTCTTCCCCACTGTCACCAGACTCCTAAATGAGCCTTATGTGGACTGACCTCATTAACACTACACCCTTTATGCTTCATCCGATGCCAGTGCTTATGTAGTTACATTGTATATGTTGTGTTGCCCTATTATGTATTTTCTTTTATTCCCTTTTCTTCACATGTACTTAATGATCTGTTCAGCTGCTCGCAGAAAAATTCTTTTCTCTGTACCTCGGTACACGTGACAATAAACAAATCCAATCCAATCCAATCCAAATGGCCTGGACAACCAACGATAGAGGGCAATGGCCAGAACGCGGGTGGCAAGACGTCGAGAGAGGCAGGGGCGAACACAGGCAGAGGTGCGGAGAGAGGGCGGGGGGCGGGGGGGGGAGGGGCTGAAGGGGGATTGAATAGAGGAACCCAAGTCTTCGGGGAGCCGCTACACTGGCGAGCAAGCTGGAGTACTGACGTACAGGGAAGTAGGATGCCGTGGGGTGCCTCTGGCGACGGAGGGAGCTCCTGGCAGAGGGGGATAGAAAAACAGAACTTCGGGGAAACAAAGGGCAAAAGGGGAGTGGGTCGAGGAGGGGGTAAAGCCAAACAGGAGGGGACTTGGAGCGGATAACAAAAGGGTAGGCCGTACAGGGGTTAAAACAGCGGGGGTAGGGAGTGAGAGGGGGAAGAGGAGGTCGCTGGTTGCAGCTGACAACATGTGGAGGTGACGCAAATGAGGAAGTCATGGGCGGTCTTCTTGAATGGCCTGTGAGCAAGGGCAGGCCCGGACAAACAGGGCCAGGCCCACAGGATGAGTATGGCTGACCCGAGACTTCCGGTTGCGGCGATGCGGAGCTAAGCCGCACGATTCGGCAGCTCCCGCGATCACGGACTTTCGGGCTCTCTAGAGGAGCCCCAACGGGAATTTTGTGAAGACGCTCCGTGTGGGAAGGGAAGAGTGAGGTCCCCCTTCACCGTTTATGGACCGGACTAGAAGCGAAACGGCCAAAAAAGCGGCATTGGGACAGCGGGAGAAGCGAGGGAAGAAAAACAAATGGCGGCGGCCGGGGATAAAGTGGAATGCGGGCCGGAGCTGCAGGAGTTCATCAAGCGCTGTTTCGAGGAGCTGCGGAAAGAGATGCTGGCGCCTATGCTGTCGGCGATTGAAGGACTAGGGATGACCCAGAAGGCCCACGAGGTAAAGATCCAGGAGGTGCAGAAAAAAGTCAATGAGAACGAGGATGAGATCTTGGACCTGGCGGTGAGAGTGGAGGAGCACGAGGTGCTGCACAAGAGGTGGGTGGGAAGATTCAAAGACCTGGAGAACAGGTTGAGGAGAAAGAATCTTTGGAGCCTGGGTCTCCCTGCAGGAGTGGAGGGGGCCGATGCCGGGGCATATGCGAGCACGATGCTCGAGTCAATGATGGGCGCGGAGGGCCCTTTAAGGCCGTTGGAGCTGGATGGGGCACACCGGGTGCTGGCGAGGAGGCCCAAGGCTAACGAGCCGCCAAGGGCGATTGTGGTGAGGTTTCAACGTTTCACGGACAGAGAGAGGGTCTTGAAATGGGCCAAGAAAGAGCTGAGCAGCAGCTGAGAGAATGCGGAGATCCGAATATACCCTGACTGGAGCACGGAGGTTGCAAAGAGGAGAGCGGGTTTCAACCGGGCCAAGGCGGTGCTGCACCGGAAAGGAGTGAGATTCGGAATGCTGCAGCCAGCGCGGTTGTGGGTCACATATAAGGTGCAACACCACAATTTTGAAACGACTGAAGAGGCTTGGACCTTTATTCAAACTGAAAAGTTGGACTCAAACTGAGGGTTTGTGAGGGAGGGGGGGGATGTTTGATGTTTGGTGTACATAGGGTGTTAGTCACGTGCAGGAAATGTTCCACGGGCTGGGGGAGGGATGGGGATGGGGAAAGGGACCGGGTGAGAAGACCGTACGAGATGGTGGGCGCTGGTGCTGGAGGGAGAGGAGACTTGGGGATGGGGGAAATGAGACAAGGCCGCGACAGGAGCTGCGCCAGAGGGGGCGGGGCAGGCTTAGGAATGCGAAGGTTTTTTTCCCGCGCTAGGGAAGAAAGGAGGGGGGGGGGAATGGAGGAAGGCGCACTGATTGGGAGATTCCCACACGGGGGGGGGGGGGGGGCGGGGGGGGTCAATGGGGCGGCGGGGGAAGCCAGGGTCAACAGTTGTCAGCTGACTTACGGGAGTGTTATGGAGGGAGCAAAAAAGCTAGACACGGGTCTAGCGAGGGGGGGGGGGAGGTGGGGGGAAACGGGTTGCTGCTGCACTGGCCGAAGGGGAATGGGACACAGAAGAGATGGTCGGGGCGGGGGTCTCCCGTGTGGGGGACTGGAAGGAGAGGGCGGCACGGGCACAAGACTGGCCTAGAAAAGGCGATGGCTAGTCGGCGGGGGTGGGAGGCCCCCCAATCCGGCTGATAACGTGGAATGTGAGGGGCCTGAATGGGCCGGTAAAGAGGGCCCGAGTGTTCGTGCACTTAAAGGGACTGAAGGCAGACGTGGTCATGCTCCAGGAGACACATCTGAAGGTGGCGGATAAGGTAAGGTTAAGAAAGGGATGGATAGGACAGGTATTCCATTCGGGGCTGGACGCGAAGAACAGAGGGGTGGCAATATTGGTGGGCAAGCGGGTGTCGTTTGAGGCCAAGAATATCGTAGCGGACAATGGAGGTCGATATGTGATGGTGAGTGGTAAGTTGCAGGGGATGTGGGTGGTATTGGTAAATGTACACGCCCCAAAATGGGATGATGCCGGATTCATGAAGTGGATGCTGGGGCGCATTCCGGACCTGGAGGTAGGAAGCTTGATAATGGGTGGGGATTTCAATACAGTGTTGGACCCAGCACTGGATCACTCCAGATCTAGGACCGGTAAGAGGCCAGCGGCGGCCAAGGTGCTTAGGGGGTTTATGGATCAGATGGGGGGAGTGGACCCGTGGAGGTTTGCCAGGACGCAGGCCAGGGAATTTTCTTTTTTCTCCCACGTGCACAAAGCCTACTCCTAGATTTTTTTGTTCTGGGCAGGGCGCTGATCCTGAAAGTGGAGGGACCGGAGTATTCGGCCATAGCCATTTCAGACCACGCCCTGCACTGGGTGGAACTGGAGTTGGGAGAGGAGAGGGACCAACGCCCGTTGTGGCGGTTGGATGTGGGACTGCTGGCAGATGAGGCGGTGTGTGGGAGGGTGAGGGGGTGTATCGAAAGGTACTTGGAGGCCAACGACAATGGGGAGGTGCGGGTGGGGGTGGTATGGGAGTCGCTGAAGGCGGTGATCAGGGGTGAGCTAATCTCCATCAGGGCTCACAGGGAGAAGATAGAGGGCATGGAAAGGGAGAGGTTAGAGGGGGAGATTTTAAGAGAGGACAGGAGATACACAGAGGCCCCTGAAGAGGGATTACTTTGGGAAAGGCGACGTCTCCAGACGGAGTTTGACCTGTTGACCACAGGGAAGACAGAGGCACAGTGGAGGAAAGCGCAGGGGGCGACGTACGAGTATGGGGAGAAGGTGAGTCGGATGCTGGCACACCAGCTCCGTAAGAGGATGGCAGCAAGGGAAATAGGTGGAGTCAAGGATGGAAGGGGAGCTATGGTGCGGAGTGCGACGAAAGTAAATGAGGCATTTAAGGCCTTCTATGAGGAGCTGTACAGATCCCAGCCCCCAGCGGGGGAAGAGGGGATGAGACGATTCCTAGACCAACTGAGGGTCCCGAGGGTGTAGGAGCAGGAGGTGGCTGGTTTGGGGGCACCAATGGGTTGGAGGAGCTGAATAAAGTGTTGGGGAGTATGCAGGCAGGGAAGGCCCCGGGACCAGATGGGTTCCCGGTTCAGTTCTACAGGAAGTATGTAGACCTGTTGGCCCCGCTGCTGGTGAGGACTTTTAATGAGGCAAGGGAGGGAGGGACCCTGCCCCCGACAATGTCGGAGGCGACGATTTCTTTGACCCTGAAGCGGGACAAGGACCCACTGCAATGTGGGTCGTACAGGCCGATCTCACTCCTCAACGTGGATGCTAAGTTGCTGGCAAAAGTGCTGGCTACGAGGATCGAGGACTGTGTCCCGGGGGTGATTCATGAGGACCAGACGGGATCTGTAAAGGGCAAGCAGCTAAACACTAATGTACGGCGGCTCCTAAACGTGATGATGATGCCATCGGTGGAGGGAGAGGTGGAGATAGTGGCAGTTATGGACGCAGAGAAGGCCTTTGACCGAGTAGAGTGCTCTGGGAAGTGGTGCGTAGGTTTGGGTTCAGGGGAGGGTTTATTAGTTGGGTTAAGCTCCTTTACAGAGCCCCGGTGGCGAGTGTGGTTACGAATCGGCGGAGGTAGGAGTATTTCCGTCTGTACCATGGGACGAGGCAGGGGTGCCCCCTGTCCCCACTGTTGTTTGCATTGGCAATTGAACCCTTGGCCATGTCATTAAGGGAGTCTAGGAAATGGAGGGAGGTGGTCTGAGGGGGAGAGGAGCATCGAGTGTCGCTTTATGCAGATGACCTGTTGCTGTATGTGGCGGATCCAGTGGAGGGGATGGTGGAGGTCATGCAGACTCTAAGGGAGTTTGGGGATTTTTCGGGCTATAAGCTTAATGTAGGGAAGAGTGAGCTCTTTGTAGTACAGGCAGGAAACCATGAAAGGGGGATAGATGATCTACCACTGAGGAGGGCGGAAAGGAGCTTTCGGTACCTGAGGATCCAAATAGCTAGGAGTTGGGGGGGGGGGGGGCCTACATTAACTGAATCTGACGAGGCTGGTGGAGCAGATGGAGGAGGACTTCAAAAAGATGGGACATGTTGCCGCTCTCGCTAACGGGTAGAGTGCAGTCGGTTAAAATGGTGGTCCTCCCGAGGTTTCTCTTTGTGTTTCAGTGCCTTCCCATCGTGATCATCAAGGCCTTTTTTAAGAAGGTAGGCAGAAGCATTATGGGGTTTGTGTGGGCGAATAAGACCCCGAGGGTAAGGAGAGGGTTTTTGTAGCGCAGTAGGGACCGAGGAGGGTTGGCGCTGCCGAATCTGGGGAGCTACTACTGGGCAGCAAATGTGGCGATGATCCGTAAGTGGGTGATGGAGGGAGAGGGGGCGGCATGGAAGAGGCTGGAGATGGCGTCCTGCAAAGGAACGAGCCTGGGGTCGCTGGCGACGGCACCGCTGCCGCTCTCGCCGACAAGGTACACCACGAGCCCGGAGGTGGCAGCAACGCTAAAGATTTGGGGCCAGTGGAGACGGCACAGGGGGGCAATGGGAGCCTCGGTGTGGCCCCCGATCAGGGGCAACCATCGGTTTGTCCCGGGGAGGATGGACGGGGGGTTTCAGAGCTGGCATCGGGCGGGGATTAGAAGAATGGGGGACCTGCTCATTGATGGGACGTTTGCAAGCCTAGGGGCACTAGAGGAGAGGTTTGGGCTACCCCTGGGAAATGCTTTCAGATACATACAGGTGAGGGCGTTTGTGAGGCTGCAGGTGAGGGAATTCCCGTTGCTCCCGGCACAGGAAATTCAAGACAGGATGATCTCGGGCGTATGGGTTGGAGAGGGCAAGGTGTCAGCAATATACCAGGAGATGAAAGAAGAGGGGGAGGCGTTGGTAGAGGAGCTGAAGGGTAAATTGGAGGAGGAGCTGGGGGAGGATATTGAGGAGGGGCTATGGGCTGATGCCCTAGGTAGTGTTAATTCCTCTTCCTCGTGTGCCAGGCTTAGCCTGATACAATTTAAGGTGGTTCACAGAGCGCACATGACGGGGGCGATGCTGAGTAGGTTCTTCGGGGTAGAGGACAGATGTGGGAGGTGCTCAGGAAGTCTGGGGAACCATGTCCATATGTTTTGGTCATGCCCGGCACTGGAGGGGTTCTGGAGAGGAGTGGCGGGAGCAATATCTCAGGTGGTGAAAGTCCGGGTCAAGCCAAGCTGCGGGCTAGCAATATTTGGAGCAGTGGAAGAGCCGGGAGTGCAGGAGGCGAAAGAGGCCGGCATTCTGGCCTTTGCATCCCTAGTAGCCCGGCAAAGGACCTTGCTAATGTGGAAGGAGGCGAAGCCCCCCCCCCCCCCCCAGCGTGGAGGCCTGGACAAATGATATGGCTGGGTTTATCAAGCTAGAGAGGATAAAGTTTGCCTTGAGAGGGTCTGCGCAGGGGTTCTACAGGCAGTGGCAACCGTTCCTAGACTATCTCGCGGAGCATTAGATGAAGGTCGGTCAGCAGCAACAACCGGGGGGGGGGGGGGGAGTGATGTCTTGTGAAGGGCGGGGAGGGGGGGAGGGAGGGAGGGGGAAGGTGGGTCTGTCTGGTGGGTATTTGAGCAAGAAAATACATGAAGGATCTGGAAAACTGGCATGTACGGGAGGAATCCAATGTACAAAGTTCTGTACCATATCGTTTTACCATGTTTATGTCTTGCTGTGTGCGTTTTCTTTCTATCTGGTACGGGGGGGGCGGGGGGGGGTGTTTGTAAGGGTGAAAAATTGTGTTTAAAACTTTCATAAATATTTTTTTTTTTAAGAGTATGGTTGACCCCCACAGGAAGAGGAGGCCGCCCCAGACCATCCCCCAACCTGGATAGTAACATGGAATGTGAGGGCCCTCGACGGGCCGGTGGAGAGATACAGGGTCCTCGCCCATTGCAAGAGTTTAAGGGTGGACGTAGCCTTCCTATAGGAGACACACTTAAGACCGTGGGTAAGGAAGGGCTGGGTGGGACAGACGTTTCATTCATATATCGACACTCGGACAAGGGGGGGGGGGGGCATACTAATCAACAGGCCAGTTTCAGTTATGTCGTTGAGCACAGTGACGGAACCAGGGGGCCGAGAGGGTATGGGCAGCGGGACCATGGGCTCTGGTAGTCTTGGTAAACATATATGCCCCGAACTGGGACCATGTAGATTTCGGCAAGAAAGCTATGACCGAAATCCCGGACCTAGACACCCAGTGACTTATCACATAGGAAGACTTTAACTGTGTACAGGACCCGACAATGCACAGATCCAACCCTAGGACAGGAACCGTGTCCGGTATGGCACCAGAATTGAACACATTTATGGAGCTGATGGAGGAGAGGGGCGACCCCCGGAGGTACAATCACCCGAGAGGAAAATAATTAATCTTCTACTCCCATGAGCACAAGCTCTACTCACGTATGGACTTTTTTGTCGCAGGGGTAGAAAAGTGGAAATACTCCACGATTGTAATCTCCGACAACACGCCACATTACGTGGTCATGAGGCTCGAGAAGGGCCATGAATGTGGAGAAGGGCCGGGTCAACGCAGCCCGCTTTGCCGATCAGGAATTCTGTACAGCGATACCCAAGCTATCGACGGTTATCTAACCTGCAACCGGAACGGGGAGGTCTCACCTTCCACGTTCTGGGAGGAATCGAAGGCGATGGTTACAGGCGAAATCATAGCTCATAGGGCCCTCAGGGTCAGGAAATACACGGCAGCCAAGCAGCGGCTGATTGACCCCATGCTGGGTGTGGAGCGCCGCTGGATAACCGTGGAACTGCTGGTGGAGAGTAAAAGCTGCAGATGGAATTTGATCTGCTCTCCACCAGGAAGTCTCTCCACCAGCTCCGCCACACACATAGAGACAAGGCCAGCCGCCTGCTGGAGCACCAGCTGAGAAACAAGCAGCCGTAAAAGAGAAAGCGCAAGTTAGGAACAGAAATTGTAGGATGGTAGCAGACCCAATCGAGATTAAAGTGGTGTTTGGAAACTTTTACTGAGGGCTATACACATCCGATCCCTCGGAGAGGGACTTGGGGATTCTCGACAGCCTGGACATACCGATGGTGGGAGAGGCCAGGAAATAAGGGATGGAACCACAGTTGGAGCTGGGAGAAATCGTGGATTAATTAATTCCAGGCAGTCAGGGAAAAGTGCCAGGGCCAGATGGGTTCGCGGTAAACGTTTACAAAACATTTGAAACAGCACTGGCCCCGCACTTGCGGTAGACATTCAACGCCCCACCGTCAAAGTGGGCCTGCCGCCCACGCTGGCACAGGACTCGATCTCATTGATCCACAAAAATGACAAAGACCCGGCAGAGTGGATTATACAGATCATCTCTCTCTTAAACAGTGATGCAAGAGTCCTAATGAAATCACTGGCGAGGCGCCTGCAGAGCTGCCTGCCTGATCGTGATCGTGGAAAATCAGACAAAGTTTGTCAAGGCAGGCAACTAACAGCGAACATTTAACTTCTGCTGAATGTAACAATGATCCTATCCGGGAGACGTCCTCAGGGTTATTGCCTCCCTGCACGCTGATAACGCCTTCGATCGAGTAGAATGGAGGTAACACATGGAGGGACTTAAATGGTTTGTGTTTGGAACAGGGTTCACCGCATTGGTGAAGTTCCTGTGCAGCGCTCCTGTGGCGGTGGTATGAATGAACGTCACCAACACCGAATACTTTAGGCTGCGCACGGGAACTAGGCAGGGCTGCCCGTTACAACCCCTCCTGTTCGCGCTGGCAATCGTGCTGCTGGCTATTGCCCTCAGATCAGCGGACTGGTGGACAGGCATTCGGAGAATGGCCAAGGAGCACAGAGTCTCACTCTATGCTGATGACATGCTCATCTACGTATCGAACCTCGTAGCAAGCATGCGGAAGATAACAGGACTCCTTGGGGAATTCGGTGCCTTCCCAGGTTCCAAACTCAACCGGAGCACGAGCAAAATCTTCCCGGTGAACCCCCCAGAGGGAGGTGCGGAACTCGAAGTACTGCCGTTTAAAGTAACCCAATTTCAAGTACCTGGGGAACCAAGTTTCCAACACCTGGGCGAGGCTCCACAAATGGAACCTCTCCATCCTGGTGGAGGAGGTTAAGAAGGTCCTGCAAAGATGGGACTCACTGCCTCTTTCGCGAACGGGAAGGATACATACGGTCAAAATGAACATGCTGCCTAGGTTACTCTTCGTATTCAGATCACTCCCGATCTTTATTCCCTAATCCTTCTTCACCAGGGCCGACAAGCTAATCATGGCCTGTTTCTGGGGGGTGGGGTGGGGGGGGAGGATATTCCCTAGGTTACGTAAGACAATCTTGCCGCAAGGGCGACACATGGGAAGCAGGCCCTACCGAACCTATCGTTCTACGGAACGCTAGAGAACACGAGAGAGGGTGAGGGAGTGGCTGAGGGAACCGGAGACGGACTGTGTCCAAGTGAAGCCTCCTGCACGTGGGCGTCTCCCCGAGCGGGTGCTACCGCACCACTCCCTGCAATCCCTGCAATCAGGTGGAGACTCCTGCTCAGTTGGAAGCCGGTAGCGCCACACAGTCGGAGTGGCTCTCAGACCTGACCGAGTTCCTGAGGCTGGAGAAAATAAAATTGTCCATCAGAGGGTCCGGGGAGATTCCACGACACATAGAAGACGCTCACAAACCTCTTTGAGGATCCGTTCCAGCAAATAACTGGTGGGGGTGAGCTGATAGGAAGGGGATAGGAAAGGGAAGAAGGGCATGGAGTGGGTGGTGGCAGCGAGTACCGCTGGGATGAATGGGAGCTCGCGTACAGTAGATGAGAGATGGAGAGGAAGGCGGAGGGGACATAGACCGGTCTCACCCCCCAACACACACACGGAAAACCGAGGAGATGGACCACCCGAGCCTCCCTCGAAAACTCAGTGTGGGAACAGGACATCAACCCCCCCCCCCCCCCCCCGCCGCCGCCTCGCCGTTCAAAACGAGTGTAAATATAAATAAAGTTAAAAATTCTGGCCTTGATTGTAAATATAAATGTACAAAAGGGAATGTGAGCACAGAACCGGTTTACAGTGAAAGTGACGACCTGTTGTATAGATATTTATGAAGTTTCTTCTTTTGTGTTCTTGCTAATGGCTCCGTCTCATGTTGTGTGCAAACCTTGTTCCTATATGTCAAAAATCCCAATGAAAACATGTGTGAAAAAATAGTCAATCACATTGCTGTAGATCTGCAGTCTCCTGTCGAACTGTTTTTTTATATAATAACCAACCGGAGTGAATTTAAATTCCACCACCCGCTGTTGTGAGATTCAAACCGGGATTTCTGATTTACTTACCTAGTGATAATGCCACGAGGCGCCACCACCTCCCCACTGAGAGCCTCTAGTTCCAAAATAACAATTTTCACTTAAACATACGTTCCTTTTGCAGAGTCCACTGTCAACATCCCCGAAAATATTCTGCCCGATTGGCAGAACTAACTCAGAGGTGGCGGTAAAGTAGTTTCCTGTCGGGAATTTGTCGAGTGCTGCTGGGAAAGGATAAAATGGTTTGGCAGGAGGGTGGAAACTGATTGGTAAATTCAGACGTGGAATAATCAAAAATGGGTCTGGAAGGCGGAAAATCATTGGGTGAGTCTGGACAACAACGGAATCCATTGATAGAAAATAAATGGAGGATTTGGCGGTGGCAATTGGGATATAATTCAATATCGTGAGTAGAGCAAACAAAACAGGCACCGATAGGAGTATGAAAGAATAGTTACTACAGAAACAGATAAAGAATGATCGAATGGCAGCTCAAAAATCCTTCTGTCAGTGTTTTCAGGCAGAGATACACAGGGAGATAAAAAAGGGTGGGGTGGCTATACTCGTTAGATAATCAATTACAGACATGAGAAGGGATGATATGTTGGAAGAGGACCAATTGACGACATACCGATTGAGTGTAAGGCCAATAAAGGCCCTACATTCATACTACTGGGAGTGTATTACAGACCATCAAACAGTCAGAGGGAGATGAAGGGTAAATATTCAGGTAAATCTTTGAAAAGTGCGTAAGCAATGAGCAAAGAATCATTTCCGAGAGCCATTTGGCGACTTGGATTACGAGACTCGGAGCATAAACACCATGTTGTCTCTCCTATACCCAGTGCAGTGAACAGAAAAACATGGTGAGCGAGCTCCATCTGGTGGCGATCTGAGGTGTATGGCGCTTTCATGGAACATAGAACATACAGTGCAGAAGGAGGCCATTCGGCTCCTTATTTCGGCAATTATTTCATACTCCTATCCCATCGAGAATCCACCGACCCACTTAAGCCCTCACTTCCACCCTATCCCCGTAACCCAATGACCCCTCCGAACCTTATTGGTCACTAAGGGCAATTTATCATGGTCATTCCACCTAACCTGTACGTCTTTGGACTGTGGGAGGAAACCGGAGAACCCGGAGGAAACCCACTCAGACACGGGAAGAACGCACAGACTGTGACACAGCGGGGAATCGAAACTGGGACCGTGGCGTTGAGAAGCAACAGTGCTATTCACTTGTGCTACTGTGCTGCCCCAAACTTGCCCGGATAATTATCGAATTCTCAAATTACCGAAGGATGTTGTTGCATGATGATGTAACATTCTTTTTGGTTCATATTGTTAATACTGCTATTTATTTATTTCAATGATGATAAAGTTATACATAGAGCTAATTCCAACTTTATTTTAATTTCTGCCGTTGTTTAGAGGAATATCTCAGTCACATTGCTTAAGGAAGCTGGTTTTAAACAATATGAAATCACGGAGATCACGATGAGATTCTGACTCTAAAATACCAATACGTGGAAGAATGTTAATATGACCCCTAATTCACACAAATATCCTCTTTTATTTTGGGATCTAAATGTAAATGTTGCCATGTTTATCCTACTCCTGAGCTGTGGATATTATATTTTACCATTTATAGAGGGTCCTGTTAACTGAACACTTTGATGAACTCCTTGAAATGAGAAGGTTGGAGGAATTGGATTTTCTACAGACTGAACTTAAAGGAAAAGGGAAGAAAGAGGCAGAGGAAGTCTGAGAGAGAGGGTCAGAAACAGAGAAAGGGGAGACAGAGGCATAGAGACCGAGCGACAGAGCCGGACAGACCTTGAGACAAAGACAGAGCTGGAGGGACAGAGAAAGACAGGGAGAAAGAGGAAGTCAGAAGATATCATTAGTCCAGAACGAACACTGATTGGTGCCCAACTGTCACCAGTTTCGACAGACCAGCCAATCATGTCGCTGGAAAATTCCCCTCAGTCTCCCAGTCAGTGAAGCTTCCACTGATCTGAATTTCCGCTTTAATACCAGAACATATTTCAAATAGCATTTATTTCTGTCGAACTCTAATCCAGATACCATGTGTTCCCCATGTTGGTTACTGATAATAATGACCATACTTCCCGGTGAGTTGATGTTTAAATGTTCACCGTGTGTTCCGTGGGTTAGCTTCACTCCCAGATATTGATTACGTTTTGTGTTTTGTGACAGGAACAAATGGTGAAGACTCAGTGTCCCAGGATCGATCTGAGATAACGGTTCTGGAAGGACAGAGCATTAACCTGGACTGTAGATACTCGACAGCTGTTTTTAACACTCTGTTCTGGTACATTCAGTATCCCGGGGATTCTCCGAGGAATTTAATAAAAGTATATAGCATGGGCACTTCAGATAAGTCTCCAGATTTCCCAGCCAGGTTCTCGGCTGTTTTACACAAAGAAAACCAAACGGTTCCTTTTAATATCGCCGGAGCTGATCTCTCCGACAGTGCCGTGTATTTCTGCGCCGTGGAGCCCAAACTGCTGCAGAGTTATAGCGGGTCCCGTACAAAAACTCACATTGGGAGTTCCAGTTATTTCTCAGCAGAGGGCGCTCTCACACTGATAGACAGACACAACTACTCAGCCTGTGAGGATCACTGGCTCATTAATAAAACATCAAAAACAAACACAACACTCAATAAGAACAAGTGAGCAGGAACTGAATAATTATGTTTATAACTTGCATTTGTACCGAAATGAATTTCACAAATTAATTTATGGTTCGTTAACTCACATTTAGTCTATTTATGATCTTTCCATTTCTGTCTGAATTATTGTGCGAACCTTTCTCAATCTCCGTTCTCCCCTTCTAGGTCCCTTTGATCAAAGTCGGTACACAGAGTCTGTATGACTGGTGTATTTTATTCACAGGCAGTTTGTAGAAAATGAGCACATTTCACAAGGCAGTGATTGCACAGTTTATAACAAACCCCAAGGACAGAGTTCCCCCAAATGGTCATTCGCCTTTCGAGTGTCTGTTTAATGTTTTCTGGCACAATTCACAAACCTGTGTTTCCGTCCTACAATAACCAGACCAGCAAACCCTTTCCTACCCCCGCCCAGAACTATGCAGCGACTGTCCTTATAACAACAGTGACTGTATCCCAGCTCGGACTGTTTCCAATCTCTGACGGGCAGTTCTCCACCTACAGGTGTTAAAGCACCATTGGAGACGCAAGAAGGTGAAGTGAAAAAATCCTGAGAAAGACAACCAATTCTTGATGGTGCGGAATAGAAGGTGTTGCTGTGGTGGAAGGGAGGGAGTTCCAGGATTTCACCCGTGCTGTGTTACTCACATCTGCAGACAAGCCGTAAGGCAAAAAAAAACAAACAGCAAGAGCATCGCTCAGACAGCCAAACCTCTCTCTATCTCTTTTTAAAAAAATATATATTTTATTGAAATTTTTTTCCAAACAACAATTTTTCCCTCTTACAAAGCAAACGAAACAATAACTAAACAGGAATTTTTAGCAATACACAAGTAACAGAACCCCATTGTCTATTGACCTAAACTAAACTAAACCCCCCCCCCCTCCCCCCTCCCCTCCCCCCACCCTCCCCCTGGGCTGCTGCTGCTGGTCATCTATCTCCCCTCTAACGTTCCCCTAGGTAGTCGAGAAATGGCTGCCACCGCCTGGTGAACCCTTGAGCCGATCCTCTCAGGGCAAACTTTATCTGCTCCAGTTTAATGAACCCCGCCATATCATTCACCCAGGCCTCCAGTCCGGGGGGTTTCGCCACCTTCCACATGAGTAGGATCCTGCGCCGGGCTACTAGGGATGCAAAGGCCACGACATCGGCCTCTTTCGCCTCCTGCACTCCCGGCTCTTCCGCAACTCCAAATAGAGCTAACCCCCAGCCTGGTTTGACCCGGGCCTTCACCACCTGCGAAATCACTCCCGTCACTCCCTTCCAATACCCTTCCAGTGCCGGGCACGCCCAAAACATATGTGCGTGGTTTGCCGGGCTCCCGCCACACCTCCCACATTTGTCCTCCACTCCAAAGAACCTGCTCAATCTTGCCCCCGTTATGTGTGCTCTATGTAGCACCTTAAATTGAATCAGGCTAAGCCTGGCGCATGAGGAAGAGGAATTTACCCTGCTTAGGGCATCAGCCCTCATACCCTCCTCTATCTCCTCCCCTAATTCTTCTTCCCACTTTCCTTTTAGTTCGCCCACCGACTCCTCCCCCTCTTCCCTCATCTTTCTGTAAATCTCTGACACCTTGCCCTCTCCGACCCACACCCCTGAAATCACCCTGTCCTGTATCCCCTGTGTCGGGAGCAACGGAAATTCCCTCACCTGTTGTCTAGTAAACGCCCTCACCTGCCTATATCTCAAGAAATTTCCCCGGGGCAACTTATACTTTTCCTCCAATGCTCCCAAGCTCGCAAAAGTCCCATCTATAAATAAATCTCCCACCTTCCTAATTCCCAACTGGTACCAGCTTTGAAATCCTCCATCCATTCTTCCTGGGGCGAACCTATGGTTGTTCCTGATAGGGTACCCCACCAGGGCTCCCCGCACCCCTCTCTGTCGCCTCCACTGTCCCCAGATATTCAGTGTTGCTGCCACCACCGGGTTCGTGGTAAAATATTTAGGTGAGAACGGTAGCGGCGCCGTCACCAGCGCCTCTAAACTCGTCCCTTTACAGGACTTTCTCTCCAGTCTTTTCCACGCCGCTCCCTCACCCTCCATCATCCATCTACGTATCATTGCCACATTGGCGGCCCAATAGTAATCACCCAAGTTCGGTAGTGCCAGTCCTCCTCTGTCCCTACTACGCTGAAGGAACCCCCTCCTTACTCTCGGAACTTTCCCTGCCCACACGAAGCTCGTGATGCTCCTATCTATTTTATTAAACAAGGTCTTGGTGATTAGTATAGGGAGACATTGAAATACAAATAAGAACCTCGGGAGGACCATCATCTTAATTTCTTGCACCCTGCCCGCCAGCGATAGAGGCTGCATGTCCCACCTTTTGAAGTCCTCCTCCATTTGTTCTACCAGCCGTGTCAGATTAAGTCTGTGCAAGGTTCCCCAGCTCCTAGCGATCTGAATCCCCAGGTATCGGAAGTTTCTTTCCACTTTCCTTAGCGGTAAGCCTTCTATCTCTCTACTCTGGTCCCCTGGATGTATCACAAATAATTCACTCTTCCCCATGTTTAGCCTATACCCCGAGAATTCCCCGAACCCCCTCAAAATTCGCATAACCTCTATCACCCCCCCCCCCCCCCCCCCCGCTGGGTCCAACACGTATAACAATAGGTCATCTGCGTATAACGAGACTCGGTGTTCTTCTCCCCCTCTAATCACCCCTCTCCATATCCTGGAGTCTCTCAACGCCATGGCCAGAGGTTCAATTGCCGACGCGAACAACAATGGAGACAGCGGGCATCCCTGTCTTGTTCCCCTATATAATCGGAAATACTCCGATCTATGTCGACCTGTAACTACGCTTGCCGTTGGAGCCCCATAAAGAAGTCTAACCCAGCTAATAAACCCGTTCCCAAACCCAAACCTCCTTAACACTTCCCATAAATACTCCCACTCCACCCAATCAAATGCCTTCTCTGCGTCCATTGCCGCCACTATCTCTGCCTCCCCCTCCACTGGGGGCATCATTATCACCCCTAATAGTCATCGCACGTTAACATTCAGTTGTCTCCCTTTTACGAACCCTGTCTGGTCTTCGTGCACCACCCCTGGGACACAGTCCTCTATCCTCGATGCCAGTACCTTTGCCAGCAATTTGGCGTCCATGTTCAATAGTGAAATAGGTCTATAGGACCCGCACTGCAACGGATCTTTGTCCCTCTTCAAAATTAGCGATATCGTCACCTCCGACGTCGTCGGGGGTAGAGTCCCCCCTTCCCTGGCCTCATTCAACATCCTCGCCATCAACGGGGCCAACAAGTCCACATATTTTCTGTAACATTCCACCGGGAACCCGTCTGGCCCCGGGGCCTTCCCTGCTTGCATGCTTCCCAGTCCCTTAATAACCTCACCCACCTCAATCGGCGCCCCCAGGCCTGCCACCTCCTGCTCCTCCACTTTCGGGAACCTCAATTGGTCCAGGAACTGCCGCATCCTCTCCTCTCCCTCTGGGGGTTGAGACCTATACAGTTCCTCATAGAAGGTCTTGAACACCTCATTTATCTTTCCTGCCCTTCGCACCGTGTCTCCCCTTTCGTCTCTAATTCCTCCTATCTCCCTCGCTGCTGCCCTCTTTCGCAATTGATGCGCCAACAGGCGACTAGCCTTTTCCCTATATTCATACCTCCTCCCCTGTGCCTTCCTCCACAGTACCTCTGCCTTTCTGGTGGTCAGAAGGTCAAACTCCGTCTGGAGTCGTCTCCTCTCCCTGTACAATTCCTCCTCCGGGGTCTCTGCAAATTCCATGTCCACCCTTAAAATCTCCCCCAGTAATCTTTCCCTTTCCTTGGCCTCTGTTTTCCTTTTGTGGGCCCCATTAGAGATCAGCTCTCCTCTGACCACCGCTTTTAATGCTTCCCAGACCACTCCCACAGGGACCTCGCCATCGTCATTGACCTCCAGGTATCTCTCAATACACCCCCGCACTCTTGCACACACTCCCTCATCCGCCATCAGTCCCACATCTAATCGCCAGAGTGTTCTCTGCTCCCTGTCCTCTCCTACTTCCAGGTCCACCCAATGTGGGGCATGATCCGAAACCGCTATGGCTGAGTACTCAGCTTATTCCACCCTAGAGATCAACGATCTTCCCAAAACAAAAAAATCTATCCGGGAGTACACTTTATGGATATGGGAGAAGAAGGAATACTCCCTAGCCCTAGGTCTAAGAAATCGCCATGGATCCACTCCCCCCATTTGGTCCACATACCCCTTAAGTACCTTGGCCGCTGCCGGCCTTCTTCCGGTCCTTGAGCTGGATCTATCTAGCCCCGGGTCCAGCACCGTATTAAAGTCCCCTCCTAAAATCAAGTTTCCTGCCTCCAGGTCCGGTATACACCCCAGCATCCATCTCATGAATCCCGCATCATCCCAATTTGGGGCATACACATTAACCAACATGACCTCCATTCCCTCCAACCTACCACTCACCATTACATATCTACCTCCGCTATCTTCTACGATGTTCTTTGCTTCAAATGCTACCCGTTTCCCCACCAAAATGGCCACCCCTCTGTTCTTTGCGTCCAGTCCTGAGTGGAACACCTGTCCCACCCATCCTTTCGTTAGCCTAACTTGGTCCGCCACCTTTAGGTGCGACTCTTGGAGCATAACCACGTCTGCCCTTAGTCCCTTCAAATGCGCGAGCACTCGGGCCCTTTTTATCGGTCCGTTCAGGCCTCTGACGTTCCACGTGATCAGCCTCACTAGGGGGCTACCTGCCTCCCTCCCGTATCGACTAGCCATTACCTTCTCTAGGCCAGTCCCATAACCCGCCTCCGCGCTCCCGCTCGCTCCCCCAACGTCGCACACCATCCCCGCCCACCCACTCTTGAGCCATTTCCTTTTGGATTTCCGCAGCAGCAACCCAGTTGTCCCCCTCGCCCCTCCCCTCCCCCCCCTCTAGATCCCTATCTAGCACGATTGCTCCCCCCATATCACTTCCGTAAGTCAGCTGACTTCAAGTGACCCCGGCTACTCCTGCTCACTCCTCGACCCCCCCCCCCCATGTGGGGGAACTCCCATCCACCGTGCGCCTGTCTTCCCGCCTTATTCTTTCTGGCACGGGAACATCCCTTTCCCTGACCCGCCTCTTATGGCGCAGCTCCCTTTCCCCTCCCCCGCCCCATTCTCCGACTATGTCCCGACTTTCCCCCCTCACCGGCGCCCACATTTCCCCAATGTCTCTCCCCTTTCCTGTTTACTTCTCAATTAACTTCCACCATAACATTAACAAAAACAATAACAATAACATTTCCTGCAGCATCAGTCCCTCAGTTCCGGTCCAATTTCTCTTCTTTGATGAAGGACCATTCTTCCTCCGCTGTCTCGAAATAATAGTGTCTCTCCTGATACGTGACCCATAGTCTTGCCGGGTGCAGCATCCCAAACTTCACCTTCCTTTTATGCAACACCTCTTTGGCTCGGTTGAAACTCGCCCTCCTTCTCGCCACCTCCGCACTCCAATCCTGGTATATCCGTACCACAGCATTCTCCCATCTGCTACTCCGCACCTTTTTAGCCCATCTCAGGACCTCTTCTCTGACCTTAAGGCGTTAAAATCGCACGATTATCGCCCTCGGTGGTTCTCCCGCTTTTGGTCTTCTCGCCGGAATCCGATTTGCCCACTCCACCTCCATGGGGCCCGCAGGGGCCTCAGTACCCATCAGTGAGCTCAGCATCTTACTTGCGTACTCTCCACAGTCCACTCCTTCCACACCCTCAGGGAGACCTAGTATCCGAAGGTTCTTCCTTCGCGCTCCGTTTTCTAGGGCCTCGATCCTTTCAGTACACTTTTTATGAAGTGCCTCGTGCTTCTGAGTCTTAACTGCCAGGCCCAGGATCTCGTCCTCAATATCTGTCACCTTCTGCTCCACCACGCGGAGCTCAGTCTCCTGGGTCTTTAATGTCTCCTTGAGCCCCTCAATTGCCTGTAGCAACGGGGTCAGCACCTCCCTCTTCAGCAGCTCCACGCACCGTCTCACGATTTCATCTTGCTCAGGCCCCCATGTCGCCTGCGCTTTCTCCGCCGCCATCTTGTATTTCTCTCCCTCTGACCTTTTGGTCGATGATTCCTCGGGCTGCAGCCACCGCCGCCGGTTTTTTCCTCCTTCGTTCGGGGGGGGGGGGGGACTCCCTTCCCACACACCCCACACCGGGTCGCGTCGTCGAAAGATCCCCCGTTGGGGCTCTTAAAAGAGCCCGAAGGTCCATCGGAGCTGGAGCCGCCGAAACGTGCGGCTAGCTCGGCATCACCGCAACCGGAAGTCACCCAAACCTCTCTCTATCTCTAGGTGGATAAAGTGGCTCTGAAGAGTTGATCAGAAGCAGGACTCTTAGACTGAGTTTATGGTGGACAAGAGTCCCACTCCCGTACTTTCCATTGTTTCTTAGAGCTCCAGTCTGTATGAGTTTCGACAGAATCTCGGGCAGATGCAGCCACATTGAGCAGTGGCGATGTCAGCCACTCAAACCCACACCGGGTGAAAACCACGTTAACCTCGAATCAAACTGTCACCCACCTATATCCAGCAGCGGCAGTAAAAATAAACTGCAGAATCCGATCCGACCGCCAGATCCGTCATCAAACCAGTCTCCAGGGTAACCCGTCCTTGCTGTTTCTGATCAGCTGTTAATTCTCTGAATCTGAGGGCTGGATGTTCAGATCAGCTCCGGGAAAGATGTTTCTGACCCTTCAACCAGCCCCCTTGACGTCACTTAGTTTATAGACTTACGTCACTAAATCTGCAGGGAAACGTCACACGTGTTCTCAGTCTGACACCACAGAGGCGGTGCTCTGCCGCATGCGCATTCTCCTACCCACACCCCACCAATGCTGAAGCTCCCTCACAGCTTCACTTTGTGATCCCAAGTCCCAAAACACGGCTCGGGCGGGCACGGTGCAATTGGTGTTGGATTCAGTTTGATGTACAACAGCGCTACCATCGCAGCATTGTCTCTCGTCCTGAAAACTACCGAGCTACTTAACACAGATCGATAGGATCCAACATGAAGCTGAGCTTCACTTTAGTGATTATCTCCCTGAATTCCTTACTCTTCTCTCCGTGTGAGTGTGATCACTATATCTGGCAAGAATATTTCACACATCAGATATGTCATGTTGTAGTAACATACAGTTTACTTTATTGTATATCTTGTTATGTCATGTTGTATTTGATTGTGCTACAATATATTCTACTGTTGTATCTGATAATGAATTTATCATATTATTGTACATCTGCGTTCTTCTCAGATGCTGCTGGCAGTGACGAGGTATCACAGTCTCCTGAGTCAATGGTGGTTACCGAGGGAGACATTGCATCCTTGGCCTGTTCCACCACAGTAGCAGGACAGATCCTACAATGGTACAGACAGTACCCGGATGGAACCGTGCAGCACCTGGCAAGCGGTAGCAGCGATCAGGACAGGATCACAGCTCGGTTCATTTCAGCAGAGAAACACAGCTCTCTGAATGTTAGTGACGCTCGAGTGACAGACACCGCCACCTATCTCTGTGCAGTGGAGGCACAGTGAACTGAAAAGCATTGAGCTCCGTACAAAAACCTGACGGGGTGATTCCGAAAGTGTAGTTATCAGAGCTGGTCGTTTAACAACTTTCTTCCTTGGATATGACCCTCTGTCACCCAATCAGAGAGATCTGTTACTGATTTGGGTTTACGATTTAATATCAGAAGAGAAGGGCCAAAGTCCATTTAAATTCAATTATTTCCTGTAGAAGTCTCAAAGAGGCAGCATGTTGTGAGACAATAATCATCATGTTCTTCGGTGAGTCAAAATTCAAAAATCCTACAGTGCAGAAGGGTACCATTCGGTGCATCGAGTCTGCACTGACTCATGAAAGAGCACTTTACCTAGGCCCGCTCCCCCGCCCTATTACCTTAACCCCACCTAACCTTTGGACACTAAAGGGCAATTTATCATGGCAATCCACCTGACCTGCACATCTTTAGACTATGGAAGGAAACAGGAGCACCTAGATGAAACCCACACGGACACGAGGAGAACGTGCAAACTCCAAACAGTCTCCCAAAGCCGGTCCCTGGCGCTGTGAGGCAGCAGTGTTGACCACTGTGCCACCGTACCGCCCTAGATTCAGCAGGATGTTACCTGGATTGGAGTCTTTTAGCGATGAAAAGAGTTTGGTTAGGACTGGGGTTGTTGTCCTTACAGCAGAAAAGGCTGGTGGGGGGGGGGGGGCGGTTGGGGGTTCAATATTATGAGGGATATAGGTAGACTAGATAGGAATGAACGCTTTCCTTTTTAGAGTGGTCAATAACCAGGGGGCAGACATTTAAGGTAAGTGGCAGGTGATTTGGAGGAGATGATTGTGGTGGGAATCTGGAACTAATTACCTGTAAGTGTGGTAGAGGCGGGAAATCTCACAACATTTAGATGAGCAGTTGAAACATCAGGGCCGACAAACGTCATAGCCTACACGGCTACGGACCAGGTTCTGAAAAATAGGATTAGAAGAGAAAGGTGCTTCATGCCCGGGAAAGACAAGATGGGCGGAAGGGCCTCTTCTTGTGCTGTTCAATACTAAATCTAAGGAATCAGAGGCAGGGACAGCGCCTCTCCTTTTGGCAAAGAAGGCAAAGGAGAGACTTTACAAGGATCGAGGAGAAATAACACTCAGGAAAAGTCCATTTATTCCCACACTGCGATTTGTTAAACTATAGAAAGCGGAGACTAAATAATGCCGGAAGAAGATTCATCACCAATTCTAAGAAGGATACTGTACACAATTCTAAAGGGAAATGCCCGGCTGTGTCGAAAATGCCGTTTTTGAAAGACGAATAAGATAACTGTTTCAAAGTGCCTCGGAAATTACATCGTGTGGCCTCATTTTGGCTCTAAGATTATAGCCCGTCATGTCCGTTCCGATCAATTTCTTCTCAGTGCCTTGCACAGCGAGCAGGTGCAGGATGGTATCGCCAAAATTCAACCGTCACTATTTCCGCTCCATCAGTTCCGAGTGCAGCTGAAAGTCACCGCACACTTCATTCAATATTGAGACTGCGGTATCCCAGCTCACAGCTTCCGGTTGCTGCGCTCATTCTGACCCAATTGTGTTACTGGAGAGATTGCTGCTGGTGGTTCATTCCTCTCATTGGCCGGATCAGCAGTGCAGTGTGACGGGGATCTGTATTTCTGTCAATGACAGAAGGTTTCTCTCATTGTAGAGTTACAAACTCAAGAAGGATCATGAGGAACCATCTCGCTTCGCTCCTCATTGTTTTCTCATTTCTCGGTAAGTATTTCCTTCCCAGTAACACTCCATTCTCCTGCTGTGACTGCTGTAAGCCAGATGTTATTGGTGCTAAAATGACAGTGATTATTTTGCTGATTATTTTATTGCTTAATATGAGGCTGACTCTGATTGTCATTATTGCTGTTACTTCTGTTAGAATGGAGCCGTCAAGATACTGTGGAACAAAAGGAACCTGAAATAACGGTTACAGAGGAAAATAATGTTACATTAACCTGCATCTTGAAAACAAGCGATTCTAGCCTTTATGTGTACTGGTACAGTCAGCAGCCCGGGAAAGCTCCAATATTCATGATTTTTCTTATTGGACAGACTGTGCAAAGGAACACCGACCTCAATGATCGGGTTTCTTCTACGTTTGATAAAAGGAACAAGACTACCGAGCTGACGATCAGTAACACAATGATCTCCGACAGCGCCGTGTATTTCTGTGCCATGGAACCCACACTGCTGCAGAGATAGGGTGGATCCAGTACAAAAACCCCACACTGGCAGTTCCAGCTACTGCTCAGCAGAGGGCGCGCCCTCATCGATAGTTCAGTTTCCATAGTGAGAGTGACAAAAATTGTAGAAAAACAGGCAACACTCAAAAGCATCAATAGTGAGGCCCACTTGCACAGTTATACCAGTTTACGATTGCAACTCGCATTGATAACGATCTGCGATACTTTAACTCCTGCTTCTTGTTCATATCTTGATGTACAGATTCGCTTACTCAGCAAACTATACAGACTCGCTCACTCAGTAAACTATCAGGTCTCACTGAACGACAACAAATGCAGCAATTTATATTGAGGTCAAGCTTTTCACACAATAAAATGTCCCATGGTGTTTCACAGGAACTAGGGTCATATTAGGTCATATGATCAAAAGCTTGGTCAAATAGTTTGATTAAAATGAGTCTTAAAGGAACAATGACTGTTCTTCCAGAGTGTTCAAAATTATGAGGGGCACAGATAGAGTGGATAGGAAGAAACCTTTCCCCTGAGTAGACATGTCTATAACCGATGGGTATAGATTAAAGATAAGGAGTTGGTGATTTCGAGGCATTTGAGGAAAAACATTTTCACCCAGATGGTGGTGGGAATCTGGAACTAACTGCCTTCACCCCCGAGTTTAATCACTTTACCATCGCTGGCCGTGCCTTCATCTGCATGGACACAACGCTCTGGAATTTCCTCCCTACCCCTCTTCACTCTTTCACTTAGAGTTAGAGAGCCATATATAATTCCAGCTCAAAATGAGGCCATTCGCCCAACGTGCATGCGCTGGCCATCAATCACCTTTCTATTCTAATCAAATATTCCAGCAGTTGGCCCATAGCCGTATATTCTCTGTCGTTTGAAGTGTTCATCTGAATATTTCTTAAATGTTGTGAGGGTTCCTGCCTCTACCGCCCTTTCACGCAGTGAGTTCCAGATTCCCATCATCCTCCGAGTAAACATTGTTTCTTCAAATCGCCTCTAAATCCTGCCCCTTAACTTAAATCTATGGCCCCTGGCTGTTGACCCATCTAATAAGTGAAGAGGTTCCTTCCAATCTACCCTATCCATGGCCCTCATCGATTTCTGACATAAACATCAACAATAAGGAAGTCACTGTCTAAACAGCTGCAATTTAGCTTTCTGCTACGCATTTGTGGCTTGGAATGTATTTCAGTAAACCATTAATCAACTCAACATCCGAATTATCAGCTTTGACAAAGAGTCACCCAGATTCGAAACGTTAGCTCCCTTCTCTCTCCACAGATGCTGTCAGACCTGCTGAGGTTGTCCAGTGTTCAAATTCCAGCAATAATTTGTTTTTATTTACATTCTCAATGGACGCTCCGATTTTTATTTAAGCCTAAACCCGGCATCATGTGTTCCCCATGTTACGGACTGATAATGCTAGTCATGTTGTTAGGTAAGTCTCTGCTATTGTTCATTTCATGCGTTAAGTATCCAGGAATTGTTTTTTAAGTTCATCGCCAATCGCTCCTGAGGGGCAGTTTAGAGTCAACCCCAGAGCATTATTCTGGCTAACTGGATTGCTACTCCAGTGACAATGCCACTTTGCCACCGCCTCCCCCGATCCATTCTGCATTTCATTACTCACCGGGTGCCGCGGAGTCGGTGTCCCTGGGCTCATCTGAGTTAAGGCTTCTGGAAGAACAGTCCGTACTTTCGGCTACACTAACTCCACATCTGAGTTCTTCCCTCTGTTGGTAGGTGGATATTCCGGGGTTAAGGTTACTGTAAATATCTCAGCATGATAAGTCTCAACAT
Organism: Scyliorhinus torazame; assembly: GCF_047496885.1. Lineage (NCBI taxonomy): Eukaryota > Metazoa > Chordata > Chondrichthyes > Carcharhiniformes > Scyliorhinidae > Scyliorhinus > Scyliorhinus torazame. The sequence goes on from NC_092711.1 coordinate 94,021,892, forward strand.
TCTCCAAACTGCTCAGTTGTTGATCGGGACAAGGGTGGAAGCACCAAAAATACATGGCTGGTAAATATACCTGAGAGCGTTTGAAAATCGGGGATCAAATCCTTCGCGCAGAAGGAACCTTAGTGGAGCTGTAAATACTCGCTGAGGTTTTTGTACGGTGCTCTAGCTGCTATCTAACGCTGTGCGTCATTGCACAATAAGACCGCCCCGTCCTCCACACTGAGGGCGCTTAGATTGAGGTAACCGTTCTGTTTAGATTTGTCAGCAACCGCCAGATATCGTCCTGAAACTGCATCTTTCTTCAATGCTAGAGTGTTAGCGATGATCCATCTCGGTGGTTGTGCCGGTTTCTGCTGATACCATTGCATGAGATACATATTCTTGTCTGTATATTCACAATTCAACAGCACCGAATCCCCTGCTGATGCGGTTATTGTCACCGGTGACTGAGTTACTGGATCTACGCACAATCCGCCTGTGAAGGTAGAGGATTAAATATCAAGAGCTGATGTAAATTTGCCTATATCTGAGAGAGCTTGTGAAACCTCCCAACTGCACTTCATGTAGATATTTTGGATCGTAATTATATTACAATCGATGTGTATTAATATGCTAATCTGCCTCGATGTCTATTTTCTAGTGCTTACCGTGCCACAGCGCCGCCAGTATTATCAGAAACATGCCTCATTGAATCTCTCTCAGAGATTGTGAAGAAGGGAGGGAGACCGGGCTCTGCTCAACTCATTGAGGGGCGGAGGGGTTGGAGGGGAGGGGGAACATATTGTGACCTCACTGATCTCCCAGCCATACAGGAGAGAGGGAGACCGGAGTCTGCTCCGCTCATCGCGAGAGCGGAGGGGTTAAAGTGGAGGGGGAGTCTTTTGTGACCTCACTGGTCTCCCAGCCATACAGGAGAGAGGGAGCCCGGGCTCTGCTCCGCTCATTGCGAGGGCAGAGGGGTTAGAGTGGAGGGGGAGACTATTGTGACCTCACTGGTCTCCCAGCCAAACAGGCTTGAGAGAAAAAATCCCGTGCTTGAATTCCGCGCCCTCTGCTGACAAATTCTGTTAAATCGAATTTTACCGTTGAGTGGGTTCAGGGTTTGCTGCAAAATACACCAAGACTCGAATGCTAACCAGCAATCTAAATTGGAGCTGTTTAGACACTGTCTTTGTTACATTGATGATTATGCCAGAAACGTATGCTGAATCTGCGGAAATCACCGCTGGAATTTTTTGTCTAAATCCTGGGTGTGTCAAATATTAAAAAGACAAGATTATCCAGCTGACGATCATAACGGGCGTTCATGGCTTGTGGAGTTATCCGAGCGCCGGCAGTTTTATCGGCCTCACCGTGAGCCGCACCCCTCCGAAATAAGTCCCTTATCTGAGTGACTCCCTCGCAGCAGGTAAATGATGAGTTTTCGTTCGAAAAATCGATTTTCTACTGAAGCCAAAAGCAGACACCATGATCCTGCTTCCGTGATCCGTGAGTCCTTGTTGAAATTCTTACTGTGAATTCCGTGTGTTCAATACAACAGCAGAGTTTGACACATTCTCTGTTTTGTTACAGGAACGTACGGGGCAGACACAGCGGCCTTGGGCTCATCTGAGCTAACGGGTCTAGGAGAACAAACTGTAATTTCCGGCTACATTATCTCCACATCTGAGAACTGTTATTGCCTCTGCGGATACTCTGGCATTCCAAGTTTTACTTTAACATGTACATCGCGGCATGGAAATGAGTCGCGTGATTTCATAAAATTGCTTCTCTGTTCACCCGCAGAAGAACAGAGACGCCAAATGATAAATAGATAAATGATAAATAGACCTGACTGTGTTCGTGAATCCAGGGTCAAACAATTCCCGCAGACAGGGGCAGGAAAGCAGATTTAGTGGAGCTGTAAATACTCGCTGAGGTTTTTGTACGGTGCTCTATCTGCTATCGAACGCTGTGCCTCACTGCACAGTAATAGACCGCCCCGTCATCCACACTGAGGGCGCTTATATTGAGGTAACCGTTCTGTTCAGACTTGTCAGCAGCCGCCAGATATCGTCCTGAAACTTCATCTTTCTTCACAGCTACATATTTGCTAATAATCCAGATTGGTGGTTGTGCCGCTTTCTTGTGATACCATTGCATGGAATCCATACTGGGGTCTGTGTATTCACAATGCAGCCGCACTGAACCTCCTTCTAACACGGTTTTTGTCACCGGTGATTGAGTTACTGGATCTGCGCTTAGTCCGCCTGCGAAGGGAAGAGAAATGAAGCATCAATGGTTTAAAGCTAATTCATCTAAATGTATTTGTATATGTGTGAGTTTGTGGAAACTCAGCTCTACTCATCATGTGGATATTTCAGATCGTTAATTATTAAATGTTATTACAATCCATCACCTGCTAATCTGGTTTAATGAACAGTATCCATTGCTTACCGTCCAACAGTACCGCCAGTATTAACAGAAACATGTCTAACTGAATCTTTGTGAGTGAATAGGAATGTGATGAGGCAGAGATTGAGAGGAGAGAGTCAACCCGAGATCTGTTCAGCTCATTGTTGCAGCCACACGCTGCAGGGGCCAGGCCCATTGTGACATCACTCAGACCACGACGCCGATTGGTTTTGACGATGCCGTCACGGAACTTCATCATCCCCATGTTTGAAGCTGGCGCCCTCTGGTGCCGGAGTAGTTTCATTCCTGTTTGAATGCAGCCACTGAATCGATTCGCTGTGTATTGAAATACGCAAGGAGTCAGGAATGTTTCGCAGAAATCTAAACTGGATTTGCTAGGAAACAGTTGGTATTAATTTAATGTTTATGTCATACAGGGATACTAAATCGATTAAATATTTGCAGGCCATTTCTTTTCAAATCCTATGCACGTCAAATGAGAAGTAGTGTTAGGACTTTGGAGAAAGAACAAAAGAACAAAGAACAAAGAAAAGTACAGCACAGGAACAGGCCCTTCGGCCCTCCACGCCCGTGCTGCCCGACGAAACTAAAATCTTCTACACTTCCTGGGTCCGTATCCCTGTATTCCCATCATATTCATGTATTTGTCAAGATGCCCCTTAAATGTAACTATTGTCCCTGCTTCCACTACCCCCTCCGGCAGCGAGTTTCAGGCACCCTCTGTGTAAACAAACTTGCCTAGTACATCTCCTCCAAACCTTGCCCCTCGCATCTTGAACTTATGCCCCCTAGTAATTGACCCCTCTACCCTGGGGAAAAGCCTCTGACTATCCACTCTGTCTATGCCCCTCATAATTTTGTAGACCTCTATCAGGTCGCCCCACAACCTCCATCGTTCCACTGAGAACAAACCGAGTTCATTCAAACGCTCCTCATAGCTAATGCCCTCCACACCAGGCATCATCCTGGTAAATCTTTTCTGCACCCTCTCTAAAGCCTCCACATCCTTCTGGTAGTGTGGCGACCAGAATTGAACACTATACTCCAAGTGTGGCCAAACTAAGGTTCTATACAGTTGCAACGTGACTTGCCAATTCTTATACACAATGCCCCGGCCAATGAAGGCAAGCATGTCGTATGCCTTCTTGACTACCTTCTCCACCTGTGGTGACCCTTTCAGTGACCTGTGGACATGTACACCTAGATCTCTCTGACTTTCAATACTCTTGAGGGTTATGCCATTCACTGTATATTCCCTACCTGCATTAGACCTTCCAGAATGCATTACCTCACATTTGTCCGGAGTAAACTCCATCTGCCATCTCTCTGCTCAAGTCTCCAAACAATCTAAATCCTGCTGTATCCTCTGATAGTCCTCATCGCGATCTGCAATTCCACCAACCTTTGTGTCGTCTGCAAACTCATTAATCAGACCAGTTACATTTTCCTCCAAATCATTTATATATACTACGAACAGAAAAGGTCCCAGCACTGATCCCCGCGGAACAGTGCAGATGTGGTGTATTTAAATATTACCAGGGACGGGGGCCATTTATGCAAAAGGCCAGAGAACTTTGGCTTCATTTGCCTGTAACAAAGGAGGTTGAAGGAAGGCTCAGTCGTTTTGCTGAATAATATGCCTTTTAGAAAGTGTGGATCGTCTGCTATTGTTCCCATTAGGAGTAGCTTCAACAACAAAACATCCCGATTTTATGGGAAAATACGACAGAGAATGATGCATTTATTCATAACATTCCGATGTGTTAACATCTCGAACATGACGCGAAAATTATGACAGAAAAAGATTCAATGGCAAATTTCAAAAGGGGATTGCCATAATCTGAAACGGGAAAGTAATATGGAAAATGCGGGGTGCGAAAGTCGATTGGGACAGCATTTTCAAATAGGCACGTAAACCGAATGCTCATTGCGTTCCATAATTTTCTATAATTCTGGGCGATTCATGTCCGTCCCCTATTAATTGTTCTCTCTCACTTGAGCAGTGAGCAGGTGCAAAATGGCAACAGGCCTCTAGAGATTGAACCGTCGCTATTTCCGCTCCATCAATTGTACCTGCACCTGATTGCAGCCGCACAGTCTGACTAGTTTAAAGTCTGCGGTGTCCTGTGGAGCAGCTTCCGTTTGCTGCTCTATTTCTGAAGCGATTGTGCTGAAGGAGATATTGCTGCACATGGTCCATTCGTGCCATCGGATAGGTCACTAATGCAGTGGTCTGGGCATCTGTATTTCTGCTCCTGCTGATCACTTCCTTCACTGAAGAGGGACTAATTCAGGATCCTCCTGGTTCCATTCCTCAACATGATCTTACATCTCAGAAAATCTTTCCCTCACCTTAAAACTCCATTATGCCCTGACTGATCTTTTCTTCCAAATATCACCGAATTTACTTGTTTGTCCAACTATCCCATTTTTCTCAAAACCGTGGGGCACGCTCTATTTCATTTCTACTTTTGTAGTTTAACACGATTTCCTGTTCAGTTACCTCACGGGGCCACTGTCTGCCTATTACCCTTCATATTTAGGCTGTCGGCAGTTAGTTTGGCCAATGAGAAGCTCTTCTCCTCAGAAACTCCGGTATTAGCACCACAACAGCATAGGCTCTTTCACAACACTCCTTCCACTTGATAGACTGACCTCTAAAAGAGAATTGCCTTTAAAAAAACAATGAAGTCGATATTCCGCCTAAGAAACCTGAGACCATGATATTTTCCAAGGATCTCTCGGTTCTCTGTGCATCATATGAAATTAACTATTTGAGAAGTAGCATCGACCGTAGATCAGTTGACCCTTCGAACTTTCAGTAAGATCACAGTTGATCAGATTGAGGTCCAATTTCGGATCTGCCCTTCAGAAACGGCAACTCGCTTGAAAATCAGAAGTTTACTTGGAAATCAAAGGCAACCTCGGTGTTTTTTTTCCAACGGGGAAAAGTTGAAAATGTTCACCTTGAGAAAGTGTCCATGACGGGAAGTGAGAAAGGGCATTCCCTGAATTCAGTTTCTCGCGTAATCCTCAAGGATTATCCGACTGGTTTGGAACCATTTGCCAATCTTTCTGACAATCTGCTGGATCCAATTAAAGAATTATCTTCATTCAGTCACGCTTTATTAAAAACTGTGTCATTTACAATGAAATGTACATGGAAAGCTATCACTCGATTACAATAATGGTCAGTCTACCAATGTTTGTTTTGTTAGTGGATGTCTGTGTGTGTGGGTGAGTGCATGTGTTTCTGTTTGTGTGAGAGAGTGTATATGCCTGTTTGAGTATGTGTATGTATGCGTGCTGTATGTGCGTGCGTGCATGTGTGCTTTATTACCTTCCGTTAGGCGAATGATATCAATATCTGCGTGTGCGTTTGGAAGCCTTTATATGAGTGTCTCTACTTCTGTTTCCCGGCGTCTGCAGTTATGCTTATTTTGCCAAACTGCGACGCAAGAGGGCGCTGCTAGATAATTTGTGAAAGACTTTTTACCGCAAACAATTTTCAATGTCTGTAAATTACTTGCAATTTATCAAGGCGTTTTGTGTACTTTTGTTAATTCTGATAGTGTGTGTCATGTTTCTCACGTTAAGGTTGAAATTATTAATGGGCCACATCAAAACCAGGAATTGCCTCAGTTTCACCTCGTCAAAGTTCGCATGAGAGAGAGGAAAAGCGTGAGCAAGATGGAAAGTGACACTGGCAAAAATGGATCGTGCAGGGAAAGAGAGACAAGCACGTGGAAGCAGGGAACAGGGAGAGAATGAGAGATTGATCGCAAAACTCTAAGCAGAAGGTCAAAAAGGAGAAAGATACCAGAACAGGTTTAGCCACACGAGGTAGTGCACACATATATTGAAATGTAGGTCTGAGCCTCTGCTTGAGTGCCTGCATGAGTGTGTCTGGTGTGTGTCTTGTTGTGTAAGTGCGTAGATAGAGGGACAACCTCGAGCGGATTAGCACGGAAAGAACTTTGAGTGTTCATGCAGTAATCGGTCCCAAACATCATTGATTGGTTCGTGGTCCCTCCCATTCCTGATTGAGCAGCCAAACCTCTGACTAAGCAGCAGGAGCTCAGATTCATAATAAGCGAAGCATTCCTCGTTTTCTAGTCACTGTTTGATGTCAGTCTATAACATTCGGAATGTTTAAAACCTTCTGTTTTGTCACCTGAAATCTAAACCATCTACCAGGTTTCTCCTATGTCCTTTCCCGATAATCATGGTCGTACTGCCCAGTGAATGGATTGTCAAGTCATTTCTATGTTCCGTTGTTTACATTTGCTCTAACGTCTGACACATGTTGGTCTTTGTTTCAGCAATTACGGGAACGGATTCTTTAGATAGAGAATCTGGATCGGCGCAGGCTTGGCGGGCCGAAGGGCCCGCTTCTGTGCTGTAATTTTTATTTGTTCTTTGTTCTTGTCCCAGGGTCCACCCGAATTAATTATTAAAGAAGGTCAGACCGTAACACCGAACTGCGATTACTGTCCATCGGATAGCTATCCTTACCGCTTCTACTCCTTTCGCTGTGCTGTGGAAACTCCGAGTTACTTACTGATGATGCTCCAGAATTCCAAGACCAGTTTTCTGCTGGTTTCGAAAAGGACAAGAAAACAGTTCATTTATATATCGGTGGGCTAAAGCACAGTCAGTCCGTACAAAAACCGACAAGGCACTCTCATTGAATCGGATCACGAAGTGAAGCTCAGATTCATATCTCGGATCATATCAACTTGTAAAGTAGCTGTCAGCAGAACCCAAACTGCGTGGCGTTGCCAGAGAGGCAGCGCCCTTGAGCATCAAACTGAGCCCTACACCAATTCCACTGTAGAAGCCAGAAAGGTGTCTCTGGCATTGATGTTCCACCACAATCAGTAGAGTGCGCATGCGTCAGAGCATCCATCTTCGGAACGTCAGACAGCAGTCTCTGTGACATCAGTCTGAAGTCACTGTGACGTCAGTCTGTCGGTGCTTTGTAACGTCAGAGCGTCAGTTTCCTGCTCCGCGAAGCTGGTCTGAACATCAAACCAAGTTTTTAGAAGGAATAATCAAATGATAAGGAGCAGGAAAGAATAATTAACCGGTAGATTTATTGTGTGCTGCATCTGCCTGTCATGTTGAAGTCTCTAGTTTTTTTTCAGCCGCTTCTGGAACCCGTATCAAGACGATTTATTCAAAATTCGATTGCTTTCTTGGCAGTGTTTGGTTTGAGAGGTTGCCAGCGCTGCTCATGTTACGGCTGAATTTGCCCGAGATTCTATACAAACCTCAAACACACAAGAGCACTGGGCTGCTGACCAAAGGTAGACGCGCGGGGGTGAGAATGCTTTCCATTACATTTCCCCCAAGCAGAACGCAGTAATAGACGGCACAGTCAGTAAGCTGTCGTCCCTTGAAGTTCATATTGGTGAATTTAGTCGTGGTCTCGAATTCTACCAAGAAATGTGGTTTGCCAAAACTTGCATTTACCCACCCAGAATTACCGCAGTACAAACTCGCGCTGTGTATCTGGAAGCTCCTGGTGCCAGAATAAATAATGAAGCAGATATTGTAGATACAGATTAAAGTTTTCTCTTCTACAACTGTCTTAAGATCTAAGGGCAGCGACTGAGACACATAACCTCTATAACGTGTATCTCAAAACCATGTTGAAAAAAGGAATTATCAGACCGGCGGGAGGTAAATTTTCTGGTTCATTCCCTATTTTAAAAATTAGAGAAAATGCGGAAGGTGTTTATTCCACCATTACCTCTCAATAATGTCCCTGCAATATCCTGATGCTAAGTAACATTTTGCTCGCTACCGCTCTTTAAAAGAAGGGTTGAATATTTGAACACTGGTTCTGATCCCACCATCACTAATCTGCTGAAAAGTCTCAGCATTCTATCACCTCACTGCCATTTGCTCGCAGTGCGGTTGTGAAACGGATGAATGGCGAAGTGACTGCAAGTGAATAGAAACATACCGGGCTCGGGCCCGGCTCTTGTGCCGTGTACATTTTGGGGTCTGGGTCTGCTGGAGGAGATGGGTCAGAAGAAAAACTTCCTTTAGACACCAGACAGAAACTCCGGGCTATGAAAACTGGTGGAAAATATTATAGGTTTAAAAAGATACTCCAAAAGGCCATGAACATGAGTGAAAGTGATGCATGTGGCGTACTTTAACACTCGATGTTCCTAACTTGTAAAATTCAATCTTTTCACGAAATAAAATCCAGACAACTAAAACATGCTGTTCATGTGGACTCTGCGCAGAGTCGTGATCGAAAACATCGGTACATTAATGGGGAGATGGGGGAAAAGGTCCACAATAAATCAGGCAGACACAGAAATAACACCAAAAGAAAAAAATGAGTTGACACCAGAAATGAGTTTGTGACTCTCATTTTTATTATAGCTGTGAGCTGAAAACAACTACCTTAATTCCTTAGGTGGCCCTTGCCTGGTTTTGTTGGGTGCCCTATCTTGCTTTGAAATTATGAAAAGTCTCGTTGACTTACACTGTGGCCGTCGAATGTTTATTGGCGAGAGGACGTCCTCTGGTGGGCACTAACTGAAACTCTCAGTGTGGGGTTTTTGTACGGGATCTGCTATATCTCTGCAGCGGAGTCCATGGCACAGAAATACTCGGCGCAGTCGGAGAGAAGAGCCCCGGCGATAGTTAAAGGAACCGTTGTGTTTTCTTTCTGCAAAACCGCCAAGAATCTGGCTGGTAAATTTGGAGAATTACTTACATCCCCAGAGCTATATATTGCCATTAAATATTTTGGAGCTTCCCCGGGATACTGGATGTACCCGAACAGAGTTCGAAGAGCAGCTTTCGAGTATCTACAATCCAGTGTTACGTTCTGTCCTTCCAGAACCTTTAATTCAGATCGATCCTGGAAAACTGCATCGTCACAATTTGTTCCTGTAACAAGATACAGAATGTTTCAAACGTCTGGGACTGAACATAACATATGGAACATGTGCGTGTGTGATATTGAATATTATCGTAAATATTGACTCACTGGGTAGGATGATGAGAATCACCATAAAGCAATATGAGGAGAACATGGTGCCTGGTTTAAAGTTGGAAAGAAATAAGATCATGTTTGAAATACGTTGCAGTTCTAGGCTGATATTAAAGAGTAATCTCCAATCAGCTGCAGACTTCATTCAATGTGATTGTGAGGGGCGTTTCCCAAGGGTAGGATTGGCTGGTCCCTCAGAACACCTGAGAGTCGGGCTCGAATCGTTCTTGCTCCTGGGCTAATGAACTCCTTCAGCATTTACGCTGCCTTGGTGTCTCCAGCTTTCCCTCCGTGTCTCTCTCTCTCTGCCGATCGGTTCTCTATGTCGGTATCTCGTCTCTTTCTCTCTCAATTTCACTGTCTTGTTTTCGTTCCTTCGCGTGCCATTCAAATTCAGAGAGTGGAAAATCAAATTCGTCTCAAACTCCTGTTTTAACGAATTCACCAACCAAGGTACAGTGAGGGGACCCGGTGAAGTGATGTGGAGACAATAAAGTCGAGGAAACGAAGAGAGACAAAGGAACAGGTAATAACATAAACAGAGAGAGAAATAAAGGGATATGGTAAGAAAAAAACATATAGTAGACGCAGCAATTCAAAATGAGAAGAAAAACAATACATAAATAATATATTAAAATATAAATAAATGTGAAATAAGGTATAATCCATTGAATAAAACACAACACTTGCCAAAATAAGTCACTCCACTGCGATTTAAACAAAATTTGAAATTAATTTCTGTCTACCTGTTCAACTGTAGCAATAAAAAGGAACCCGTAACCGCACCCGTTGCAGTAAACAGGCAAATACGATGGGGGAGCTCTTTGATGGGAGGAACTATAGAATATACAAGATGATAACTACAGATCAGACGCCAGACTAAAATAGAAGCAGCTAACTTTGAATCCGGTGTAGGATATGTGCGGATCGGAAGTCCTATCTATCTACCTATCTGCAACCTATCTACGAATGTGTGTTTAAGATTCAGCGAATCGTTGGCAGGTCTGTGTTTACATCTTGATTAAAACAAACCTCATTTAACCGTATGAACAAAACAAACAAAGAAAGGTACAGCACAGGAGCCGGCCCTTCGGCCCTCCAGGTCTGTGCCAATCATGATGCCTGAACGCAAAAAAAACGTTCTACCCTTACTAGGTCCGTTTCCCTCTATTTCCTCCCTATTCATGTACCCATCCAGATACCTCTTAAATGTTGCGAATATGCCTGCTTCCACCACATCCTGTGGCAGCACGTACCAAGCACTCATCACTTTCTGCGTGAAAATTAAGTATTTCCTTCCCAGTGAAATCGATTCTCCTCCTGACTGCCATAACTGCTATTGTTGGTAAAACAATAGTGAAGGCGGAGTTGATTATTATAGAACATAGAACATAGAAAAATACAGCACAGAACAGGCCCTTCGGCCCACGATGTTGTGCCGAACCTTTGTCCTAGATTAATCATAGATTAACATTGAATTTACAGTGCAGAAGGAGGCCATTCGGCCCTTTGAGTCTGCACCGGCTCTTGGAAAGAGCACCCTACCCAAACTCAACACTTCCACCCAACACCAAGGGCAATTTGGACATTAAGGGCAATTTATCATTGGCCAATTCACCTAACCCGCACATCTTTGGACTGTGGGAGGATATTGCTTATATTGTTTATCATGAGGCTGACTCTGATTCTTATTATTACTTTTATGTTTGTTAGAATGGAGCTACCAAGACTAAATACATTAGCTAGATGCTGCAAAAATACGGTTAAGGAGAAAAATAATATCATATTCACCTGCATCTTGATAACAGTCGATTCTGCCACTTATGTACACGGGTACATTCAGCAGCCAGGGAAACCGCGCGCTACATGTTCCGTCTTATTGGGGTGACTGTGCAGAGGAAGAGTGATCTCAATGATCGATTTCCTTCTACGTTTGATCAGAAGAACACGATTACCGAAATAACATCTGGATTTCGGTGCCATGAAGCCCAAACTGCCGCAGAGATATAACGGATTCCATACAAAAACTCTCACTCACAATTAAATCTGTTCAGCAGATTCAGCACTCACACAAGCGGGTAATTTAGTTTCCACAATGAGAGTGACAGGGAGATTCTTAAAACGTCACCAAGCTGGTGTGGTCCAGTTGCCCCGTTGCACTAGTTTATAATGCAGCTTCGTTGATAATGGATTGGCCGGTCGATCAGCGATACCATTACTAGCCTTTTTAGTTTTCAACATCTTTCCCTGTCCTTTTCTTGGTGACTGCACGTGTCTTTATTCATTCCCCTCTCTAATATAAACATTTAAAGCGTTTCCTACTACCTTGTAAATTAATTCAGAACCAGTCGAACACAACTGTTCAGTTTTTTGTGGCTGGAAGCCTGCATCCAGTGATGAACAGCAGTGATCAGTGCTGAGTCACTTGCTGTCTGTAGTGCACATTAATGATCTAGATGTGAATGTGGTGGGTGTGCACAGCAAGTTCACAGGTGACAGGAAATCTGTTGGCGAGGTAAATAGCGAGAAGGCAAGTTTGAGATTACCGGACGATATAGACGGGCAGGTCAGATGGGTGAAATTGTGGAAATAGAATTCAACCCGTAAAGGTGTGAAATGATGCATTTTGAGATGACCAACAAGACAAGGGAATACACAATGAAAGGTAGTGTATCCTCACAATAGAGGACCAGATGGACCTTGTGATACATGTCCATAGACCCCCGAAGGCAGCAAAACAGGGAGATAACGTGGTTAAGAGGACATAAGGGTAACTTCTCTTCCTTAGCTGAGGCATAGAACATACGAGCAGGGAAGCTATGATGCAGCTGTATGAAACTGTCGTTAGGCCACAGCTAGAGTACTGTGTGCAGTTTTGGTCACCGCACCATAGGAAGGATGTGGTGGCTCGAGATAGGTTTCAGAGAGATTCACCAGGCTGTTGCCTGGAATGGAGCGTTTCCGCCATCAAGAGGCTGACCCGGCTGCGGTTGTGTTCCTTAGGGCACGGAAGGCTGGGAGGGGCGGGAGGGGGGCGTACCTGATTGAAGTTTACAACATTTTGAGGAATATAGATAGGGTAGATAGAAAGACACTGTTCCACTTATTAGAGGAGTGAATAACTAGGGGGAACGTTTAGGTTAATAGGCAGGGGAATCAGAAGGGATTTGAGGGAACCCATTTTCAGCCAGAGCTGGCGAGAATCTGGATGTCACTGTCTGAACGGCTATAGGTGGAAACTCTCACAACATTTAAGAATCTTTTAGGTGAGCACGTGAAACAACATGACATACAAGGCTATGGAGCAAGCGCTGGAAAATGGGATGAGAATAGATAGGTGCTTAATGCTCAGACACCATGGGCCGTAGGGTCACTTTCTGCGCTGTAAAACTCTGACTTTATTCGAACCTGGTTTCTATTCACTAAACAGATGAAGATTTCGTTAAGCATTGCATAATTTACTAACAGTGACACTCCTGATACGAGCCTGGTGGCCCGCAGTATGGGATGAAGATTAAGTTACCCGCCTCACAGTGAGACAATTAGATAATTTTTCTATTAAGTTACTTGCAGATAAATCCTACATATAACAATTCTGCCCTCAGCTTTCCTGTGATGTTCTTGTTCTGACGCGCCTTACCTGCCCTGTTTTATTGGAGAGATTGTTGTCGCCTTTCTCTGTTGGGCATTGACTCTATCAGCGGTCCAGTGGGGAGACTCATTTTGGTAATAGTTCTTATTGCTATATATGTTCCCAAGGAAATATATATTCTCTGCACCACCAACCCTGGCTGCGACCCAAATCATTGTTAATATCGAAATTATTGTGATGTTTACGTAATGTTAAATATTGTTATTATCTAAATCAGAATGGAGCCATTAAGATTCACTGGAGCAGCCGGTAGCTGAACAGACGGTTGAAGAGAAAATTAATATTGCCATTAACAACATTTTTCAAACAAGCTATCACAGACCTTATGTGTTCTGGTACAGTAAGAATACGGGAATTATCTACAGTGTTTTTTTTTTACCTTATGGAGCAATAACAAAGCAGAGCCCCGACTTTTACGAGAGATTAATTCCCATGCTTAGTAGATCTACTAAAATTGCCTCGCCTTGATAGCCACACGGCTGCATACTTCTCCACGACGGAGTCCCGCAATGCTGCAGAGGTACAGCGCATCCCTTAAATCCCACACTGACAGTTCCATTCGATGTCATTCCAGCTAGCTCCCGCACGAGTGAACAAAAGCAATAATTCACAACTACCGTGAGATTCACAGAGATTTAAGATAATTGCAAAGGAACACAGGACTCATTAAGAACGGACCAAGTCCTCTTGGAAAATTATATCAACATCTCGTGTGTATGATAAAAATATACTTTACAAATGCATCTATGGAATCTTAATTAACCTGCTGCTTTTCAATATATTTCCCCTGCCCGTACCCTCTCATCGTCAGTCTCTACCTTTTACTCATAATGCTTTCACTTTTCTTAACGCAGTTGGATGATATAAAATCGTTGTTTTTGCTCTTAGTATTGAGTCAGGAGCGCTAAACCTGGATATCGTGGTATTGTCAATTTCCACATTAGGTCAAAGATTGAAGACAGAATCGCAACCTGTCCAGCAGCGGCCGAACATCTCTCCCACTAGAGGGCGCGCGTGAGACCACAATACTCCGAAATGCAACGATGTGGAAATGGATGGTAAAGCAGTGCAAGCCGAAATAAAAATTCCGGTGTCTTATTTCCTTATTTTTCCCCCACGGTTTTTAAATCCTAGAAAAAAGTCTAAAAAATGTTATCCATGTCCTGTCGGTGTTGAATTATTGTTAATGAAAACCGTCCCTGCATCTTATCTTACATACTTTGAAGCCACTCCCTGCGCTCTGTTCCGACCACTTTCAACCCACGAGAGGCACATTCCAAGAAGAAAGTAGTGATGAGAATTCTCTCTCACCTTAAATCCAAAATCTGTACATTACAGATGTTTGGATTAATCATCGTGAACGTAAAGAAAGTCAGAGTTCTACAGAATAAATTAAAACCGATTTTAAAATTCATCCGCAGAAAAATACACTTTTAAAGTATAGCGACGATCTAGTCTTTATGTCTGCTCAGTTTTATGTGCAGCCCCAGCGGGTTAATATAATATGAACAACATCACATTTTAATATGACGGCCCGAAAAACCACTCTGACAAAATTTGAAATAATTGGTGTTCACAACTTAATTTTTGGCATCTCATGCAGTTAGTGTTACCATTGCCCTGATGGTAAGGCCACTGGAATTTGAAATGAAGAATTGAAGCCAGAATGAAGAAATCCCATTCAGAACCCCATGTTTCCGGCTACAAAATCTAGTTCCACGTGTCTAATTAGGAAACCATTTAGTCCTATCAGATCGCTAACTGAAGCCAGCTCGGAGCGTCTCTATTCACTCTCTGGTAGCTCACCAGCGACCAATCTCACAGCACCACTGGCGACACAATGAAATGAGGTGAGCACATCCTGAGACAGGGCAGCAGATTATTCAGGGCGGGATTGGGAACAGTTGTCTTCAAGTATCCAACTTGCCTTTTACAGAACGGAGATAAACAATGCGGCTACTCAGCTTGTGGGTTGTGTTGTGGGGAACATTCCTGACAAGTAATTGTGGATCCAACGTCTCTCATCTTTTGTTTTATGATACAAATATGTATTAAAACTGAATTTTAAGTAATCGTCGGTCTGATCTGTTTCCGCTTGAAATGTTTTTTTTTTCAGATCCGAGTCATGGAGATTCTGTCTCTCAGCCGCTGTCCTCAGATGTTAAGACGGAAGGAGAAGCAGTGACTTTAAACTGTACCTATGATGCTACAGCGAGCAACTACTACTTATACTGGTACCGGCAACATCCAGGTACACAGCCTGGGTTTGTATTGTGGAAAAACTCGATATTTGCTGAAGATGTAGCAGATTTTGCTAAAAGCCGTTTCACCGGAGAGCTTCAGACTGCCAGTAAATTGACCAGTTTGACTGTCTCGGGTCTGCAGCTGACTGACGCTGCTGTATATTAATGCGCTCTCGTTGGAACTCACAGTGATGGAAAGCAGTCTCGCCCCTGTACAAAAACTGTCTTTAACTGCAGATTGCAACTCTCCCGTGTTACGGGTTGCACAGCATCGCGGACAGACGCAGTCACAATGTTACTGTAGCCGCTCAAACTAAAACACCGAGAGAAAAAGCACATTACGCACGGATCAAGCTGTCACCCAAATGTTTACCGTATCTTGATATTTCAGTTATTTGTGTCTCTGTGAGTCTGTGAGTTCCGTCGATGGAGAAATGCCTGACATTGAATGGATCACTTCGAACTCGGTTGCTTTCAAAACAACAACAAAGAACAAAGAAATGTACAGCACAGGAACAGGCCCTTCGGCCCTCCAAGCCCGTGCCGACCATACTGCCCGACTAAACTACAATCTTCTACACTTCCTGGGTCCGTATCCTTCTATTCCCATCCTATTCATATATTTGTCAAGATGCCCCTTAAATGTCCCTATCGTCCCTGCCTCCACTACCTCCTCCGGTAGTGAGTTCCAGGCACCCACTACCCTCTGCGTAAAAAACTTGCCTCGTACATCTACTCTAAACTTTGCCCCTCTCACCTTAAACCTATGCCCCCTAGTAATTGACCCCTCTACCCTGGGGAAAAGCCTCTGACTATCCACTCTGTCTATGCCCCTCATAATTTTGTATACCAATACCTTTCAATACCTCTATCGGGAAATGGGTCACTTTCAAACACGCGAGGAATTTACATCCTGGTCTGTTAATTAACAGCAGCAAAACCAGGATTATCCATGGTGAAATGTAACATCCAGCATCAAGGAAACATTGTAAAATCCCACGGTCATCGGGGGAATTCTGTATTGAGGTTTATTTTATCTTCCTTATGAAATCTGTTTATTGTGTATAAACTGCCTATGCAGCAAAAACACTCTCGGGTCAAATACACTCAGTGAACAGACTGCGATAAAACAGCCAGGAAACTGTCAGGACAGATGGAGAAGACTTGCTCAACATTAGACAGACACGGCAACTGCATCAAACTAAAGGAAAGCGAATAACTAGATTTAAGAGGTCAGTTATAGTATAAATATGAGTTGAAATTAATTAATATTTTTCTGCAATTGTTCCTCTCCAATTGTTGAGTGCAGTGGATTTATGTTCTTGTAGAAAGGTCCCTGTGGCCCACACGGTATCGAATGAGTTATGTCGATTTCTGTGGAAGAGCACTCTTTGGGGGGAAACCAGCTGATACTGTTGGAATCAGAACGGAGTGTTTAAAAAAATCATTCATGGGATGTGGGCATCGCTGATTAGGCCAGCATTTCTTGTCCATCCCTAGTTCCCCTTCAGAAGGTGGTGGTGAGTTACCTTATTGAACCGCTGCAGTCCCTGATGTGTAGGTACTTCCACTGTGCTGTTAGGGAGGGAGTTCCAGGATGTTGCCCCAATGACAGTGAAGGCGCGGCGATATATTTACAAGTCAGCATGGTGAGTGACTTGGAGAGAACCTCCAGGTGGCGCGGTTCCCAGGTATTTACTGCACTTCTAGATGGCAGTGGTCGTGGGTTTGGAAGGTGCTATCGAAGGAACCTTGGCGAGTTGGGGCCCCGTAAGTTGTTGAGTGACGACATTACAGTATAACGCTCTGTTCTTCCTGAATTGTTAATTCTGACAGATTATGGGACACTGGTTCGTCGCTTCTGGTTGTTGTACATCAAGTGCAGAATGTTCCAAAAGTCAGAAGGTAAACGGGAGGTCTGGATAACACCCTGACTAAACATAGTCTCGTCAGGCAGCAAGATCATTATTATCTCCAAGGAATAGAGAGAACACATGGTAGCTTCTTAAAGTTCGACAGAAAATACAGAATATTCTAGATGTATTGATTCTTCTAGTCTGATATTGTCATTTCATTTCAGAATGTCGCTTTAAGAAATGTTTGGCTGCTCATATTACTGCAGAGATGTCAGAGTGTGGGTGGAGGTGGGCTGGCTGTCAGATTTTTACTTTCGTTTTAGGCTTTTTGCTGCAGGGAGTGTTTTAGTTTCGTATTCAGTGTGGGAGCTGAAGCCAGACAGAGCAGCTGTACTGTTGATCTCTCTGCCATGAAAAGACTATCTATTGATCATTTGGTGAATTCAGAATTATAAATGTTTTCAGTATTGACTTTAACCTGATGTGCTTCTGTTAAACGGTGTTTCGTTTGTAAGTGTTCTGGATGTTAAAAGGACAGCTTAAAAGGATTACTTAGTATTGTATTCTTTGGGGTTGTAATTGAATTAATGGTTGCTAAGATGTTCACTGTTTGTTTTAAAAAGGTTAACTTGAATTCATAGAATAAACATTGTTTTGCTTTGAAAAATACTTTTCCATTTTTGCTGTGCCACATCTGTAGAGTGGGTCACGTGCTCTCCATACCGCAATCTATTAAAAGTTGGGGGTCAGGTGAATCCATGACACATTGTGGTTCTCTAAACCCTCTAAACCATAACAATAGAGAACATAGAACATTACAGGGCAGTACAGGCCCTTCGGCCCTCGATGTTGCGCCGACCTGTGAAACCACTCTAAAGCCCATCTACACTATTCCCTTATCGTCCATATGTCTATCCAATGACCATTTGAATGTCCTTAGTGTTGGCGAGTCCACTACTGTTGCAGGCAGGGCATTCCACGCCCTTACTACTCTCTGAGTAAAGAACCTACGTCTGACATCTGTCTTCTTTCTATCTCAATATGAAGTGTAATCTAAAAAACCCATAAGGTGGGCGCAATCTCCAGTAGGTTGAACGCTTTGTCAAGGCTCCGCGGTCGGTTTTCCACAGCAATTAGAGCTGGCAGTTCGCTGCAAGAAATGCTATTGGATGCTAATGCAACTTCGAGATAATTCCTGGTGAAATGTCTCAGGTTCCCGATGAAACAGTTTGTCACCAAAGCTTGGGGCTTAGTTAATAGGTTAAAGGACAACCAAAATAATAGCAGTCCTCTCTAGCTTTGAGAAACTGTCACCCAGACCAGAAACGCCAGCTCCATTCGCTCTCACCAGATTGCCATAGACCTGCTGCGATTATCCAGCACTTTAAGTTTCTGTCTCAGGTTCCAACATCTGCAGAAATTTGCTTGGAGCGAGAAAAAGTTCCAATTCAAAGGAAGGCGAATCAGGCTGTATCAGGACTAATCGCTAGCTGTGCAGAGGGTAACACACCAATATGCGGATATGAAGAAACAGCTTAGGGAGAAGAATATAAGATTCGAAAACCTTACCTGCCGATGCTGCGAATCCATCTCGAGGATGGAAGCAGTCACGGTATTACTTTGATAAAAGCAAATTACTCCAGTGGCGATGTGAGATAAATTGCACTTAGGTTCTACAATTTAAAAAGACATCCAGCTATTTCTTGTGTGTATATACTGGTGTTATCAGTCTATGTAGATATATGCGTATGCCTGTGCATTTGTCTGTATGTGTCTGTGCAATCCTAATATTGCCGCCAATGCTTGTGCCGCCCAGCAGAGGGCCCTCGTGCTCGTTTATTATCGCTCAGAGTGTTTCTGAGAGAGATACAAATGGAGAAGAGATTCTCTTTGACATCCCGGCGCAGTTTTACAGATTTCCCCCCGGTGATCAAAGTTTCTGATTGCACAGTTCACACTGGAACCATGAAGGCGAAACTCTGTTAGGCGGTGGTAATTGTTCTGATCACCTCTCCAGAATGCTGGAACTTTCCGACACTATTTCCCTCTCCTCACATGATTTCTGAACACCATCTCTGGCTGCTCATTCTCTTTCTATTTCTTCGTCTAATGCGCTGTTTATTTCCGGAGGTAAGTAACGACGATTCACTGTCTCAGCCAGAGCAGGATATCGGAGCAGATGATTCTCCCGGAGTTTGCACAGAATATGAATGAAAACATAGAACCTGATCCAATCAGGTTCCTCCAGCTGAAATCGCTTTTGCCAATCTTAGGAAAATTGAAATTTCTCTCCCATTTTATGTGGGGGTGAAAATCAGGTACTCGCCTCCCAACTCCGCAGTTTTAAGTTTTAGACTGGCTTGTAAATCTCCAAATGAATAAAGAGCCCACTTCTACCATATGTGTCCTGGGTGTTTTGGAAATGCTTCAGGTCCTATTGCTAAAAGCCACCTCACCATTGCAGAGTCGTGCCCAATAGGCCAGCAGCATCCGCAGAGTGGCAATCTCCGTTGGATTGCCACTCTCGCCGGATTTACTTTCGTTGGGATTTCGAGGCCTTTGCCTCGCTCAACCTTCCTCATTCAGCCTGGGAATACAGGAGCAGCGAATCACGCCCCCGGCAACATCGCCGTTGAGTGACTGGAACATAGAGAGAACAGTCACTCCCCCTTTAAACGGCAGCAGTTGCCGTAAAGGGGAGGTTGGAAGGGACAATTTAAAGGGTGCAGGTCATTCGGAGGATATGGAGAGTCGACACGGAGAAGATGGAGGAGGGTGAAGAAATGGGGCGGGGACGGACTGGACAGGAGGGGTGAATCGCATCTGAGAAGGGGGTCAGACCAGAGAAGGGGGTCGGACTATTGGGCAACGTCGGAAGTGGGATGGCAGGCGGACCGCAGAATGGCGGTCAGATCAGAGAAGGGGTAAGGTCAGAGAAGGGGGTCAGATCAGAGAAGGGGGTCAGATCAGAGAAGGGGGTCAGATCAGAGAAGCATGCGGGAGGCGGGGGGGGGAGAGGGAGGCGAGGGGGTTGCGGTCCAGATGACGCGAGTTTGGTCCGCAAACGTGGGGTTGGACTGGAGGAGGAGGTGGGGTCGAACTGTCAGAACCGGAAAGGTGTGGGGCTGTGACCGAAGATTCATGGGGCTAGACAGTAGGACCGGCTAAAGATGGGCGAGGGGGGCGTTGAGAGCGGTGGGTTCGGGGCCGGGTCGGAGATGGAGGGGGCAGGGTCGGACCGGGTCGAAGATGGAGGGGGCAGGGTCGGACAGGGTCGGAGATGGAGGGGGCATGGTCTGACCTGGTCTAAAATGGAGGGGGCAGTGTCGGACAGGGTCGAAGATGGAGGGGGCAGGGTCGGACAGGGTCGGAGATGGAGGGGGCAGGGTCGGACTCGGTCGGAGATGGAGGGGGCAGGGTCTGACCAGCAAAGGTGGGGTGGGTGTGGAGGGTCTCCTGGGAAGGAAAGGGAGTGGGACTGTGTGTCCGGGCTGCTCTGTGTGAGGTTAGGTCTGGGTGTTTAAATTGTCAATCTGGAATTAGAGGTTTTTTCCCCTTCTACCTTTCAGAGTAACTATGTGGCTTAAAGTGGCAAAATACATCCGAAGTTAACGATATACATCTCTTTTTTGGATAGTTCCCAGCCCAGTGCAATTGTCAATTGTAATCCCGTATGTGGGAAGGTCCCAGAGGAATTCACCAGAGCATCTTCATGTGAATAAAGTTAAATTAAGTGATGAAAGTGGGGGGGGGGGGGGGGAACAGAGAGAGAGGGGGTATGGGACTGAGAGGGAGAGCGGGGCAGGAGAAACAGAACCTCATTCACAAGGTTAATGTTGGACGGGAGGCATCCATAACTGATTCACAACCATCTCTGGTTGGCGTACATCTGTTGTCAATCTGAGAAGTTAGTCAAGCCTGTCAAAGAGACACGCCCCTATTTTAGTAACAAGCAACATCTTCCCCTTCTCCGAATTCTGTCTTCAAAATCAGACCAAAAGAATCAACATATTTCCACATTTTTTGAATTTATCTCATCATCTAAATCAGCCACCATGTGCTCCCATATATCTTACTGGTGATGACAGCAGTGCTGTCCAGTGAGTCCGTATTTCAATAGTCCGTTTGCATTCCATTGGTTATAGGTATTCGCAGAATTCTGGCTCATTCCATGTTTTTGTTGCAGGAACAAGTGGCCAACAATCAGTGTCTCAGGATCCATATGGATTAATGATTCAATAGGACAAAGGTTGCAACGAAACTGCAATTACTCCACATCCAGCAACATACCGCTTCCCGGGAAACCTCCGAGATATCTACTGAAGAGATTCTGCAAGGATGGAGATAAGTCTCGAGATTTCCCAGACCGCCTCTCTGCTTATTCGGACAGAGACAAGTAAACGGTCACCGGTGCTCTTATCTCTGACCCTGCCACATATTAATGTTTGCTAAGCCCCACACTCCCAAAGGCGCCTCAGTCCGTCCAAAATATAGCAAAGGAAAGGCAGCACGGTAGCACAGTGGTTAGCACTGTGGCTTCACGGCGCCAGGGTCCCAGGTTCAATTCCCGTCTGGGTCACTGTCTGCGCGGAGTCTGCACATTCTCCCCGTTTCTGCGTGGGTTTCCTCCGAGTGCTCCGGTTTCCTCCCACAAGTCCCGAAAGACGTGCAGGTTAGGTGAATTGGACATTCTTATTCTCCCTGTGTACCCGAACAGGCGCCGGCATGTGGCGACTAGGGACTTTTCACAGTACCTTCATTGCAATGTAAGCCTATTTGTGACAATACAGATTATTATGGTCAGTAGGCATCTCTTTCAATAGGAACATCCGACATTGTTACTCGGACAACATTAACGATTTCCCCTTACTGCCACCAGCTCACACGCTGACTCCGCTCAAGGGATAACAATGTGGTGAATCCTCGTCTCGGTTCCCGCTGTGGGGGAAACAACTTCACTGATTCGCTGCTCCCTGTTCTGCTGTCATCAAATGGAGAACAAAGGGGCTGTAATCTGATTGGTAAATTGGAGAGCGGAAAACCGGGAGCTTATTGGGCGTCACCTCTTGACCTGTTCATGGACGAACCAATCGCTGGAGGGACCGGATGTATATGCATCTCTCCACAGCTTATCACTGAAACAATTACAGAGTCAAATCATTCTGTTTAAAACCGCGACAAGTTCGCGAGAAACATGCTGGCTCTCATTTTCAACTCATTTTTCACTATTTCAGCTATCATACCTGGTAAGTTTACAAGTTACGTCATCTCCTTTTTGCGGGCAACGTCGACATTAATTTTATTCCGCTCTTTTGCTCATTATAATGCGATCCGTCCCCTGAACGTCTGCGTTATAGGAAAATTATAATATATCTTACCGCTCGCTCTTTCTAAATGTGTTCAGGTGTCACTGCTGCAGACTCGATCTCACAGGAGCCGGCTGCAGCGATGAACTTTGAAGGAGACTCGGCGACAATTAGGTTCAGCTATTCAGCTGCTGGTGCATCTTACATTCAATTGTATCGTCAGGACCGGGAGAAAGCCCCTGCCTTCTTAATCTACATCTCTAATTACGGAATCGTTTTCAAAGGACATGGCGCGGGCATTCGATTTTCTGCATCTATCGACAAATCGACAAGTGAGGGGAATTTCAGCATCCGGGAGCTGCGGCTGTCTGACAGCGCGGTGTATTACTGCGGACTGAGAGACACAGTGACAGGAACCAGAGGGAGCCTCGTACAAAAACACTGCCGCAGTGTGACACTGTAAACGGAGCGTCGGACTGTGGGGTTGGGGTGGGTGGGGGGGGGGGGGCGTTATGTGGAATACCATTATTTACTTAAGGAGGCCCAATCGATAATTTCTCCACAAGCTCCGAATAGAAGAGTTTTTAGATTTTATTCACCCTATAATGAAGGACTGGCAGGACAAACTCCGTGCAGTTTATTGGAGAACCCGACCATATAAAATATATGGAATTGGAGGTTTCTTCTGTTCACTGCCCCTGTCTCTTCCTGTACTGCGTGGTATGTCACGAAGACAGAGTGACGAGCTCAAATCTTCCCCTTGTCTGTGTCCAGTAGTAGGTTACATGTAGCCAGTTCCTCTTAACAAGCTCAGCCTGATGAGTGACAGCAAGTAAAATAAACTGAGCATGTTCGCTTACATTCAACACCTGGGTTTCTAATATTGAGACGATTTATTCCAGGTCAATTAAAGAACAAGTTGTCTCTCAGGACAATTAAAGATCAAGCTGCATCTCAGGCCCATTAGAGATAAAGTTGTCTATTTTTAACTGGTCTTTCTCTCTGAGCAGCAAAATGCGATGTGAAAATGCAGTCCGGAAGCACACGGGTGGCGCAGCTGAATTGAAGGCGGATTTCGCTCAGGACCGGTTTTCTGATACAGTCCAGCAGTCAGACAAGTTGTACCGATTGACCATATCGGAGCTGCTGCTGTCTGACACCGCGGTCTGTTACTGTGCACAGAGTCTCACAGCGATGGGAACGAGGGAAAGTCTCGAACAAAAACTACCGCAGGTTTCTGGGTCACAGCTGCTGTCTGTTGAGGGATGTTTATAACTGCGGTTCAGGATCTGACACCTGAATACATTCCTGTGAGCACAGACCCGAGCCCTATACACACAAACACCTCTAAAATAGTTCAGATGTAGTCTGATTATTACATCCACTGTGTGAGGGAAGAATTTTCTGCTGTGTATTTGGAGATTACTGGGAACTCGGTACTAACATTCAGAATACAAAACACGGAGGGGGGCTGGAACTAGTTATGTTCCTGGTCTGATGTTTCAGAAAGAACACATGCAGAGGGAACAAATCAAATTTGGTTTGAAATATCAGTCAATGGTGTAAACTGAAGCCGGGTGGTTAATGAAACTCCTAATAATTACAGTACCCTGATTATAAAGCTCTCAATGTTAAATTCGCATACACATAATAAATTAAGAATCCTTAACATAAGCAAGTGCAAAGTGGTAACTTTCAGGACATGGTTTGAATCTGATGAACAATAATTAACAAATAAATCATCACTAAAGACAGGCTTGATGTGTTCCAGGCACCGGGACACTTGGTAAGAAGATGGAAGGGGTTGGGTGGGGTTGCTGGGTTCCGCAGAGTTCTGGGCTTAAATGCGGTGCTCTTTCCAAGGGCCGCTGCAGGCTCGATGGGCCGAATGGCCTCCTTCTGCACTGTAAATTCTATGTTCTATAAAGGGAGGGTGAGGAGACGGGGTAATGGGCCCAATTCAATGCTGGCCCAGCCAGCGACGTCCACATCCACATCCCATAAACTAATACACAAAATAAATAATACCACTGAAGACTGAAAAGATAATTGAAAAAAGAATCAGATAATTTGCCATAAGGACCAGAAACCCTTTTGGAAATCCAAACACGTCGGAAACGCCGTTATACACATACAGACTCTGTTCCTGTGTTCCGCCACTTTCCTCAGTGTTATCTACCAGCTGCTGCATTTACCTGTTGTGTTACCTCCTGTGACGGCTGGAGTACAATATCGCATAATCACAGAATCACAGAGTACTACAGTGCAGAAGAGGCCCTTCGGCCCACCAAGCCCACTTGCCAGCACTTAGCCCATAGCCTTGAATGCCATGGCATGCCAAGTACTCATTCAGGTACTTTTTAAAGAATGTGTGGTAACTCGCCTCAACAACCCCGCCCCCTTCCAGGCAATGTAATAGGTTTTTCCTCAAATCCCCCAAAACATCCTACACCTCACCTTGAACTCGTCTCCCCTCGTGACTGACCCCTCTTCAACCGAGGGGAACAGCTGCGCCCAATCCACCCTGTCTATGCCCCTCATAATCGTGTCCAACTCCATCAAGTCACCCCTCAGTCTTCTCTGCTCCAAACAAAACAACCAGAGCCTATCCGACCTCTCTTTATAACCTAAATATTCCATCACAGCCAACATCCTGTGAATCTCCCCTCTACCCCCTAAAGTGCAATCACATCATTCCTGTTTTAAAAATAAATTTAGAGTAGCCAAATCATCTTTCCAATTAAGGGGCAATTTAGCGTGGCCAATCCACCTAACCTGCACATCTTTGGGTTGTGGGGGCGAAACCCACGCAAACACGGGGAGAATGTGCAAACTCCACACGGACAGTGACCCAGAGCCGGGATCGAACCTGGGACCTCAGCGCCATGCGGCAGCTGTGCTAACCACTGTGCCACCGTGCTGCCTCAATCATATCATTCCTGTAATATAGAGACCACAATTGCACGCAGTTCTCTAGCTGTGGCCTCGCCAAGGTTCTGTACAGCTCGATCATGACCTCCCTGCTTTTGTAATCTATGCCCCGATTGATGAATGCGAGTGTCCTATATGTCTTTTTCAGCACCCTATTGTCTCTTTGTTCTTCGAAACTAGTCGGTATCAGACCTTTCATAGTATACTTCGTTGTCAAATTATTCCTTCCAAAGTGTATCGCCTCACTCTTTTCAGGGTTAAGTTCCATCCGACCATTTCACCATCCTGTCTATATCTTCCTGCAACTCAAGTCACTCAAGCTCACTGTTAACCACGCGGCCAACCTTTGTGTATTCCGCAAACTTACTGACCCTACCCTCCACATAGTCATCGATGTCACTTATATTAATAACAAACAATAGGGGTCCCAGCACAGATCCCTATGATATGCCACTGGTTACTGGCTTCCAGACGCTAAAACAACCATCTGTAATCACCCTCTGTCTCCTACCGCTAAGCCAATTATGAATCCACTTCATAAAATCACCCTGTATCCCATCTGCATTTGTTTTCTTAATACGTCTCTCATATGGAAACTTGTCAAAGGCTTTGCTGAAATCCATGTAAACTACATATCAATATCAAATCTTCAGCTCAGAACTTATATCGCAATACCTTTAATTTACAAACAGGTATAAATTCTCCAAACCCACCTTTACATGTTGTTCAGAATGTATTTGACGGTAAATGAACAGAGGAAACCTTTTCCCAAGCTGCACTTTTTGTTCTCATAGATTATCATAGAATTTACAGAGCAGAAGGAGGCCATTCGGCCCATCGAGTCTGCACCGGCTCTTGGAAAGAGCACCCTACCCAAGGTCAACACCGCCACCCTATCCCCATAACCCCACCCAACACTAAGGGCAATTTTGGACACTAAGGGCAATTTATCATGGCCAATCCACCTAACCTGCACATCTTTGTACTGTGGGAGGAAACCGGGGCACCCGGAGGAAACCCACGCACACACGGGGAGGATGTGCAGACTTTGCACAGACAGTGACCCAAGCCGGAATCGAACCTGTCACCCTGGAGCTGTGAAGCAATTGTGCTATCCACAAGGCTACCGTGCTGCCCCAAAGGTTTGTTAGTGATATAAATTTATTTTAATTTATTTGAAGTCAGACAATTTTCTGACATGTTTAGAAAATCCACGTCGCCCATACTTGCTCTCCCCTTTTTCACATTGCGGCAGTGTTTGTGTACGAGGCTCCTTCTGGTTCCTGTCACCGTGTCTCTCAGTCCACAGCAATACACCGCACTGTCAGACAGCCGCAGCTCCCTGATGGTGAAATTCCCCTCACTTTTTCAAGTGTCAAGAAATGAAAAAAATCGAGTACCCACGCCCTCTGCTCTGGAAACATCTCTGTAATTAGGAATATAGATCAAGAATGTGGGGACTTCGTCCCAGTCCTGGCAGTCTAGCTGCACATAATATGAATTAGCTGTGATCGAATAGCTGTAGTTAATCGTCACAGAGTCTCCTTCAAACTGTGTCACTGTAAACGGCTCCTGTGAGACTGAATCTGTACCTCTAACACCTTCAGAAATTTAGAAACAAAGAGCCTTAAAAAAAATATATCAGCCTGTTAAATCAATGTTATCAAGGTACCGGCATATATTGCAAATATGGAGAAATAACTGTAAAATGGAACATCAGTCTGTCAGTAGAAATGCAGGGGCAAGTTTTGTAACTTGGGCTCTTACCTGTTAAGAGAGCCGCAGCTGTGAGGAATGAGTAAAAAGTAACTGCCAACAAGCTCAGTTCCCGGTGGATTTGAATTTAATGAGTTTCCCTGAATTATTTTAAGTCAGAGTTCAGAAGCTCCGATCTTTCTGTCGATTGGCTGATTCCTGAAACTCAAGGTGACATCCAATCATATCACACTTCTTTTGTCCCGCAATTCATCCAATCAGCGTAAGGTTCCTTTGTTCTCCAACACATGACGTCATTGGAATGCGCATGGAGCCGATTGGAACTGTTCTCACAGCAGCGAATTGGACAGAAGAACAAAAGAGAATAAAATGTGGATTTCGAGGGGGCCATTCGGCCCTTCGAACCTAATCCGCCATTCAATAAAATCGGCATTAATTTACCTGATATCCACGTCACTGCGCTGTCCCCAAATTCCTCACTTACCTTCATATCTGCAAATCTATCGACATCCGTCTTGAAGCAACTCAGGGACTGATGAATAACTATTGTCTGATGTATCCAATTCGGAGAGCGGCTCGGCCACAATTAAACCGACGAAATAATGGCAGTTTACATAGAGCTGTATATATTCAGCAGCATTAAAAGGGATTGTTCGGGCAAGCTGATGTTTAGAATGCGATTTTGGTTATATTAACAGTTACAATTCAGGTTACAGATCTGATTCAGCGAGAGGAGGTGAGAATGCCTTGTTGGTTTTTGTACTGACTGGTTGCGCCTCTGTAACAGTATGGGTCTCAGAGCACAATGATACACGGCAGAGTCAGAGACACGGACCCCGGTGATATTTAACGGAACGGTTTCCTTGTGTTTGTCCAAATCAGCAGAAAACCGGCCTGGGACCTCTGGAGATTTATCCCACTGTCCCTTTCCGTAGATCCTCAGCAAATATCTCGGAGGTTCTGCGGGATATTGGACGTACCAGAAGAGGGTTGGCATAACACTTTTGGTTGTGTAACTATAGTTCAATTTAACCGTCTGTCCTTGCAGAACCATTAATTCAGGCGAATCCTGGGAAACGGAATCTTGGCCACTGGTCCCTGTAACAATATATAGAAGGTGTCAAAAATCTGTGAGTAAATATAACGCATGAAACACAGACTTAGGATTTGAGCTCAGACTCACCGGGCAGCAAGGCGATTATTATCAGTAAAGCACACAGGGAGCACATGGTTCCTGATTGGTCAGTAAACAGTGACACTGTTTCAAATACCTTGCTGTTTCGAGCTTTATGTTGAAAAGTAAACTCAGATCAGAAGCAAGTTTGAATTATTGGGAAAATAAGGGATGTTTCTCAGTCCCGCGATTGGTTTTTCTCTCATATATGACGTCAGCTGTGGACCAATCGCTGTCCGTTGTGTATTAAATATTGTTTGTTCCCACCAATCACATTCCACCCCCTGATGTGTTTTTCTGTCTTTCTCATTGCTTTATTCTGTCTCAAATTATCAATCAGTCTGCCTCTTTCTCGTTTTAACTCACTTTCCTTCGAATTCAATGTCTTTATTTTCCTTAAGGTAGATTTTTCACTCTAACTAAAGTGAAAAGTAATAAAATTCAAAATCAGTCCAGTGAACATGAATTAGTGAATTCCACCCAACGCGTGAACATAATGAATAATTAGTGTTTTAATTAATGATAACAATCTTTATTACTATCACGAGTGGGCTTACATTAACACCGCAATGAAGTTACTGTGAAAATCCCCAAGTCGCCACATTCCGGCGCCTGTTCGGGTACACTGAGGGAGAATTCAGAATGTCCAATTTACCTAACAGCACGTCTTTCGGGACTTGTGGGAGGAATCCAGAGCACCCGGAGGAAACCCACGCAGACACGGGGAGACACCGCACAGATAGTGACCCAAGCCGGGAATCGAACCTGGGATCCTGGCGCTCTGCTAACCATCGTGCGCCGTGTCGCCCAGTTGCACCGGGAATTATTATTCACCCAACTCCAAACACCGATGCTGTTCCACTGGGCTCACTGCTGTTCTTGCTACAAAAACAAACAGAGGATAACAAAGAGAGAAATAAGGAAAGAGAGGATCAATTATGAAGGTAGGCTAGCCAGTAACATTAGGAATGATAGTAAAAGTTTCTTTAAATATATTAAAAACAAAGGGCAGGCAAAAGTAGACATTGGGCCGCTCCAAAATGACGCTGGTAATCTAGTGATGGGAGACAAGGAAATAGCTGAGGAACTAAATAAGTACTTTGCGTCAGTCTTCACAGTAGAAGACATGAGTAATATCTCAACAATTCAGGAGAGTCAGGGGGCAGAGTTGAATATGGTAGCCATCACAAAGCAGAAAGTGCTAGAGAAACTAAGAGGTCTAAAAATTGATAAACCACCAGGCCCAGATGGGCTACATCCTAGAGTTCTAAAGGAGATAGCTGAAGAAATAGTGGAGGCGTTAGTTTTGATCTTTCAAAAGTCACTGGAGTCAGGGAAAGTCCCAGAGGATTGGAAAATCGCTGTTGGAACCCGCCTGTTCAAGAAGGGATCAAGGAAAAAGATAGAAAATTATAGGCCAATTAGCCTAACCTCGGTTGTTGGCAAGATTCTAGAATCCATTGTTAAGGATGAGATTTCTAAAGTCTTGGAAGTGCAGGGTCCGATCAGGACAAGTCAGCATGGATTTAGTAAGGGGAGGTCGTGCCTGACAAACCTGTTAGAGTTCTTTGAAGAGATAACAAGTAGGTTAGACCAAGGAGAGCCAATGGATGTTATCTATCTTGACTTCCAAAAGGCCTTTGATAAGGTGCCTCACGGGAGACTGCTGAGCAAAATAAGGGCCCATGGTATTCGAGGCAAGGTACCAACATGGAGTGACGATTGGCTGTCAGGCAGAAGGCAGAGAGTTGGAATAAAATGTTCTTTTTCGGAATGGCAACCGGTGACGAGTGGTGTCCCGCAGGGTTCAGTGTTGGGGCCACAGCTGTTCTCTTTATATATTAACGATCTAGATGACGGGACTGGGGGCATTTTGGCTAAGTTTGCGGATGATACAAAGATAGGTGGAGGGGCAGGTAGTATGGAGGAGGTGGGGAGGCTGCAGAAAGATTTAGACAGTTTAGGAGAGTGGTCCAAGAAATGGCTGTTGAAATTCAACGTGGGCAAATGCGAGGTCTTGCACTTTGGAAAAAAGAATAGAGGCATGGACTGATTTCTAAACGGTGACAACATTCATAATGCTGAAGTGCAAAGGGACTTGGGAGTCCTAGTCCAGGATTCTCTAAAGGTAAACTTGCAGGTTGAGTCCGTAATTAAGAAAGCAATTGCAATGTTGTCATTTATCTCAAGAGGCTTGGAATATAAAAGCAGTGATGTACTTCTGAAGCTTTATAAAGCATTAGTTAGGCCCCATTTAGAATACTGTGAGTAATTTTGGGCCCCACACCTCAGGAAGGACATACTGGCACTGGAGCGGGTCCAGCGGAGATTGACACGGATGATCCCAGGAATGGTAGGCCTAACATACGATGAATGTCTGAGGATCTTGGGATTATATTCATTGGAGTTTAGGAGGTTGAGGGGAGATCTAATAGAAACTTACAAGATAATGAATGGCTTAGATAGGGTGGACGTCGGGAAGTTGTTTCCATTAACAGGGGAGACTAGGACCCGGGGGCACAGCCTTAGAATAAAAGGGAGTCACTTTAGAACAGAGATGAGGAGAAATTTCTTCAGCCAGAGAGTGGTGGGTCTGTGGAATTCATTGCCACAGAGGGCGGTGGAGGCCAGGATGTTGAGTGTCTTTAAGACAGAAGTTGATAAATTCTTGATTTCTCGAGGAATTAAGGGCTATGGAGAGAGAGCGGGTAAATGGAGTTGAAATCAGCCATGATTGAATGGTGGAGTGGACTCGATGGGCCGAATGGCCTTACTTCCGCTCCTATGTCTTATGGTCTTATGGTCCTGCTGAAGTGCTGATTTCACTCAGTCACTAATTTACGCCATTAATAATTTAGGACAGAGATGAGGAGATGTTTTGCTATCAGGGGGTTGTGCGATTTTGGAACTCAGTCTCAGAAAGCGGTGGTGGCGCTGGGATCATTGAACATTTTCAAGGTGGAGTGAGACAGCTTTTTGTGGGGTAAGAGAATGAAACGTTATTGGGAGTAGATGCGAATGTGGAACTCGGAACAAAAACAGATCAGGCATGAACTTATTGATTGGCGGAAAGGGCACGACTGTCAGAATAGCCAACTTCTGCTTCTATTTCGTATGTACGTTATTCACCTGGGAGGTCTGTCGGTGTGTGCCTGATTGCGCCAGGAAACGATTCAATTTGATCCTGAATGAAAATGATCGCCAAATGTCCCATTTCTCAGCGCTGGCAATCATTGACCTCAAGGAGACAGAAACGTTCAGAACAGGCTGTATTGACTCGTTTATTCTTTCTACATTTTCTCTGGGATACAACCCCACGTGTTATCCTGATACTGAAACCTTGATTGTCGACCTGCGCCAGTTTGTGCATAAGCCCCGCGGGACCCTCATTCACTCTAGGTCTCAGCGCGCAGTAATACCCGGCGCTGTCTGTCATCTTCAAATCTGTCATGGACAAGTGAAAAGTGCTTTGTGTCGGGTTGAGTTTCCCGCTGAAGTGTTCAAAGCCGGGAGCCGTCTGGTTAAACCCAGAACTATCGGCTCTGAGCAGATACTGAGGAGCTCGGTGTGGATACTGGCGACACCAGATCAGGCCATAGTCTGTAGCTGAACTCGATACCGAGTAACTGCAAGGTATTGCTCAATCTTTCACACACTTCTTCTTCAATTCCTGGTTCTGACTGGGACACAGTCTCTGTTACTCATTCCTGAAAATAAACAACAGACATACCGCGGGTTAGAAGGAGTAACAGGCAGAGGATATGTATCCGGAGATGAAACTGGAAAAATATGGCAATTGGGGAATTTCGATAAAGGTTTAATATAATGTAGCTGTGATCAGGACAATAACCAGAGACAGACAGAGTTTCACCCTCATGGTTCCAGTCCGAATTTCAGAAAGAGACAGTGATCACTGAGTGCATCAGAGCTGCAATTGTACAGGTTCAAACAGTCAGAGGGAGGCTGTGAGGTCGAATGCGATCCCCTCTCCGCCCATGTTCACGACTTAAAACAGTCCCTTCCTCTCGAAGGGGATCGTGATCGTTCCTAAGTGATCAGAGAGCGCCCTCCCGTGGACAGCCCATCGCATATTGGAAACTGACACACGGTCACAAGGAAAGAACAACACGGATAGAGATATACAGTCGTACAGATATATGCCCAGAAACTAAAATAGCTTGCAACGTGCGTCCATATAAAGTTACAAGTGTTCTGGAGATTTTTGATGCATATTCGTCTGAGCTGCGAACGACGAAAATAAGTGACTATGTCCGCCTCTCGTGTTCAGTGGAAGCCTCGTATACCGCACAGAATCAACACAAACACAGACACAGTGACAAGTAAACACAGCGATAGATCCCGAAACTCATCTACTCACACAGACAAACACTGAAGTAGATAAACAAACGGATTATCACAGCCATGAGACACAGAAAAGAGCAATGCAGTCAGAGACGCTGCCAAAAACCTTCGACAGAGTGAGCTTTCCGAAATAGAATTCCCTGAGGTTGTGTCAGTGTGATCATGTCGTGTTAGATATTCATTGCTATTGAACTGTCCATTTCAGCAGTATTAACACCCGGAATGTATTTCGCATTAATCGTAATCATTGTTTTGTAAAAGCGACCAGACAGCAGACCCTTTTGCCGGCACAGTGGCACAGTGGTTAGCACTACTGCCTCACAGCGTCAGGGACTGGTCAATTCCGGCCTTGTGCGACTGTGGGGAGTTGCATATTCTCCTTTTGTCTGCGGGGATTTCTTCTGGATGTCCCCGTTTCCACTCACAGTCCAAAGATGCGCTGGTTGGGTGGGGTAATGGGGATAGGGCGGAGGGTAGACCTCGGTAGGGTGCTCTTTCAAAGAGTCGGTGCAGGCTCGAAGGGTCGAATTGCCTCCTTCTGCGCTGTAGTGAGTCTATGGGTCTACTAAGCTTTAATGGATGACTGTATGTTTTTCAGAAACGTACATTCTGAATGTTTCCGTGACATGAGTGGGGCCGGAGAGGATGAGACAGAATCTGCACCCATTTGAGGGCCTTGGATCAGAAGTCAGGGACAAATGCTTCAGTGGGGGGCGGGTGGGGGTGGTTCACCCAGATAGCGCCACAGGCAACTCATTGAAAGCTCACCGTTATTTTGATGCTGAAAGTTACGGAGATTCCTTGCTCCAAAGGAAATCCATCAAACTCTGCTCCCTCCATCCGAATGTTTCAACGGAGAGGAGGCACAGTATGAACCGCTTGTGTCCCAGTGTAGAGCAATGGGCCAAACTGGGTTTTGTTGCTTTTGCATTTCGGAATCTTATGACATGGTTATTTGGTTGTTTTATTTATTTCTGTACCTTTGTCTGTTTGTCCATTCCACTGTCGACACAAGTCTTATCCATTTACCAATCTACTGTTGTTGGCGCTTGATCGATTCTCTTCAACGATCCCACTCTATCTATATCACTATCTGTCTCAATCCTCCTGTCGAACTTTCAAAAATAGCTCCTATTCTGTCTCCTTCTGTATGTGTGGATATCCTCCGGGTGCAAGATGTGCAGGTTAGGTGGACAGGTCATGCTACATTGCCGCTTAGAGCCCAGGGAGGTACAGGTTAGGTTACTGGATTATGGGGAGTGGACCTAGGTAGCGTGCTCTTTCGGAGGGTCAGTGCAGATTCGACGCGCCGAATGGTTTCCTACTGCACTGTAAGGATTCCATGAAAAACGAGCATAATATTAGCAGCATTAATGTTCATTCTATCTGTCCATCAATACGTCTGTCCCTTGTGTTCTCAAAAATTAGCAAAATGTTATCAGCTTTAATATCCATTCCCTCTAATCAACCATCTCTTTCTACACAAACATCAAACAGATTAGCTGCTTTCGAATTAATTTTTCACTCTGCTCTTTGGGTTAATATAAACTGCGGGTGTGATTTCAGGAGATCCAGTCGGGCAGTAGCTAACAAAAGCTCAATCTCGCTGAGCATAAATTGTATCTATTCAATCTCCAATTTGAGTTTTCTGCCCAGCTTCTATCACCAGAAGCAGGAAATGGCTCCAGCTTTGGTATTTCATGCACATTGCGCCGCAAATAATGAAATTAACAGAAAGCAAATTATTGCGAATGCTGGAATCTGAAACAAAAACAGAAAATGCAGAATATTCTCTTCAGGCCTGACAGCCTCTGTGAAGATAAAACAGAGCTAACGTTTGGAGTCTGGATGACTCTTCATCATGAAGTTAACAATTGTTTTCCATTCATTATGGATACGCCAAATAATGTAAATATTTTCACTTTGAACGGGCTGCTGCTCACTGTCAGCGCTGTTTATTGTTGTGTGCTGAGGGCAACACACTGAGAAAGTCCCCGGAACAAGTCGATCCAATACCGTGTTCTGTGATCATGATGTTGAGTTGCCGGCGTTGGACTGGGGTGAGCACAGTAAGAAGTCTTACACCAGGTTAAAGTCCAACAGGTTTCTGTCCACTCACTAGCTTTGGTGAACCTGAGGAAGGAGCTGCGCTCCGAAAGCTAGTTCGAAACAAATTGTTGGAATTTAACCTGGGTTTCTGTGAGGTCATTTAATGGGAAATGCATGAAAGCCGACCAACAGGTGGCGCATCCCACCGCATATCACATTGCAGGAACCAGCACTGACTGATGCTTTCTCAATACAGCTTCTGGTAAAATTCAGTCTCACCAATGAACGTTCTCTTCCAGTTTCTGAATTCAAAAAGTTAGCGCACTGTTTATGGGCAGTTCTGCATACAAAAGATTGCAGAACTTTTCTAATTTACCTGGAATTTGGGGGCCTATATTATCCCATTGGTTTCTCTGAGGCAAACCCTCAGCCAATCAGCGTCGACTTGGTAACCAATCAAGCTTTTCCTCCTGCATTATATAGTTATGTGATGTTTTAAAATGTGTCATTCTGGGGTTTGTCCTGATGAGTGCAAGACGAAAAATGTCGGCAACATGTCTCTCTTTTTAGCAGCAAATACAACATCCCAATTGTATCTCAGTTATTTTGACTGCTATATTGTCTTTTGGTGGTTTTCTGTGCCTCTTGCCGCTTCTCACACATGACAATAGATTAAATACTGTCCAGTTGTCTCACTTCGTGGCCGGGTGTTATATAAACAGTGATAGATTGGGAAACAGTGACGTACAAAGGGACCTGGATGTCATTGCACTCCAATCATTGAAAACAAGCATGCAGATGCATTAGGCAAGTGGTCTGTTAGCCTTCTTTGCAAGAGGACTTGAGAACAACAGTAAGGCGCTTCTACTGCAGCTGCACAGGGCATAGGTAATACCACAACTGGAGTATTGTGTGAAGTTTTTATCTCCTTACCTAAGGATGGAAATGTTTGTCATCGGGCAGTGCAACAAAGGTTAATAAGATTAATTTCTGGGATGGCAGGGTTATTCGGAAAGATTGACTCGACCAGGCCTGCACTCAATGAAATTTAGAAGAATGAGGAGGTTCTCCTTGAAACGTGGAAAGCTCTTATAGGGTTGGACAGACTGGTAGGAGGGATGATGTTTCCTTTGGATAAGGAGTCTAGAACAAGGGATCACAGTCTCAGGGTAGACGATTTGGGACTGAGATAAAGAGAAACGTCTTCACGCAGAGGCTGCTGAACCATAAAATTCTCCAACACGGGTAGCTGTGGAGGCCAAATCACTGAATACATTTAAGATCACATCGATTATTTTCTCTACTCTGAATGGGACAAGGAGTGTGGGGAGAGAGTAATAGCAGGGTGCGGAGATAGAGGATCAGCCAAGATATTACTGAATGCGGAGCAGGCTCGAAGGGTCGAATGTCCCACTGCTGCTCCTATTGTCTATATTTCTACGTTTCTGTGTTTCTCATATTCCGATGGAGCACCGCACCTTTTATGTTATGTTAAGCCATTTTTCTATTATTTCTGCATCAGATCTTACCCAAGGACATTGGAAGATGTTGGGGAGTAAACGGTGAAGGTAACACATTGAGCAGGGGCAATATGGAATCAAGATTTGTGTGAAACACGCTGAAGTGGAGCAAGTGTTGAAATGCTTTTCAAGCGAGAGAAATCGGGATTTTAAGGTTGATCATCTTCACATCAGGTTTAGGTTGTTAGGTCCATTCATTTGCACAAATCATCACATTTCAAAGTACATCAGTGGAAATGGCTTCTTGATAAATTAAGCCAGCAAGGATTTGTTTACGGGAAGTCTTGTTTAATTAAGTTATTTGAGCTTTCTGATGCGCAGTACAGTGGTTGACGTCGGTATTACAGAATCCCAACTTTCGTAGAAACCCTACAGTGCAGAAGGAGGCAGGTTGGCCCATCCAGTCTGCACCGACCCTGCGAAGAGCACCGTACCCAGATCCACTATACCACCCTATGCCAGTAACCTGCATATACCTGGACAGTAAGGGACAATGTAGAACGGCCACCTAACCTGCACAGCTTTGGATTGTGGGAGGAAAGCGGAAGAAAACAGGGACACAATACAAACTCCGCACAGACAGACGCCCAAGGCCAGAATCGAAACTGGGTCATTGGCGCTGTAAGGTTGCAGTGTTAAACACTGTTCCACCATGCCGTTATGGTGCGGCTGAACTTCCAAAAGTCATGTCATACCATACTGCACCACTGCCTTGTGAGCAGCAATGGAGATCCGGGGGTAAAATGCACAGTTGCAATATGGATACAAAATTACTATGAAACAACTCGCAGCCTTGATCATTGTTTTTCGGAGTGAAAGTAGGTTAGAAGTGAAGTTTCCAGGGATCGGTATTGCGGACCTATGTATTACAAATGAATGACCTAGACCTTGGTTGTGAAGGAAGATTTTCGAAATCTGCGGATTTTACGAAAATTGGAGGTGTTGTGAACCAGTATTCGGATAATGTGCAACGTTGGTGGAATGGGCAAAAACATGGCAGATTGATTTAATGCGGAGAAGTATGAATTCATATGTGAGGCAGTATACAGAAAGGCTAAATGGAATAAATAAACGGAATGATTGTCAAGATGGTGCAGGAGCAGAGGGACCTATGCGTAGATAAATTATTGATGGTTAAAAGGACAGGTTGAGTGAACGGTTGATATAGCACCGAATGAAGGTAATTATCAATAGGGATATAGCATACAGAGGAAAGGACGTTACGTTAAACCTGTCTGAAACACTGGTTCGGACGGAACTGAGGAATTGAGGGTGTCACACTTAGGGGGAAATTCGGGTGGCTGCGGAAAATATCTACAGGAATGGGTCCAGAGATTAGGAACTTTATTTACAAAGATAGATTTGAGAAGTTGCGACTGTTTCCCTTGACGAGCAGGTTAAAAGATGACCTGAGAGAGGTATTGAAAATCACGAGGGTTCTAGACAGAGTAGATAGGAGGAATTGATCCCATTGGTGGGAGGGTCGAGTACCAGAGAGCACAGGTTGAAGGTAATTGGGAAAATAGTCATGGAGACATGAGGAGAAACATTTTCACCCAGTGAGTGGTTAGGATGTGGACTGAACTGTTTGAGGGTGTGTTAGAGGCCGGGTCAATTAATGCTTTCATAAGGGAATTGAATTGTTATCTTAAAAGGAAAACCAATGCTAGGTTACAGAGAAATGAGTAGTATTGCATAAACCGCCCCTTTCGTTGGTCAGCACATGCATGCTGGGTGGAAGAGCCTGCATTTGCATTGAAAACCCTCTCAGACTGTTTATAAAGGGACGGCGGTGGGTTTGCTGTGATGTCACTGGGCTAGTAATTAAAATGCCCAACCTAATTCTTTGAGGCCCTGTGTTCAAATCCTGCAACAGCTGAAAGTTGAATTTTAAAATGTAAACAAATGACCCAGTAAGCAATTCAGCTCATGGGTTTAGAGATGGTCAATAAATGTTGGCCTCGCCACTGAGGCGCACATCCCATGACTTCCTTTAGTTTAAATCTGAAACTGCAATAGTAGAGTTTGGCCAGTTGGTTGCCGTGTTGCAGCGAAAGATGGGTGGGCCTGGACCCAATCAGTGACACCGTGATTGCTGACATTACATGAAGCAGAGACTGTCTCAATTATTACGACAATGGACCCTGTCGGTGTTCAAATTAAACGAGACAACGTCTTTGATATTAGGTTAGCTCAGTTGGCTAGACAGCTGGTTTGTAGTCCAGAACCAGGCCAACAGCAGGGTTGAGTTCCCGGACCTGCTAAGATTATTCATGAACGACTTGCCTTCTCAACCTTATCCCTAGCTTCAGGTTAAATCACCACCAGCTAGCTCTCCCCCTTAAAAAGGAAAGCAAACTATGGTTATCTGGGACTATGGCGACTTTACCGATAAAGCTAGGTGATGTTTCTGATTTTTTGACTGCAGGTCTCAGTTGTTACCGTACTCGGCTCAATCCCAGCTGTTAACATGTTGAACCAACGCCCTCTTTATATTACGCTCAGCACTCAGTGAGTTACAACTGCACTGAATCATCTCTCGGATAATATGCGAACGGTTCGTGTCCCAATTGTTACTTCACTGATAGGAAACCAGAAAGTATTCATGTTTGTATTACATGAGGCTCTGTCTCAATTATTACTGTAATATAACCTGCCCCGTTCCGCAGGGTAGGGATCGAGGCCCAATCATCTTTAGCTGCATCATCAATGATCTTCTTTAACTCATAAAGTCAGAAATGAGGATGTTCTCTGATGATTGCACAATTTAAACCACTATTCGCGACCCCTCACATACTACGCAGCCTATTACTAAATGCAACAAGACCTGGACTATATTTAGATTTGACTGGCAATTCACAAGTACAGGCAATGACCATCTCCGTCAAGAGAGGATCGAACCATCGCCCCCTGACATTCAATGGATTCATCATCGCGGTATCCCCCAACATCAATACACTGGGGATGACCATTGACCGGAAACTGAAATGGAATAGCCCAAGAAATACGGTGTCTACCAGAGCAAGTCAAGTCGAGGATCACAGGACAAAGCGGTTTCTTTGAGTGTTATCGCTTCCACAAACATCCAATCCCTCAACCACCGACAAACAGTGGCAGATTATATAATATATACAAGATGCACTCTCGAAATTTACCACGGCGACTGAGGTAGCGTCTTCCAAACCCAGACCACTGCCATCTAGAAGGACAACGCTAGGATACGCGTGTATTTGTGTGATCATAATTGTAGAAATACTTTCCACAATGATAACCAGAATAGGTCAAAGATAACAATGCAGGAAACAGCCTCAAATTCCGAACTGACAGGAATACAGATTCCAGAAATCCTAATAGAGAATTAGAGCATTAAAACTTGAATGACAGATGAGCTATTGTACATACAACACCGAGGCAGCGTTTTTGCCACTCGTATTTTATAAGACGTAACCAAAATAGCGAAGACATTGCTGACTATGAACGTACAAAATACAGGGTTTGATGCAATTTTCGCAGTTGCAACCTGCAGTGTATTACTGAACACATCTCAGGATCGAGTCTGATGATGGCACAGTCAGTATGTACTGCAGCCAATCAAAGTTGTGTCTCAAATAACCGTGTCTGTGTGAGAGACAGTGCCTATTGAAACAATAGCAAATGGTTTTCCTCATGTTGAATTAGAACCATTGCAATGTGAATTGGATGAAGTTAGTGTCAGGCAGATAAAACCGAAATTGATGTAATTGTTCTGTCTGCCT
Organism: Scyliorhinus torazame; assembly: GCF_047496885.1. Taxonomy (NCBI): domain Eukaryota; kingdom Metazoa; phylum Chordata; class Chondrichthyes; order Carcharhiniformes; family Scyliorhinidae; genus Scyliorhinus; species Scyliorhinus torazame. The sequence continues at coordinate 94,061,889 of NC_092711.1, forward strand.
GACAGAATCTGAGGAGAGAAACAGAGTTCACGTTTCATTGCCACAGAGAGCGGTGGAGGCCGGGACGTTGAGTGTCTTTAAGACAGAAGTTGATAAATTCTTGATTTCTCGAGGAATTAAGGGCTATGGAGAGAGAGCGGGTAAATGGAGTTGAAATCAGCCACGATTGAATGGTGGAGTGGACTCGATGAGCCGAATGGCCTTACTTCCGCTCCTATGTCTTATGGTCTTATGTCACTGACAGAACATAATAATAACCGTTTATTGTCACAAGTAGGCTTCATTGAAGTTACTGTGAAAAACCCCTAGTCGTCACATACTGGCGCCTGTTCGGGGAGGCCAGTACGGGAACTGAACCCGCGCCGTTAGTTAGCCCACTGTGCTAACCCAGCCCTTACATCAGTACCAGGTTAATCCACCTGAAACTAACTTATCTGAAAATGCGACCCACCAGAGCAGCACATTTGGTTGCGTTTCTGTTTCTGAGCTGTTTGACCTGGGTTCAAATACCAGGTTGACCATGGTGGGAGTGTTCGTGCAACAGAAACAGGTAATTAACCAGCCTCCAAAATCCTTTAACCTCTGCGCACCGTCCTGTGAGAGTGGAAATAATGTTAATGTACGGTAAACAAAGGGATTTCCCATCCGCTTTCTGACCCGTTGAGTCTTTCCAGCAGTTTATGTGTTATTTTTGATTTCTAGTGTATCTAGTCAGAGATCATAGAATTTACAGTGCAGAAGGAAGCCATTCGGCCCATTGAGTCTGCACCGGCTCCTGGAAAGATCACCCAGTTAAGTCCAATCCTCCACCCTATCCCTGTAATGCAGTAACCCCACCTAAACGTTTTGGACACTAAGGGCAATTTAGCATGGCCAATCCACCTAATCTGCACATCTTTGGACTGTGGGAGGAAACCGGAGCACTCGGAGGAAACCCACGCACACTCGGGGAGAACGTGCAGACTCCACACAGACAGAGACACAAGCCGGGAATCGAATCTGTGCGAACCACTGTGCTACCGTGCTGCCCTGTGTGATAATTTTGTAATGCTGCAAGCATCGTCGACAACCTCGACTGCATAATACCGGGCAATTCTCCCGCTGATTCTTTACATTGAAATCTTTATGTTTCCTTTATCGATTATTTTCAAAACCTCAGATGGAGGAGGTGACGACACAGCACCCTGGCCCATCTCTTCATTTAGTAAAGGACCGTTTCCTGGGAAATCATTCCTGCTTTGACGTTTGCGCCTCCTTCTGAAAAAAAAAAGACCACTTTCCCTCGATTTGCGAAGTGATTTACAATTGCCGGTTCACGGGGCAGAGTTGAGTCAGGGATAATAATAATCACAGACACGGGCTCTAGTGTATCACTAACAGAGACTGCCGGGCCCGGGGTCAGACTGGGGTCTGGTATAATAATAATCACAGAGACCGGCTCCAGTGTATCAACAACAGGGACTGCCGGGCCCGGTATCAGACTGGGGTCTGGTATAATAATAATCACAGAGACCGGCTCCAGTGTATCAATAACAGAGACTGCCGGGCCCGGGGTCAGACTGGAGTCTGGTATAATAATAATCAAAGAGACCGGCTCCAGTGTATCAATAACAGAGACTGCCGGGCCCGGGGCCAGACTGGGGTCTGGTATAATAATAATCACAGAGACCGGCTCCAGTGTATCAATAACAGAGACTGCCGGGCCCGGGGTCAGACTGGAGTCTGGTATAATAATAATCACAGAGACCGGCTCCAGTGTATCAATAACAGAGACTGCCGGGCCCGGGGCCAGACTGGGGTCTGGTATAATAATAATCACAGAGACCGGCTCCAGTGTATCAATAACAGAGACTGCCGGGCTCGGGGTCAGACTGGGGTCTGGTATAATAATAATCACAGAGACCAGCTCCAGTGTATCAATAACAGAGACTGCCGGGCCCGGGGTCAGACTGGGGTCAGGTATAATAATAATCACAGAGACCGGCTCCAGTGTATCAATAACAGAGACTGCCGGGCCCGGGGTCAGACTGGGGTCAGGTATAATAATAATCACAGAGACCGGCTCCAGTGTATCAATAACAGAGACTGCCGGGCCCGGGGTCAGACTGGGGTCAGGTATAATAATAATCACAGAGACCGGCTCCAGTGTATCAATAACAGAGACTGCCGGGCCTGGGCTCAGACTGGGGTCAGGTATAATAATAATCACAGTGACCGGCTCCAGTGTATCAATAACAGAGACTGCCGGGCCCGGGGTCAGACTGGGGTCAGGTATAATAATAATCACAGAGACCGGCTCCAGTGTATCAATAACAGAGACTGACGGGCCCGGGGTCAGACTGGGGTCAGGTATAATAATAATCACAGAGACCGGCTCCAGTGTATCAACAACAGGTACTGCCGGGCCCGGTATCAGACTGCGGTCTGGTATAATAATAATCACAGAGACCGGCTCCAGTGTATCAATAACAGAGACTGCCGGGCCCGGGGTCAGACTGGGGTCAGGTATAATAATAATCACAGTGACCGGCTCCAGTGTATCAATATCAGAGACTGCCGGGCTCGGGGTCAGACTGGGGTCTGGTATAATAATAATCACAGTGACCGGCTCCAGTGTATCAATAACAGAGACTGCCGGGCCCGGGGTCAGACTGGGGTCTGGTATAATAATAATCACAGAGACCGGCTCCAGTGTATCAATAATGAGACTGCCGGGCTCGGGGTCAGACAGGGGTCTGGTATAATAATAATCACAGAGACCGGCTCCAGTGTATCAATAACAGAAACTGCCGGGCCCGGGGTCAGACTGGGGTCAGGTATAATAATAATCACAGAGACCGGCTCCAGTGTATCAATAACAGAGACTGCCGGGCCCGGGGTCAGACTGGGGTCTGGTATAATAATAATCACATTGACCGGCTCCAGTGTATCAATAACAGAGACTGCCGGGCCCGGGGTCAGACTGGGGTCTGGTATAATAATAATCACAGAGACCGGCTCCAGTGTATCAATAACAGAGACTGTCGGGCTCGGGGTCAGACAGGGGTCTGGTATAATAATAATCACAGAGACCGGCTCCAGTGTATCAATAATGAGACTGCCGGGCCCGGGGCCAGACTGGGGTCTGGTATAATAATAATCACAGAGACCGGCTCCAGTGTATCAATAACAAAGGCTGCCGGGCCCGGGGTCAGACTGGGGTCTGGTATAATAATCATCACAGAGACCGGCTCCAGTGTATCAATAACAAAGGCTGCCGGGACCGGGGTCAGACTGGGGTCAGGTATAATAATAATAATCACAGAGACCGGCTCCAGTGTATCAATAACAGAGACTGCCGGGCCCGGGGTCAGACTGGGGTCTGGTATAATAATAATCACAGAGACCGGCACCAGTGCATCAATAACAGAGACTGCCGGGCCCGGGGTCAGACTGAGGTCTGGTATAATAATAATCACAGAGACCGGCTCCAGTGCATCAATAACAGAGACTACCGGGCCCGGGGTCAGACTGGGGTCTGGTATAATAATAATCACAGAGACCGGCTCCAGTGCATCAATAACAGAGACTACCGGGCCCGGGGTAAGACTGGGGTCTGGTATAATAATAATCACAGAGACCGGCTCCAGTGTATCAATAACAGAGACTGCCGGGCCCGGGGTCAGACTGGGGTCTGGTGTAATAATAATCACAGAGACCGGCTCCAGTGTATCAATAACAGAGACTGCCGGGCCCGGGGTCAGACTGGGGTCTGGTATAATAATCATCACAGAGACCGGCTCCAGTGTATCAATAACAAAGGCTGCCGGGCCCCGGGTCAGACTGGGGTCAGGTATAATAATAATAATCACAGAGACCGGCTCCAGTGTATCAATAACAGAGACTGCCGGGCCCGGTATCAAACTGGAGTCTGGTGTAATAATCATCACAGAGACCGGCTCCAGTGTATCAATAACAGAGACTGCCGGGCCCCGGGTCAGACTGGGGTCAGGTATAATAATAATCACAGAGACCGGCTCCAGTGTATCAATAACAGAGACTGCCGGGCCCGGGGTCAGACTGGGGTCTCGTATAATAATAATCACAGAGACCAGCAACAGTGTATCAATAACAGAGACTGCCGGGCCCGGGGTCAGACTGGGGTCAGGTATAATAATAATCACAGAGACCGGCTCCAGTGTATCAATAACAGAGACTGCCGGGCCCGGGATCAGACTGGGGTCAGGTATAATAATAATCACAGTGACCGGCTCCAGTGTATCAATAACAGAGACTGCCGGGCCCGGGGTCAGACTGGGGTCAGGTATAATAATAATCACAGAGACCGGCTCCACTGTATCAATAACAGAGACTGCCGGGCCCCGGGTCAGACTGGGGTCTGGTATAATAATCATCACAGAGACCGGCTCCAGTGTATCAATAACAAAGGCTGCCGGGCCCCGGGTCAGACTGGGGTCAGGTATAATAATAATAATCACAGAGACCGGCTCCAGTGTATCAATAACAGAGACTGCCGGGCCCGGGGTCAGACTGGGGTCAGGTATAATAATAATCATAGAGACCGGCTCCAGTGTATCAATAACAGAGACTGCCGGGCCCGGGGTCAGACTGGGGTCTGGTATAATAATAATCACAGAGACCGGCTCCAGTGTATCAATAACAGAGACTGCCGGGCCCGGGGTCAGACTGGGGTCTGGTATAATAATAATCACAGAGACCGGCTCCAGTGTATCAATAACAGAGACTGCCGGGCCCGGGGTCAGACTGGGGTCTGGTATAATAATAATCACAGAGACCGGCTCCAGTGTATCAATAACAGAGACTGCCGGGCCCGGGGTCAGACTGGGGTCTGGTATAATAATAATCACAGAGACCGGCTCCAGTGTATCAATAACAGAGAATGCCGGGCCCGGGGTCAGACTGGGGTCAGGTATAATAATAAACAAAGAGACCGGCTCCAGTGTATCAATAACAGAGACTGCCGGGCTCGGGGTCAGACTGGGGTCTGGTATAATAATAATCACAGAGACCGGCTCCAGTGTATCAATAACAGAGACTGCCGGGCCCGAGGTCAGACTGGGGTCAGGTATAATAATAATCACAGAGACCGGCTCCAGTGTATCAATAACAGAGACTGCCGGGCCTGGGGTCAGACTGGGGTCAGGTATAATAATAATCACAGTGACCGGCTCCAGTGTATCAATAACAGAGACTGCCGGGCCCGGGGTCAGACTGGGGTCAGGTATAATAATAATCACAGTGACCGGCTCCAGTGTATCAATAACAGATACTGCCGGGCCCGGGGTCAGACTGGGGTCTGGTATACTAATAATCACAGAGACCGGCTCCAGTGTATCAATAACAGAGACTGCCGGGCCCGGGGTCAGACTGGGGTCTGGTATAATAATAATCACAGAGACCCCGCTCCAGTGTATCAATAACAGAGACTGCCGGGCCCGGGGTCAGACTGGGGTCAGGTATAATAATAATCACAGAGACCGGCTCCAGTGTATCAATAACAGAGACTACCGGGCCCGGGGTCAGACTGGGGTCTGGTATAATAATAACCACAGAGACCGGCTCCAGTGTATCAATAACAGAGACTGCTGGGCCCGGGGTCAGACTGGGGTCAGGTATAATAATAATCACAGAGACCGGCTCCAGTGTATCAATAACAGAGACTACCGGGCCCGGGGTCAGACTGGGGTCTGGTATAATAATAATCACAGAGACCGGCTCCAGTGCATCAATAACAGAGACTGCGGGGCCCGGGGTCAGACTGGGGTCTGGTATAATAATAAACACAGAGGCCGGCTCCAGTGTATCAATAATAGAGAATGCCGGGCCCGGGGTCAGACTGGGGTCTGGTATACTAATAATCACAGAGACCGGATCCAGTGTATCAATAACAGAGACTGCCGCGCTCGGGGTCAGACTGGGGTCTGGTATAATAATAATCACAGAGACCGGCTCCAGTGTATCAATAACAGAGACTGCCGGGCCCGGGGTCAGACTGGGGTCTGGAATAATAATAATCACAGAGACCGGCTCCAGTGTATCAATAACAGAGACTGCCGGGCCCGGGGTCAGGCTGGGGTCAGGTATAATAATAATCACAGAGACCGGCTCCAGTGTATCAATAACAGAGACTGCCGGGCCCGGGGTCAGGCTGGGGTCAGGTATAATAATAATCACAGAGACTGGCTCCAGTGTATCAATAACAGAGACTGCCGGGCGCGGGGTCAGGCTGGGGTCAGGTATAATAATAATCACAGAGACTCGCTCCAGTGTATCAATAACAGAGACTGCCGGGCCCGGGGTCAGACTGGGGTCAGGAATAATAATAATCACAGAGACCGGCTCTAGTGTATCAATAACAGAGACTGCCGGGCCCGGGGTCAGACTGGGGTCAGGTATAATAATAATCACAGAGACCGGCTCCAGTGAGTCAATATCAGATATTGCCGGGCCCGGGGTCAGACTGGGGTCAGGTATAATAATAATCACAGAGACTGGCTCCAGTGTATCAGTAACAGAAACTGCCGGGCCCGGGGTCAGACTGGGGTCTGGTATAATAATAATCACAGAGACCGGCTCCAGTGTATCAATAACAGAGACTGCCGGGCCCGGGGTCAGACTGGGGTCTGGCATAATAATAATCACAGAGACCGGCCCCAGTGTATCAATAACAGAGACTGCCGGGCCCGGGGTCAGACTGGGGTCAGGTATAATAATAATCACAGAGACCGGCTCCAGTGTATCAATAACAGAGACTGCCGCGCCCGGGGTCAGACTGGGGTCTGGTATAATAATAATCACAGAGACCGGCTCCAGTGTATCAATAACAGAGACTGCCGGGCTCGGGGTCAGACTGGGGTCTGGTATAATAATGATCACAGAGACCGGCTCCAGTGTATCAATAACAGAGACTGCCGGGCCCGGGGTCAGACTGGGGTCAGGTATAATAATAATCACAGAGACCGGCTCCAGTGTATCAATAACAGAGACTGCCGGGCCCGGGGTCAGACTGGGGTCAGGTATAATAATAATCACAGAGACCGGCTCCAGTGTATCAATAACAGAGACTGCCGGGCCCGGGGTCAGACTGGGGTCAGGTATAATAATAATCACAGAGACCGGCTCCTGTGAGTCAATAACAGATATTGCCGGGCCCGGGGTCAGACTGGGGTCTGGTATAATAATAATCACAGTGACCGGCTCCAGTGTATCAATAACAGAGACTGCAGGGACCGGGGCCAGACTGGGGTCTGGTATAATAATAATCACAGAGACCTTCTCCAGTGTATCAATAACAGAGACTGCCGGGCCCGGGGTCAGACTGGGGTCAGGTATAATAATAATCACAGAGACCGGCTCCAGTGTATCAATAACAGAGACTGTCGGACACGGGGTCAGACTGGGGTCTGGTATAATAATAATCACAGAGGCCGGCTCCAGTGTATCAATAACAGAGACTGCCGGGCCCGGGGTCAGACTGTGGTCAGGTATAATAATAATCACAGAGACCGGCTCCAGTGTATCAATAACAGAGACTGCCGGGCCCGGGGTCAGACTGGGGTCTGGTATAATAATAATCACAGAGACCGGCTACAGTGTATCAATAACAGAGACTGGCGGGCCCGGGGTCAGATTGGGGTCTGGTATAATAAGAATCACAGAGACCGGCTCCAGTGTATCAATAACAGAGATTGCCGGGCCCGGGGTCAGACTGGGGTCAGGTATAATAATAATCACAGAGACCGGCTCCAGTGTATCAATAACAGAGACTGCCGGGCCCGGGGTCAGACTGGGGTCTGGTATAATAATAATCACAGAGACCGGCTCCAGTGTATCAATAACAGAGACTGCCGGGCCTGGGGTCAGACTGGGGTCTGGTATAATAATAATCACAGAGACCGGCTCCAGTGTATCAATAACAGAGACTGCCGGGCCCGGGCTCAGGCTGGGGTCTGGTATAATAATAATCTCAGAGACCGGCTCCAGTGTATCAATAACAGAAACTGCCGGGCCCGGGGTCAGACTGGGGTCTGGTATAATAATAATCACAGTGACCGGCTCCAGTGTATCAATAACAGAGACTGCCGGGCCCGGGGTCAGACTGGGGTCAGGTATAATAATAATCACATAGACCGGCTCCAGTGTATCAATAACAGAGACTGACGGGCTCGGGGTCAGACTGGGGTCTGGTATAATAATAATCACAGAGGCCGGCTCCAGTGTATCAATAACAGAGTCTGCCGGGCCCGGGGTCAGACTGGGGTCAGGTATAATAATAATCACAGAGACCGGCTCCAGTGTATCAATAACAGAGACTGCCGGGCCCGGGGTCAGACTGGGGTCAGGTATAATAATAATCACAGAGACCGGCTCCAGTGCATCAATAACAGAGACTGCCGGGCCCGGGGTCAGACTGGGGTCTGGTATAATAATAATCACAGAGACTGGTTCCAGTGTATCAATAACAGAGACTGCCGGGCCCGGGGTCAGACTGGGGTCTGGTATAATAATAATCACAGAGACCAGCTCCAGTGTATCAATAACAGAGACTGCCGGGCCCGGGGTCAGACTGGGGTCAGGTATAATAATAATCACAGAGACCGGCTCCAGTGTATCAATAACAGAGACTGCCGGGCCCGGGGTCAGACTGGGGTCTGGTATAATAATAATCACAGAGACTGGTTCCAGTGTATCAATAACAGAGACTGCCGGGCCCGGGCTCAGACTGGGGTCAGGTATAATAATAATCACAGAGACCGGCTCCAGTGCATCAATAACAGAGACTGCCGGGCCCGGGGTCAGACTGGGGTCAGGTATAATAATAATCACAGAGACCGGCTAGAGTGTATCAATAACAGAGACTGCCGGGCCCGGGGCCAGACTGGGGTCTGGTATGATAATAACCACAGAGACCGGCCCCAGTGTATCAATAACAGAGACTGCCGGGCCCGGGGTCAGACTGGGGTCAGGTATAATAATAATCACAGAGACCGGCTCCAGTGTATCAATAACAGAGACTGCCGGGCCCGGGGTCAGACTGGGGTCTGGTATAATAATAATCACGGAGACCGGCTCCAGTGTATCAATAACAGAGACTGCCGGGCCCGGGGTCAGACTGGGGTCAGGTATAATAATAATCACAGTGACAGTCTCCAGTGTATCAATAACAGAGACTGCCGGGCCCGGGGCCAGACTGGGGTCTGGTATAATAATAACCACAGAGACCGGCCCCAGTGTATCAAAAACAGATACTGCCGGGCCCGGGGTCAGACTGGGGTCTGGTATAATAATAATCACAGAGACCGGCTCCAGTGTATCAATAACAGAGACTGCCGGGCCCGGGTTCAGACTGGGGTCTGGTATAATAATAATCACATAGACCGGCTCCAGTGTATCAATAACAGAGACTGCCAGTCCCGGGGTCAGACTAGGGTCTGGTATAATAATAATGACAGAGACCGGCTCCAGTGTATCAATAACAGAGACTGCCAGTCCCGGGGTCAGACTAGGGTCTGGTATAATAATAATGACAGAGAGCGGCTCCAGTGTATCAATAACAGAGACTGCCGGGCCCGGGGTCAGACTGGGGTCTGGTATAATAATCATCACAGAGACCGGCTCCAGTGTATCAATAACAGAGACTGCCGGGCCCGGGGTCAGACTGGGGTCTGGTATAATAATAATCACAGAGACCGGCTCCAGTGCGTCAATAACAGAGACTGCCGGTCCCGGGGTCAGACTGGGGTCTGGTATAATAATAATCACAGAGACCGGCTCCAGTGTATCAATAACAGAGACTGCCGGACCCGGGGTCAGACTGGGGTCAGGTATAATAATAATCACAGAGACCGGCTCCAGTGCGTCAGTAACAGAGACTGCCGGTCCCGGGGTCAGACTGGGGTCTGGTATAATAATAATCACAGAGACCGGCTCCAGTGCGTCAATAACAGAGACTGCCGGTCCCGGGGTCAGACTGGGGTCTGGTATAATAATAATCACAGAGACCGGCTCCAGTGTATCAATAACAGAGACTGCCGGGCCCGGGGTCAGACTGGGGTCTGGTATAATAATAATCACAGAGACCGGCTCCAGTGCGTCAATAACAGAGACTGCCGGTCCCGGGGTCAGACTGGGGTCTGGTATAATAATAATCACAGAGACCGGCTCCAGTGTATCAATAACAGAGACTGCCGGGCCCGGGGTCAGACTGGGGTCTGGTATAATAATAATCACTGAGACCGGCTCCAGTGTATCAATAACAAAGGCTGCCGGGCCCGGGGTCAGACTGGGGTCTGGTATAATAATAATCACAGAGACCGGATCCAGTGTATCAATAACAGAGACTGCCGGGCTCGGGGTCAGACTGGGGTCTGGTATAATAATAATCACAGAGACTGGCTCCAGTGTATCAATAACAGAGACTGCCGGGCCCGGTATCAGACTGGGGTCTGGTATAATAATAATCACAGAGACCGGCTCCAGTGTATCAATAACAGAGATGCCGGGCCCGGGGTCAGACTGGGGTCTGGTATAATAATAATCACAGAGACTGGCTCCAGTGTATCAATAACAGAGAATGCCGGGCTCGGGGTCAGACAGGGGTCTGGTATAATAATAATCACAGAGACCGGCTCCAGTGTATCAATAACAGAGACTGCCGGGCCCGGTATCAAACTGGAGTCTGGTGTAATAATAATAACAGAGCCCGGCTCCAGTGTATCAATAACAGAGACTGCCGGGCCCGGGGTCAGACTGGGGTCAGGTATAATAATAATCATAGAGACCGGCTCCAGTGCATCAATAACAGAGACTGCCGGGCCCGGGGTCAGACTGGGGTCAGGTATAATAATAATCACAGAGACCGGCTCCAGTGTATCAATAACAGAGACTGCCGGGCCTGGGGTCAGACTGGGGTCAGGTATAATAATAATCACAGTGACCGGCTCCAGTGTATCAATAACAGAGACTGCCGGGCCCGGGGTCAGACTGGGGTCTGGTATACTAATAATCACAGAGACCGGCTCCAGTGTATCAATAACAGAGACTGCCGCGCCCGGGGTCAGACTGGGGTCTGGTATAATAATAATCACAGTGACCGGCTCCAGTGTATCAATAACAGAGACTGCCGGGCCCGGGGTCAGACTGGGGTCAGGTATAATAATAATCACAGAGACCGGCTCCACTGTATCAATAACAGAGACTGCCGGGCCCCGGGTCAGACTGGGGTCTGGTATAATAATAATCACAGAGACTGGCTCCAGTGTATCAATAACAGAGACTGGGGGCCCGGGGTCAGACTGGGGTCAGGTATAATAATAATCACAGAGACCGGCTCCAGTGTATCACTAACAGAGACTGCCGGGCCCGGTATCAGACTGGGGTCTGGTATAATAATAATCACAGAGACCGGCTCCAGTGTATCAATAACAGAGATGCCGGGCCCGGGGTCAGACTGGGGTCTGGTATAATAATAATCACAGAGACTGGCTCCAGTGTATCAATAACAGAGAATGCCGGGCTCGGGGTCAGACAGGGGTCTGGTATAATAATAATCACAGAGACCGGCTCCAGTGTATCAATAACAGAGACTGCCGGGCCCGGTATCAAACTGGAGTCTGGTGTAATAATAATAACAGAGCCCGGCTCCAGTGTATCAATAACAGAGACTGCCGGGCCCGGGGTCAGACTGGGGTCAGGTATAATAATAATCATAGAGACCGGCTCCAGTGCATCAATAACAGAGACTGCCGGGCCCGGGGTCAGACTGGGGTCAGGTATAATAATAATCACAGAGACCGGCTCCAGTGTATCAATAACAGAGACTGCCGGGCCTGGGGTCAGACTGGGGTCAGGTATAATAATAATCACAGTGACCGGCTCCAGTGTATCAATAACAGAGACTGCCGGGCCCGGGGTCAGACTGGGGTCTGGTATACTAATAATCACAGAGACCGGCTCCAGTGTATCAATAACAGAGACTGCCGCGCCCGGGGTCAGACTGGGGTCTGGTATAATAATAATCACAGATACCGGCTCCAGTGTATCAATAACAGAGACTGCCGGGCCCGGGGTCAGACTGGGGTCTGGTATAATAATAATCACAGAGACCGGCTCCAGTGTATCAATAACAGAGACTGCCGGGCCCGGGGTCAGACTGGGGTCTGGTATAATAATAATCACAGAGACCGGCTCCAGTGTATCAATAACAGAGACTACCGGGCCCGGGGTCAGACTGGGGTCTGGTATAATAATAATCACAGAGACCGGCTCCAGTGTATCAATAACAGAGAATGCCGGGCCCGGGGTCAGACTGGGGTCTGGTATACTAATAATCACAGAGACCGGATCCAGTGTATCAATAACAGAGACTGCCGCGCTCGGGGTCAGACTGGGGTCTGGTATAATAATAATCACAGAGACCGGCTCCAGTGTATCAATAACAGAGACTGCCGAGCCCGGGGTCAGACTGGGGTCTGGAATAATAATAATCACAGAGACCGGCTCCAGTGTATCAATAACAGAGACTGCCGGGCCCGGGGCCAGACTGGGGTCTGGTATAATAATAACCACAGAGACCGGCCCCAGTGTATCAAAAACAGATACTGCCGGGCCCGGGGTCAGACTGGGGTCTGGTATAATAATAATCACAGAGACCGGCTCCAGTGTATCAATAACAGAGACTGCCGGGCCCGGGTTCAGACTGGGGTCTGGTATAATAATAATCACATAGACCGGCTCCAGTGTATCAATAACAGAGACTGCCAGTCCCGGGGTCAGACTAGGGTCTGGTATAATAATAATGACAGAGACCGGCTCCAGTGTATCAATAACAGAGACTGCCAGTCCCGGGGTCAGACTAGGGTCTGGTATAATAATAATGACAGAGACCGGCTCCAGTGTATCAATAACAGAGACTGCCGGGCCCGGGGTCAGACTGGGGTCTGGTATAATAATCATCACAGAGACCGGCTCCAGTGTATCAATAACAGAGACTGCCGGGCCCGGGGTCAGACTGGGGTCTGGTATAATAATAATCACAGAGACCGGCTCCAGTGCGTCAATAACAGAGACTGCCGGTCCCGGGGTCAGACTGGGGTCTGGTATAATAATAATCACAGAGACCGGCTCCAGTGTATCAATAACAGAGACTGCCGGACCCGGGGTCAGACTGGGGTCAGGTATAATAATAATCACAGAGACCGGCTCCAGTGCGTCAGTAACAGAGACTGCCGGTCCCGGGGTCAGACTGGGGTCTGGTATAATAATAATCACAGAGACCGGCTCCAGTGCGTCAATAACAGAGACTGCCGGTCCCGGGGTCAGACTAGGGTCTGGTATAATAATAATCACAGAGACCGGCTCCAGTGTATCAATAACAGAGACTGCCGGGCCCGGGGTCAGACTGGGGTCTGGTATAATAATAATCACAGAGACCGGCTCCAGTGTATCAATAACAGAGACTGCCGGGCCCGGGGTCAGACTGGGGTCTGGTATAATAATAATCACAGAGACCGGCTCCAGTGTATCAGTAACAGAGACTGCCGGGCCCGGGGTCAGACTGGGGTCAGGTATAATAATAATCACAGAGACCGGCTCCAGTGTATCAATAACAGAGACTGCCGGGCCCGGGGTCAGACTGGGGTCTGGTATAATAATAATCACAGAGACCGGCTCCAGTGTATCAATAACAGAGACTGCCGGGCCCGGGGTCAGACTGGGGTCAGGTATAATAATAATCACAGTGACCGGCTCCAGTGTATCAATAACAGAGACTGCCGGGCCCGGGGTCAGACTGGGGTCTGGTATAATAATAATCACAGAGACCGGCTCCAGTGTATCAATAACAGAGTCTGCCGGGCCCGGGGTCAGACTGGGGTCAGGTATAATAATAATCACAGAGACCGGCTCCAGTGTATCAATAACAGAGACTGCCGGGCCCGGGGTCAGACTGGGGTCTGGTATAATAATAATCACAGAGACCGGCTCCAGTGTATCAATAACAGAGACTGGGGGCCCGGGGTCAGACTGGGGTCAGGTATAATAATAATCACAGTGACCGGCTCCAGTGTATCAATAACAGAGTCTGCCGGGCCCGGGGTCAGACTGGGGTCTGGTATAATAATAATCACAGAGACCGGCTCCAGTGTATCAATAACAGAGACTGCCGGGCCCGGGGTCAGACTGGGGTCTGGTATAATAATAATCACAGAGACCGGCTCCAGATTATCAATAACAGAGACTGCCGGGCCCGGGGTCAGACTGGGGTCAGGTATAATAATAATCACAGAGACCGGCTCCAGTGTATCAATAACAGAGACTGCCGGGCCCGGGGTCAGACTGGGGTCAGGTATAATAATAATCACAGTGACCGGCTCCAGTGTATCAATAACAGAGACTGCCGGGCCCGGGGTCAGACTGGGGTCTGGTATAATAATAATGACAGAGACCGGCTCCAGTGTATCAATAACAGAGACTGCCGGGCCCGGGGTCAGACTGGGGTCAGGTATAATAATAATCACAGAGACCGGCTCCAGTGTATCAATAACAGAGACTGTCGGGCCCGGGGTCAGACTGGGGTCAGGTATAATAATAATCACAGAGACCGGCTCCAGTGTATCAATAACAGAGACTGCCGGGCCCGGGGTCAGACTGGGGTCAGGTATAATAATAATCACAGAGACCGGCTCCAGTGTATCAATAACAGAGACTGCCGGGCCCGGAGTCAGACTGGGGTCAGGTATAATAATAATCACAGAGACCGGCTCCAGTGTATCAATAACAGAGACTGCCGGGCCCGGGGTCAGACTGGGGTCTGGTATAATAATAATCACAGAGACCGGCTCCAGTGTATCAATAACAGAGACTGCCGGGCCCGGAGTCAGACTGGGGTCAGGTATAATAATAATCACAGAGACCGGCTCCAGTGTATCAATAACAGAGACTGCCGGGCCCGGGGTCAGACTGGGGTCTGGTATACTAATAATCACAGAGACCGGCTCCAGTGTATCAATAACAGAGACTGCCGGGCCCGGGGTCAGACTGGGGTCTGGTATAATAATAATCACAGAGACCGGCTCCAGTGTATCAATAACAGAGACTGCCGGGCCCGGGGTCAGACTGGGGTCAGGTATAATAATAATCACAGAGACCGGCTCCAGTGTATCAATAACAGAGACTGCCGGGCCCGGGGTTAGACTGGGGTCTGGTATAATAATAATCACAGAGCCTGGCTCCAGTGTATCAATAACAGAGACTGCCGGGCCCGGGGTCAGACTGGGGTCTGGTATAATAATAATCACAGAGACCGGTTCCAGTGGATCAACTGCCGTCAGCTGGCAATATACATCATGGGAGGCAGGGAACTTAGTTGTATTCGCAAGTGAAACTGTGACACAGGTATGATGCCTCGGGCCTTGGCCCAATCTTCTTTTCATTAAAAAGGGATTGCAACCATCTCTGAGTGAGGAGCGTGTGACTGACTCCACCTGGGATCTTTTATACCCAATGGGAGGACGATCATTGCCGACTGGAGAGACTTCTGATATCTGAGGTGACAATGATGTATCTTTCAGGGGAACTGAAAACATCTGTTTCTTCTCATTCTTACCAACACTTCTCCATTTACACAGACACAGAGAAGCCGCATCCGCCAGGTTATGGAAACTAAATCATCAAAACCCAATCGCATGAAGAATTCGTGCCACAAATGCTAAAGATAATTGTACTTTTTCTGAGCAAGTTCGATCCAGTGTTTCTTTGTTCAAAGTAACGAATTTCTCAAAGAATCGCTATAGTGCAGAAGATGGCCTGGGTCCATTCGCCGATCTTGTCCTGTATCCCTGCCCAACCTTTGGACACTAAGGGCAATTTATCATGGCCAATCCACCTAACCTGCATATCTTTGGACTGTGGGTGGAAACCGGAGCACCCGGAGGAAACCCACGCAGACACGGGGAGAAAGTGCAACCTCGACACACACAGCCCCGCGAGGTCAGAATCGTCTGTCCCCTGGCGCTGTGAGGCAGCAGTGCCAAACACCGTGCCGCTGAAAGTTTCCTGACAATTATCTACACACGCCCAGGTTCTGCCAAATGACCGGATTGGCACAAGAGCAAAGCTATATAATGATTGCATTTAATTCGATGTCAATGAAGGACAGAGGTCGAAACAGAAGAGGTACTGGGACAATGATTAGAAATGAGCCATCCGACTGGCTCCATTGCCTATAATTCTGCATATCTTAACGCCTTAAAATATTTATCGTTCATTTTACAACGATACTATTAAATCTGATTCTATCATTCTTTCCAGCTGTGTTTTCCAGTTCATAACAACTCGCTGTGTAAAAACAATCCTCCTGTTCAATACAATAAACTGCGTCCTCTGGTTACAGAGCCTCCTGCCAGTTGTAATAGTCTCTCTTTAATTACTCTGTTCAAATCTTCATGGTTTTAGCAGTTTGGTTAAATAGACAACACAGAGAGATGGAGAGAGATACAGGGAGAGAGAGGCAGAGTAAAAGTGAGCAAACAAACATGAAGAGGAGAAAGAGAGACGGTGGGTTGAAAGAAAAAAGCTGAGAAACAGTAAAACCGAATTACACAGAGAGAGGGAGGATGACAAAATATTGAAAGGTAGCAAGATATCATTTCCTGGATTCAGAGAACCGAGTGACCATCCAATTATGCCCTGGAGTGGAAGGTCTAAACAGATCACACCAGGCTCATTTGTAAATGTCACCACAATGTGATCTGTGTGGCTCTGCCCTGACTCTGTGGGCAGATATAGAACCGCATTAGCAGATGTTCTCACCAGATTGTGGTCCCTGGATTTATTTCCTACTCAGAAGCGAGATGTGCGGGTTGGAACCGGCAGCAGAGAAACAGGAAGTTGTGTTACCTGAGAATGAAACAGCAGGCGTCAGTTTCATGTTATCACCGTGAACAGTCTTCCTGCCTGTGGGGGTGAACTCACTCTGACAGCATCAAGAACAACCACACAGATTGCTGCCGGTCTCAGCATTACATTCACCTCCATACCCATTCCCTTTAAAAGGTTAGAGTACTTGTGCAAAAGCACACTTACCGAAGGGGAGATGGATAGAGGGTTGTCACTTGGGGAGAAGAAGGGGAATTAAAACAACAATTTCGCTACCAGAGGTTATACTAAAGTAGAAAGTTTGAAGTACGTTGATGTCTCTGTGAGTGAGAGACTGAGAGAGAGAGACAGACAAAGAGAGAGATAGAGAGCGGTAGAAAGGGAGAGAGAGATTAATCTTTAAAGACATAAAGTGCCTTCAACAAAAAAAGATTTAAACGTTAGGTGCCAGAACCGGCTGCTGTGTGCCTGTGTATGGGAGTTAAGTCTGAGAGAGAGAAGCGGGATCAACAGAGAAAGCGAGGTGTGCTGATATGTAAGTAATTTGAAACATATATTTGCCTTTGCAAGGGAATGAACAGCTTGGTATTACTGTCACAATAACTCAAGAACAGTAAATATTGACTGTAGCATAGGATCTGGAAGGTAATCGCAACACAATGTCGTCATGTGCTGAAAAATAATTGCAATTATTTGTACCACCATTTTGCAAAAAATGAAAAATGATGTGTTCCAGACCAACGGACCACCATAGACATACAGACCCACACACAGTTACACACACACTTTCAGACTCTGTCTCTCTCAATCATTGGCCACAGGAAAAGCAAACGGAATCCCTTCAGCAAAAAGGGTGAAAGACAATTGGCACCATTAAAAAAAACAGTGAGTAATTGTCACAGATAAACACAAGTATGAATTAGTTAAATCTACCACAATGGAGTTTGTGACTGTGCTGTGTGATGTGAAATTCAATATGGCTCCTTTATTCCTCTTCTTCTCTCTGTTGATGAAGTGAATGTCACATGACTCACTCCAAACTTTCAGCAAAATATTACACACATATCACCGGAGCAATCGCACCAACACCATAGGGCAGCACGGTAGCACACGTGGCTAGAACTGTGGCTTCACACTGCCAGGGCTCAAGGTTCGATTCCCCACTGGGTCACTGTCTATGCCGTGTCTGCGTGGGTTCCCTCCGGATGCTCCGGTTTCCTCCCACAGTCCAAAGACGTGCGGGTTAGGTGGATTGGCCATGCTAAATTGCCCTTCGTGTCCGAAAAAAAGGTTAGGAGACGTTATTGGGTTATGGGGGTAGAGTGAAAGTGAGGGCTTAAGTGGGTCAGTGCAGATTCGATGGGCTGAATAGCCTCCTTCTGCACTGTATGTTTTATGTAAATAGTTATTCATTATGCTTTTGTAAGTGAATTAAATCTGAAAGAGAAAAGGGAGCTTAATTAATCTACGTGTAGTCTGAAGCAAAGAGATGAGAACAGATCGGCAGTAATTTGAAAGTTGTATTTGCTTTTGCAAGGAACGTCCACAACCCCTAATAGTTATTGACACGATGAAATGTATTCTTAAAAACAGAAGTGAGTGCCCCTTTTCACGCCCCCAAGGCAGTGGCGCAGTGGTAGTGTCGCCGGACTAATAACCCAGAGACACAGAGTCAAGCTCTGGGGACCTGGGCTCCCACCACGGCAGGTGGTGACAGTTAAATCAAGAAAAATCTGGAATTAAAAGCTGACCACGAAACCATTATCGATGGGAGTAAAAACGCATCTAGTTTATTGATATCCTTTAAGGAAGGACATCTGTCGCGTTTAACGATTCTGGCTATAGCTATATGGCTTCAACTATGTTGTCGCTGGACGAGTAATTCAGAGACCCAGAGTCAAATTGGCAGGTGGTGAAACTTGAATCCAGAAAATTCAGTAATTTAATATCTAATGCTGACAATCAAACCATTGTCGATTGTAGTAAAAACCCATCTGGTTCACTGATGTCCTTTAGGGAAGGAAACCTGTTGCCCTTAACTAGGCTGTCCTTCATATGACTCCACATCCACAGCAATGTGGTTGACTCTTAAATGCCCCCCGGGATGGGCAGTTGCTGCCGGCCCAACCACCGACTCACACATCGCATGAACGAATAAAACATATTTAGAGTTTGGAAAATGAAAATCCACCCATCTTTTTCTTTCTTTCTTTCTTTCATTCTTTCTTTCTTTCTTTCTTTCTTTCTTGCTTTCGTTTCATCCTTCCTTCTTTCTGTCCATCTACCTTTCTGTCTTGCTTGCTTTCTTTTTATCCATCTATCTATCTATCTATCTAGAGGACGTCCGGTTGCGGCTATGCGGAGCTAAGTCGCACATTCGGCAGCTCCCGCAAAAACGGACTTTTGGGCTCTTTTCAGGGCCCCCAACGGTACTTTTTTTACTTTTCCCGGCGTGGGAAGGAGTTAATAATAGTTCCCCGTCAGTATATGGCTCCTACTAGGAGCGGGGCAACAATAAAGGTGGTGGTGGACCCGAAGAAGGGAGGGAAGAAGGACAAAATGGCAGCGGGCGGAGACCAGGCAGCGTGGATGCAGTGGGTGCAGGAGCAGCAGGAGGGTATCCAGCGCTGCTCAGAGAGATTAAAGCGGACCTGCTAGAGCCGATAAAGGCTTCTATTGATAAGCTGCTGGAGAGACAGACGGCCAGGGGGTGGCGATCCGCGAGGCTCGACAAAAGATCTCTGACAATGAGGACGAGATCTTAGGCCTGGCGGTAAAGGTGGAGGCGCACGAGGTGCTCCACAAGAAATGGCAGGAGCGGTTCGAGGAGATGGAGAATCGGTCGAGGCGGAAGAATCTGCGGATTCTGGGCCTCCCGGAGGGGCTGGAGGGGCCGGACGTGGGGGCCTATGTGGTCACCATGTTAAACTCGCTGATGGGAGCGGGGTCCTTTCAGGGGCCCCTGGAGCTCGAAGGGGCCCATGGAGTGCTGGCGAGCGGTGCAAGGCTAACGAGCCTCCGCGGGCGGTGCTGGTGAGGTTCCATCGGTTTGTCGATCGGGAGTGTGTGCTCAGGTGGGCCAAGAAGGAGAGGAGCAGCAGGTGGGAGAATGTGGAGGTTTGAATATACCAGGACTGGAGTGCGGAGGTGGCGAAGAGGAGGGCCGGGTACAATCGAGCGAAGGCGGTGCTGCACAGGAAGGGGGTGAAGTTTGGCATGCTGCAGCCAGCGCGACTGTGGGTTACTTACAAGGACCGGCACCATTATTTTGAGTCTCCGGAGGAGGTGTGGGCCTTTATTCAGGCCGAGAAGTTGGACACAGATTGAGGGTCGGGATGGGCGATTGGGGACTGCGGTTGATATGTTATGTTGATTCTTTTTTCGAGGGGGGGGGGGGGCCTTTGCATTGCTCCGGGTTTCTTCTTTTTCTCAGTTTTTCTCTTTCGGGTCGGTGAGGGTGGTTGGGGCGGGTTGGGTACTGTTTTGCTCGGGTTGGTCGGGGGGCTCTTGGAGGGGGGTAGGTAAATGGAACAGGGGTGTTGGGCGGCGGTGAGATGGGGTGTGTCACACAATGGGAGGAGTAAAAGGAGAGGTGGGAGTGGCCGGGGTCAGCAGGAGTCAGCTGACTTGTGGAAGTGCAATGGGGGGAGTAAATCAGCTAAGATGGGTCCTAGCCGGGAGTGTGGAGCGGGGTGGGGGTGGGGGGATGGGGGGGGGGGGTGGGGGGTTGGGTGGGGGGGAATCGAGTTGCTGCTGCTATGGTCAAGGAGGAGCTGGAGCGAGTGGGTGGGGGCTCGAGACGGGGGTATGCCGCTGTGGGGAACGGGCCGGGTGTGGGGTGCGTGCGCGTGTTTGGCCGAGGAGGGGTCATGGCTATTCGGCGGGGGAGGGGGGGCGGGTAGCCCCCCGATCCGGCTGATAACTTGCAATGTAAGGGGACTGAATGGGCCGATTAAGCGGGCCCGCATGTTCGTGCACCTGAAGGGGCTCAAGGAGACTCAGCTGAAGGTGGGAGACCAGGTAAGATTGAGGAAAGGGTGGGTAGGTCAGGTGTTTCACTCGGGGCTGGATGCCAAAAATCGAGGGGTGGCGGTCTTGCTGGGAAAGAAGGTGTCATTCGAGGCGTCGAGCCTTGTGGAAGATAATGGCGGTAGCTACGTAATGGTAAGTGGTAAGTTGCAGGGAGAGAGGGTGGTACTGGTCAATGTGAGGAAGAGGCATAGCCTCCAGGCCGAATTCGACCTGGTGACCACCAGGAAGGCGGAGATGCAGTGGAGGAAGGCCCAGGGGGCGATTTACGAGTATGGGGAAAAGGCAGGCCGGATGCTGGTGCATCAGCTTCGGAAGCGGGACGCAGCTAGGGAGATAGGGGGAGTTAAGGACAGGGGAGGGAGCGTGGTGCGGAGTGGGGTCGGCATCAATGGGGTCTTCAGCGACTTTTACGAGGAATTGTACCAATCCGTGCCCCCACGAGAGGAGGGAGGGATGGGCCGCTTCCTGGACCAATTGAGGTTTCCAAAGGTGGAAGAGGGACTGGTGGTGGGATTGGGGGCCCCGATTGGCCTGGAGGAGCTGATCAAAGGGATAGGAAGCATGCAGGCGGGGAAGGCACCGGGGCCGGACGGTTTCCCGGTCGAATTCTATAAAAAATATATGGACCTGTTGGGCCCACTGTTAGCCAGGACCTTCAATGAGGCAAGGGAGCGGGGGGGGGGGGGGGGGGGCTTTGCCCCCGACGATGTCCAGGCACTGATCTCCTTGATCCTGAAGCGGGACAAGGATCCCCTGCAATGTGTGTCTTACAGACCGATTTCCTTGCTAAATGTAGATGCCAAGGTGCTGGCGAACTTCTTAGCCACGAGGATTGAGGATTCTGTGCCGCAGATCATCCATGAAGACCAGACGGGGTTTGTGAAGGGGAGGCAGTTGAACGCGAATGTGCGGAGGCTTTTGAGCGTTATCACGATGCCGGCAAGGGAGGGGGAAGCGAAGATAGTGGTGGCGATGGACGCTGAGAAAGCCTTCGATAGGGTAGAGTGGGGGTAGCTGTGGGAGGTGCTGAAGAGGTTCGGGTTTGGGGAGGGGTTTGTCAGCTGGGTTAGGCTGTTGTATGAGGTCCCGCTGGCGAGTGTGGCCATGAACACGAGGAGGTCTGAGTACTTTCGGTTGCACCGAGGGACGAGACAGGGGTCCCCCCTGTCCCCCCTGCTCTTTGCACTGGCGATTGAACCCCTGGCTATGGCACTGAGAGAGTTGAGGAACTGGAGGGGGTTGGTGCGGGGTGGGGAGGAGCATAGGGTGTCGCTTTATGCGGACGACCTGCTGCTGTATGTGGCGGACCCGGTGGGAGGAATGCCGGAGCTGATGAGGATTCTTAGGGAATTCGGGGACTTTTCGGGGTACAAGCTCAACATGGGGAAGAGCGAGCTGTTCGTAGTTCATCCAGGGGACAGGAGAGGGGGATTGGCGAACTCCCACTAAAAAGGGCGGAGAGGAGCTTCAGGTATTTGGGGGTCCAGGTGGCCAGGAGCTGGGGGGGGGCCTGCATAGGCTTAATTTTACAAGGCCGGTGGAGCAAATGGAGGAGGAGTTCAAGAGGTGGGATGCGCTGCCGCTGTCCCTGGCGGGTAGGGTTCAGTCAATCAAAATGACGGTGCTCCCAAGGATTTTGTTCCTGTTCCAGTGCCTCCCCGTGTTTATCCCGAAGGCTTTTTTCAGGCGGGTTAATAGGAGTATAATGGGGTTTGTGTGGGCGCGAGGGACTCCAAGGGTGAGAAGGGTGTTCCTGGAGCGGAGTAGAGATAGGGGGGGACTGGCGCTGCCCAACCTCTGTGGGTACTCCTGGGCCGCCAATGCGACGATGGTGCGCAAGTGGTTGATGGAAGGGGAGGGGGCTGCATGGAAGAGGCTGGAGACGGCGTCTTGTGGGGGTACGAGTCTGGGGGCGCTGGCAACAGCGCCGCTGCCGCTCCCTCCAAGGAGGTATACCACGAGCCCGGTGGTGGCGGCTGCCCTCAAAATCTGGGGCAGTGGAGACAGCACAGGGGGGAATTTGGGGCCTCGGCATGGACCCCAATATGGGGGAACCACCGGTTTGCCCCAGGAAGAACAGCTGGAGGGTTTTCAGGGTGGCACAGGGCAGGCATACGAAAGTTTAGGGACCTGTTTGTGGACGGGAAGTTCGCCAGCTTGGGTGAGCTGGAGGAGAAGTACGGGCTCCCCTCTGGGAACACCTTCAGGTACTTACAGGTAAGGCCGTTTGCCAGACGGCAGGTGGTGGAATTCCCATGGCTACTGCCACACACAGTCCAGCACAGGGTGCTCTCGGGGGGGGGGGGTGGGTTAGGAGTGGGGAAGATCTCGGAAGCTTGCCAGGTGATTCAGGAGGAGGAGGAGGCCTCGGTGGTGGAGTTGAAAGGTAAATGGGAGGAGGAGTTGGGAGAGGAGATCGAAGAGGGGACGTGGGCAGATGCCCTAGGGAGGGTGAACTCTTCCTCTTCATGCGTGAGGCTCAGCCTCATACAGTTCAAGGTGCTGCACAGGGCACACATGACCGGGACAAGGATGAGCAGGTTCTTTGGGGGTGAGGACAGGTGTGTTAGGTGCTCAGGGAGCCCAGCAAATCACACCCATATGTTCTGGCATGCCCAGCGCTGGAGGAATTTTGGAAGGGCGTAGCGAGGACGGTGTCGAGGGTGATAAGATCCAGGGTCAAACTGGGCTGGGGGCACGCAATATTTGGAGTGGCAGAGGAGCCGGGAGTGCAGGAGGCGAAACAGGCCGGAATTCTGGCCTTTACGTCCCTGGTAGCCCGGCGAAGGATTCTCCTTCAGTGGAAAGATACGAGGCCCCCAAGCGTGGAATCCTGGATCAGCGATATGGCAGGGTTCATTAAATTGGAGAGGGTGAAATTCGCCTTGAGAGGGTCGGTACAAGGGTTCTTTAGGCGGTGGCAACCGTTCTTAGACTTTCTGGCAGAACGATAGACATTGGTCAATGGCAGCAGCAGCTCGGGGGGTGGGGGGGGGGGTTACTTTATATTTGTTTATGTTATTTACACTGGAGGGTCTGAGGGGGTGTATACACCTGTTGTCTTAAGTCGGGGTGTTAATGTTAATTTATTATTTCGGTACAGGGGGGGAGGGATTTGGGGGGGTTGCTTTTTTAGATTGTGTTTTGTACTTAACCCTGTTGCGTTCTTTTTTCTTTCTCATTTTGTTCTTGATATTTTATGAAAACCTTAAATAAAAATTATTTTTATTAAAAAAAAGAGTATTTGAGGGGAGATTGTCAAGGGAAGTTTACTCAGTAACTAAATGTTTACTGTTGGGGCCCTGGGAGTATATAATGGGACAGGTTTTAGGATGGTTTATTCTTTATCGAAACCTGTGATGCATTTGTCCTGAGAGTGTTTGCTGGTTCAGAGAGCAGGAAGCTTTGCTCTGTATACAACCCCATGCTGTACCTGGCCTGCGAGAATTTGACGGAATAGTTTAGGCAAGCAGAGCGTTAGTAAACCTGCCCTTGGAATTCTGATGGGACACGGGGAATGGAAAGGTCTGGGGCAAATATCTTAATGTTTGTGTCAGATTTGAAAAGTGAGGAAAATTGATGCTCAGGTGATTAAAGGGGCAGTAGCAGAATGTGTACAATAGTGACTAAGGGACAGAATACAGTGTAGCTGTTAACAATTGTTTCAGATTAGGTGGCGTTCAGAGTGTTATTCTCACGTGGGTAATATTAGCAGCACTGCTTTTTCTGTTATATATTAATAGACAGGACTCGGAACTCGGGTTCACAGGATATCAATTGAAAAGTTGCATTTGTCTCCCAAATTGGCAATGTAGTAAACAGGGAAGAGGATTACAGACATAGATACATAGACGTTAGGAGCAGGAGGAGGCCTTTTGGCCCTTCGAGCCTGCTCCGCCATTACCACGATCATGGCTGATCATCCAACTCATTAGCTTAATCCTACTTTCTCCCCATAGCCTTTGATCACATTCTGCCCAAGTACTATATCCAGCCGCCTCTTGAATATATACAGTGTTTTAGGATCAACTATTTCCTGTGCTCATGAATTCCACAGGCTCACCACTTTTTGGGTGAAGAAACGGTAGCCTTTGGGGCAGCACGGTAGCCTTGTGGATAGCACAATTGCTCACAGCTCCAGGGTCCCAGGTTCGATTCCGGCTTGGGTCACTGTCTGTGCGGAGTCTGCACATCCTCCCCGTGTGTGCATGGGTTTCCTCCGGGTGCTCCGGCTTCCTCCCACAGTCCAAAGATGTGCAGGTTAGGTGGATTGGCCATGATAAATTGACCTTAGTGTCCAAAATTGTCCTTTGTGTTGGGTGGGGTTACTGGGTTATGGGGATAGGGTGGCGGTGTTGACCTTGGGTAAAGTGCTCTTTCCAAGAGCCGGTGCAGGCTTGATGGGCCGAATGGCCTCCTTCTGCACTGTAAATTCTATGATAATCTATGGTAAAATGTTTCCTCATCTCTGTCCGAAATGAATCCGGAATCCTCAGACTATGGCCCCTGGTTCTGGACATACCCATCATAGGTAACATCTTCTGTGCATCTACACTGTCTTGTCCTGTTAGAATTTTATAAGTCTCTATGAGATCCCCACTCATTCATCTGAACTCCAACGAGAACAATCCTAACGTAGTCAATCTCTCCTCATATGACAATCCCGCCGTCCCTGGTGTTGTAACAAGCATGCGTCCAGCCTCGCTGCAACATGTATACAGGCAGAGAGGTGGCAGATAAAATTCAATGCTGAGAAGTGATGCATTAAAACTAAATATGAGGGGGTGGGGGGGTGGGGGGGGGGGGGGTCGGTTGTATGAAAACTAAGAAAACCAAAGTTAAAACAGAAGGTGAGAGTGCAGGTTACTGATCAGGACATTAACCGAGTAAAACGGGCCGAGGGCTCAGGGAAGGTTAGTAAAGTTTCCCGAACACGTACTAGAGTAGGGAGTGTGGAAAGTAGCAGGTGTACAACTTCAGGCACAGCAGAAAAAGGGACAGCGTTGAGAAGGGGTGGTCAACGCAGAACTGAGGGTGTTGTTCTTAAGTGTGCGCAGTATACGCAACAAGATAAATGAACTCATTGCACACATTGAAATTGGCCGGTCCGATGTTGTGGACATCACAGAGACGTGGCTGCGAGGGGATCAGGGCTGGGATCTAAATATCCAAGGATATGTGTCCTATCGAAAGGGCAGGCAGATGGGAAAAGGGGGCGGGGTTGCGTTGTGAGTAAGGAATGAAATTAACTCGATAGCAAGAAGCAATTGAGGGTCAGAAGGCATAGAATCCCTGTGGGCAGAGTTGACGAATCGCAAAGGAAAAAAGACACTGATGAGAGTTAAGTACAGCTCCCTAGCCGTAGTCAAAATGTGGGGCAGAATATAAATCATCAGATAGAACAGGCGTATAAGAGAGGCAATATTACAATAATCATGGGGGACAATTTGCAGGAGGAAAGTCAGGTTGGTAGCAGATCCCAAGAAAAGGAATTTGTGAAATATCGACGAGAAGTTATTTTTGGAGCAGCTTGTGATAGAGCCCAGTCGGGAACAGGCAATTCTGCAGTTGGTGATGTGTAATGAGGTAGACTTGAACAGGGAACCTAAGGCGAAGGAACACTCACGGGGCAGTGACCACAATATGATATAATTAGGTTAACATACAGGATCAATTGGGAGCTAGGAAGGCCAATTCATGTTGCGAGGGCTAGATTACAAGAGCAGGGATGTAACTGTTGAGGCTCTATAAGGCTCTGGTCAGACCCCATTTGGAATATTGTGACAGGTTTTGGTCCCCTCTTCGAAGGAAGGATGTGCTGGCTTTGGAGAAGCTCCAGAGGAGATTCTCAAGACTGATCCTCGGAATGACGGACTTGTCATATAAGGAGCGTTGACGACTCTGGATGTGTACTGGAGAGAGTTTAGAAGGATGAGGTGCTGTGGGGGAGGGTTCGTGGGGGCGGTCTCCTTGAAACTTACAGAATAGCGAGAGGCCTAGGAGGTGAAACTGGAATTCGAGGGCACAACCTCAGATTTGTGAGACGATCCTTCATAACTGAGAAGAGGAGCAATTTACTCTATGCATGTTCTGGCGTATTAATAATTGAGTACAACAGTACAGCGTAGCATAGACAGGGACAGGGGTTACTTTAATAGAAATAAAGACAGGGTCTCATTCAATATGAGAAGAAACAGATTTGATGTAATTCAGTGACATAGAAAATAGAGCAGGAGTGGACCATTCTGCCCTTCGAGCCTGCTCTGCTATTCATTCTGATCATGGCTGATCATCCACCTCAGTAACCTGTTCCCATTTTCTCCTATATAATTTGGTCCCTTTAGACTTTTGATCCCCAAGTGCTTTATCTAACTCCTTCTTGAAAACATACAATACTTTGGACTTAACTTCATTCTGTGGTAGAGAATTCCACAGGCTCAGGATTCCCAGGGTGAAGATATTGCTCCTCATCTCAGTCCAAAATGGTTTACCCCGTATCCTTAGACTGTGACACCTGGTTCTAGCTTCCCCCGCCATCGGGAATATCCTTTCTGCATCCGCCCTGTCTAATCCTGTTACAATATTATAGGTTTATAATCAGAAGGCGAAATTAATATTTCATAAATTAGTGTCTTCTGATTTCTGATCCTCCTTCCAGTGAATGAAGTTTCTTCCTAATTAATCCAGCAAAACCTTCATAATTTTGAACATTGTTACCACGCCTCCCATAACCTGCTCAGTTCTTAGGAAAATAATCCCAGCTTTCAACCGCTCTGACCATGCAGCTCATGCAGTGGGAAGGCCCAATTGCATATATATTTCTGCCTTGCTTGTGTTCAGATGCTATTTTTGGAATTACTGACATTTTATATGGAGCCAGTGGAATTCCCATTCACCATTACCATCGTGTCAGAATAATACACAAGACTAATAAAGGACCAGCCTCTGAAAATTAAATTGACCCATGCCAGGCTGGACCCAGAGTTAGAACTTTAGATACACTAAAGAGCAATATTTCAGAATGTAATGTCAAAATGAAAACCACGATAGGTTCACAGTCTTGTTCCAGTAGAAACAATACCACCTCTCACAACAGATACCTGAGTCCATGATCCAGACCTGTGATCCAATGTAGGAGTATTTTATGTTCTGTTGCGCCATCTTTTAGATGTGATGATATACAGTCTTGGGGCTGCTTCGCAATATTATTACTGGACTGGTAATCCGGAGGCCTGAACTATTATTCCAGAGACTGGAGTACAAATTCCACCAGGGCATATTGCAATGATGTGAGCAGATTTGGTCTCCTTACTTAACCTTACCTAAGGATAGATATTTTGGAGGCAGTCCAGAGAAGGTTCATTAGGTTAATCTCGAATACGGATGGATTTTCATAGGTAGCTGGAATTTCACAGCACAGAAAGAGGTCATTCGGCCCATCGTTACTGCGCCTGTTATCAAACAGAGAAGAATCCGGCCCTAGATGGTCTTGAACCACAGACCTTTCGGTTTACAGCCAAACATGTTGACCAAGTGCACCACAGAGACTGACATGAAGAGAGGTTAAGTAGGTAAGGCCTACAACATTGGAGTTTAGAAGAATGAGAGACGAACTTACTGAGATAGAGAGTATTTTCAAGGAGCTTGACAGTGTGGATGCTAGAGGTTGTTTCTGCTTGTGGGAGAGTTTCGGACCGTAGGGCACAATCTCAGGGTAAGGTGTCACTCGTTTCAGACGAGGATGAAGAGGAATTTCTTCTCTCAGAGGGGAGTGATTCTATGGAATTCTTTCCACAGAGAATTGGAGAGGCCGGGTCAATAAATATGTTCAAGGCTGAGACAGACTGATTTTTCATCAGTAAGGGAATCAAGCGTAATGGGGATAAGGCGGAAAAGTGGAGTTGAGGATTTAATCAGATCATCCTGATCTCATTGAATGCCAGGTCAGATTCCATGGGCCGAATGGCAAACATCTGCTCCTGCATCTTATGGTTTTATGGCAGCTGGGGGACCTTCAATTGAATTAATTAATAAATCAGAAATAAAAATCGTCATTTCATTCATAATACTCATGAAGTTATCGAAATTTCGCAAAGCCCAACAGGTTCACCGATGTCCTTCAGGAAAATAAATCTTCCCTCCTTACTCTGTCTGGCCTATATGTGACTAGTTCAGCAGTGATGTGATTGACGCTTAACTACCTCTGGTATTGCCGAGCAAGCAAGTCAGCCGAAGAGAAGCTGCTACATAAAGTCAAATGTGAATTCAACCGTCCAATGTGCCCCTTATCTAAAAGGTGGTTCACATCCGGCTTCTCAGGATGGACAGTTAATGCTGACTTTGCCAGTGACAGTCATAGGCCGAGAATGAATGTTAAAAACTGGGCAAAGTGCAGCAGATGCCGGAAATCTAAAACTAAAACAACAAAAAAGGCTGCTCAGCAGGTCAGTGAGCATCAGCAGAGAGAGAAACAGATTCACATTTCAGGTGGATTCCCTCATTGACATAATTCTAAAGAGTAGAGCTGATTTTCCCGGTATCCTCGACCAATGTCCGTTCTTGA
This sequence comes from Scyliorhinus torazame, assembly GCF_047496885.1. NCBI lineage: Eukaryota > Metazoa > Chordata > Chondrichthyes > Carcharhiniformes > Scyliorhinidae > Scyliorhinus > Scyliorhinus torazame. The sequence continues at coordinate 94,091,380 of NC_092711.1, forward strand.
CCATAAATCACAGATTAGCTGGTCACTTATCACATCTCAGTATGTGGGAGCTTGCTGTGCACTAATTCCCTGCTCTGCTTCCAACATTACAGCAGTGACTAAATTCAGCAAAAATATATCAGTGAGTTTTAAGGGCGTTGGGATGTCCTGAGGTCGGATAAAGGGTTTTACAAAAGCAAGCTCTTTCCAAATGTTAACATTTTAAAATGCAAGTTGTAATATGTTGAAAGATCTGTGATTAATGTGACTGTCGGTCACTCCTCTGCCTGATGTTTTAATTTATCTAGTTTAAATCGGTTACTATTTCAATCAAATTAACATTCAGTGGAATAACAGCCTGGTTAAAGATGCTTCATTAATTGAGGCGTCAGAACTTTCAGAATGAATACTTAATTTCAATGTATTTTTTATTTCAATTAAGTAACATCTGTTCTAATGGAAGTTTCTATATATTTTAACCAACGGTCAATATTCTTAAAATAAACCGCTATTTTGAGTTGAAACTAATCAATGTGACTGCGTTTATCTCGATTTGCTGACATGAACATTTCATTGTGACCGGTGAGGTGTTTATGTAAATAAACACAGAAATAGAAGTCCCAGATTAGATGATAGACTGACAAAAACACAACAACTATTTCCCCACCGAAACAGCACAGAAATAGAGGCAAAGATGTAAATGGATCAACGGATTCCAGTATTGATTATTTTTGGACATTAGTTTCTTTATCAGTTATATGTGAAAAAATTCATGATGACATCCATGTTTACAATTAGGAAAGTGTCCTTCTAATCTCGAAATATATTGACATGCGAAATGTGTTCGTAGAGTTTACCTGTCTCTGATATCTGTGTCTTTCTCCGAACTGGTTCTGTCTCATGTCTCTCCACGATGGGCCATTTCCTTTAATCGACAACTTGAAGTCAACATGCGCCCAATATAGTCTCTCAGCCCAATCTCACCCCATTGGCTTCCAACTAAATGGATCGAATCCAATTAATTGGAATATATGGAGGGAGTTTTACTCTAAAATGTGGTTGGAGTATCCAATTACCTTGTAGGGTTTAATGAGAACTGTAGAGAAAAAATTACCCTGTATCTAACCTGAGCTGCAGAGAGTGGTGAGCATTTGATGTGGCAGTGCCGAAGGATCTTTCCCTTTATCCTACCAGTCTGACAGAGATAGATAGTTTTTTTGATTAATAACAGGATCAGGGGTTATGGCGAGAAGGCAGTAGATAGGCTATGAGAAACATAACTGTCGTGATTAAATGCGGAGCACACACGAGTGGTCTAATCGTCGAATTCTGCTCTTGTGTCTTATGGTTTTATTGTAGGAAGACTATCTCTGGACGATCTTAGAATAGAAAGGTGCTTGATTGCCATCGAAGATATGGTGGGTGAAGGGCATCCTTCTGTATTGTAACCCGCTAGACATAACTTTAAACTGAGGGGTAATAGATATAGGACAGAGGTCAGAGGTAGGTTCTTTACGCAAAGAGTAGTGAGGCCGTGGAATGCCCTACCTGCTACAGTAGTGAACTCGCCAACATTGAGGGCATTTAAAAGTTTATTGGATAAACATATGGATGATAATGGCATAGTGTAGGTTAGATGGCTTTTGTTTCGGTGCAACATCGTGGGCCGAAGGGCCTGTACTGCGCTGTATTGTTCTATGTTCTATGTTCTATAACCTGCTCGGTTAAAGGAAAACAATCCCAGCTTCCAACCGCTCTGATCGTGCAGCTCATGCAGTGGGAAGATCAAATTGTACTTATGTTTCTGCCTTGCTCTATTTTTGGAATAACTGATATTTTGTATGGAGCCAATGGAATCCGATTCACCATTCGCATCATGTCAGCATAAGACCCAAGACTAATAAAAGACCAGCCTCTGAAAATTAAATTGACTCATGTAAGACTGGACCCTGAGTTTGAACTTTAGATTCCCCGAGCAATATTTCAGAATGTCAAAAAGCAAACCATGGTAGGTTAACAGTCTTGTCTCAGTAGAATCAATATCACCTCCCACAACAGATAGCTGAGCACATGATCCAGACCTGTGATCCAATGCAGGAGTGTTTCATGTTCAATTGTTCCACCTTTTAGATGTGATGATATTACAGTCTTTGGGATAGTCTCGCAATATTATTACAAAACTGGTAATCTGGAGGTCTGAACTAATACTCCAGACACAGGAGTACAAATTCCACCAGGGCATATTGTAATGTTGTGAACAGTTTTGGTCTCCTTATATAAGGGTAGATATTTTGGAGGCAGTCCAGAGAAGGTTCTTTAGGTTAAGCCCGAGTATGGAGGGATTTTCAAAGCTAGGTAGCATTTCACAGCACAGAAAGAGACCTTTCGGCCCATCGTTACTCTACCTGTCAGCAGAAAAAGAAGAATCTGGCTTTGAATCACAGGCCTTTCGGTAAACAGCCAAACACGCTGACCAATTGCACCTCAGAGACTGACATGGGCAGAGTTTAAGTCGGTTAGGCCGACACGCATTGGAGTTTAGAAGAATGAGTGGTGAAATTTCTGAGATATATAGTGTTCTTAAGGGGTTTGACAGTGGAGATGCTCGGGGTTGTTTCGGCTTGTGGGTGAGTCTAGGGCCATAGGCCACAATCTCAGAGTAAGGTGTCGCTCATTTCAGACGAGGATGAGGAGGAATTTCTTCTCTCAGAGGGTAGTGATTCTATGGAATGCTTTGCCGTAGAGAGTTGGCCTGATCAATAAATATGTTCAAGGCTGAGACAGGCAGATTTTTCATCAGTCAGGCAATCAAGGGTTATGGGGATGAGGCGGCAAAGTGGAGTTGTGGATTTAAAAAAATATATATATTTATTAAAGTTTTTTAACACACTTTTTCTCCCTTACAAACAATAACAATAAGCATTCCATAGAATCACTACCCTCTGAGAGAAGAAATTCCTCCTCATCCTCATCTGAAATGACCGGCACCTTACCCCGGTAACAAAAGAGCAAGAAATCGCGCGGAGCAAGATATACATGACAAGATGATATATTTACATAGCTTTGTACACTGGCTCTCTCCCGTATGTGCCAGTTTCCCCAACCCTTCATGTAAACTCTTGCTCATCCACCCTCCCAGGCAGTCCCCCCTCCCCCCCTCCCCCCCCCCCCTCCCAGGGCATCCCCCCCCCAGGTTGCTGCTGCTGACCGACCTTCCTCTAACGCTCCGCGAGATAGTCTAGGAACGGTTGCCACCGCCTGTAGAACCCCTGCCCCGACCCCCTCAAGGCGAACTTAATTCTATCCAACTTTATGAACCCAGCCATATCATTTATCCAGGCCCCTACGCTGGGGGGCTTCGCCTCCTTCCACATTAGCAAGATCCTTTGCCGGGCTAATGGGGATGCAAAGGCCAGAATGCCGGCCTCTTTCACCTCCTGCACTCCCGGCTCGTCCACTACTCCAAATAGTGCTAGCCCCAGCTTGGCTTGACCCGGACTTTCGCCACCTGAGATATTGCTCCCACCACTCCTCTCCAGAACCAATCCAGTGCCGGACATGACCAAAACATATGGACATGGTTCGCCAGGCTCCCCGAGCACCTTCCACATCTGTCCTCTACCCCAAAGAACCTGCTCAACCTCGCCCCCGTCATGTGAGCTCTGGGAACCACCTTAAATTGTATCAGGCTGAGCCTGGCACACAAGGAGGAGGAATTAACCCTACCTAGGGCATCAGCCCACAAACCTTCCTAGATCTCTTCCCCCAACTCCTCCTCCCATTTACCCTTCAAGTCTTCTACCAGCACTTCCCCCTCTTCTTTCATCTCCTGGTGTATTGCCGACACCTTGCCCTCCCCGACCCATACACCCGAGATCACGCTGTCTTGAATTTCTTGTGCCGGGAGCAACGGGAACTCCCTCACCTGTCGCCTCACAAAAGCCCTCATCTGCATATATCTAAAGGCGTTTTCCGGGGGTAACTCGAACTTCTCCTCCAGTGCCCCTAGACTCGCAAAGGTCCCGTCAATGAACAGGTCCCCCATTCTTCTAATCCCCACCTGATGCCAGCTCTGGAACCCCCCATCCATCTTCCCCGGGACAAACCGGAGGTTACCACTGATCGGGGACCACACCGATGCTCCCATTGCACCCCTGTGCCTTCTCCACTGGCCCCAGATCCTTAGCGTTGCCGCGACCACCGGGCTCGTGGTATACTTTGACGGTGAGAGCGGCAGCGGTGCCGTCACCAACGCCCCCAGGCTCATTCCTTTACAGGACGCCATCTCCATCCTCTTCCATGCCGCCCCCTCTCCCTCCAGAACCCACTTGCGGATCATCGCCACATTTGCTTCCCAGTAGTAGCTCCCCAGGTTTGGCAGCGTCAACCCTCCTTGGTCCCTACTGCGTTCCAGGAACCCTCTCCTTACCCTCGGGGTCTTGTTCGCCCACACAAACCCCATAATACTCCTACCTACTCTCTTAAAAAAGGCCTCAGTGATCATGATGGGAAGGCACTGAAACACAAACAGAAACCTCGGAAGGACCAACATTTTGACCAACTGCACTCTACCTGCCAGCGAAAGCGGTAAAATGTCCCATCTTTTGAAATCCTCCTCCATTTGCTCCACCAGCCTCGTCAGATTCAGTTTAGGTAGGGCCCCCCAACTCCTGGCTATCTGGATCCCCAGATACCGAAAACTCCCCTCCGCCCTCCTCAGCGGTAGGTCCCCTATGCCTCTTTCTTGGTCCCCCGCCTGTAATACAAAGAGCTCACTCTTCCCTACATTGAGCTTATAGCCCGAAAACTCCCCAAACTCCCTTAGAGTCTGCATGACCTCCACCATCCCCTCCATTGGATCCGCCACGTACAGCAACAGGTCATCCGCATATAGCGACACCCGATGCTCTTCTCCCCCTCGGACCACCCCCCTCCATTTATTAGACTCCCTCAATAACTTGGCCAATGGTTTGATCGCCAATGCAAACAACAGGGTGGACAGGGGGCACCCCTGCCTCGCCCCTCGGTACAGTCGAAAGTACTCCGACCTCCGCCGGTTCATCACTACACTCGCCACCGGGGCTCTGTAAAGGAGCTTAACCCAACTGATAAAACCTCCCCCAAACCCAAACCTACGCAGCCCAGAGGTACTCCCACTCTACTCGGTCAAAGGCCTTCTCCGCGTCCATAACTACCACTATCACCGCCTCTCCCTCCACCGATGGCGTCATCATCACGTTTAAGAGCCGCCGCATGTTACTGTTTAATTGCCTGCCCTTTACGAATCCCGGCTGGTCTTCATGGATCACCTCCGGTACACAGTCTTCGATCCTCGTGGCCAGCACTTTTGCCAGCAACTTTGCATCCACATTAAGGAGCGAGATCGGCCTGTTTGATCCACATTGCTGTGGGTCCTTGTCCCGCTTTAGGATCAAAGAAATTGTCGCTTCTGACATTGTCGGAGGCAGTGTTCCCTCCTCTCTTGCCTCATTAAAGGTCCTCACTAATAGCGGGGCCAACAGGTCTACGTACTTCCTGTAGAACTCCACCGGGAACCCGTCCGGTCCCGGGGCCTTCCCCGCCTGCTCAGCTCCTCCAACCCAAATCGGCCTCCCCAAACCCTTGCTCAGCTCCTCCAACCCAACTGGTGCCCCCAAACCAGCCACCTCTTGCTCCTCCACACTCGGGAATCTCAGCCGGTCTAGGAATCGTCTCGTCCCCTCTTCCCCCGCTGGGGGCTGGGATCTGTACAGCTCTTCATAGAAGGCCTTAAATACCTCGTTTATTTACGTCGCACTCCAAACCGTGGCACCCCTTCCATCTCTGACGCCCCCTATTTCCCTCGCTGCCATCCTCTTACGGAGCTGGTGTGCCAGCATCTGACTAGCCTTTTCCCCATACTCGTAGGTCGCCCCCTGCGCTTTCCTCCACTGTGCCTCCACCTTCCCTGTGGTCAACAGGTCAAAGTCCGTCTGGAGCCGTCGTCTTTCCCCAAGTAATCTTTCCTCCGGGGCCTCTGCGTACCTCCTGTCCACTCTCAAAATCTCCCCCGCTAACCTCTCCCTTTCCATGCCCTCTGTCTTCTCCCTATGGGCCCTAATGGAGATTAGCTCTCCCCTGATCACCACCTTCAACGCCTCCCATACCACCCCCACCCGCACCTCCCCATTGTCGTTGGCCTCCAAGTACCTTTCGATACACCCCCTCACCTTCCCACACACCACCTCGTCCGCCAGCAGTCCCACATCCAGCCGCCACAGTGGGCGTTGGTCCCTCTCCTCTCCCAGCTCCAGTTCCACCCAGTGCGGGGCATGGTCCGAAATGGCTATGGCCGAATACTCCGTCCCCTCCACCCTCGGGATGAGCACCCTACCCAGAACAAAGAAATCTATCCGGGAGTAGACTTTGTGTACATGGGAGAAGAAAGAAAATTCCCTGGCCTGCGGCCTTGCAAACCGCCATGGGTCCACTCCCCCCATCTGATCCATAAACCCCTTAAGTACCTTGGCCACCGCCAGCCTCTTTCCAGTCCTTGATTTGGAGCGGTCCAGTGCTGGATCCAACACTGTATTGAAGTCCTCTCCCATTATCAGGCCTCCTATCTCCAGGTCCGGAATGCGCCCGAACATGCGCTTCATGAATCCTGCATCATCCCAGTTCGGGGCGTATACGTTTACCAACACCACCCACGTCCCTTGCAGCCTACTGCTCACCATTACATATCGCCCTCCATTGTCCACTACAATAGTCTTGGCCTCAAATGACAACCGCTTTCCCACCAATATTGCCACCCCTCTATTCTTCGAGCCCAGTCCTGAGTGGAATACCTGTCCTACCCATCCCTTTCTTAGCCTGAACTGGTCCGCCACCTTCAGGTGTGTCTCTTGGAGCATGACCACGTCCTGGAGCATGACCACGTCCGCCTTCAGTCCCTTTAAGTGCGCGAACACTCGAGCGCTCTTCACCGGCCCATTCAGGCCCCTCACATTCCACGTTATCAGTTGGATTGGAAGGGCTCTCACCCACCCCCCCCCCCCTGCCGACTAGCCATCTCCTTTTCTGGGCCAGTCCCGTGTCCACACCTCCCTCACCCTCCAGTCCCCCAGATGGGGACCCCCGCCCCGACCACCTCTTCTGTGTCCCATTCCCTTTCGGCCAGTGCAGCAGCAACCCTTTCCCCCCACCCCCTTCCCCCTCTCCCCTCCCCCCCGCTAGACCCCTGTCTAGCTTTTTTGCTCCCCCCATGTCACTCCCGTAAGTCAGCTGACACCTGCTGACCCCGGCTTCCCACGGTGTCCCATTGACCTCCCCGTGTGGGAGTCCCCCAATCTATCTGCATTCCTTCGTTCCCCTTCCCGCCTTTCTTCCCAACACCGCACTTTCCACAGCCCACTCCGCCCCCTCTGGCGCAGCTCCTGTCGCGGCCTTGTCTCTCTCCCCCAGACCATGTAACATTCCTGCGCGTGGTTGACCCCCTATATACACCAACCATCACACATCAAACCTCAAACGTCCCCCCCCACCCTCACAAACCCTCAGTTAGAGTCCAACTTTTCGGTTTGAATAAAGGTCCACGCCTCTTCAGGCGTTTCGAAGTAATAGTGTTGGCCCTTGTATGTGACCCACAGTCGCGCTGGCTGCAGCATTCCGAATTTCACTCCTTTTCGGTACAACGCCGCTTTGGCCCGGTTGAAACCTGCTCTCCGCTTTGCAACCTCCGTGCTCCAGTCCGGGTATATTCGGATCTCTGCATTGTCCCACTTACTGCTTCGCTCCTTCATGGCCCATTTCAGGACCCACTCTCTGTCCGTGAACCGGTGGAACCTCACCACCATCGCCCTTGGCGGCTCATTTGCCTGGAGCTTCCTCGCCAGCACCCGGTGTGCCCCATCCAACTCCAGAGGCCTCGAAGGGGCCTCCTTGCCCATCATCGCCCCGAGCATCGTGCTCGCATATGCCCCAGCATCGGCCCCCTCCAATCCTTCAGGGAGACCCAGGATCCGCAGATTCTTTCTCCTCGACCTGTTCTCCAGGTCTTCGAGTCTTCCCGCCCACCTCTTGTGTAGCGCCTCATGCTGCTCCACTCTCACCGCCAGGCCCAAGAGCTCGTCCTCGTTCTGACTGACTCTTTTCTCTACCTCCTGGATCTTAACATCGTGGGCCTTCTGGGTGATCCCGAGTCCTTCAATTGCCGAAAGCATAGGCGCCAGCATCTCCTTGTGCATCTCCTTGCGCTGCTCCTCGAAGCAGCGCTTGATGAACTCCTGCAGCTACCCTTTGTCTCTGGCCGCCGCCATTTTGTTTTCTTTCCCTCGCTTCTCCCGCTGCTCCAGTGCCGCTTTTTTGGCCGTTACACTTCTGGTCCTTCATAGAAGTTGGAGGGGGACCTCTCTCTTCCCTTCCCCACGGGTTGACGTCAATAAAAGTTACGTTGGGGCTCCTCTAGCGAGCCCGAAAGTCCGTGGTAGCGGGAGCTGCCGAATCGTGCGGCTTAGCTCCGCATAGCCGCAACCGGAAGCAGTTGTGAATTTTATCAGATCAGCCACGATCTCATTGAATGGCAGATCATATTCCATCAGCTGAATGGCCAACATCTGCTCCTCCCTCTTATAGTTTTATGGTAGCTGGGGGAAATAGCAATTGAATTAATTAATAAATCAGAAATAAAAATCATTGTGTCATTCATAATACTCATGAAGCTATCGAAATTTCGCCAAGTCCAGCAGATTCACCAATGTCCTTCAGGAGGAGAAAGCTTCCCTCCTTAATCTCTCTGCCCTATATGTAACTCTAGTTCAACAATGATGGGTTGACTATTAACTATCTCCGATATTGCCGAGCAAGCAGGTCAGTTGATGGGACGATGCTACAGAAAGTCAAATGTGAATTAAACCGCCCGAAGTGCACCTTATCAAAAAGGTGGTTCACATCCGGCTCCTCAGGATGGACAGTTAATGCTGACTGTCACTGATGGCCATATGGCGGAAATGAATCCAAAACTGTTCAAAGTGCTGCAGATTCTGGAAATCTAAAACTAAAACAACAAAAAAGGCTGCTCAGCGGGTCAGTCGGCATCAGCAGAGAGAGGAACAGATTCACATTTCAGGTGGATTACCTCATTGACATAATTCTAAAGAGCAGAGCTGCTTTTCCCAGTATGCTAGACCAATGTCCGTTCTTCAACTAAAATCACAGATTAGCTGGTCACTTATCACATCTCAGTTTGTGGGAGCTTGCTGTGCACAAATTCCCTGCTCTGTTTCCAACATTACAGCAGTGACTAAATTCAGCAAAAATATATCAGTGAGTTGTAAGGGCGTTGGGATGACCTGAGATCGGGTAAAGCGTTTTACAAAAGCAAGCGCTTTCCAAATGTTCACATTTTAAACTGCAAGTTGTAACATGTCGAATGATCTGAGATTAATGTGACTATAGATCACTCCTCTGCCTTATGTTTTAATTTATCTACTTTAAATTGGTTAATATTTCAATCAAAGTAACATTCAGTGGAAAAGTAGCTGGTTAAGGGTGCTTTATTAATTGAGGCTTCATAACTTTCAGAATGAATATTTAATTTAAATCTATTTTTCTTTCAATTAAGTAACATCTGTTCTAATGGAAGTTTCTATTCACTTTAACCAACTGTCAATATTCTTAAAATAAACCACTATTTGGAGTTGAAACCAATCAATACGTGAATATGTTTATCTCGTTTTGCTGAAATGCACACTTAATTGTGACCAGTGAGGTGTTTAGGTAAATAAACACAGAAATAGAAGTCCCAGTTTAGATTGTGGACTGAGAAAAACAAAACAAATATTTCCCCACCAACACAACACTGAAATAGAGGCAAGGATGCAAATAGATCAACGGATTCCAGTAATGCTTGTTTTTCGACATTTTCTATTCATCAGTTATATGAGAAAAATTTCATGATGATATCCATGTTCAGAATTAGGAAAGATTCCCTCTAATCTCTAAATATAAGGACCTGCGAAATGTGTTCGTAGAGTTTTTCTGTATCCTATCTCTCTCTCTGCCTTTCTCATAACTCTCCACGATGGATCATTGTGCTTAATCGACAACATGAAGTCAACATGTGGCCAATACATTCTCTCAGCCCAATCGCACCCCATTGGTTTACAACTAAATGGATTGAATCCAATGAATTGGAATACGTAGAGGGAGTTTAACTCTAATATGTGGTTGGGGCATTCAATGATCTTGGAGTGTTTAATGAGAACTGTAGGAAAATTTTACCCTATCTGGGCTGGGCCTGGTGGCGAGGATTTGATGTGGCAGGGCCGGAGAATCTTTCCTTGTACTTCACCAAGCTGCCGTGACCTTGGAGCATTTGTTTGCCCAGGGTGGAGCAAGCTTTATTTGCATGTAACCTGCACTAAACCTGCCCTGTGAGTGTTTGTTATGGATGTGCACAGGGAGATTTACTCCGTATCTGAACTCTGCTGGACCTGACCTGGGTGAGTTTGATGGAAAAATGCAGAGGTTTCTTTACCCAGTAACTAAACCCACTGTCAACCTGGCTTGGGGATCTCGGAATGAAGAGTGCAGAAGAGCTTTCGCCTGGTATAGAACCCTTGATTTCCAGGCCTTTAATGTGTCTAAGCGAGTTATGTAGAGGGAATTTCGTTCCACATAATAATAATCGCTTATTGTCACAAGTAGGGTTCAATTAAGTTACTGTGAAAAGCCTCAAGTCGCCACATTCCACCGCCTGTTGAGAGAGGCCGGTATGGTAATCGAACCCGCACTGCTGGCATTGGTCTGCATTGCAAGCCAGCTTTTTAGCCCGCTGTGCTAAACCAGCCCCTCATGCAATCTGCAGCTGCTCTGGGAATGTTTGATGGGGACAGTATGATTGAAGAAGTCCTGGCAACATCTTGCCTGCAACCAATGATGCAACTGTCCTGCGAGTGTTTGAAGGGACAGTAGGCCCTGCCTCTGTATTGTACCAGGCCGTGAACCCACCTCTGTTTATGTTATACTACCTTGTACCCGTGTCAGTTTATATTCAATAAGGATCTGTTTCTGATTATAGAACATAGAACAATACAGCGCAGTACACGCCCTTCGGCCCACGATGTTGCACCGAAACAAAAGCCATCTAACCTACACTATACCATTATCATCCATATGTTTATCCAATAAACTTTTAAATGCCCTCAATGTTGGCGATTTCACTACTGTAGCAGGTAGGGCATTCCACGGCCTCATTACTCTTTGCGTAAAGAACCTACCTCTGACCTCTGTCCTATATCTATTACCCCTCAGTTTAAAGTTATGTCCCCTCGTGCCAGCCATTTCCATCCGTGGGAGAAGGCTCTCACTGTCCACCCTATCCAACCCCCTAATCATTTTGTATGCCTCTATTAAGTCTCCTCTTAACCTTCTTCTCTCCAACGAAAACAACCTCAAGTCCATCAGCCTTTCCTCATAAGATTTTCCCTCCATACCAGGCAACAGCCTGGTAAATCTCCTCTGCACCCGCTCCAAAGCCTCCACGTCCTTCCTATAATGCGGTGACCAGAACTGTACGCAATACTCCAAATGCGGCCGTACCAGAGTTCTGTACAGCTGTAACATGACCTCCTGACTCCGGAACTCAATCCCTCTACCAATAAAGGCCAACACTCCATAGGCCTTCTTCACCACCCTATCAACCTGGGTGGCAACTTTCAGGGATCTATGTACATGGACACCTAGATCCCTCTGCTCATCCACACTTTCAAGAACTTTTCCATTAGCCAAATATTCCACATTCCTGTTATTCCTTCCACTGATTGTTCATATTAAACTAGGCCACCAATTAGCGGACATGCCTTGATCAATAAGGAGTTCAGGGGTTATTGGAAGAAGGCAGGAGAATGGGGATTCGGAACATATCGGCCAGGATTTAATGGCGGAGCAGTCTCGATGGGTCGAATGGCCTAATTCTGCTCCTATATCTTATGGACACATGGAACCTGTTTGTCTCTGTTTACATTAACCTAGAACCTGACTCTGTTTCTATTAATGTAAACCTGTCTCTGTATTAAATTAGACACAGCCTCAGTTCTGCATTGGGCCATATCTCTGTTCATATTACATTGGGCCCGGCCTCAGTATTTGCTGCGGTACACCATGCACAATAATGTCGAAAGTGGCTGGGGTGGAAATTGTGAAGATAAAGAAAAACTGAGGTAACAGTAATAATGTAAAATTCTTCAGCGAACAATGCTGATCTATGCCCAGATAAACGTCGCCATCTGTCTTGTCAGCACCCTAGTTGTGTGTACATACAACCACAGATCTCCCTGACCTTCTTGCAGCCATTTCAAATTGTGCAACTTAACTTCTATTGCCTGGGCCTAGTGCAATAAACTAAGGGAATGGACCAGTTGTAATTGTGCAACATAAGCAAAGGACCATTAGATAAATAACTGAGTACTTAATGTTACAGCAACATTCATTCTCTTCACAACGGCCACACAGTAGCTGCAGTGTGTAACATCGACGGGATGCACTGCAACAACTCACCAAGAATTCTTCAACAGCACCTTCCATACCCGAGACCTCCGAGAATCACAAGGGCAGCAAGCACATGGGAACACAATACTCTGCATCCTCCTACACATACAACTCTCTGGGGCAGAAATTGGTCTTGGGCATTGGAAAAGAAGAAATGCCAACTGAAATCTAATTCCGCTAACTGCACTGAAAATGAATATCAAATGTTGCATCGCACACACTGTAGACACTATACATCCCGTTTCAGGCTGTTGCCATATACTGATTTCTTGTCCAAAATATGTATTTAATATATTATATTTCCATCTCAAAGACATGTGGTATAATGCTCCCACAGTTAAAAACAGAGGTATCATATGGTGCATTAATAAAAGTGAGCAGGTCTCGGAAAAAATAGGCAGATTCAGGATCAAATATAGAATCCCTATAGGACAGAAGGTCACTCGGCCCATAGCATCTGCACCTACCTATGAAAGATCACCCTCCCCCATCCCCCGCCCTTGCACCATGACCTGCGCAATTTAGAATGGCCAATAAACTTAACCGACGCATCTTTGGACTATGGGAGGAAACCGGAGCACCCGGAGGAAAGCCACTCAGACACAGGGAGAAAGTGCAATCTCGGCACGATAGTCAAGAATTGAACCCTGGAGCTATGAGGCAGCAGTGCTAACCACTGTGCCACCGTGCCGCCGGCACCATAAGCAGAGACTGGGTCTAGTGCAATCTAAACTGAGTTCTGGTCTAGCGGAGTGTCGACTGATACAAATTCAGACACAAACAATGCAGCAATAAGAAGGATATTGTACAATACAAGAATAACAGGCAGGGCCTAGTGTTGTATAAACAGGGACATGGGCAGGTGTAGCATTAACTAAGGCAGGATTGACTTTATTAGAATCTAAATATCTAGTAGAGTAATAATTGAGACAGAACCACATGTGATGCAAACAGAATGTTCCAGTTTGCGATGCACAGATAAAAGTTCTGATGCAGTAACGATTGTGACGCATTTCTTACCAGATTAACCCAGACATGGGTCAGTGCGTCATAATTAATGATTTGTAACATAAACAGGGTGTGGGCTGGTATATTAACAACTGATATTCAGCCGAGTGCAGGAAAACTGAGAGAGAGCCTGTTGCAATGTGATAGAGACACGGCCGAGTGTAATGTAATCCGAGGCGGGGGCTGGGTGAATGTAAGTTGAGCGATATGTTTAAAATGAATTAGTGGGATCTTGGCGTCACCAGTAACGTCAACATTCGATGCCAATTCCTAATTGCCCTTGAGAATGAGGTGCTGAGCCCTCTTATTGAACCATTGCATTCCATACTGACTAAGTACACCCACAGTGCTGATAGGAAGGGATTCCAGGATTTTGACCAGTGACAGTGAAGGAACAGAAACATAGTTCCCATCAAGATGGTGTGTGGCTTGGCGGAGAACTTGCAAGGCCTGCTGTTGTAATGCATCGGTCGGGCCTGGTCCTTTTAGATGGCTGAGTTTGTGGGTTTGGGAGGAGGCAGTTGCTGCAATAGATCCTTGAATATCGTTCACGCTGCTAGAATTGTACACCCGTGATTCAGGCAGTGAATGTTTAAGCTGGTGGATGGGGTGTTCGTCGAGTCGGCTGCTTTGTCGTGGATGGCGTTGCGATTCTCGAGTGTTGCTTGATGGGCACACTTCAGACAAATGGAGAACATTCAGTTAAACTCCTGACTTCTGCCTTATCGGTGATGGATCTGGGTTAGGAGGTCAGGAGGTGAGATGCTCACCGCAGAATTTCCAGCCACTGAGCTGCTGTTGTAGCCATAGTATTCAAAATATTCTTCCAATTCAGTTATTAATCAATGATAATACAGAGGATGTTGATAGTGAGTGATTCAATCACGGTGGTGTCATTTAAAATCCTGGCGAGATGGTTAGAATCTCCCTTTTTGGGATAGTCATTGCCTGACACTTGTCAGCCCAAGTCTGAATGTTGTCCAAGTCTTGCTGTATATGAAGACAGACTGCTTCAGTATTATAGGAGTCGAATATGGTGCAGAACACTGGGTAATCATCAGCGAACATCCCACTTCTGACGTTATGATGAATTGTGAAGCTGTGGCCGGGGACATTATGCTGTGGAGACTATATGTGACAGGGTGATCCTTGACACTTCTCATGAAGTTGCTGATAATCGAATGCGGACTGATAGGGAAATAATTAGCTGGGTTGGATTTATCCTGCCTTTTGTGGACGGGTCATGTTTGGCAATGATACACATTGTTGGGTACATGCCAGTTCTGTACCTGTACTGGAGGAACTTGTCTGGGGCGCAGCCAGTTCTGGAGCACAAACCTTCAACATTGTTGCTGGAATGTTGCCGAGGATAATGCATTTGCAGCGCCGTCTGCCATTTCTTGATATCGTGTGGAGTGAATCAAATTTCCTGAAGACTGACACCCATGATGATGCGGACCACCGGAGGAGGCCGAGATGGATCATCCTCTCGGCACCTCTGGCAGAAACTTTCAGTCTTGTTTTTTGCTCTGACCTGCTGGGCTCCCCCATCATTGAAGAGGGAAATTTTATTGATGCTCCTATTCCGGCTACTTGTTTATTTATTCATTAATATTCAGGACTGGATGTGGCAAAACTGCAGAGATAGATCCTGTATATTGAAAATAGGATCACATTGATTGTGTGATATAAACATTGACAAGTACTGGTGCAGTACTAATTGAAACAGAGAGTCGCGTATTATAAACAAAGACAAAGTCTAGTCTGACAAAAATGCAGATGGAGTCCAATTTAAAATGAGCAGAGACAGCAGTAATTATTGAGGCAATGTCTGCTTCATGTAATGCAAGGCATTTCGATTTAAATTCCATCTGCTGGCCAAACTTTGCAATTGCAGTTACTGTGAAAATGTCGCTGTCAGGTATAATCTATGATGTTGATGTATCCATAATCCATTCCCACAAATGTAAAATCACATCGCCTTCTGCGGGAGGTGCCAACATTTAAAGTGTAACTAATTGCAGGTGTCGCTGGCTGATTCTCCCACATTGAGATCAGCACCAGAGCAAAGCAGCTCAATTCCTGGTCAGGCATTTTTGTTCATCTTTGTTAAATGGAGGAATCTTTACCTGGGCGCTTAATGGAGTCCGTGGGAAATGTAACATTCATCTAACAAACATAGTGTTGGGGAGAGTTTATTGATTCATTATACCACCTGGGAAATGGTTGGGGCCATTGTCTCCGACGCTTCCCAGGAAGTTAACATGGGATTTTAATTTTAAAGGGGAAATGTGGGTGTGCGTGTAAGGCAGAGAGAATGCGTGTGTGAGAGACTGTGTGTGTGTTTGTGTGAAACACATGTTGCGTACAACTAAATTTCACAAAGGCCACGGCATCCTTCTTTTTCCAATAGATACACAGCAAATATTTCCACAAATGTTGCACCTGAAGCTCCCAATTGTCGTTCTGGGTTGTCATTTTCTCGGTTTGTGTCTATTTCAAAGCTGCTAAATCCACTGGTCCTGGTGGTTCACACCAGCCCGCCGGAGGTGTCGCCATTATTTTCAGTTTGCAGCTGGTGACACCCAAGTGTGATGATCAATGTTTAGGTTTAGGGACATTATGTCACACTTGGAAGAATCATTGAAGCGGAATATCGGGCTTCCCACTGGATGCGTGGCTCCGGCTACTTCGCAAAGTGGAAATTCCTTGGTCGTGTGACCATGTCACATTTAGGGACCATACTGGAAATGTGCAAACCACCTATTTTTAATTGTCTTGGAGAGACTTGGAAGCTCTGTCTTTGAGAGAACTGCCGCATTTCTGATTTTGTCCCGCCAGTAAATATCCATAATGCATTGCGGACAACAAAGATGAAATTGGCTGAGCTATTTTTCTTGACAGCTGTAAGTCGTTGTTTCACAGTCATACAACAAGGTTCTGAGAGCTCGGGCCTTATAAACCACCAGCTTGTTCCAAAGGGTCAGCTTGATATTATTCCATGGACATTCAATGAGTAAAACAAAGGTCGGATCTGCTTTCTCCATGACAGCATCACATTCTACTTCAAAGCAGCCTCTCAGCGCGGAAACTCGGCAGCAGAAATTGCTCGCCTGCTCTTATTTTGCGTGACCATTGGCGAAATTGCAACACCTTGTCCCACGACCACGGTTTTCCTCATACTACTCATTGGTAAGGAAGAACAAGTTACAGGCACCGGAGACATAGTTTCTGTAGATGATGTTTTGTTTGGATGATTCCGCGTAGAGGAATTCTCTGTGGAGGATGTATTGTGATTATGTCTCCGTTTTGATGACTGGAAGGTTGTAGAGGTTGCAGCCTGGCCTAGTGTGCAAGTGGACGTCATCCATATCTTCAGGGAAGGCGAAGATCAGCAGGATGCTGTCCAATAAAGTTGGGTGTGGGACACGGTCCTCTTTCATTCAATTATTCACTTAGAATCTGTCGGAAGTGGAATCATCAATCTGTACAGTGTTTTGCCATGGAAAGAGTGAATGAAACAGTGGAGCTTTAGCAGACAGCCAAATGTCTCCAAATCGTATAGTCCCTGCTCCGCTGACGGTGTCGAAAGTTTATTGAGATTGATGAAAGTAAGGTGAAGAGGTAGACGTGTGGCAGAGGGAGCAGATCATGTCCAGAGTAAATCTTGCGACATGAATACCGTGCCTTGCTTCCAGCTACATTCGGCCTGTAAGCAGATGAAGTGTTTAAAGTGTGAAACTAGCAAAAGGCCTTCCCAGTGCTGCTATGAGTGAGATATGTCAATAGTTGCTGCAGTTTCCTCTGTCCACTTTGCTTTCACATATTGGTTATGATTTTACATCATGAATCTCCTGTGGGATGGTTTATATTTTCCAGCAGAGAAGGAGAAGGCCACAAATGTTCAGAAACATAGTAATTATATTCACAGTTTTTCATTTATTTATGAACATAAATAATTAGATTCACCAACTACCATCGTTTCACAAAGATTACAACAGTTTTAAATTAAGTTATACGGTGTGGGCGTCGCAGGCTAGGCCATGATTTATTGTCCATCGCTAATTACCCTTCACAAAGTGGCGGTGAACTGCGTGTTTGAACCTCTGCCGTCACTCTGGTGCAGGCACACCGACGATGCTGTTAGGGAGGGAGTTCCAGTCATTTGAACCAGCGACAGCGAAGATTCGGCGATATATTTCCAAGTCAGGGTCGTCAGTGATTTGGAGCGGAATTTCCAGGTGGTGATGGTAGAAATGAAAATGCCTGTACCTAATGTAACGTTATTGCACCTTTAAATCCCGATTTGTTATTACACTGTTTTGGAAAGTAATTCAAAGTCTGCAGCTGTCCACTGAGTTTCACGGTATTTCTGTATTCACATTAATATGTTTTTAGTCTGGTGTCTTCATTAATTTGGGTGAGGACATCTTGAGTGACTTATTGTACATGAAATGACGACATGTTCCAAATATTACCGTCCCTCCTCAACCTAATCATGTTCCCGCTTTCTGTCATTGAGATGAAGATTCACCATCAGCAGAGAAGAACACCAGCACCACAGGAGTATCTCCAGTTTCCTCCTAGTAACGCCCAGCTGGTCTGTTCCCAATAGTCTGGGGATGGAATTCACACAGGAAATCTTCAGCCACCGATTGTATCATTCTGACGCAATTTATAAAGGACCAGCTTTAATTTGTGAAGTCATCAAGCACAAAACTGAGAATGTAGAACAGCATCTTTCAGACCATCTATCCATCCGTCCAACAACCCCATTCACTGATTCCTCAATCAACATATTTAGGCATCC
Source organism: Scyliorhinus torazame (assembly GCF_047496885.1). NCBI lineage: Eukaryota > Metazoa > Chordata > Chondrichthyes > Carcharhiniformes > Scyliorhinidae > Scyliorhinus > Scyliorhinus torazame. The sequence continues at coordinate 94,109,705 of NC_092711.1, forward strand.
AACCAACATCCATCCCTACATCAAAGCCGTAATCCTTTTATCTTTTGGTTGGGTGGTGGGGGAGTATTAATGCCATTGAACCAATAATGCAAAGGCTCAGGCTAATTCTGTGGGAACTCGCGAACAAATCCTACCATGGCCGATGGGGGAATTTGAGTTCAATTAATAAATCTGCAATATAGACTAACTGTGTCCATGGAATCCCCTCTACTTCATCAATGAAGGAAATGTGACATCCCTCCCTGGTCTCACCTACATGTGGCTCCAGTCAGACAGCAACATGTCTGACTCTTCAGTTCCTTCTGAGCTGCCCCAGCAAACCACTCAGTTCAACAGCAATTAGGGAAAGGGAACACATGGTGGTCTTGCCAGTGAGTCCCACATTCCATGGAAGCATGTAGGAAAAAAGACAGAATATACATGTTGATCTGTTACAAATGTCTGATAGTCTAATTGTATTTCTATCCATCATCACAATGTTATGAGATGTGGGAGAGATTTCCAGCCGGCTGTTGTTGCTAAGAGGGCCAAGAAAAGCTGGATAACTCTCCTTTCCTGAGATGGGAACAGTTCAGATAGGTTCGCAATTTAAAACGTAAAATGATCTCCAGTACTGTTGCTGGGTAGATTTGTTTATAAATAGTCCTCATTGAAAATGTTAAGAGTTTGAAGTTGGCTTGCAGCCAAACGGTCAGTACTGAGGAAACAGATCTCTGAAGAAAAATCCAGATGCTTCCTGTAAACAACTTTGAACATTCGAGCCTGCCTGCTGCAAGCGGTTGAATTGCTGCCAAATACTGTGTGGGGCAGATTAGCCTGAATATGAATGGACAAATTGGGATTTATCCATTCAAACAATAAATGTTTCAGTCGCACATGAAGTAAACGTTTTAAATGGTGTTCCATCTAAATAAATATATTCAGTGAATGCTGTGATCACGCTGAGGTTAGACGCGATCGGAACATTGTAAACTGACCAGATGCTATTTAATTTATATTAGTTCTGACTAAAGGTCACTGTAGTCATTGAAGTCCGTTTGTTAAGAACCTAATGAAGTGAGAGTGAGTGGTGTTGATGGACCCAATCCACAAGCCCAATAAGACGAGGTACTTAAATAAAATCATAAAACTGCCTTGAACCCGCCTGAATTCCTGGAATATTCTCCGATTTGTTGACTTCATTTAAACGGAGGCGTCTCTTATACCTGATTCGCACCGTGTTCTGTGCAGTTTAATTTGTGCTGATTTCCATTATTATTTAACAGTCCCTCTCATTTCTGCCAATGAGTGGAGAAATGACCAGTTCATGACCTGCTTCAGTGGAAGATAAAACATTTATTCTTGTGATATTGTGTAATATTCCGCAAAATCCTGATATCCTGTGTTCCCAACATAGCGAATGTTAGACAGCCGGTGGCCAGTGAAATTAGCGGCATTGATTTGAATGCTGAAGGATAACTTTGCTGATCGCCCTGTCCGTTCTGATTCATTCTGTCAAATGTTAATGTCAATTTTATGTTTGCAAGCGGGTTTCTTTTACCGCTAATGTTCACAGGACTGTCTGAGGCTCAGGGGCAGTTCCAGAAATGTAAGGAGAGTCATTGTGTAATGTTAGGAGCCTTGTCTGCAGACCCGCAATGCTCAGTGATAGCCATCCGCACTGCAAATGGAATCACCTTATTCATTCCCGCATTCCGACATAAATCGTCAACAATTCCTCTGATAAATGATACATGTTTACAAATGGAATAGGGACCCGGAGTGTTGCAAATCAGACTGACACACAACCTATTCCCTGACAAAATAATTAGTCTTTTTAAGATCATCTCAATATATTGGAGTAGAAATAAAGGGACTGAATTTGCAATGGAATCGTTATTTTCTTAACAGATGAGCAAACGTAATTTCGCAATGGGGACATTATAAAGAATCGATTCAGAGAAACAAATATCCCGCTACAGATAAATGTCTATTTAATAATAACCTATAGTAAATCTCTGGGTCCATTCTGTTGGGGGGGGGGGGGGGGCGCGTGGATCCAGTCGCCGCCTCCACCAGGGAATCAACAGGCGGCGCCTGGAAACCCGCCCCTTCTGCCGGGTATTTAAATGCCGCTCACTGGGACCTGAATCCAACAGTCCGGGAGCTGGTTTGTTCACTGAGTTCCTGACACAACCATTTCCCCCAAATGACCAGAAGGATGAGGTGGGCCATTTCTCTCAGTGTGTTGCTGACTTTCTTATCCCGTGAGTAGTTTTTATTGTCCAAGTCTCTCACTGTCACTGTCTCAGTGTTAGTCTGTCTCTGGAATGTTCCAGAGTCACCAATCATTTCACCAGCATTAATCCTCGGGCTTTTTGATATATTTTTACAGGTGTCCAGTCGGAGGTTGTGTTGACTCAGCCAGAGGCAGAGAGCGGGCGGCCCGGAGGCTCCCTGAGGCTGACCTGTAAAACCAGCGGCTTCGATCTTGGCAGCTACTACATGCACTGGGTCCGCCAGGTTCCCGGTCAGGAGCTGGAGTGGCTGGTTCGGTACTATAGTTCATCCAACAGCAACTACGCTCCAGCAATTAAAGATCGATTTACTGCGTCCAAAGACACTTCGAACAACATCTTCTCTTTGGCCATGACGAACCTGAAGACCGAAGACACCGCCATCTATTACTGTGCAAGAGACCACAGCGAGAGGAACCAGGGCTGGACCCGCACAAGAACAGCTCGAGAGGGAATTCAGCAACTTGCACCTTAACCTGAAGGTCAGTACTTGATTCAAATGTAATTATTTATGGCAGTGATCAGAGTCAAAACACAAGCTGCTTCTTACATAACTGACACAGGGAAAATTAAACAGTAAAACCGAACAAACCAATCGATCTGCAAGTATTAGCTTTTGTCTGTTGATGTTTACTGTTAACAGTTTCAGTAATTACAGACCTGGATAGACTCATCGTTGTATTATTTCTGATGCTTGGAGAAAGTATCTGTACATTGCGTTTTATGAACTGCTGTCTAAATTGTAAATTAGATCAGAAGTAATCGTCTATTTGAAGCGATATTTGAAGAATATTGAGCGGCAGGGCTGAACAGGGAGTGAGTGCAGTTTTTGTGCGGGTGTCTGTCACTGTGACTACAGCAGTGGGGTCACGGTGCTGTGCACAGCGACATCCTCATACAAAAACCTCAGTGAAAGAGTTTGTCCAAATTGGTGATCAGGGTCACAGCAGGATTGTCAACGTAAATGAGGCTTAAATAAAACACAATATTAGTTTGTGAAAAGGTAGAACAATCTTCCACTTTATCTCCGTGGAACGACACGCTAAATGTGCCCAGAGGGTTTAAAAGTGTTCCGATCCTCTTTATAAATGTATTGACCAGGACAAGCTGAAATAACTCAGATTCGCTCTTGGAAGAGACAGAGTTAGTTTTTTGAACGCGCAGTGCAATTAAATCTCTGTATTTTACAGTTAACAGTCTGCCGCAGTATTTGACACGCTGTGTCTCACTGTGATAACTGGGGCACAGCAGTTACTGTCAATACAAAAAGCCCCTCAGCACCAATTAACTGAGGCTGGCTCAGTGATCGCTTTTACAATCCAACTTTATTTACAGTGAAGTATTATTCATGTCCAGCACTGACAAAATGACAATAATTAATATGGAAATCTGTGACAATTATTCACTCGTTAGTTGGTGATTTCAAGAACATGATCATGTGTTACTCTGAAATATAAAACATTAGGGTCGTTTCTGAACAGCAAGCGATCTCCACAAGTACAATTCTAGTTTAATGAAAATGTACCGCGATTTTACCTTGTCTCTGGTTTGTGAATATTTAAAATAATGGTGGATTTCTGTCTATTTTGTGCAGGTCCGGTTATTGTACGGAGCTGCTCAGGGAATGTGACACTGTGACGCTATGGACTACTGGGGACAGGGCACCATGGTGACGGTGACTGCAGGTAAGAATCATTCAATTATTTATGAACTGTTTTACTTGAGTCTATGTTTTATTTATTTTTCTATTTTAACTATGCATTCGTTCACTGAATTGCGGGTTTGCTGGATTCTGTATTGAGATTTTGTTGTCATGTTTTATGTGATTCTGCTGGAAAAGGAATTATTCTGCCTCTTGACAAAAGGTTCTGCTGAGGGATTCAGTCCCTGGTTGTTGTGATTTGATGTTTATTTGCTGAGGACACTGTGTGGCTGGGTTACTTTAAATACCTAACGCCTGTTAAACAGTTTGGTATTTCTGCAATGTTTAATCTCGGTGACATCTGGTGGCTGCAGGTTTTACCGCCTCCTGCACAAGTGTTAGAAATCCACCCAATATTCACAAAATATGCTGAAGTATCTGTGTCAATTTATTGAACACTTCCCGCTTATTGGCAATGCTGATGATATTCTTCCATATTTCTGTTTGTTTTAATTGTTCATTCACTTGCTGAAAGGCGGATTTGGTGGGTTCTAGATATAAATTTTCTTGAAATGCTGTTTGATTCTATTGAAAGTGTTTGAAGAATTGAGCTGGTTCTCCATGAGACGAGTTTCAGCCCCTCGGTGATGTGATTTGGTGTTTTTCTGCTGAGGAGATTGTGTCTGGGTGATTTTGAATGAGTAAAGTTTGTGAAACGGTTCTGGCGTTTCTATACTCTTTAAACTCGGTGATGTTGAGCGTTTCCATGTTTTGTAATTGAATGAAAATAAGACACGTGTTTGAAACTGCTTGGCACACGATTGTGGGTGGACAACGGTCAGGATTTTAGAGTTTTTTAAAAGTGATGATTGCAGATTAAACTAAGCCACAGTTTTAAATGCTCTTTCCGAACATAATTTGTTCCTGCAATCACAGCCTGGCTTTTCTTCAATGTTCCATCTTGGTGGGATTGATGGATGCAGCTTTTATCTCTCCTGTCAACTGTTGAAATGCGTTTGAAATATGGTCCAACATGAATAAAATATGGTAAAGTTTCAAAAATATTTTGGACATACCCCACCTGCTCACAGTGATATTACTGTTGTTCTGTATTTCTATTTAGTTTGATAATTCATACATTTGGTGCCGAACTGATTTGCTGGATTCGATATTCAGATGTTTTTGAAATGTTACGTTTGATTCTGTTGAATGTAGAATTGAGCTGCTTCTCAATGAAACGGGTTCAGTCCTCACGATGAGTTTTGGTGTTTTGCTGCTGAGGAGATGGTGTGTCTGGGTGACTTTGAATAAGTGCAATTTGTGAAGCGGTTTTCTGTTTCTACGTTGTTTCTGCATTGTTCAAACTGGGTGACATTGAGCAGTTACACGTTTTCTGGTTAAATGTAAAAAGGTTTGCGCGTTTGAATCTCCTTGAAACACAATTGTGGGGAGTAAACGTGGCCGGTTTCGAAAATAAAGAAAGGAATTAAAGACTTGATTGACATTTTTAAATTTTACCTAATGATTACTGATTAAACTAAACCATGGCGTCATTAAGAACGCAATTCGTTACTGCAGTCTGAAACTATTTAATTAAAACGTTTTCAAATTCGTGAGTAAAATTAATATAACTTAAACAATTATAATGCGGTATTATCACCATATTATCCAAATATGTTTCCATATTAATATCATTAATCATCAATCTCCTTCCACAATTCTGCTGTGCTTTGCACACCATCAGCATGACCGGAAAAGTTTGTAGGCTGGGAATATTTTGTGATTATTTATGAAAGTGTTTTAATAATAACATACTGATTCTACAGCACTGTTCAATTACACAAGATATATTTGAATTAATTTTTATTTCTCTGATTACGTTTGCAGTTACTTAAATAGGAGTTTTATATTGCAGTTTGGCAATTTATGTATCCGGTTATAGTATTATTTATGTGCAGCAGCAAGAATATTAATTATCTCTTCAACGTCATTTGTAGTTGTCTCTAACCTAATCATAAAGAGTTTTCTCAGAGGTGGAAGTCGCTGACAGTGCAGGAATTGTTCTTATGATTTTGTCTGAATTGTAGGAATGTCCAGACTGCACAGTGCTGGAGCTTGACAAGTAAAAGCTTGAAATTCAAAGAGATTAATTTAATTACAAAAAGAGAATATTAGCTTTGCAAAAAATAATAACATCCTGTCTCGCAGAGCTGTGCTGTACACAATATAACATTATTGAAATAAAACAAATTATACAATCGAAGAATAGATTATATCTGAGCCTCAAGCTTATTTCTTCTTAACTCGTAAATTGAACAAAAACATTTCTCCATCATTTTCTAGATATTACACATGTCTGAATTAATCCATCCGATAATTTGAAGTTTAATATTTAATTAAATCCAAATATTTATCAAATTTCAGGCAGGAGCAGGTTTTGAATTACCGAGAACCATGTTTTATTATTTATATTATGAGTACAAATCAGCTGACAGGTCAACTAATTGACAATTGGCAATAACTTGCAATGCGACTTTAGTACTAACTAATTCAACATAAATTAACTGCTACAATTGAGTAGCATACTGGCGTGTGATATCAAAGCTATTGGAGAATGTTTAATTGCCCTGAAAATAATTTAGAAAACAATACATTTATTTGCTCCGGTTGATGAGGTGGCCCGCCTCCATTGTTTTGTTGATTGTATTTAATTAAGACATTGGAAACTGATTACCTGATTTTATCCAATGTGAATGTTTCCTGGTTTGTTTATTTCTTATCAAACACTGGATCTCTGTCACAGACATTAAACTCCCCTCAATCTGTTCTATTTAATGTGTTCATTCTCAGTGAAAATACATTCTGCCCAGTTCAGACAGGAGAAATAGCTGAAAGGCGAAGGGAGTTTGAAATTTATATCAGTTTAATTTCACAGTGGTTATTAATTTCATTTGTCGTAAGTTGACCATTTATCAATTAGAATCAAGCAGTTTGAATGATTCGATCCCCTGTGTTTCAGAGTGAAATTTGACACACTAGGTACACTCTCATCCGCACACTGTTTCTCCCTCACACACTCCCTCTCTCCCAGAAACCCGGACTATTCCTCAAACACACAGACACTCTCTCTCACAGACACTCTCACATACACGATAGCTCTTCAAAAACACACAGTCTCTCTCACACACATACTCGGTCACACACGCATCGCCTCACACACTCATTCTCTTACATACTCTCTGTCTCCAACTTTCTCTCTCTCCAACTCTCCCTCACACACCAACAGACTGTCACTCGCTCTCTCACAGACACAGGCACATTATCCCTCTCTCTCTTTCAGACAATCTCCTTCTCTCTCACTCTCACACACACTCTCTCTTACACGTTTTACCAATCTCACTCACATACACAATCATTCACAGACACACACTCTCGCACACATGCACTCTCGCACACATTATCTCTTGCACACACGCTCGTTCACACACATGCCCTGTCACACACATCTCTCCAACACAAAAACGCTCTCTCACATACAGGCTCTCTCACACATCCGTTCTCTCACGCATACACTCTCTCACACATACACTCTCTCTGACATGCATGGTCTCTTGCAGGCATGCTCTCTCACACACATGCTCTCACACACACGCTCTCTCACACACACACAGCCTCTCGCTCACACATGCTCTCTTGTACTCCTGCTCTCTCACACATATATCCTCTCTTGCATACATGCTCTCTCATACACATGCGCTCTGATACTCACACTCTCTCACACATTCACTCACTTGCTCACTCACACTCGTGCTCGTTTACACACATGCTCTCTCACACACATGCTTTCTCACACACTTGCTCTGTTGCACACATGCTCTCACACCCATGTACTCTCCCACACATGCTTTCTCACACACACTCTCTCAATCACATATCTCTCTCACTCACGCTCTCTTGCACACACGCTCCCTGACACACATGCCCTCTCACTCACATGCTCTCTCATACACTTGCTCTCTCACATACACACTCTCTCATACACTCACTCTCGACACTCATGCTCTCACACACACACACTCTGACACACACGCTCACACCCACACACTCTCTCTCATTCTCTCTTGCACACACGCACTCTGACACACCTCATGGTCTCTCTCGTACTCATGATTTCTCGCACACATGCTCTCTCACACATGCTGTCTCACAGTCATGCTCTCTCACACACATGTTCTTTTGCACACATGCTGTCTCATGCACACGTTCTCTCACACACATGCTCTCTCACACATATGCTCTCTTGCACACATGCTCTCTCACACATATGGTCTGTTACACACTCACACACATGTGTTCTCACACACATGATCTCTCGCACACATGCTCTCACATACATGCTGTCTCACTCACATGCTTTGGTGCATACATGCTCTCTCACACACATGCTCTCTTGTGAAAGCACTCTTTCACTCACATGCTGTCTCACACACACAATTTTGCACATGCAGTCTCTCTCCTGTGCACACTATTTTGCTCCCTCACACACACAGATATCCTGTCGCTCGCAGAAATACACACAATCGCGCTCTCACACACAGATATTCTCTCACACACAGATACTCTCTTGCAGACACACACTCACACGTGTACTCTCTCTCTCCCACTCTCTTGATCCATCTCTCGCAGAAACAATCACACGCATGCATGCAGACACATGCATACACACAGTCACGGGCTCTCACATACCCAAATTCTCCCTCACACACACACACACACACACACACACACACTCAGACACGCACACACTTTCAGATACACAGGTGAGAGCGACTGAACTAACATCAATAATAATAATCATTATTATTGTCACAAGTAGGCTTACATTAACACTGCAATGAAGTTACTGTGAAAAGCCCCCAGTCACCACACTCTGGCGCCTGTTCGGATACACAGAGGGAGAATTCGGAATATCCAAACCACCTAACAGGTCGATTTTCGGGACTTGTGGGAGGAAACCGGATCACTCGGAGAAAACCCACCCAGACTCCGGGGAGAACGTGCAGACTCCGCACAGGCAATGACCCAAGTGGGAATCGAACCCGGGTCCCTGGTGCTGTGAAGCAACAGGGTTAACCACTGTGCTGCCGTGCCGCCAAATCAAGGCAGCATTGAAACGTGTGACCTCAAGCAGCCCAAACAAAGAATGAATGGATGGGAATCAGGGGAAGAATCTCCGCTGGTTGGAGTCACAACCAGCACCAAGGTGGATGGATTCCATTGCTGGAGGCCAATCAGCTCAGTTCTAGGACATCACTGCGAGACTTCTTCAGGGCAGTGTCCGAGGTCCAACCATCTTCAGCTTGTTCATCAATGACCTTCTTTCCATCATCAGGTCTGAACAGGGGTTGATGGCAGATGATTGCATCATGCTCAGCACAATTTGCAACTGTGCAGTCACTAAATAAACCTGTAAATAAAGCAACATGGAGGCTCTATGCGGTTCTGGCTGACAAGTGGTAAGTAACAGTCAAGTCACCCAATTGAAGGCAATGCCCACCTCCAGTAAGAACAGATCTAACCACCGCCACTTGACATTGACTGGCATTACCATCATTGAAAACCACTAACAACCTCCTGGTGATCAACATGGACCAGAAAGTGATCTGGGCGAGTCATAGAAATTTTGAGGCCAGAAGAACAGATCAAAGGTGAAAACCCATCTTCTGACTCCCCAAAGCCTGTCTACTATCTAAACATCCGCTGCTGAAGCTCATCGTGTCTCCGTAGGCAGCATTTTCCAAACCGATGACAGCGGCCATTTGGACAAGGACAATAGACACATGGGAACATCACCAACTGGAAGGTCCCCTCCTCACCATTCACCATCATGACTATGTAATATATCTCCGTTCCTGCACTGCCGCTGGTTCAACATCATGTATCGGACTCGGGAAAACACCACATGGACTGCAATGGTTAAAGAAGGAAGCTCAGCATCTTCTCAAAGTCAATGAGGGATGGAAGATAAATGCAGGCCGAGCCTACATCACAACAATGAATAAACACAACACACTCTCTCTGACACAATATGACAAGACTTTTACGGGCACAAAAATCCCATTTGCAAAATGAAAATCCGTTAAGTCGCAGGAATGTTCATTGTCCCAGTTCTAAATTGTTTTCTCACTCAACTTTTTTCAGCACCACGCACTCACCCACTCTAACTCATCAACCCTAAATCACACATCCTCACTCACTCATCCTCTTTCAGCAAAGTGCATTCACCCACTCTAACACATCAACCTCACTCACACACGCTCACTCACCCTTTCACACACACACCCTCATTCACACACCCTCACTCACACACCCTCACTCACTCACACCCTCACACACACACCCTCTCACACACAACCTTACTCACACTCTCACTCTCACACCCTCACTCTCACACCCTTGCATATACACCCTCACTCACACACCCTCACTCACACACCCTCACTCACACACCCTCACAAACACACCCTCACTCACACCCTCACTCTCACACCCTCACTCTCACACCCTCACTCACACACCCTCACTCTCACACCCTCACTCACACACCCTCACTCACACACCCTCACTCACACACCCTCACTCACACACCCTCACTCACACACCCTCACTCACACACCCTCACACACACACCCTCACTCACACACCCTCATTCACACATCCTCATTCACACGCACTCACTCGCACACCCTCTCACACACCCTCTCTCACACACACCGTCACTCACTCTCATACCCTCACTCTCACACACCCTCACTCACACACCCTCACTCACACACCCTCACTCACACACCCTCACTCATACACCCGCAGTCACACACCCTCTCACACACAGACTCACACAACCTCACTCGCACGCCCTCACTTACACCCTCATTCACACGCCCTCACTCACACACCCTCACTCACACACCCTCACTCACACACCCTCACTCACACACCCTCACACACAACCTCACTCACACAACCTCACTCACACAACCTCACTCACACAACCTCACTCACACACACACCCTCACACAACCTCACACACACACCCTCACTCACAAACCCTCGCTCACACACCCTCACTCACACACACTCACACACCCTCACTCGCACACCCTCTCTCACACACCCTCTCTCACACACCCTCACTCACACACCCTCACTCACACACCCTCACTCACACACACCGTCACTCACACACCCTCACTCTCATACCCTCACTCACACACCCTCTCACACACCTTCACTTACACATCCACTCACACACCCTCACTCACACACCCTCACTCACACACCCTCACTCACACACCCTCTCACACACACAAACTCACACACCCTCTTACACACCCTCTTACACACCCTCTCACACACCCTCTCACACACCCTCTTACACACCCTCTCACACACACACACACTCACAGCTCCCACTCTCCCACCCACACACACCCTCACTCACCCACCCACATTCATTCGCCCTCACTCATACACCCTCACTCACACACCCTCACTCACACACCCTCATACACCCACACTCACATACCCTCACTCACACACCCTCACTCACACACCCTCACTCACACACACTCACTCACACACCCTCTCACACACACCGTCACTCACACACCGTCACTCTCATACCCTCACTCACACAACCCTCACTCTCTCATCCTCACTCACACGCCAAACTTACACCCTCATTCACACGCCCTCACTCACACACCCTCGCGCACACACCCTCACTCACACACCTTCACTCACACACCTTCACTCACACACCCTCACTCAAACAACCTCACTCACACACCCTCACACACACACCCTCATTCACACACCCTCACTCACACACAACCTCATTCACACACCCTCACTCACATACCCTCACTCACCCTCCCTCACTCACACACCCTCAAACACACGCCCTCAAACACACGCCCTCACTCACACACCCTCACTCACACAACCTCACTCACTCACCCTCATTCACACACCCTCATTCACACACATTCACTCACACACCCTCACACACACACCCTCACTCACACACCCTCATACACCCACACTGACATACACTCACTCACACACCCTCACTCACACACCCTCACTCGCACACCCTCTCACACACACCGTCACTCACACACCCTCACTCTCATACCCTCACTCACACACCCTCACTCACACCCTCTCATAGATCTCACTCACTCAACCACCCACATTCATTCACCCTCACTCAAAGTCTCACTCACACACCCTCACTCACAAACCCTCACTCACACACCCTCTCACACACACAGTCACTCACACACCATCACTCTCATACCCTCACTCACACAACCTCACTCACACGCCCTCACTTACACCCTCATTCACACGCCCTCACTCACACACCCTTACATATACACCCTCACTCAAACCCTCACTCACACACACTCACACACCCTCACAAACACACCCTCACTCACACCCTCACTCTCACACTCTCAATCACACACCCTCACTCCCACACCCTCACTCACACACCCTCACTCACACAACCTGACTCACACACCCTCACACACACACCCTCACTCACACACCCTCAATCATACACCCTCACTGACACACCCTCACACACACACCCTCACTGACACACCCTCACACACACACCCTCACTCACACACCCTCACTCACACACCCTCACTCACACACCCTCACTCACACACCCTCACTCACACACCCTCACTCACACACCCTCACTCACACACCCTCACACACACACCCTCACACACACACCCTCACACACACACCCTCACACACACCCTCACTCATACACCTGCAGTCACACACGTCCTCATACACCCTCACTAACCCGCACTTTCACACACACATTCACACACACCGTCTCACTCCCCCACTCACACACCCTCGCTCACATACCCTCTCACACAACCTCACTCACACACTCTCTCACACACGCTCTCACACACAGACTCACACAACCTCTCTCACACGCCCTCACTCACACCCTCACTCATACACCCTCTCACACACACCCTCATACACCCTCACTCACACCCTCACTCACACGCCCTCACTCACACGCCCTCACTCACACGCCCTCACTCACACGCCCTCACTCACACGCCCTCACTCACACGCCCTCACTCACACGCCCTCACTCACACACCCTCACTCACACACCCTCACTCTCTCACCCTCACTCACACACCCTCACTCACACACCCTCACACACACACCCTCACTCACACACCCTCACTCACACACCCTCACTCACACACCCTCACTCACACACCCTCACTCATACACCCTCAGTCACACACACCCTCAGTCACACACCCTCATACACCCTCACTAACCCACCCTCTCACACACACATTCACACACACACCGTCTCACACTACACTCACACACCCTCTCACACAACCTCACTCTCACACACCCTCACTCACACACCCTCACTCACACACCCTCACTCACACACCCTCACTCACACACCCTCGCACACACACCCTCACTCACACACGCTCACTCACACACCCTCACTCACACACCCTCACTCACACACCCTCACTCACACACCCTCACTCACACACCTTCACTCACTCACCCTCACTCACACAACCTCACTCACACACCCTCACACACACACCCTCATTCACACACCCTCACTCACACACCCTCACTCACACACCCTCACTCACACACAACCTTATTCACACACCCTCACTCACATACCCTCACTCACCCACCCTCACTCACACCCCCTCAAACACACACCCTCACTCACACACCCTCACTCACACACCCTCACTCACACACCCTCACTCACACACCCTCACTCACACACCCTCACTCAGACACCCTCACTCACACACCCTCACTCACACACCCTCACTCACACACCCTCACTCACACACCCTCACTCACACACCCTCACTCACACACCCTCACTCACACACCCTCACACACCCTGACTCACACACCCTCACTCACACACCCTCACTCACACACCCTCAAACACACACCCTGACTCACACACCCTCACACACCCTCACTCACACACCCTCACTCACACACCCTCACTCACACACCCTCACTCACACACCCTCACTCACACACCCTCACTCACACACCCTCACTCACACACCCTCACTCACACACACCGTCACTCACACACACAACTCACACACCCTCACTCACACCCCCTCAGTCACACACACCCTCATACACCCTCACTAACCCACCCGCTCACACACACATTCACACACACACCGTTTCACACCCTCACTCACACACCATCACTCACACACCCTCACTCACACACCCTCACTCACACACCCTCACTCACACACCCTCACTCACACACCCTCACTCACACACACCGTCACTCACACACACAACTCACACACCCTCACTCACACCCCCTCAGTCACACACACCCTCCTACACCCTCACTAACCCACCCGCTCACACACACATTCACACACACACCGTTTCACACCCTCACTCACACACCATCACTCACACACCCTCACTCACACACCCTCACTCACACACCATCACTCACACACCCTCACTCACACACCCTCTCACACACACACACTCACAGCTCTCACTCACCCACCCACATTCATTCGCCCTCACTCACACACCCACACTCACACACCCTCACTCACATGCCCTCACTCACACACCCTCACTCACACACCCTCACTCACACGCCCTCCCTCACACGCCCTCACTCACACGCCCTCACTCACACGCCCTCACTCACACGCCCTCACTCACACGCCCTCACTCACACGCCCTCACTCACACCCCTCACTCGCACGCCCTCACTCACACGCCCTCACTCACACGCCCTCACTCACACGCCCTCACTCACACGCCCTCACTCACACGCCCTCACTCACACGCCCTCACTCACACGCCCTCACTCACACGCCCTCACTCACACAACCTGACTCACACACCCTCACTGACACACCCTCAATCATACACCCTCACTGACACACCCTCACACACACACCCTCACTGACACACCCTCACACACACACCCTCACTCACACACCCTCACTCACACACCCTCACTCACACACCCTCACTCACACACCCTCACTCACACACCCTCACTCACACACCCTCACTCACACACCCTCACACACACACCCTCACACACACACCCTCACACACACCCTCACACACACCCTCACTCATACACCTGCAGTCACACACGTCCTCATACACCCTCACTAACCCGCACTTTCACACACACATTCACACACACCGTCTCACTCCCCCACTCACACACCCTCGCTCACATACCTTCTCATACACCCTCACTAACCCACCCGCTCACACACACATTCACACACACACCGTTTCACACCCTCACTCACACACCATCACTCACACACCCTCACTCACACACCCTCACTCACACACCATCACTCACACACCCTCACTCACACACCCTCTCACACACACACACTCACAGCTCTCACTCACCCACCCACATTCATTCGCCCTCACTCACACACCCTCACTCACACACCCTCACTCACACGCCCTCACTCACACACCCTCACTCACTCACACGCCCTCCCTCACACGCCCTCCCTCACACGCCCTCACTCACACGCCCTCACTCACACGCCCTCACTCACACGCCCTCACTCACACGCCCTCACTCACACGCCCTCACTCACACGCCCTCACTCACACGCCCTCACTCACACGCCCTCACTCACACGCCCTCACTCACACGCCCTCACTCACACGCCCTCACTCACACACCCTCACTCACACACCCTCACTCACACACCCTCACACACACACCCTCACACACACATCCTCACACACACCCTCACACACACCCTCACTCATACACCTGCAGTCACACACGTCCTCATACACCCTCACTAACCCGCACTTTCACACACACATTCACACACACCGTCTCACTCCCCCACTCACCAACCCTCGCTGACATACCCTCTCACACAACCTCACTCACACACTCTCTCACACACGCTCTCACACAACCTCTCTTACACGCCCTCACTCACACCCTCACTCATACACCCTCTCACACACACCCTCATACACCCTCACTCACACGCCCTCACTCACACGCCCTCACTCACACACCCTCACTCACACGCCCTCACTCACACGCCCTCACTCACAAACCCTCACTCACACACCCTCACTCTCTCACCCTCACTCACACACCCTCACTCACACACCCTCACACACACACCCTCACTCACACACCCTCACTCACACACCCTCACTCACACACCCTCACTCACACACCCTCACTCATACACCCTCAGTCACACACACCCTCAGTCACACACCCTCATACACACTCACTAACCCACCGTCTCACACACACATTCACACACACACCGTCTCACACTACACTCACACACCCTCTCACACAACCTCACTCTCACACACCCTCACTCACACACCCTCACTCACACACCCTCACTCACACACCCTCACTCACACACCCTCACTCACACACCCTCGCACACACACCCTCACTCACACACCCTCACTCACACACCCTCATTCACACACCCTCACTCACACACCCTCACTCACACACCCTCACTCACACACCTTCACTCACTCACCCTCACTCACACAACCTCACTCACACACCCTCACACACACACCCTCATTCACACACCCTCACTCACACACCCTCACTCACACACCCTCACTCACACACAACCTTATTCACACACCCTCACTCACATACCCTCACTCACCCACCCTCACTCACACCCCCTCAAACACACACCCTCACTCACACACCCTCACTCACACACCCTCACACACCCTGACTCACACACCCTGACTCACACACCCTCACTCACACACCCTCACTCACACACCCTCACTCACACACCCTCACTCACACACCCTCACTCACACACCCTCACTCACACACCCTCACTCACACACCCTCACTCACACACCCTCACTCACACACCCTCACTCACACACCCTCACTGACACACCCTCACTCACACACCCTCATTCACCCACCCTTACTCACCCACCCTCACTCACCCACCCTCACTCACACACCCTCACTCACACACCCTCACTCACACACCCTCACACACCCTGACTCACACACCCTGACTCACACACCCTCACTCACACACCCTCAAACACACACCCTGACTCACACACCCTCACACACCCTCACTCACACACCCTCACTCACACACCCTCACTCACACACCCTCACTCACACACCCTCACTCACACACCCTCACTCACACACCCTCACTCACATACCCTCACTCACACACCCTCACTCACACACCCTCACTCACACACACCGTCACTCACACACACAACTCACACACCCTCACTCACACCCCCTCAGTCACACACACCCTCATACACCCTCACTAACCCACCCGCTCACACACACATTCACACACACACCGTTTCACACCCTCACTCACACACCATCACTCACACACCCTCACTCACAAACCCTCACTCACACACCATCACTCACACACCCTCACTCACACACCCTCTCACACACACACACTCACAGCTCTCACTCACCCACCCACATTCGTTCGCCCTCACTCACACACCCTCACTCACACACCCTCACTCACACGCCCTCACTCACACACCCTCACTCACACGCCCTCACTCACACGCCCTCCCTCACACACCCTCACTCACACGCCCTCACTCACACACCCTCACTCACACGCCCTCACTCACACGCCCTCCCTCACACACCCTCCCTCACACACCCTCCCTCACACACCCTCACTCACACACCCTCACTCACACACCCTCACTCACACGCCCTCACTCACACGCCCTCACTCACACGCCCTCACTCACACGCCCTCACTCACACGCCCTCACTCACACGCCCTCACTCACACGCCCTCACTCACACGCCCACACTCACACGCCCTCACTCACACGCCCTCACTCACACGCCCTCACTCACACGCCCTCACTCACACGCCCTCACTCACACACCCTCACTCACACATCCTCTCACACACACAAACTCACACACCCTCTTACACACCCTCTTACACACCCTCTCACACACCCTCTCACACACCCTCTTACACACCCTCTCACACACACACACACTCACAGCTCCCACTCTCCCACCCACACACACCCTCACTCACCCACCCACATTCATTCGCCCTCACTCATACACCCTCACTCACACACCCTCACTCACACACCCTCATACACCCACACTCACATACCCTCACTCACACACCCTCACTCACACACCCTCACTCACACACACTCACTCACACACCCTCTCACACACACCGTCACTCACACACCGTCACTCTCATACCCTCACTCACACAACCCTCACTCTCTCATCCTCACTCACACGCCAAACTTACACCCTCATTCACACGCCCTCACTCACACACCCTCGCGCACACACCCTCACTCACACACCTTCACTCACACACCTTCACTCACACACCCTCACTCAAACAACCTCACTCACACACCCTCACACACACACCCTCATTCACACACCCTCACTCACACACAACCTCATTCACACACCCTCACTCACATACCCTCACTCACCCTCCCTCACTCACACACCCTCAAACACACGCCCTCAAACACACGCCCTCACTCACACACCCTCACTCACACAACCTCACTCACACACCCTCATTCACACACCCTCATTCACACACATTCACTCACACACCCTCACACACACACCCTCACTCACACACCCTCATACACCCACACTGACATACACTCACTCACACACCCTCACTCACACACCCTCACTCGCACACCCTCTCACACACACCGTCACTCACACACCCTCACTCTCATACCCTCACTCACACACCCTCACTCACACCCTCTCATAGATCTCACTCACTCAACCACCCACATTCATTCACCCTCACTCAAAGTCTCACTCACACACCCTCACTCACAAACCCTCACTCACACACCCTCTCACACACACAGTCACTCACACACCATCACTCTCATACCCTCACTCACACAACCTCACTCACACGCCCTCACTTACACCCTCATTCACACGCCCTCACTCACACACCCTTACATATACACCCTCACTCAAACCCTCACTCACACACACTCACACACCCTCACAAACACACCCTCACTCACACCCTCACTCTCACACTCTCAATCACACACCCTCACTCCCACACCCTCACTCACACACCCTCACTCACACAACCTGACTCACACACCCTCACACACACACCCTCACTCACACACCCTCAATCATACACCCTCACTGACACACCCTCACACACACACCCTCACTGACACACCCTCACACACACACCCTCACTCACACACCCTCACTCACACACCCTCACTCACACACCCTCACTCACACACCCTCACTCACACACCCTCACTCACACACCCTCACTCACACACCCTCACACACACACCCTCACACACACACCCTCACACACACACCCTCACACACACCCTCACTCATACACCTGCAGTCACACACGTCCTCATACACCCTCACTAACCCGCACTTTCACACACACATTCACACACACCGTCTCACTCCCCCACTCACACACCCTCGCTCACATACCCTCTCACACAACCTCACTCACACACTCTCTCACACACGCTCTCACACACAGACTCACACAACCTCTCTCACACGCCCTCACTCACACCCTCACTCATACACCCTCTCACACACACCCTCATACACCCTCACTCACACCCTCACTCACACGCCCTCACTCACACGCCCTCACTCACACGCCCTCACTCACACGCCCTCACTCACACGCCCTCACTCACACGCCCTCACTCACACGCCCTCACTCACACGCCCTCACTCACACACCCTCACTCACACACCCTCACTCTCTCAGCCTCACTCACACACCCTCACTCACACACCCTCACACACACACCCTCACTCACACACCCTCACTCACACACCCTCACTCACACACCCTCACTCACACACCCTCACTCATACACCCTCAGTCACACACACCCTCAGTCACACACCCTCATACACCCTCACTAACCCACCCTCTCACACACACATTCACACACACACCGTCTCACACTACACTCACACACCCTCTCACACAACCTCACTCTCACACACCCTCACTCACACACCCTCACTCACGCACCCTCACTCACACACCCTCACTCACACACCCTCGCACACACACCCTCACACACACACCCTCACTCACACACCCTCACTCACACACCCTCACTCACACACCCTCACTCACACACCTTCACTCACTCACCCTCACTCACACAACCTCACTCACACACCCTCACACACACACCCTCATTCACACACCCTCACTCACACACCCTCACTCACACACCCTCACTCACACACAACCTTATTCACACACCCTCACTCACATACCCTCACTCACCCACCCTCACTCACACCCCCTCAAACACACACCCTCACTCACACACCCTCACACACCCTGACTCACACACCCTCACTCACACACCCTCACTCACACACCCTCACTCACACACCCTCACTCAGACACCCTCACTCACACACCCTCACTCACACACCCTCACTCACACACCCTCACTCACACACCCTCACTCACACACCCTCACTCACACACCCTCACTCACACACCCTCACTCACACACCCTCACTCACACACCCTCACTCACACACCCTCACACACCCTGACTCACACACCCTCACTCACACACCCTCACTCACACACCCTCAAACACACACCCTGACTCACACACCCTCACACACCCTCACTCACACACCCTCACTCACACACCCTCACTCACACACCCTCACTCACACACCCTCACTCACACACCCTCACTCACACACCCTCACTCACACACCCTCACTCACACACACCGTCACTCACACACACAACTCACACACCCTCACTCACACCCCCTCAGTCACACACACCCTCATACACCCTCACTAACCCACCCGCTCACACACACATTCACACACACACCGTTTCACACCCTCACTCACACACCATCACTCACACACCCTCACTCACACACCCTCACTCACACACCCTCACTCACACACCCTCACTCACACACCCTCACTCACACACACCGTCACTCACACACACAACTCACACACCCTCACTCACACCCCCTCAGTCACACACACCCTCCTACACCCTCACTAACCCACCCGCTCACACACACATTCACACACACACCGTTTCACACCCTCACTCACACACCATCACTCACACACCCTCACTCACACACCCTCACTCACACACCATCACTCACACACCCTCACTCACACACCCTCTCACACACACACACTCACAGCTCTCACTCACCCACCCACATTCATTCGCCCTCACTCACACACCCACACTCACACACCCTCACTCACATGCCCTCACTCACACACCCTCACTCACACACCCTCACTCACACGCCCTCCCTCACACGCCCTCACTCACACGCCCTCACTCACACGCCCTCACTCACACGCCCTCACTCACACGCCCTCACTCACACGCCCTCACTCACACCCCTCACTCGCACGCCCTCACTCACACGCCCTCACTCACACGCCCTCACTCACACGCCCTCACTCACACGCCCTCACTCACACGCCCTCACTCACACGCCCTCACTCACACGCCCTCACTCACACGCCCTCACTCACACAACCTGACTCACACACCCTCACTGACACACCCTCAATCATACACCCTCACTGACACACCCTCACACACACACCCTCACTGACACACCCTCACACACACACCCTCACTCACACACCCTCACTCACACACCCTCACTCACACACCCTCACTCACACACCCTCACCCACACACCCTCACTCACACACCCTCACACACACACCCTCACACACACACCCTCACACACACCCTCACACACACCCTCACTCATACACCTGCAGTCACACACGTCCTCATACACCCTCACTAACCCGCACTTTCACACACACATTCACACACACCGTCTCACTCCCCCACTCACACACCCTCGCTCACATACCTTCTCATACACCCTCACTAACCCACCCGCTCACACACACATTCACACACACACCGTTTCACACCCTCACTCACACACCATCACTCACACACCCTCACTCACACACCCTCACTCACACACCATCACTCACACACCCTCACTCACACACCCTCTCACACACACACACTCACAGCTCTCACTCACCCACCCACATTCATTCGCCCTCACTCACACACCCTCACTCACACACCCTCACTCACACGCCCTCACTCACACACCCTCACTCACTCACACGCCCTCCCTCACACGCCCTCCCTCACACGCCCTCACTCACACGCCCTCACTCACACGCCCTCACTCACACGCCCTCACTCACACGCCCTCACTCACACGCCCTCACTCACACGCCCTCACTCACACGCCCTCACTCACACGCCCTCACTCACACGCCCTCACTCACACGCCCTCACTCACACGCCCTCACTCACACGCCCTCACTCACACGCCCTCACTCACACACCCTCACTCACACACCCTCACTCACACACCCTCACACACACACCCTCACACACACATCCTCACACACACCCTCACACACACCCTCACTCATACACCTGCAGTCACACACGTCCTCATACACCCTCACTAACCCGCACTTTCACACACACATTCACACACACCGTCTCACTCCCCCACTCACCAACCCTCGCTGACATACCCTCTCACACAACCTCACTCACACACTCTCTCACACACGCTCTCACACAACCTCTCTTACACGCCCTCACTCACACCCTCACTCATACACCCTCTCACACGCACCCTCATACACCCTCACTCACACGCCCTCACTCACACGCCCTCACTCACACACCCTCACTCACACGCCCTCACTCACACGCCCTCACTCACAAACCCTCACTCACACACCCTCACTCTCTCACCCTCACTCACACACCCTCACTCACACACCCTCACACACACACCCTCACTCACACACCCTCACTCACACACCCTCACTCACACACCCTCACTCACACACCCTCACTCATACACCCTCAGTCACACACACCCTCAGTCACACACCCTCATACACACTCACTAACCCACCGTCTCACACACACATTCACACACACACCGTCTCACACTACACTCACACACCCTCTCACACAACCTCACTCTCACACACCCTCACTCACACACCCTCACTCACACACCCTCACTCACACACCCTCACTCACACACCCTCACTCACACACCCTCGCACACACACCCTCACTCACACACCCTCACTCACACACCCTCATTCACACACCCTCACTCACACACCCTCACTCACACACCCTCACTCACACACCTTCACTCACTCACCCTCACTCACACAACCTCACTCACACACCCTCACACACACACCCTCATTCACACACCCTCACTCACACACCCTCACTCACACACCCTCACTTACACACAACCTTATTCACACACCCTCACTCACATACCCTCACTCACCCACCCTCACTCACACCCCCTCAAACACACACCCTCACTCACACACCCTCACTCACACACCCTCACACACCCTGACTCACACACCCTGACTCACACACCCTCACTCACACACCCTCACTCACACACCCTCACTCACACACCCTCACTCACACACCCTCACTCACACACCCTCACTCACACACCCTCACTCACACACCCTCACTCACACACCCTCACTCACACACCCTCACTCACACACCCTCACTGACACACCCTCACTCACACACCCTCATTCACCCACCCTTACTCACCCACCCTCACTCACCCACCCTCACTCACACACCCTCACTCACACACCCTCACTCACACACCCTCACACACCCTGACTCACACACCCTGACTCACACACCCTCACTCACACACCCTCAAACACACACCCTGACTCACACACCCTCACACACCCTCACTCACACACCCTCACTCACACACCCTCACTCACACACCCTCACTCACACACCCTCACTCACACACCCTCACTCACACACCCTCACTCACATACCCTCACTCACACACCCTCACTCACACACCCTCACTCACACACACCGTCACTCACACACACAACTCACACACCCTCACTCACACCCCCTCAGTCACACACACCCTCATACACCCTCACTAACCCACCCGCTCACACACACATTCACACACACACCGTTTCACACCCTCACTCACACACCATCACTCACACACCCTCACTCACAAACCCTCACTCACACACCATCACTCACACACCCTCACTCACACACCCTCTCACACACACACACTCACAGCTCTCACTCACCCACCCACATTCGTTCGCCCTCACTCACACACCCTCACTCACACACCCTCACTCACACGCCCTCACTCACACACCCTCACTCACACGCCCTCACTCACACGCCCTCCCTCACACACCCTCACTCACACGCCCTCACTCACACACCCTCACTCACACGCCCTCACTCACACGCCCTCCCTCACACACCCTCCCTCACACACCCTCCCTCACACACCCTCACTCACACACCCTCACTCACACACCCTCACTCACACGCCCTCACTCACACGCCCTCACTCACACGCCCTCACTCACACGCCCTCACTCACACGCCCTCACTCACACGCCCTCACTCACACGCCCTCACTCACACGCCCACACTCACACGCCCTCACTCACACGCCCTCACTCACACGCCCTCACTCACACGCCCTCACTCACACGCCCTCACTCACACACCCTCACTCACACATCCTCTCACACACACAAACTCACACACCCTCTTACACACCCTCTTACACACCCTCTCACACACCCTCTCACACACCCTCTTACACACCCTCTCACACACACACACACTCACAGCTCCCACTCTCCCACCCACACACACCCTCACTCACCCACCCACATTCATTCGCCCTCACTCATACACCCTCACTCACACACCCTCACTCACACACCCTCATACACCCACACTCACATACCCTCACTCACACACCCTCACTCACACACCCTCACTCACACACACTCACTCACACACCCTCTCACACACACCGTCACTCACACACCGTCACTCTCATACCCTCACTCACACAACCCTCACTCTCTCATCCTCACTCACACGCCAAACTTACACCCTCATTCACACGCCCTCACTCACACACCCTCGCGCACACACCCTCACTCACACACCTTCACTCACACACCTTCACTCACACACCCTCACTCAAACAACCTCACTCACACACCCTCACACACACACCCTCATTCACACACCCTCACTCACACACAACCTCATTCACACACCCTCACTCACATACCCTCACTCACCCTCCCTCACTCACACACCCTCAAACACACGCCCTCAAACACACGCCCTCACTCACACACCCTCACTCACACAACCTCACTCACACACCCTCATTCACACACCCTCATTCACACACATTCACTCACACACCCTCACACACACACCCTCACTCACACACCCTCATACACCCACACTGACATACACTCACTCACACACCCTCACTCACACACCCTCACTCGCACACCCTCTCACACACACCGTCACTCACACACCCTCACTCTCATACCCTCACTCACACACCCTCACTCACACCCTCTCATAGATCTCACTCACTCAACCACCCACATTCATTCACCCTCACTCAAAGTCTCACTCACACACCCTCACTCACAAACCCTCACTCACACACCCTCTCACACACACAGTCACTCACACACCATCACTCTCATACCCTCACTCACACAACCTCACTCACACGCCCTCACTTACACCCTCATTCACACGCCCTCACTCACACACCCTTACATATACACCCTCACTCAAACCCTCACTCACACACACTCACACACCCTCACAAACACACCCTCACTCACACCCTCACTCTCACACTCTCAATCACACACCCTCACTCCCACACCCTCACTCACACACCCTCACTCACACAACCTGACTCACACACCCTCACACACACACCCTCACTCACACACCCTCAATCATACACCCTCACTGACACACCCTCACACACACACCCTCACTGACACACCCTCACACACACACCCTCACTCACACACCCTCACTCACACACCCTCACTCACACACCCTCACTCACACACCCTCACTCACACACCCTCACTCACACACCCTCACTCACACACCCTCACACACACACCCTCACACACACACCCTCACACACACACCCTCACACACACCCTCACTCATACACCTGCAGTCACACACGTCCTCATACACCCTCACTAACCCGCACTTTCACACACACATTCACACACACCGTCTCACTCCCCCACTCACACACCCTCGCTCACATACCCTCTCACACAACCTCACTCACACACTCTCTCACACACGCTCTCACACACAGACTCACACAACCTCTCTCACACGCCCTCACTCACACCCTCACTCATACACCCTCTCACACACACCCTCATACACCCTCACTCACACCCTCACTCACACGCCCTCACTCACACGCCCTCACTCACACGCCCTCACTCACACGCCCTCACTCACACGCCCTCACTCACACGCCCTCACTCACACGCCCTCACTCACACGCCCTCACTCACACGCCCTCACTCACACACCCTCACTCTCTCAGCCTCACTCACACACCCTCACTCACACACCCTCACACACACACCCTCACTCACACACCCTCACTCACACACCCTCACTCACACACCCTCACTCACACACCCTCACTCATACACCCTCAGTCACACACACCCTCAGTCACACACCCTCATACACCCTCACTAACCCACCCTCTCACACACACATTCACACACACACCGTCTCACACTACACTCACACACCCTCTCACACAACCTCACTCTCACACACCCTCACTCACACACCCTCACTCACGCACCCTCACTCACACACCCTCACTCACACACCCTCGCACACACACCCTCACACACACACCCTCACTCACACACCCTCACTCACACACCCTCACTCACACACCCTCACTCACACACCTTCACTCACTCACCCTCACTCACACAACCTCACTCACACACCCTCACACACACACCCTCATTCACACACCCTCACTCACACACCCTCACTCACACACCCTCACTCACACACAACCTTATTCACACACCCTCACTCACATACCCTCACTCACCCACCCTCACTCACACCCCCTCAAACACACACCCTCACTCACACACCCTCACACACCCTGACTCACACACCCTCACTCACACACCCTCACTCACACACCCTCACTCACACACCCTCACTCAGACACCCTCACTCACACACCCTCACACACACACCCTCACTCACACACCCTCACTCACACACCCTCACTCACACACCCTCACTCACACACCCTCACTCACACACCCTCACTCACACACCCTCACTCACACACCCTCACACACCCTGACTCACACACCCTCACTCACACACCCTCACTCACAAACCCTCAAACACACACCCTGACTCACACACCCTCACACACCCTCACTCACACACCCTCACTCACACACCCTCACTCACACACCCTCACTCACACACCCTCACTCACACACCCTCACTCACACACCCTCACTCACACACCCTCACTCACACACACCGTCACTCACACACACAACTCACACACCCTCACTCACACCCCCTCAGTCACACACACCCTCATACACCCTCACTAACCCACCCGCTCACACACACATTCACACACACACCGTTTCACACCCTCACTCACACACCATCACTCACACACCCTCACTCACACACCCTCACTCACACACCCTCACTCACACACCCTCACTCACACACCCTCACTCACACACACCGTCACTCACACACACAACTCACACACCCTCACTCACACCCCCTCAGTCACACACACCCTCCTACACCCTCACTAACCCACCCGCTCACACACACATTCACACACACACTGTTTCACACCCTCACTCACACACCATCACTCACACACCCTCACTCACACACCCTCACTCACACACCATCACTCACACACCCTCACTCACACACCCTCTCACACACACACACTCACAGCTCTCACTCACCCACCCACATTCATTCGCCCTCACTCACACACCCACACTCACACACCCTCACTCACATGCCCTCACTCACACACCCTCACTCACACACCCTCACTCACACGCCCTCCCTCACACGCCCTCACTCACACGCCCTCACTCACACGCCCTCACTCACACGCCCTCACTCACACGCCCTCACTCACACGCCCTCACTCACACCCCTCACTCACACGCCCTCACTCACACGCCCTCACTCACACGCCCTCACTCACACGCCCTCACTCACACGCCCTCACTCACACGCCCTCACTCACACGCCCTCACTCACACGCCCTCACTCACACGCCCTCACTCACACAACCTGACTCACACACCCTCACTCACACACCCTCAATCATACACCCTCACTGACACACCCTCACACACACACCCTCACTGACACACCCTCACACACACACCCTCACTCACACACCCTCACTCACACACCCTCACTCACACACCCTCACTCACACACCCTCACTCACACACCCTCACACACACACCCTCACACACACACCCTCACACACACCCTCACACACACCCTCACTCATACACCTGCAGTCACACACGTCCTCATACACCCTCACTAACCCGCACTTTCACACACACATTCACACACACCGTCTCACTCCCCCACTCACACACCCTCGCTCACATACCTTCTCATACACCCTCACTAACCCACCCGCTCACACACACATTCACACACACACCGTTTCACACCCTCACTCACACACCATCACTCACACACCCTCACTCACACACCCTCACTCACACACCATCACTCACACACCCTCACTCACACACCCTCTCACACACACACACTCACAGCTCTCACTCACCCACCCACATTCATTCGCCCTCACTCACACACCCTCACTCACACACCCTCACTCACACGCCCTCACTCACACACCCTCACTCACTCACACGCCCTCCCTCACACGCCCTCACTCACACGCCCTCACTCACACGCCCTCACTCACACGCCCTCACTCACACGCCCTCACTCACACGCCCTCACTCACACGCCCTCACTCACACGCCCTCACTCACACGCCCTCACTCACACGCCCTCACTCACACGCCCTCACTCACACGCCCTCACTCACACGCCCTCACTCACACGCCCTCACTCACACGCCCTCACTCACACACCCTCACTCACACACCCTCACACACACACCCTCACACACACATCCTCACACACACCCTCACACACACCCTCACTCATACACCTGCAGTCACACACGTCCTCATACACCCTCACTAACCCGCACTTTCACACACACATTCACACACACCGTCTCACTCCCCCACTCACCAACCCTCGCTGACATACCCTCTCACACAACCTCACTCACACACTCTCTCACACACGCTCTCACACACAGACTCACACAACCTCTCTTACACGCCCTCACTCACACCCTCACTCATACACCCTCTCACACACACCCTCATACACCCTCACTCACACGCCCTCACTCACACGCCCTCACTCACACACCCTCACTCACACGCCCTCACTCACACGCCCTCACTCACACACCCTCACTCACACACCCTCACTCTCTCACCCTCACTCACACACCCTCACACACACACCCTCACACACACACCCTCACTCACACACCCT
Source organism: Scyliorhinus torazame (assembly GCF_047496885.1). Classification (NCBI taxonomy): domain Eukaryota; kingdom Metazoa; phylum Chordata; class Chondrichthyes; order Carcharhiniformes; family Scyliorhinidae; genus Scyliorhinus; species Scyliorhinus torazame. Next base: position 94,139,536 of record NC_092711.1, read on the forward strand.
CACTCACACACCCTCACTCACACACCCTCACTCACACACCCTCACTCATACACCCTCAGTCACACACACCCTCAGTCACACACCCTCATACACACTCACTAACCCACCCTCTCACACACACATTCACACACACACCGTCTCATACTACACTCACACACCCTCTCACACAACCTCACTCTCACACACCCTCACTCACACACCCTCACTCACACACCCTCACTCACACACCCTCACTCACACACCCTCACTCACACACCCTCGCACACACACCCTCACTCACACACCCTCACTCACACACCCTCATTCACACACCCTCACTCACACACCCTCACTCACACACCCTCACTCACACACCTTCACTCACTCACCCTCACTCACACAACCTCACTCACACACCCTCACACACACACCCTCATTCACACACCCTCACTCACACACCCTCACTCACACACCCTCACTCACACACAACCTTATTCACACACCCTCACTCACATACCCTCACTCACCCACCCTCACTCACACCCCCTCAAACACACACCCTCACTCACACACCCTCACTCACACACCCTCACACACCCTGACTCACACACCCTGACTCACACACCCTGACTCACACACCCTCACTCACACACCCTCACTCACACACCCTCACTCACACACCCTCACTCACACACCCTCACTCACACACCCTCACTCACACACCCTCACTCACACACCCTCACTCACACACCCTCACTCACACACCCTCACTGACACACCCTCACTCACACACCCTCATTCACCCACCCTTACTCACCCACCCTCACTCACCCACCCTCACTCACACACCCTCACTCACACACCCTCCCTCACACACCCTGACTCACACACCCTGACTCACACACCCTCACTCACACACCCTCAAACACACACCCTGACTCACACACCCTCACACACCCTCACTCACACACCCTCACTCACACACCCTCACTCACACACCCTCACTCACACACCCTCACTCACACACCCTCACTCACACACCCTCACTCACACACCCTCACTCACACACCCTCACTCACATACCCTCACTCACACACCCTCACTCACACACCCTCACTCACACACACCGTCACTCACACACACAACTCACACACCCTCACTCACACCCCCTCAGTCACACACACCCTCATACACCCTCACTAACCCACCCGCTCACACACACATTCACACACACACCGTTTCACACCCTCACTCACACACCATCACTCACACACCCTCACTCACGCACCCTCTCACACACACACACTCACAGCTCTCACTCACCCACCCACATTCGTTCGCCCTCACTCACACACCCTCACTCACACACCCTCACTCACACGCCCTCACTCACACACCCTCACTCACACGCCCTCACTCACACGCCCTCACTCACACACTCTCACTCACACGCCCTCACTCACACGCCCTCCCTCACACACCCTCCCTCACACACCCTCCCTCACACACCCTCACTCACACACCCTCACTCACACACCCTCACTCACACGCCCTCACTCACACGCCCTCACTCACACGCCCTCACTCACACGCCCTCACTCACACGCCCTCACTCACACGCCCTCACTCACACACCCTCACTCACACGCCCTCACTCACACGCCCTCACTCACACGCCCTCACTCACACGCCCTCACTCACACGCCCTCACTCACACGCCCTCACTCACACGCCCTCACTCACACGCCCTCACTCACACGCCCTCACTCACACGCCCTCACTCACACGCCCTCACTCACACGCCCTCACTCACACGCCCTCACTCACACACCCTCACTCGCACGCCCTCACTCACACGCCCTCACTCGCACGCCCTCACTCGCACGCCCTCACTCACACGCCCTCACTCACACGCCCTCACTCACACGCCCTCACTCACACACCCTCACTCACACACCCTCACTCACACACCCTCACTCACACTGCTCACTCACATACCCTCACTCACACACCCTCACTCACACACCCTCACTCACACACCCTCACTCACACACTCACACTCACACACTCACACTCACACACTCACACTCACACACCCTCACTCACACACCCTCACTCACACACCCTCACTCACACACCCTCACTCACACACCCTCACTCACACACCCTCACTCTCACACCCTCACTCACACACTCACACTCACACACCCTCACTCACACACTCTCACTCACACACCCTCACTCACACACCCTCACTCACACACCCTCACTCACACACCCTCACTCACACACCCTCACTCACACACCCTCACTCACACACCCTCACTCACACACTCACACTCACACACCCTCACTCACACACTCTCACTCACACTCCCTCACTCACATATCCTCACTCACACACCCTCACTCACACAACCTCACTCACACACCCTCACTCACACACCCTCAATCATCCACCCTCACACACACACCCTCACACACACACCCTCACTCACACACCCTCACTCACACACCCTCACTCACACACACTCACTCACACACCCTCACTCACTCACACACCCTCACTCACTCACACACCCTCACTCACTCACACACCCTCACTCACACACCCTCACTCACACACCCTCACTCACTCAGCCTCACTCATACTCCCTCACTCACACCCCCTCACTCACACACCCTCACTCACACACCCTCACTCACACACCCTCACTCACACACTCTCACTCACACACTCTCACTCACACACCCTCACTCACACACCCTCACTCACACACTCTCACTCACACACTCTCACTCACACACCCTCACTCACACACCCTCACTCACACACCCTCACTCACACACCCTCACTCACACACCCTCACTCACACACACTCACTCACACACCCTCACTCACTCACACACCCTCACTCACTCACACACCCTCACTCACTCACACACCCTCACTCACACACCCTCACTCACACACCCTCACTCACTCAGCCTCACTCATACTCCCTCACTCACACCCCCTCACTCACACACCCTCACTCACACACCCTCACTCACACACCCTCACTCACACACCCTCACACACTCACCCTCACTCACCCACCTTCACTCACACACCCTCACTCACACACCCTCACTCACACACCATCACTCACACACCCTCACTCTCACACCCTCACTCACACACCCTCACTCACACACCCTCACTGGACTGTGACCTACACAGCTCAGTGAGCTGCATTGTGACGTACACAGCTCAGTGAGCTGGATTGTGACGTACACAGCTCAGTTAGCTGGATTGTGACGTACACAGCTCAGTGAGCTGGATTGTGACGTACACAGCTCAGTGAGCTGGATTGTGACGCACACTGCTCAGTTAGCTGGATTGTGACGTACACAGCTCAGTGAGCTGGATTGTGATGTACACAGCTCAGCTAGCTGGATTGTGACGTACACAGCTCAGTTAGCTGGATTGTGACGTACACAGCTCAGATAGCTGGATTGTGACGTACACAGCTCAGTGAGCTGGATTGTGACGTACACAGCTCAGCTAGCTGGATTGTGACGTACACAGCTCAGTTAGCTGGATTGTGACGTACACAGCTCAGATAGCTGGATTGTGACGTACACAGCTCAGTGAGCTGGATTGTGACGTACACAGCTCAGCTAGCTGGATTGTGACGTACACAGCTCAGTTAGCTGGATTGTGACGTACACAGCTCAGTGAGCTGGATTGTGACGTACACAGCTCAGTTAGCTGGATTGTGACGTACACAGCTCAGTGAGCTGGATTGTGACGTACACAGCTCAGATAGCTGGATTGTGACGCACACAGCTCAGTTAGCTGGATTGTGACGCACACTGCTCAGTTAGCTGGATTGTGACGTACACAGCTCAGATAGCTGGATTGTGACGTACGCAGCTCAGTTAGCTGGATTGTGACGTACACAGCTCAGTGAGCTGGATTGTGACGTACACAGCTCAGATAGCTGGATTGTGACGCACACTGCTCAGTTAGCTGGATTGTGACGTACACAGCTCAGTGAGCTGGATTGTGACGTACACAGCTCAGATAGCTGGATTGTGACGTACGCAGCTCAGTTAGCTGGATTGTGACGTACACAGCTCAGTTAGCTGGATTGTGACGTACACAGCTCAGATAGCTGGATTGTGACGCACACTGCTCAGTTAGCTGGATTGTGACGTACACAGCTCAGTTCGCTGAATTGTGAGGTACACAGCTCAGTTAGCTACATTGTGACGTACACAGCTCAGCTAGCTGGATTGTGACGTACACAGCTCAGTTAGCTGGATTGTGACGTACACAGCTCAGTTAGCTGGATTGCGACGTACACAGCTCAGTGAGCTGGATTGTGACGTACACAGCTCAGTTAGCTGGATTGTGACGTACACAGCTCAGTGAGCTGGATTGTGACGTACACAGCTCAGTGAGCTGGATTGTGACGTACACAGCTCAGTGAGCTGGATTGTGACGTACACAGCTCAGTTAGCTGGATTGTGACGTACACAGCTTAATTAGCTGGATTGTGACGTACACAGCTCAGTTAGCTGGATTGTGACGTACACAGCTTAATTAGCTGGATTGTGATGTACACAGCTCAGCTAGCTGGATTGTGACGTACACAGCTCAGTTAGCTGGATTGTGACGTACTCAGCTCAGTTAGCTGGATTGTGACGTACACAGCTCAGTAAGCTGGGCGGCTGGTTCGTGATGGAAAGCGACCCCAACAGCGCGAGTTCAATTGCTGTATCGGCTGAGGTTCTCATGAAGACCACCATTCTCAAACTTGCCCCTCATCTGAGATGTGCTGACCCTCAGGTCAAATCACCACAAGTCAGCTCTGAAAAGGAGAGCAGTCTCTGTGATTATGGCGCCATTTACATTTTATTTTACATGATGGCTGAAATAATGGGGAAAACCCTCTGCTCCTCTCATTCAATTCAATGAAAGTTACATCATTCAGGTGGCATCAAAATGCTATTTTTTGTCATGTGATAGAGATGGAGAGAGAGATGTGAGTTTCTATTGAGGGGCCATAGAGATGGTGATCCCCAAATGATAGACGCTGAAATGTGGATGTAACGTTTAATGAGAAAATATTCGGATAAACGCATGGTCACATTTTGAAGTGCTTGTTAACTTATAAATCACAAATAACAGAGTCTAACTTGTTGAATGGACCATTCTCCCCCAGCGACACCGTCTCCGCCCACTCTCTACAGCCTGGTCTCCTGTCAGCAACACAACAGCGACGGCTCCGTGACCTTCGGCTGTTTGGCGATGGACTACTCCCCAGAAATCACCAGCCTCACCTGGAAGAAAGATGGGCAGCTGATCACCACTGGAGTTAAGAAATACCCGTCAGTGAGAAACAAGAAGGGAACCTACACCCTGAGCAGTCAGTTAACCATCACCGAGTCAGAGGGGGGATGCAGCGAAATCAGCTGTGAGGTTCGACACAGCGGCTCAGACAAGAGCATTGGAATGGAATGTAAGTGTTGTGGAATCTGTGAGAAACAGACGCTTTGATTACTTTATTTACATCTTTGGTCATAACACATTTATGGTTCTCTGCATAGTTCTGATTCCTGCGAGAAATAGTGACCACAGAGAAACTGTTAAAATACAATTAGTAATTTTATTGATTACATCTTCAAGAAATGTCTAACTTGTGTTTCTTGAAGGTGGAGTCAACACTCCAAATGTTCTCCTCACCGTGAGTTCTAATGAAGAAATCTCAAGACAGAAATTTGCAACCATGGTCTGTTCAATCAACGATTTCCATCCAAAGTCAATGACGGTGAAGTGGCTGAAGAATGGACAAGCCATGGGTTCAGGATTTGTCACCTCGCCCCCCTGTGAAGTGAACGGGAACTTCTCGGCGAGCAGTCGGCTGACAGTCTCCGCTGGAGAATGGTTCAGCAAAGCGGTCTATACCTGCCAGGTCACTCATCAAGAGGTCACACAAAGTCAAAATATCACTGCGTCTGGTAAGAGACACAAACCGAGGAAACAATAAATCATCCTGCACTCTGATGTTAATCCAAATCAGGAATTTACTGAAGTTAGTGTAAAGCACAGAACAACTTCTAATTTACTGCCATGTAGTTTGTGTTTCATTCTGATGTAAGAGCTGCATGAGGGTTGCTTATCATTCACGATTTTATGAATATAGAAATAAATGTATCCCTATAATTTGAAGTAATTTAGTGAGTGAGGTGGATGAATGAAATGAAAATCGCTTATTGTCACAAGTAGGCTTCAAATGAAGTTACTGTGAAAAGCCCTTGGTCGCCACATTCCGGCGCCTGTTCGGGGAGGCTGGTATGGGAATTGGACCCGCGCTGGTGGCCTGCCTTGGTCTGCTTTAAAAGCCAGCGATTTAGCCCCGTGCTAAACCAGCCCCTGGTGGACTTGATACCAGCTTTATCCTGAGACGGCTGATTATATTTGAGAGTCAGTGGGTGTCTCAAACACTTAACTGATAACAGCTCCGGGGGAAAGTGTTGGAAAGTTCATCCAACCTATTTATGGATCAGCCTCCAGTACTTCGTTCCTGAGATCAGGAATGGAATATTTGTATTGGGAATGCTGAAATACTGATTCGTTCGAACGATATCGGGGCTGACTGTATTTCACAATGAGAATAGTTTTCACAAACCAAACTGATTTTCCATTGCGTATAGAAGATTAAAGGCGGTCTTTAGAGGTTGATGTTTCGAAGTTGATTCATTCCCATTTAGAGTTCAGGCTGAATCCTGTTGTCCTGATTCTGAAGATCAAACTTGGGTTGATTTCCACTTTTTTCATTCGCAGATCCTTCCCTTTGCACTGATGCCTCAGTAACAATACTGCCGCCACCAATAGAACAGGTCTTATTGGAGGCGACAGTAACCTTAACCTGCGTCATTTCGAATGCTCCTTATGGAGTCAACGTGTCCTGGAGTGAAGCGAAGAAGCCGCTGAAATCAGAGATTGCCGACCAGCCTGGGGCAGATACTGAGAGCGTGGTCAGCAAATTAAACATCTCGACACAAGCCTGGCTGAGTGGGGCTGTGTTTGACTGTGTGGCGAGCCATCAGGACCTGCCAACTCCTTTAAGAATTTCAATCCACAAAAAAATTGGTGAGCGGTGAGACTGAAGCAATAAGGGAGTCATTGTGTCTATTTCTAGTGTCAGTGCAGCATCAGTATTTAGCATTCAGTGTATTTATGGTCCATTCTGATTGGTAATTCCACTAACTAAATACTCTGGGCGTTTAGAGTTTAAGGGGGAAATTGATATGCAGATGAATGAACAATGAAACCCAACAGTGATATTGGGTTTAGATGGAGCGAGACCATAGACCACAAGACTGAGGAACAGACGTTGGCCATTGGGTCCATCAACACCGGTCCAGCCTGCAGTGAGGTCATGACTGATCTGATGTGATAATCTTAAACTCCTCTTTTCCGACTTATCCCCATATCTCTTGACGCATTCACAGGTTTAAAGTATGTCTCCCTCAACCTTGAACATACTGAACAACCCAGAATCTACAGCCCCCCGGGTTAAATAATTCCACAGCTTCCCTACTCTCTGAGAGAGGAAATTCCACCTCATCTTTGTCTGAAATGGGCGAACCCTCACTTTGTGATCATGCACGCTGGTCCTAGACGCTCCCACACGGGAAAACAACCCCTCAGCATCTATCCTAAGGAGCTCCCTGAGAATCTTTCATGTCTCAATTAGGTGGCCTTCATTCCTCTAAACTCCAATAAGTACAGCCCAGCCTACTTAACCTCAGCTCATAAGAAAATCCCTCCATACTCGGGATCAACCTCGGGATCCTTCTCTGGATTGCCTTCAAAACCAATCTGTCTTCCTTAGATAAGGGCGCCAAGACTGTTCAAAGTATACCAGGTGCAGTCTAACTAATGCCTTGTATAGTTTTAGCCAGACTTCCCCATGTTTATATTCTATTCCCTTTGAAATGAATGTCAACATTCAATTTGTCTCCATATTACCTGCAGAACTTGCTTTGTGTGGTTTTTGCACGAGGACCCCCAATTCCCCCGTTACTTCAGCTTTCTCCAGTCTTTCTCCATCTGAATAATATTCCGTTATGTACTTCCTCCTACCAAAGTGTCTAACCTCACATTCTCTGTCCCTCTGTGTATTTTCTGTGATCCTCACCACTTGCCTTTCTACCTATTTTTTGTCATCTGCAAACGTGGGAATAGAACATTCATTTATTAAACACTGTTTTGAAATTCATGTATATTACTCCTACTGGCTCCCCTCTCTCTCGCCTTCTCGTTATCACCTCAAATAAGGGCAATAAATTTGTCAGGCATGATTTATCCTTCACGAGGCCGCGCTGACTCTGTTGATTATATTGAGTATTTCTAAATGCTCAGCGATTGGATCCGTTATAATGGACTCGAATCGTTTCCCACTGACAGATGTTAAGGTCACTGGCCTATCGTTACCTGTTTTTGACACCCTCCCCTTTTGAATAAGGGTGTTTCAGTGGCAGTTTCCCCAATCCTCTTGGGGTAAGGTGGGAGGAGCCTGGTGTGGAGTTTATACACCAGCACAGAACAGGCGGGCCGAATGGCCTGTTTCCCTGCTGTTCACTTTCTGAAACTTTCGAATCCAACATCCATAAATTATCAGGGAAAAGGATTGTGTCCACCTCAGCTCCGAGCTCGGAAACCGGACAGATCCCAAAGAGGAAAATGGAAACCTTTAAAATCCAACACAAAACACATTTCTCTCACATCTAACCCGCGGTTCCATTGTCTCCAGAATTCCCCATTTTACTGACATTTATTGTACATTTTCTGCAGATCCCAATCCGCGGGAACCGTCCGTCTCTGTCCTCCTGCCCTCGGCTGAAGACGTCTCCGCTCAGAGATTCGTCTCCCTCAGCTGCTTAGTGAGAGGTTTCTCCCCCCGAGAGATCTTCGTCAAGTGGACCGTCAATGACAAGCCGGTGAATCCCGGGAACTACAAGAACACCGAGGTGATGGCGGAGAACGGCAATAGCTCCTTCTTCATGTACAGCCTGTTATCCATTGCAGCGGAGGAGTGGGCCAGCGGCGCTTCTTACTCCTGTGTGGTGGGACATGAAGCCATCCCCTTGAAGATCATCAACAGAACGGTTGATAAATCCAGCGGTAAACCCAGTTTTGTGAACATTTCCCTCGCTCTGATGGACACCGTTAATTCATGTCAATGAGAATCTATCAATTGCATTTCGAACTAAATAAAAAAATTAAAAAAAATTTTCCTCCAATTGTGATTTAAATGTACAGCCGCTTAATTAATGGAGCTTCCACTTTGCTGATATTAGATCTGTTCAATGAGACCCGGATTTCTACAGGTCTCAGCCCCAAGTCTCATACAACCAGAGCTCCCAGCTCAGATACACCCTGGGTTGGAGACAGAGTAAAATTCGTTAATTGCAGGATTCACAAAATATATTCATTGACTTTCTTCCCGCTGAGGAGAAATCGGACACTTTCCCATTTCAGACAGACAAACACATCACATTTAGATCTCGGTGTTCCTGCTTCTCCCATTGCCCATCCCTTTAAAATTGATGTCAGCTTAAAATTGCTGCATCACACCCACTGGGAACTGAATTGAGAATCAAACAGAAACAAGGACCAACAATCGCCCATCACGGAGAGGGGAAAGGGAAATGTTTAATCCATTATATCTCCACCTCTCCTACAAAATCTGTAGGAGCCCCTAGGTAATCCACTGTCCCCCCACCTCCCCCACAGAGACAAGAGGAGGGGCATTAGTTAATGCACTCTACTGCCACTTCCTCAAAAGAGAGAGGAAGGGGCATAAATTAATCCACTGCAACCACACTTCCCAAAACAAAGAGGGGGAGGGGTTATAGTTAATCCACTGCATCCCCAGTTCTCCAACAGAGAGTGGGGAATGGACGTTAGCTAATGCCCTGCACCCCAACTCCCTAACAAAGAGGAAGGGACTTAGTGAACCCACTATACCCCTCACTCCCACACCAAAGCATGGGGGGCAGTAGTTAATCCAGTGTATCACCACGCCCCAACAAATAGTGGGGGAGGAGCATTAATTAACCCTGTACCCCCACTTTCCCACCAAGGAGCTGGGGCATTAGTTGATTCACTGTACAGCCTCTTCCAACAAAGAAAGGGGGAGGGCCTAAATAAATGCACTGTCTGCCCACTTCCCCAACAGAGAGGGATGGGCAATATAAACCCATTTTACCTCCACTTTCCCGACGAAAAGAGGAGGAAGGTGATGAGTGAACTCACTGTATCTCCACCTCCTCAGCAGGGGGAACCCAAAGAGAATTTGTTCAGCTGGCCAGAGAGGGAGAGACTATTAAATCACTATCCACCTACTCCCCAAGCAGGGAATTTGGGAGTGGATGTGTCTCTACACTAAGGACTCAGTTACTGACATTACAAGACGGCTTGTAGCTTACTGGCTGAAGATTTTAAAAGCCCATCATGCTAAAGATGTTCTTAAACTATCTACTCACGCAACATTTTTTTTTTAGCACCCTTGTTCCTCTTATCCATATGCAACAACTGATTTCCCAAAATCCAAATCCGGATGGTGATTGAATTCTCCCTGGGTTTTCAGTGTTCTCTCCTGAGGCACCTCCTTGCATTTTTGCATTCGGTCAATGATGTCAGCTTGCAACTCACAGAAAACACATTTATAAGCAGAAAGTTCAACATATTCTACATCGGTATCAATAATACCCACAACTGGCAAAGCTACAGGCAGCTGATACAAATACACAGACAGATAAAGACACAAACACTAAACATACAGGCACACGTACACACACCCACAACCATATACATGAGCACACATAGACACAAACACACACATATATGTACACATAGAAACACATGCATACATATACACATAAACGAACAAAAATTTACAAACATGCACATAAACACAAACAAGCACACGTTTATGTACACAGAGACACTCGTGTACACACACACACAAATCCACACACACAGGCCGGCATGCACAAACATCCACATGTCCACATAGATACACAAATATGCAAACACAAACATATAAAACCATACACGCAGACTGACCCAAGAATATGAAACACAACTGTAAGCAATAACATATACATAATAGTAAAAATAATGTTTATTGTCACAAGTTGGCTTATATTAACACTGCAAGAAGTTACTGTGAAAAAACCCTAGTCGCCACACTCTTGGCGCCTGTTCGGGTACACAGAGGGAGAATTCAGAATGTCCAAATTACCTCACAAGCACATCTTTCGGGACTTGTGGGAAGAAACCGGAGCACACGGACGAAACCCACACGGACACAGGGAGAACATGCAAACTCAGCACAAGTCAGGAATCGAACCTGTGACTCTGGCGCTGTGAAGCAACAGTGCTAACCACTGTGCTACCGTGCCGCCCACAATCGCACAATTTCACAATGACAGAAATATTTCCATTAAAACAGAGACAATAATCCACATTAACACACTAATGGGCACACGTAGTCACATATTAACAGATTCGTACACACGCTCATACAAACACACATGAATACACATGGAGGCGTCAATACACAGCAATAGATAGTTATAAACAAACATCAACGCATAAATAGCACTGCTGCCTCACAGCGCCATAAACCCGGGTTCAATTCCAGCCTCGGATGATTGTCCGTGTTGAGTTTCCACATTCTCCCGTGTCCGTGTTTCCTCCGCGTGCTCCAGTTTCCTCCCACAGTCCAAAGATGTGCAGGTTAGGTGGATTAGCCATGCTATATCACCCCTTCGCGCCCAAAACGTTAGGTGGTGTTACGAGGTTCTGGGGATAGGGCAGGGCGTGCACCGTGCACGTCGGTAGGGTGTTCTTTCGGAGGGTCGGTGCAGACTCAATAGGCCGAATGGCCTCGTTCTCCACTGTAGGGATTATATGATGATGATTCTATGATGAAATACACGCATTGACACACACACACACACACGCATTTATCCAGGCACAAACATTAAGACACTGGCATGCATGATGAACGCAAAAAGACACATTAACACATATATTACTAGACAGGAAAATATAAACACTTATTAACACAGGCAATAATATATAAACATAGATTTCAACACATACACATACAATATAACACTCATATATACACATTGACAGAAGACAAACAAAGTTCACACACAGGCGCTGACACACAAATACACAGACCAATACTCATTGACACGATGAACACACAGTGAACCTACACAGACATCTGGACACACAACAGAGGAGTAAATCAAAACACGGAATTTCGCATCGACACAGACACAAAAGCGAAGGAACAAACACAAACGGCAGGCAATGGCGGCACGGTGGCATAGTGGTTAGCGCTGCTGCCTCACGCCATCATGGACCTGGGGTTGATCCCGCTCCTGGGTCCCTGCCCCAGTGGAGTTTTCACATTCTCCCCATGACCCGTGGGTCTCACCCCGACAACCCAAAGATGTGCAGGGTAGGTGGATTGGCCATGCTAAATTGCCCCTTAATTAGAAAAAAAAAGTTAAAGACATCAATTTCTGAGAGTCATGAACGCAACAGTAGATATGCAATGGAAATATATTAAAGAATGAATTAGCAGCGGGAGAAAATGAAACGAGAATATTAAAAATAAATCGTGGATTAATAAACAATCTGATTATATTTATTCGGCTCTATCCTCGTAGATACCACAGACCACACCTGGACTGAAGACGATGAGGATGATAACGGGAACATCTGGACAACCGCTTCCACATTCATCACCCTGTTCTTCCTGAGCATTTCCTACAGCGCTGCAGTCACTCTGGTGAAGGTGAGAAGATTCAATCCACTCACACTTCAAACTGACAGAAGCCGTTTCAAAAATCTCTAAATGTTTGATTGATTCAAAACTCTCACATCAATGTCCCCGATCATAAACATCTGCTTCATCATCATTTTCTCTCTCCTTTACAGATCAAGTGATCGGTTGACTTTTGGACGCTGTAGATTTTCCTCAGCTGTTTATTATGATCTGTGTGTGACACAAATACAATATCTCCTCTTGGTGACTCTAACAGCAAAATCTTCTCAGTTTATTATTCTGCATCTGTAACTGAGACAATCATGGACAGTATTTCTGTTTCCCAGTTTGAAATGTACGAGATAATTTTGGCTGTAATGTAACTGTAGCTAATAATTTCCCTCAATATCATGTCTAAATAAAGTAACTTATCTCGTTCCTTACTCATAACTTTGGCCTTCCCTTTACATTGAGCTCCTGTTCTCTCTTTCTGGTGTCTGTTACAGTTGTACATACATTTGGCAGCTCAGAGGGCATGTGTTCTGTTCTCACTGTGACCCTCAATCGTTATGTTTCCTTTCGTCAACTTCAAAATAAACTTTTGTGTAATATTTTCTCTGAAATTTTAATAAATATTGAATGAAAAATGAAGAAAATAAGTCTTGCCTGAATCCTTTCTCTCAGGCCCATCGGCACCGCTCCATTTCCCCGATTATCCAGTTTTCTCCCCTTTCCCAGACAGATATTTCTCACCAGTCCTGTCTGGGATGTGTCTGAACTCAAGGCCCCTCAGTGAAAGAGCCACTGCGCCACCAAGCGGCCCATCCGGGTAAACACACCTTCACCTTTGCCTTTTTATGGTTAAACTCCAGCGACAGGATGATTGCACAGCTAAAGAATTCCACAGATTCACTGCGCTCTGAGAGAAGAAATGTCGCCTCATGTCTGTCTTAAATTTGAGACCCCTTACTTTGAGATTATGCCCTCTGGTCCTGGACTCTCCCACAAGAGGAAACATCCTCTCAGCATCTACCCTGTCAACCCCCCTGAGAATGCTTATGTCTCAAAAAGGTCACCTCTCATTCGTCTCAACTCCAATGAGTACAGGCCCAAACAACTCAACCTCTTCTAATCAGAAAATCTCTCCATATCCGGGACTAACCTTTAGTTAATTGGATTAGGCCAGTTTTCAGAAGCTAGATTCACAGTATAAAAGTGATCCACCGACAGTGCAGACTTTGTTTGCACTGAGTGCTGAATTTGGTGCATTTGAGTGTTATAGTGAGAGTTTGGTGACTGAGGGAGCTGGGTGAGGAGGGAGTAAGGTGTTCCTTTCATTTTGTTTCCTACATTTCCGCAAAGAGCGAGAAGGGAGCCAGGAGTTTACAGAGAGTGCAACTGACTGGGAGCAGAGTCAGAGGGCGGAGATCCAGTTGGTCCACAGGGCAGCTATATTCTGTAAGGTAAGAGGGGATGGAGGCTAGGCCAGTTGCATGCTCCTCCTGTAGGATGTGGGTGGTGAGGGATACCACCAGTGTCCCCGCTGACTATACCTGCGGGAAGTGCACCCAACTCCAGCTCCTTAGAGACCGTGTTAGGGAACTGGAGCTGGATGAACTTCGGATCATCCGGGAGGCAGAGGGGGTTATAGAGATGAGTTAAAGAGAGGTAACCACGCCCAAGGTATAGGACAAGAGTAGCTGGGTTACAGTCAGGGGAAAGAAAACAAACAGGCAGACAGTGCAGGGATCCCTCGTGGCCGTTCCCCTTCAAAACAAGTATACCGTTTTGGATGCTGTTGGGGGGAGATGACCTACCGGGGGAAGGCCCTAGCGGCCAGGTCTCTGGCACTGAGTCTGACTCTGAGGCACAGAAGGGAAGGGGGGAGAATGGAAAAGCAATAGTAATAGGAGATTCAATGGTGAGGGGAATAGATAGGAGATTCTGTGGTCGCGAGCGAGACTCCCGGAAGGTATGTTGCCTCCTGGTTGCCAGGGCCAGGGATGTCTCGGATCATGTCTTCAGGATCCTTAAGGGGGAGGGGGAGCAGCCAAAAGTCGTGGTGCACATAGGTACCAACGACATAGGTAGGAAAAGGGGTGTGGAGGTAATAAACAAGTTTAGGGAGTTAGGCTGGAAGTTAAAAGCCAGGACAGACAGAGTTGTCATCTCTGGTTTGTTGCCGGTGCCACGTGATAGCGAGGCTAGGAATAGGGAGAGAGTGCAGCTGAACATGTGGCTGCAGGAATGGTATAAGAGGGAGGGCTCCAGGTATTTGGATAATTGGAGTGCATTCTGGGGAAGGTGGGACCTGTACAAGCAGGACGGCTTTCATCTGAACCAGAGGGGCACCAATATCCTGGGAGGGAGGTTTTCTAGTACTCTTCGGGAGGGTTGAAACAAAATTTGGCAGGGGAATGGGAACTGGATTTGTAGTCCAGCAACTAAGTTAGCCGATATTCAGGATGCCAAAGCGTGTAGTGAGGCAGTGGGGAAGGGAACACTGACAAAGGAGAGTACTTGCAGGCACAGAGATGGGTTGAAGTGTGTATACTTCAACGCAAGAAGCATCAGGAATAAGGTGGGTGAACGTCAGGCATGGATCGGTACTTGGGACTACGATGTGGTGGCCATCACGGAAACTTGGATAGAAGAGGGGCAGAAATGGTTGTTGGAGGTCCCTGGTTATAGATGTTTCAATAAGATTCGGGAGGGTGGTAAAAGAGGGGGGGTGTGGCATTGTTAATTAGAGATAGTATAACAGCTGCAGAAAGGCAGTTCGAGGAGTATCTACCTACTGAGGCAGTATGGGTTGAAGTCAGAAATAGGAAAGGAGCAGTCACCTTGTTGGGAGTTTTCTATAGGCCCCCCAATAGTAGCAGAGATGTGGAGGAACAGATTGGGAAACAGATTTTGGAAAGTTGCAGAAGTCACAGGGTAGTGGTCATGGGTGACTTCAACTTCCCAAACATTGAGTGGAAACTCTTTAGATCAAATAGTTTGGATGGGGTGGTGTTTGTGCAGTGTGTCCAGGAAGCTTTTCTAACACAGTATGTAGATTGTCCGACCAGAGGGGAGGCCATATTGGATTTGGTACTTGGTAATGAACCAGGGTAAGTGATAGATTTGTTAGTGGGGGAGCATTTTGGAGATAGTGACCACAATTCTGTGACTTTCACTGCAGTAATGGAGAGGGATAGGTGCGTGCAACAGGGCAAGTTTTACAATTGGGGGAACGGTAAATACGATGTTGTCAGACAAGAACTGAAGTGCATAAGTTGGGAACATAGGCTGTCAGGGAAGGACACAAGTGAAATGTAGAACTTGTTCAAGGAACAGGTACTACATGTCCTTGATAGGTATGTCCCTGTCAGGCAGGGAAGAGATGGTCGAGTGAGGGAACCATGGTTGACAAGAGAGGTTGAATGTCTTGTTAAGAGGATGAAGGAGACTTATGTAAGGCTGAGGAAACAAGATTCAGACAGGGCGCTGGAGGGATACAAGATAGCCAGGAGGGAACTGAAGAAAGGGATTAGGAGACCGAAGAGAGGGCATGAACAATCTTTGGCGGGTAGGATCAAGGAAAACCCCAAGGCCTTTTACACATATGTGAGAAATATGAGAATGACTAGAGCGAGGGTAGGTCCGATCAAGGATAGTAGCGGGAGATTGTGTATTGAGTCTGAAGAGATAGGAGAGGTCTTGAACGAGTACTTTTCTTCAGTATTTACAAATGAGAGGGGCCATATTGTTGGAGAGGACAGTGTGAAACATACTGGTAAGCTCGAGGAAATACTTGTTAGGAAGGAAGATGTGTTGGGCATTTTGAAAAACTTGAGGATAGACAAGTCCCTCGGGCCTGACGGGATATATCCAAGGATTCTATGGGAAGCAAGAGGTGAAATTGCAGAGCCATTGGCAATGATCTTTTCGTCCTCACTGTCAACAGGGGTGGTACCAGGGGATTGGGGAGTGGCGAATGTCGTGCCCCTGTTCAAGAAAGGGAATAGGGATAACCCTGGGAATTACAGGCCAGTTAGTCTTACTTCGGTGGTAGGCAAAGTAATGGAAAGGGTACTGAGGGATAGGATTTCTGAGCATCTGGAAAGACACTGCTTGATTAGGGATAGTCAGCACAGATTTGTGAGGGGTATGTCTTGCCTTACAAATCTTATTGAATTCGTTGAGGAGGTGACCAAGCATGTGGATGAAGGTAAAGCAGTGGATGTAGTGTACATGGATTTTAGTAAGGCATTTGATAAAGTTCCCCATGGTAGGCTTATGCAGAAAGTAAGGAGGCATGGGATAGCGGGAAATTTGGCCAGTTGGATAACGAACTGGCTAACCGATAGAAGTCAGAGAGTGGTGGTGGATGGTAAATATTCAGCCTGGATCCCAGTTACCAGTGGCGTACCGCAGGGATCAGTTCTGGGTCCTCTGCTGTTTGTGATTTTCATTAATGACTTGGATGAGGGAGTTGAAGGGTGGGTCAGTAAATTTGCAGACGATACGGAGATTGGTGGAGTTGTGGATAGTAAGGAGGGCTGTTGTCGGCTGCAAAGAGACATAGATAGGATGCAGAGCTGGGCTGAGAAATGGCAAATGTAGTTTAACCCTGAAAAGTGTGAGGTTGTCCATTATGGAAGGACAATTATGAATGCGGAATACAGGGTTAACAGTAGGGTTCTTGGCAATGTAGAGGTGCAGAGATCTTGGGGTCTATGTTCATACATCTTTGAAAGTTGCCACTCAAGTGGATAGAGCTGTGAAGAAGGCCTATGGTGTGCTAGCGTTCATTAACAGAGGGATTGAATTTAAGAGCCGTGAGGTGATGATGCAGCTGTACAAAACCTTGGTAAGGCCACATTTGGAGTACTGTGTACAGTTCTGGTCACTTCATTTTAGGAAGGATGTGGAAGCTTTGGAAAAGGTGCAAAGGAGATTTACCAGGATGTTGCCTGGAATGGAGAGTATGTCTTACGTGGAAAGGTTGAGGGTGCTAGGCTTTTACTCATTAGAACGGAGAAGGATGAGGGGCGACTTGATAGAGGTTTATAAGATGATCAGGGGAATAGATAGAGTAGTCAGTCAGAGACTTTTTCCCCGGGTGGAACAAACCATTACAAGGGGACATAAATTTAAGGTGAATGGTGGAAGATATAGGGGGGGTGTCAGAGGTAGGTTCTTTACCCAGAGAGTAGTGGGGGCATGGAATGCACTGCCTGTGGAAGTAGTTGAGTCGGAAACATTAGGAACCTTCAAGCGGCTATTGGATAGGTACATGGATCACAGTAGAATGATATAGTGTAGATTAATTTGTTCTTAAGGGCAGCACGGTAGCATTGTGGATAGCACAATTGCTTCACAGCTCCAGGGTCCCAGGTTCGATTACGGCTTGGGTCACTGTCTGTGCGGAGTCTGCACATCCTCCCCTTGTGTGCGTGGGTTTCCTCCGGGTGCTCCGGTTTCCTTCCACAGTCCAAAGATGTGCAGGTTAGGTGGATTGGCGATGATAAATTGCCCTTCGTGTCCAAAATTGCCCTTAGAGTTGTGTGGGGTTACTGGGTTATGGCGATAGGGTGGAGGTGTTGACCTTGGGTAGGGTGCTCTTTCCAAGAGCTGGTGCAGACTCAATGGACCGAATGGCCTCCGTCTGCACTGTAAATTCTATGATAATCTATGATTAATCCAGGACAAAGTTTCGGCACAATATCGTGGGCCTAAGGGCCTGTACTGTGCTGTATTTTTCTATGTTCTATGTTCTAACCTAGTGAACCTTCTCTGGACTGTCCCCAATGCCCGCATATCTTTCCTCAGGAAAGGGGACTAATGTTGTTCACAGTATTCCAAGTGTGGTCTAACTATTGCCTTGTATAATTTCAGCTGGACTTCTCTATTTTTATGCTGCATTCCCTTTGAAATAAAGGCCAACCTTCCATTTACCTTCCCAATGACCTGCTGAACCTGCACGCCAGCTTTTGTGATTTATGCCCGAGGACCCCCAGGCCCCTCTGTGCTGCAGTTTTCTGTAGTCTTTCTCACTTTGAATAATATTCAGCTCCTTTATTCTTCCCATCAAAGTGCATACATTTTCATTTTCCTACATTATATTCCATTTCTCAAGTTTTTGCCCACTCAACTAACCTGTTTATAGCCGTGTGTCGACTTCCCACCTATTTTTGTGTCATCCACAAAGTTTGCAAAAGTGCATTCGCTTCCCTTGTCCAAGTCATTAATATATATGGTAAATAACTGTGGCCCCAGTATGGATCCCAGTGGCACTCCGCTAGTTATGTTGCCATTCTGAAAATGCCCCCTTATCCCAATTTTCTGTCTTTTATAATAATAATAATTATTGTCACAAGTAGGCTTCCATTAACATTGCAATGAAGTTACTGTGAAAACCCCCTAGTCGCCACACACCAACGTGTGTTTGGGTACACTGAGGGAGAATTCAGAATGGCCAATTCACCTAACAACCACGTCTTCGGGACTTGTGGGAGGAAACCGGAGCACCTGGACGAAACCCACGGAGACACGGGGAGAAAGTGCATTATCATGGTCAGTTCCCCAACACTATGAGCTCTTATCTTATTATGTAGCCGGTTGTGTGGTACCTTATCAAACACTTTTTGGAAATCCAAGTATATTAGATCTACGGGCTCCCCGTCATCAGCTCACTTGGCTAAATCGCTGGCTTTTAAAACAGACCAAGGCAGGCCAGCAGCACGGTTCAATTCCCGTACCAGCCTCCCCGAACAGGCGCCGGAATGTGGCGACTAGGGGCTTTTCACAGTAACTTCATTGAAGCCTACTCGTGACAATAAGCGATTTTCATTTCATTTCATTTCATCTATCCTGCTTGTTACCACCTCAAAGATTTCTAACAAATGTTTCAAACATGATTTCCCCTTCATGAAACCATGCTGACTCTGTTTCATTATATTATGCTTTTCAAAATGTTCTGCTATTACATCCTTTAACATTTTCCCAAAGACAGATGTTAAGTTTATTGGCCTATCGTTACTTGTTTCTTTTCTCCCTCCTTTATTAAATAAAGATGTTGCATTAGCAGTTTTCCAATCCTTCGGGACTTTTCTGGAATTTGACCAGGGCATCCACTATCTCTGCAGCTACTTCCTTTACTATCCTGGGATGCAACCCATCAGGCCAGGAACATAGCAGACTTTTGCCCCATTTGTTTCCAGAATACTTTTTCTCCGGTGTAGTTATTGTGTTTATTCCCTTCCCCTTTTGCCTTTGATTATTTAGTATTTGTGGAATGCTATTACTGTCTCCTACCGTGAAGACTGACTCACAGTATTTATTTAACTCCTCTGCCATTTCCTGACTCCCCATCATTATTTCCGCAGTCTCATTCTCTCAGGAACCGACGTCCACTTCAGTGCCTCTCTTCATTTTTAAGAATTGAAGGAAACTCTTGCTGTCTATTTCTATATTACTTCCTAGTTTATCCTCATGGTATATGTCCTCCCTGTTTTTGCTCATCTATTGTTTTTTTTCTGAAAACTTTCCCAAACCTCTGGGAATATATTTGCCAAGATACGTTTTAACTTTGAGTTTAACACTATATTTAACTTGGCAGAGCTGCCTCACAGACTAGTTAAGCAACAACCTGACATAGTCATACTCACAGAATCATACCTCACAGACAATGTCCCAGACAGCACTGTTACCATTCCTGGGTATGTCCTGTCTCACCGGTAGGACAGATCCAGCAGAGACAGCGGCACAGTGGTATACATTCAGGAAGGAGATGCCCCGGGGGTCTTCAACATGGACTCTGTTGAGAACATGAAGACAACATGAAGTCCCATGGCTTCAGGTTAAATATGGGCAATGTACCGGCCACCATCCGCTGATTACAATGTACCGGCCACCATCCGCTGATGAATGATGTACGCCTCCATGTTGAACACCACTTGGAGGAAGCACTGAGGGTGGCAAGGGAGCAGATTATGCTCTGGGAGGGGTACTTCAATGTCCATCACTAAGAGTGTCTTGGTAGTACCACCACAGACCGAGCTGGCTGGGCCCTAAAGGACATAGCCGCTAGACTGGGACTGCAGCAGGTGGTGAGGGGACCAACAAGGGGGAAGAGCATACTTGACCTCATCCTCACCAATCTGCCTGCTGCAGCTGCATCTGTCCATGACAGTATCAGTAGAAGTGACCACCGGACAGTCCTTGTGGTGACAAAGTCCCGTCTTCACATTGAGGATATTATCTCCATCATGTTGTGTGGCACTACCACTGTGCTAAATGGTATAGACTTCGAACAGATCTTGAAACTCAAAACTGGGCGTCTATGAGGCCTATGTGGGCCATCAGCAGCAGCAGAATTGTATTCAACCACAACTTGCCACCCTCATGGCCACCACTCTACCATTACCACCAAGCCAGGGGATCAACACTGATTCTATGAAGAGTGCAGGAGAGCACACCAGGAACAACATTAGACATACCAAAAAATGAGGTGTCAACCTGGTGAAGCTACAACACAGGACTTCTTGTGTGCCAAACAGCATAAGCAGCAAGTAATAGACAGAGCTAAACGGTTCCAGAACGAACACATCAGATCCAAACTCTGCAGTTCTGCCACATCCAGTCACGTATGGTTGTGGACAATTAAACAATTCACTGGAGGAGGAGGCTCCACAAATATCCCCATCCTCAATGATGGAGGAGCCAAGCACATATGTGCAAAAGGCAAGGCTGAGGTATTTGCAACAATCATCAGCCAGAAGTACCGAGTGCATGATCCATCTCGGTCTCTTTCGGAGGTCCCCAGCATTACAGATATCAGTCTTCAGTCGAGAAATTCACTCCACGTGATATGAAGAAACGGCTGAAGGCACTGGATACTGCAAAGGCTTTGGGCTCTGACAATGTAGGGACAATAGTACTGATAACTTGTGCTCCTGAACTTGCCGCACCCCTAGCCAAGCTGTCACAGCACAGCTAGAACACTGGCATCTACACTGTCGAAAATTGCCCAGGTGTGTCCTGTACACAACATGACAAATGCAACCCAGCCAATTACCACACTGTCAATCTACTCTCCATGATCAGCAAAGTGATGGAAGGAGTCATCAGTAGTGCGATCAAGTGGCACTTACTCAGCAATACCCTTCTCTCGGATGCTCGGTTTGGGTTCCGCCAGGGTCAATCTGCTCCTAATCTCATTACAACCTTGGTTCAAACATGGACACAAGAGCTGAATGTGAGAGGTGAGAATGACTGCCCTTGACATCAAGGCAGCATTTGATAGAGTATGGCATCAAGGAGCCCTAGGTAAACTGGAGTCAATGGGAATCAGGGGAAAAACTCTCCACTTACTGGAGTCATATCTGGCACAAAGGAAAATGGTCGTGGTGTTTGGAGGTCAATCATCTCAGCTCCAGGACATCACTGCAGGAGTCCCTCAGGGTAGTGTCCTAGGCCCAATCATCTTCCCAGGTCCACAGGTCATTATCCTGGGTATCTGGATCATTAGTCCAGCGACAAGCCCACTACGCCACCATCTCCCCTATACACCACCTCTGAAACTGGGATAACTGAGTGAATCACTTCTCACACATGAAGCAAATGAATGGTCTCTCCCCAGTGTGAACCCACTGGTGATTCAGCAGGGTGAATGATTGAGTGAATCCCTTCCCAGACACGGAGCAGGTGAATGGTCTCTCCCCGGTGTGAATTCGGTGGTGTTTCAGTAGGCTGGATGAGTGAATCACTTCCCGCACACGGAGCAGGTGAATGGCCTCTCCCCACTTTGAATTCGCCGGTGAGTCAGCAAAAGCTTGTTACTTTTAAAGCTCTTTTCCCAGCTGCAGCATTTAAACGGCCTCAAGTCAGAGTGAAGAAGTCGGTTTGAAGTGAGGTCAGTTAGTTGACAATCCCTTCTCACAAATAGAGCAGATGAACAGTTTCTCGCCGGTGTGAGTTCTCTGGTGTTTATGTAAGTTGGATAGCTGAGTGAATCCTTGACCACATTCTGAGCAGATGAATGGCCTTCCCCGGTGTGACTCCATTGATGAGTTTCCAGCACAGACAGGGATCTGAATCTCTTCCCACAATCCCCACATTTCCATGGTTTCTCCATGGTGCCAGTGTCCTTGTGTCTGTCCAGATTGGCTTCAAGAAGACCATCATACCGGTGCCAAAGAAGAACCAGGCAGCGTGCCTCAATGACTACCAACCGGTGGCCCTGACTTCAGTCATAATGAAGTACTTCGATAGGTTGGTCATGAAGCGCATCACCTCCATACTCCCAGAACGCCTTGATCCACTGCAATTCGCATACCGCCACAACCGGTCCACAGCAGATGCCATTTCTCTGGCCCTACACTCATGCCTCGAGCATCTCGACAGCAAGGACTCCGACATCAGTCTCCTATTTATTGACTACATATCCGCCTTCAACACCATAATCCCAGCCAAGCTCATATCAAAGCTCCAAAACCAACAGTCTATCCCTCAATGCCAGCAAAACTAAAGAGCTGGTCATTGGCTGCAGGAAGCAAAGTACTGTACACACACCCCTGTCAGCATCAACGGGGCCGAGGTGGAGATGGTTAGCAGTTTCAAATTCCTATGGGTGCACATCTCAAAAAATCTGTCCTGGTCCACCCATGTTGACGCTACCACCAAGAAAGCACAACAGCGCCTAAACTTCCTCAGGAAACTAAGGAAATTCAGCATGTCCACATTTAGTCTTGCAAACCTTTGCAGATGCACCATAGAAAGCATCCTATCTGGCTGCATCACAGCCTGGTATGGCAACTGCTCGGCCCAAGATCGCAAGAAACTTCAGAGAGTCGTGAACATAGCTCAGTCCATCACACAAACCTGCCTCCCATCCATTGATTCCATCTGCACCTCTCATGGCCTTGGGAAAGCGGGCAGTATAATCAAAGACCCCTCCCACCCGGCTTACTCACTCTTCCAACTTCTTCCATCGGGCAGGAGATACAGAAGGCTGAGAACACGCACGGAGAGACTCAAAAACAGCTCCTTCCCGCTGTTTTTTAAAATTAAACATTTTATTGAGGTATTTTTTGGTGTTGTAACAACAAAATAAACAATGTACATGAAACTATATACATAGTGCAAAAGCCGTCACCCGCCCTTACAGGTCCCACCTTTAATAACCCCCTACTTTAAGCTAAACTAACTGTCACCTTCTGCTGATGATCAATTTTCCACGAAGAAGTCGACGAACGGTTGCCACCTCCGGGTGAACCCTAACATTGACCCTCTCAAGGCGAACTTGATTTTCTCCAAACAGAGAAAGCTAGCCATGTCCGCTAGCCAGGTCTCTGACTTCGGGGGCTTTGAGTCCCTCCAAGCTAATAATATCCGTCTCCGGGCAACCAGGGTAGCAAAGGCCAGAACGTCTGCCTCTTTCTCCTCCTGGATTCCTGGGTCTTCTGACATTCCGAAAATCGCCACCTCTGGACTCAATGCCACCCTCGTTTTAAACACCGTGGATATGACATCTGCAAACCCCTGCCAAAATACCCTAAGCTTCAGACATGTCCAGAACATGTGGACATGGTTCGCTGGTCCTCCCGCACATTTTGCACACCTGTCTCCCACCCCAAAAAATCTGCTCATCCGGGCCACTGTCATGTGAGCCCGACTGAACGAACTTGTATCAGGCTGAGCCTGGCACATGTTGTGGACGCGTTGACTCTACTCAACGTGTCTGCCCATAGACCATCCTCTATCTTTCCTCCCAGCTCCTTCTCCCACTTGCACTTCAGCTCCTTGGTCTGCATCTCCTCTGACCCCATAAGTTCCTTGTAAATGTCAGAGACGCTCCCTTCACCTACCCATCCTCTGGAAACTACCCTGTCCTGAATTCCCCTTAGCGGTAGGAGCAGGAAGGTTGACACCTCTTTACGTAGGAAGTCCCGCACCTGCAGATACCTGAATTCGTATCCCCTCGCCAACCCAAACTTCTCCTCCAGTGCCCTCGTACTCGGAAAGCTCCCCTCTATAAACATATCCCCCATCCTCTCAATCCCTGCTCTCCACCATATCCGAAACCCCCCATCCATACATCCCGGGGCAAACAGGTGATTATTACAGATTGGGGACCAGACCGATGCTCCCTCTGCTCCCACATGTCTCCTCTATTGCCACCAGACTCTCAGGGCCGCCACCACCACGGGGCTAGTGGAGTACCGTGCCGACGGGAATGACAGAGGCGCAGTTACCAATGCCCCCAGACTGGTGCCCTTGCATGAAGCCATCTCCATTCGCCCCCATGCCGATCCCTCCCCACCACCCACTTCCTGAGCATGGCTATATTCGCCACCCAGTAATAGTTACTAAAATTTGACAGCGCCAGCCTGCCCTCTCCCCGGCTCCGCTCAAGCATTACCTTCCTTACTCGTGGGCTCTTGCCCGCCCAAACAAAGCCAGTGATCACTTTGTTGAGCCATTTAAAAAAGGACCGCGGAATAAAGATGGGGAGGCATTGAAACACGAACACGAATCTTGGGAGGACTGTCATCTTCACCATCTGCACCCTCCCAGCCAGTGACAACGGAAGTGCATCCCACCTTCGGAAATAATCCTTCATTTGGTCTACTCGCCGGGCCAAATTTAATTTATGCAGCCGGTCCTATTCCCGCGCCACTTCAATGGTTAGGGACCTAAAGCTTCCCCCTATCAATCTAAACTGAGGCTCCCCCAATCGCCTCTCCTGACCTCTCGTCTGGGCCACAAACATCCCACTTTTCCCCATATTTAGCTTATACGCCGAAAACTGGCCAAATTCCCCATGAATCCTCATAATTTCTTCCATCCCCTCTATTGGGTCCGATACATACAGAAGCAGAGCATCTGCAAAGAGCGAGACTCTGTGCTCCCCCCCCCCACCCCCCCACCCCCACACCCCCGGACCAGCCCCTTGAGGCTCTCAGAGCAATCGCCAGCGCAAACAACAGTGGGGAAAGGGGACATCTCTGTCTCGTCCCTCTGTGCAGTCTAAAATAGTCCGATGTTGTCCTATTCATCGGTCCACTTGCCACAGGAGCCTTATACAGCAACCTGATCCAGTCAATAAAACCCTGCCCAAATCCAAACCATCCCAGTACCTCCCACAGATAATCCCATTCTACACGATCAAAGGCCTTTTCTGCATCCATTGCGATCACTACCTCCAACTCCCTACCTTCCGGGGGAATCATGATCACGTTTAACAACCTTCTTACATTGGCCACCAACTGCCTACCCTTAACAAACCTCGTCCGGTCCTCCCCAATAACATCAGGAACTCAATCCTCAATCCTGGAGGACAAAACTTTGGCCAGCAATTTGGCATCCACATTCAACAGGGAGATCGGCCTGTAGGATCCACACAGCTCCGGGTTCTTGTCCCGCTTAAGGATCAGCGAAATCGTGGCCTGTGACAACGTCGGGGGCAGCACCCCTCTTTCCTTTGTCTCATTGAACATCCTCAACAACACCGGCCCCAATATCCCAGAGAATCTTTTATAAACCTCCACTGGGTCCCCGTCTGGCCCCAGGGCTTTACCCGACTGCATGGCCTTCAGACCCTCCGCTATCTCTTCCAACCCAATCGGGGCCCCCAACCTTTCTACCAGCTCCCCGTGCACCTTTGGGAAATGCAGTCCCTCCAAGAAGTGCCTCATCCCCTCCGTCCCAGCTGGGGGTTCCGATCTATACAGCCTACTGTAGAAATCCCTGAACGCCTCATTCACCCCTGCTGAATCTCCAAACAGGTTCCCATCTCTGTCATTTACTTTCCCTATCTCCCTGGCTGCCTCCCTCTTTCTAAGCTGCTGTGCAAGCATTCTGCTGGCCTTCTCTCCATACTCATAGATCGCCCCCCTCGCCTTTCTCAGCTGCTCCACCGCCCTCTCTGTGGTTAACAAGCTGAACTCCGATGTAGCCTCCGCCATTCCCTTAAAGGCCCTGCCTCTGGGGTCTCCGCATACCTCCTATCAATCTGTAGTATCTCCTTTACCAGTCGGCCCATCTCTGCTCTGTCCACCTTCTCCCTCTGGGCCCGTAACGAGATCAGCTCCCCTCTGACCACTGCCTTCATTGCATCCTAGACCATTGCTGCTTAAATTTCCCCCATGTCATTGACCTGCAGGTAATTCTGAATACATTTCCTCAGCCGCTCACACACCCCTTCGTCGGCCAAAATTCCCACATCTAACCTCCAGTGCGGGCGCTGGTTACTGTCTTTACTAACCTGCAGGTCAACCCAGTGTGGAGCATGGTCTGAGATTGTGATCACCGAGTACCCTGTGTCCACCGCCCCTGTCAATAAGGACCTACTCACCTACTCAAAAACAAAGAAGTCAATCCGGGAGTACACTCTGTGCACGTGTGAGTAGAAGGAGAACTCCTTCACCCTCGGCTGCCCAAAATTTCCATGGATCCCCCCCCCCCCCCCCCTCCATCTGCTCCATGAACCCTTTAGTTCCTTTGCCATTGCTGGCACCCTGCCCGTTTTCGAGCTTGACTGGTCCAAGCCAGGGTCAATAACTATGTTGAAATCCCCTCCCATGACCAACTTTGCGAGTCCAGGTCCGGTATCTTCCCCAGCGGTCTCTTTATAAACTTCACATCATCCCAATTTGGCACATACATATTTACTAATACCACCTGCACCCCCTCCAGTTTCCCACAGACCATAATGTACCGACCTCCCACATCTGAGACTATTCTACCCGCCTCAAACACCAACCGCTTATTGATCAGGATCGCAACCCCTCCAGTCTCTGAGTCTAGTCCCGAGTGGAAGGCCTGGTTGACCCAGCCTTTCCTCAATCAAATCTGATCAGTTACTCTAAGGCGCATCTCCCGCAACATTACCACATCCACCTTCAGTCCCCTAAGATGTGCGACACACATGCCGTCTTGACCGGCCCACATAACCCTCAAACAGTCCAGGTGATCAGCCTAGTTGGGGGGCTCATTGCCTCCCCCTTTCACCGATCAGCCATCCCCTTTTTTGGGCCCACCTGCAGCCCATGCTCCACGCCTCCACCAGCCCGCCCCCAGACAGCCTCCATCCCCAACCTCCTCTCTGTCCCTTAGCCCAAATCCCTCCTTCGTCAGCAGAACATTCACCCCCTCCCTCCCCCAAGTAACCACACTCTGTAACCCAAATTCTTTAATAAACCGAACATATGCACACCCACCACTGCGCTTTCGTGAGCAAACCCGCCCAGCTCGCTTGGTGGCCCCATCCCTGGCGCTGGATAGTCTCCCACCTAGTGTTCCCTCCCCACCCTCCCCTTGCTCATACAAACAAACTCCAATGTCATACAATCCCCACACAATTGCCCGACAGAAAACACCAAAATCTAAACAAGCATACCTCCATCCCCAACAGTGCAAATGAAAACCTTAACTCACTCAGCTCTACCGCTGGTCCCAAATTAATGCAAAATGCATTACAAACAGCTTCCATAAAACGAGAAACAAGAAACTTTTTTTTAAAAGAAGAACAGAAAAGCCAAAAAAAAACATGAACATTGTAGCAAAGTTCAAAAGTTCTCAGTCCACCACCAGTCCTTTCCTTTTCGCGAAGTCCAGCGCGTCCTCGGGCCACTCAAAATAAAAGTGCTGCTCCTCATGCGTGACCCGAAGTTGGACCGGATACAACAGTTTGAATTTCACCTTTTTCTTAAAAAGGATCGACCTGATCTGGTTGAAGCCTGCTCTTCTCCTGGCCACCTCCACACTCAGGTCCTGATAGATCCGCAGGATACTGTTGTCCCACTTACAGCTCCGTGTCTGCTTGGCCCACTGTAGAATGCGCTCCTTATCCAAGCACCTGTGGTATCTCACCACCATTGCCCTCTGGGGGTCTCCCATTCATGACTTCCTCGCGAGCGCTCTGTGAGCCCTGTCCACCTGAAAATGAAAATTGCTTATTGCCACAAGTAGGCTTCAAATGAAGTTACTGTGAAAAGCCACTCGTCGCCACATTCCAGTGCCTGTTCGGGGAGGCTGGTATGGGAATTGAACCGTGCTGCTGGCCTGCCTTGGTCTGCTGTAAAAGCCAGCGATTTAGCCCAGTGTGCTAAACCTCCAAGGGTCGGGGAATGTCCCATCCCCCAGCAGCTTCTCAAACATGTCCGCGATGTATGCCCCAGCGTCCGCGATGTATGCCCCAGCAACCACTCCTTCAGACCCCTCCGGGAGCCCAACAATTCTCAATTTCTGCCGGCGAGACCTATTCTCTTGGTCCTCCACCTTCTCCAGGGGCTGCTTCTGCTGGTCTCTCAGCATCCCCACCTCCAACTCCACTGCAGTTTGATGTTCCTCCTGTTCAGCCAGTGCCTTCTCTACCTTCTGGATCGCCCAATCTTGGGCGTCCAATCTAAGCTCCAGCCGCTCAATTGACTCTTTTATCGGGTCCAAGCAGTCCATTTTCCGCTGAGCAAAGCCTTCCTGAATAACTTGCATCAGCTGCTCCAGAGACTGCTGGGTCGACAAACCAGAGGTCCGGTCCTCCGCCATGCTGTCTCCTGCTGCAGCTTCAGCCCAAGCCTTCTCTGTCTTTCTGTTTCTGCCTTGACGAGCACGTCTAGTCCTTCTCTCCATTCACCAATGTGGGAATTCAGTACACAATTGCCTCTGTCATCAGTTTTACAATTCAAGTCCGGTAGAAAATTGGGGGTAAAGGTCCAAAATGCTGACTCGAGTGGGAGCCAGCAAATGTGTGACTTACTCCTTCATAGCCGCCACCAGAAGTCCTCTTCTTCCCGCTGTTACCAGACTCCTAACCAACCCTCTTATGGACTGACCTCATTGACTTTACACCTCCGTATGCTTCACCCAATGCCGCTGCTTACACAGTTACATTGTGTACCTTGTGTTGCCCTATTATGTATTTTCTTTTATTCCCATTTCTTTTCATGTACTTAATGATCTGTTGAGCTGCTCGCAGAAAAATACTTTTCATTGTATCTCGGTACACATGACAATAAACAAATCCAATCCAATCCAATCCAATGATCAGTTGAATCCTCGTCCACACACAGAACACGTGTACAGTCTTTCCTTGCTGTCAATGGTGTGGTGTTCTTTCAGGCTGTGAAACTGGTTAAATCTCCTTCCACAGTTAGTTCACTGGAACTTTCTCGCTCGGGCATGTGCTGTGTGTGTCGGTGCTTTTCCAGTCACACTGATATTTGAAATCTTTGCCCACAGACAGAACAAACACATTGAAAGTTTGTGCTTTTTAGGTCGTAATGAATTGAGTGACACCGTCAGATCTCAATATGATGATTGGTTCGAGTTGCCCAGCTTCAATGGGCACTAGGACCCGGCTGGGAACAGAAACCTTCAGGGCCCACCCAGGGCCTTCAGGGTCCTGTTGCATCAACAAGACGCCAGCGCATGCGCTCTGTTTCCCCAAGATGGCGGCTGTGAACCAGGGCCTGGTCCCGGGAGAGAGAGCTGACCGGCGGTGATGTGACCTGAGGATCACCACACCTCAGGCAAGCGGCCAGGTTGGGAAGGCGGTGCCTTCAGGAATAACTGGGAAGGTGATGTTTGGTCAGTTGCTGCAGTCTGTGTAGTGAAGGTGCTGTCACAGTGGTGTGAGGTGAGGAAGTACAGGATTATCACCCAGCAATGATCAATTAAGGGGAATGTAAATCCAGCTCAGGCTGCTTTCAGATTGGAAAGGGAGCTAAGGTGTGTCCTTAGAGCTGGTGAATGTTGGGGCTTTGGCACTTTCTCTATAGACTGAGGGCTGAGCGGTAACAGGCCTGGGTTACCGGCCGCCATCTTTACAATGGACAAGGAGCCGCAGGGCGCATGCGCTGCGAGCTGGATGCCAACTCTCCCGGATTCACTGACTGGAGTCTCCAGGATTTTATTTTTTTGATTTTTTTTTTCATAAATTTAGAGTATCCAATTCATTTTTTCCAATTAAGGGGCAATTTTGTCTGGCCAATCCACCTACCCTGCAAATCTTTGGGTTGTGGGGGTAAAACCCATGCAAACATGGGGAGAATGTGCAAACTCCACAAGGACAGTGACCCAGAGCAGGGATCGAACCGAGGGTCCTCAGCGCCATGAGCCATCAGGGATAGCCCACTGTGCTGCCCCCAAATTTTATTTTGACAATTTGTGGAAGTCACTGGCTGGGTCAACATTTATTGCCCATCCCTAATTTCCCTTGAACTGAGTGGCTTGCTCGGCCATTTCGGAGGGCATTTAAAGAATCAACCACATTGCTGTGGTTTGGAATCGTGTCGGCCAGACCAGGTAAGGATAGATTATTTCCTTCACTGAAGGACATGAGTGAACAGATGTGTCTTTGCAACAATTGACAATGGTTTCATGGTCATCAGTAGACTTGCAATGAATTCAAATTTTACCTTCTGTCTCGGTGAGATTCATACTTAGGAAATCATTAGGACAGTGGAAAATATTTTTGGATCTTTGGAAAATGATTAGGATAGTAAAAAATATTTTTTTGAACATTTCTCTTCAGCGGATATAAATTATTGAAAATGGGATAAAGGTTGATTGGCTGACAGTCAAACACTGTCCTGTGAGGTAATGAGTCCTTTTGCTTCCCAATTGGCCGAGGAAGGCAGTGTGTCACAAGGATGGATGTGTTGACCGATTAATGGCTGGAGGATGGGGGCTGGGTCATGTGATCAAACCTCCAGGAATACATTTAATCAAAGTTGGCGAGGAGAGAATGTTGTGAATTTCTATCCTAAACTGACAGTGAGGTTTCTGTAAATTTACAGGATACTGGAAGTGGAGGTTTAACAGACGGGAAATGCAAACCAAACGTCACATTGCAATCTGACAGAGTCACTCGGTTCATCAGAAACTGAATATCAGCAGCATCTGGGTGTGGAAGGTAAAAGGTTTGTCTGTTCTGTCTGTGAGTGAAGATTTCAGGTCTCACTGTGATTAGAAAAGCCCCGAGATTCACAAACCTGGAGAACTGTGTTCAGTTCTGGACAACAAACCTGAGGAAGGATAGAATGGCCTCGGAGGGAGTGCAGCACAGATTTATCTGAACCCCCCGGGGTTAAATTACAAAACTAGATTGCACAAAAAAATCTGTAATTGTGGGACAGAGAAAAGCATTCGGTCCATGCCAGCTCTCTAATCGACATGGTAGCACCATTGCTTCACAGCACCAGGGAACCCGGTTTCTTTCCCGGCTTGGGTCACTGAATGGGTGGAGTCTGCACGTTCTCCCCGTGTCTGCGTGGGTTTCCTCCGGGTGCTCCGGTTTCCTCCCACAAGTCCCGGAAGATGTGCTTGCTAGGTGAATTGGACATTCTGAATTCTCCCTGTGTCTACCCAAAAGGTGCCGGAATGTGGCGACAAGGGGCTTTTCACAGGAACTTCATTGCAGTGTTAATGTAACAATAGAACATCGAACAGTACAGCACAGAACAGGCCTTTCAGCCCTCGATGTTGTGCCGAGCATTGTCCAAAACCAAGATCAAGCTATCCCACTCCCTGTCATTCTGGTGTGCTCCATGTGCCTATCCAATAACCGCTTGAAAGTTCCTAAAGTGTCCGACTCCACTATCACAGCAGGCAGTCCATTCCACCCCCGAACCACTCTCTGAGTAAAGAACCTACCTCGGAAATCCTCCTATATCTCCAACCCTGAATCTTATAGTTATACCCGTTGTAACAGCTACCTCCACCGAGGAAATAGTCTCTGAACGTCCACTCTACCTGTCCCCCTGATCATCTTATAAACCTCCATTAAGTCACCTCTCAGCCTCCTCCACTCCAAAGAGAAAAGCCCTAGCTCCCTCAACCTTTCCTCATAAGACCTATTCTGCAAACCAGGCAGCATTCTGGTAAATCTCCTTTGCACCCCTTCCAATGCTTCCACATCCTTCCTATAATGAGGTGACCAGAACTGCACACAATACTCCAAATGTGGTCTCACACAATCATGTATAGTTGCAGCATAACCCCGCGGCTCATAAACTCAAGCCCCCTTTAATAAACGTTAACACACTATAAGCCTTCTTTACTGCTCTATCCATTTGAGTGGCAACCTTCAGAGATCTGTGGACATGAACCCCAAGATCTCTCTGTTCCTCCACATTCCTCAGAACCCTGCCATTGACCCTGTAATCCGCATTCAAATTTTTTCTACCAAAATGAATCACCTCGCACTTATCAGGGTTAAACTCCATCTGCCATTTTTCGGCCCAGCTCTGCATCCTATTAATGTCTCTTTGCAGCCGACAACAGCCCTCCACCTCATCCACTACTCCACCAATCTTGGTGTCATCAGCAAATTTACTGACCCACCCTTCAGCCCCCTCCTCCAAGTCATTGATAAAAGTCACAAATAGCAGAGGACCCAGCACTGATCCCTGTGGTACACCGCTGGTAACTGGTCTCCAGTCTGAAAATTTTCCATCCACCACCACCCTCTGTCTTCTATGTGATAGCGAGTTACTTATCCAATTGGCCAAATTTCCCTCTATCCGACACCTCCTTACTTTCTTCATGAGCCGACCATGGGGAACCTTATCAACGCCTTACTAAAATCCATGTAGACAACATCAACTGCTCTACCTTCATCTACACACTTCGTTACCTCCTCAAAGAATTCAATCAAATTTGTGAGGCAAGACCTACCCTTCATGAATCCGTGTTGACTATCCCGGATTAAGCTGCATCTTTCCAAATGGTTAAAAATCCTATCCTTCAGGACCTTTTCCATTATCTTACCGACCACCGAAGTAAGACTAACTGGCCTACAATTACCAGGGTCATTCCTATTCCCTTTCTTGAACAGAGGACCAACATTCAACACTCTCTGGCACTATCCCCGTGGACAGTGAGGACTCAAAGGTCAAAGCCAAAGGCTCTGCAATCTCATCCCTTGCCTCCCAAAGAATCCTTGGATATATCCCATCTGGACCAGGGGACTTGTCGACCGTCAGGTTTTTCAAAATTGCAAATACATTCTTCCTCAGAACATCTACCTCCTCCAGCCTACCTGCCTGTATCACACACTCATCCCCAAAAACATGGTCCCTCTCCTTTGTGAACACTGAAGAAAAGTATTAATTCAACGCCCCTCCTATCTCTTCTGGCTCCATGCACAAGTTCCCACTACTGTCCTTGACAGGCCCTACCGTCACCCTGGTCATTCTTTTATTTCTCACATAAGAGTAAAATGCCTTGGGGTTTTCCTTGATCCAACCCGCCAAGGACTTCTCATGCCCCCTCCTAGCTCTCTTAAGCCCTTTTTTCAGCTCATTCCTTGCTACCTTATAACTCTCAAGCGACCCTACTAAACCTTGTTTTCTCATCCTGACATACTTCCTTTTTCCTCTTGACAAGACATTCAACCTCTTTTGTGAACCATGGTTCCCTCACACGGCCATTTTCACCCTGCCTGACAGGGACATGCCTATCAAGGCCACGCAGTATTTGTTCCTTGAACAAGCTCCACTTTTCATTTGTGCCTTTCCCTGACAGTTTCTGTTCCCATCTTATGCTCCCTAATTCTTGCCTAATCGCATCATAATGACCTCTCCCCCAATTATAAACCTTGCCCTATCGTCTGGCCCTATCCCTCTCCATTGCAATAATGAAAGACACCGAATTGTGGTCACTATCTCCAAAGTGCTCTCCCACAAACAAATCTAACACTTGGCCCTGTTCATTACCCAGTATCAAATCCAATGTGACCCCCCCTCTTGTCGGCCTATCCACACTGTACAAAAACTGCCCCATCCGAACTGTTCGACTTATAGAGGTTCCAATCAATATTTTGAAAGTTAAAGTCACCCATGACAACTACCCTGAGACCTCCACACCTATCCATAATCTGTTTTGCAATTTCTTCCTCCACATCTCTATTACTATTTGGGGGCCTATAGAAAACTCCCAACAATGTGACCGCTCCTTTCCTATTTCTAACTTCAACCCATATTACCTCAGTAGGCAGATCCCCTTCAAACTGCCTTTCTGCAGCCGTTAAACTATCCTTGATTAACAATGCTACTCCTCCACCTCTTTTATCACCTTCCCTACTCTTACTGAAACATCTATACCCCGGAACTTCCAACAACCATTCCTGTCCGTGTTCTAACCATGTCTCCGAAATGGCCACAACATCGTAGTCCCAAGTACCAACCTATGCTCCAAGTTCACCTACCTTATTCCGGATGCTCCTTGCATTGAAGCAGACACACCTCAACCCATCTTTCTGTCTGCTGGTACACTCCTGCGACCTTGATACCCTCCTCAGTACCTCACTACTCTCAACACTGGCTTCTGGACTACAGCTCGTTTTCCCAGCCCCCTGACAAATTAGTTTAAACCCCCCCGAAGAGCCGTAGCAAATTTCCCTCCCAGGATATTGGTGCCCCTCTGGTTGAGGTGCAAACCGTCCTGTCTGTACAGGCCCCACCTTCCCCAGAATGTTTTCCAATTATCCACGTACCTAAAACCCTCCCTCCTACACCATCCCTGCAGCCACGTGTTTATCTGCACTCTCTCCCTGTTCTTCACCTCACGAGCACGTGGCACCGGCAACAAACCAGAGATGACAACATGGTTTGTCCTGGCTCTCAGCTTCCTCCCTAGCTCCCTTAGTTCCTGGTTTAAATCCCCGTCCTTTCTCTTACCTATGTCGTTGGTACTGATCTGTACCACGACTTGTGACTGCTCCCCCTCCCCTTTAAGGATTCTGAAAACACGGTCCGAGGCGTCATGGACCCTGGCACCCGGGAGGCAACATACCATCCGTGAGTCTCTTTCGCTGCCACAGAACCGTCTATCTGTCCCTCTAACTATCGAGTCCCCAATAACTATTGCTCTCCCGCTCTCCCTCCTTCCCTTCTGAGCCACAGGGACGGACTCAGTGCTGGAGATCCGTTCACCGTGGCTTACCCCTGGTAGCTCGTCCCTCAACAGTATCCAAAACGGTATACTTGTTACTGAGGGGAACGACCACAGAGGGATCCTGCACTGACTGCTTCCTCCCAGCCCCTCTCACCGTCACCGTCTTGATTCTTCGGAGTAACTACATTCCTGAAGCTACTTTCTATGACCACCTCTGCCTCCCAAATGATCCGAAGTTCATCCAGCTCCAGTTCCTTAACGCGGTTTCTGAGGAGCTGGAGATGGGTGCGCTTCCCACAGGTGAAATCAGCAGGGACACTGACGGCGTCCCTCACCTCAAACATTCATACTTGTGAGACTAATAAAGATTACTGTTATTATCTGGAACAATCCAGTCAGTCTCATTCTCCTGCTTTATCCCTGTATCCTAACAGCTTTATTTCTCTCAGGTTTCTATCCAATTTTTTAAAAAATCATTCATTGGTGTCTATTTCTAAACTCGGTCATAAGCAGCAAGGTTCAGGTAATTGCCACTGGCTGTGTAAAAACATTCTTCCTCATACCTCCTGGACCATTTACATGCATAGATACGGAGCAACGGAGAAAATAGGAGCAGGAGGAGACCATTTGGCCCTTCGAACCTGCTCCACCATCCATTACGATCAGAGCTGATTAGGCTCAATTGCCTAATCCCGCTTTCCCCCCATATCCTTTGATCCCTTTCACCCTCAGTGCTGTATCTAACTGCTTCTTGAAAACATGAAATGTTTTGGTCTCAATTCTTCCTGTGGTGATGAATTCCACAGGCTCACCACTCTCTGGTTGAAGACATTTCTCCTCACCTCTGTCCTAAATGGTCTGTCATAGAACATAGAACATAGAGTGCAGAAGGAGGCCATTCACCCATCGAGTCTGCACCGACACACTTAAATCCTCACTTCCACCCAATCCCCGTAACCCAATAACCCCTCCTAACCTTTTTGGACACTAAGGACAATTTAGCGTGGCCAATCCACCTAACCTGCACATCTTTGGACTGTGGGAGGAAGGCGGAGCATCAGGAGGAAACCCACGCAGACACGGGGAGAACGTGCAGACTCCGCACAGACAGTAACTCAGCAGGGAATCGAACCTGGGACCCTGGCGCTGTGAAGCCACAGTGCTAGCCACTTGTGCTGCCCATGCTATCCCGTATCCTCAGATTGTGACCCCGGGTTCTGGACACACCCACCATCGGGAACATCCTTCCCGAATCTAATCTGTCTCGCCCTGTTAGAATGTTATAGGTTTTTTTTAAATATAAATTTAGAGTGCCCAATTCTTTTTTTTCCCAATTAAGGGGTAATTTTAGCATGGCCAATCTACCTACCCTGCACATCTTTGTGTTGTGGGGGTGGGACCCACACAGACACAGGGAGAATGCGCAAACTCTACACGGACAGTGACCCAGGGCCGGGATCGAACCTAGGTCCTTGGTGACGTGAGGCAACAGTGCTAACCACTGCGCCATCGTGCAGCCCACATTCTATAGGTTTCTATGAGATTCCTCCTCATTCTTCTGAACTCCAGCGAATACAATCCTAACTGATTCAATCTCTCATACATCAGTCCCACCATCCCAGGAATCAGCCTGGCAAAACTTTGCTGCTCTTTCTCTTTAGT
The DNA here is from genome assembly GCF_047496885.1 of Scyliorhinus torazame. Classification (NCBI taxonomy): domain Eukaryota; kingdom Metazoa; phylum Chordata; class Chondrichthyes; order Carcharhiniformes; family Scyliorhinidae; genus Scyliorhinus; species Scyliorhinus torazame. The sequence continues at coordinate 94,176,915 of NC_092711.1, forward strand.
GAGATCATCTTTCCTCAGATAAGGAGACTAATACTGCACACAATATTCCAGGTGTGGCCTCACCAAGGCCCTGTATAATTGCAGCAAGACATCTCTGCTCCTCGACTCGAATCCTCTTGCTATGAAGGCCAAAAAACCACTTGCCTTCTTTACCGCATGCTGTACCTGCATGCTTCCACACAAACTAGGAGCAGGCCACTCGGCCCCTCGAGCCTGCTCCTTACACACAAACTAGGAGTCGGCCCCTCGAGCCTGCTCCTTACACACAAACTGGGAGTCGGCTCCTCGAGCCTGCTCCATCATACAATAATTTTAACCTCAACTCCATGTTCCTGCCGACCCCGATAACCTTTCACCCCCTTGCTTATCGAGAATCTATCCATCTCTGCCTTAAAAATATTCAAGGACTCGACTTCCACTGCGTTTTAAGGACGCAAGATCTAAGTCATAGAATCCCCACAGTGCAGAAGGAGCCCAAGTCAGCACCAACCCTCCGAACCACCCCCCGCCCCCCCATCCCACCCTGCCCCATCCTCACATCCCACCCAACGTGCACATCCTTGGAGATGAAGAGGCAATTTAGCACCTAACCTGCAAATCTCTGAACTGTGTGAGGAAACCGGAGCACCCGGAAGAAACCCACACACACAAGGGGAGAATGTGCAAACTCCACACAGTCATCCAGGGTCAGGAGTGAACCTGGGTCCCTGGTGCTGTGATGCAGCAGCGCTAACCACTGTGCCACCCCTTCTTTTACAACCCTCGAGCGAAAAAAAAATCCTCATCCCCATCTGAAATGGGTGATCCCTCACTTTCCAACAGTGACCCCCTTGTTCCAGATTCTCCCACAAGAGGAAACATCCTCTCCACATCCACCCTGTCAAGACCCCTCAGCATCTTATATTGTTCAATCCAGGTTTTACCCAAAACTTTAAATCTGTGTCCCGACTGCTTGTACGATCAGTGAATGGAAACAGAGTTTCTCTGTCCACCCGATCGAAACCTGGCATAATCTTGTGTCCCTGAATCAAATCTCCCCTCAACCTCCTTTGCTGGAACCATTCTGGTAAATCCCCTCTGCACCTTCTCCAAGAACCTTCACATCCTCCCTGAAGAGTGGTGACCAGAGCTTTATAAAGATTCATAGAATAGAATTAGAACCATAGAATTCCTGCAGTGCAGAAGGAGGCCATTCGCCCCATCAAGTGTGCACTGATTCACTGAAAGGGCACCCTGCCTAGGCCCACACCGCTACCCTGTCCCTGTAACCCCATAGCCCCACCAAACCTGCACATCCCTGGACACTAAGGGGCAATTTATCAAGGCCAATCCATCTAACTTGCTCCCCTATCAGCCTCCCCAAACAGGCACCGGAATGTGGCGATTAGGGGCTTTGGGGCTGGTATAGCACATTGGGCTAAGACAGCTGGCTGGTAATGCAGAACAAGACCAGCAGCGCGGGTTCAAGTCCCGTACCGGCCTCCCCGAACAGGCGCCGGAATGTAGCGACTAGGGGCTTTTCACAGTAACTTCATTGAAGCCTACTTGTGACAATAAGCGATTATTATTATCATTATTTTTTGGTCTGTTGGAGGAATCCTGAGCACCGGGTGGAAACGCACGCAGACACGGGGAGAAAGTGCAAACTCCACACAGACAGTCATCAAGGCCAGAATTGAACCCGAGTCCTTGGCACTGTGAGGCAGCAGTGCCAATCACTGCCACCGGAAGCATAGTTTCTGTGTCAGTTATGAAGCTCAAGGTCGAATTTGCTTTGCCAACTACTCTCTTAATATGTCTTGTAGATATACAAATTCCCTCTTCACCTCTTCCTCTCGCCTCCCAAAGAGGCCATTTGGGTTTTTACAACAATCCAGCAGTTTTCATGGTCACTTTTTCCCAGTGCCGGCCCCACAAATGACCAGATTCATTCAGCTCAATTTCACAACCTGCCTTTGTGTTTCTGTGGGTTCTCTCTCACTCCCTATTTTCTGTTTTCAATCAGTTTCACAGGGTGTTCGAAGGTGAGACTTCAAGATCCGGAAACACAAACCAAGCATCACATCAGGGTCTGACAGAGTCCTCAATTTATCATATCCTGAATATCATGAGATTTTGAAGATGGAAGGAAAATGCATCGTTCACAGTGGGGAGAAACCATACACATGTTGTGTGTGTGGACGAGGATTCAGTCAATCATCAGGCCTCACAAGACACAAATGCAGTCACACTGAGGAGAAACCGTGGAAATGTGCAGACTGTGGGAAAGGATTCACTTATCCATCCAAGCTGGAAACTCATCGACGCAGTCACACTGGGGAGAGACCATTCATCTGCTCCAAGTGTGGGAAGGGATTCACTCAGCCATCCGCTCTGTCCACACACCAGCGACTTCACTCCAGGGAGAGACCATTCACCTGCTCCACATGTGGGAAAGGATTTACTATTTCAGCCCACTTGCTGAGTCACCAGCTAGTTCACACTGATGAGAAACCGTTTCAATGTCCAGACTGCGGGAGGTGCTATAAAAGATCTGGGGATCTGATGTGCCATCAACGTGTTCACACTGACGAGAGACCATTCAGGTGCTCTCAGTGTGGGACTGGGTTCAGACGATCATCTAACCTCACTGTACATCAGCGAACTCACACAGTGGAGAGGCCATTCGTCTGCACCAAGTGTGGGAAGAGATTCACTCAGTCATCCGACCTGCAGAAGCATCAGCGAATTCACACTGGGGAGAGACCGTTTCAATGTCCAGACTGCGAGAAGTGCTATAAACGTTTTGGGGAACTGTTACAACATCAACGTGTTCACACTGACGAGAGACCGTTTAGGTGCTCTCACTGCGGGACTGGGTTCAGACGATCATCTCATCTCACTGTACATCAGCGAACTCACACTGGGGAGAGGCCATTCGTTTGCTCCGAGTGTGGGAAGAGATTCATTCAGTCATCCGAACTTCTGAATCACCAGCGAATTCACACTGTTGAGAGACCATTTCATTGTCCAGACTGCGGGAATTGTTATAAATGTTCTGGGGAACTGATGCACCATCAACGTGTTCACACTGACAAGAGACCGTTTAGGTGCTCTCGTTGTGGGACTGGGTTCAGACAATCGTCTCACCTCACTGCACATCAGCGAATTCACACTGGGGAGAGGCCATTCGCCTGCTCCTGGTGTGGGAAGGGATTCACTCAGTCATCCGCCTTGCAGAAGCACCAGCGAGTTCACACTGGGGAGAGACCGTTCACCTGTTCCAAGTGTAGGGAGGGATTCGCCACTTCATCCCTCCTGCTGAAACACCAACGAGGCCGCAAATAACCACAGTGATTGGATTTTGCTGTTCCTCACATTCAGGACTGAACCATATTCATTTGGGTCTCTTTCTGCTGATAACAAACTTCAGCCCATTTACAGGGGCTAATATTCTGGCTAAAAGTCAAATAAATTAGATTTGTGTGACATACACAGTGTGCTGAAACTTTTTAATATCTCTGACACAAGTTAGTTCCTTTTGAAGTAATCTCGCTCTCCCGTCTCTTCCATCCTCACCTCCAACAAGAAGTGTGAGGAGCTTCTTTGTGACTGAGATTGAGTAAATCCGATCAGCTGCCTCTGCTGCTTCCCTCCCTTTCACGAGCCCACCGGACCAAACTGTCTCTAAATTTCATCCTTTCCCGAGCCCTGAACCCACATCTTTCTCTAGTTTCTCTCCCATCTCCCCTCATGCCCTCTCAGAGCTCATCTTGTCCATGAGACCCAGCTCCTGCTCCACCCACTGAGCTACTGATCAGCCAACTACCCTGTGTCCATGGATATTGTCAACATTTCTCTCTCTTCAGGTACTGTCCCTCTGTCCTTCAAATCTGCCATCATCACCCCCTCAATAAAACAAACCCTTGACCCTGCCATCCTTACAAATTACTGCCCCATCTTCAACCTCCCTCTCCTCCCAAACTCTTTGAACATGTTGTCCCTCCCTAATCCTTGCCCATCTTTCCCAGAACTTCCATGTTTGATTCCTTCAATCAGGTCTCTGCCCTGTCACAGTGAAATACAAGAGACAAACAGAATCTTCATAAGACTAGGGGAGCAGCACAGTCATTATCGAGAGACAACAATACCTGCTGGAGACAGACAGACAACTAAACAACACGAATCACAACACCAAGCTACCTAGACCCATATACCCGGGACAGGAAGGAGAATTGGAGACGGACTGGAAGAACTCAAAGACTCCAGACACATTAACCAAAGAAAACAGGTAGAACCAAGGAAGTTCTAGCTGCTCCCTAAAATACCCAAGCATCCAAACACATGGACAGTACCAGGGAAATACCACCAAACAGACCCACCGGGCCAAGACTGTGGGAGAGAAAATCCAATAGAATCACAGAATTTACAGTGCAGAAAGAGGCCATTTGGCCCATTTAGCCTGCACCGGCCCTCAGAAAGAATACCCTACTTAAGCCCATCCTAGTAACTCACCTAACCTTTATTTGGACACTAAGGGGCCAATCGACCTTAACTCTTTGGACGGTGGGAGAAACTGGAGCACCCGGAGGGAACGCACACAGACACGGGGAAAATGTGCAAACTTTACCCAGTCACTCAAGGCTGAAATTGCTGAAACATCAACACACTGCTCCTGGTGGTTGATGGTATAGTGGTTCAATAAATATAATCAGTGGATTAAAAAGGTGTGTAATATATAGTAAAACAGAAAATGCGAGATTAACTCAACAGGTCTGGTAGTATCATCGAATCCCTAAAGTGCAGAAGGAGGCCATTCGGTCCATTGCGTTTGCACCAACCCTACAAAAGAGCGTCCCACCCAGGTGCACTTCCCCCACCCTCTCCCCATAACCGCACTTCACCTTTGGACACTAAGGAGCAATTTAGCATAGCCAATCCACCAAGCCTAGACAATCTCATGGGAGAAAACTGGAGCACCCAGAGGGAACCACACAGACACGGGAAGAATGTGCAAACAGTCATCCAAGGCCGGAATTGAACCCTGGTCACTGGAGCTGTGAGGCAGCAGTGCTAACCATTGTGCCACATCTGTGATGAGAGAAACAGAGTTAATGTTTGTTGTTCCTTGTAACAGTTCTGTAGAAGGATCAATGGATTCTAAAAAAGTCCATTGAAGTCGAAATAAGACGTTTTTGTCCATTGAAGCGGTTTGACACAGGAACATGTTTCACTCTGTGTGCAGCTCCAGTTTCATTTACACAGCCTGCAGTCTGATTGGCTGAAGGACCAGAATCCATCCCGTCCTCCCAATCTTCCCGTTGGTCATCCCCTCTCAGACAGGAAATGAGGTGGCGGAACCCGTGCGCACGTGGCTAATGGGAAGAACTCAAAATGATGCAGTCTCAGCCAATGAGGGAGATCTGAGAGCAGCCACGCCCCTCATTCACTCCAATTAGGTGGAGGACCAGCTGCTGTAGTTCGGTCCTGCAGTCCCACCTCCTCTTCCTATTGGTCCAAAGCTACTGTCAATCACTCGCCGGGCATTGTGATGTGGAGCATGCGCAGTGCGGCTCATGCCCACGGACAGACGCTTGTTTGTCTCATCTTCAGGCCATGATGTTGGGTGGGGTTACTGGATTATGGGGATAGGGTGGAGGTGTGGACCTTGGGTAGGGTGCTCTTTCCAAGAGCCGGTGCAGACTCGATGGGCCGAATGGCCTCCTTCTGCACTGTAAATTCGAGGAAATGTGGAGATGTAGGCGTTGCACTGGGGTGGGCACAGTAAGCAGTCTTACAACACCAGATTAAAGTCCAACAGGTTTATTTAGAATCACTAGCTTTTGGAGCACAGCTGAGGAAGGGGCTATGCTCTGAATGCTCGTGATTCGAAACAAATCTGTTGGACTTTAACCTGGTGTTGTAAGACTTCTCACTGTGCCCACCCCAGTGCAATGCCGGCATCTCCACATCCTGGTGTTTAGTAAATTACAGCATGATTTAATCAAAGACAGAGAGGAGTGATTTCTGCTGACTGGGCAGTAAGGACTTGGGACATTGCCTAAAAATTGTAGCCAGGTCACAGAACTCAGTGTGAAATGAGGAAACACTTGACACAAAATCTGGGACACATTTGGAATTCTCTCCCATAAATGACAATTCCTGTGGCAATCCCTGGTGAATCCACTATCTTTCATAGAATTTACAGTGCAGATGGAGGCCATTCGGCCCATCGAGTCTGCACCAGCTCTTGGAAAGAGACCCTACCCAAGGTCCACATCTCCACCCTATCCCCATAACCCAGTAAACCCACCCAACACTAAGGGCAATTTTTGACACTAAAGACAATTTTAGCACGGCCAATCCACCTAACCTGCACATCTTTGGACTGTGGGAGGAAACCGGAGCACCCGGAGGAAACCCACGCTGACACGGGGAGGATGTGCAGACTCCACACAGACAGTGACCCAAGCCGGAATCAAAACTGGGACCCTGGAGCTGTGCAGTAATTGTGCTATCCACAATGCTGCCGTGCTGCCCCCTTATTTGTTGCCGATCCCGAATTGCTCTTGAACTGAATGGTTTGCTGGTCTATTTCAGAGGGCAGATTTACTGCTGTGGCTCTGGAGTCACATGTAGGCCAGACCAGGTAGGGTTGGCAGATTTCTTAAAGGCCATTAGTGAACCAGATCAGTTTCGACACAACCAGTGATAGCTGCATGGTCACCATTACTGATAATAGTTTTCACTGTTTTATGAATTGAATGTAGTTGTTTGGTAACCTGAAATATTCCAATAGCTCCTCAGACCATTACCCTCGGGGACTCAGTAATACCCGCCCAGGCACATTCCCACTCCACCACCATCTCATCCCTGGCTCCCAACCTCCCGCTTTGGTCACAATCCCCGCCCCGCCCGGATTCACTTCTCACTCTTTGTGACCTCAATACAAACATGTTGGACTTTAACCTGGTGTAAGACTTCTTACTGTGCCCACCCCAGTGCAATGCCGGCATCTCCACATCATGACCTCAACTGGACCGTCTTTTCCAGCTCTTGGGGCTCGTACGGCGCATGCTTCAGTCAGTGCTGAGCCCCCAGCCCCCCTTCTTTCACTCCGATTGGTGGGAGGACCAGCCGCTTCTGCTCGGTCCTCCGGCCTGGCCCCTTCCTATTGGTCTGGCCCTGCCGTCAATCACTCTCCGGGCATTGTGACGTTGAGCATGCGCAGTGCGGGCGGTGTCCAGGGACAGAAGCTTGTTTGTCAGATCCACAGGCGGGAGGGAAATGGCGGAAGGAGGGAGAGGCGGAGCCCAGCGGTGGACGGGGACGGGCCTTGAGTCCCCGATGTGGCTCTGACACCGGAATAAGAAGCGCCGGTGCCGGGTTTGTATCTGTGCGGCGGACGCGGCGGAACCGCGTCTGGAGTGAGAGGCCCGTGTTAAGGGCGCATGCGCGGTGCTCCCTGTCAGCAGGAGGAGAGAATGTTGTGAATTTCTCTCCTGGACTGACAGGGATGGATTCTGCAAACTCCTTTTACAGGGGGTTGGGAGGCTGGATTTACACAGAAAACTCAAATCAGAGATCATATCAAGATATAACAGAGTCACTCTGTTCATCAGAACCTGAACATTATCAGAATTTGAGTATAATTGAGCTCCAGGGCAGTCCCGCTCGCTGCATGTGTAGTGGGTGTTACAGTCAGATCAGCCAGGTTCTTATTCGATGGTGGAGCAGGCTGGAGGGAGTGAGTGATGTCTCCCAACACAGACAGAAAGGTCCACTTTTCTCCTGGAGTTTGAGACAAATCAGTTTTCAAAATGATGCAGAGTTTCAGCCAATGAGGGAGATCCGGGCTCAGCCCCGCCCCTCATTCACTCTGATTGGTTGGAGGACCAGCTGCTCCTGCTCGGTCCTCCAGCTCCACTGCTGCTTCTTATAGGTCTAGAGATGCCGTCAATCGCAACTCGGGCATTGTGAGCTGGAACACACGCAGTGCGGGTTCTTGCTCTGGACTCGGGTGGATAAGAGGAGACCCCAACCCCCCCCCCCCCCCCCCCCGCCCCATAAGACCAATTGATTTTATTGTCAGTCTGCAGACAGGAGCTGGAGAACTGAACCCAGGCAGAGGAGAGGGAGGGAGAAAACTGGGAGTGGAGGAAAGAAATGGTGCAGATGGGTTTGGATTTCAGCCCCGGGAGAAGGGACAGTGTGTGGGATGGGGATTTACGTCTTTGACTTTGGTAATCACCATTTACAGGATATTCGAAGGGGATGATTTACAGACGGGCAATTCAAACTAAGCATCGCATCAAGATTCAACAAAGTCACTCGATTATCAGGACCTGAATCTCATTTGGTTTTGCATGTGGAAGGAGAAATGTTTGACTTCTGTCTGGGAAAAGATTTCAAACATCAATGTGACTGAAAAAGCACCGAGACACACACACCCGGGTGAGAGTGATCCAGTGGACTGACTGTGGAAAAAGCTTTAACCAGTTACACAGCTTGAACATAAATCACACCATTCACAGGGAGGAGAAACCATACACGTGGTCTGTGTGTGGACAAGGCTTCAACTGATCATCGAACCTGGAGAGGCAAAAGGACACCGGCACCATGGAGAAACCGTGGAAATGTGGGGACTGTGGGAAGGGATTCAATTACTCATCCCATCTCGAAACTCATCGACCCAGTCACATGGGAGAGGCCGTTCACCTGCTCCGTGTCTGGCAAAGATTTCATTCAGTCACAACACCTGCAGTCACACCAGCGTGCTCACTCCAATAAGAGACCTTTAGAATGTTCTGACTGTGGGAAGAGCTTGAAAAGCAGAAAGAACCTGATGCAACACCAACACACTCACACTGGAGAGAGGCCGCTCACCTGCTCCAAGTGTGGGAAAGGATTCACTCAGTCATCCACCCTAATCAGGCACCAGCAGACTCACACTGGAAAAAGGCCATTCACCTGCTGTGTGTGTGGGAGGAGATTCATTCAGTCATCCACCCTGCTGAGGCACCAGCGGGTTCACACTGGGGAGAGGCCATTCACCTGCTCTGTGTGTGGGAAGGGATTGACTCGGTTAAGCACCCTCGCTGCACATCAACGTGTTCACATTGATAAATGACCTCTTGTTATGAATGTGAGAAGTGCAAGTGAGGTGCAGACACACCAACGCACTCGCGTTGGGGAGAGGCTAGTCACCTCTGTGTGTGAAAAGGGTTCACTCAGTCACAGCACCTATTGTGAGAGCAGTGAGTTTACATGTGGTTGCAGGGGTAGGATTCTGCTGTTCATCACTTTCACTGTTTGTTTCTGCTGATAGTAAACTCCAGCCCCATCTTGGAGGTTATTGAAATTTTAGATGAAGACATTCTCTCTGTGTCTGCGTGGGGCTCACCCCCACAACCAAAGATGTGCAGGGTAGGTGGACTGGCCACGCTAAATTACCCTTAATTGGAAAAAAATGAGTTGGGTACTTTAAATCTGTTTCTTTTTAATTCTAGATGAATGTCAGCTTGGTCAGCTGTTGAGCAAATACACAGTGTCACGTTCCATTTTTCTCCAATGTAAGAGGAGATTAATTGATGTCCTGTTGCGGACTGCTTCATTTTTGGGCACTTTTCTCTTTTCTAATCCTACATTATTTCAGATCTCACAGCTTCAGTCACTCTTGTGGACAATTCCCAGCTCTCCATATCTTGCAGACTGTTGATAATCATAATCTTTATTATTGTCACAAGTAGGCTTACATTAATACTGCAATGACGTTACTGTGAAAAGCCCTGAGTCGCCACATTCCGGCACCTGCTCAGGTACACTGAGCGAGAATTCAGAATGTCCAATTCACCGAACAGCATGTCTTTCGTGACTTGTGGGAGGAAGCAAGTGCACCCGGAGGAAGCCCACACAGACACGGGGAGAACATGCAGATTCCGCACAGACAGTGACCCAAGCCGGGAATCAAACCTGGGACACTGACGTTGTGCAGCAGCAGTGCTAACCACTGTGCTGCCATGCCGCTCATGAGACTGTGTTACACTGTCAGTGTGCTCCTGTACTGCTCTGTATTTAACAGGAGCCTGCAGACTGATGAGACTGTGTTACACTGTCAGTGTGCTCCTGTACTGCTCTGTATTTAACAGGAGTCTGCAGACTGATGAGACTGTGTTACACTGTCAGTGTGCTCCTGTACTGCTCTGTATTTAACAGGAGTCTGCAGACTGTTGAGACTGTGTTACACTGTCAGTGTGCTCCTGTACTGCTCTGTATTTAACAGGAGTCTGCAGACTGTTGAGACTGTGTTACACTGTCAGTGTGCTCCTGTACTGCTCTGTATTTAACAGGAGTCTGCAGACTGATGAGACTGTGTTACACTGTCAGTGTGCTCCTGTACTGCTCTGTATTTAACAGGAGTCTGCAGACTGATGAGACTGTGTTACACTGTCAGTGTGCTCCTGTACTGCTCTGTATTTAACAGGAGTCTGCAGACTGATGAGACTGTGTTACACTGTCAGTGTGCTCCTGTACTGCTCTGTATTTAACAGGAGTCTGCAGACTGATGAGACTGTGTTACACTGTCAGTGTGCTCCTGTACTGCTCTGTATTTAACAGGACTCTGCAGACTATTGAGACTGTGTTACAGTGTCAGTGTGCTCCTGTACTGCTCTGTATTTTGCCTGTAATAGAAAATGACTGAATTTCTGTTCCAGTGGAACCTTTGCTGTTCTGAAATGTGGGTGAATATTTTTGTGCCTCACATCCTTGCTCATATTGCTGCAGTTGGGTGGAAGGGGATGTGTAAAGAGCTGGTCTCTGTGTGGAAATGTGAACCAAGGAAATGGTATCTGTGTGTGTGACAGAAACACAGCCTTGTGCTCACACTCAGAACAAAGATATCCTTATGGTGAGGGTTTGAAAGGGTCAGATCACAAATGTAGTGAAAAAGTTAAATATAAGTATCACCAGTGTAGCTGCAGCTTGTTAGATCAGAGCTGAGAAATGGGAGCTCTGAATCTCTATTATCTCTGTTTCCCAGAACAAATAACTCTACTCTCTCTGTATTATTGCAGAACTGTTAATAAAGTCAGTAACAGACAATCTGTTGTTGGGAGTTTGAATCTCTGGTGTCTGAACCACAAGATTCAATGTTTAAAGTCAACAAGATGAACAAGGAAAGAGATCAGGGCCCAAAACTCCAGCTGGATATTCACAGGAGAAAGTCTGTTATCAAACACCTCGAATGGACAGAACAAAGAAAAATCCCAACTGTCAGAAATTCTCAAATCGTTTGTAAATTTCTTTCAAATGTTGACAGGTTCCTGCAGTCAGTTTCCATTCAATTGAAATTAATGAAAGATGAGAGACTGGGTTGGAAGCAGAGCTGGGCCCACTTGTACTGGGACCCCAAAGCCAGACATCACTTACTCTGACACAGCAAATCCAGGGACCACTCACACAGACACCAAATCCAGGGTCCATTTACACTGAGACACCAAATCCAAGGGCCACTTACACCGAGACACCAAATCCAAGGGCCACTTACACCGACACACCAAATCCAGGGACCACTTACGCTGAGACACCAAATCCAGGGACCACGTACGCCGAGACACCAAATCCAGGGACCACTTACGCCAAGACACCAAATCCAGGGACCACTTACACCGAGACACCAAATCCAGGTGCGGCTTACGCCGAGACACCAAATCCAGGTAACATTTACATTTTGAAGTTGACTTATGGGTACAGATTGTTTGCAATAAATCCCCAACTTTCAATTAAATCAGGTTATACAAGATTTAACTATCTGACAGAATGATCACTTTAAATGGTAAATTCAAAATATTTTTAAACCATTAAAAGGTAGAAAGGTAACACGTTGGGGGCAGCATGATGGCACAGTGGTTAGCACAATCCAAAAATCTGTGCAGGGTAGGTGAATTGGCCACAGTAAATTGCCCCTTAATTGGAAAAAAATAATTCCGTACTCTAAATTTTTTTTTAAAAAGGGTTACAAGTTGAAAGATAAAAAACAAAGTTGAAGGAACAGTAATTGACAGAGAAGTTTATCTTTAACAATTAAACAGACTTCTTACAACTTTCCTCAGTTGAGCAGACGAAAGACATGAAGTAATAATCCCAAAATGTGGTAACATGTTAGCAAAATGGTTCATCAAAACATTAGTTTTATCCCCTCAGCTCAATTTTTCTAATCTCGAATTAGCCAAAGTGTCAAACAATAATTGGTTAACTTAATAGACTGCTGATTTATATTTGGCCTGACATCTACTCGTGTACAAAATGGCATTTTAATCTTTCATGACAATGACTCTGAAGAGAATTAACCTGAAAATGGTTGGGTTACGTTAAAACCATTGATTTGAAAACTACCAACACAGCGGAGTGAAGTGATTCGAGTTCTGTGACCAGGCTGCCGGTACAGATGGCAATGGGCGGCCATGTAGAGTTGACAAGAGACTCTGTGAAATATCAATTTAGTATTGAACTGAAAGTTCATAATTTTGTGAATGAGTTCTTGGTGATTCTTAAGAAAAAATCATTCATGGGATGTGGGTGTCGCTGGCTCGGTCAGCATTTATTGTCCATCCCTAATTGCCCTTGAAAAGATGGAGGTGAGCAGCCTTCCTGAGCCGCTGCAGTCCAACCATGTTAGGAAGGGAATTCCAAGGTTTTGATCCAGCTGCAGTGAAGGAATGTCGATATAATTCCAAGTGGAGATGGTGAGTGACTTGGAGGTGAACTTCCAGGTGGTGGCATTCTTGAACCAAAGGAAAACATCACAGACGGTGCTTTCAAAAAGGGGCATCACAGCCCCAAAGATCAGTGACATGTCTGAAGGTATTTAAATGCCAGCCATTTATACGATTTGTTAACATCAGCAGGAGCAAACCAAATATTATCAGACTAACAATCCTGGATGTGATTAACAGCAGCGAAACTAATGAATCCAACCCCTGCAGTTACTTATGAATTCGCTGGTGTGTCAGCAGGTTAGATGGCTGAGTGAATCCCTTCCCACACACTGAGCAGGTAAACGGCCTTTCCCTACTGTGAGTGCGTTGGTGGATCACTAGGTTAAAGGACTTGGTGAATGCCTTCCCACAGTCGGAACAGGTGAATGGCCTCTCCCCTGTGTGAGTTCGCTGGTGTATCAGCAGGTTCGATGGGTGAGTGTATTCCTTACCACACACAGAGCAGGTGAATGGTTTCTTCCCAGAGTGAACCCGTTGACGTGCAATGAGATTGGGTGAAGACCTGAACCTCTTTCCACAAGTGGTGCAGCTGAACGGCCTCTCCTCGCTGTGTGTTTGCTGGTGTTCCAGCAGATGGGAGGACCGAGTGAATCCCTTCCCACATACAGAGCAGCTGAATGGTCTCTCCCCAGTGTGAACTCACTGGTGTGCAGTGAGGTTGGATGAAGACCTGAACCTCTTTCCACAGGAGGTGCAGTTGAACGGCCTCTCTTCGATGTGGGTTTGTTGGTGTGACTGGAAGCAGGATAACTGAGTAAATCCCTTTCCACACACAGAGCAAGTAAATGGTTTCTCTCCAGTGTGAATGCGTCGGTGGTTTTCCAGCAAGGATGGATAATTGAATCCTTTACAACAATCATCACATTTCCATGGTTTCTCCATGGTACTTGTGTCCGTGTATCTCTCCAGGTTGGAGATCAGTTGAAGCTTCGAAGACACACACAACACGTGTACAGTTTCTCCCCACTGTGAATGGTGATGTTTTTTCAGACTGCGTACCTGGTTAAAGCTCTTTCCACAGTCACTTCACAGGAACACTCACACCCGAGTGTTATGTGCGTCTCGCCGCTTTTCCAGTCACTGATGCTTGAAATCTTTTCCCAGAGACAGAACAGACAAACATTTCACCTTGCACGTTCAAATTTTGATGATGTTGAGGTTGTAATGGATTGAGTGATTCTGTGAGAGCTCGATGTGATGTTTGGTTTGAGTTTTCTGTCGGCCAATCCTCCACTTCCAATATCCTGTAAAAAGAGTTTACAAAGGTCATCACTGTCAGTCCAGGATATAAATTCTGAACAGACAATTCTAGTTTATCTGGAACATCTTTTCCTCTCTTGTTCCCCCAAAGCTGTAAATCCCCGTCCCACAAACACTCCCTGGGCTGAAATCCAAACCCATCTCACCATCTGCACCATTTCGTTCCTCCACTCCCAGTTTTCTCCCTCCCTCTCCTCTGCCTGGGTTCAGTTCTCCAGCTCCTGTCTGCAGACTGATAATAAAATCAATGGGTCTTATTGGGGGTTTGGGGCCTCCAGCGGGTGTTCGTGAATCCTCCCCGCCCACCTGACAGGGTTTCCTTCCTTGCCAGAGATCAGAGTCCTCATTGATTTGAGTGCAAAGTGTGAGCACATATTTCTTGTCCCCCTCCCCTATCCTGTGATGTGAACCATCCTCCAGTGTCTGAAGCAGGATGGTGCCCATTAACCTGGGCCTGTTCCCGGGAGGGAGGGAGAAGCCCCGTAGCTGCAAACCAGGGAGATGACAATGATTGTGAAGGGTTTGCGGATCCACAAAGTGTTTCCAAATCCTCCCACCCACCGCCTGACGCCGACTTCGCTTCTCCAGGACAAACAAGCGCCGAAATCCATGTCCAGCAGCCACACTGCGCATGCTCCGCATCACAATGCCCTGGGTGTGATTGACGGCAGCTGCAGACCAATAGGAAGAGGGGGCGGTGTTGGAGGACCTAGCGGGAGTGGCTGATCCTCCAACCAATCAGAGTGAATGAGGGGCGGGGCTGATCCCGATCTCCCTCATTGACTGAGACTCTGCATCATTTTGAGTTCTTCCCATTGGCCACGTAGGAGCGGGTTCCAAAACCTCATTTCCTGTCTGAGTGGTGTTAACCAATGGGAAGATTTGGTGGACCGGATGGACACTGGTCCTCCAGCCAATCAGACTGCAAACTTTGTGAATGTAGATTGAGCTTCACACAGATTAAAACTTCTTCCTGTGTCAAACCTCTAACACTTTCTTTCTACTTCTTTTCACTTCAATGGACTTTTTAAGATTCCATTGACTGTTCTACAGAACTGTTACAACAAGCAACAACAAACATTAACTTTGTTTCTCTCGCCACAGATGTGGCACAGTGGTTAGCACTGCTGCATCATAGCGCCAGCGACCTATAAGTCCATAAGACATAGGAGAATTAGGCCACTTGGCCCATCGAATCTGCTCCGCCATTCAATCATGGCTCATATTTTCTCATCCCCATTCTCCTGTCTTCTCCCCATAACCCCTGATCCCCTGACCTGGGTTCAATTCCAGCCTTAGGTGACTGTGTGGAGTTTGCACAGTCTGTGTGTTCCCACAGTCTGTGTGTTCCCTCTGGGTGCTCCAGTTTTCTCCACCGTCCAAAGATGTGCAGGTTAAGTGGATTGGCTATGCTAAATTGCCCCTCAGTGTCCAAAAAAAGGTTAGTTGGGTTACGGGGACAGGGTGGAGGCATAGACTGAAGTAGGGTGCTCTTTCCAAGGTGCAGGCTCGATGGCCCAAATGGCCTCCTTCTGCACTGTAAATTCTATGATTCTGTCGGATTTTCTCTCTCAGTTTGATCTGATGGGTTTGTCTGGTGCTATTTCCCTCGTACTGTCCATGTGTTTGGGTATTTTAGGGAGCAGGTAGAACTTCCTTAGTTCTACCTGTTGTTTTTGGTTAATGTGTCTGGAGTCTTTGAGTTCTTCCAGTCCGTCTCCAATTCTTCTTCCTGTCTCGGGTGTATGGGTCTAGGTAGCTGTGTGTTGTGATTTGTGTTGTTTAGTTGTCTGTCTGTCTCCAGAAGGTATTGTTGTCTCTCGATAATGACAGTGCTGCCACCCTTGTCTTCTGGTCGTATGAACATATTTCATTACTGTGACAGGGCAGAGACCTGTTTGAAAGATTCAAACATGGGAGTTCTGGGAAAGATGGGCAAGGGTTTGGGAGGTGACAACATGTTCAAAGAGTTTGGAGAGGCGAGGGAGGCTGAAGATGGGGCAGTAATTTGTAAGGATGGCAGGGTCAAGGGTTTGTTTTATTGAGGCGGGGGTGATGATGGCAGATTTGAAGGACAGAGGGACAGTACCTGAAGAGAGAGAAATGTTGACAATATCCATGGACACAGGGTAGTTGGCTGATCAGTAGCTCAGTGGGAATAGGGTCGATGGAGCAGGAGCTAGTCTCATGGACAAGATGAGCTCTGAGAGGGCATGAGGGGAGATGGGAGAGAAACTAGAGAAAGATGTGGGTTCAGTGCTCGGGAAAGGATGAAATTTAGAGACAGTTTGGTCCGGTGGGCTCGTGGAAGGGAGGGAAGCAGCAGAGGCAGCTGATCGGATTTACTCAATCTCAGTCACAAAGAAGCTCCACAAGCTCCTCACACGTCTTGTTGGAGGTGAGGATGGAAGAGACAGTGGAATAATGGAAGAGATAAGCTGCAGTGCTGGGCTGAGAGGTGGCAAATGGAGTTTAATGTAGAGAAGTGTGAGGTGATTCACTTTGGAAGGAATAACAGGAATGTGGAATATTTGGCTAATGGAAAAGTTCTTGAAAGTGTGGATGAGCAGAGGGATCTAGGTGTCCATGTACATAGATCCCTGAAAGTTGCCACCCAGGTTGATAGGGTTGTGAAGAAGGCCTATGGAGTGTTGGCCTTTATTGGTAGAGGGATTGAGTTCCGGAGTCGGGTGGTCATGTTGCAGCTGTACAGAACTCTGGTACGGCCGCATTTGGAGTATTGCGTACAGTTCTGGTCACCGCATTATAGGAAGGACGTGGAGGCTTTGGAACGGGTGCAGAGGAGATTTACCAGGATGTTGCCTGGTATGAGGGAAAATCTTATGAGGAAAGGCTGATGGACTTGAGGTTGTTTTCGTTAGAGAGAAGGTTAAGAGGAGACTTAATAGAGGCATACAAAATGATCAGAGGGTTAGATAGGGTGGACAGTGAGAGCCTTCTCCCGCGGATGGAAATGGCTAGCACGAGGGGACATAGCCTTAAACTGAGGGGTAATAGATATAGGACAGAGGTCAGAGGTAGGTTCTTTATGCAAAGAGTAGTGAGGCCGTGGAATGCCCTACCTGCTACAGTAGTGAACTCGCCAACATTGAGGGCATTTAAAAGTTTATTGGATAAACATATGGATGATAATGGTATAGTGTAGGTTAGATGGCTTTTGTTTCGGTGCAACATCGTGGGCCGAAGGGCCTGTACTGCGCTGTATTGTTCTATGTTCTAGACAGGGGAGAGCGAGAGTACTTCAAAAGGAACAAACTTGTGTCAGATATTAAAACGTTTCAGCACACTGCATATCTAACACAAATCTAATTTATTTGACTTTTACGCAGAATATTAGCTCCTGTAAATGGGCTGGAGTTTGTCATAAACAGAAAGAGACCCAAATGAACATGGTTCAGTCCTGAATGTGAGGAACAGCAAAATCCAATCACTGTGGTTACTTGTGGCCTCGCTGGTGTCTCAGCAGGTGGTATGAAGTGGTGAATCCCTTCCCACACTAAGAGCAGGTAAACGGTCTTTCCCCATTGTGAATTCGCTGATGGTTCTGAAGGGCAGATAACTGAGTGAATCCCTTCCTACACTTGAAACAGGCGAATGGCCTCTCCCCAGTGTGAATTCGCTGATGTACAGTGAGCTGAGATGAGTGTCTGAACCCCGTCCCGCAGTTAGAGCACCTAAACGGTCTCTCGTCAGTGTGAACACGTTGATGGCACATCAGTTCCCCAGAACGTTTATAGCACTTCTCGCAGTCTGGACACTGAAATGGTCTCTCATCAGTGTGAACTTGTTGGTGTCTCAGCAGGTTGGCTGAAATTGTAAATCCCTTCCCACACACTGAGCAGGTAAATGGTCTCTCCCTGGAGTGAACTCGTTGATGTGTGGACAGAGCAGATGACTGAGTGAATCCCTTCCCACACTCTGAGCAGGTGAATGGTTTCTCCCCAGTGTGAAGGCGCTGGTGTCTCAGCAGGTTCGATGAATGAGCAAATCCCTTCCCACACTTGGAGCAGGTGAATGGTCTTTCCCCAGTGTGACTGCGCCGATGAGTTTCCAGCTTGGATGGGGAAGTGAATCCTTTCCCACAGTCCCCACATTTCCACGGTTTCTCCTCAGTGTGACTACATTTGTGGCTTGTGAGGCCTGATGACCGACTGAATCCTCGTCCACACACACAACACGTGTACGGTTTCTCCCCACTGTGAATGATGCTTTTTCCTTCCATGTTCAAAATCCGCTTATATTCAGGATATGATAAATAGAGGACTCTGTCAGATCCTGATGTGATGCTTGGTTTGAGTTTCCGGACTTGGAAGCCTCACCTTCGAACACCCGGTGAAACTGATTGGAAACAGAAAATAGGGAGTGAGAGAGAACCCACAAAAACACAAAGGCAGGTTGTGAAATTGAGCTGAATGAATCTGGTCATTTGGGGGTCTGGCACTGGGAAAAAGTGACCATGAAAACTGCTGGGTTGTCATCAAAACCCAACTGGCCTCTTTGGGAGGAGAGAGAAAGAGGTGAAGAGGGATTTTGTATATCGACAAGACATAATAAGAGAGTAGTTGGCAAAACAAATTTGATCTTGAGCTTCATAAACAGTAATATTGATAAAGAAACTATGCTTCTGGTGGCACAGTGATTAGCACTGCTGCCTCACAGCGCCAGGGACACGGGTTCAATTCCGGCCTTGGTGACTGTCTGTGTAGAGTATGCACCGTCTCCCCATGTCTGCGTGGGTTTCCACCCGGTG
The DNA here is from genome assembly GCF_047496885.1 of Scyliorhinus torazame. Lineage (NCBI taxonomy): Eukaryota > Metazoa > Chordata > Chondrichthyes > Carcharhiniformes > Scyliorhinidae > Scyliorhinus > Scyliorhinus torazame. The sequence goes on from NC_092711.1 coordinate 94,195,704, forward strand.
CTCGGTATCCTCCAACAATCCAAAGAAGAACAAGTTACTTGGATTGGCCTTGATAAATTGCCCCTTAATGTCCAGGGATGTGTAGGTTAGGTGGGGCTATGGGGTCACAGGGACAGGGTAAGGGTGTGGGCCTAGGCAGGGTGTCCTTTCAGAGAATCAGTGCAGACTCAATGGGCCGAATGGCCTCCTTCTGCTCTGTAGGATCAGCCCCACATTGGGTGGATCTACGGGTTAGTATGGAGAGAGGGCAGCGTCCGTTATGGAGGTTGGATGTGGGACTATTCGCAGACGAGGAGGTCTGTGGGCGGGTGAGCAAGTCCATCCAGAACAATCTGGAAATAAATGATACAGAGGAAGTCTCGGCAGCAGCGGTGTGGGAAGCTCTGAAGACAGTGGTTAGAGGGGAATTAATTTTGACTTCCGGGTGCGGCTATGCAGAGCTAGGTCGCATATTCGGCAGCTCCTGCTTGGAACGGACTTTTGGGCTCTTTTACAGGGCCCCCACGGCATTTGTTTGACATTTCCCGGTGTGGGAAGAAGGCGGCAATATTCCCCCGACAGTGTCCCCCAGGAAGGGTATGTCTCTTGGTTGCCAGACACACGCAGAAACAGTGAAAGATTTGGCTGCAACTACAGGATAAACAGGGCCTCTTCCAGCATGCAGGCGGGGGAAGGGCAAGCTTAAAGCTGCAAGCTGACCTGAGGGCCTGTATCAAAGGTGAATTCTAGCAGCAGAGGGAACAACTGTGAAAAGACCTCATCAAGGCCACTGAAGGGACTTCCGGTTGCGGTGATGCCTAGCTAGCCGCACGCTTCGGCGGCTCCAGCTCCGACGGACCTTCGGGCTCTTTTAAGAGCCTCAACGGGGAATTTTTTGACGACGCAACCCGGTGTGGGGCGTGTGAGAAGGGAGTCCCCCCCAAACGAAGGAGGAAAAAACCGGCGGCGGCGGCTGCAGCGCGAGGAATCGTCGACCAAAGGGTCAGAAAGAGAGAAGTACAAGATGGCGGCGGAGAAAGCGCAGGCGACATGGGGGCCTGAGCATGAAATTGTGAGACGGTGCGTGGAGCTGCTGAAGAGGGAGGTGCTGACCCCGTTGCTACAGGCAATTGAGGGGCTCAAGGAGACATTAAAGACCCAGGAGACAGAGCTCCGTGTGGTGGAGCAGAAGGTGACAGATATTGAGGACGAGATCCTGGGCCTGGCGGTTAAGACACAGACGCACGAGGCACTTCATAAAAAGTGTACTGAAAGGATCGAAGCCCTAGAAAATGGAGCCCGAAGGAAGAACCTTCGGATACTGGGTCTCCCTGAGGGTGTGGAAGGAGTGGACTGTGGAGCGTACGCAAGTACGATGCTGAGCTCACTGATGGGTGCTGAGGCCCCTACGGGCCCCTTGGAGGTGGAGTGGGCAAATCGGATTCCGACGAGAAGACCAAAAGCGGGAGAACCACCCAGGGCGATAATCGTGCGATTTTACCGCCTTAAGGATAGAGAAGAGGTCCTGAGATGGGCTAAAAAGGTGCGGAGTAGCAGATGGGAGAATGCAGTGGTACGGGTATACCAGGATTGGAGTGCGGAGGTGGCGAGAAGGAGGGCGAGCTTCAACCGAGCCAAAGAGGTGTTGCATAAAAGGAAGGTGAAGTTCGGGATGCTGCAGCCGGCAAGACTATGGGTCACGTATCAGGAGAGACACCATTATTTCGAGACGGCGGAGGAAGCATGGACCTTCATCAAAGAAGAGAAATTGGATCGGAACTGAGGGACTGATGCTGCAGGAAATGTTATTGTTAATGTTACGGTGGAAGTTAATTGAGAAGTAAACAGGGAAGGGGGGAGACATTGGGGAAATGTGGGCGCCGGTGAGGGGGGAAAGACGGGACATAGTTGGAGAATGGGGAAGGGGAGGGGGAGGGGAAAGGGAGCTGCGCCATAAGAGGCGGGTCAGGTAAAGGGATGTTCCCGCACCAGAAAGAATAAGGCGGGAAGACAGGCGCAAGGCGGATGGGAGTTCCCCACATGGGGGGGGTCGAGGAGTGAGCAGGAGTAGCCGGGGTCAGTTGAAGTCAGCTGACTTACAGAAGTAATATGGGGGGAGCAATCAAGCTAGAAAGAGATCTAGCGGGGAGGGGAGGAGGGAGGGAGAAGGGGGGGGGGGGGGACAACTGGGTTGCTGCTGCGGAAATCCAAAAGGAAATGGCTAAAGAGTGGGTGGGCGGGGATGGTGTGCGACGCTGGGGGAGCGAGCGGGAGCGCGGAGGCGGGATATGGGACTGGCCTAGAGAAGGTAATGGCTAGTCGACACGGGAGGGGGGCAGGTAGCCCCCTAGTGAGGCTGATCACGTGGAACGTGAGAGGCCTGAACGGACCGATAAAAAGGGCCCGAGTGCTCGCGCATTTGAAAGGACTAAGGGCAGACGTGGTTATGCTCCAAGAGACGCACCTAAAGGTGGCGGACCAAGTTAGGCTAAGGAAAGGATGGGTGGGACAGGTGTTCCACTCAGGACTGGACGCAAAGAATAGAGGGGTGGCCATTTTGGTGGGGAAACAGGTCGCATTTGAAGCAAAGAACATCGTAGCAGATAGCGGAGGTAGATATGTAATGGTGAGTGGCAGGCTGGAGGGAATGGAGGTCGTGTTGGTTAACGTGTATGCCCCAAACTGGGACGATGCGGGATTTATGAGACGGATGCTGGGGCGTATACCGGACCTGGAGGTAGGAAACTTGATTTTAGGAGGGGACTTTAATACGGTGCTGGACCCGGGGCTAGATAGATCCAGCTCAAGGACCGGAAGAAGGCCGGCAGCGGCCAAGGTACTTAAGGGGTTTATGGACCAAATGGGGGGAGTGGATCCATGGCGATTTCTTAGACCTAGGGCTAGGGAGTATTCCTTCTTCTCCCATGTCCATAAAGTGTACTCCCGGATAGATTTTTTTGTTTTGGGAAGGTCGTTGATCTCTAGGGTGGAAGAAGCTGAGTACTCAGCCATAGCGGTTTCGGATCATGCCCCACATTGGGTGGACCTGGAATTAGGAGAGGAAAGGGAGCAGAGAACACTCTGGCGATTAGATGTGGGACTGATGGCGGATGAGGGAGTGTGTGCAAGAGTGCGGGGGTGTATTGAGAGATACCTGGAGGTCAATGACGACGGCGAGGTCCCTGTGGGAGTGGTATGGGAAGCACTAAAAGCGGTGGTCAGAGGAGAGCTGATCTCCATTGGGGCCCACAAAAGGAAAACAGAGGCCAAGGAAAGGGAAAGATTACTGGGGGAGATTTTAAGGGTGGATAGGGAATTTGCAGAGACCCCGGAAGAGGAATTGTACAGGGAGAGGAGACGACTCCAGACGGAATTTGACCTTCTGACCACCAGAAAGGCGGAGGTGCTGTGGAGGAAGGCACAGGGGAGGAGGTATGAATATGGGGAAAAGGCGAGTCGCCTGTTGGCTCATCAATTGCGAAAGAGGGCAGCAGCGAGGGAAATAGGAGGAATTAGAGACGAAAGGGGAGACACGGTGCGAAGGGCAGGAAAGATAAATGAGGTGTTCAAGACCTTCTATGAGGAACTGTATAGGTCTCAACCCCCAGAGGGAGAGGAGGGGATACGGCAGTTCCTGGACCAATTGAGGTTCCCGAAAGTGGAGGAGCGGGGGGTGGTAGGCCTGGGGGCACCGATTGGGGTGGACGAGGTTATTAAGGGACTGGGAAGCATGCAAGCAGGGAAGGCCCCAGGACCAGACGGGTTCCCGGTGGAGTATTACAGAAAATATGTGGACTTGTTGGCCCCGTTGATGGTGAGGACGTTCAATGAGGCCAGGAAAGGGGGGACTCTACCCCCGACGATGTCGGAGGCGACGATATCGTTAATTTTGAAGAGGGATAAAGATCCGTTGCAGTGCGGGTCCTATAGACCCATTTCATTATTGAACGTGGACGCCAAATTGTTGGCAAAGGTACTGGCATCGAGGATAGAGGACTGTGTCCCGGGGGTGGTGCACGAAGACCAGACATGGTTCGTAAAAGGGAGACAACTGAATGTTAACGTGCGACGACTATTAGGGGTGATAATGATGCCCCCAGTGGAGGGGGAGGCAGAGATAGTGGCGGCAATGGACGCAGAGAAGGCATTTGATAGGGTGGAGTGGGAGTATTTATGGGAAGTGTTAAGGAGGTTTGGGTTTGGGAACGGGTTTATTAGCTGGGTTAGACTTCTTTATGGGGCTCCAACGGCAAGCGTAGTTACAGGTCGACATAGATCGGAGTATTTCCGACTATATAGGGGAACAAGACAGGGATGCCCGCTGTCTCCATTGTTGTTCGCGTTGGCAATTGAACCTCTGGCCATGGCGTTGAGAGACTCCAGGAAATGGAGAGGGGTGATTAGAGGGGGAGAAGAACACCGAGTCTCGTTATATGCGGATGACCTATTGTTATACGTGTCGGACCCAGCGGGGGGAATGATAGAGGTTATGCGAATTTTGAGGGGGTTCGGGGATTTCTCGGGGTATAGGCTTAACATGGGGAAGAGTGAATTATTTGTGATACATCCAGGGGACCAGAGTAGAGAGATAGAAGGCTTGCCTCTAAGGAAAGTGGAAAGAAACTTCCGATACCTGGGGATTCAGATCGCTAGGAGCTGGGGAACCTTGCACAGACTTAATCTGACACGGTTGGTAGAACAAATGGAGGAGGACTTCAAGAGGTGGGACATGCAGCCTCTATCGCTGGCGGGCAGGGTGCAAGCAATTAAGATGATGGTCCTCCCGAGGTTCTTATTTGTATTTCAATGTCTCCCTATACTAATCACTAAGACCTTTTTTAATAAAATAGACAGGAGCATCACGAGCTTCGTGTGGGCAGGGAAAGTTCCGAGAGTAAGGAGGGGGTTCCTTCAGCGTAGTAGGGACAGAGGAGGATTGGCACTACCGAACTTGGGCGATTACTATTGGGCCGCCAATGTGGCAATGATACGTAAATGGATGATGGAGGGTGAGGGAGCGGCGTGGGAAAGACTGGAGAGAAAGTCCTGTAAAGGGACGAGTTTAGAGGCGCTGGTGACGGCGCCGCTACCGATCTCACCTAAAAAGTTTACCACGAACCCGGTGGTGGCGGCAACATTGAATATCTGGGGACAGTGGAGGCGACAGAGAGGGGTGCGGGGAGCCCTGGTGGGGTCCCCAATCAGGAACAACCATAGGTTCGCCCCAGGAAGAATGGATGGAGGATTTCAGAGCTGGTTCCAGTTGGGAATTAGGAGGGTGGGAGATTTATTTATAGATGGGACTTTTGCGAGCTTGGGAGCATTGGAGGAAAAGTATAAGTTGCCCCGGGGAAATTTCTTGAGATATATGCAGGTGAGGGCATTTACTAGACAACAGGTGAGGGAATTTCCATTGCTCCCGACACAGGGGATACAGGACAGGGTGCTTTCAGGGGTGTGGGTCGGAGAGGGCAAGGTGTCAGAGATTTACCGAGAGATGAGGGAAGAGGGGGAGGAGTCGGTGGGCGAACTAAAAGGAAAGTGGGAAGAAGAACTAGGGGAGGAGATAGAGGAGGGTATGTGGGCTGATGCCCTAAGCAGGGTAAATTCCTCTTCCTCATGCGCCAGGCTTAGCCTGATTCAATTTAAGGTGCTACATAGAGCACACATAACGGGAGCAAGATTGAGCAGGTTCTTTGGAGTGGAGGACAAATGTGGGAGGTGTGGCGGGAGCCCGGCAAACCACGCACATATGTTTTGGGCATGCCCGGCACTGGAAGGGTATTGGAAGGGAGTGACGGGAGTGATTTCGCGGGTGGTGAAGGCCCGGGTCAAACCAGGCTGGGGGTTAGCTCTATTTGGAGTTGCGGAAGAGTCGGGAGTGCAGGAGGCGAAAGAGGCCGACGTTGTGGCCTTTGCGTCCCTAGTAGCCCGGCGCAGGATCCTACTCATGTGGAAGGAGGCGAAACCCCCCAGACTGGAGGCCTGGGTAAATGATATGGCGGGGTTCATTAAACTGGAGCAGATAAAGTTTGCCCTGAGAGGATCGGCTCAAGGGTTCACCAGGCGGTGGCAGCCATTTCTCGACTACCTAGGGGAACGTTAGAGGGAAGACAGATGACCAGCAGCAGCAACCCAGGGGGAGGGGGTTTAGTTTAGGTCAAAGATAAAGGGGTTTTGTTACTTGTGTATTGTTTAAAATTTCTGTATTGTTATTGTTGCGTTTGCTTTGTAAGAGGGGAAAAATTGTTGTTTGGGAAAAAAATTTCAATAAAACATTTATAAAAAAAAAAAAAAGAGGGGAATTAATTTTGATACGGGCCCGTAGAGAAAAGGTGGAACGAGCAGGGAGGGATAGGTTGGTTAGGGAGATACTCCAAGTGGATCGGAGATATGCGGAAGCCCCGGACGGGGGGTTATTGAAGGAGCGGCGGAGGTTACAGATGGAGTTTGGGCTGTTATCTACAGGGAAAGCGGTGGAACAACTGAGGAAGGCAAGGGGAGCGGTGTATGAGTTTGGGAAAAAGGAGAACGTTAGCGCACCAGCTAAGGAAAAGGGAGGCGGCCAGGGAGATAGGGAGAGTAAAGAACAGAGGTGGGAATGCGGCCCTGGACCCAGTGGGGGTGAATGAGGTGTTTAAAGACTTTTATAGCAAGTTATACGAGTCGGAACCCCCGGCTGGGGTGGAGGGGATGAGGCAGTTCTTGGGCCAGTTGAGGTTCCCGAGGGTGGAGGAAGAACTGGTGGAAGGGCTGGGAGCCCCAATTGAAATTGAGGAAATAATGCAGTGGCTGGAGGTCATGCAGTTGGGCAAGGCCCCGGGGCCGGACGGCTACCCGGTGGAATTTTACAAGAAGTTCTCGGAGATATTGGGCCCACTGCTGGTGAGGGCATTTAATGAGGCAAGGGAGAGGGGAGTCCTTCCCCCAACAATGTCGCAGGCCTCGATCTCATTGATTCTGAAACGGGAGAGGGACCCTGAGCGATGCGGGTCATACAGACCAATCTCTCTATTGAATGTGGACGCCAAACTGCTGGCTAAGATATTGGCCACAAGGATAGAGGACTGTGTCCCGGGGGTGATAGGGGAAGACCAGACGGGATTCGGAAAGGGCTAGGAACTCAATGCTAATGTTAGAAGGCTCTTAAACGTTATCATGATGCCCTCAGAGGGAGTAGGCCTTTTGTCGGGTGGAGTGGAATTATTTGTGGGAGGAGTTCGGAAGGCTCGGGTTTGGTCAGGGCTTCATTGATTGGGTACGGTTGCTGTATCAGGCACCAGTAGGAAGTGGGCTTACGAATCGGCTGATGTCGGGCTATTGTGACGGTTACAGAAAGTGGTGAAATGATGAAAGCGGCCACAGGCTCAGGCTGACTCGCTGACTGTCCAATAATAACAGTGAGAGTCTCAGTGGGACAATCAGACAATAATAGTGGAGATGGGGCCCAGAGGAGAAACAGCAAAGGATTCACTCACTTTGAGAGTGACAAACATAGTGTCTGTTCCAATAAGTCAGGCTGCAGTGTGTGAGTGAACACATCATTGGATCCAATGTAGAATCATAGATTCCCTACAGTGCTGAAGGAGGCCATTTGGCCCATCGAGTCTGCACCGACCCTCTGAAAGAGCATCCTACCGTGACCAATCCCCCACCCTAACCCTGTAACCCCACCCAGGGACAATTTAGCACAGCCAATCCACCTAACCTGCACAACTTTGGACTGTGGGAGGAAATCTACGCAGCCACGGGAAGAATGTGCAAACTCCACACAGACAGTGACCCAAGGTCAGAATCAAACCTGGTGCTTGAGGCAACAGTGCTAACTACCGAGCCACACCCATAACTCTGTCATGATTAGACAATACCCTGCCTGTTATTCCAAATCTGATGTGTGTTACTCTGTTACTATTATTATTAGACAACAACCTATCTGATATTCCAATTGTGGTGTACGTTACTCTGTCACTATTATTATTAGACAACAACCTATCTGATATTCCAATTTTGGTGTGTGTTACTCTGTTACTGTTATCATCAGACAATAATAGGAGGGCAAGATGCAAGGTAGCAATGATATTTTGAAGTTTCTGTGTTACAATGAGTGTCACTGGGAGGTGTGTGATAAAATAGGAATGGAAACATCATGACAAAGGGTGGCACGGTGGCAGTGCTTAGCACTGCTGCCTCACGGTGCTGAGGACCCAGGTTCAATCCTGGCCCTGGGTCACTGCCGTGTGGAGTTTGCACATTCTCCCGTGTCTCCATGGGTCTCACCCCCACAACCCAAAGATGTGCAGACTAGGTGGATTGGCCACTCTTTTGAGGTCCACCAACAAAATAGAACAAAGGAAACAAACTTAGGGACAAAGCAAAAAGGGCCGCTCCAGTTAGGGGCACTGCCCAAACGTAACAAAGATCAGCAGAAACTAAAAAACATCTGATAGGAGTGCATTTAAAGGGGTCGATAAAGCGCCCAACCTCTGCGGTACCCAGCAGGCATGGAAGGCTTTGATGGTGCCCATGGACACTGCGTGCTCCCTTTCTAGGGCACCCAGCTGCGAATGTAGCTGCGGAAAAGGAGTAAATAGTCTGACCGGATGACCCCCTCGGTCGCCCGCTGCCTGGACCTACTTTACCAGGCCCAGAGCAGGTTCACAAGGAGGTAAGTGGCGCTGGTTCACGAGGTCTTCGGCCCAAGTAGGACTCAGTAAAAACACAGTCCGTGCTGCAACCCTGGAACGACCACCCAATAGAATCCACCTCCTCCCTGCTGGTGTGTGGGAGTCCAGGAGGGGGCTCAGCAAACACACTGCCCACTCGATCCCTCTGCTCTGGAACAAGCACACTGGTTAGAATAAGGAGGATTTTGTCCTTGCTGAAGGCAGATGTTATCAGTTGGGAAGACTGGGCCAGGCACTCAACCCGGGAGAGGCCCAGCAAACAAGCAGTCCAAAGGGTTTTACTCCCATCTTGTTTTTGAAGTTACCTCCTTGTTGTTGTCCTTCTCTCCTCTCTCCGTCCTTCTCTCCCCTCTCCTTCCTCCAGGCAGCAACCAGCACTGGACACAGGCAGAAAACTGAGCAGCAGCAGCAGCAATAGAGAGAGAGTGAGAGAGACAGCAGCAACAGCCACTCTCCACCACGGCAACAAGCTCGTAACACCAAAGTCTGCACTGGGAGTGCCAGCTTCGGATTGGCCACACTAAATTGCCCCTTAATTGGAAACAAATAATTGGGTACCCTAAACTGATCATAAAAAATAATAATAATAATACTCACCTCTGTCACAATTTCAGTGTTTTCAAGTTTACAATCTCCTGCTGCAACCTTCGGCTGGAAAGATATCAGAAGCTTTGGAAGCAGCTGTAAAAGGAAATTACAATGGTCAGAAATGTTAGTCGAGGTTAGAAATTAAGATCAGACAAACATTTATCTTGGTTTGAATTTGCTGGGTGTAAATCCTCTCCTAACCCCCGGTAAAAGGACTTTCCAAAATCCATCACTCTTCGAGTCCAGGATAGAAGTTCCAAACATTCTCTCCCCTTGTTGCCAGTCCCAGGATTTTTTTTTTTAAATTCAGAGTACTCATTTCATTTTTTCCAATTAAGAGGCAGTTTAGCATGGCCAATCCACCTACCCTGCACATCTTTGGGTTGTGGAGGTGAAACCCGTGCAAACACGGGGAGAATGTGCAAACTCCACACGGACAGTGACTCAGAGCCAGGATTGAACCTGGGACCTCGGTGCCGTGAGACAGCAGTGCTCATGTCCCAGGATTATTTAATGAGGGTTTTACTTGCTTTGGAGGCAGTTCAGTGAAGTTTCCCTAGTCTGATTCCTGGGATGGGAGAGTTTGTTTTATGGAGCAAGATTGAGCCTGATTGGTCTGTACCCGATGGAGTTTAGAAGAATGAGAGGTGATCTTATTGAAACATCTAAGATTCTGAGGGGTTTTGATGAAAGAATATTTTCCCACCTGGGGATTCAAGAACTAAGGGGGACAGTTTAAAGATAAGAATTCTCCAATTTGACACTGAGATAAGGAGAAATGTCTTCCCTCAGAGGGTCATCAGTCTGTGGAGAAAAGCAAATTACTGCGGATGCTGGAATCTGAAACAAAAACAGAAAATACTGGACAATCTCAGCCTGTCTGACAGTATCTGTGGAGAGAAAAGGGAGCTAACGTTTTGAGCCTAGATGACTCTTTGTCAAAGCTGAGTTTGTGGAATTCTCTTTCCCAGAGAGCAGTGGCGCTGGGTCACTGAATATACTCAAAGCTGAGTTCGTCTTTGCGTTTATTGAATGGCAGAGCAGTGTCAATAGGCCGAATAGCCTACTCCTGCTGCTAATTCTGATATTATTCTTCTGTTCTTCCGATTGCCACACATGCCAGTAGCACCTCCCCGCGCTCGGGGGGGGAGGGGGGGGGGGCTGTCAATCATCGAGACAATGATTTTCTCTTCTGGTCACCGGAATCCTGAAGCACCGCCTCTGTTACGTCATCAAGATGGCCCCTCAGCCGCGCCGCTAAACAAAGATGGCGTCCGTGGAACTGTGCCTGATACCGGATAAAAGCTCTGCAGCTGCAAACGTGAGATTTGCAGGGTCTTCTTCCGGGCTTGTGACCAGCAGAGGGTGTTTATGAAGCCTTAACTCCCTCCCCACCCCGCCTCCCGGCTCCATTCCTCCCTCCGCCTCACCGCCCGAAACAGCCGCTCACGCAGTCGCAGACCTCCTAGCAAAGTGACACTGCGCATGCTCCAGATACAACCCAACATTGCATCTGCGCACTGGGCTCCGTGGAATGAATAGGGCACATTCACAGACGCAGGGAATGTTGGGTAATAGCCGCACCATTGAAACAGTTAATACACAATAACGTGGTCACCAATTGCGAAAATAATCAAACAATTTATTGTCAATGGGTATTCTCCGTAACTCAACTTGATCAAATGCTGCTCTCCTGTGGAACAATGCAGAACTTAAAGGTTTTTATCCCCAATGGGTCCTTCCTCTCTCCTCCCCAGAAGATGCAAACTCTTGCTGGGTTCAATTCCAGAATCAGTAATTCCTGCATCTTCTTCCCTCTTGCTCGTCATACTGAATGTTCATTGTTTTCTAGAATGATCCAGCACAGATGGAAGTCACTCGGAACAAAGTGTGAGTTTGTCCATTTTGGAAGGACAAATATAAATGCAGAATACAGGGTTGATGGTAGGATTCTTGGCAATGTGGAGGAGCAGAGAGATCTTGGGGTCCATGTTCATACATCTTTGAAAGTTTCCACTCAAGTGGATAGAGCTGTGAAGAAGGCCTATGGTGTGCTAGCGCTCATTATCAGAGGGATTGAATTTAAGAGCAGTGAGGTGATGATGCAGCTGTACAAAACCTTGGTAAGGCCGCATTTGGTGTACTGTGTACAGTTCTGGTCGCCTCATTTGAGGAAGGACGTGGAAGCTTTGGAAAAGGTGCAAAGGAGATTTTCCAGGATGTTGCCTGGGATGGAGAGTAGGTCTTACAAGGAAAGGTTGAGGGTGCTAGGCCTTTTCTCATTAGAACGGAGAAGGATGAGGGGTGACTTGATAAGGGTTTATAAGATGATCAGGCGAATAGATAGAGTAGACAGTCAGAGACTTTTCCCCCGGGTGGAACAAACCATTACAAGGGGACATAAATTTAAGGTGAATGGTGGAAGATATAGGGGGGATGTCAGAGGTAGGTTCTTTACCCAGAGAGTAGTGGGGGCATGGAATGCACTGCCTGTGGAAGTAGTTGAGTCGGCAAAATTAGGGACCTTCAAGCAGCTATTGGATAGGTACATGGATTACGGTAGAATGAAATTGTGTAGATTAATTTATTCTTAAGGGCAGCACGGTAGCATTGTGGATAGCACAATTGCTTCACAGCTCCAGGATCCCAGGTTCGATTCCGGCTTGGGTCACTGTCTGTGCGGAGTCTGCACATTCTCCCCGTGTGTGCATGGGTTTCCTCTTGGTGCTCCGGTTTCCTCCCAGTCCAAGGATGTGCAGGTTGGATGGATTGGCCATGATAAATTGCCCTTAGTGTCCAAAATTGACCTCAGTGTTGGGTGGAGTTACTGGGTTATGGGGATAGGGTGGAGGTGTTGACCTTGGGTAGGGTGCTCTTTCCAAGAGCCGGTGCAGACTCGATGGGCCGAATGGCCTCCTTCTGCACTGTAAATTCTATGATAATCTATGATTAATCTAGGACAAAGGTTTGGCACAACATCGTGGGCCGAAGGGCCTGTTCTGTGCTGTATTTTTCTATGTTCTATCATATCTGTACTGACTTTGTGCAAGAGCTACCACATTTCCTGGTTAAATTCCATTTGCGACAATTCTGCCCCCATATGACCAGCCCATCAGTATCATCCCGTGATTTAAGGCTTTTGTCCTCGCTAGTTACTACACCAACAATTTTCCATCTGCAAACTTATTTCAAATCCTCGATTTTATATATAATTACTATTGGTGAGGATGCACCAGGATATCCATCAGCACCTAAACCTGTGATTCCTTCCTGCGAGACATTCGAGAGCTTCAATAACTCTGGAGAAACAATGCTGAAAAAGCTGATCTGGTCAAGGCTAATAACTGGGTGCTGCCTTGCCTGTCTCTGAATTTACTCCTCTACTGTTCATTCTCCACTTATGTAATAAACATTGATTGTAATGACTGGGAAGAGGTTGCTGTCAATCGGTCACTATTGTGACAATGTGCGCATCAAACAGCATCATTAGGGCGGAATGGTAGCACAGGGGTCCCGGGTTCGATTCCCGCTTGGGTCACTGCCTGTGCAGTCTGTACGTTCTCCCCGAAAGACGTGCTTGTTAGGTGAATTGAACATTCACCTGAACAGGCGCCGGAGTGTGGCGACTCGGGGTTTTTCACAGTAACTTCATTGCAGTGTTAATGCATGCCTAATTATGACAATAAAGATTCTTATTATTATTTTATTGATGTTCTTGTAAAATATTGACCTGTTATATTTTCTTTGATAATTTACTTTCGTAATGGAGGTGTCACTGTGAAGAATGTGTCAGTCAAAGGATTGTCAGTGAGGATTGATCAGCATTTTCTAATTGGAGATGTTAATCAGAGGAATTGCAGAGTTTTTTTACAAAAACAATTTAGGATTGAAGTAAAATTCATAATTTTATTGTTCACCAGTTTCTTTGGGAGTTCTTAAATCGAAGGATAATATCACAGATGATGGCTTTTAAAAAGGGACCCTACCATCACAAAAACCAACATATATCTTGAAGATTAAACTCCAGCCAGTTAATGTTAGGAGGAAAGTAAATAATAATAATCTTTATTGTCACATAGAGGCTTACATTAACACTGCAATGAAGTTACTGTGAAATGCCCCTCATCACCACATTTTGGCGCCTATTCGGGTACACTGAGCGAGAATTCATAATGTCCAAATTGCCTAACAGCACGTCTTTCGGGACTTGTGGGAGGAAACCGGAGCACCCGGAGGTACCCACAGAGACACAGGGAGAACGTGCAGACTCCGCACAGACAGTGAACCAAGCCGGGAATCGAACCTGGGACCCTGCTGCTGTGAAGCATTAGGGAGCATTAAGGTTCAGACAGAATAATACCTCTAGGAACGATATAGAAATTTCAGAAATATTAAATCATTACTTTGCATCATTGTTTCCCAGGAAGATAGAACAGGTCAACAGGACATTGAATGATGAGGTGATTATTGATTACACTAATCAAACTCAAAGGGGATAAAACCCCTGATCCAAATGGATTACATCCACGCATTTTAAAAGATTTGCAGGGAGAGACATTACTGCTCATATTTAATAATTCATTAAAAAGGATCAGTTCTAAAAGACTGGCAGCTCAGTAATGTAATTCCTATATTTAAAATGGTGGACAGAACATGCCCAGGAAATTATGAAACAATTAGCTTCACATTGGTAAATAATCGAATCCTGAGTAAAGGAGGGAATTTTTAAAATCTGGAAAAGATAAACATAACAATGAATAGTCAAATGGATTTCAAATGGGAAAATCTTGTCTGACCAAAGTTATGTGTTTTGCTGCTTGTGCGAGTGCTGCTTATCATTAGGTGTAAGCAACCTTCCTCTCCAATGTGGTTCCTGAGAATTCTATTGAGTGATTTGAATGGTACGATTAGAGTCAGAGAGTGAAAGAGGCGCTTTAACCCATCGTGACTCCACCAGCTATCAAGCACCTATTTACTCTAATCCCATTTTCCAGCACTCAGTCCGTAGCCTTCCATGCAATGGCATTTCAAATGCTCACCTAAATACTTCTTAAATGTTGTGAAGGTTCCCGTCTCTACCAGACTTTCAGGCTGTGAGTTCCAGGTTCCCACCACCCTTTAGGTGAAAACGTTTTTCTTCGCGTCTCTTATAAACCTCCTGCCATTACCTGAAATCTATGCCCGTGAGGCTGCAGTGCTACCACTGAGCCACCGTGCTGCCCTCCATATTACTTTTTAATCACCCTATCTATCTGGCCTCCGGTCTTCAGGGACCAATAATATGCCCACCAAGGTCTGGAACAGGGTCTGCCTCTTGTGCTTGCCGAAATTATTATTTGAATGTGTTATATTTCAGGCTTTGCAGGTTCGCCCTGAAACTATTGCTATTTGAAACTACAGGCCGGTGAGCCTTACTTCAGTGGTAGGGAAATTACTGGAGAGAATTCTTCGAGACAGGATCTACTCCCATTTCGAAGCAAATGGACGTATTAGTGAGAGGCAGCACGGTTTTGTGAAGGGGAGGTCGTGTCTCACTAACTTGATAGAGTTTTTCGAGGAGGTCACTAAGATGATTGATGCAGGTAGGGCAGTAGATGTTGTCTATATGGACTTCAGTAAGGCCTTTGACAAGGTCCCTCATGGTAGACTAGTACAAAAGGTGAAGTCACACGGGATCAGGGGTGAACTGGCAAGGTGGATACAGAACTGGCTAGGCCATAGAAGGCAGAGGGTAGCAATGGAGGGATGCTTTTCTAATTGGAGGGCTGTGACCAGTGGTGTTCCACAGGGATCAGTGTTGGGACCTTTGCTGTTTGTAGTATATATAAATGATTTGGAGGAAAATGTAACTGGTCTGATTAGTAAGTTTGCAGACGACACAAAGGTTGGTGGAATTGCGGATAGCGATGAGGACTGTCTGAGGATACAGCAGGATTTAGATTGTCTGGAGACTTGGGCGGAGAGATGGCAGATGGAGTTTAATCCGGACAAATGTGAGGTAATGCATTTTGGAAGGGCTAATGCAGGTAGGGAATATACAGTGAATGGTAGAACCCTCAAGAGTATTGAAAGTCAAAGAGATCTAGGAGTACAGGTCCACAGGTCATTGAAAGGGGCAACACAGGTGGAGAAGGTAGTCAAGAAGGCATACGGCATGCTTGCCTTCATTGGCCGGGGCATTGAGTATAAGAATTGGCAAGTCATGTTGCAGCTGTATAGAACCTTAGTTAGGCCACACTTGGAGTATAGTGTTCAATTCTGGTCGCCACACTACCAGAAGGATGTGGAGGCTTTAGAGAGGGTGCAGAAGAGATTTACCAGAATGTTGCCTGGTATGGAGGGCATAAGCTATGAGGAGCGATTGAATAAACTCGGTTTGTTCTCACTGGAACGAAGGAGGTTGAGGGGCGACCTGATAGAGGTATACAAAATTATGAGGGGCATAGACAGAGTGGATAGTCAGAGGCTTTTCCCCAGGGTAGAGGGGTCAATTACTAGGGGGCATAGGTTTAAGGTGAGAGGGGCAAGGTTTAGAGTAGATGTACGAGGCAAGTTTTTTACGCAGAGGGTAGTGGGTGCCTGGAACTCACTACCGGAGGAGGTAGTGGAAGCAGGGACGATAGGGACATTTAAGGGGCATCTTGACAAATATATGAATAGGATGGGAATAGAAGGATATGGACCCAGGAAGTGTAGAAGATTGTAGTTTAGTCGGGCAGTATGGTCGGCACGGGCTTGGAGGGCCGAAGGGCCTGTTCCGTGCTGTACATTTCTTTGTTGTTGTTCTTTGTCCCTCTGATCCTCTAGGACCCTACCATTAATTGTTTATTCTCTTGCCTTGTTTGCAAATTCTTTACCCAGCGTGAAACCGCAGGCTGACCGTGTGCTGTGTCAAACCTGATATTCCACAGGCCCCACTT
This sequence comes from Scyliorhinus torazame, assembly GCF_047496885.1. Taxonomy (NCBI): domain Eukaryota; kingdom Metazoa; phylum Chordata; class Chondrichthyes; order Carcharhiniformes; family Scyliorhinidae; genus Scyliorhinus; species Scyliorhinus torazame. The sequence goes on from NC_092711.1 coordinate 94,211,875, forward strand.
TCCTGGAACAACATGAATAATCTGTTTAAAGCCACAAACAGTGGAGTTGAGACAAATCAGCTTCCAAAATGATGCAGAGTTTCAGCCAATGAGGGAGATCCGAGCTCAGCCCTGCCCCTCATTCACTCCGATTAGTTGGAAGACCAGCTGCTCCCGCTCGGTCCTCCAGTACCGCCCCTTATTCCAATTGGCCCAGAGCTGCCGTCAATCACTCCCCGGGCATGGCGAGCTGGAGCATGCGCAGTGCCTGGAGTAGCTCCGGTTGAGGCGGTTGTTTGGAAATTCCCAGTCGATCTGATCCGGCCGGGTAAGTCGTGAGGGAGGGATGGAGCCGGCGGATGTGTCGGGCGGCTTCATAAAAACCCCGTGCAGGTCCCCAAACCCTGAAATCAAAGCTCTGATACAGCAGCTGAACCGGCGGAAGCTGCTCGGGCTTTTCCCCACAGGCTCGGGTGGACAAAGTGTGACGCAGGGCGCATGCGTACGGAGCGAGAGCCCCACCTCCCATTCACTCTGGTTGGGTGGAGGGCCAGCCGCTCTCCTTCGGTCCTTCAGCCCCGCCCCATTTCCCTATTGGTCCAAACCTGCTGTCAATCAGTCCCCGGGCATTGGGAGGTGGAGCAAACCCTTCACAATCATTGTCATCTCCCTGGTTTGCAGCTACGGGGCTTCTCCCTCCCTCCCGGGAACAGGCCCAGGTTAATGGACACCATCCTGCTTCAGACACTGGAGGATGGTTCACATCACAGGATAGGGGAGGGGGACAAGAAATATGTGCTCACACTTTGCACTCAAATCAATGAGGACTCTGATCTCTGGCAAGGAAGGAAACCCTGGCAGGTGGGCGGGGAACATTCACAAACACCCCCTGGAGACCCCAAACCCCAATAAGACCCATTGATTTTATTGTCAGACTGCAGACAGGAGCTGGAGAACTGAACTCAGGCACAGGAGATGGTGGGAAAAAACTGGGAGTGGAGGAAAGAAATGGTGTAGATGCTGAGATGGGTTTGGATTTCAGCCCAGGGAGGAGGGAGAGTGTGTGGAACAGGGATTTACAGCTTTGGGGGAACAAGTGAGGAAAAAATGTTCCAGAGAAACTAGAATTGTCTCTTTCAGAATTTCTATCCTGGATTGACATTGATGACTTTTGTAAACTACTTTTACTAGGGGATAGAAGTGGAGAATTTGCCCACAACAAACTGAATCCAAGCTGAAGAGACAAAAGGACATTTGCACAAGAGAAATCATGAAGCAGCAATTGGACATTCAGCCCTGTGAGACTGTTGCACCATTTGATAACATCATGGCTGATCTGATAGTGACCTCAAATCTGCATCTCACCTGCACCTGATAACCATGGAGAAACCGTGGAAATGTGGGGACTGTGGGATGGGATTCAATAACCCGTCTGAATTGAAAACTCATCAATGTATTCACACGGGGGAAACGCCATTCACCTGCTCCATGTGTGGGAAGGGATTCACTCAGTTATCACACCTCATCACACACCAGCATGTTCACAGTGGTGAGATGCCTTTCACCTGTCTGGAATGTGGGAAGGGATTTGAAAAATGAAAATGAAAATCGCTTGTCACAAGTAGGCTTCAAATGAAGTTACTGTGAAAAGCCCTGAGTCGCCACATTCCGGCGCCTGTTCGGGGAGGCTGGTACGGGATTTAATACTTTATCAAAGCTCCGAACTCACCATCAGGTCCACTCTGACCAGAGACCATTTAAATGTGCTGACTGTGAAAAGAACTTTAAAAGCAGAAATAATTTACTGTTACATCAACGCACTCACACTGGGGAAAGGCCATTCACCTGCGCCATTTGTGGGAAAGGATTCACTCAGTGATCGAGCCTCCGGACACATCAATGTGTTCACACTGATCAGAGACTATTTAATTGTTCTGAGTGTGAGAAGACCTTTAAAAGAAAAATTTATTTATTGATACATCAACACACTCACACTGAGGAGAGGCCGTTCACCTGCTCCGTGTGTGGGAAGAGATAGACTTGTGCATCGAACCTCCAGTCAGAGTAATTTGTTCACACTGATAAGAGACCTTTTCATTGTTCTGAATGTGAGAAAACATTTAAATGTAAAAGGGATCTTCTGAAACACCAACACTCACACTGGGGAGAGGCTGTTCACTGCTCCGTGTGGGAAGGGATTCACTCGGTTAGCCCACCTTCTGAGACACCATCGAGTTCACACTGGGGAGAGACCGTTCTCCTGCCGTGTGTGGGGGCAGGAATTCATTGATTTATCCGACCTTCTGATACACCAGTGGGTTCACACTGGACAGAGACCATACACTTGCCCCGTGTGTGACAAGAAATTCACTCAGTCATCCCACCTGACTACACACCAACTTACTCACACTGATCAGAGACCTTTTAAATGCTCTGATTGCGAGAAGGGATTTAAAAGTAAATGGAATCTGCTGACACATGGTTCACAGTGAGGAGAGGCCGTACACCTGCTGTGTGTGTGGGAGGGGATTCGCTCAGTCAAACAACCTGCTGAGACATCAGCAAGTTCACAGGCGACAGCAGGGGATGGATTCTGCTGTTATTGCTGCTGTGAATCACATCCAGGACTGAATGATGTCAGGACGCCTGTTTCCAGTGGGGCTCCACAGTTTTCTGGTATATATGAATGATTATGAAATTTGCAGATGAGACAACAATTCTACGTATGGTTGACATTGCGGGAGAAAGCCATGGACTGCAGGAAGATATCAGTGGACTGGTCAGATGGGCAAAACAATTGCAAATGGAATTCAATCTTTTTTAAACTGCAGCGCTTTTTCAGGTACACAGAGGGAGAATTCAGGATGTCCGATTCACCTAACAAGCACTTCTTTCAGGTCTTGAGGGAGGAAACCGGAGTACCCGGAGGAAATCCAGGCAGACACGGAGAGAACGTGTAGACTCCGCACAGGCATAATAATAATCTTTTATTGTCACAAGTATGAAGTTACTGTGAAAAGCCCCAAGTCGCCACATTCCGTTGCCTGTTGGGATAAGCTGGTACGGAAATTGAACCTGCGCTGCTGGCCTTGTTTTGCATTACATCCAAGCTGGGAATCGATCCTGGGACCCTGGCGCTTTGAAGTATGAGTGTTAACCACTGTGCCACAAACGGTGAGAGATAATGAATTTCAGAGTGAAAACAAGACAAGGGAATGAACTATAAATACGATGAGACTAAGAACTGGAGAGCAACAGGGAGGCATTGGAGTCCCTATCCACAGGTAGCTGGATAGATCGATCAGGCAGCCAAGAATCCTTTCTTGGACGAGACCTGGAATATAACTGTTTTATTTATTTTAACCTGAAGTTTATTGTTGCTTCAGTCAGTTAATAACTGAATAAATAAAGGCTTGACAGGGCATCCCAGTCCTGTGGAGAGCACATCCTGGTCACTGCATTCATCAATTATAAAGTGAGACGATTCATTGGTTATCACAAAACTGAAATCAATCTGATCATCGTTCATAGAATTACAGTTCGTGGTCCATTAATCAAATCTAGAGGTTAAAGATGAAGTTTGCATTGTAAGAGTGAAGACGTCTGAATTTTTCAGTCATTAATCATTTGAGAGGTTTAGATATTAACAGTCAACAAAAACATTGATTAGCACTGCTGCCTGAAGGTGCTGAGGACCTGGTTTCGATGCAAGCCCTGGGTCACTGTCCGTGTGGAGTTTGTACATTCTCCCTGTGTCTGCGTATGTTTTACCCCCACAACCCAAAGATGTGCTGGTAGGTGAATTGGCCACGCTAAATTACCCCTTAATTGGAAAAAAAGAATTGGGTACTTTAAATTTATTTGAAAAAACAATGAACAAAAACATTTCAGTGAATTCCTGATAAAAGGTGACTTCAGCTCAATGGAAGAAGCTGATTGGGGAGAAGCTGGTGAATCTTTATTTATTTTAATCTTAAGTTTATTTTGCTTAAGTCAACAAATCAAATAACTAAAGACCTGGCTGGGATTCCTGCCTGTTCCACATGGGAAAACCAGGATACTTCTCATGTCCAGAACAATCACAAGTGCAGGAAGTGAATCAGCTGGAGCAGCAAGAAGGGCAGTGGTCGAGAGGTATGTTTATGATTGGTGGAGTATTTTCAGTGGGATTCTAGATTTCCCAGGACATGATTCCCTGCTTCTTGAGTTCTCTATCAATGCTTTAGACTTTAACATGGGGACAGCATTAAGTCATTTCCGGTCCTTCTTTTGGCAGTGAGAAAGAAAGCTGTAGATTTTTTGAATTTATTTATGGGATGTGGGTTTCACTGGTTAGGCCAGCATTTATTGCCCATCCCTCGATACCCTTCAGAACGTGGTGGGAGTTTACTTCTTGAACCGCTGCAGTCCTTCAGGTGTAGGTACACCCACTGTGCTGTTAGGGAGGGAGTTCCAGGATTTTGTCCCAGAGACAGCAAAGGAACGGTGATATATTTCCCAGTCAGGGTGGTGAGTGACTTGGAGGGAGCCTCCAGGTGGTGGGGTTCCCAGTGATCTGCTGTTCTTGGCCTTCTAGATGATAGTGGTCATGGATTTGGAAGGTTCTGACTAAGGAACATTGGTGAGTTACTGCTGTGCATCTTGTAGATGGTACACACAGCTGCCACTGTTTGTCGGTGATGGATGGTTGATGTTTGTGGACGGAGGAGCAATCAAGCGAGCCGATTTGTCTGGATGTCGTTGAGCCTCTTGAGTGCTGTTGGAGCTGCACTCATCCAGGCAAATGGAGAGTATTACATTCCACGCCTGACTTGTGCCTTGCAGATGATGGACAGGCTTTTGGGGGGGGGGGGGCGGGGGGGTCAGGAGGTGAGTTACTCGCCTTAGGATTCCTAGCCTTTGACCTGCCCTGGTAGCCTGGTAGTATTAATGTGGTTTGTCCAGTTCAGTTTCTGATCAATAGCACCCCCAGGATGTTGATTGTGGGGTATTCTGCAATTGTAATGCCAGTGAATGTCAAGGGGCGATGATTAGATGTGCAGGTTAGGTGGATTGGCCATGCTAAATTGCCCTTGTGTCCAAAAAGGTTAGGTGGGAACAGGTGGAGGTGTGGGCTGAAGTGGGGTTAAGGGCTGGTGCCGACTCGATGGGCCGAATGGCCTCCTTCCGCATTGTAAATTCAATAATGTATGATTCTAATTCTATGACTACAGAGATCAATGACCAAGGGGTTTAGATTGAAATAATAACCTCTGTAAGGGACTGGAGTTAACATTCTCGATATTGGTGAAATAAATCAGCTGTTTTAAACACGTTGTAGATTTTTGCCTTTCCCGCCTGAGTGTTTAACATCACCTGGCTGGAGCTCAGAAAGGATAATCTCACCTCAAAGAATCAGAGAATTTACAGTGCAGAAGGAGGCCATTCGGCCCATCAGGTCTGCACCAGCCCTTGGAAAGAGCATCCTACTTCAGCCTACACCTCCACCTTATCCCCGTAACCCAGTAACCCCACCGAACATTTCTGGACACAAAGGGATCAAATAGTTTGGAGAGGAGAGGGATGGGACAGCATAGTCAATCCACCTAACCTGCACATCTTTGGAGTATGGGAGGAAACCGGAGCACCCGGAGGAAACCCACGCAGACACGGGGAGAACGTGCAGACTCCGCACAGACAGTGACCCAAGCCGGGAATCAAACCCAGGACCCTGGCGCTGTGAAGCAACAGTGCTACCCACTGTGCTACCGTGCCACCCTTGCATCCAAGCTCCCGGATTGTCTGTCTTCTCTCTGAGAAAGATTTGGTTTGTCTCCTGTATTTCACTGTGACAGGCAGAGACCTGATTGAAGGGATTCAAACATGGGAGTTCTGGGGAAGATGGGCAAGGATTTGGGAGGTGACAACATGATCAAATAGTTTGGAGAGGAGAGGGATGGGGCAGTAATTTGTAAGGATGGCAGAGTCAAGGATTTGTTTTATTGAGGAGGGGGTGATGATGGCAGATTTGAAGGGCAGAGGGACAATACCTGAAGAGAGAGAAATGTTGACAATATCCATGGACAGTTGGCTGATCAGTAGCTCAGTGGGAATAGGGTCGATGGAGCAGGAGCTGGTCTCATGGACAAGATGAGCTCTGAGAGGGCATGAGGGGAGATGGGAGAGAAACTAGAGACAGATGTGGGTTCAGGGCTCGGGAAAGGATGAAATTTAGAGACAGTTTGGTCCGGTGGGCTCGGGGAAGGGAGGGAAGCAGCAGAGGCAGCTGATCGGATTTACTCAATCTCAGTCACAAAGAAGCTCCAAAAGCTCCTTGCACTTCTTGTTGGAGGTGAGGATGGAAGAGACAGGGGAGAGCTAGAGTACTTCAAAAGGAATAACTTGTGTCAGAGATATTAAAATGTTGCAACACCGCACGTTTAACACAAATTAATTTATTTGACTTCTAACCAGAATATTAGCCCCTGTAAATGAGCAAAGACCCAAATGAACATGGTTCAGTCCTGAATGTGAGGAACAGCAAAATTCAATCACTGCAGTTACTTGTGGCCTTGTTGGTGTCTCAGGAGGTGGGATGAAGTGGTGAATCCCTTCCCACACTTGGAGCAGGTGAATGGCTGCTCTCCTGTGTGAATTCGCTGGTGCCTCTGCAGGTCAGATGATCGCATGAATCCCTTCCCACACTTCGAGCAGGTGAATGGCCTCTCTCCAGTGTGAATTCGCTGGTGCCTCTGCGGGTTAGATGATCGCGTGAATCCCTTCCCACACTGGGAGCAGGCAAATGGTGTCTCCCCAGTGTGACTTCGCTGATGTACAGTGAGGTCAGATGATTGCCTGAACCCAGTCCCGCAGTGGGAGCACCTGAACGGTCTCTCATCAGTGTGAACACGTTGATGGCGAATCAGTTCCCCAGAACGTTTATAGCACTTCCCGCAGTCTCGACAATGAAACGGTCTCTCATCAGTGTGAATTCGCTGGTGACTCAGCAGGTGGACTGAAAAAGTAAATCTCTTCCCACTCTCTGAGCAGGTGAATGGCCTCTCCCCAGTGTGCTCTCGCTGGTGTGTGGAAAAAGTGGATGACTGAGTGAATCCCTCCCCATACTCTGAGCAGGTGAATGGTCTCTCTCCAGTGTGACTGCGTTGATGTGTTTCCAGCTTGGATGGGACAGTGAATCCTTTCCCACAGTCCGGACATTTCCACGGTTTCTCCTTGGTGTGACTGCATTTGTGGCTTGTGAGGCCTGATGACAGAGCGAATCCTCGTCCACACACACAAATCAAGAATGGTTTCTCCCCACTGTGAATGACGCTTTTTCCTTCCATGTTCGAAATCCGCTGATATTCATGATTTGATAAATAGAGGACTCTGTCAGATCCTGATATGATGATTGGTTTGAGTTTCCGGACTTTGAAGCGTCCCCTTCTAACACCTGTGAAACTGATTTAAAAACAGAAAATAGGGAGTGTGAGAGAACCCACAAAAACACAAAGGCAGATTTGAAATTGAGCTGAATGAATCTGGTCACTTGTGGGGCCGGCACAGGGAAAAAGTGACCATGAAAATGGCAGGATTGTTATAAAACAAAATTGACCTCTTTGGGAGGCGAGAGAAAGAGGTGAAGAGGGATTTTGTATATCTACAAGACATATTAAGAGAGTAGTTGGCAAAGTATATTCGACCTTGAGCTTCATAAATAGAAATATTGATCCTGAAACTATGCTTCTGGTGACACAGTGATTAGCACTGCTGCCTCACAGTGCCAGGGACCCGGGTTCAATTCCGGCCTTGGTCACGGTCTGTGTGGAGTTTGCACTTTCTCCCCATGTCTGTGTGGGTTTCCACCCGATGCCAAGGTTTCCTCCAACAGTCCAAAGAAGGGCAAGTTAGGTGGGATGGTCTTGATAAATTGCCCGTTAGTGTCCAGGGATGTGCAGATTAGGTGGACCTATGGGGTTACAGGGGCAGGGTGGGGGCCTAGGCAGGGTGCTCTTTCAGAGAATGAGAGCAGACTCGATGGGCCGAATGGCCCACTTTTGCACTGAAGGAATTCTATGGTACTAATTCTATTCTATGAATCTTTATAAAGCTCTGGTCACCACTCTTCAGGAAGGATGTGAAGGTTCTTGGAGAAGGTGCAGAGGAAATTTACCAGAATGGTTCCAGCAAAGGAAGTTGAGGGGAGATTTGATTCAGGGACACAAGATTATGCCAGGTTTCGATCAGGTGGACAAAGAAACTGTTTCCATTTACTGATCGTAGAAGCACTTGGGACACAGATTTAAAGTTTTGGGTAAAACCTGGATTGAACTATATCAGATCCTGAGGGTTGACAAGTTGGATGTGGAGAGGATGTTTCCTCTTGTGGGACAATCGAGAACGAGGGCATCACTGTTTCAAAATAAGGGGTCACCCATTTCAGATGGAGATGAGGACTTTATATTCTCGAGGGTTGCAATACTTTGGAAATCACGTCCTTAAAAGGCAGTGGAAGCAGAGTCCTTGAATATTTTTAAGGCAGAGCTGGATAGATTCTTGATGGGCAAGGAGGTGAAAGGTCATCAGGGGTAGGCAGGAATGTGGAGTTGAGGTTAAAATGAGATCAGCCGCAATCTTATTGAATGGTGAGCAGGCTCGAGGGGCCGAGTGGCCTGTTCCGAGTTTGTATGTAAAAGGTACAGGAGATATGAGGTGATATGAGATATGTTTTTACACAGCAAGCAGCAATGACCTGATACTTGCTGAGGGAGTTTGAAAATACTTTTCCTATTGGACGAAAGCTGTCGTCAATCATTCCCAGGGCATTGTGCGCTGGAGCATGCGCAGTGCCGATGCTGGACTCAGCCCGGAGGATTCATTGAGACCCAGAGGAGGCTCCAAACCCCAATGAGAAGTTTCCGGGCCCGTGTTTGCATCGAGCTGCGGCCTGCTCCCGGTGACAGGCCGGAGTTAACGGCCGCCGTCTTTATCGAGGCGGCAAACCCGCAGGGGGCAAAACATCAGAGACAGAGTTTGTTGTGAAACCAATGGGATGTAAAACAGGAGGTCAGGGTTACAGTCAACAACAACAACTTCTATTTATATAACACCTTTAACACCATAAATCATCCCAGTCAACTTCACAGGAACATTATAAAACAAAGTGAGACACCCAGACACAAAGGAGATATTAGGGCAGGTGACCAAAAACTTGGTCAAAGAGGCGAGTTTTAAAGAGTCTGAAAGGAGGTGAGTGAGGTGGAGACGGGGAGGTTTAGGGAGGGAATTCAGTGCTTGGGGCCGAGGGAACTTAAAACCATGGCGGAGTAATTAGAATCGGGGGTGTGCAAGAGTCCAGGATCAGAGCTGTGCAGATATCTCAGGGGGTTGTGGGGCTGGAGGAGAGACAGACACAGGGAGAGATGAGGCCATGGAGGGATTTGAAAACAAGGGTGAGAATTGACTGGGAGCGAATGCAAGTCTCGGAGCACAGGGATCATAGGGGAAAGGAACTGGCTGTGTATTAAGACATGGGTAGCAGACTTTTGGATTGCTTTAAGTTAACAGAGGTAGAATGTGGGAGAGCAGCCAGGTGTGTGATGGAATTGTCAAATCGTGAGGTGACGATGGTAAATTGCCTTAGTATCTAAAAAGGTTAGGGGGGGGTTACGGGGATAGGTGGAGGTGTGGGCTGAGCTAGGGAGCTCTTTCCAAGGGCCGGTGCAGACTCGATGGGCCGAATGGCCATTCCGAACTAAATTCTCTGAGGTCAGAAGCTCATATTGGATCAAGTATGAAATCAAGTTTACAAAGAGACTGGCTAAGTGTCAGACTGTTGTGAGGGAGAGGGATAGAGTTGGTATGTCAGGAATGGAGATTGGACGGAGTTTGACCTTCTGACCACCAGAAAGGCGGAGGGGCTGTGGAGGAAGGCACAGGGGAGGAGGTATGAATATGGGGAAAAGGCTAGTCGCCTGTTGGCTCATCAATTGCGAAAGAGGGCAGCAGCGAGGGAGATAGGAGGAATTAGAGACGAAAGGAGAGACACGGTGCGAAGGGCAGGAAAGATAAATGAGGTGTTCAAGACCTTCTATGAGGGACTGTATAGGTCTCAACCCCCAGAGGGAGAGGAGGGGATGCGGCAGTTCCTGGACCAATTGAGGTTCCCGAAAGTGGAGGAGCAGGAGATGGTAGGCCTGGGGGCACCGATTGGGGTGGACGAGGTTATTAAGGGACTGGGAAGCATGCAAGCAGGGAAGGCCCCGGGACCAGACGGGTTCCCGGTGGAATATTACAGAAAATATGTGGACTTGTTGGCCCCGTTGATGGTGAGGACGTTCAGTGAGGCCAGGGAAGGGGGGACTCTAACCCCGACGATGTCGGAGGCGACGATATCGTTAATTTTGAAGAGGGATAAAGATCCGTTGCAGTGCGGGTCTTATAGTCCCATTTCATTATTGAACGTGGACGCCAAATTGTTGGCAAAGGTGCTGGCATCGAGGATAGAGGACTGTGTCCCGGGGGTGGTGCACGAAGACCAGACAGGGTTCGTAAAAGGGAGACAACTGAATGTTAACGTGTGACGACTATTAGGGGTGATAATGATGCCCCCAGTGGAGGGGGAGGCAGAGATAGTGGCGGCAATGGACGCAGAGAAGGCATTTGATAGGGTGGAGTGGGAGTATTTATGGGAAGTGTTAAGGAGGTTTGGGTTTGGGAACGGGTTTATTAGCTGGGTTAGACTTCTTTATGGGGCTCCAACGGCAAGCATAGTTACAGGTCGACATAGATCGGAGTATTTCCGACTATATAGGGGAACAAGACAGGGATGCCCGCTGTCTCCATTGTTGTTCGCGTTGGCAATTGAACCTCCGGCCATGGCGTTGAGAGACTCCAGGAAATGGAGAGGGGTGATTAGAGGGGGAGAAGAACACCGAGTCTCGTTATACGCGGATGACCTATTGTTATACGTGTCGGACTCAGCGGGGGGGATGATAGAGGTTATGCAAATTTTGAGGGGGTTCGGGGATTTCTCGGGGTATAGGCTAAACATGGGGAAGAGTGAATTATTTGTGATACATCCAGGGGACCAGAGTAGAGAGATAGAAGGCTTGCCTCGAAGGAAAGTGGAAAGAAACTTCTGATACCTGGGGATTCAGATCGCTAGGATCTGGGGAACCTTGCACAGACTTAATCTGACACGGCTGGTAGAACAAATGGAGGAGGACTTCAAGAGGTGGGACATGCAGCCTCTATCGCTGGCGGGCAGGGTGCAAGCAATTAAGATGATGGTCCTCCCGAGGTTCTTATTTGTATTTCAATGTCTCCCTATACTAATCACCAAGACCTTTTTTAATAAAATAGACAGGAGCATCACGAGCTTCGTGTGGGCAGGGAAAGTTCCGAGAGTAAGGAGGGGGTTCCTTCAGCGTAGTAGGGACAGAGGAGGATTGGCACTACCGAACTTGGGCGATTACTATTGGGCCGCCAATGTGGCAATGATACGTAAATGGATGATGGAGGGTGAGGGAGCGGCGTGGAAAAGACTGGAGAGAAAGTCCTGTAAAGGGACGAATTTAGAGGCGCTGGTGACGGCGCCGCTACCGTTCTCACCGAAAAAGTTTACCACAAACCCGGTGGTGGCGGCAACATTGAATATCTGGGGACAGTGGAGGCGACAGAGAGGGGTGCGGGGAGCCCTGGTGGGGTCCCCAATCAGGAACAACCATAGGTTCGCCCCAGGAATAATGGATGGAGGATTTCAGAGCTGTTACCAGTTAGGAATTAGGAGGGTGGGAGATTTATTTATAGATGGGACTTTTGCGAGCTTGGGAGCATTGGAGGAAAAGTATAAGTTGCCCCGGGGAAATATCTTGAGATATATGCAGGTGAGGGCATTTACTAGACAACAGGTGAGGGAATTTCCGTTGCTCCCGACACAGGGGATACAGGACAGGATGCTTTCAGGGGTGTGGGTCGAAGAGGGCAAGGTGTCAGAGATTTACCGAGAGATGAGGGAAGAGGGGGAGGAGTCGGTGGGCGAACTAAAAGGAAAGTGGGAAGAAGAACTAGGGGAGGAGATAGAGGAGGGTATGTGGGCTGATGCCCTAAGCAGGGTAAATTCCTCTTCCTCATGCGCCAAGCTTAGCCTGATTCAATTTAAGGTGCTACATAGAGCACACATAACGGGAGCAAGATTGAGCAGGTTCTTTGGAGTGGAGGACAAATGTGGGAGGTGTGGCGGGAGCCCGGCAAACCACGCACATATGTTTTGGGCGTGCCCGGCACTGGAAGGGTATTGGAAGGGAGTGACGGGAGTGATTTCGCGGGTGGTGAAGGCCCGGGTCAAACCAGGCTGGGGGTTAGCTCTATTTGGAGTTGCGGAAGAGCCGGGAGTGCAGGAGGCGAAAGAGGCCGACGTTGTGGCCTTTGCGTCCCTAGTAGCCCGGCGCAGGATCCTACTCATGTGGAAGGAGGCGAAACCCCCCGGACTGGAGGCCTGGGTAAATGATATGGCGGGGTTCATTAAACTGGAGCAGATAAAGTTTGCCCTGAGAGGATCGGCTCAAGGGTTCACCAAGCAGTGGCAGCCATTTCTCGACTACCTAGGGGAACGTTAGAGGGAAGACAGATGACCAGCAGCAGCAACCCAGGGGGAGGGGGGGGGGTTTAGTTTAGTTTAGGTCAAAAGATAATGGGGTTTTGTTACTTGTGTATTGTTAAAAATTTCTGTATTGTTATTGTTACGTTTGCTTTGTAAGAGGGGAAAAATTGTTGTTTGGGGAAAAAAATTCAATAAAATGTTTTTTTTTTTAAACGAATGGAGATTGGAACAGGGACCAAACAGTGGATTCAGTCTTCTCCATATTTGATTGAAGTTATTTAGTCAGCAGGAAGAGAACCAGAATGGGCCCTGAGTCTGATATCCGGTTTAACTTAGTTCGAGAGGGAGAGGAAAAACAAAGGAAACCCTGGAAGATTTGGAGAAACGACCTTCGCGATTGCTCATCAAATCTCCACACAGTCAGTTCTGGACACAAGGTTCACCTCTGTTATTCTAATTGCTCAGTCAGGGTGATTCAAATTAATGTCTGTCACAAGTCATGAATGAAGTGACTCATAAAGCATATTCTTTTCTCTAATTATATAACTTTGGTAAAAGGATACAGAAATAATGATCGAATACTTTATTTGGATTTCAGCCCAGGGAGGAGAGTGTGTGGGACGGGGATTTACAGCTTTGGGGACAGAAGAGAGAAACAAAATGTTCCCCAGAAACTGGAATTGTCTGTTCTGAATTTCTATCCTGTACTGATAGTGTGGCCTTTGTAAACTCCTTTTCCAGGGCATTCGGAGAGGATTTTCAGACAGGAAACACGAACGAAATATCACATTAAGATCCGACAGTGTCACTCAATTGATCAGGGCCTGAATATCCTGACTATAAATGTGGAAAGAAAAATGTTTGTTCTGTTTGTGGGAAAATATTTAAAACATCAGTGTGACTGGAAAAGCACCGAGACACACACGCACCCGAGTGAGTGTGTTCCAGTGAACTGACTGTGGAAAGAGCTTTAACCAGTTACAGCCTGAAAAAACACACCATTCACTAAGGAGAGAAACCATACACATGTTCTGTGTGAGGACCAAGCTTCACTTGATTGTCAAAGAGGAAACAAAGACACTGACTCCATGGAGATACCGTCGAAACCGTGGGGTATGATTTTCGCTGAGGGGGTTTCCAAAATGCGAGAGGTCCCGGCTTCATATACCGGACGAGCTCTGCAAAGTGCTTGACTGGGGAGGTGATGGTGTAGTGGTATTGTCACTGGATGAGTAATCCTGAGACCCAGCACAATTCTCTGAATGCAGGTTCAAACCCCACCACGGCAGATGCTTCATCGTGGCTTGTATTTGAACTTGAATCCAATAAATCAGGAGCAGAACAGTGGTTAGCACAGTTGTTTCACAGCTCCACTGTCCCAGGTTCGATTCCCGCTTGGGTCACTGTCTGTGCAGAGTCTGCACATTCTCCTCGTGTCTGCGTGGGTTTACTCCGGGTGCTCGGTTTTCCCCCAGTCCAAAGATGTGCAGGTTTGGTGGAGTGGCCATGCTAAATTGCTCTTTGTGTCCAAAAAGGGTTAAGTGGGGATACTGGGTTATGGGCATAGGGTGGAGGTGTCAGCTTGAGAAGGGTGCTCTTTCCAAGGGCCAATGCAGCCTTGATGTGCCAAATGACCTGTTCTGCACTATAAATTATATGATTGTGGAAGGTCGATGTTAAACAGTTTAGTGAGAATTGGGTCAAAGGAGCAAAGGGTAAGTTTCACAGACGATGAGCGCTGAGAGAGCATGATGGGAGACAGCAGGAAACGAGGAGAAAGATGTGAGTTCAGAATATGGAAGAAAGGCCTTCGAGGCAGTTTTACTGAGTGGTTTAGTGGAAGAGGAGCTGTAGAATCAGCTGATCGGATTGTTTTAATGGGTGAGGTTTTCCAGTCCTTCCTGCTGGCTGGATCTTCCAGTCCCACAGATCGCACGGTCTGCTGTTCCGATTCATTGGTTGTCTCATTGGGTTCGCTGTAGGCCTCTTGGGGTCTGTGGAAAAACTCCCGGTGCCTCATTCACCTGATGAATTCCCTGGAGCGGAGAAACTACGACATCTTCTTCGCAGCCTTCAACACGTCATCGATGAAAACGAACATCTTGCCAAGGTCAACTACCCAGCATTCAGAATAGCTATCATGACACCACACAACCCTGCCATGGTAACCTCTGCAAGACGTGCCAGATCATCAACATGGGTATCACCATTACACGTGAGAACACGTGTAATGGTGCGAGCTGGCCAACATTATGTACTTCATACGCTGCAGCAAAGGATGTCCTGAGGCGTGGTACATTGGCGAGGCCATGCAGATGCTGCGACAACGAATGAATGGACATTGTGCAACAATCGCCAGGCAGGAATGTTCCCTTCCAGTCGGGGAACACTTCAGCAGTCAAGGGCATTCAGCATCTGATCTTCGGGTAAGCGTTCGGCCTTCAGGACGCGCGACAACACAGAATGGCCGAACAGAAACTGATAGCCAAACTCCACATAGAATCATAGAATCATAGAATTTACAGTGCAGAAGAAGGCCAATCGGCCCATCGAGTCTGCACCGGCTCTTGGAAAGAGCACCCTACCCAAGGTCAACACCGCCACCCCATCCCCATAACCCAGTAATCCCACCCAACACTAAGGGCAATTTTGGACACTAAGGAAAATTTATCATGGCCAATCCACCTAACCTGCACGTCTTTGGACTGTGGGAGGAAACCGGAGAACCCGGAGGAAACCCACGCACACACGGGGAGGATGTGCAGACTCCGCACAGACAGTGACCCAAGCCGGAATCGAACCTGGGACCCTGGAGCTGTGAAGCAATTGTGCTATCCACAAGGCTACCGTGCTGCCATACATGAGTCCGGCCTCAACTGGGACCCTGGATTCATGTTACATTACATGTGCTTGCAAAATCCTACCAACTGTCCTGGCTTGAGACAATTCACACCTCTTTAACCTGTGATTATCCCTCTCTCTTATCGCACCGTCTGGACCTGTAAAGACTTAATTACCTGCAAAGACTCGTATTCAAAGTACCATTTGGCATCATTGAATTTTTCTACATATGTGTTTGTGGAACCTACATCTTCATTCACCTGAGGAAGGAGCTGCACTCTGAAAGCTAGTGATTCTCAACAAACCTGTTGGACTTTAACCTGGTGTTGTAAGACTTCTTACTGTGCCCACCCCAGTCCAACGCCGGCATCTCCACATCCTAAATGAGAAGCATTAAATGCTTCTGCCAGTTTCGGACCAGGCACCTTTTGCGCATTAGGTGAATGTGATAACCTCCATGCTACAGAAACAGCTGGAAGCACAGTACCCAATGGTCTCAACTTGTAAGACCATAAGATATTGAACTTACATTGAACTTTAGCATTTGTTCAGCAAATATCTAATGGGACAATGCTCTCTGTTCAATCATTAATGCATCATTCTTATCATCCTGTAGAAAATGTCCATATATTTTACTCAATATTTGTTTAATTGTTCTATGTTGAACATCAGTATATTTATTTGTTATATATGACTTCATTTTGAATTGAATAGATCTCGAATCTTCACCCTGAATAAACTCTGAAATATACACCATTGAATTGCAAACATGACTGACCAAGAAAAGAAAGCATGTCACTGTGTAATACAAATCCCATGGTGCTTTGTTCAGTTTGACCACAGTCAGCTTTTAAACAAAGTCAAATATAGTTAAATGGAAGTGAATTGAGAATTATGTGTTGCTTAGATTTGACCCCTCTGTGTTTTGGTGTGAAACATTCTGCAGCCTAAATCCCGTTCATGTATAAGAAAGGAGGGGTGTCAGCAAATCCGCACTGAGCCTGGATTTCCTCATCTCCCCGAGTGGCTTTTCCTGTTTCTCTGTCATTAAGGCCGAATCTTTCAAAAATGTGGTTCAGTTAAATCTCTGCCATTTCCTCTAATTCAGTTACAGTATCGTTTGTGTCTGTCTATATGAGCTGTCTGGATATGTTTCGGAGGCTGATTAAAATCTTAATCTACGTCTACAAAGCCATTAAATTCTTTTGTGAACTGAGCAAACTGCCAAGATCCCCACTTTGTTTTTTCATGTGTGGAACGATCTGTCTGGACTGTACGCAGAACAATACTTTTCACTGTACCTCGGTACACGTGACAATAAATCAATTCCAATCAAAGAGACAGTTTCTTATTCGTCTTAAGATTGAACAATGAGCCTTCTTAAAAATTATTCATCATGGGAGGTGCGGGTCATTGGCTGGGCCAGCATTTTCTGCTCATTCCAATTGCCCTTGAACTGCGTGTCTTGTGAGGCTATTTCAGAGGGCACTTACAAATCAACCACAACATTGCTGTGGATCTGGAGTCACGTGTAGGCCAGGCCACATAAGGAGAGCGGATTTCTTGAAGGATATTAGTGAACCAGATGAGTTTTCACAACAATCAAGAGTGTTATCATTAGACTTTTAATTCGAGACTTTTATTCAATTTCAGCATCTGTCATAGGCAGGTTCGATCCCAGATCCCCAGAGCATTAACCTGGGTCTCCGGTTTACTCACCCAGTAACAATACCATTACTCCAATGCCTAGCGCACATATTCTTGGCAGAATATTGTGTCTCGTGTTGTGTTCTGTGATCTTGTCTTGCAATGATTCTACAGAACTGCTGGTGAATTAGCCAGAAAGATGATTTATTAATGTACACGTGGTAAGGTAATGATCGGAATGCTAGACAGACTAAGTTATCACAGAGTTACATTAGACTCTCTTGGAACTACCCTTATGTGCGACTGGCCTTGTGTACGCCTTACAACCTTCTCCTGGTAGCCAGTGTCACCTGACTGATGCCTGATGCCAACTACTGGTGGGAGGTCACACTGCTGAGTACATGTAATATTATATACAGGCTTATCAGTGGCTGGCTTAGCACAGTGGGCTAAACAGCTGGCTTGTGATGCAGAACAAGGCCAGCAGCGCGAGTTCAATTCCCGTACCAGCCTCCCCGAACAGGCGCCGGAATGTGGCGTCTAGGGGCTTTTCACAGTAACTTCATTGAAGCCTACTTGTGATAATAAGTGATTATTATTATTATCACCACATCTCGTAACTTCTCGAAATTATCGAGTAATTTATTTTTTCAAACAAATTCTGATAGCTCTGCAGTTTCTCGAAACATTTTGGTTGGTCGTGTTATTTTTTAAAATAAAGATCTAGTCTTTGCAGTTTAATGACCCAATACAATAATTCACTAATCATAATCAATATTCACTACTGAATAAACTTGAATTTAATTATTGTTTTTTTGCGATGAAATCAATACATAGTTAATATAGAAAAGGTACAGAAGGCGAAATGGCTGCAGAAAGGCACATGTTAGAGGTATAAAAGGGCTTCCTTGACCTTATTACTAAGGCCTGTGAATACACTTTGAAAATAATAATTTACGGGCAACAAGGTGGCACAATGGTTAGCACTGCTGCCTCACGGCACCGAGGTCCTAGGTTCGATCCCCACCCTGGGTCACTGCCGTGTGGAGTTTGCACATTCTTCCCGTGGTTTTGTTGGTCTCACCCCCACAACACAATGATGTGCAGGGTAGGTGGATTGGGCACGCGAAATTGTTCCTAAATTGG
Source organism: Scyliorhinus torazame (assembly GCF_047496885.1). NCBI lineage: Eukaryota > Metazoa > Chordata > Chondrichthyes > Carcharhiniformes > Scyliorhinidae > Scyliorhinus > Scyliorhinus torazame. The sequence continues at coordinate 94,230,071 of NC_092711.1, forward strand.
AAAAACTGAATTGGGTACTCTAAATTTATTTTTTATAGTGAAAATAACAATTTTAAAACTAAATATGATTACCCATGCGTACTTACAGCTTCCTACATTACAACAGTGAATATGTTTCAAAAGTACTCCATTGGCTTTAAAACACTTTAGGAGGTCCAGTGGTAGTGAGAGGTTTCATAGAAATGTACATTTGTTCTAATTGTCCGCAAACGAGGATATATTACACTTGGTGTCCTCACCAATTTATTGATAAATGTTGAGTCTTAATTTTGTGTAATAACCACTTCATTGACACCATTTTGAATACTCTGTGAAACTCCAGACACACCATAGGCACAATTATTTATTGTAAAACACAGCGAGTTGTTGTGAGTTGGAATGCACTGTCCATAAATGGTGCTAGAATCTCATTGGACTGCAACTTCCAAAAGGGAATTTGGTACATTCTGAAAAAGAAAACAAAATAGTCGAACTACGGGGTTAAATGGGTCACTGTACAAAGAGCTGGCACGGGATAAATGGGCCAAATAGACTCCTCTGTGCTCCAGCAGCCTTGTGTACATGTAAAGGGAGTGGTAACAACCTGGAACCTACTGCCTATGAGGGTAGGAGATGCAGAGATGGTGGAAGGAGTTCAATACGAAATTGGACAGGCACCGAGAGAAATAACCGACAGGAATTTGGGGATAGAACGGGGCAATGGACAGACTGGCTTGCTCCACAGAGAGCCAACATGGTCTCAAAGGGCTGGTTTAGCACACTGGGCTAAATCGCTGGCTTTTAAAGCAGGCCAGCAGCACGGTTCAATTCCCATACCAGCCTCCCCGAACAGGTGCCGGTATTTGGCGACTAGGGGCTTTTCACAGTAACTTCGTTGAAGCCTACTTGTGACAATAAGCGATTTTCATTTCATTTCATTTCATGGCCCCATTCCCCACCCTCCAGATGCTGTGATCTCAGTTGAGAAATTCAGCTGCTCCAGTCTTTCCAACTAACTGGAGTCCCTCATCTCTGGTGCCATTCTTGTAAATGTACTCTACACCCTCTCTAAGAACTTCACATCTTTCCTAAGGGGTGGAGCCCATATATAGGGTTCCATTCTGGAGGGATAGAATTGAAAAGTACGGAGGAAATGTTCAACTTGTTTAAAACGATGGTAAAATGATGGGAGCTCTGTCAATATTGATGATCTCCATTTAGAAAAAGGAAATAGAGGCAATGGATAAGGTGCAACAAAGATTCATAATGTACAGAACTGAGAGCATTTAACACTCAGGAAAGGCTGGGGCTGCTTTTTTCTGGAAAAGAGCAGACTGATGGATGACCTGATGGAAGTCTTTCAGATTATGAAGTGATTCAATAATCCAATAGGAATTTCAATAGACACCTCTTTACCCAGCGAGTGGTGAGAATGTGGAACTCGTTACCACAGCGAGTGGTTGAGGTGAACAGCATGAATCCATTGAACGTAAAGCGAGACACATACATGAGGGAAAAAGGAATAGAAGGAGATGCTGATGGGGGGAGATGTAGAGGGGTGGGTGGAGGCTCATGTGGAGCATAAATACTGACACGGACCATGGCTAACCTCAGCTGGTATGGGAATTTAACCTGTACTGTTGGTGTCACTCAGCACGAACCAGCCATCCAGCCAACTGAGCTAACCGAACCCCGTATAAATCTGTAATAATTCCATAAATATTAGTGATTGCCTGTCTCCCACCACACTATTCAATGTAGTTTCCCAGTGCACCTCAGATAACTTGCCCCTCATACCCTAATAATTTTCTTCTGTGAGAAGCACCAAGGTAAATTAAACAAATGAACCACGTAACCACCACAGCCCATCTTCATGGCAATGTGGCATGATTTTGGGGGTTACCAAACAGAAATGGTAATGAAACATCTTCTAACCTCCAAACACCCTTTCACTCTTTTATCCTTGTGAAATGTGAAACCAGATATTCGCAAGAAGGCTCAAGAGAGAATCAGACCACTGGAGACGAAGACATGAGACCGGCCAGTCCAGCAGAAAGAAACTCTCTGACCATCCCCATTGACCAACAGAATGATTAATATGCAGTCCTGGATGTAATTGAGAACAGAAACAATAACAGCAGAATCCAATCCCTGTTGTAAACTTGTTGGTGTCTCAGAAAGTGCGATGAATTACAAAATCCCTTCGCACATTGAGAGCAGGTGAACGGCCTCTCCCAAGTATGATCTCCCTCGTGTGACTGCAGATGGCATAACCGAGTGAATCGCGCAAATAGAGGTAAACATCTTTGAGTTATGAGGGTGACACCCACGCAGACACTTGGAAAACGTGTCTCCACACGGACAGTGACCTGGGGCCAGGATTGAACACTGGTCCTCAGCTCCGTGAGACCGCAGTGCTAACCACTGTGTCGCCTATTTAGATGAGGGAACAAAATGCAATATTTCCAAATTTGCAGATGACACAAGTTGCGTGGGAGGGTGAGCTGTGAGGAGCTTGCAGAGATCCTTCAGTGTGATTTGGACAAGTTGGGCGAGTGGGCAAATGAATGGCAGATACAGTATAATTTGGAGAAATGCGAGGTTATCCACCTTGGTAGCAAAACGAGAAGGCAGACTATTATCTGAATTGTCATAAATTAGGAGAGGGGAATGTTCAACGAGACCTGGGTATCCTCTTACACGTCACTGAAGGAAAGAATGCAGCGACAGCAGGTGGTAAATATGGCAAATGATATGCTAGCCTTCATTGCGAGCGGATTCAGTACAGGAGCAGGGATATCTTGCTGTCATTATACAGGGCCTTGACGAGGCCATACCTGGAATATTGTGTGCAGTTTTGGTCTCCTTATCTGAGGAAGGATGTTCTTGCTCTAGAGGGAGCGCAGCGAAGGTTTACCAGCCTGATTCCTGGGATGGTGGGACTGACGTATGAGAGATTGAATCAGTTAGGTTTGTATTCGCTGGAGTTCAGAAGAATGCGGAATCTCATAGAAACCTATAATATTCCAACAGGACTTGACAGGGTAGATGCAGGAAAGATTTTCCCAATGGTGGGAGTGTACAGAACCAGAGGTCGCAGTCTCAGGATATGGGGTAGACCATTTAGGACCGAGATGAATAATTTCTTCATCAGAGAGTGGTGAGCTTGTGGAATTTGTTACCACAGGAAATAGTTGAGGCCAATACATTGTATGTATAAACAGTTAGATACAGCACTGAGGGCGAAGGGAATCAAAGGATGTAGAGGGGAAATCGGGATTAAGCTATTGAGTTGGATGATAAGCCATGATCATAATGAATGGCAGAGCAGGCGTAAAGTGTAAAATGGCCTCTTCCTGCTCCTATTTTCTATGTTTCTATGTAATCCCTTCCCACACTGAGAGCAGGTGAATGGCTTCTCCTCAGTGTGAACTCGCTGGTGTGTCTGCAGGATAAGCTGGCACCCCTGATGATGGAGATATTTGAGGAGACGATAGGGAAGAGGGTGTTACCACAAACTTTGGGGCAGGCATTGGTTTCCCTGTTGCTTAAAAAGATAAGGATCCGACGGAGTGTGGGTTGTTTCGGCCCATATCACTTTTAAATGTTAACGCAACGGTATTAGCGAAGGTACTGGCAGGTGATAGGTGAAGATCAGACGGGGTTTGTGTGAGGGAGGCAGCTCTTTTCAAAAGTTAAGAGGGTATTGAACGTGGTTATGGCACCAGCGGAAGGGAAGGAAACAGAGGTGGTTGTGGCACTGGACTCCGAGAAAGTGATTGACCGAGTAGAATGGGGACACTTGATAGTGACGAATGTGATATAGAATAGTTACTTTAGAGATATTAGTTAATGTAATGTAGAGATAGGCCAGTCTAATCCTGGTGAGTTCACAGACAAAGGATTTCAGACCGCATGGCAAAGCAAAGGAAGAGGTGTGTCCACCAAAGGAGGAGAAAAGGATGCTGGGTAATAGGGGCCAGAGGAAGGGATTGGAAGTGAGCCAATTAGAGTGTATGGATAGGTCACGAGGGGTATAGGATGACCTATGGGAATCGTGTCTGTGAAACTTGATGCCATTTGAATGTATCAGTAAAGACTTCTTTGTTCTACAGACTCACTTGATTCCAGAGGTGTACGAAGCAAGATGTGCTTTGTACCGCTGTGAACTGAGTCAAGCTTGCAAGCCAAATAAAATAACTAATGCTGTACCTGCAAATCCATCTCGACTTTTATTGAGGCCAGACTGACGGGTAAAGAAATTTGGGATTTGTTATTTGGTGCCGAAAACCCGGGATTTCTCAAGACGGTTCTGACCAACTGCGAAATCAGAATTAGACTGATTATGAACAGGGAGAGTGGGAAGAAGGGGCCCACAATGTATAGCTGGAAAATCACCGCGCATTGCTTTTTCCCCTCTTCTTATCGTCTGATTAGTCTGGTCACTCGCGGTTGGTACGGAAAGATCGTCTCGACGAAATCAAACGTCAGTCTGGGGATTAGCAAATTAAACTGATGGGATATCATAATTGATAGTTCAGTTTTGGGTTAATTGTGTTGTTGACGACTGATGTGATTTCAGCAGATGAGGGTTCAGTTAAATAAGTGTTTTTAAATTTGAAGATGGTTCAACTCCATATGTGAGTTCTGATTCGGCTTGGGTTAGGTTATGGGTTGATGTGACATCTAAAACAGATGATTCAATTCCATGTGTGAGTGTTTTAAATCTATAGTTGATTAAGCTAAAATTGTACCCTTGGACTGTGGTGGTGAAGGGCGCAGTTCTGAGGACTAGTTGAGATTGTGGGGAATTGCTTGGATAAATTTCAAGACAAGAACATCCATAGAGCTGGATGCTGCATATTGGTTGAAGCGGAAGTCTCTCAAAGGGTTAACAGCAGCAGCCAAAGTTAAAGACGACAGACAGTGCTTCTCACTCAGGCTTTGAGATAACAGCAGCAGCCTGTAGTGTAATCGGATACCTTTCCTTTGAGTCAGTGAACTCCAGCAAAGTTACGTTTTGAATTAATTAAAGGAAACCAGTGGGTTTCTCCACCTCTTTGATAAAAGTTATTATTTTCGAAAGCAATTGATTGAAATTGCCAGAATCTTAAGTTTTACTTACTTGAAATAATGTTTATCTCATTTTATTTGTGAATTAATAGAAACTTAAAGAAGATCACTGACACCATTTTAAAAGTGTAAATCTGGAGATGACAGTTGACTTTGCTCCGGTATACATCACCTCCCTCATTGATAGCAGCCAACATTTTTGAGAATGTAAGAAAAACTTGTTAAAAGAAAAATTGTTAAGATAAAGAATTAATTAAGTTGTAAATGTTATACAAGTTTGTGTTAAGCAAATCGTAAATTTAGTTCTGAGTTGAGATCAGAGCTAAGCTTGCAAGTTGCAGTAATTCAATTTGAATTTAACATTTTTAAGTTTTAAAAGAACACTGTTAGAACCTTTTCAATCGTTTTGCCAAGGGGGAAAAAAAATTGCCATTGGTTATAAATAAGCAAATAAAAAAATATATATATATAATTTAAAAAAAGAAAGAGCCAAAGTATGAAAGCTAAAGAGTTAATTAGATTATGGAGACAATATTGTCAAGAGGAAAGAGATAAGATCATGTTATCAAGTTGGCAGGACAATGCCCTTAAAATGGGAATTCCAATTAGTGAACAGGGTAACCAAAAAAACATTACAGGTCTTGAAAAAGGAATGTGCATTCAAAAAACGTGCAAGTAGAGACAGGAAAGGCTCGGGTCAAACAAAAGATGGGCTACGTAGTTCAATGGCTGGCCTTGAATTGACAGAAAATGATCAATTCGATAATTTAAAAATGTCAGTAAAAGTTCCGACTGCACCTGTAGCATTGTCTGCACTAATTCCAGAACCACCAGAGTATAATAATTTATATCCAGTCACTGCTCCCCAGATTCCAATCATGCCAGTAACTCCAGCCCTTTTGGTTGATAGTGTGGGTCCGGATTTACCAACTTCACGATCAGTAGGGGAAGAGGAGCTTTGTTCCGCAAGCCCAGTTAGCTCTAGGACCAGATCTCGGACAGCGAGAGAAGGGCTTGATCCTAACCAGAAACAATTAAGCATACCACCTAAAGCCCTCCAGACCAAGGGGAAACCGCAAATTTCGAGAACAAAGGGAGATGCAACAGATGATTTTGAAGAGAAAGAACTCCCTCTAGTGACAGGGAGGGATGTCGAAGTCTTGGAAGAACCAGAGGAAATAGTTGAGTGCCCCCTGGTGAGACTCGGAGACAGTTGCCGATTAGGAAGATACCAATCACCTGAATTATGCTAGCCACGCCGCACTTCAGCGAGCCCATGCGTTAGACTACGATAGAGGGACACAAATCCTGAATGCGTTGAATAGCACATTTCAAAAGCCCATAAATATTTCTGCTATCTTAGACCTAAAACCTAAGAAGATTGAAGAGCCAGAGGAATTTCTGGAACGTTTTAATGAAATCTACCGTGGGCAGTCAGGCGACTTGCCATATCAAAATGGTCAGAATTCCCCTCAATATTGTGCTATGTTAATGCATTGCCTACCACCTTCCGTGGCTACTGCTGTGAAATGTAATAACATGAATTGGACAGAGAACGACCCTTCCCAGATGGCAAGGGCAGTCAGATTTTATTGGAAGGAGGGTGTAGGCCAGGAAGGAGGCTCAGTTACAAAGATTAAGACTAAGTATGTAATGAAAAAGGATGATCTGCGACCCCAACAAGCGGCAGAAACGGTAGCTTACCAGCTGGAGCCCCAATATTGTGACTTTGGGTGAGTGGATCGCGAGGGGGAGGATATCAAACACACCCAAAGGGACCCTCAGCTCATTTTTATGGCCCACCGTATGCATCAACAGCTTTACAACCGCCGCCCTCTCCGAGGGGCCATTGGTCTACTGGGAGACGAGGACGGGGCAGATATAGCGGGAGCAATGCATGTTATAATTGCGGCCGTGCAGATCACTGGCAACAGAAATGCCCCTTTAAAAGACAGGCAGCAGAAGGAGATTATCCGACCCAAAGGAGGGGGTACCCACCAAGGGGAGGACAGAAAAGATACCCTGACTTCTCCCAGGCAAACCCTTTCCCAACACAGGATTGACTAGCTAATTTAGTCATAAGGACTCTCCAATCGGACAGGGAACCTATTATCTCTCTGCAGATAGGAGATCAACATCACTTATTTGTAATCGACACTGGAGCAGCCATGTCTTCTGTGCAATCAGAACTTCGACTACCATTATCCGACCACACGCAGCAATTGTCGGGGTTCCAAGGACAGGTGTGTGAGTATCCTATTTCTGAACCTGTGACAGTCACTTACGAGAATAAGTCTGCAGATCATCAGTTTGTAGTGACTACTGGATTGGACTGTAATTTGTTGGCCCAAGATTTACTGTGTATCTTCCAGCTACAGCTAGAGTACGGAGACGAAGGGGTAACGGTCCAAACATGGAGGATGAGACAACAGTGCTATATTTCTATCACCCCCAGTGGTGGACGTTAGACATTGAACATTCACTGCATCACGTTACCCTGGCCTATGACAGAACCGGACAAAACAGGGAGTTGGAGGACAAATACCGGCCATTAATTGGGACCAAATGGCCAGTCAAAGTTACAGCCACAGTCACGGGAAAAGAAGGTACAGCCGATTTTGTTACAATACCACCACATTTATGGCCACAGTCAGCTTCGGTAAGCCCTCATATTACACGTCAGGTCCACGACCAGTACCATGCCAGGGATCTGGGGCAAATGGTAAGGAGGGCAGTGGATCATTCGGATCCAACAGAGTACGTACTTCAAGTCATGCCGGACGGCACTGCCATAAAATATTTTGAGGTCCCTGAAACAATTAACATTCGACTGCAGCATCACTGGGGACATGATGTTTTGGAACATGTCAATCCACAGGTCTGGGCGGAATACCCATCACAAGTGGGAAAGACAAATGTTACACCTTTTAAGGTAACGATTAAGGATCATGTAAAGCTACCTTTCATTCGGCAATACCCCCTGAAATCCCAAGCTGCTTCGTCTATAGACAAATTAATTCAAGAGCTGTTGCAACAGGGTATTTTGGTCCCTTGCCAATCAGAATGTAACACCCCTATACTTGCTGTGCCTAAACCAGCCAAACCAGACCAGTACTGATTAGTACAGGATTTACGTTCAATCAATGCCATCGCATAGCCGTTACATGCTCTCACTCTCCAACAGGATATTACGGTGTATAGCTTCCACTCGGTCATCGCACTACTGAGGCAACTGCAGACTCAGCATCTTACTGCAACTCGTCAGAATAGGTATGAGATATACCTTTTGAACAATCCACGTCTGACATTTAAACACTGTACCACTATCAATCCAGCCTGTTTTCTTAGTGGTCCCCCTGTCCATGAAGACGCACCTGGCCACGACTGTTTAGCCTTGATTCAGGAAACTACCACAATAAGGGACGATTTGAGTGATATTTCATCAGAACAACCTGACATGATTATGTGTGGTCAAATATCCCACCGGGGTTTAGTTAATGACTTACTGCAGGCCCTCCTTATGCCCGCGCAGATTTTTGTCATTAAATGCGCTGCCCACACAAATGGTAAGACCCCAGTTGACGTTGGTAATGAACAAGCAGATTGTGCAGCGCGGACAGCTGCGCAAATTCAGCAAGAGATGGTGCCTAAAATGTTAAGTCAGATTAAACGATCTACTATAAATATGTCTGCTTCTGACAAGTCAATGCCAACCATCCAAGACGTCATAAGGTTACAGGAGGACGCTCCTGAGTGATAAACAAATGTGGAAACGGTTAGGTTGTACATATGATTCTGTTTCCTCTTTATGGACCACGCCAGCACATCAGACTTGTATGTCTGATGTACTGGCTTTATGGGTCATCGAATGTGTACACTTTGCAACTCATTGTGGGGCTTGGGGGACTAGTGATTTGTTGCTGGACACTTGGTGGCACCCTAAAATGCAGGGGTTGGCCCAGAGTATCAGTAATCGGTGTTTGATTTGTCAGCAATATAACACCGGAAAAGGTATCCCTTGTGGGATGGGGCAAACCCCGTTGCCCAGTGGTCCCTTTGAGACGCTACAAATGGATTACATTGAGTTGGAAAAGTGTCAATGTTATAAATATGTTTTCGTCATTGTGGATGGGTTCAGCAGATGGGTTGAGGCGTATCCGACTACCGATAATAAAGCTGCTACTGTGGTTAAAGTTCTGATGCGGGGAATCATGCCCCGGTACAGTAGACCAGCTCAGTTGAGTTCTGATAACGGGCCTCATTTTCTTGGACAGATTAACCTGCCTCCCTTCTCCAGTGCTATTTTACAGGTGTGGAGCATGATGGGGTGGCTACGCACCGTCTGTGTGATATTCGGCCTCACCTCGCTTGGAGTGTTATTGGCGACGGACATGGACAAGGGGAATATTATCTACATTTGTAACCCCAACCAATCTACAAGGATATTTCACTTATGCAAAGGTGATGTTCTTCGCTGCTCCCATATACGAGGACATGGTATCGACTCATGGAAGGTCGTCAAAGTTAAGGAGAATGCAGGACTCATGAAGCAATTGCACCGGTCCTGGCGATGGGAAGGGAACATTATATGGACATTGCCTTGTTTTTGGAATACATGTAAATTTGATTTTGGATGTGTTAAGATTGGTGCAATAAAGGTAACATCAGGCCGTCAGGAGAGCGTAGGAAGAGGCTGTGAGAGAGAGAGAGGGACTAGAGAGAAGACGGGGTGTGTGAGAAGGGAAGTACAGCTAGAACGTAGGTTATCGGGAGATACACTTAATTTAGTTAAAGGCCAAACTGAGGAAAACCTGGGTAGTATGAATCACTTCTACCAGATTTACCACCGCTTCTATGGCCAGGGACAGGTTGTCTGCTACCCGAACCCCGCAGCGGTGTCTAGGTTATTTTCTGTTTCACCGCTTTGGGGCACTCCCCAAACGTTGGTTCATTGTCAGCGTTCCGAGCCACCGCCCGAGCAAGTCACTCTTCCTTACGATCCGGGTTCAGCACCACCGGTTATTTGCTTTCCCCTTCCTCGGGATAATCCCCACTCACAAAATGATAGGCTGCAACGGTGGAGGGCGTACATACCTAGCCACTTCGCTCCCAATAGGGATTCCCGGTCGTACGAGAATTGTTTCAGCAGTGAGGATACGGCTGTTTGCTGGTAGAGGTGGAAACGAATATAACATGTCTGTTCCCCACCTGTACGGACAGGAGGTGTCATATCACCCAGGCGTCTGGCCAATGCGTTTGTTACAACACCACTTGCGTTCCATTGAACACCGGCCTCCAGCTCCTTTGTGGCTGGGCGAATGTCTCTCATATCACTGTTGGGACTAGGGCTTTCCGTATTGCTCGGCGGCCCGAATGGGCGTTTCGAAGCTGGATAAACTGGGCTACTGGGGGATCCTTACGCAACCGATATACTGATTGTGATGCTAGCCTGCACACGGAGCAAGGATACTACTTTTTATTTAATGGCACAGCGACCAATGTTTTGTCACCCCCATTTCCCGGCCAAATTGCTTTTGGGACTCTAGTCCCTACCACAGTCCCCTGCCCTTCGGCGTGGATGCTGCATAATTAGTCAGCACGCCGGGCAGTCTCGGCTGAATTTTGCGAGAACGGAAAAAACCTCAGGTTCTCGCACCCAACCGGGGCCACTCAGCCGGATGGGGGATTCTGTGTGTCTTGACACTGGGAGGTGTGGGGGGTTCCTTGGCTGTCAGCAATAGGAATTATTTTATTTGCCTTACCATCTTGGGAAATGAAACCTTGGGAGCCCTCGGGGCAATAACCAAGGAATTGTCTCAGCTGCGGTTGTTTGCAATGCAGAACCGGTATGCTCTTGACTATCTTCTGGCCCGTGAGGGTGGTGTATGCGCCATAGTGCAGGGCAAGTGTATCATGGGAGTTCAGGACTTGACCGCTAACATCACTAAATTTATGGATCACATACGGGATCACCTGGACGGAATGCAGGATCCTGGCTCTTGGGGTAACTGGGGATTTGGAGGTTGGAAGGACTGGTTGATAAATATGGCCATGTATTTAGTGGTGGCTATCAGCTGCATCTTTGTGGGCCTAGCCATCCTTAAATGTGTGATGGGTAGAATGCGGGGTGCACTGGAACAGATCAACGCCCCTAAAATCTCAGCTGTCAAAATCCATGAGGGTGCAGCAGATGAAGGGGGGCTACGCGATGAATTGGAAATGCAGCGACGGATCTTTTTAGATGAGGGACCGTAGCTATGGATTGGATAGTTCGGTTATCATGGAATGATATTAGGAGGGAATGACGAATGTGATATAAAATAGTTACTTTAGAGATATTAGTTAATGTAATGTAGAGATAGGCCAGTCTAATCCTGGTGAGTTCACAGACAAAGGATTTCAGACCGCATGGCAAAGCAAAGGAAGAGGTGTGTCCACCAAAGGAGGAGAAAAGGATGCTGGGTAATAGGGGCCAGAGGAAGGGATTGGAAGTGAGCCAATTAGAGTGTATGGATAGGTCACGAGGGGTATAGGATGACCTATGGGAATCGTGTCTGTGAAACTTGATGCCATTTGAATGTATCAGTAGAGACTTCTTTGTTCTACAGACTCACTTGATTCCAGAGGTGTACGAAGCAAGATGTGCTTTGTACCGCTGTGAACTGAGTCAAGCTTGCAAGCCAAATAGAATAACTAATGCTGTACCTGCAAATCCATCTCGACTTTTATTGAGGCCAGACTGACGGGTAAAGAAATTTGGAATTTGTCAATAGCAGTTCTGGAGCGGTTTGGGATTGGTCCATGATTTGTGGACTGGGTTAAAGCTACTGTATAAGTAGCCGGGGCCAGTGTCCGCACAAAAAACATCAGCTCGAGATACTTTTCTCTCCACCGTGGGACTAGGCAGGGATGTCCTATGTCCCCCCTGCTGTTTGCACTTGCGATTGAGCCGTTGGCCATCGCAAAACCGCTGTTGGCCATCGCATTAAGAGGTTTGGGGGTAGGGAAAGGGATAGTACGGGGGGAGGGGGGGTGAATAGACCATAGGGTGCCCTTGTATGCTGATGACATGTTATTATATGTGTTGGAACCGAGTATGTCAAGAGGGGGAATATTGGAGCTGCTTCGGGTGTTTGGGTCTTTCTCGGGGTACAAATTAAATCGAGACAAGAGTGAGCATTTGGTGGTGTTTCGGCCGGGGTTGTGGGCAGGGGTGGGGGCGCCTGCCATTCCGTAAGGCAGGGGTTCACTTTAGATATCCTAGTGTGCAGGTTGCTCGGGATTGGAGGGGGGGGTGGGTCACTGGAGGGTCGGTTAAAATGAACATGTTGCCACGATTTCTGTTTATTTTCTGATGCCTGCCGATTTTCCTGCCAAAAGTATTTTTTGGAGAGTTTTAAGGAATAATTTCCAACAAGTGGAAACATCTTCTCCATGTCCACTCTACCCAGGCCTCGCAGTATCCTGTAAGTTTTAATAAGATACCCCCATACTTCAAAACTCCAATGAGTACAGACCCAGAGTCCTCAACCGTTCCTCATACGAAAAGCTCTTCATTCCAGGGATCATTCTTGTAAACCTCCTCTGGAGCTTTTCCAAGGCCAACACATCCTTCTTAGATACGGGGCCCAAAGCTGCTCATAATACTCCAAATGGGGTCTGATCAGAGCCTTATACAACCTCAGAATTACATCCCTGGTCTTGTATTCAAGCCCTCTCGACCTGAATACATTGCATTTGCCTTCCTAACTGCCGACTGAACCTGCATATTAAGCCTTTTAAAAAAAATTTAGAGTACCCAATTTATTTTTTCCAATTAAGGGGAACTTTAGCGTGGCCAATCCACCGACACTGCACATCTTTGGGTTGTGGGGGCGAAACCCACACAAACACGGGGAGAATGTGCAAACTCCACACAGACAGTAACCCAGAGCCGGGATCGAACCTGGGACCTCGGCGCCGTGAGGCTACAGTGCACTTGCACATTAACCTGAAGAGAATCTTGAACAAGGTCTCCCAAGTCCCTTGGTGCTTGTGATTTCCTCAGCATTTTCCCATTTAGAAAATAGTCTATGCCTCCATTTCTCCTTCCAAAGTGCATAACCTCACACTTTTCTATATTGTATTCCATCTGCTACTTCTTTGCCCACTCTCCCAGCCTTGCTCAGCATTGCTTTTTTTTCTTATCACTTTAAATGAATGCCCTCTGTTTATAATCTTGCCCTAAATATGACTTGCTAGATCAAACATCTATTGCAGATCCTTAGTTTTAATGTGGTCAAGTGCCTTTCCATTTGAGAACTGTTCAATAAAGTTATTAGAATTATTTGTAGCTAGGGCAGCACGTGGAGCAGTGGTAAGCAGTGGGACTACAGTGCTGAGGACCCGGGTTTGAATCCCGGCCCTGGGTCACTGTCCGTGTTGAGTTTGCACATTCTCCGCATGTCTGCATGGGTTTCACCCCCACAACCCAAAGATGTGCAGGTTAGGTGGATTGGCCAGGCTAAATTGCCCCTTAATTGGAAAAAGAAATAATAATAATTGGGTACTCTGAATTTTTTTTTTTTTTTAAAGTATTATTTGTAGCTTCCCCACCAATCAGTTTTTTCCATTTTCCTGAAGTGACCTTATTTTTATCGGGAGTTAACTGAAGTGTGTTCCTAACGCCTCATTATCTAAATTTCCATTCACCACTTTTCTGTCCACCTGACTCAGCTCATGGCTTTCTCCCTCATTGTCTAAAACACATGAGCAACTTTTGTGTAATCCTGGTGCATACATTTCAGTCTAAATCATTGATATATACCGGAAACTGTGGAGCCCCACTGGAAACAGACGTCCTGGTATCATTCAGTCCTGGATGTGACTAACAGCAGCAACAACAGCTGAATCCAAACCCTGCTGTTGCCTGTGAACATGCTGATGTCTGTGCAGGTTGTTTGACTGAGTGAATCTCCTCCCACACACGGAGCAGCTGAACAACTTCTCCCAAGTACCACTCCAAAGTCTGGGTGACACAGTAGCACAGTGGTTAGCACTGTTGCTTCACAACTCCAGGGTCCCAGGTTTGATTCACGGCTTGGGTCACTGTGCAGAGTCTGCGAAGAGTCTGCGCGTTGTCCCAGTGTCTGTGTGGGCTTCCTCTGGGTGCTCCGGTTTCCCCCCACAGTCGAAAGATGTGCAGGTTAGATGGATTGGCCATGTTAAATTGCCCTTTCTGTCCAAAAAGGTGAGGTGAGGTTATGGGTTAGCTTGGAGGTATGGGCTTAAGTAAAGGTGCTCTTTGCAAGGGCCAGTGCACTCGATGGGCCAAATGTCCTCCTTCTGCACTGTAAATGCTATGATTCTGTTTCAGTGTGAACTCGCTGGTGTTTCTGCAGATTTGGATTTCTTTTAAATCTCTTTTCACAGTCAGAACATTTAAAAGATTTCTGATCAGTGTGAACAAGTTGGGTGTCTAGTCAGGTGGGATGACTGAGTGAATTTGTTGTCACACACGGGTCAAGTGTATGGTCTCTCCCCAGTGTGAACTCGCTGGTGTCTCAGAAGCTGGGATGAACATGGGAATCTCTTCTCACACACGGAGCAGGTGAACGGCCTCCCCCAGTGTGAGTGCGTTGATGTACCAGTAAATTCTTTTTACTTTTAAAGCTCTTCTCACAGTCAGCACATTTGAAAGGTCTCTGATCAGTATGAACACGTTGGTGTCTCAGGAGGAGTGATGACTGAGTGAATCCCTTCCCACACACGGAGCAGGTGAATGGCCTCTCCCCAGTGTGAGTGCGTTGGTGACTCAGTAAATACTGTTTACTTTTAAAGCTCGTCTCACAGTCAGCACATTTAAAAGGTCTCTGATCGTTATGAACAAGTTGGTGTCTCAGGAGGATTGATGACTGGGGGAATCCCTTCCCACACACGGAGCAGGTGAATGGCCTCTCCCCAGTGTGAATGCGTTGATGCATCAGTAAATCATTTCTGCTTTTAAAGCTCTTCTCACAGTCAGCACATTTAAACGGTCTCTGGTCAGTATGAACAAGTTGGTGTGTCAGGAGGTGAGATGATCGAGTGAATCCCTTCCCACATACGGAGCAGGTGAATGGCCTTTCCCCAGTGTGAATACATCGATGAGTTTCCAATTCAGACGGGTAATTGAATCCCATCCCACAGTCCCCACATTTCCACGGTTTCATCATAGTTCTTGACAAGTTATCAGGTGGGATGCAGATTTGAGGTCACTATCACATCCGCCATGATGTTATTAAATGGTGGAACAGGCTCACAGGGTGAATGTCCTATTGCTGCTTCTTGATTCCTTCGGTGCGAATGTCCTTATGTCTCTCCAACTTGGATCATCAGTTGAAGCCTGAGTACGGTGTCTCCCTGATGTAAATGCTGCAATTTAATTTCATGCTGTGTGATTGATTAAAACTCAGTTCCAGCTAACTGTGGAAAATTACTTAGATGTCTGTGTCTCGGTGCTTTTCCAATCACAGTGATTTTTGAAATTTTTTCCGAAAGATAAAACAGACAAACATTTATCCTTCCACGTTGAAAGGCCGGTCCTGATGAATCAAGTGACTCTGTCAGATCTCAACATGATGTTTGCATCTGCAAATATACTGTAAAAGGAGATTACATTGAAATATTGTGAATATATAAGATACAATCAGGCCATTCTGTCACAGATTCTGCTGCTGTCAATACTCGGCACACATCTCCGACTGTCCCACCTATCAAATCTCAGCCTTTCAGCTGATTTTCGATTCCATTTTCTCTCATGTGCTTGTCCCCTTTCCGTTTGAAAACATCTCAGCACTTTCCTCAACTCCTTTTCATGGTAATGAGTTGCACATTCTGAACCTGTGATAAATAATTTTGTCCGTATTGTCCCCTTGGATTTATTCGTAACGATCTTGTATTTATGACTCGTGTATTGATGGTCACTCTCTCACATCGCCTCTCTCCAAACTACTGATAATTTAAAAGATTCAGAGCAGTACATTGCTTAATTTGTTGTTGTCGATAAAAAAAGGCCCCACTCCATTTAATCTTTACTGAGAGCTGTAATCTCTCATGTTGCAAATGTCTCACTGTCAAAACAGGATAGAATTCACAAACAGACAAACCTTTCTGTTGGGTTCAGTTTGCTGTGTGCAAATTCTACAATTCTAACCCCCTGTAAAAGGAGTTTACAAAAGACATCACTGTCAGTCCAGGATAGAAATTCTGAACAGACAATTCTAGTTTCTCTGGAACATTTTTTCCTCTCTTGTTCCCCCAAAGCTGTAAATCCCCATCCCACACAGTCTCCCTCCTCCCTGGGCTGAAATCCAAACCCATCTCACCATCTGCACCATTTCTTTCCTCCACTCCCAGTTTTCTCCCTCCCTCTCCTCTGCCTGTGTTCAGTTCTCCAGCTCCTGTCTGCAGACTGACAATAAAATCAATGGGTCTTATTGGGGGTTTGGGGCCTCCAGCAGGTGTTTGTGAATCCTCCCCGCCCACCTGCCAGGGTTTCCTTCCTTGCCAGAGATCAGAGTCCTCATTGATTTGAGTGCAAAGTGTAAGCGCTTATTTCTTGTCCCCCTCCCCCATCCTCTGATGTGAACCATCCTCCAGTGTCTGAAGCAGGATGGTGCCCGTTAACCTGGGCCTGTTCCCGGGAGGGAGAAGCTCCGCAGCTGCAAACCAGAGAGCTGACAATGATTGTGAAGGAGTTGCTCCAGCTCACAATGCCAGGGGACTGATTGACGGCGGGTTCGGACCAATAGGAAGAGGGGCAATGCTGGAGGACCGAACAAGAGCTTCTGGTCCTCCAGCCAATCAGAGTGAATGGGAGGCGGGCAAAGCCGGGGCTCTCTTGGTCCACCCGAGCCTGTCTCGAGGAAAAGCCCGAGCAGCTTTCGCCGATTCAACTGCCGTAAACAAGCTTCGTATTCGGGGTTTGGGGTCGACACGGAGTGTTTTAAGCCTCCCGACCCACCCGCCGCCCCTATCCCTCTAACAGGACTTATAGTGCGGGATCTGACCGGCTGAGGATTTCCACCGGACAGCCTGAACCCTGAACTGTCATCGGCACTGCGCATGCTCCAGTCTACCTGTGAGACCGGGGTTCAGCCCCGCCCCTTATTCAGTCTGATTGGTTGGAGGATCAGCTGCTCCGCTCGGTCCTCCAGATCCGCCCGTCTCTTGCAATTGGTCCAGAGCGACAGTCAATCACTCCCCGGGAATTGTGAACTGGAGCATGCGCAGTGCAGATGATGTACCAGGCTTGGAGGTTTCACTGAAACCCGGTGCAGACTCCATACCCCAACAAGAAGTTTCCGGGCTCGTGTTTACATCGAGCTCCATGGAGACAGCTGCGGCCTGCTCCCGGTGACAGGCCCGAGTTAACGGCCACAGTTTTTATAGAGGCTGCAAACCCGCAGGCGGAAATAAATCAAAGATAGAGTTTGTTGTGAAACCAATGGGTTGTAAAACAGGAGGTCAGGGTTACAGTCAACAACAACAACTTCTATTTTTATAACACCTTTAACATCATAAATCACCCCAGTCAACCTCACAGGAACATTATAAAACAAAGTGAAGATAAAACAAAAGGAGATATTAGGACAGGTGACCAAAACTAGGTCAAAGAGGTGAGTTTTAAAGAGAGGCTTAAATTGGGTCACTGTCTGTGCGGAGTCTGCACGTCCTCCCCGTGTGTGCGTGGGTTTCCTCCGGGTGCTCCGGTTTCCTCCCACAGTCCAAAGATGTGCAGGTTAGGTGGATTGGCCATGATAAATTGCCCTTAGTGTCCAAAATTGCCCTTAGTGTTGGGTGGGGTTACTGGGTTATGGGGATAGGGTGGAGGTGTTGACTTTGGGTAGGGTGCCCTTTCCAAGAGCCGGTGCAGACTCGATGGGCCGAATGGCCTCCTTCTGCACTGTAAATTCTATGATTTCAGGTCTGTGAGGTGGAGATGGAGAGGTTTAGGGAGGAAATTCAGTGCTTGGGGCCGAAGAACTTCAAACCATGGCGGAGTAATTAGAATCGGGAGTGTACAGGAGTTCAGAATCAGAGCTGTACAGATATCTCAGGAGGTTGTGGGGCTGCAGGAGATGACAGACACAGGGGGAGATGAGGCCATGGAGGGGTTTGAAAACAAAGGTTGGAATAGACTGGGAGCGAATGTGAGTCTCGGAGCACAGGGGTGATAGGGGAAAGGAACTGGCTGTGAATTAAGACATGGGTAGCAGACTTTTGGATGGCTTACTTTTACAGAGGTAGAATGTGGGAGAGCAGCCAGGTGTGAAATGGAGTAGTCGAATCGGAAGGTTACGATGGTATGACCGAGGTTTCAGCCCCAGACGCACGGACACAGTAGAGCGGCCGGATAATGTAACGTAGGTGGAAACAGGAAATCATAGTGATAGCACAGACATGAGTCCAAAGATGTGGTGAGGTGGATTGGCCATGCTAAATTGCCTTAGTGTCCAAAAAGGGTAGTTGGGGTTACAGGCATAGGGTGGAGATGTCGGCTCAGGTAGGATTCTCTTTCCAAGGGCCGGTGCAGACTCGATGAGCTGAATGGCCTCCTTCTGCACTGTAAAGTCTATGATTCTATGAGGTCAGAAGCTCATATTGGGATCAAATGCGAAACAAAGTTTACGAAGAGACTGGCTAAGTCTCAGACTGTTGCGAGGGAGAGGGATAGAGTTAATCATAGTATGTTAATCACAGACTTTACAGTGCAGAAGGAGGACATTCGGCCCATCGAGTCTGCACCGGCTCTTGGAAAGAGCACCCTACCCAAAGTCAACACCTTCACCCTAGCCCCATAACCCAGTAACCCCACCCAACACTAAGGGCAATTTTGGACACTCAGGGCAATTTATCATGGCCAATCCACCTAACCTGCACATCTTTGGACTGTGGGAGGAAACCGGAGCACCCGGAGGAAACACACGCGCACACGGTGAGGATGTGCAGACTCCGCACAGACAGTGACCCAAGCCGGAATCGAACCTGGGACCCTGGAGCTGTGAAGCAATTGTGCTATCCAGTTAGTATGTCAGGAGTGGAGATTGGAGCAGGGACCGAACAGTGGACTCAGTCTTCTCCATATTTGATTGAAGTTATTTAGTCAGCAGGCAGAGAACCAGAACGGACCCAGAGTCTGATATCCAGTATAACTTAGTTTGAGAAGTAAACCCTGGAAGATTTGGTGAAACGACCTTTGCGATTGCTCATCAAATCTCCTCCCAGCCAGTTTTGGACACAAGGTTAACATCTGTTATTCTGTCTGTTCAGTCAGGGTGTTCAGATTAATGTCTGTCACAAGTCATGAATGAAGTGAGTTGTAAAGCATATTCTTACCTCTAATTATATAACTTTGGTAAAAGGACACAGAAATAATGATCTGATACTTTATTTGAATTTCAGCCCCAGGGGAGGAGGGAGAGTGTGTGGGACGGGGATTTACAGCTTTGGGGACAGAAGAGAGAAAAAAAATGTTCCCCAGAAACTGGATTGTCTGTTCTGAATTTCTATCCTGTACTGATAGTGTGGCCTTTGTAAACTCCTTTTACAGGGCATTAGGAGAGGATTTTCAGACAGGAAACACAAAGCAAATAGCACATTAAGATCTGACAGTGTCACTCAATTGATCAGGGCCTGAATATCCTCAGACTATAAATGTGGAATGAAAAATGTTTGTTCTGTTTGTGGGAAAATATTTCAAACATCAGTGTGACTGGAAAAGCAGCGAGACACACACACACCTGAGTGAGTGTGTTCCAGTGAACTGACTGTGGAAAGAGCTTTAACCAGTTACACAGCCTGAAAAAACACCACACCATTCACTGAGGGGAGAAACCATACACGTGTTCTGTGTGAGGACCAAGCTTCACTTGATTGTCTAAAGAGGAAACACACAAAGACACTGCCTCCATGGAGATACCGTGGAAACCTTGGGGTATGATTTTCGCTTAGGGGGTTTACAAAATGCGAGAGGTCCCGGGTTCATATCCCGGACGAGCTCTGCAAAGTGCTTGACTGGGGAGGTGATGGTGTAGTGGTATTGTCACTGGATGAGTAATCCTGAGACCCAGCACAATTCTCTGAGAATGCAGGTTCAAACCCCACCACGGCAGATGCTTCATCGTGGCTTGTATTTGAACTTGGATCCAATAAATCAGGGGCAGCACGATAGCACAGTTGCTTCTCAGCTCCAGGGTCCTAGGTTCAATTCCCGGCTTGGGTCACTGTTTGTGCGGAGTCTGCACGTTCTCCCCGTGTCTGCATAAGTTTACACCGGGTGCTCCGGTTTTCTCCCACAGTCCAAAGATGTGCAGGTTAGGTGGACAGGCCATGCTCAATTGCCCTTTGTGTCCAAAAGGGCTAAGCGGGGTTACTGGGTTACAGGGATAGGGTTGAGGTGTGGGCTTGAGTCGGGTACTCTTTCCTTGGGCCAGTGCAGACTCGATGTGCTGAATGGCCTCCTTCTGCACTGTAGATTCTATGATTGTGGAAGTTGGATGTTCAACAGTTTAGTGAGAATCAGGTCAAAGGAGCAAAGGGTAAGTCTCAGAGACAAGATGAGCTCTGAGAGAGCATGATGGGAGAGAGCAGGAAAAGAGGGGAAAGATGTGTCAGAATTTGGAAAAGAAAGGACTTTCGAGGCAGTTTCACTGAGTGGTTTTGTGGAAGACGAGCAGCAGAATCAGCTGATCGGATTGTTTCAATGAGTGGGGTTTTCCAGCTCTGCCTGCTGGCTGGATCTTCCAGTCCCACAGATCTCTCGGTCTGCTGTTCTACGCTGTTCCAGTTCATTGGTTGTATCATTGAGGCCTCTTGGGGTCTGTGGAAGAACTCCTGGAGCCTCATTCGCCTGATGAATTCCCTGGAGCAGAAAAACTACATCTTCTTCGCAGCCTTCAACATGTCATCGATGAAGACGAACATCTTGCCAAGGCCATCCCCACACCCCTACTACTTTCCTTCAAACAACTGCGCAAACTCAAACTGACCATTGATTGCAGCAAACTACCCAGCCTTCAGAAGAATAGCGACCACAACATCACACAACCCTGCCAAGGCAACCTCTGCAAGACGTGCCAGATCACAACATAGGTACCACTATTACACGTGAGAACACCACCCACCAGGTACACGGTACATACTCGTGCGACTCACCCAACATTGTCTACCTCATGCCCTGCAGGAAAGGATGTCCTGAGGTGTGGTACATTGGCGAGACCATGCAGACGCTGCGATAACAGATGAACGGACATTGCGCAACAATCGCCAGGCAGGAATGTACCCCTCTTGTCGGGGAACACTTCAGCAGTCAAGGGCATTCAGCCTCTGATTTTCGGATAAGCGTTCTCCAAGGCGGCCTTCAGGATGCGCGGCAGCGCAGAATCGCCGAGCAGAAACTGATAGCCAAGTTCCTCACACGAGTACGGCCTCAACCGGGACCTTGGATTCATGTTGCATTACATTCACCCCCCACCATCTAGCCTGGGTTTGCAAAATCCTACCAACTGACCTGGCTTGAGACAATTCGCACCTCTTTAATCTGTGATTATCCCTCCCTCCGGTTCACCATCTGGACCTGTAAAGACTTAATTACCTGCAAAGACTCCCATTCAAAGTGCCATTTTCCATCATTAAATTTTTCTATATGTGTTCGTGGAACCCACCTCTTCATTCACCCGAGGAAGGAACTACGCTCCGAAAGCTAGTGATTCTAATCAAACCGGTTGGCTTTTAACCTGGTGTTGTAAGACTTCTTACTGTGCCCACCCCAGTCCAACGTTGGCATCGCCACATCATAAATGAGAAGCAGTTTCTAACCAGGCTCCTTTCGCTTGTTAGCTGACTGTGATAACCTCTACGCAACAGAAACAGCTGGCGGCACATTACCCAATGCCTCTGTGCAACATTCAACTGCACAGTCTTGCTGCAGCTTTCAGCTGGGAGGCTAGGCCACTGATTACATGAAGACAGCTGTTTCTTTAAAACAGATGTCTTACCTCGTAAGACCATAAGATATAGAACTTATATTGAACTTTAGCATTTGTTCAGCAAATATCTAATAGAACAATGTTCAATCATTAATGCATCATTCTTATCTTCCGAAAGAAAATTTCCACCAGCTTACTCAATATCTGTTTCATTATTCAATGTTGAACATATTTATTTGTTATATATGACTTCATTTTGAATTGGTCTCGAGTCTTCACCCTGAATATCTGAAATATACACCATTGAATTGCAAACATCACTGACCAACAAAAGAAAGCATGTCACTGGGTAATACAAATCCCATGGTGCTTTGTTGAGATTGACCACAGTCAGATTTTAAACAAAGTCAAATATCGTTAAATGGAAGAGAATTGAGAAATATGTGTTGCTTAGATTTGACCCCTCTGTGTTTTGGTGTGAAACATTCTGCAGGCTAAATACCGTTCATGTATAAGAAAGGAGGGGTGACAGCAAATCCGTACTGAGCCTGGATTTCCTCATCACCCAGAGTGATGAATTTCCTATTTCTCTAACATGAAGGCCGAATTATTCAAGGTGTTTTAATTACATCTCTGACATTTCCTCCAATTCAGTTACAGTATTGTTTGTGTCTGTCTATATGAGCACACATTACCATTAGGTATGTTTTGGATGGGGATTAAAATATTAACCTGCATCTACAAAGTCATTAAATTCTTTTGTGAACTGAGCAAACTGCCAAGATCCGCACTTTGTTTTTTCATGTATGGAACGATCGGTCTGGACTGTACACAGAACAATACTTTTCACTGTACTCGGTACACGTGACAATAAATCAAATCCAATCAAAGAGACAGTTTGTTACTAAGCTTCAGATTGAACAATGAGCCGCCTTAAAAATTATTCATTCATGGGAGGTGGGTGTCACTGGCTGGGCCAGCATTTACTACCCATTCCAATTGCCTTTGAACTGCGTGTCTTGTGAGGCTATTTCAGAGGGCACTTACCAAGTTAACCACAACATTACTGTGGATCTGGAGTCACATATAGGCTAGGCCACGTAAGGAGAGCATATTTCCAAAAGGACATTCGTGACCCAGACCAGTTATTACAACAATCATCAGACTTTTAATTTGAGTCTTTTGTTCAATTTCAATCTCTTTCATAGGCAGATTCAATCCCAGATCCCCAGAGCATTAACCTGGGTCTCAGGATTACTAGCCCAGTAACAATACCATTACCCCACTGCCGAGCCCACTAGAATTTGATGTCTTGTAACATCTCAAAATTATAAAAGGAATTTTTTTTTTTTTTTCAAACAAATTCTGATGGCTCTGCAGTTTCTGGAAACATTTTTGTTGATAGTGTTATTTTTTGAAATAAAGATCTAGTCTTTGCAATATAATTACCACATACACCAATTCACTAATGATAATCAGTGTTCACTACTGAATAATCTTTCATTTATTTGTTGTTTTTTGCTATGAAATCAATACATAGTTAATATAGAAAAGGTACAGAAGGTGAAATGGCTGCAGGAAGCCACATGTTTAAGGTACAAAAGGGCTTCCTTGACCTTGTTATTAATGAGTGAATACACTTTGAAAATAACAATTTTAAGATTAAATGTGATTTAAACATGCGCACTTACAGCTTCCTACATTACAACAGTGAATATGTTTCAAAAGTACTCCATTGGCTTTAAAACACTTTAGGAGGTCGAGTGGTCATGAGCGGTTTTATAGAAATGTACATTTGTACTAATTGTCTTCAAACTAGGATACATTACACTCAGTGTCCTCACCAAAATCATTGATAAAGATTGAGTCATAATTTTGTGTAATAACCACGTCATTGACACTCTGTAAACCTCCAGATACACCATATCCACAATTATTTGTTGTAAAACACAGCGGGTTGTTGTGATTTGGAATGCACGGTCTATAAATGGTGCTGGAATTTCATTGGACTGTAACTTCCAAAAGGGAATTTGATATATTTTGAAAAAGAAAACAAAATAGTCGAACTCTGGGATTAAATGGGTCGCTGTACAAAGAGCTGGCACGGGGAAAATGGGCCAAATAAACTCCTCGAGCAGCCTTGTGTACATGTAAAGCGAGTGGTAACAACCTGCAACTTGCTGCCTCAGAGTAGGAGATGCAGAGTTGAGGGAAGGAGTTCAATCGGAAATTGGACGGTTACTGAGAGAAATAAACCTACAGGGATTTGGGGATAGAACAGGGCAATGGACAGACTGGCTTCCTCCACAGGGAGCCGACACCATCCCAAAGGAATGAATGGCCCCATTCCCAACCCTCCAGATGCAGTGATCTCAGGAGAGAAATTCAGCTGCTCCAGTCTCTCAAACTAACTGGAGTCCCTTATCTCTGGTGCCATTCTTGTAAATGTTCTCTACACTCTCTCCAAGAACTTCACATCTTTCCTAAAGTGTGAGGCCCATATATAGGGTTCCATTCCAGAGGGATAGAATTGAAAAGCACGGGGGAAATGTCCAGGGCTAGACTACACTGGGAGCACTGTCAACATTGGTGATCTCCATTTAGAAAAAGGAAATAGAGGCACTGGATAAGGTGCAAGAAAGATTCATAATATACAGAACGGAGAGCATTTAAACACTCAGGAAAGGCTGGGGCTGCTTTTTTCTGGAAAAGAGAAGACTGATGGGTGACCTGATGGAAGTCTTTCAGATTATGAAGGGATTCAATAATCCAATAGGAATTTCAGTAGAAACCTCTTTACCCAGCGAGTGGTGATAATGTGGAACTCACGACCACAGCGAGTGGTTGAGGTGAACAGCAAGAATCCATTGAACAGGAAGCTAGATACATACATGAGAAACAATAGAAGGAGATGCTGATGGGGGGGGGGGGGGGGGGGGGAAGATGTAGAGGGGTGGGTGGAGGATCATGTGGAGCATAAATACCGACACAGACCATGGCTAACCTCAGCCGATATGGGATTTTTTTGTTTTTAAATTTTAGAGTACCCAATTCATTTTTCCAATTTAGGGGCAATTTAGCATGGCCAATTCACCTACCCTGCACATCTTCGGGTTGTGGGGGTGAACCCACGCAAACACGGGAAGAATGTGCAAACTGCACACGGACAATGACCCAGAGCCGGGATCGAACCTGGGACCTCAGCACCATGAGGCTACCGTGCTACCACTGCGCCACCGTGCTGCCCCCGATATGGGAATTTAATCTGTGCTGTTGGTGTCACTCAGCACAAACCAGCCATCCAGCCAACTGAGCTAACCGATCCCCATGTCAATCTGTAATAATTCCTTCAATATTGCCGATTGCCTGTCTCTCACCACACTATTTAATGTAGTTTCCCAGTGCACCTCAGACAACTTCCCCCTCATACCCGGATAGTTTTTTTCTGTGTGAAGCACCAAGATAAATTAAACAAAAGAACCATATAACCACCATTGCCCATCTTCATGACAATGTGGCATGATTTTGAGGTTTCCAAACAGAAATGGTAATGAAACATTTTCTAACCTCACTCTTTGATCCTTGTGAAATGTGAAACCAGATATTCACAAGAAGGCTCAGAGAGAATCAGGCCACTGGAGACGAAGTTGTGAGACCGGCCAGTCCAGCAGAAAGAAATCATCTGACCATCCCCATTGACCAACAGAATGAACAAAATGCAGTCCTGGATGTAATTGAGAACAGAAACAATAACAGCAGAATCCAATCCCTGTAATCAATTGTGAACTTTTTGGTGTCTCAGGAAGTGCGATGAATTACTAAATCCCTTCGCACATTGAGAGCAGGTGAACGGCCTCCTCCCCAGTATGAACTCCCTGGTGTGACTGCAGATGGCATAACCAAGTGAATTGTGCAAACAGACGTAAATGGGTGTGAGATAAATCGGGATTATGGAGACATGGCTGCATGATGACCAGAGATGGGAATTGAATATATTCAGTATTTAGGAAGGACAGACAAAAAAGGAAAAGGCGGTGGAGTGGCAGTGCTGGTTAAAGAGGAAATTAATGCAATAGTGAGGAAGGATATTAGCTCCGACAATGTGGAATCTGTATGGGTAGAGCTGAGAAACACCAAGGGGCAAAATAGTTAGTGGGCGTCGTATATAGATCCCAAACTGCAGTGGTGATGTTGGGAATGGCATAAAACAGGAAATTAGGCTGATTGTAAAAGTTTCTATAGGTATGTGAAGAGAAAAAGATTGGTGAACTCAAATGTAGGTTCCTTACAGTCAGAAACAGGCGAATGTATAATAGGGGACAAAGAAATGGCCGAGCAAATAAATAATACTTTGGTTCGGTCTTCACAAATGAGGACACAAATCAGACACCAGAAATTTGGGGAACACAGGATTTAGAGAGAGGGAGGAACTGAAGGAGATCAATATTAGGAGAGAAATTGTGTTGGGGAAATTGATGGGATTGAAGGCTGATAAATCCCCAGGGACTGATAATTTGCATCCCAAAGTGGCTCTAGAAATAGTGGATGCATTGGTGGTCATCTTCCAGGATGCTATAGACTCTAGAACAGTTCCTGCAGATTGGAGGGTGCCTTATGTAATTCCACTGTTTAAAAAGAGAGATAGAGAGAAAACAGGGAATTATAGACCAGTAAACCCGACATCGGCAATGAGGAAAAATCTAGAATCCATTCCCAAAGATTTTATAGCAAAGCACTTATAATAATAATCTTTACTGCCATAAGTAGGCGAACATTAACACTGCAATGAAGTTCCTGTGAAAAGCCCTGAGTCGTCACACTCCGGCGCCTGTTCAGGTACACAGAGGGAGAATTCAGAATGTCCAGATTATCTAACACCACGTCTTTTGAGACTTGTGGGAGGAAACCGGAGGGGCCGGAGGAACCCACGCAGACACGGGGAACATGTAGACTCTGCACAGACAGTGACCCAAGCCAGGAATTGAACCCGGGTCTCTGCCGCTGTAAAGCAACAGTGCTACCGTGCAGCCCTAGAAAACTTAGAAAACAGTGGCAGGATTGGACAGACTCAGGATTGGACAGAAATCATGCTTGACAAATCTACTGGAATTCTTTGAGGGTATAACTGGTAGAGTTGACGAGGGAGAGCCAGTGCATGTGGTATATTTGGACTTTCAGATGGCTTTTGACCAAAGTCCCGCATAAGAGATTAGTGTGTAAAATAAAAGCACGTGGGATTAGGGGTAGTGTATTGAGATGGATAAAAAACTGGTTGGCAGGCAGGAAACAAAGAGTAGGAATTAATGATCTTATTCAAATTGGCAGGCAGTGACTAGTGGGGTACCGCAGGGATTGGTGCTCGGACCCCAGATAATCACAAGATATATTAATGATTTTTTAAAAAAATGAAAGTACCCAATTCTTTTTTACTAATTAAGGGGCAATTTAGTGTGGCCAATTCACCTACCCTGCACATCTTTGGGTTATGGGGGTGAGACCCACGGAGACACAGGAAGAACTTGTCTCCACACAGACAGTGATCCGGGGTAGGATTGAACACTGATCCTCAGTGCCATGAGGCAGCAGTGCTAACCACTGTGCTACCCTATATATTAACTATTTAGATAAGGTAACAAAATGAGAAGGCAGATTATTATCTGAACGACCATAGATTGGGAGAGGGGTATGTGCAACGAGACCTGGGTATCCTCGTACACCAGCCACTGAAGGTAAGCATGCAGCTACAGCAGGCGGTAAAGAAGGCAAATGGTATGCTAGCCTTCACTGCGAGCGGATCGAGTACAGGAGCAGGAATATCTTGCTATAATTATACAGGGCCTTGGCGAGGCCGTGCCTCGAATATTGTGTGCAGTTTTGGTCTCCTTATCTGAGGAAGGATGTTCTTGCTCTAGAGGGAGCGCAGCAAAGATTTACCAGACTGATTCCTGGGATGGTGGGACTGACGTATGAGAGAGTGAATCAGTTAGGATTGTATTCGCTGGAGTTCAGAAGAATGGGGGATCTCATAGAAACCTATAATATTCCAACAGGACTTGACAGGGTAGATGCAGGAAAGATTTTCCCGATGGTGGGAGTGTACAGAACGAGAGGTCGCAGTCTAAGGATACGGGATATACCATTTAGGACAGAGATGAAGAGAGATTTCTTCAACCAGAGAGTGGTGAGCCTGTGGAATTTGTTACCACAGAAATAGTTGAGGCCAATACATTGAATGTTTTCAAGAAGCAGTTAGATATAGCACTTAGGGCGAAGGGGATCAAAGGATATGGAGGGGAAAGCGGGATTAGGCTATTGAGTTGGATGATAAGCCATGATCATAACGAATGGCAGAGCAGGCGCAAAGGGCCAAATGGCCTCTTCCTGTTCCTATTTTCTATGTTTCTATGTAATCCCTTCCCACACTAAGAGCAGGTGAATGACCTCTCCCCAGTGTGAACTCGCTGGTGTGTCTGCAGACTGGATAACTGAGTGAATCCCTTCCCACACGGAGAGCAGGTGAATGGCTTCTCCCCAGTGTGAACTCGCTGGTGTCTCCGCAGGTTGGATGAATGAATGAATCCCTTCCCACACTGAGAGCAAGTGAATGGCCTCTCCCCAGTGTGAACTCGCTGATGTCTCTGCAGACTGGATAACCAAGTGAATCCCTTCCCACACTGAGAGCAGGCGAATGGTCGCTCCCCAGTGTGAATTCGCTGATGTCTCAGCAGGTTGGATGAATGAATGAATCCCTTCCCACACCGAGAGCAGGTGAATGGCCTCTCCCCAGTGTGAACTCGCTGGTGTGTCTGCAGACTGGATAACTGAGTGAATCCCTTGCCGCACTGAGAGCAGGTGAACGGTCTCTCCCCAGTGTGAACTCGCTGATGTCTCAGCAGGGTGGATGAATCAATGAATCCCTTCCCACACTGAGAGCAGGTGAATGGCCTCTCCCCTGTGTGAACTCGCTGGTGTCTCAGCAGGGTGGATGAATCAATGAATCCCTTCCCACACTGAGAGCAAGTGAATGGCCTCACCACAGTGTGAACTCGCTGGTGTCTCTGCAGGGTGGATAACTGCGCGAATCCCTTCCCACACTTAGAGCAGGTGAACGGTCTTTCCCCAATGTGAATTTGCTGATGTTTACACAGGTTGAATGAATCAATGAATCCCTTCCCACACTGAGCGCAGGTGAACGGTCTCTCCCCAGTGTGAACTCGCTGA
Organism: Scyliorhinus torazame; assembly: GCF_047496885.1. NCBI lineage: Eukaryota > Metazoa > Chordata > Chondrichthyes > Carcharhiniformes > Scyliorhinidae > Scyliorhinus > Scyliorhinus torazame. The sequence continues at coordinate 94,259,293 of NC_092711.1, forward strand.
TGTCTCCGCAGGGTGGATGAATCAATGAATCCCTTCCCGCACCGAGAGCAGGTGAATGGCCTCTCCCCAGTGTGAACCCGCTGGTGTGTCTGCAGGCTGGATAACTGAGTGAATCCCTTGCCACACTGAGAGCAGGTGAACGGTCTTTCCCCAGTGTGAACTCGCTGATGTCTCAGCAAGGTGGATGAATCAATGAATCCCTTCCCACACTGAGAGCAGGTGAATGGCTTCTCCCCAGTGTGAACTCGCTGGTGTCGCAGCAGGGTGGATGAATCAATGAATCCTTTCCCACACTGAGAGCAGGTGAACAACCTCTCCCCAGTGGGACTGCGTCGATGAGTCTCCAGCTCTGATGGGACTCTGTATCCCTTCCCAGAGTCCCCGCATATCAACGGTTTCTCCATGTTTTGGGTCTCCTTGTCTCTCTCCAGGTTGGACAATCAGTGGAAGCCTTGTCTACACACAGAACGTGTGCACTTTCTCTCCTCACTGTGAATGGTGTGATGTTGTTTTCAGGCTGTGTAACTGGTTTAAGCTCTTTCAACAGTCAGTTCACTGGAACACTCTCACTCGGGTGTCTGTTGTGTGGGTCTCGGTGCTTTTCCAGTCACACTCACGTTTAAAATCTTTTGAAGCCAACAGATCGGACAAACATTTCTCCTTCTCGCTGATGATATTCAGAGCCCAATGATATTCAGATCAGAAGGAATCGAGTGAGTTTGCAACATCGAGATGTGATGTTTGAGATTTCTGTCTGCAATTCCTCCTCTTCCAATATCCTTTAAAAACAATTTACAGACGTCATCAGTTAGTACAGGATAGAAATTCAGAACAGACATTTCTAGTTCCTCTCTCATTCTCCAAAAGCTGTAAATCTCCATCCCACACAATCTCCCTCCATTCTCACTCTGCTGTATCTAATATTCACCCTCTCAACTCTCCTGGAGGTGCTGATTCATGTTGATTGACAGATCCAAGCTCAGCTCACTGCTTCCTGACCGGGGGCAGAGTATAATAGCAGCAAGAGTAGGCCATTCGGCCACCGAGTCTGCTCAACATTTCAATGCGATCCTTGGCCGTTCTGCACCACTTTTCCACAAGTTCCCCATACCCCTCGACATCTTCAGTATCTAGAAACCTGTCAACATTTGTCTTGAACATACCTGATGACTGAGGCTGCACATTCCTCTGGGGTAGAGAATTTCAAAGCTTCACCAGATCCTCGAGTGAAGAAATCCCCCCTCATCTCAGCTTTCTCTCTATTTTCCTACCTGTTCCCCATAACCCTCAACTCCTTTGGCAATAGAATATCTGTCAACCTGGTGCTTCAATATATTCAATGACCCCCAGATACAACTGGTCCCTGTGGAAGAGAAATCCAAAGACTAACAACGCTCTGAGGGCATGAGGTCCTGCAGCAGGAGTTCAGGGAGCTAGGCAGAAAGTTAAAAGACAGGACCTCTAGGGTTGTAATCTCGGGATTACTCCCTGTGCCACGTGCCAGTGAGGCTAGAAATAGGAAGATAGAGCAGCTAAACACATGGCTAAACAGCTGGTGTAGGAGGGAGGGTTTCCGTTATCTGGACCACTGGGAGCTCTTCCGGGGCAGGTGTGACCTATATAAGAAGGACGAGTTGCATTTAAACCGGAGAGGCATAAATATCCTGGCCGCGAGGTTTGCTAGTGTCACACGGGAGGGTTTAAACTAGTATGGCAGTGGGGTGGGCACGGGAGCAATAGGTCAGAAGGTGAGAGCACTGAGGGAGAACTAGGGAATAGGGACAGTGGGGCTCTGAGGCAGAGCAGACAGGGAGAAGTTGCTGAACACAGCGGGTCTGGTGGCCTGAAGTGCATATGTTTTAATGCAAGTAGTATTACGGGAAAGGCAGATGAACTTAGAGCTTGGATTAGTACTTGGAACTATGATGTTGTTGCCATTACAGAGAACTGGTTGAGGGAAGGGCAGGATTGGCAGCTAAACGTTCCAGGATTTAGATGTTTCAGGCGGGATAGAGGGGATGTAAAAGGGGAGGCGGAGTTGCGCTACTGGTTAGGGAGACTATCACAGCTGTACTGCGGGAGGAGACCTCAGAGGGCAGTGAGGCTATATGGGTAGAGATCAGGAATAAGAAGGGTGCAGTCACAATGTTGGGGGTTTACTACAGGCCTCCGAACAGCCAGCGGGAGATAGAGGAGCAGATAGGTAGACAGATTTTGGAAAAGAGTAAAAACAACAGGGTTGTGGCGATGGGAGACTTCAACTTCCCCAATATTGACTGGGACTCACTTAGTGCCAGGGGCTTAGACGGCGCAGAGTTTGTAAGGAGCATCCAGGAGGGCTTCTTAAGACAATATGCAGACAGTCCAACTAGGGAAGGGGCGGTACTGGACCTGGTATTGGGGAATGAGCCCGGCCAGGTGGTAGATGTTTCAGTAGGGGAGCATTTCGGGAACAGTGACCACAATTCAGTAAGTTTTAAAGTACTGGTGGACAAGGATAAGAGTGGTCCTAGGATGAATGTGCTAAATTGGGGGAAGGCTAATTATAACAATATTAGGCGGCAACTGAAGAACATAGATTGGGGGCAGATGTTTGAGGGCAAATCAACATCTGACATGTGGGAGGCTTTCAAGTGTCAGTTGAAAGGAATTCAGGACCGGCATGTTCCTGTGAGGAAGAAGGATAAATACGGCAATTTTCGGGAACCTTGGATAACGAGAGATATTGTAGGCCTCGTCAAAAAGAAAAAGGAGGCATTTGTCAGGGCTAAAAGGCTGGGAACAGACGAAGCCTGCGTGGAATATAAGGAAAGTAGGAAGGAACTTTCGCAAGGAGTCAGGAGGGCTAGAAGGGGTCACGAAAAGTCATTGGCAAATAGGGTTAAGGAAAATCCCAAGGCTTTTTACACGTACATAAAAAGCAAGAGGGTAGCCAGGGAAAGGGTTGGCCCACTGAAGGATAGGCAAGGGAATCTATGTGTGGAGCCAGAGGAAATGGGCGAGATACTAAATGAATACTTTGCATCAGTATTCACCAAAGAGAAGAAATTGGTAGATGTTGAGTCTGGAGAAGGGTGTGTAGATAGCCTGGGTCACATTGAGATCCAAAAAAACAAGGTGTTGGGTGTCTTAAAAAATATTAAGGTAGATAAGTCCCCAGGGCCTGATGGGATCTACCCCAGAATACTGAAGGAGGCTGGAGAGGAAATTGCTGAGGCCTTGACAGAAATCTTTGGATCCTCACTGTCTTCAGGGGATGTCCCGGAGGACTGGAGAATAGCCAATGTTGTTCCTCTGTTTAAGAAGGGTAGCAAGGATAATCCAGGGAACTACAGGCTGGTGAGCCTTACTTCAGTGGTAGGGAAATTACTGGAGAGAATTCTTCGAGACAGGATCTACTCCCATTTGGAAGCAAATGGACGTATTAGTGAGAGGCAGCATGGTTTTGAGATGGGGAGGTCGTGTCTCACTAACTTGATAGAGTTTTTCGAGGAGGTCACTAAGATGATTGATGCAGGTAGGGCAGTGGATGTTGTCTATATGGACTTCAGTAAGGCCTTTGACAAGGTCCCTCATGGTAGACTAGTACAAAAGGTGAAGTCACACGGGATCAGGGGTGAGCTGGCAAGGTGGATACAGTACTGGCTAGGTCATAGAAGGCAGAGAGTAGCAATGGAAGGATGCTTTTCTAATTGGAGGGCTGTGACCAGTGGTGTTCCACAGGGATCAGTGCTGGGACCTTTGCTGTTTGTAGTATATATAAATGATTTGGAGGAAAATGTAACTGGTCTGATTAGTAAGTTTGCAGACGACACAAAGGTTGGTGGAATTGCGGATAGCGATGAGGACTGTCAGAGGATACAGCAGGATTTAGATTGTTTGGAAACTTGGGCGGAGAGATGGCAGATGGAGTTTAATCTGGACAAATGTGAGGTCATTTTGGAAGGTCTAATGCAGGTAGGGAATATACAGTGAATGGTAGAACCCTCAAGAGTATTGAAAGTCAAAGAGATCTAGGAGTACAGGTCCACAGGTCACTGAAAGGGGCAACACAGGTGGAGAAGGTAGTCAAGAAGGCCTACGGCATGCTTGCCTTCATTGGTCGGGGCATTGAGTATAAGAATTGGCAAGTCATGTTGCAGCTGTATAGAACCTTAGTTAGGCCACACTTGGAGTATAGTGTTCAATACTGGTCGCCACACTACCAGAAGGATGTGGAGGCTTTAGAGAGGGTGCAGAAGAGATTTACCAGAATGTTGCCTGGTATGGACAAAGAACAAAGAAATGTACAGCACAGGAACAGGCCCTTCGGCCCTCCAAGCCCGTGCCGACCATACTGCCCGACTAAACTAAATGGAGGGCATTAGCTATGAGGAGCGGTTGAATAAACTCGGTTTGTTCTCACTGGAACGAAGGAGGTTGAGGGGCGACCTGATAGAGGTTTACAAAATTATGAGGGGCATAGACAGAGTGGATAGTCAGAGGCTTTTCCCCGGGGTAGAGTGGTCAATTACTAGGGGGCATAGGTTTAAGGTGAGAGGGGCAAGGTTTAGAGTAGATGTACGAGGCAAGTTTTTTACGCAGAGGGTAGTGGGTGCCTGGAACTCGCTACCGGAGGAGGCGGTGGAAGCAGGGACGATAGTGACATTTAAGGGGCATCTTGACAAATACATGAATAGGATGGGAATAGAGGGATACGGACCCAGGAAGTGTAGAAGATTGTAGTTTAGTCGGGCAGCATGGTCGGCACGGGCTTGGAGGGCCGAAGGGCCTGTTCCTGTGCTGTACATTTCTTTGTTCTTTGGAGAGATGACTGGAAATCTATAACGTAGCTACAGTCTTATATTACGAGAAATAATAATACATTTACTTTATTACAGAACGGTAAATAATATATCAAATCTGGACCATGCAACAACACTAGACATATCTCTGTCCATTATTAATTTAATTGCCCTTAAATGTCAGCCATTTGTGGAACCCATCCCTTTAATTGTGAACATTAGGAAAGAGACCATCCTTTTTTGAAATAAATTTACAGTAATTAAGGTGCAGTTTAGCGTGGCCAATCCACCTACCCTGCATATCTTTGGGTTGTGGAGCTGAGACCCATGCAGAAATGGGGAGAATGTGCAAACTCCACGCGGACAGTGACCCGGGGCCGGGATCAAACCCGGGTCCTTGGCGCCGTGAGGCAGCTATGCTAAGCACCATGCTTTTAGTCAGCCAACTAAATGCGTCAACTTGTTAAGGCAATGTTTTTCAAACTTTTTTTCCGGGGACCCATTTTTACCAACCGGCCAACATTCAGGATCCAACCCGGCCGAATTTTGCGACCCACGCCGTCCGACCTTCGCCGCCGACGCCGGCTGACCTTCACGACCCACTATTTTCTCTTACTTTGTTTGCTGCTGAGGAATCGCAATCGTGCCCGTGATGTCGATGTTCGGGGGGCGTGACCTGCTCCCTGCCTCCCTTCAGGCAGGAAGATGACAGAGAATTTTTGAAAAAATCTTTTGCATCTTCGATTGCGCAAATTCACGGGCAACAGCCGCCGCAGCCGGCTTTTTTTTCCACAAGTTCAGGGGGGGGGGGTTTATTTGATAAAGTTTAACAGAAAAAAATGTTTACATCCTCTACAAATTGGAGGTTCCCCACATTTCACCGAAACATTACAATTAAAAATGTAAAAAAATAAAAGACACTTAAAAATCAATTAATTGAGAAAGCTTCCAAATACGACCTGCAGGTATTTTGTTTTGGAATGTTTAAAACTCAAGATTAAAAACGTTGACATCTCTTTGTTGAAGTTACAGCTGCGGTGAAACCATCGTTGGATCACTCGCCATTCTTGGAGTAAGAGACTTCAAAGTTCAGAAAGCAACCAATCACATCATTCCCCCCGAACGTTTTGCAGCCGGCAAAATTCTGAGCATGTGCAAAACTCTGAGCATGCGCAAAACTCTGAGCATGCGTACCGATGAGCGGACACGCATGCGGCCGCATTTTTTTAATATGTTCGTGGCCATTTTGAAGGCCGCTTGCAGCCGGCATTATTAGAAGCCGGCTGCTGCGTGCGGATTTGCGCAATCGGGAGCGCCGCGACTGACGGCTCCGCGACACACCCGACACCTGCCCGTGACCCACACACGGATCGCGCCCCCGACTTTGACAATGCCTGTGTTAAGGAGATGGGTGTGAGGAGTTGGAACCACTTTGTGGAGCCGCGAATCTTCATGTAATTTTTTTCTCCCAATTAAGGGGCAATTTAGCGTGGTTCCAGGTTGGGCTCAAATCATCAATGAGGAATCTGATATCTGGCAAGGATGGAAACCCTGGCAGGTGGGCAGTGAGGATTCATAAACAGCCGCTGGAGGTCCCAAACCTCCAATAAGACCCATTGATTTTATTGTCAGTCTGCAGACAGGAGCTGGAGAACTGAACCCAGACAGAGGAGAGGGAGGGAGAAAACTGGGAGTGGAGGAAAGAAATGGTGCAGATGGTGAGATGGGTTTGGATTTCAGCCCAGGGAGGAGGGAGAGTGTGAGCAAAGAGAAAACTGTTCCAGAGAAACTAGAATTGTCTGTTCAGAATTTCTATCCTGTACTGACAGTGATGACTTTTATTTTTATTAAAATAAAAAATAAATAAATTTAGAGTACCCAATTCTTTTTTTCCCCAATTAAAGAGTAATTTTAGCGTGGCCGATTCACCTACCCTGCACATCTTTTTGGATTGTGGGGGCCAGACCCACGCAGACACGGGGTGAATGTGCAAACTCATACGGACAGTGGCCGGGGCCGGGATCACACCCGGGTCCTCGGCTAACCACTGAGCCACCGTGCCTGCCCCTAGTGATGACTTTTGTAAACTCCTTTTACTGGATATTACAAGGGGAGGATTTACTGATGGAAACTCAAATCAAACTTCACATCAAGATTTAACAGTCACTCCATTCATCAGACCTGAATATCATTGGCCTGTGAATATGGAAGAAGAAATGTTTGAGCTTTGACAAAGCGTCATCAGACTCGAAACGTTAGCTCTTTTCTCTCCCTACAGATGCTGCCAGACCTGCTGAGATTTTCCAGCATTTTCTCTTTTGTTTCAGATTCCAGCATACGCTGTAATTTGCTTTTATTTCAGAAGAAATGTTTGTCTGGTCTGTCTGCAGGAAAAAATTTTCATGATCAGTGTGACTGAAAAAAACCCAATACACACTCAACTCGAGTGAGAGTGTTCCAGTGAACTGACTGTGGAAAGAGCTTTTACCAGTTACACAGTCTGAAAAAACATCACACTATTCAGAGCGGGAAGAGACCGTACACATGCTCTCTGTGGGGACAAGACATAAACTGATCGTCAAACGTGGAGAGGGACAAGGACATCAGCAGCATGCTGAAACCATGGAAATGTGGGGACTGTGGGAAGGGATTCAGATCCCCATGTGAGCTGGAGATTCATCACCGTTGTCACACCGGCGACAAACCATTCACTGAGTGTGGGAAGGGACTCACTCAGTTATCCGAGTGAGGATTTACCAATATACGGGAGTCGAGCTGGTGAGGAAGTGAGTGGCCTTTAGTAAGGTTCAGACTGCTCTGTGTAAGAAAGAAGTTTGATCTGGGACGGTACACCATGCAAAGCTGCGGCTCACATACGAGTCCAAAGACATCCATTTTGATAGACCAGAGGAGGTGAACATTGTAAAGCATGGACTGGGGTCCAGTTATCTGTATTGGACAAGATCTACGTTTCCTGTGGGGTGGGATTGGTGTTGTGATATCCTCTATATATCATAGATTATCATAGAATTTACAGTGCAGAAGGAGCCCATTCGGCCCATCAAGTCTGCACCGGCTCTTGGAAAGAGCACCCTACCCAAGGTCAACACCCCACCCTATCCCCATAACCCAGTAACCCCACCCAACACTAAGGGCAATTTTGGACACTAAGGGCAACTTATCATGGCAAATCCACCTAACCTGCACATCTTTGGATTGTGGGAGGAAACCGGAGCACCCGGAGGAAACCCACGCAAACACGGGGAGGATGTGCAGACTCCGCACAGACAGTGACCCAAGCCGGAATCGAACCTGGGACCCTGGAGCTGTGAAGCAATTGTGCTATCCACAATGCTACCGTGCTGCCCCTAACAGAAAACCTTATCAAAGGGCTCGTCCAGGATTTGAACCCGCGACCTCGCGCAAATTTCGAAACCAAGACACCCAAAGCGAGAATCATACCCCTACACCAACTAGCCCCTATAGTTTTGATATTTTGTGATAAAATCTGTTTTTCTGTTCGGGGTGAAGGGAGATTTTCCTTATGAAGCACAATGTAGATATATATAGGGGGGTGGGAGATGGAGACGGGTGAGCTAACTGATGACTAAAGAACTGTTTTTGTTTTACTCTGAGTGTATGGGTGCGTGTATGGCAGCCATCTTGGGTGGACTCTTGGCGTGTACATTTTGAAGATTTACTGGATAGTCCCTCATGGCTGATTCTGTGAAGGGGGCCAGGGTTTGAGGGGGGGGGGGTGGAAGAGAGACCCCTGATTCAGCTGGTCACCTGGAACGTAAGGGGATTGGGTGGACCAGTGAAGAGGTGGAGGGTTTTTGCTCACCTAAAGATTCTACATGCTGGTGTGGTGTTCTTGCAGGAGACTCACTTGCGGGTTAGAGATCAGACCAGACTGCAGAGGGGTGAGCCAAGTGTTTCACTCGGGCTTTGACGAAGGGCTCGAGGTGCTGCAATTCTAATCAATAAACGGGTCCCTCTTTCGGTCACTAGGATCATTGCGGACACTAATGGGAGATACGTGGTGGTCAGTGGGCCATTGGCGGGTATATTGGTGGTGCTGGTGAATGGCTAAGCCCCTAACTGGGACAATGTGTCATTTGTACAATAATTGTTGGGATCCATCCCAGACCTGGCTATAATTGATTCTTGGGGCAAATTGTGTACTGGATCCTAAATGGACTGGTCCAAGCCCATTCAATCGCTACAAAAACAAAAATGGAGTGAAATCTGGACGGACCACCCGGCACGACCCAGGCATCGGAAACGATAACAGCAAACCCGGCAAAAGATAAAGAAATCTGTTCCCATCAGCAGATTGTGAAAGGATTATGGGACACAGATTTAAGATTGTTCCAATGAGTCAGGCTGCAGTGTGTGTGTGAAGGTATCATTGGATCCAGTGTAGAATCATAGAATCCCTACAGTGCTGAAGGAGGCCATTTAGCCCATCGAGTCTGCACCGACCCTCTGAAAGTTCACCCTACCGTGGCCAATCCCCCACCCTAACCCCGTAACCCCACCCAGGGACAATTTAGCACAGCCAATCCACCTAACCTGCTCATCTTTGGACTGTGGGGGGAAATCTTCGCAGCCACGGGAAGAATGTGCAAACTCCACACAGACAGTGACCCAAGGTCGGAATCGAACCCAGGTACCTGGTGCTTGAGGCAACAGTGCTAACTACCGAGTCACCCCCCGTAACTCTGTCATGATGAGACAATAACCTGCCTGTTATTCCAATTCTGGTGTACGTTACTCTGTCACTATTATTATTAGACAACAACCTATCTGATATTCCAATTCTGGTGTGTGTTACTCTGCTACTGTTATCATCAGACAATAATAGGAGGGCAAGATGCAAGGTAGCATTGATATTTTGAAGTTTCTGTGTTACAATGAGTGCCACTGGGAGGTGTGTGATAAAATAGGAATGGAAACATCATAACGGAGGCTGGCATGGTGGCAGTGGTTAGCACTGCTGCCTCACGGTGCGGAGGACCCAGGTTCGATCCCGGCCCCGGGTCACCGCCATGTGGAGTTTGCACATTCTCCCCGTGGGTCTCACCCCCACAACCCAAAGATGTGCAGGCTAGGTGGATTGGCCACTCTTTTGAGGTCCACCAACAAAATAGAACCAAGGAAACAAACTTAGGGACAAAGCAAAAAGGGCCACTCCAGTTAGGGGCACTGCCAAATGTAACAAAGATCAGCAGGAACTTAAAAACATCTGATGAGAGTGCATTTAAAGGGGTCAATAAAGCACCCCAATCCCTGCGGTGCCCACCGGGCATGGAAGGCTTTGATGGTGCCCATGGACACCGCATGCTCCCTTTCTAGGGACACCCAGCTGCGAATGTAGCCATGGAAAAGGGGCAAAAAGTCTGGTCGGATGACCCCCCCCAGGTCACCTGCTGCCTGGACCTATAAATGACGCACTTCGCCAGGCCCAGAAGCAGGTTCACAAGGAGGAAAGTGGCGCTGGTTCACGAGGTATTCGGCCCAAGTAGGACTCAGTAAAAACACAGTCCGTGCTCCCACCCTGGATCGACCACCCAATTGAATCCACCTCCTCCCTGCTGGTGTGTGGAGTCTTCAGGCCGGGAGGAGGCTCAGCAAACACACTGCCCACTCGATCCCCCTGCCCCGGAACAAGCACATTGGATAGAATAAGGAAGGTTTTGTCCTTGCTGAAGGCAGATGTTATCAGTTGGGAAGACTGGGCCAGGCCCTCAACCCGGGAGGGGGCCAGCAAACAAGAAGTCCAAAGGGCTTTACTCCCACCTTGTTTTTGAAGTTGCCTCCTTGTTGTTGTCCTTCTCTCCTTCCTTCTCTCACCTCTCCTTCCGTTACTCCCCTCTCCTTCCTGCTCTCCCCTCTCCTTCCTCCAGGCAGCTCAGCAGCAACCAGCACTGGAAACAGGCAGCAAACTGAGCAACAGCAGCAGAGCAAAAGAGAGAGAACAGCAGCAACAGACAGAGAGAGAGAGCAGCAACAGAGAGAGAGAGAGCAACAGCAGCAGCCACTCTCCACCACAGCAACAATCTCACAACACTAAAGTCTGCACTGGGAGTTCCAGCTTCGGATTGGCCATGCTAAATTGCCCCTTAATTGGAAACAAATAATTGGGGACTGTAAATTTATGATGAATAATAACTCACCTCTGTCACAATTTCAGTGTTTTCAAGTTTACAATCTCCTGCTGCAACCTTCGGCTGGAAAGATATCAGAAGCTTTGTAAGCAGCTGTCAAAGGAAATTACAATGGTCAGAAATGATAGTCGAGGTTAGAAAATAAGATCAAACATTTATCTTGGTTTGAGTATACTGGGTGTAAATCCTCCCCTAACTCCAGTAAAAGGAGTTTCCAAAATCCATCACCCTTCGTGTCCAGGATAGAAGTTCCAAACATTCTCTCCCTTTGTTGCCAGTCCCAGGATTATGTAATGTGGGTAATACTTGCTTTGGAGGCAGTTCAGTGAAGTTTCACTAGTCTGATTCCTGGGAGGGGAGAGTTTGTTTTATGGAGCAAGATTGAGCCTGTTTGGTCTGTACCCGATGGAGTTTAGAAGAATGAGAGGTAATCTTATTGAAACATTCTGAGGGGTTTTGATGAAAGAATATTTTCCCACATGGGGATTCAAGAACTAAGGGGGACAGGTTAAAGATAAGAGTTATCCAGTTTGACACTGAGATAAGGAGAAATGTCTTCCCTCAGAGGGTCATCAGTCTGTGGATAAAAGCAAATTACTGCAGATGCTGGAATCTGAAACAAAAACAGAAAATACTGGACAATCTCAGCCGGTCTGACAGTATCTGTGGAGAGAAAAGGGAGCTAACATTTTGAGTCTGGATAACTCTTTGTCAAAGCTGAGTTTGTGGAATTCTCTTTCCCAGAGAGTAGTGGCGCTGGGTCACTGAATATACTCAATGCTGAGTTTGTCTTTTTTTATCTACTGGGGAGTCAAGTTTTGGGGGCAGACAGGAAAATGTAATTAATGGCACATTCGGATCAGCGTTTATTGAATGGCAGAGCAGTGTCAATAGGCCAAATGGCCTACTCCTGCTGCTAATTCTGATATTATTATTCTTCTGTTCTTCGGATTGCCACACATGGCAGTCCCACCTCACCCTCTGGACAGACCCGTCAATCATCGAGACAATGATTTTCTCTCCGGGTCACCCGGATCCTGAACCACCGCCTCTGTTACGTCATCAAGATGGCCCCTCAGCCGCTCCGCTAAACAAAGATGGCGGCCGTGGAACTGGGCCTGATACCGAATAAAAGCTCCGCAGCTACAAACGCGGGATTTGCAGGGTCTTATTCCGGCCTTCTAACCAGCAGGGGGTGTTTATGAAGCCTTCACTCCCTCCTCACCCCGACTCCCGGCTCCATTCCTCCCTCCGCCTCACCGCCCGAAACAGCCACTCCCACACTCGCAGACCTCCGATCAAAGTGACACTGCGCATGCGCCAGATACACCCAACATTGCGTCTGCGCACTGGGCTCCTGTAGTGTGTATCGGGCACATTCACAGCCGCATGGAATGGTGGGTAATGTCCGCACCATTGAAACTGCAAACAGTAAATACAAAATAACTTGGTTACCAATTAATAAAAACAATCAAGCAAATTATTGTCAATGGGTATTCTGCTATTCTCCATTTCTGAAGATGATTCAATGCTGCTCTGCCGTGGAACAATGCAGAACTTAAGGTTTTTTTCCCCCCAACGGGTCCTTCCTCTCTCCTCCCCAGAAGATGCAAACTCTTGCTGGGTTCAATCCCAGAATCAGTAATTCGTCCACCTTCTCCCCTCTTGCTCGTGATACTGAATGTTCAGTGTTTTCTAGAATGATCCAGCACAGATGGAAGTCACTCGGCACATCATGTCTACACTGACTCTGGACAGGAGCAGGACCTTTCCTGGTTAAATTCCATTTGCCATTTTTCTGCCCACATGACCAGCCCATCTGTATCATCCCGTAATTTAAGGCTTTTGTCCTCGCTAGTTACCACGCCAATAATTTTCCATCTGCAAACTTATCGATCATATCTTCACATATTTCAATTCCTCGATTTTATATATAATTACTATTGGTGGCTGAGGATGCAACAGGATCTCCATCAGTACCTGAACCTGTGTTTCTTTCCTGTGAGATAATCGAGAGCTTTAAGAACTCTGGAGAAACAATGCTGAAAAAGCTGGTGTTCGGGTCAAGGCCAATAACTGGGTGCTGCCTTCTCTGTCTCTGAATTTACTCCACTCCTGTTCACTCCCCACTTATGTAATAAGCATTGACTGTAATGACTGGCAAGAGTTTGCTGCCAATCACCATCAAACTGCATGGTAGCACAGTGGTTAGCACTGTTGCTTCACAGTGCCAGTGCCCCTTGTTCAATTCCTGCTTGGGTCACTGTCTGTGCATAGTCTGCACATTCTCCCCGAAAGACTTGCTGGTTAGGTGAATTGATTATTCTGAATTCACCCGAACAGGCGCCGGAGTATGGCGACTAGGGGATATTCACAGTAACTTCATTGCAGTGATAATGTAAGCCTACTTGTGACAATAATAAAGATTATTATTATTACTTTTGAATTCCAACGCCTCAATGAAGAGGCAGAGAGTGGCAGAGAGGGATCTCTGCCAAAGATCTGCGGGTCGAGAAATACCTTCTCCAATCGCAGAAAGACCACAAGAGAAAACACATGACTCTGAGTAGATGTCATCCTTGAAATGAGGAACAGCTGACCACCTAACAACAGAGGAGAAACAGGTCATGAAGGTGTGACAGTCAATGGAACGTTTTGCGTTTGAGCAGTTCAGCTGGAATTCCATCCTTGCTGGGTGCCTTTATGCTTGCTCAGCAATCAATCGCCTTTCGCAGTTCAAGTGATGAGGATTCCTTGTCCAACTCAACCATGACAGGAAGCTGCAGGAGAGCCAAAGAGACTGGGAGGTGTCTGTCTCACGGAGGTACAGCTCACAGTAGTGTTCAATCCAGCAGGACATATTTACATCTGTTGGTGAGAACTTCACCATAATCCATAATCAGGGCGGCATGGTGGCACAGTGGTTAGCACTGCTGCCTCACGGCACCATGGTCCCTGGTTCGATTCTGGCCCCGGGTCAATCTCCGTGTGGAGTTTGCACATTCTCCCCGTATTTGCGTGGGTTTCACTCCCACAACCCAAAAATGTGCAGGGTAGGTGGATTGGCTCGGCTAAATTGCCCCTTAATTGGAAAAAATTAATTGGGTACTCTAAATAAAAAAAAATAATAATCCATAATCAAAGGCATTTCAGATTCCTTGATAAAAGTAAATTACTGCGAATGCGGGAATCTGAAACCAAAAGAAATCTGAAACCATCTTTTGTTTCAGATTCCTTGACGTCGGCTGCTCCAGTGTTTATTTGCACAGCATCTCCATCTTTTACACAATGGTCTTGGCAACGTTCAAGTCCCAAGTGATGCACTGTTCCAGCTCTTGGGTTTATGTTGGGCATCGGGTAGGCTTTGCTTTCTGTTTTAACAACAGATGTCATCTCTGCTGAGTGGGTCTCAAAACAGTCTTTGTTGTGGGTTCCACCTTGACCAAATGCTGTTGCTGTGTTAGAAATGATTCAACTCAGCAACTTCCAAACTTCATCAATAATAATGTTGATTGATTAAGTTTCTATTCATGAGCCTATGAAATATTTTACGGTTTTATTTCATGTTGAGAATTTAATTTCATAATGGTGGTGTCACAGTGAAGAATGTGTAAGTCAGAAAGAATTGTCAGCAAGGGTTAATCAGCATTTTCCAATTGGAAATCAGTAGAATGTTTCAGAAACTGAATTATAGATTTTGCACCAAAAACTATTTCGGATTAAAGTAAAAGTTCATAACGCTATAAAAGCGTGTTCCTGGGAGAGATCTTGAATAAAGAGGAAAGATGTTTTTAAAAAGAGACACTGCAGCCCCAAAAATCAGTGACAAATCCAGAATATTAAACTGCAGCCAGTTATAGGGGTTGTTGACATCAGCAGAAATAAACCAAATATTGTAAGACTATCGATCTTGTATGTGATTAACAGTAACAATAACAGCAGAATCCAGTCTCTTCAGTCACTCATGAAGCTGTTGATGTGTCAAGAGGTTAAATGACTGAGTGAATCCCTTTCCACACACAGAGCAGATGAACGGCTTCTCCCCTGTGTGAGTATGTGTATGAAACAAACAGCAGGCCGCTGGACTGAGAGTATCTCTTCCCACATACAGAGGAGATGAACGGTCATTTCCCCAGAATATGTTGGTGTGCAATGAGAGTGGATGACTGCCTGAAATTCTTTCCACACTGAGTATAAGTAAGTGGATTCTCCTCGGTGTGTATTTGTTTGTGTATCAGAAAGCTGGATGAATGAATGAATCCCTTCCCACACACGGAGCAAGTGAACGGTCTTTCCCCAGTATGAACATGCTGGTGTACATTGAGGTTAGATGACCGCCTGAACGTCTTTTCACAGAGAGTGCAGCTGAATGGGCTTTCCTCAGTGTGAATTTGCTGGTGTGACATGAGGCTGGCTGACCTACTGAAACCCTTCCCACACACAGAACAGATGATTGGCTTCTCCCCAGTGTGACTGCGTTGATTTTCCAGCTGAGATGAACATTTGAACCGTTTACCGCAGTCCTCACATTTCCATACTTTCTCCATGGTGCCAGTGTCCTTGTGTCTCTCCAGGCATAATAACCAGTGAAGAAGGCCATTTAGGATTGCAACGGAACTTGACAATTGGGCCAGTGGGCCGATGAATGGCAGATGGGAGTTTAATTTAGATAAATGCAAGGTGATACATTTTGGTAGCTCGAATTGGGGCAGGACCTACTCAGTTAATGGTAGGGAGTTGGGGAGAGTTATAGAACAAAGCGATCGAGGAGGACAGGTTCATAGCTCCTTGAAAGTGGAGTCACAGGTGGACAGGGTGGTGAAGAAGGCATTCGGCATACTTGGTTTCATTAATCAGAACATTGAATGGGCAGCACGGTAGCATTGTGGATAGCACAATTGCTTCACAGCTCCTGGGTCCCAGGTTCGATTCCGGCTTGGGTCACTGTCTGTGCGGAGTCTGCACATCCTCCCAGTGTGTGTGTGTGTGCGTTTCCTCCCGGTGCTCCGGTTTCCTCCCACAGTCCAAAGATGTGCAGGTTAGGTGGATTGGCCATGATAAATTGCCTTTAGTGTCCAAAATTGCCCTTAGTGTTGGGTGGGGTTACTGGGTTATGGGGATAGGGTGGAGCTGTTGACCTTGGGTCGGGTGCTCTTTCCAACAGCCGGTGCAGACTCGATGGGCCGAATGGCCTCCTTCTGCACTGTAAATTCTATGAAATACAGGAGTTGGGACGTCTTGCTAAACTTGTACAAGACATTGGTACGGCCGCATTTGGAGCACTGTGTATAGTTCTGGTCCTATTATAGAAAGGATATTATTAAACTCGAAAGAGTGCAGATAAGATTTACTCAGATGCGTCCAGTACTTGATGGTTTGAGTTCTGAGAGGGTGTATAGACTAGGACTTGATGCCCTGGAGCGTAGGAGGCTTAGGGGTGATCTTATAGTGGTCTGTAAAATAATGAGGGGCACAGATAAGGTAGTCAACATATTTTCCCAAATGTAGGGGAGTCTAAAACTAGAGGGCATAGGTTTAAGTAAGAGATACAAAAGGGAACAGAGGGGCATTTGTTTTCACACAGAGGGTTGCGAGTATCAGACAGTTATATGAGAAAGCTGGGTATAGAGGGTTATGGGCCAAATGCGGGTAATTGGGACTAGCTCGGTGGTAAAAACTGGGCAGCATGGACAAGTTGGGCCGAAGGACCTGTTTTCATGCTGTAAACCTCTCTGACTCTATACAACTGCAGCAAAACATCCCTCCATTTATATTAGATTTCCTTTGCAATAAACAATAATAGTCCATTGACCTTCCTAATCACTTGCTGTACCTGCAGACTGACTTGGGATCGGGCACCCCAATCCCTCTGTATCTCAGAGTTCTGCAATCTCTCTCCATTTAAATAAGATTGTTTTATTGAATACTTCCTGACAAAGTGGACATTTTCCCAAGTTATGCTCCGTCTATCAGTTTTTTGCCCACTCATTTAACCTGTTTGTAGTCCTTGGCAGAGTCCTTAAATCCACTTCACAAATTACTTTCCAACCGGACTTTGAGGCATCAGAAAATTTAGCCGCCAGGCATTCAATCCCATCATCCAACACATTCATACAGATTGTAAATGGTTGGGAGCCCAGCACTGATCCTGGTGACATTCCACTTGTCACATCTTACCAACCCAGAAATGACCCATTTATACCTACTTGCTGCTTCCTGTTAGCTAACCAATCCTCTATCCATGCTGATATGTTGCACCCACACCTTGAACTCTTATTTTGTGCAATAACCTTTGATGTGGCACAATGGGAAATACCTTCTGGAAATCCAGATAAAGCACATCTACAGGTTCCCCTTTATTGACATCCCTTGTTACTTCTCAGAGAACCTTGACAAATTAGTCGATCACGATTGATTCCCTGAACCCAATTTTCAAACACTGTGTCAAAAGAAAATTCAAATCTCCTCTACCCCTCTGGCTCCTTTGCCAATTACCTGAGAGGGACTCACTTTCTGTTAAAGAGCCTGTCAATCCCTTTCACCCATTTTCCCGAAAGTGAACAAATTTAATCAGGAAAAGTCCAACAAATTCAAATATTTTCCTGTTAAAAGTTTATTAACGAAACAGAACATGGTTAAAAACAGAAAATTACTTGAGGATCAAAGACAACCAGAGTAACAGGATGTTCACAATGTTCTGGGTCCCAAATGGTTTCCCTTCGGCTCCTCTGTACCCTGTTCCCGTGACTCCCCGCTTTGGAGACGGAGGCACTGAACCCTGGGGGTTGCATCACCGTCAGCCCTGGTCACCCTCACCCCTGAACCCTGATTGGTTGGAGGTGCAGTTCCCAGTCAGTCCTCCAGCACCTTCCTGTCTCTATTAGCGACGCCCATGGCAGTTCCCCAACTGGGGCACAGGTCCCGTTATTCTCAGCTAAACTCCGCCCTCAGCTCCATCACCTGGCTGTCACTGACACGAGCAATAGAGACAGAAAGGTGCCTGAGGCTCAAATAGGAAGACAAAACTTGTGGATTTGGACCCCCATAAAGGTCAGCAACTTTCTTAGAAAAAAATCTAATTCTCAGTCAATAAATTAAAGGATCACACGACGGGACTTCACGTTATATGACTTTTAATGCAACAAACAAACAAACGAGAAGCTACTTCAACTCGGAAAATTACACAGTAAAGTACAAAATAGAACTTTGTCCTGTTACACAATCTAAAATCACATTCCAAGATTATAGTTACTCTGTCCTGGAAGTCGAAACTGAATTGTCTCAGAACCTGTCCAAAATGATGACTCCTTCCAGAGGATTTACTTCCGTTCTTCGACTAAGACACAGAAACAAAGGGAGAATAGAATAGAATGTGAACTGGCAAAATACGTAAAAATGGACTGGAAAAGCTTCTGTGGCTACATAAAAAGGAAACATTTGGCTTGGACAAAAGTTTTGTCTGTTCCAGATAGAGTCAGGAGAATTTAGAATGAGGAATAGAGATCTCTACAGCCACCTCGTTCAACACTCTGGGATGTGGATCAGCTTTTGGAGTTTTATTCACTTTCAGCCCCATTAATTTCTCCAGTACGACTTTTTCACCAATACTAATCTCTGCCAGTCCCTTGGTTCTCTGGTGTTTTGGGGACAATTTCTGTATCTTCCTCTGTGAAGACAGACACACATTGTTCAGTTTCTCTGCATTTCCTTACTCCCCATTATAAACTCTCCTGTCTCTGCCTGGAATGGACCCACATTGGTCTTTGCTAATCCTTTCCTTTTCACATTCCTGGAGAAGCTTTTCCAGTCAGTTTTTATGTTTCTTGCCAGTTTGCTCCCATCAGTTTCTTGGTCCCCCTTTGCTGAATTCTAATGGATCTAATGGAATCTTTAACTTTTCTTGTTAGCCATGGTTACATCATTTTTCCTGTTGGATTTCTGTTCCTTAAAGGAATCTAAATTTGTTGTATACATGTGAAATAAAAGTTGCAAAAATCCCAGAGGTCCATAGGCTGCTCTCCCCTTTGACAGAGAGAGAGCTGACTGGTGGTGATTTAACCCGAGGGTCAGCACACCTCAGGCGAGGGGCCTGGTTGAGAAGGCGGTGCCTTCATTAATAACTCAGCAAGTACGGGAGTTGAATCCGCACTGATGGCTTTGCTCTGCATCACGAACCAGTCGTCCAGCCAACTGAGCTAACTGACCCCTGATAAATATGTAATCATTCCTGAAATATTAGGTATTCCCTGTACCAATCAGTTTCCCAGTCCACCTCAGGCAACTTGCCCCTCATACCTTGATAGTTTTCTTCTGTGAGGAACGCCCAGATAACTTAAACAAAAGAACCCTGTAACCACCCAGGCCCATCTCCATGGCAACATGGCTTTGGGGGGGGGGGTTCCGAACAGAAATGGAAACAAAATATCTTCAACTTCCAAACATCTATTCACTCTATGATCCTTGTGCAATTTGAAGCCAGGTATTAGCAACAAGGCTCAGAGAGCATCAGCCCACTGGAGGCAAAATGGTGAGACCGGCCAGTCCAGCAGAAAGAAACCCTCCAACCATCCCCACTGACCACCTGTCAGAATGAACAAAATGCAGTCCTGGATGTAGAGCAGAAACAATAACAGCAGAATCCAACCCCTGTAATCGATCGTGAAATTGTTGGTGTCACCGCAGGTGTGGTGAGACATGCAATCCCGTCTCACATTGAGAGGTGGGCGGCGTCTCCCCAGTGTGAACTTGCTGATGCGACTGCAGGTTGAATGCTCGAGTAAATCCTTTCCCACACTGAGGGCAGGTGAATGGCCTCTCCCCAGTGTGAACTCGCTGGTGTCTTCGCAGGTGAGATAATTGAGTAAATCCTTTCCCACATTGAGAGCAGGTGAATGGCCTCTCCCCAGTGTGAACTCGCTGATGTATTTGCAGGGTGGATGAATCACTGAATCTTTTTCGACACTGAGGGCAGGTGAATGGCCTCGCCCCAGTGTGAACTCGCTGATGTCTCTGCAGGTTGGATGAATCATTGAATCCCTTCCCACACCGAGAGCAGATGAATGGTCTTTCCCCGGTGTGAACTCGCTGGTGTGTCTGCAGACTGGATAACTGAGTCAATCCCTTACCACATTTTGAGCAGGTGAATGGCGTCTCCCCAGTGTGAACTCGCTGGTGTGTCTGCAGGCTGGAGAACTGTGTGAATCCCTTCCCACACTGAGAGCAGGTGAACGGTCTCTCGCCATTGTGACTGCGTCGATGAGTCTCCAGCTGAGATGGGAATCTGAATCCCTTCCCGCAGTCCCCACATTTCCACGGTTTCTCCATGTTTTGGGTCACCTCGTGTCTCTCCAGATTGGACAATCAGTGGAAGCCTTGTCTCCACATAGAACATGTGCACTGTCGCTCCTCACTGTGAATTGTGCGATGGTTTTTCAGGCTGTGTAACTGGTTAACGCTCTTTCCACAGTCAGTTCACTGGAACTCTCTCACTCAAGTGTGTGTTGTGTGGATCTCAGTGCTTTTCCAGTCATACTGATGTTTCAAATCTTAAGAAGCTGACAGTTTGGGTAAATGTTTCTCCTTCTTGATTCAAAGGCCTAAGGAATCGAGTGACTCAGTCAGATCGACACTTGACTGTTTAGATTTCTGTCTGTAATTCCTCCTCGTTGAATATCCTGTAAAAAAAAATACAAAATTCATCACTGTCAGGACAGGATAGAAACTCAGAAGAATAATTCTAATTAAATGGAACATATTTTCCTCTCTATTATTCCCCGAAAGCTGTAAATCTCCATCCCACACACTCCCTCCATTCTCACTCTGCTGTATCTAATATTCACCCTCCCTATTCTCCTGAAGGTGCTGATTCAGGCTGATTGACAGATCCAAGCTCACAGCTTCCTGTCCAGGAGATCAGAAAAAATATGAGCTGCAGTCGGCCATTCAGCCCATCGAGCCTGAACCAGTCAATGGGATCATTGGCTGATCTACCTCAGCACCGTTTACCCACACTATCCCCATATCCCTCGATATCTTCAATATCTAGAAACATATCAATCTGTGACTTGGAAATACTTAATGACTGAAGCACCAGAATCCTCGGGGGTAGAGAATTCCAAACCTTCATAAAGAAATCCCTTCTCATTTCAACTTTCTCTCCATCTATCTGCCAGTTCCCGATAACACTCAACATCCTCATCAATCAGAAATCTGTCTGTGGCGGGTGTCGGGCATGTGCTGCGGGAGCTGCTTTTCCGCAGGTTCTGGTGCCACTAACCTATAATCTGTCACTTATCCTGATTGCCCGCCACTCATCTACCTAATCCTTGAATTCATATTTGTTATGATGTCTTTGGAAGACTCAGAGTTCGGTTTGGTAGGATTATGCCAGTAAAAGTGAAGAAATGCGTCGATAAAACAGCGCAGGTGGATTCAGCGGGAATGGAGCAGCCTTTTCAACTTGGCGGCCTGACCCTCAGGAGGTCTCACCCTCTCCGGGGCTCTCTCAGAAGCGGCGAAAATTATAACTGCCGACATTATCCGTGTTATTGACCAGAGGCGGAGTGTGCTGACTCAATATCTATGAGCTCATGAGGACCGGAGGAAAGAATCCTGAACGTTCTGCAAGGTGCCTCCTCGACGGAGGCAAGAATTCAATCCTTTGAAAACCAGCCGAGTGGCTGGCGGAGATCCTGGAGGACTTGGAGAACCGAGGGTCGGAGAACGAACATCCGAGTCATTGCCTGTCAGATGGTCATTATCGAATTTACAGTGTAGGAGGCCACTTGGCCCATCGAGTCTGCGCTATGGAAACAGCACCCCAGCCAAGCCCATACCTCCACCCCATCCCCATAACCCAGTAACCCCACCTAACATTTTATTTGGACACTGAGGGCAATTTATCGTGGCCAATCCACCGAACCTGCATATCTTTGGACTGTGGGAGGAAACCGGAGCACCCGAAGGAAACCCACGTTGACACGGGGAGAACGTGCAGACTCTGCAGTCAGTGACCCAAGCCGGGAATCGAACCTGGAACCCTGAAGCTGTGAAGCTACTGTGCTAACCATTGTGCTACTGTGCTGCCTATAAATTATGTTATTTTCTGTCCATTTCGTGTGGAGGGTAAGGCTCCCGTTAGGTTCTTCGAGGACCGACTTCCATGTTTTCTCAGCTGGATGTGAAGCCTGGGCGTTTCAAATTAGAAAGGGTGCAACGTATCCTGTCTCTTGAGGGTGAGGGATAGTTTTCATCCCAGGCCTGTAATCATTCACTTCCACAATTTGAAAGATCGGCAGAAGGTCCTGGAGACGGGTACGGTGAGGTGGCGTCTGGCTCCAGGAGGGAGTGAAGATTTACTTCTTCCAGGACTTTTCGGCAGCAACAAAAACGAAGTGTCGAGACTTCGATGAAGTTCAAAGGCAGCTCAAGGCTGTGGGGAGTGAATTACATCAGGCTTTATCCTGCAACCCGAAAAATGGGATCCAACAACTCCGTCAAGTCTTTCAATAATCCAACTATTGCCTTGGTCTTCATCAAATCCATGAACGGCAAGGATCTGGAGAGATGGTTTGCAGCTCGGACTAACTCAGGTTCTAATCCGGACTCTTTCCCCATCATGGTGTTGTCTGAATTTCAGAACCACAGAAATTCACATAGGGACAGGAGTAGGCCATTCAGCCCCTCGAGTATGTCCTGCCATTTAATGAGATGATGGCTGATCTGTGACCTAACTCCATATCCCTGAATATCTTTGCTGAACAAAAGTCTATCTATTTCAGATGTAAAATTAACAACTGATCCAGCTTCAACTGCTGTTCGTGGGAGAGAGTTCCAAACCTCTCCCACCCTGTGTGTGAAGAAGTTCTTCCTAACATCTCTACTGAACGGTCTAGCCCTGATTTTTAGACACTGATCCCCAGTTTTAGAACCTCCAACCAGTGGAAATAGTTTATCTTCATCGACCCTGTCTTTCCCTGTTAATATCATAAATACTTCAATCAGATCACACCTTAATCTTCTAAATTCTAGCAAAAACAGGCCTAATTTGTGTAATCTCTCCTCATAACCCAACCCCTGTAGTCCAGGTATTGTGGGGTATCGTCTTAGTAAACCTGTGTTTCATTCCCTCCAAGGCTAAAATATCTTCCCTAAGGTGTGGTGCCCAGACCTGCTCTCAATTCTCCAAGTGGGGTCTTGTACATCTGCAGCATAACCTCTGAGTCTTTATACTCCAATCCTCCAGATAGGCGGCATGGTTGTACAGTGGTTAGCACTGGTACCTCACAGCTCCAGGGTCCCAGGTTCAATTCCGACCTCGGGTGACTGTCTGTGTCGAGATTTTACTTTCTCCCCGTGTGTGCGTGGGTTTCCTCCGGGTGCTCCGGTTTCCTCCCACTGTCCAAAGATGGGCAGGTTAGGTGGATTGGCCATGCTAAATTGCCCCTTAGTATCCAAAAGGTTAGGTGGGGTTACGGGGAAAGGGTGGAATTTGGGCTTAGGCAGGGTGCTGTTTCCAAGGGCCGGTGCAGACTCGATGGTCCGAATGGCCTCCTTCTGCTCTGTATATTCTCTGATTCTATGTAAATGCTAGCATTCCATTCGCCTTTTTGATTATTTTCTGCACTTGTTCCTGGCAGTTTAGGGATCTGTGCATCTCAACCCCCACACTCTTCGCCATCCACTGTACTTAACCTCTTTCCATTTAGAAAATATTCTGTTCTATTCTTTTTTGGTTCAAAACGTATAACTTCACACTTCATAGATCATAGAATTTACAGTGCAGGAGGAGGCCATTTGGCCCATCGAGTCAATTGCAGTTGTAATCGAGTTGATTACATGGAATTCCATTTGCCACAATTTTGCCCATTCAGCTAGTCTGTCAATATCTCCTTGCAATTTGATGCCATCATCTAGGCTGTCCATGATGCCATCTAACTTTGTATCATCAGCAACAGTGAAGAGGCCCTTCCGCTCATTGAGTCTGCACCGACACACGCAAAACACCTGACCGACCTGATTCCATTTGCCAGCACTTGGCCCATAGCCTTGAATGTTATGACCTGCCAAGTGTTCACCCAGGTACTTTTTAACCCGTCTCTCCCACCCTCCCAGGCAGTTCATTCCAAACAGTCACCACCCTCTGGGTAAAAAGTTTATTTCTCAAAACCCCCCTAAACCTCCTGCCCCTCACCATGAGCTTGTGTCCCCTCATGACTGACCTTCAACTGAGAGGAACAGCTGCTCCCTATCCACCCTGTCCAAGCCCCTAATAATCTTGTACACCCCAATAATCTTGTACACCTTGATCAGGTCGCCCTCCCCCCTACCCTTCTCGGCTCCAATGAAAACAACCCAAGCCTATAGCATAACCCAGAAAATTAAAAGGAAAATCCAGGATAATCCAGGAAATTACAATCTGGTGAACTTTACGTCAGTGGTAGGGAAATTATTGGAGAGGATTCTTCGAGACAGGATTTGCTGCCATTTTGAAGCACATGGACGTACCAGCGAGAGGCAGCATGGTTTGTGAAGGAGAGACTGTGTCTCACTAGCTTGATCAAGTTTTTCGAGGAAGTGATGGAGATGATTGATGAAGGTAGTAAGACCCTTGGCAGACTGGTACAGAAGGTGAAGTCACACAGGATCAGAGGTGATAAGATCGGTATAGCACTGGCTCGGTCATAGACGACAAAGGATAGCAGTAGAAGGGTGCTTTTCTGAATGGATGGCTATGACTAGTGGTGTTCCGTAGGGATCAGTGCTGCGACCTGTGTTGTTTGTAGTATATATAAATGATTTGGAGGAAAATGTAATTGCTTTGATTAGTAAGTTTGCAGACGACACAAAGTTGGTGGAATTGCGGATAGCGATGTGGACTGTCAGAGGATTCTGCAGAATATGGATCGGTTGGAGACTTTGGTGGCAAAATGGCAGATGGAGTTTATTCCAGACAAATGTGAGGTAATGTATTTTGGAAGGTCTAATACAGGGGGGGAAATATACAGTAAATGGCAGAACCCTTAAGAGTATTGACAGGCAGAGGGATCTAGGTGTACAGGTCCACAGGTCACTGAAAGGGCATCGTAGGTGGAGAAGGTAGTCAAGAACACAAACGGCATGCTTGCCTTCATTGGCCGGGGAATTGAGTTTAAAAATTGGCAAGTCATGTTGCAGACTTACAGAACCTCAGTTAGGCCACACTTGGAATATAGTGTTCAATTCTGGTTGCCATACAACCAGAAAGATGTGGAGACTTTGGAGAGGATACAGAAAAGATTTACCAGGATGTTGCCTGGTATGGAGGGCATTAGCTATAAGGATGGGTTGGAGATACTTGGTTTGTTCTCACTGGAAGACGGAGGTTGAGGGGCGACCTGATAGAAGTCTACAAAATTATGAGGGGTATGGACAGTGAAGATGGTCAGAAACTTTTTTCCAGGGTGGAAGAGTCAATTACTGGGAGACACAGGTTTAAGGTGTGAGGGGCAAAGTTTAGAGGGGCTGGTTTAGCACACTGGGCTAAATCGCTGGCATTTAAAGCAGACCAAGGCAGGCCAGCAGCACGGTTCAATTCCCGTACCAGCCTCCCCGAACAGGCGCCGGAATGTGGCGACTAGGGTCTTTTCACAGTAACTTCATTGAAGCCTACTCGTGACAATAAGCGATTTTCATTTTCATTTCATTTCATGTACGAGGGAAGTTTTTTTTACAGAGAGGGTAGTGGGTGCCTGGAACTCACTGCCAGAGGTGCTGGTGGAAGCAGGTACGATAGTGACATTTAAGGGATGTCTTGACAAATACATGAATAGGTTGGGAATAGAGGAATATAGACCCCGGAGGAGTAGACGGCTTTAGGTCAGACGGGCAGCATGGTCGGTGCAGGCTTGGGAAGGCCGAAGGTTCAGGCTTGGGAAGGCCGAAGGTTCAGGCTTGGGAAGGCCGAAGGTTCAGGCTTGGGAAGGCCGAAGGTTCAGGCTTGGGAAGGCCGAAGGTTCAGGCTTGGGATGGCCGAAGGTTCAGGCTTGGGAAGGCCGAAGGTTCAGGCTTGGGAAGGCCGAAGGTTCAGGCTTGGGAAGGCCGAAGGGCCTGTTCCTGTGCTGAACGTTTCTGTGCTCTTTGTTTGTTCCAGCCAACCTCTCTTCAGAACTAAAATGTTCCATCCCATGCAACCTCCTCTGCATTGTCTCCAATCACATCCTTCCTATAATGTGGCGAGCAGAAATGCTCACAGTAATGTCCCATGTGCCTTTTTCACCACCCTATTAACCTGCCCTTTCCCTTCAGAGATCTCTGGACAAATACACCAAGGTCCCTTTGTTGCTCAGAACTTCCCAGTGTCATGCTGTTCATTGAATACTTCCTTTTCACATTACCCCTTCCAAAGTGTGTCACCTCAATTTTTAGGTTTCAAATCCATTTTGCCACTTCTCTGCCCATTTGACCATCCCGTCTATATCTTCTTGTTACCCAAGACACTCGACCTCACTGTTAACCACCCGGCCAATCTTTGAGTAATTCACAAGTCCCCCATGTGGGATCTTGTCAAATGCTTTATTGAAATCTATGTAAACTACATCAACTGCACTACTCCCATCTATACACCTGGTCACATGCTCAAAAAATGCAATCAAGTTTGATCAGCATGACCTCCCTCTGACAGTATCATGCTGACTATTCCTGATCAAACCTCGCCAAGTGGAGATAAGAGTGCATCAGAATTTTCTCCAACAGTTTCCCTACCACTGACATGGGACTCACTAGTCTGCAGTTACCTGGCTTATCTCCACAAACGTTCGTTTTTTCTTTAATTGAGAGTACCCAATTATTTTTTTTCCAATTAAGGGGCAATTTAGCATGGTCAATCCACCTAACCTGCACATCGTTGGGCTGTGGTGGTGAAACCCACGCAGACAGTGACCCAGGGCCAGGATTCGAACCTGGATCCTCAGCACCGCAGTCCCAGTGCTATCGACTGCACCACATGCCACTCCTTCTACAATCTTTCTTAAATAGTAGGACCACATTAGCTGTTCTCGAGTCCCCGTGGCCAGAGCGGAATTAAAACTTTGGGTCAGAGCCCATGAAATCTCCTCCCTGTCTCCCACAGCATCAAATTGGGATTCTAATACAGGTGGGAATTCCACAATTCATCCAGACCTAGTAATCTAATAATTTTATGGGCGGCACAGTAGCATTACTGCTTCACGCACCAGAGACCTGGATTCGATTACGGCTTGGGTCACTGTCTGTTTGGAGTCTGCATGTTCTCCCCGTGTCTGCATGGGTTTCCTCCCGGTGTCCCGGTTTCCTCCCACAAGTCCCGAAAGACGAGCTTGTTAGGTGAATTGAACATTTTGAACTCTCCCTCTGGGAACCTGAACAGGCGCTGGAGTGTGGCGACTAGGGGATTTTCACAGTCACTTCATTGCAGTATTCATGTAAGCCTACTTGTGAAATGAAATGAAAATCGTTTATTGTCACAAGTAGGCTTCAAATGAAGTTACTGTGAAAAGCCCCGAGTTATCACATTCCGGCGCCTGTTCAGGGAGGCTGGTACGGGAATTGAACCGTGCTGCTGGCCTGCCTTAGTCTACTTTAAAAGCCAGCTCTTTAGCCCTGTGCTAAACTAGCCCCTAATAATAAAGATTATTATAATTTAAGTCTACTTGTGACAATAATAAATATTATTGTGAATGGGCCAAAGAGCCTCTTTCCGTGCTGTAAAGAGAGGGAATGAATGAGAAGGACTTTCTAGAGAAACTGCCAAAGCCACAACATTCGCCAGCTCCAAGGACACACCTTAGCTCCCTTTCCAATCTGAAAGCAGCCTGAGCTGGATTTACATTCCCCTTAATTGATCATTGCTGGGTGATAATCCTGTACTTCCTCACCTCACACCACTGTGACAGCACCTTCACTACACAGACTGCAGCAACTGACCAAACATCACCTTCCCAGTTCTTCCTGAAGGCACCGCCTTCCCAACCTGGCCCCCTGCCTGAGGTGCGGTGATCCTCAGGTCACATCACCGCCGGTCTGCTCTCTCCCGGGGCCAGGCCCTGGTTCACAGCCGCCATCTTGGAGAAGCAGAGCGCATGCGCTGGCGACTTGGTGATGCAACAGCGAGTGGGCGGGACCTGAAGGTTTCTGTTCCCAGCCGGGTCCGAATGCTCATCAGACAAGATCAAGGTGCCAGATTTTTAAAACGTTTCACCCACTCCCAGGCTGAACCTGATATTTGTCGCCTGGAGGTCCCGTGGATCACGGATACATTCAGTGTGAGAGGCTGCAGCCTCTATATAGCTACCTGAAGGGGGTTATGTTACGTTTGATTACATTTCGCGGACTTTCCAGTCCATTATCAGGATGTTTGTGTGATATTTCCTTACTCTCTGATTGATTTTTCTTTATTTAAAATACATTTCAGCAGCAGGCTTACTGGTGATTTTTAACTGATAGATGTTTATTTATTATCACACTATTTCCTGCATCTTTGAACATCTCAGTCTCTCTTCTCTTTCACACTCACTGACACATACACAGAAATTAGGTACAGATCAAGTTGAAGCTGTAATGATGAAAATTGAATGTAGACTGCAATCTTTATATCGCTGCAGGCCAGTCGTCTTCTTGTTGAGCTTATCCTTTAGTTGGAGTGAAGCGTTTTTAGAAACAAATAATTCTTATGAGTCTCTGAAGCTTCTTGTAGATGAATAGCCAGGAGGTTGGTTCTCAGGTGGGCTTGGAAACTGGAATAAGTACAGAACTGTGGCTGCACTGGGAGACATTCAGCTCTGCTGCTTCAGCTGGTTCCTGGTGCTCCAGATGCTTCTCACACACACATTTGCTTTGTTCAGGGTTTATTATACTGCATCCCTGACAATTAACTGCAGAGTTAAAACTCTGGGACCCAGAACACCCCGATACAATAGCAGTTTACGATGGTCAGTCACGCTTATCTCTGTCCCAATTCGAGCTCATTCTCCAGTGTTCAATTTGACACTTGGAGACCAACACTCCAGAGATTTCATATTCCTCAAATACTGGTTCATCCTGACACAACGAGACATTTAAACTTCACAGGTGGCTGCAAACTTTCCTTATTCAGAACCGTGTTTAACTAAATATTGGTCACAGAATCGAATATTGCCCACAGTTTAATGTCCATAATAACATGTTAAGTTGCAGCCTCTTGGCAGAATTTGTGGATCTTACAGTCTATAATATCTAGTATCCTTGTGCTGAGCGTGACATCCTGAATCTACTCTTGGGTCTGATTAAAACAGTGTATTGTGGCTGGGTGGGATGGGCGGCACGGCAGGACAGTGGTTAGCACTGTTGCTTCACAGCTACCGGGTCCCAGGTTCCATTCCCAGCTTGGATCACTGTCTGTGCGGAGTCTGCACGTTCTCCCCGTGGGTTTCCTCCGGGTGTCCTGGTTTACTCCCACAAGTCCCAAAAGACGTGCTGTTAGGTGAATTGGACATTCTGAATTTTCCCTCTATATATCTGAACAGACGCCGGAATGTGGCAACCAGGGGATTTTCACAGTAACTTCATTGTAGTGTTAATGTATGCCTACTTATGACAATAAAGAGTATTATTATTATGGAGGGGGTGGGTGGTTACTCTGGCTGCCGACTTCTGTTCCGTGGTCTTGTCAATTCCCAGTGGCCCTGCAGAGGGAGCATGCAGTACCCACTGGAATGCTTGACACCTTCCACATTGAGTGGACACCTCAGCGGACAGAGTGTTTCACAGACACTGGGAACAATATTCTGGTTCAGTCAGGAAGGTTCCCTACACTTTTGTTGGGATTTCTAGCTGATTTTGGTCTTTTATTTTGACTGGGCCCCATGCTTGGGGAAAGCAAGAGAGGAAAGAAGGTTTGATAGAAACTAGAATGATGTGTTGTGAATTTCTATCCGATTCTTACAGTGATCATTTTTGTAAACTTCTTTTTCAGGCCTTAGAACGGGAGGATTGGCAGCTGGGCAACTCGAACCAAATATAACATCGCGATCTGACAGTCACTCAATTCATTAGGATCTAAACATCACAAACTGTCAATGTGCTTGTCTGTTCCGACTGTGGGAAGAGATTTCAAACATCAGTGTGACTGGAAAAGCCCCGAGACACACACACACCTGAGTGAGAGTGTTCCAGTGAACTGACTGTGGAAAGAGCTTTAACCAGTTACACAGCCTGAAAAATCATCTTGTTTCCTCTTGTGGGAGAGCCTAGGACCAGAGGGCATAATCTCAGAGTAAGGGATCTCAAATTTAGGACAGAGATGAGGAGACATTTCTTCTCTCAGAGGGCAGTGAATCTGTGGAATTCTTCAGCTGGCATTCTGCCTCTGGAGTTTACCAAAATAAGGCAAAGGCGAAGGTGTCATTACCGAGATTGGCCGCTTGGTGGCGCAGTGGCGCTTTCACTGGGGCCTTGAGTTCAGAAACATCCCAGACAGGACTAGTGAGAAATATCTGTCTGGGAAAGGGGAGAAAACTGTGTAATCGGGGAATGGAGCGCTGCCGAAGGACCTTAGAGAAAGGAGTTCAGCAAAGTCTTATTTTCTTCATTTTTCATTCAATATTTATTACAATTTCAGAGAAAATATTACAGAAAAGCTTATTTTGAATTAACAAAAGGGAACATAATGATTGAGGGTCACAGTGAGAACAGAACACATGCCCTCTGAGCTGCCAAATGTATGTACAACTGTAACAGACACAAGAAAGAGAGAACAGGAGCTCAACATAAAGGGAAGGCAACTGTTGTAAATAAGGAACGAGATAAGTTACTTATTTAGACATAACATTGAGAGAAATTATTAGCTACAATTACATTACAGCCAAAATTATCTCGTACATTTCAAACTGAAAAACAGAAATACTGTCCATGATTGTCTCAGTTACAGATGCAGAATAATAAACTGAGAGGATTTTACTGTGAGTCACCAAGAGGAGATATTGTATTTGTGTCACACACAGATCATAATAAACAGCCGAGAAAAATCTACAGCGTTCGAAAGTCAACCGATCACTTGATCTGTAAAAGAGAGAGAAAATGATGAAGCAGATGTTTATGATCGGGGACATTGATGTTAGAGTTTTTAATCAATCAAACATTTAGAGATTTTTTAAGCGACTTTTGTCAGTTTGAAGTGTGAGTGGATTGAATGTGGAAGCGGTTGTCCAGATGTTCCCATTATCATCCTCATAATCTTCAGTCCAGGTGTGTTCTGTGGTATCTACGGGGATAGAGCAAATAACTATAATCAGATTGTTTATTAATCCAGGATATATTTTTAATATTCTCGCTTCATTTTCTCCCGCTGCTAATTCATTCTTTAATATATTTCCATTGCATATCTACTGTTGAGTTCATGCCACTCAGAAATCGAGCTCTGTAACTTTTTTCTTCCAATTAAGGGGCAAGTTAGCGTGGCCAATCCGCCTACCCTGCACATCTTTGGGTTGTCGGGGTGAGACCCACGGGTCACGGGGAACCTCCACAGGGACACAGACCCAGGAGCGGGATCAACCCCAGGTCCATGGTGGCGTGAGGCAGCAGTGCTAACCACTATGCCACCGTGCCGCCATTGCCTGACATTTGTGTTTGTTCTTTATCTTTTGTGGCTGTGTAGATGCGAAATTCTTGTTTTGCTTTACTCTTCTTTTGTGTGTCCCGATGTCTTTATAAGTGTCATTGTGTGTTCATGTGTCAGTTAGTATTGATCTGTGTATTTGTGTGTCAGCGCCTGTATGTGAACTTTGTTTATCTTCTGTTAATGTGTATATATGAGTGTTTATTGTGTGTGTTTGTGTGTTGAAATCTATGTTTATATATTAATGCCTGTGTTAATCTAAGTTTATACTTCACTGCCCAGTAATAAAAGTGTTAATGTGTCTTTATATGTTCAACATGTCTGTCAGTGTCTTAATGTTTGTGTCTGGATAAGTGCGTTTGTGTGTGTTTGTTGATGTGTGTATTTTATCATAGAATCATTATCGTAAAATCCCTACTGTTCCGAACGAGGCCATTCGGCCCATTGAGTCTGCACCGACCCTCCGAAAGAGCACTCTACCTGGACGCATGCCCCTGCCCTGTCGCCAGAACCTCGTAACCCCACCTCACGTTGTGGGCACTAAGGGGTAATATAGCATGGCCAATCCACCTAACCTGCACATCTTTGGACTGTGGGGGGAAACTGGAGCACGCGGTGGAAACAGGAACAGACCCGGGAGAACGTGGAAACTCCACACCGACAATCACCCAATGTTGGAATTGAACCCGGGTTTATGGAGCTGTGAGGCAGCAGTTCGATTTATGCGTTGACGGTTGTTTCTAACTATCTATTGATGTGTATTGATGACCTCATGTGTATTCATGTGTGTTCGTGTTAATGTGTGTACGAATCTGCTAATATGTGTCCACGTGTGCCCATTAGTGTGTTAATGTGGATTATTGTCTCTGTTTGAATGGAATTATTTCTGTCATCGTGAAATTGTGCTAATGTACATGTTATTGGTTACATTTGTGTTTCATATTCTTCTGTCAGCTTGCTTGTCTGGTTTTATATGTTTGTGTATCTGCGTGGTCATGTGGTTGTATATGTCTGTGTACATTTGTGTAGCCGCTTGTGTGTGTGGATTTGTGTGTGTATGTGCACGTGTGTCTGTGTGTGTATACCATGTGCTTTCTTGTGTTTATGTGCATGTTTGTGAATTTTTGCGCATGTTTGCGTGTGTTTTTGTGTCAAAATATGTGTGGTTCATTATGCCTGGGTGTATGTTCATGCATGTGTTTCTATGTGTGTGTCTGTGTGTGTGTTTGTGTCTACGTGTGAGCGTGTGTGGATCTGTGTGCATGTATGTGTAGTGTTTGTGTCTTTATCTGTCTGTGTATTTGTATCAGCTGCCTGTAGCGTTGCCAGTTGTGGGTATTATTGGTACCGATGTAGAATATGTTGAACTTTCTGCTTATAAATGTGTTTTCTGTGAGATGCAAGCTGACATCAGGTGACCGAATGCAAAAATACAAGGATGTGCCTCAGGAGAGAACAGTGAAAACCCAGGGAAAATTCAATCACTCGTCTGGATTTGGATTTTGGGGAATTGGTTTTAGCATACTGATAAGACGAACAAGAGTGCTAAAACAATTATGTTGCACAAATAGATACTTTCAGACATCTTTATCATGATGGTCTTTTAAACCCTTCAGCCAGTAAGCTCAGGGCCGTCTTGTAATGTCAGTAACTGAGTTCTTAGTCTAGAGAACCGTTTACTTCCAAACTCCCTGCTTGGAGACTGGGAAGATATTGAGTTAATAATCTCCCTCTCTCTGGTCAGCTCAGCAAATTGCCTTTGGGTTCTCCCTGCTGGAGGTGGAGAGACAGAGAGTTCACTCATCACCTTCCTCCTCTTTTGGTCGGGAAAGTGGAGGTAAAATGGGTCAGTATTGCCCCTTTGCTCTCTTTGTTGGGGAAGCGTGGGTACAGTGGATTAAATAATGCCTCTCCACTCATTGTTGGAAGCGGGTGTACAGTGGATTACCTAACGCCCCTCCCCCTCACTCTGTTGGGGAAGTGGGGAGACAGTGGAGTAACTAATGCCTCTCCCCCTCTCTGTTGGGGAAGTGGGGGTGCAGTGGATTGAGTAATGCCCCTCCCCCCTCTTTGTTGGCGAAGTGGGGAGACAGCGGATTAATAAAGCCCCTCCCCCTCTCTTTGCTGGTGAAGTGGGGGTTCAGTGGATTAACAATTTCCCTTTCCCCTCTCTTTGATGGGGATTATTGGTCCATGTTTCTGTGTGACCCTCAATTCAGTTCCCAGTGGGTGTGATGCAGCAACTTAAAGCTGACATTAATTTTAAAGGGATGGGCAATGGGAGAAGCAGGAACACCGAGATCTAAATGTGATGTGTTTGTTTGTCTGAAATGGGTAAGTATCCGATTTCTCCCCAGCGGGAGGAAAGTCAATGAAGATATTTTGCTGAATCCTGGAATGAATGAGTTTCATTCTGTCTCTGACCCAGGGTGTATCTGAGCTGGGAGCACTGGTTGTATGAGACTTGGGGCCGAGACCTGTAGAAATCCGGGTCTCATTGAACAGATCTAATATCAGCAAAGTGGATGCTCCATTAATTAAGCGGCTGTGCATTTAAATCACAATTGGAGGAAAAAACCTTTATAAGGTTATTTTAGTTCGAAATACAATAGTTAGATTCTCATTGACATGAATTAACGGTGTCCATCAGAGCGAGGGAAATGTTCACAAAACTGGGTTTACCGCTGGATTTATCAACCGTTCTGTTGATGATCTTCAAGGGGATGGCTTCATGTCCCACCACACAGGAGTAAGAAGCGCCGCTGGCCCACTCCTCCGCTGCAATGGATAACAGGCTGTACATGAAGAAGGAGCTATTGCCGTTCTCCGCCATCACCTCGGTGTTCTTGTAGTTCCCGGGATTCACCGGCTTGTCATTGACGGTCCACTTGACGAAGATCTCTCGGGGGGAGAAACCTCTCACTAAGCAGCTGAGGGAGACGAATCTCTGAGCGGAGACGTCTTCAGCCGAGGGCAGGAGGACAGAGACGGACGGTTCCCGCGGATTGGGATCTGCAGAAAATGTACAATAAATGTCAATAAAATGGGGAATTCCGGAGACAATGGAACTGCGGGTTAGATGTGAAAGAAATGTGTTTTTTGTTGGATTTTAAAGGTTTCCATTTTCCACTTTGGGATCTGTCCGGTTTCCGAGCTCGGAGCTGAGGTGGACACAAGCCTTTTCCCTGAGAATTTATGGATGTTGGATTCGAAAGTTTCAGAAAGTGAACAGCAGGGAAACAGGCCATTCGGCCCGCCTGTTCTGTGCTGGTTTATAAGCTCCACGCCAGGCTCCTCCCACCTTACCCCAAGAGGATTGGAAAACTGCCAATGTATCACCCTTATTGAAAAGGGAGGGAATCAAAAACAGGTAACTATAGGCCAGTGACCTTAATAGCTGAGCATTTAAGCATACAGAGTATAATCAAGCTGGTTCTGCCCGGCTTTGTGAAGGGTAAATCATGCCTGACAAATTTATTGCAATTCTTTGAGGTGATAACGAGAAGGCGAGAGAGAGGGGGACCAGTAGATGTGATATACATGAATTTCAAAACTGTGTTTAATAAGTGAATGTACTATTGCCATGGCTGCAGATACAAAAATAGAAAGGCAAGTGGATGACAGAATATCCACAGAGGGACGGAGACAGCGTAGCTTACTGAGTAAAAACTTGGCAGATGAAACATAATGTAGGAAAATGTGAGGTTAGACACTTTGATAGGCGGAAGAACATAACGGAAAATTATTTAGATGGAGAAAGACTGGAGAAAGCTGAAGTAACGGGGTAATTGGGGGTCCTCGTGCAGAAACCACACAAAGCAAGTTCTGCAGGTAATATGGAGACAAATTGAATGTTGACATTTATTTCAAAGGGAATAGAATATAAACATGGGGAAGTCTGGCTAAAACGATACAAGGCATTAGTTAGACTGCACCTGGTATACTTTGAATAGTTTTGGTGCCCTTATCTACGGAAGACAATTGGTTTTGAAGGCAGTCCAGAGAAGGATAACGAGGTTGATCCCGAGTATGGAGGGATTTTCTTATGGGGAGAGGTTAAGTAGGCTGGGTTGTACTTATTGGAGTTTAGAGGAATGAAGGCAGCTGAATCGAGACATGAAAGATTCTCAAGGAGCTTCTTAGGAGGTTGTTTTCCCTTGTGGGATTTCTGTTTATTTTTCAATGCCTGCCGATTTTCCTGCCAAAAGCTTTTTACAAAGAGATTGAGGCAAGGATTATTTTGTTCATATGGGGAGGGAAGGTGGCCAGAGTTAGAAAGGTGGTGCTACAGAGGGGAAGGCAGGCAGGGAGTTTGGGTCTTCCGAACCTGATGTATTACTACTGGGCGGCGAATGTGGAGAAGGAGCGGAGCTGGGTCAGTGGGGTTGATTCCCAGTGGGTCAGAACGGACGAATGAAGGACAGTTTGTGCAGCGGGTCGGGATTGAAAGCACTAGCATCAGCGCTGCTCCCGATGGCCCCGGGGAAATACTCAGGGAGTCCCGTAATAATAGTTTCATTGAGAATTTGGAGGCAGTTTCGCCAACACTTCGGGTTGGGGGCAGAGTCAAGGGAAATGCCGATTCAGGGAAACGACAGATTTGAGCAAGGGAAGTGGGATGGCAATTTTCGGAAATGGGAGGAGAAGGTGATTAAGACACCAAAAGATTTGTTTCTTAGGGGTCGGTTTGCAAGTTTGAAGGAGCTGGAAGCGAAGTATGGGCTGGAGCAAGGGGAAATGTTTAGATACATGCAGGTTCAGGATTTTGCCAGAAAGGAGATACAGAGCTTCCCGGTGGAGCAGGTCTTCACATTGCTGGAGGAGGTGCCGATGACAGGGGGACTGGAGAAGGGGGTAGTGTCGGCAGTTTACAGAGCTATTTTGGAAGAGGAGAAGGCACCACTGGAAGGGATCAAAGCAAAGTGGGAGGAAGAGTTGGGGGAGGATATGAAGGAGGGGTTCTGATGTGAGGTGTCCCGGAGAGTGAATGCCTCCACCTCATGCGCAAGTTTGGGGCTGGTACAGCTGAAGGTGGTATGCAGAGCAGACCTCACGAGGGCGAGGATGAGCCGATTCTTTGAAGGAGTAGAAGATGTGTGTGAACGTTGCGGGCGGGTGGGGTTGCTAATCATGTTCATATGTTTTGGTGCTGTCCAAAGCTAGAGGATTATTGGAAGGATGTTTTTAGGATAATTTCTAAAGTGGTGCACGTGAAATTGGCCCCTATTCGGGGTGTCGGACCACCCAGGGTTGAAAACGCGTGCAGAGGCAGATGTTGTACCCTTCACCTCGTTGATCGCCCAAAGGTGGATCCTGATAGGTTGGAGAGCAACCGCTCCACCCTGTGCCCTGGCGTGACGGGGGGACCTGTTGGAATTCTTGACTCTTGAGAAGGTTAAGTTTGAAGCGAGGGGAAGGATGGAGGGGTTCTACAATTCATGGGCATTATTCATTATGCACTTTCAAGAAGCAGATAACATAGAACATTAGTTGGGGCGGGTGGGTGGGAGGGTTGGGGGGAGGGTGTGTGTGTGTGTTAATGGCGACTATGGGTGATCCCTAATTCCTTTTTGTCATTTGTTTGTGTGAACATGCGGGCTAATGTTTGGGGTTTGGTGGGAGGATGGGATCGTTGTTATTGATATGGGGATTGACAAATTTGTTACTGATTATTGTTTATTGTTGGTGGGTGTAAGTTTGGGAGAAAATGCGAAAAAGGAGGAGAATAAAAAAAATATTTAAAATTTTTTTTAAAAACAGTGCCAGTTACTGTGAAAACCCCCTAGACGCTACATTCCGGTGCCTGTTTGGGTACACAGAGGGAGAATTCAGAATGTCCATATTACCTAACAGCACATTTCAGGACTGGTGAGAGGAAACCGGAGCACCCAGAGGAAAACCCACGCAGACACGGGGAGAACGTGCAGACTCCACAGACAGTGACCCAAGCTGGGAATCGAACCTGGGACCCTGGAGCTGTGAAGCAACAGTGCTATACACTGTGCTACCATGCCGCCAATCCCACCCAGCGACAATGCACTGTTTTAACCAGACCCAAGAGTAGATTCAAGATGTCACGCTCGGCACAAGGATACTAGATATTATAGACTGTAAGATCCACAAACTCTGCCAAGATGGCTGCAACTTAACAGGTTATTATGGACATTAAACTGTGGCCAACTACAATGGGCACTAGGACCCGGATGGGATCAGAAACCTTCAGGTTCCGCCCACCAACTGTTGCGTCACCAAGACGCCAGCGCATGCGCTCTGCTTCCCCAAGATGGCGGCTGCTAACCAGGGCCTGGTCCCGGGAGAGAGCTGACCGGCGGTTATGTGACCTGAGGATCACCACACCTCAGGCAAGGGGCCAGGTTGGGAAGGCGGTGCCTTCAGGAATAATTGGGAAGGTGATGTTTGGTCAGTTGCTGCAGTCTGTGTAGTGAAGGTGCTGTCACAGTGGTGTGAGGTGAGGAAGTACAGGATTATCACCCAGCAATGATCAATTAAGGGGAATGTAAATCCAGCTCCGGCTGCTTTCAGATTGGAAAGGGAGCTAAGGTGTGTCCTTGGAGCTGGTGAATGTTGAGGCTTTGGCAGTTTCTCTATCAATTCAATCCTTCCCTCCCTCTCCCACCTCTATCTTTAGAATCATAGAGTTTTACAGCACGGAAAGAGGCCCTTTGGCCCATTCAGAATCTTTATTATTGTCACAAGTAGGCTTACATTATAATCTTTATTATTAGTGACACAAGGAGGCTTACATTAACACTGCAATGAGGTTACTCTAAAAAAAAACCCAGTCGCCACATTCCAGCGCCTGCTCTGGTACACGGCTGGAGAATTCAGAATGTCCAATTCACCGAAGAACCTCATCTTTCAGGGCTTGTGGGAGGAAACCGGAGCACCCGGAGGAAACCCACGCAGACATGGGGAAAAATGCAGACTCCGCACAGACAGTGATCCAAGCCTGGAATCGAACCCAGGTCCCTGGTGCTGTGAGCTACTGCTAGTATTAGCAGTGCTAACCACTGTGCTACCGTGCCACCCAGAAGATTATTAGATAACTAGGTCTGGATGAATTGTGTCCCAGGATGCTGTGGGAGGCGAGGGAGAGAAAGCAGCGGTTCTGACCCAAAGTTTTAACCACAAATTAGGCCTGTTTTTGCTAGAGTTTAGACATTTAAGGTGTGATCAGATATTTAAGATACTAACAGGGAAAGACAGGGCAGATGAAGATAAACTATTTCCACTGATTGGAGATTCTAAAACTAGGGATCATTGTCTAAAAATTAGGACTAGACAGCTCAGTACAGATGGTAGGAAGAACTTCTTCACACATAGGGTGGGAGAGGTTTTGAAATCTATCCCACAAACAGCAGGTGAAGTTGGATCAGTTGTTAAGTTTAAATTTGAGGTAGAGTTTTGTTAAGCAAAGATATTAAGGGACATGGAGTTTGGTCACAGATCAGCAATGATCTCATTAAATAGCAGTACAGACTCGAGGGGCTGAATGGCCTACTCCTGTCCCTATGTGTATTTCTGTGATTCTGAAATTCAGACAACACCATGACAGGGAAAGAATCTGGATTAGAACCTGAGTTTGTCCGAGCTACAAACCATCTCTCCAGATCCTTGCCCTTTGTGGTTTTAATGAAGGTCAAGGCAATAGTTGGATTATTGAAAGACTTGACAAAGTTGTTGGATACCATTTTTCGGGTCTCAGGATAAATCATAACGTAATTCACTCCCCACAGCCTTGAGTTGCCGTTGAACTTCGTTGAGGCCTCAACGCTTTCTTTCTGTTGCTGCCGAAAATTCCTGGAAGAAGTAAATCCTCACTCCCTCCTGGAGCCAGGTGCCACCTCACCGTTCCCTCTCCAGGACATTCTCTCAAGTTGTGGAAGCGAATGATTACAGGCCTGGGATGAAAACTATCCCTTGGCCTCAAAGACCGATGCACCCTTTCTAATTTGAAATGCCCAGGCTTCACATCCAGCTTGAGAAAACGTGGCAGTCGGTCCTCGAAGAACCTAACGGGAGCCTTACCCTCCACACTGAATGGACAGAAAATAACATAATTTATGGGCAGCACGGTAGCACAGTGGTTAGCACAGGTGCTTCACAGCTCCAGGGTTCCAGGTGCAATTCCTGGCTTGGGTCATTGTCTATGCGGAGTCTGCACGTTCTCCCCATGTCTGCGTGGGTTTCCTCCGGGTGCTCCTGTTTCCTCCCACAGTCCAACGACGTGCAGGTTCAGTGGATTGACCACAATAAATTTCCCTCAGTGTCCAACTAAAAGGTTAGGTGGGGTTACTGGGTTACGGGGATGGGGTGGATGTATGGGCTTGGCTGGGGTGCTGTTTCCAAGGTGCAGACTCGATGGGCTGAGTGGCCTCCTTCTGCAATGTAAATTCTATGATGACCATCTGACAGGCCAACGACTCGGATGTTCTTTCTCCGACCCTCGGTTCTCCAAGTCCTCCAGGACCTCCGCCACGCCACTCGGCTGGTTTTCAAAGGTTGAATTCTTGCGTCTGTCGAGGAGACATCTTGCTGAACGTTCAGGATTCTCTCCTCCGGATCATTGAGCCTCTTCATGGCGTTTTGCAGCTGGGCCTCATGAGGACACCGATATTGAGTCAGCACACTCCGCCTCTGATGAATAACACGGATAATGTCGGCAGTCATCATTTTCGCCACCACCCGGTGAGCGCGGGGTAGAGGGACCTCCTGAGGGTCAGGCTGCCATGTTGAAAAGGCGGCTCCATTCCTGCTGAATCCACCTGCGCTGTTTTACCAATGGATTTCCTGACTTTTTTCGGCAGAATCATACCTGACCCAACTCTGATTCTTCCAAGGACATGATAACAAACATTAATTCAAGGATTAGATAGATGAGTGCCGGGCAATCAGGATAAGTGTCAGATTACAGGTGAGTGGCACCAGAACCTGCGGAAAGGCAGCTACTCCGTAGCCGTATCACATGCTGCCGCCCCCCCCCCCCCCCCCCCCATGCCTCCCCACAGACAGATTTCTGATTGAGGGTGTGGAGCATTCTGGGGAACTGGCGGTAAATGGAGAGAAAGCTGAGATGAGGAGGGATTTCTTCACTCCAGGACGTGGTGAAACTTTGGAATTCTCTCCCCCAGAGGATTCTGGAGATTCAATAATCAAGTATGTTCAAGGCACAGATTGACAGGTGTCTAAATATTGAAGATGTCAAGGGATATGGGGGATAGTGTGGGAAATCAGTTCTGAGGTAGATTGGCCAAGTATATCATTGAATGGTTGAGCAGACTCGGTGGGCCGAATGGCCTACTCTTGCTCCTATTCTAACCTCTGTGTCTTGGTCAGGAAGCAGTGAGCTGAGCTGGGATCTGTCAATCAACATGAATCAGCACCTTCAGGAGATTTGGGAGTGTGAATATCAGATACAGCAGAGTGAGAATGGAGGGAGATTGTGTGGGATGGAGATTTATAGCTTTTGGAGAACGAGACAGGAAATAATGTTCCAGAGGAACTAGAATTGTCTGTTCTGAGTTTCTATCCTGTACGAACAATGATAACTTTTGTAAATTGTTTTCACAGGATATTAGATGAGGAGAAATTACAAACGTTACATCGCGATCTGACAGAGTCACACGATTCCTTGGAACCTGAATATCATCCGCCTTTGAATCTAGAAGAAGAAATGATTGCTTGAAGTGTCAGCTTCTAATTATATCAAACATCAGTGTGACTGGAAAAGCACCGAGACCCACACAACCGATCGAGAGTGTTCTAGTGAGCTGACTGTGGAAAGAGCTTTAACCAGTTACATAGCCTGAAAAAAAAAGAACAGCATACACAGTGAGGAGAAACCGTACCCGTGTTGTATCTGTGATTGCCCAATTTGGAGAGACACGAAGAGACCCAAAACATGGAGAAACGGTGGAAATGTGGGGACTGTGGGAAGGGATTCAGAGCCCCATCTGTGCTGGAGATTCATCGCCGCAGTCACACTGGGGAGAGACCATTCACCTGCTCTCAGTGTGGGAAAGGATTTACTCAATTATCCAACCTGCAGAATCACCAACGAGTTCATACTGGGGAGAGGCCGTTCACCTGCTCCCAATGTGGGAAAGGATTCTGTGATTCGTTCCACCTATTGAGACACCAGCGAGTTCACACTGGGGAGAGGCCATTCACCTGCTCCCAGTGTGGGAAAGGATTTACTGAAGTACCCGACCTGCAGAAACACCAGCGAGTTCACACTGGGGAGAGGCCGTTCACCTGTTGTCAGTGTGGGAAAGGATTTAGTGAAGTATCTGACCTGCAGATACACCAGCGAGTTCACACTGGGGAGAGGCCATTCACCTGCTCTCAGTGTGGGAAAGGATTCACTCAGTTATCCACCCTGCGGAGACACCAGCGATTTCACACTGGGGAGAGGCCATTCATCTGCTCTCTCTGTGGGAAGGGATTTACTGAGGTATCCAACCTGCAGAAACACCAGCGTGTTCACACTGGAGAGAGGCCAGTCATCTGCTCTCAGTGTGGGAAAGGGTTTACTGAAGTCTCCGACCTGCAGAGACACCAGCGAGTTCATACTGGGGAGAGGCCGTTCACCTGCTCTCAGTGTGGAAAGGAATTCATTGATTCATCCACCCTGCGGAGACACCAGCGAGTTCACACTGGGGAAAGGCCATTCACCTGCTCTCAGTGTGGGAAGGGATTCACTCAGTTATCCCACCTGTGGAGACACCAGCGAGTTCACACTGGGGAGAGGCCATTCATCTGCTCTCAGTGTGGGAGAGGATTTACTCAGTTACCCAACCTGCGGAGACACCAGCGAGTTCACACTGGGGAGAGGCCAGTCACCTCTCAATGTGAGATGGGACTGCACGTTTCATCGCATCTGCTGTGACACCAACAATTTCACAATTGATTACAGGGGTTGGATTCTGCTGTTATTGTTTCCGCTCTACATCCAGGACTGCATTTTGTTCATTCTGACAGGTGGTCAGTGGGGATGGTTGGAGGGTTTCTTTCTGCTGCACTGGCCGGTCTCACCACTTTGCCTCCAGTGGGCTGATGCTCTTTGAGCCTTGTTGCTAATACCTGGCTTCAAATTGCACAAGAATCACAGAGAGAAAAGGTGTTTGGAAGTTTGAAGATATTTAGTTTCCATTTCTGTTTGGTACCCCCAAAGCATGCCACATTGCCATGTAGACGGGCCCTGGTGGTTACATGGTTCTTTTGTTTAACTTATCTGGGTTTGAGGAGCAAGTTGTCTGAGGTGGACTGGGAATCTGATTGGTACAGGGAATACCTAATATTTAAGGAATTATGACATATTTATCAGGGGGTTGATTAGCTCAGTTGACTGGACGACTGGTTCGTGATGCAGAGCAAGGCCAACAGTGAGGATTCAACTCCCGTACAGGCTGAGTTTATTCATGAAGAGCCCCGCCTTGTCAACCAGGTCCCTCGCCTGAGGTGTGCTGACCCTCGGATTAAATTACCTCCAGTCAGCGCTCTCTCTGTGAAAGGGGAGAGCAGTCTCTAGTCCTGTGGGATTTTTGCAACTTTTTATTCACATATATACAACAAATATAGATTGCTTTAAGGAACAAACATTCATCAGGAAAAGTGATGTAACCGTGGCTAACAAGAAAAATTAAAGATTCCATGAGATCCAATAGAATTCAGCAAAGGAAGATGAAGAAACTGATGAGAGCAATCTGCTGAGAAACATAAAAACCGACTGGAAAAGCTTCTACAGGAATGTGAAATGGAAAAGATTCGCAAAGACCAATGTGGGTCCATTCCAGGCAGAGACAGGAGAGTTTAGAATGGGGAATGAGGAAGTGGCAGAGAAACTAAACAATGTGTGTCTGTCTTCACAGAGGAAGATGCAGAAATAGTCCCCAAAACACCAGAGAACCAAGGGACTGGCAGAGATTAGTATTGGTGAAAAAGTAGTTCTGGAGAAATTAATGGGGTTGAAAGTTAATAAATCCCCAAATGCTGATGATCTACATCCCAGAGTGTTGAACGAGGTGGCTGTAGAGATCTCTATTCCTCATTCCAAATTCTCCTGACTATCTGGAATGGACAAACCTTTGTCTGAGCAAAAAGGTTCCTTTTTACATAATCATAGAAACTTTAACAGTCCATTTGTATGTATTTTGCCAGTTCACATTCTATTCTATTCTCCCTTTGTTTCTCAGTGTCTTGGTCGAAGAACGGAAGTAAATCCTCGGGAATGAATCATCACTTTGAACAGGTTCTGAGACAATTAAATTCCAGGACCGAGTAACTATAATCGTGTTATTCTCGGTTGTGTAAAAGGGCAAAATTCTATTTTATAGTTTAATGTGTAGGTTTGCGAGTTATAGTAGCTTCAAAAAGTAAAGAGAAAATGCTGGAAAATCTCAGCAGGTCTGTCAGCATCTGTAGGGAGAAAAAAGAGCTAGTGTTTGAGTCCAGATGACCCTTTGTCTAAGTAGCTTCTAGTTTGTTTGTTTGTTGCATTAAAAGTCATAAAACCTGATGTCCCATCGTGTGATCCTTTAGTTTGGTGATTGGGAATTAGATTTTTTTCCAAGAAGTTGCTGACCTCCACAGAGATCCTAATCCATCAGTTTTGATTGCTTTATGAGCCACAGGCACCTTTCTGTCTCACTAGTGCTCATGCCAATGCTGTGGAGATGCCGGCGTTGGACTGGGGTGGTCACAGTAAGAAGTCTTACACCAGGTAAAGTCCAACAGGTTTGTTTGGAATCATTAGCTTTCGGAGTGCAGCTCCTTCATCAGATGAATGAAGAGGTCGGTTCCACAAACTCATATATAGACAAAGTCAGGTGCAAGATGATACTTTGAATGCGAGTCTTTGCAGGTAATTAAGTCTTTACAGGTTCAGACAGTGCAACTGGAGAGAGGGATAATCACAGGTTAAAGAGGTGTGAATTGTCTCAAGCCAGGTCAGTTGGTAGGATTTTGCCAGCCCAGGCCAGATGGTGGGGGGTAAATGTAATGCAACTTGAATCCAAGGTGCTGGTTGAGGCCGTACTCAAGCGTGCAGAACTTGGCTATAGGTTTCTGTTCAGCGATTCTGCGCTGTCGCCCATCCTGAAGGCCGCCTTGACTGCTGAAGTGTTCCCCGACTGGAAGGGAACATTCCTGTCTGGTGATTGTCGTGCGATGTCTGT
This sequence comes from Scyliorhinus torazame, assembly GCF_047496885.1. Lineage (NCBI taxonomy): Eukaryota > Metazoa > Chordata > Chondrichthyes > Carcharhiniformes > Scyliorhinidae > Scyliorhinus > Scyliorhinus torazame. The sequence goes on from NC_092711.1 coordinate 94,304,054, forward strand.
TGATCCGTTGTCGCAACGTCTGCATGGTCTTGCCAATGTACGACGCTTCGGGACATCCTTTCCTGCAGCGTATGAGGTGGACAACATTGGCCAAGTTGCACAAGTATGTACCACGTACCTGGTGGGTGGTGTTCTCACGTGTAATGGTGGTCCACATGTCGATGATCTGGCATGTCTTGCAGAGGTTGCCATGGCAGGGTTGTGTGGTGTCGTGGTCGCTGTTCTGAAGGCTGGATAGTTTGCGGGAAACAATCGTTTGTTTGAGGTTGTGCAGTTGTTTGAAGGCAGGTAGTGGGGGTGTGCGGATGACCTTGGCAAGATGTTCGTCTTCATTGATGATGTGTTGAAGGCTGCGAAGAAGGCTGTCCTGGCTTGACACTATTCACACCTCTTTAACCTGTGATTATCCCTCGCCAGTCACAATATTTAAAAATCATGTTCTGTTTAATCAATTAACTTTTAACAGGAAAATATTTGAATTTGTTGGACTTTTCCTGATTACATTTATTCACTTGAGGGGACGCTGTAGATGTGCTTTATCTGGATTTCCAGAAGGTATTTAGCAAGATGCCACATCAAAGGTTATTACACAAAATAAGAGCTCATGGTGTGGGGTCAACATATCAGCATGGATAGAGGATTGGTTAGCGAACAGGAATGAGCCAGTAGGTATAAATGGATTCTTTCTGGGTGGGTAAGATGTGACAAGTGGAATGTCATCAGGATCAGTGCTGGGCTCTCACCCATTTACAATCTGTATGAATGTGTTGGATGACGGGATTGAATGTCTGTCGGCTACATTTTCTGATGCCTGAAAGACCGGGAGGGAAGTAATTTGTGAAGTGGATTTAATAAGTCTGCAAAGGACTACAAATAGGTTAAGTGAGTGGCAAAAACCTGACAGATGGAGCATAACTTTGGAAAATGTGAATTGTCCACTTTGTCAAAAAGTATTAAATAAAACAATATTATTTAAATGGTGGGAGATTGCAGAACTCTGAGGTACAGAGGGATTGGGGTGCCTGATCCCAAGTTAGTCTGCAGGTACAGCCAGTGATTAGGAAGGTTAATGGAATATTATTGTTTATTGCAAAGGAAATGGAATGTAAATGTAGGGATGTTGTGCTGCAGTTGGATAGAGTCATAGAGGTTTACAGCATGAAAACAGATCCTTCGGCCCAACTTGTCCATGCCGCCCAGTTTTTAAACCAGTCCCAATTGCCCGCATTTGGCCCCTATCCCTCTATACCCAGCTTTCCCATATAACTGCCTGAATGCTTTTTAAGAGACAAAATTGTACCTGCCTCTACTGTTGCCTCTAGCAGCTCGTTCTGGACACTCACCACGCTATGTGTGAAAATATTGCCCCTCTCGACCCATTTGTAACTCACTTCTTACCCTAAATCTAAACCCTCAGGTTTTAGACTCCTCTACCTTTGCGAAAAGATGTTGACTATCAACCCTATCTATGCTGCTCATTATTTTACAGCCCTCTATAAGATCACCCCTCAGCCTCCTATGCTCCATGGAAAAAGTCCCAGTCTATTCAACCTCTCCTTGTAACCCAGACCATCAAGTCCTGGTAGTAACCAAGTAAATCTTTTCTGCACTCTTTCTGGTTTAATAATATCCTTTGTATAATAGGTTGACCAGAACTGTACACAGTATTCCAAGTGTGACTGTACTAATGTCTTGTACAACTTCAGCAAGACATCACAACTCCTGTATTCAATGTCCTGACCAATGAAACCAAGTATGCCGAATGTCTCCTTCACCACCCTGTCCACTTGTGACTCCACTTTCAAGAAGCTATGAATCTGTGCTCCTAGATCTCTTTGTTCTATAACTTTCCCCAACTCCCTACCATTAACTGAGTAGGTCTTGCCCCAATTCGATCTACAAAAATGCAGCACATCACATTTATCAAATTGATTTATTTGGCACCTTTAAGGATAGATTGAGTGCATAGCTAGAGAATGGAATTATTCAAAAAGCCATGACTGTGGAAAGATAGTCATTGTTTCAGACATGGAATAATCTATTGCCATATTTGCAGAAATTCAGGCATTGTTACATAAAAATTTGTATCAGTGTTTCATGTAACAATTAAGACCATTGTATTCCATTACATTTAGTATGAAATACTTAGCAACAGCAAGGTTAATGCAAGTACCTTATCTTCGTAAGATTGGCACAGGTGGCTGGTGCACATACACCCTGAATTAATTTGATGGACATTAGGAAATCTTACGTAATGCCCAATGTTTGAATAATAAATCATTTTCTAAGTCGCAGACATTTATTTGAATAAATCAGGAAGTCCCAGCTGATAATTAGAAACCAATGAGAGTAAATGAGGGATTGGATAATCGGTAAAAATGTCTTTTAAGAGTATGACTTTGTGGTTAAGGTTTTGTTCCGAATTTATGCTTTTATGAATTTATGAACCATCTACTGATTTTTGTTTGAAGTAGTTTTCTTCATACTTTTCTTACGCTTTTGTTTACATCTTTTCGCTATGCTCTGACCAGTTTAGCCAGGGGCTGTTTAGCACAGGGCTAAATCGCTGGCTTTGAAAGCAGACCAAGGCAGGCCAGCAGCACGGTTCAATTCCCGTACCAGCCTCCCCGAACAGGCGCCGGAATGTGGTGACTAGGGGCTTTTCACAGTAACTTCATTTGAAGCCTACTTGTGACAATAAGCGGTTTTCATTTCATTTCATTATGTATTATTTTGATCAACATTTTTGATTCCGTTTTCATGCAAGTGTATCAAGGTGAATGATTAGCAAATAAAGTTGTACTTTGGACATCTCCAATCAACCAAACTTCTGATTCTTATTTGAAGATAGAATAAGAGATCGTAAAGAGTGCAACTGGAGCTTTACTCTGTATCTAACCCCGTGGTGTATCTGTCCGGGAGTGTTTGATGGGGTCAGCGTAGAAGGGGTTTTGTTCTGTATCCAACCCCATGCTGTACCTGTTTTGGGAGTATTTGATGGTGACAGTGCCAAGGAGGATTTACGTTGTATCTAACCTTGTGCTATACCTATTGTGGGAATGTTTGATGGGGACAGCATCGATGTAGGTTTACTCTGTATCTGACACCATTTTGTATCAGCCTTGGGAGTGTTTCATGGGGCAATGTAGAGGGAGCTGTGCTGTAACTGATTGGAGAATGGTTAAAGCTGGCACTTGGTACTCAGGTTTTCCAGTACAGACACCCTTCACTTTAAAAATAACATTTCATTCAGAGATCAGAGAAACCATCACCGGTTTCCCCACTGCCCCCACCCCCGCAGGCCCAGAGGGACATTGAGAGTCCTGAACATTGTTATACCGTCTGCTTGATATTTCATATGAGACTATTTCTGTTCCAAAGAATCCCTACATTGCAGAAGGAGGCCATTCAGCCCGTCGAGACTGCACCTACCCTCCAAAATGGCACCCCACTCAGGACCACTCCTCCACCCTATCCCCGTAAATCCACCTAACCTGCGCGTCTTTGGACTGTGGGAGGAAACCGTAACACCTGGAAGGAACCCATGCAGACACTGGGAGAAGGTGCAAACTCTAGACAGTCACCCAAGGCCGGAATCGAACCCTGTCTGATCTCCAGTCAGTCTCTGTTCGAATGAAAAGAGCCCCAGTTTCTCTAATCTCTCCTGGTAACTAAAGCCTCTCTTCCCTGGGATCATCTCAGTGAATCTCTTCTACACCCTCTCCATGGCCTTGACATCCTTCCTGGTGTAAGATCCCCAAAACCTGATCTGATATTCCAACTGCAGCCTAACCAATGATTTGTACAGATTTACATGACCTCTGTCATTTTGTACTTCACACTTAGAATTATAAAACCTTGGATCCCATGTGTTTTTTAAACACTTTATCAACTTGTCCTCCCACATTTAAAAGTTTGTGTATCTGAAACTCCTTTTAGGGTTTTGGAGACATTAACACAACATGGCTGAAATACATTGACATCCAATGTCTGATATAATGTGTGTTATGGGAGAGAGAAGTTTTAGTCTAAATTATAAACTCAAGCAGGCGCTTCACTGCAGACAGGTCACCGTGGAAACGCTGATAAGACATTCCTTCACTGCAGACAGGTCACAGTGGAAACGCTGATAAGACATTCCATTCCACAGAATCGACTCATTGGAAACTCTAATCGGATCGGGGGGAGGACAGAGTTTGTATGTTGTTAACCTCAACATACACGTAAACCAAAGTGAATAATGGAACAGATTGAATTCTAATGTGTGATGTTTATAGCTACAGTAATGGAATTATCAGAAATAATAGAATTAACAGGCAGGGTAGTTTAGAGAGAATGACGAAATGATTGAAGTAACTGCTGTGAACCAAAAATGTAAATCACAGCTTCGAGAAATTCCTGCTGTCTTTTCCTCATTTACTGCATGAACTGTGTTCCGTTCTGGGCAGCAAACCTTAGGAAAGATAAACGTTAAAGTCGCCAGAGTCCCAGATGAGCACAGGCTGCGTTCCCCTTTGAGGGGGAGAGCTGACTGGTGGTGATTTAACCACACCTCAGACAAGGGACAAGGTTGAGAAGACATGTAGATGAGAAGTAGGAGGGGCTGAAGATAGATCCTTGGGGGAGTCCAAGGAATTTGGAGAGGAAAGAGAGATTGGAGATGTCTTGGATATTTGTAAAGATGGTGGGGTCAAGTGTTCTGTTTAGGATGGGTGATGATGTTGCATTAAAGTGAGAAGGACAGAACCAAATGAGAGAGAACTGGAAACAGAATCAACATAAGAACTAGGAGCAGGAGTAGGCCATTTGGCCCCTCGAGCCTGCTCCACCATTCATGGCTGATCTTTTGTGGACATAGAGAGGTTGGATGGTCAACATTTGTGAGAATGGAGTCGAGGGAACAGAAGTTGGGTCTCGTGGACAATATAAACTCGGAGGGAGAGAGAAGATGGGAGAGAAACTGGAGAAAGGTCCAAGAATCCAGATTCTGTTAAAAGAGCTCGCACAAATGTGTTCCAAATGAATACCTGCGCCATGAGTAAATTGGCATAGAGTGAATGAGATGTTCGCTTTGTTCAATGATTGACCTGGATAAATGGGGTTTAATTCATAGGGTACTCACAGTAGCACAGTGGTTAGGACTGTTGCTTCACAGCGCCAAGATCATTGTCTGTGCGGAGTCTGCATGTTCTCCCTGCGTCTGCGTGGGTTTCCTCCGGGTACTCCATTTTGCTCACGCTAGTCCCAAAAGAAGTGCTTTTGGAGAATTTGGACATTCTAAATTCTCCTTGTGTACCCGAACAGGTGCCTGAGTGTGACGACTTGGGGATTTTCACAGTAACTTCATTGCAGTGTTAATGTAAGCCTACTTGTGAGAATAAAGATTATTATACTGGCACCAATAGTGACGAAAGAGAGTGTTTAGACTATTGGAGTGACCTTCACTTGAACCACACTGGAACTAGTGCCCGGTTGAATCACACAACCAGGGCTGGAGAGAGAGCTTTAAACATATTAGTGGGTGAGGAGACAGGGTTGTGGTGAGGGGAAATTTAGAAAGTTGATGAGAAGGGACAAGGCAGTAATGCAGGGCAGCAAGACAGACAATGATCACCAGAATGTGACAGGGACAGAATGTAGAAATAGAAGATTTTATAAAATTCATTTATGGCAATTTAGTGTGGCCAGTCCACCTCCCCTGCACACATTTGTATGTGGGGGTGAGACCCATGCAGATACGGGGAGAATGTGCAAACTCCACACGGACAGTGACCCGGGGCTGGGATCAAACCCGAGTCCTCGGCGCCATGAGGCAGCAGTGCTAACCACTGTGCCACTGTACCACCCCTCTTGAGGTCAAATCTGACACGGAGATTGTGCAGAGTGTGGTACAGCCTCAGACAGTTCCCAGGGAGAGGAATGGACTCGGGAGTTAGGGAACGGAATTTCTAATGGTGACTGAAGACAATGGCTTTGGTCTTCCCAATTTTTAATTGGAAGAAATTTCTGCTCATCCAGTAGCGGATGTGGGATAAGCAGTTTGATAATTTAGTGACAGTGGAGGAATGGAGAGGGATGGTGGTGAGGTAGAGCTGGGTGTTGTCAGTGTACATGTGAAAACTAACACGCTGCTTTTGGATGATGTCACCCAGTGGCAGCTTGTAGATGGGAAATAGGAGGGACCGAGGGAGATCCTTGGGGACACCAAGTACAAAGACTGTGGAGAGGAAAGGGAGTTTGGAGATGGAGCAGTAGTTTGCAAAGATGGGAGGGCCAAGTGTTTTTTTGGGATGCGTGATGACAGTGGATTTAACGCTGAGACAGTACAAGCAGTGATAGAGAGCTGTTCACAATATCGGCTCACATGGAGAAGTTGGGTTGTCAGCAGGTTATTGGAATTATCAGTGGAGCAGAAGGGGTGTCTCATGGACACGGTGAGTTCGACAGGAGGCAGGAGAGAACATGGAGAAAGATGTAAGTTCAGAACTTGGACAAAAATGGACTTGAGACAGTTTGGTCCGGTAGGTTAGTGGAGGAAAGCAGCAGAGGCAGCTGATCAGATTGTCTCAATCTTAGTGACAAAGAAGCTTCTCACAGTTGTTGTTGGAGGTGAGGATGGAGGAAACGGGGAGAAGGAGACCTTCAAAAGGAACTAACTTGTGTTAGCGATATTAAAAAGTCACCACACACTTTGTTTAACACAAACTGATTTGACTTGATTTTTATTCAGAATTTAATTCCTTGTGACTGGATTAGAGTTCATGAACATCAGCAGCAACTGACCCCAATGAACATGTTCCAGTCCAGGATGTGATTAACAGCGAGCTCCAATCACTGAATTTACTTGTGAACTTTCTGGTGCATCAGCAGGTTGGATAACTGAGTGAATCCCCTCCCACACTCAGAGCAGCTGAACGGCTTCTCTCCAGTGTGAACTCGCTGGTGTACAGTGAGGTCAGATGATCGGCTGAATCCACTTCCACAGTGAGAGCACCTGAACGGCCCCTCATCAGTGTGAACACGGTGATGAGATATCAGTTCCCCAGAACTTTTATAACACTTCTCACAGTCTGGACATTTAAATGGTCTCTCTCCAGTGTGAACTCGCTGATGTACAGAGAGGTCAGATGATCGTCTGAACCCAGTCCCACAGTGAAAGCACCTGAACGGCCTCTCCTCGGTGTGGACACGTTGATGGGACATCAGTTCCCCAGAACTCTTATAACACTTCTCGCAGTCTGGACATTTAAATGGTCTCTCCCCAGTGTGAATTTGCTGGTGTCTCAGCAGATTGGAGGAATGAGCAAATCCTTTCCCACACTGCGAACAGGTGAATGGCCTCTCCCCAGCATGAATGTGTTGGTGTGTCTGCAAGTGGTATGAGTGTATGAATCCCTTCCCGCACTCGAAGCAAGTGAACGGTCTCTCCCCAGTGTGAATGCGCTGATGGATTTTCAACTTGGACGGATAATCGAATCCGTTCCCACAATCCCCACATTCCCATGGTTTTTCCCCGGTGTGACTGCATTTATGTTTCGAAAGGCCAGATGATCGACTGAAGCCTTGTCCACACACAGAACATGAGTACGGTTTCTCCCCTCTGTGAACGGTGCATCTTCCTTCCATCTTCAAACTCCCATGATATTTATGTTACAAACGTTTTGGTGAGTAGATCATGACGTGATGTTTAGTTTGAATTTCCTGACTGAAGTTCCTTCACTTCTAATACTCTGCGAAAGTGATTCAAAACAGAAAATAGGGAGTGAGAGAGAACGCACAAAAACACAAAGACAGGTTGCGAAATTGAGCTGAATGACATTTGTGGGGCCGGCACTGGGAAAAGGTGACCATGAAAACTGCTGGGTTGTCATAAAAAACAACTGGTTCACCTCTTTGGGAGGAGAGGGGGAGAGTGTGTGTGAGAGAGAGGGCGCTAGTGAGAGAGAGGGCGTGAGTGAGAGCGAGGGCGTGAGAGAGAGGGTGCGAGAGAGAGAGGGTGCGGGACAGAGTGAGAGACAGTGGGTGTGGGACAGAGAGCATTTGGGAGAGAGAGGTAAAGACAGAGAGAGGGAGTGCATGTGTGTGTGTGAGCGAGAGTGTGTAAAAACAGCGAATGGCAATGACCTGAAATGCAAACACTTGCGTTCAAAGGACAATAATGTTCACTTCCTGATGAATCGAGTGAAGCTGTCACATTGTGATGTAAGAGTTTGCTCAAGGTTCCGGTCTGTAAATCCTCTTCTAATACCCTGAAAATGAAATTTACAAAAGGTATCAATGTCAATCCAAAATTGGAATTCAGAAAATAAATTTGTGGTTTGGGTTTGTCGTGCGTAAATTCTCCCTTTCTAACTTCCTGTAAAAGGAGTTTCCCAAATCCACCGTTGTGTGGGGCGGCACGGTGGCACAGCGGTTAACACTGCTACCTCACAGCACCAGGAACCTGGATTCAATTCCGGCCTTTTGGGTCACTGTCTGTGTGGGTCACTGTCTGCCTGTGTTTGCGTATTTCTTCGGGGTGCTCCAGTTTCCGCCCACAGTCCAAAGGTGGATTGGCCGTGTTAAATTGCCCCTTATGTCCAAAGATATGTTTGTTAGGTGGGGTTACGGGAACAGGGCGGTGGCTTAGGTAGGGTGTTCTTTCAGAGGATCTGTGCAGACTTGATGGGCTGAATGGCCTCCTTATGCACTGTCGGGATTCTATGATTGTCAGTCTAGGATAGAAATTCCCAACATTCCCTTCTCCTGCTCCCTAGTCCAGTTCATGCTCCCTGCTGCACGTAAAAAATTTTTTTTTAAAGAGTACCCAATTATTTATTTATGTATTTATTTATTTCCAATTAAGGAGCAATTACTGATACTGCGCAGCTTTAATCACAGCCCGGCCCCACCCTTCATTCACTCCGATTGGTTAGAGGACCAGCTGCGCTTGGTCGGTCCTCCAGTCCCGCCACTCCTCTTCCTATTGGTCCGGAGCCGTTGCCGCTGTCAATCACCCGGGCATTGTGACAGTTCCAGATGGTGAGAGCCGCCACAGGCTCAGGCTGATTGTCCAATAATTTTTTGAAACTAACTTTAGAGTACCCAATTCACTTTTTCCAATTAAGGGACAATTTAGTGTGGTCAATCCACCTACCTTGCACATGAGGGTGAAACCCACGCAGACACAGAGATAATTTGCAAACTCCACACGGACAGTGACCCAGGGCCAAGATTCAAACCCGGGTCCTCAGCGCCGTAGTCCCAGTGCTAACCACTGTACTGCCCTCTCCACGTTTATACTTTGCCCCTCGTCGTCATCAGCAGTCCCTCATTTGAGGATGACGTCTACTCAGGGTCTTGAGTTTTTGCCATGGGTGGACTGAACCACAGATCTTGAGACCATCAGGTATTGGGATCGGAAGAGCAGGATGTATTTCCCTTTCTTTCCATCAATCCACCGCCCCATCATTCAGACATTGGGACTCAAAGGGTCATATAGTTTGGACAAGTTGTCTCCATTCTGAACAATGGGTAACAAGCTCCTCCCACTCATAGAAACGTTGCCCCCGACAAAGATGGGGACCACGCATGCGCCATGGTACACACTCAATTCAATAAAGATGGCGGCCGATAATCCAGGCTGAAAATGAGGGGATTCAGCTCCGCTCAGTACAATCTGAGTCCGGTAAACTCTTGACAGAGTTTAATGACCCACACAATGTGGTTACGCGGCGTTTCCGACCTTCCCCGCGATCTCACGCACCCTACATATTGTTAACCGCGTCTTACAAATTATGGATGCACAGAAGAAGCCGCTCTCCATCGCCATTACTAATACTGCGCATGCTTCAATATCAGCTGGTCCCGCCCCTCATTCACTCCGATTGGTTGGAGGACTAGCCCCTCTCGGTCGGGCCTCCAGTCCTGCCCCTCCTCTTCCTATTGGTCCGGAGCCGCTGTCAATCACCCGGGCATTGTGACAGTTCCAGATGGTGACAGCCGCCACAGGCTCAGGCTGACTCGCTGATTGTCCAATAATGTTTTTAAAAATAACTTTAGACTACGTGGCCAATCCCCCTACCCTGCACATCTTTGGGTTGTGGGGCAAAACCCACGCAAACACAGGGAGAATGTGCAAACTCCGCATGGATAGTGACCCAGAGCCAGGATGGGACCTGGGACCTCAGCACCGTGAGGCAGCAGTGCTAACCACTGTGCCACCGTGCTCCTTGATTCTCCAATAATAACAGTGAGAGTCTCAGTAACAATAATAGTGGAGATGGGGCCCAGAGGAGAAACAGCAAAGGATTCACTCACTTCGAGAGCAACAAACACTGTCTGTTCCCCTAACAAGTCAGGCTGCAGTTTGTGAGTGAAAACATCATTGGATCAAATGTAATGATGATACAGTAAGTATCTAGAGAACCAAAACTAAATTTGGTTTTCAAATAATAGTGAAGTAGTCATGGTTTGTTGACCACATAATATAATCCGCTTCTAGTGTGTGTTACTCTGTCCCATTAGACAATAACCTTTTTAAAAAATAAATTTAGTATACCCAATTCATTTTTTTCCAAGGGAAATTTAGTGTGGCCAATCCACCTACTCTGCACATCTTCGGGTTGTGGGGGTGAGACACACACAGACTCTGGGAGAATTTACAAACTCCACACGGACAGTGACCCAGGGCCAGGATCGAACCCGGGACCTTGGCACTGTGAGGCAGCAGTGCCATCGTAGCACAGTGGTTAGCACAGTTGCTTCACAGCTCCAAGGTCCCAGGTTCGATTCCCGTGTTGGGTCAATGTCTGTGCGGAGTCTGCACGTGTCCACATGGGTTTCCACCGACAGCTCCAGTTTCCTCCCACATTCCTAAGATGTGCCGGTTTGGTGGATTGGCCAAGCAAAATTGCCTTTAGTGTCCAAAAAGTTTAGATGGTGTTACTGGGATAGGGTGGAGGTGTGGGGTTAGATAGCGTGATCGTTCCATGGGCCTGTGCAGACTCGATGGGCCGAATGGCCTCCTTCTGCACTGTAAATTCTATGATTTATGAATGAGCGCTAAGCACTAGGCGGCCACCATGCCGCACCCTTTATTAGACAATAACCTGCCTGTTATTCCAATTCTGGTGTATGTTACCACTGCAGGTCCTGGGCTGATTGGAGTCTGGTACAATAAACAGCCTGGTTCCAGTGCCTCTGAGGTCATTTGGCCTGCATGTAAGCTAACATTAATGGAGACAAAAGGTCCAGTAAATATCCAATTGTAATAGGAGGACAAGGTGTGAAGAAACAATGATATTTTGAGGTTTCTGTGTTGTGGTGAGTGTCACTGGGAGGTGTGTGATAAAATAGGAATGGAAACATGACAGAGAAACGTGTGACTGACTCCACCTGACTGAGAGCTGTTATACCCAAGGGGAGAGCAATGAGGACATGCGGAACTCCAGAGATTTCTGATATTCGAGGTATATCTGTTAGAGGTACTGAAAATATTCAGTTCCTTCTTGTGGTTTTCGAGTTACAGTCACACAGGAAATGTATCCGACAGCTCATCAAAACCAAAGTTTTAATCTTCTCTTTGAGACACGCTGATTGAAAAGGTCAAATGTTAAATCATCAGTTTGAGCAAAATTCAGAATGTCACAAAGATGAGTGAACTGTTCAAATAATCCCATTCACCATAACTCTGCCAATTTACCGTCCACAAGAATTTATCCAATTCCCTTTGAAATTTACTGTTAAATCTGCTTCCTGCAGCGTGTCAGTGTGAATTCTAGATCACATCACATCACTGTGTAAAAACAATTCTCCTCAACACCTCCTTGGGTTCTGTTGTAAAATATCATAAATCTCTGTGTCCTCTGGTTACAAACCCTCTTGGGAAACAGTTTCTCCCCATCGACACTATCACAAATCTTTCCTCATTTTAAACACCTCTATTAAATCTCCCCTTCACTTTCCTTATCTCAGAGGGACAATCCCGGTTTCTCCTGCTCTGAGTCACAAGGACTCGAAACGTTAACTCTGTTTCCCTCTGTACCGATGCTGCCAGAACTGCTGACTTTCCAACATTTCTGTTTTTCTCGCTCTTTTTCCTTCTTCAATCTATCACAAACACTTCATGATTTTGAACACCTCAATTAAATAGGAATAGGAGTGAAATATAGATGGAAGGAGAAAGAAAGACTGACAGAAGAACTGAGAGATTTAAAAAAACAGAAAGGCGAGGTGGCAAGAGATAAAAGCTGAGAAATAGAGGAAACAATTAACACAGAAAGAATGATATAAAATATAAGGGAGCAGGTTATCCGTTCCCAGCTACAGAGAGCAGAGGGAACTCAGTGACTGATCCACAGACACAGCCGGTTCTGTCCGGGAATGGAGACTCTGAACAGAAATAACCGGCTCATTTGTAAATGTGACCACAATGTGATCTGTGTGACTCCACCCTGGCTCTGTGGACAGATATAGGCCGCCTTGACAGATGTTCTCACCAGATTGTGGTCCCTGGATTTATTTTCTGCTCAGAAGTGAGATGTGTGGTTTGGAACCGGCAGCAGAGAAACAGGAAGTTGTGTTTCCTGAGAATGAAACAGCAGGCGTCAGTTTCATGTTATCACCATGAACAGACTTCCTGCCTGTGATAATCTGAGAGAGAAGAGAATGAGAGACAGGAGAGCAGGTTCACACACCCGAGGATCACTGAGAACGATCAGAATAAGGAGATCACCCAGAAAACGGCCAATAGGAATCTTCAGCTGAACACATCACTCATTCTTAAAGGGACAGTCGGGGCTCTGACACTGCTCAGCTCCCAGTTAAAGGGGCAGGCACAGCTTCGCCCTTTTCTCTGGTATGTTTCTGATTGTTAAAGGCTGGTAGGGGTGAGGTTTATTTAAAAGGACAGAATGTGGGAAGCACACATCAATAAAACTGGGAATTCTTGGACACAAACTGGAGCTCCTTCTTTATCTGGGAATGAAACTATTGTTTAATTCTCTCTGCCGTTACCAGGTTCCTGTGATGTCCTCCAGCTGGTTTTTAATGCAAACTTCCAGCAATCTATTTTAAGTAGGTTTCAATTCAATGAATTCATTGTGACTGTCACACAAACACATTAAAATGTTTTAGACGGATTCCGATGCATTTTCAGCCTGGAAACAAACCAGCTGCTTTACATTCAATCAGGAACATCACAGTTTTACACCAATCGCTGATTTGACAGCACAGTGGGCTAAACAGCAAGCGTGTAATGCAGATCAAGGCTAGCAGCGCGGGTGTAATTCCCGTACCGGCCTCCCCGAATAGGTGCTGGAATGTGGCGACTAGGGTCTTTTCACAGGAACTTCATTGAAGCCTACATGTATAAGCAATTATTATTATTACATTTCCAGCATTCACCATTGTTCTTCCCGACTCTGAACACAGTTGTAAAGAAGACTTCTGTTCCATGTCTAGGGGTTCTGAGATTTGGAGGAGAGCGGATGGAACATATTTCTTACACACCTCAGGATTAACCCACACGGGGACTTTGCTGACAGTGAAGAGTGATGAGAAAGACCAAAGTGTCATTTGTCCCTCTCAGTGTGACCCTGAAGGACTGTGTCCAGGCTGAAGTTCTGTTCCTGCCATATGATCCTTCCCCAGATTGTCCTTTCTCAGCTCCAGACAGGTGATGTTCAACACTCAGGTGGGAAAGACAAAAATCTGCAACAACGTTTCAAACAAAGCTGAATTATTTCACATTTATTCAGAATAATAAACCTCATCAGTCAATTAAGGCAGTCAGAGTGAACATTATTCAGTCCTGGACATGATTAACAGCATCAATGAGGGTATAATCTAAACCTTGTAGTCGCTTGTGAACTCGCTGGTGTGTTAACAGGTGGGATGAGTGAGTAAACCCCTTTCCTCAGACATTGCAGTTGGATGGCCGCTCCCAGTGTGAACCCGATGATGTTCCAGAAGATAAGATAAATGAGAAAATTCCTTCCCACATATGGAGCAAGTGAATGGCCTCTCCCCACTGTGAACTCTCTGGTGTGTGAGCAGGTTGGATGACTGACTGAATCCCTTCCCATGCACAGAGCAGGTGAATGGCCTTTCCCCAGTGTGAACTCGCTGGTGATTCAATAGGTTGGATGAACGAGTGAATCCCTTCCCACATACTGAGTAAGTGAACGGCTTCTCCTCACTGTGAACCTGCTGATGTGTCAGAAGGTTGTATGAACGTGTGAATCCCTTCCCACATTCAGAGCAGGTGAACGGTCTATCCCCTGTATGAAGTTGCTGGTGTATCAGAATGTTGGATGTATTAATGAATCCTTTCTCACAGTCAGAGCAGGTGAATGGCCTCTCCCCAGTGTGAATTCTCTGGTGGTTCAGGAGGGCAGATGGACAGCTGAATCCTTTCCCACACACAGAGCAGGTGAATGGTCTCTCCCCAGTGTGACTGCGACGATGAACTTCCAGTTGTGATGGGTAACTGAATCCCTTCCCACAGTCCACACCTTTCCACAGTTTCTCCATGGTGAGGGGTCTTTATGTCTCTCCCAGTTGAAGCTTTGTCCACACTGGTTTAGGACACTGGGCTAAATCGCTGGCTTTTAAAGCAGACCAAGGCAGGCGAGCAGCACAGTTCAATTCCCGTACCAGCCTCTCGAACAGGCGCCGGAATGTGGCGACTAGGGGCTTTTCACAGTAACTTCATTTGAAGCCTACTTGTGACAATAAGTGACTTTCATTTCATTTTTTCACAAACAAGCATTTAATTTCGCCCTGCAGTGAATGACGTGATACTTTTTTTGAGGCTGTGTAACTGGTTAAAACTCTCTCCACAGTCAGTGGACTGGAAAACTCTCATTGGGGTGAGTCTCGGTGCTTTTGCAGTCACACTGCTGAAACAGAACAAACACTTCTCCTTCCAAATTCAAAGAATGAAGCTATTGAGCTCTTAATGAATTGAGTGACTGTCAAATTTCGATGTGATGTTTGGTTTGAGTTTTCTGTCATCCAATCCTCCACTTCCAATATCCTGTAAAAGGAGTTTACAAAAGTCATCACTGTCAATCCAGGGTAGAAATTCTGAACAGACAATTCTAGTTTCGCTGGAACATTTTTCCCTCTCTTGTTTCCTCAAAGTTGTAAATCCCCACCCCACACACTCTCCCTCCTCCCTGGGCTGAAATCCAAACCCATCTCACCATCTGCATAATTTCTTTCCTCCACTCCCAGTTTTCTCCCTCCCTTTCCTCTGCCTGGACTCAGTTCTCCAGCTCCTGTCTGCAGACTGACAATAAAACCAATGGGTCTTATTGGGGGGGTTTGGTAAGAAGTCTTACAACACCAGGTTAAAGTCCAACAGGTTTTTTCGATATCACTAGCTTTCGGAGCGCTGCTCCTTCCAAGGAGTGATATCGAAACAAACCTGTTGGACTTTAACCTGGTGTTGTCAGACTTCTTACTGTGCTCATCCCAGTCGAACGCCGGCATCTCCACATCATGGATTGGCGGCGGATCTCATTCAGCGTCTGGGAGCTGGACTAACTATCACCGCGGCTGCGCTCAGCCCGGAGCAGCACCGCTCATGCTCCGCACAGAGAGGCGACTTCCGGGGGCGGGACATTCTGATACCTACTCGTTCTGGCTCCTGTGATGGAGATAGGGCGTATTCATCCGCGTATGGCATTCCGGGTAGACTAATCCGCCATTGTTCCGTTACGTTCCTTAGAGTGATAACTTGGTTCCAGCACTTTTGATACAGTTCAGTGTTTGTACCGAATGGGGCGGCCGCATAGGTGTTTTTCTGTCTGATCGGCCCCTGTAAACGGCTGTCATCTGTTTTGTTGTTGATATGCCGCAGGGCGCATGCGCGGCCGTTCTCGACCCGGAAGCCCGAAGAGAGACTCTTGTGAATTTCTCTGCTGGACTGAGAGTGAAATTCCTTTGGAAGCTCCTTTAGAAAGAGGAGGATTTACTAACGGGAATTTCAAACGAAACATCACGTCATTATCCGACAGACTTACTCCATTCACCAGGACCTGAATATCATTGGGAGGTAAAATGGTTTGTTCTGTCCGTGGATAAAGATTTCAGATAGCAGAGTGACTGGGAAAATTTAAATGACCATTCCGGGTTAAATTTGAGACTAATTACACCGATCACATTGGGGAAGTCAAATAATTTGCTGTTGTACTCTTATGTATGCAGGTAAATTTTAAAATTACCACATTAGCATACTTGGCAGCTAAACTGGGCAAACTGCTGACCTTGTTAGTAGTGAGAGTTACTATCCCGGATTTTGTTAAAGTTTGTTGTTCCTGTTGCATTTCATTCAGCTACAAAGTAGGTATTTACCGTGGCTACAAAGTAGGTATTCAGTCTCATCCCAATTTCCAGATCATGGTCTGTAGCTTTTTAAGTTACATCAATTCAAATGTCTATCTAAATACTTTTTAAATGTTATGAGGGTTTCTGCCATCATTTCAGACAGCATGACACAGGTCCTCACCACCCTCTAAACCTCCTCATCCTTCCCTCTCTGCCTCCTTTTATATGTATCCCTCAACCAAAGGGAATAGGACCTTCCTATCCAATCTATTTAGATCCCTCAGAAATTAAAAAAAATGTAAAGTTATATTTTTTTCCAATCAAGGGCAATTTAATTTGGCCAAGCCACCTACCCTGCATATATTTGGGTTGTGTGGTTGAAACCCACACAGACAATGGGAGAATGTGCAAACTCCTTACAGACTGTGACCCGGGTCCAGGATCGAACCCGGGTCCCCAGCACGCAGGCACACAACCACTGTGCCACCATGATCGCCCAGAATTTTATACTTTTAGAATAATCTTTATCGTTGTCACAAGTAGGCTTACATTAACACTGCAATCAAGTTACTGTGAAAATCCCCCAGTAGTAACACTCTGGCACCTATTTGGGCACAGAGAGAGTATTCAGAATGTCCAATTCACCTAACAAGCACGTCTTTCGGGACTTGTGGGAGGAAACCCATACAGACACTGGAGAACGTGCACACTCCGCACAGACTGTGTCCCAAGTGGGAATTGATTCCGGGACACTGGTGCTGTGAAGCAACAGTGCTAACCACTGCGCTACCATGCCGCCCATAAAACAGTTCAGCTCAATGTTCTCAGATTAAAGAAGCTGAAGCGCCCAACGTGGGTCTAACCCACGGCCCTGGGATTAAGACTCCCATGCTCTACCGACTGAGCTAGCCAGGCTGCTTTTCATAATTTCATTTTGGTTTCCCTTCAGTCTTTTCTGTTCCAAAGAAAACAGCCCCAGTTTATCCAAACTTTCCTCAGAGCAAACATTGTCAATTTCTGGCTGATGTTCGTAAATCCCCTCTGTACTCTTTCTGGTGCAATCTTTCTGTGCACAGGAATCTAGCTCTGGCCTACCTAGTCCTGTCCTGCCATTTATCATGTAATCCCTCCAGTTTTCTTCCTCACTATCAAGTGTTTAATCATTTTTGTGTCACAGGTAAACTTCTTATTCATGTTCCTACATTTACTTTCAAATCAATGATGTCACCAGGAGTGAAGGGGCCAGGACTGATTCCTTTGAAACCGGCACTGGAAACAGCCCTTTTATTTTCTCTATTCTTTATGGGATGTGAGCTTGGTTGCCCATTCCTAATTGCCCTTAAACTGAGTGGCTTGCTGGGCAATTCAGAATAAACCACATTTCAGTGAGTTGGCCAGATCAGGTAATGCCGGTGCAGACTCGATGGGCCGAATGGTTTCCTTCTGCACTGTAGATTCTATGATTCATTGGACATCTTGTCCCATGTGTCCAAAGCTCTGCGGCTCTGTTTAGTCCCAGGGCAGAAACTCCCAACCCTGAGTAGACAACACCCTCAAATCGAGGGACTGCTGATGACAAGAGGGTCAGTGTGCAGCGGGGGGGTGAGCGGTCATCCTGGATCAGGGAGCAGGAGGGGAGAATATGGTGAATTTCTATCCTGGACTGACGGTGATTAATTTTGGAAACTCCTTTTACAGGGGATTAGTAGGGGAGGATTTACACACAGCAAATTCAAACCAGGAGAAATGTTTATCTTTCCTGAAGTTCATTTCTGGACCGACAGTAATGCCTTTGTAAACTTCTTTCACAGGGGATTAGAAAGGGATTCGCAGACAGAAAACTCACAACCAATCCTCACATCAAATTCTAGCACCACTGTTCGAGTTGCCAGGACCTGGAGATTATCGACCTTTGTGTGTAAGCATTGAGTTCAGGTCATTACCACTCACTGCGTAAAATCTTCCCTTTAGATCTTGCTCACAATCATAAATCTGTGTCCCATAATCCTTTTACAATCTGCCAATGAACAGCTTTTCCTTATCTTTTGCTGGGTTCGCTGTTGTCGTTTCCGGTGCCTGGGTCACTGCCGGGTGGTCCATCTGGTTTCATTCCCTTTTCCTGTTTTTGTAGCAGTTGAATGGGCTTGGACCAGTCCATTTTAGGATCCAGTACGCAATGCAGACTTGCTCCAAGAATCAATTGATTTGTATCCAGGTCTGGGATGAGTCCCAACAATTATTTTGCAAATGACACATTGTCCCAGTTAGGGGCAATGACCCACTGACCACCATGTATCTCCCATTACTGTCCGCAATGATCTTAGTGACCGAAAGCGGGACCTGTTTATCGAATAGAATTCCAGCACCTCGCGGGCAGCACGGTGGTGCAGTGGTTAGCACTGCTTCATCACGGAGCCGAGGTCCCAGGTTCGATCCTGGCCGTGGGTCACTGCCTGTGGAGTTTGCACATTCTCCCCGTGTTTGTGTGGGTTTCATCCCCACAACCCAAAGATGTACGGGGTAGGTGAATTGGCCACGATAAATTGTCCCTTAATTTGAAAAAATGAATTGGGTACTCTAAATTTATGAAACAAAATAATTGCAGCACCTTGAGCCCTTCGTCAAAGCCCAAGTGAAACACTTAGCTCAGCCCTCCACAGTCTGGTCTGATCTCCAACCCGCAAGTGAGTCTCCTGCAAGAACACCACAGCAGCATTTAGATTCTTAGATTCTTTCGGTGAGTGAAAACCCACCACCTCTTCACAGGTCCACCCAATCCCTTTACGTTCCAGGTGACCAGCTGAATCAGGGTTCTCCCCATCCCCCCCATCACGGAATCCGCCATGAGGGACTATCCAGTAAATCTTCAAAATGTACAGGCCAAGAGTCCACCCAAGATGGCCACCACAGACGTATCCATACACTCAGAGTAAAACAAAAACAGTTCTTTAGTCATCTGTCAGCTCACCCGTCTCCCTCCCCAACCCTATGGGTGCGATTCTCCACTCCCACACCTGTTGGGAGAATCGCCTGGGGCGGCGAAATTTCCGGGGACGCCGGTCCGACGCCCTCCCGCGATTCTCCTAAGCGGCGGGAACGGGCCGGTTGGGTTTCGCAGGCCGGAGAATCGCCGGAGACACCGAAAATGGCGATTCTCCGACAGCCCCCGATTCTGAGGCCCGGATGGGCCGAGCGGCCAGGCCAAAACGGCAGGTTCCCCCCGGCGCCGTCCACACCTGGTCGCTACAGTCGTGGGCGGTGCGTGAACGCTGGGGGGGCGGCCTGTGGGGGGCGAGGGGGGATCCTGCACCAGGCTTCACCTGGAATGTGGGGCGGCCCACGATCGGTGCCCACCGATCGTCTGGCCATCCTCTCTGAAGGAGGACCTCCTTCCTTCCGCCGCCCGCAAGATCCGTCCCCCATCTTCTTGCGGGGTGGATTTGGACAGGACGGCAACCACGCATGCGCGGGTTGGCGCCGGCCAACCCGCGCATGCGCGGATGACGTCCGTTATGCGGCGCCGGTCGTGTCATCTAATCGGCGCCGCTTTTACGCGGACGACAAGGCCTCGCGCGGGTAGATGACGCGGCCCCGATACTGGCCCATTGTCAGGGCCTGAATCCGTCGCGACCGGGGCCGTTCCGCGCCGTCGTGAACCTCGACGGCATTCACGAAGGCGCGGCCACTTCGGCGTGGGGGTGGCGAATCCCGCCCTATATATCTACATTGTGCTTCATAAAGAAAATCTCACTTCATCCTTAAACAGATTTTATCAGAAAATACCAAAAACTATATAGAGGATAGCACAACACCCATCCCACCCCACAGGAAACGTAGATCTTGTCCAATACAGATAACTGGACTCCAGTCCATGCTTTACAATGAAGGCATTCACCTCCTCCAGTGTCTCAAAATGGTAGTCTTTAGACTCCTATGTAGCCGCAGTATGCCGGGTATACCCCCCGAATCAAACTCCTTTCCTACACAGAGCAGCCTGAACCTTATTAAAAGCCACTCGCTTCCTCACCAGCTCGGCTCCCACATCCTGGTAAATCCTCACTGAGGGACTCCTTCCCACACTCAGAAGAGCTGAATGGTATGTTACCGGTGTGACTACGGTGATGAATCTCCAGCTCACATGGGGATCTGAATCCCTTCCCACAGTCTCCACAATTCCATGGTTTCAGCATGCTGCTGGTGTCCTTGTCCCTTTCCACATTTGACGATCAGTTTATGTCTTGTCCCCACAGAGAACATGTGTACAGTCTCTCCCCGCTGTGAATGATGTGATGTATTTTTCAGACTGTGTAACTGGTTAAAGCTCTTTCCACAGTCAGTTCACTGGAACACTCTCATGCGAGTCGTGTGTGTTTCGGGGGTTTTTCAGTCACACTGTTCTTGATACCTTTTCCTACGGACAGAACAGACAAACATTTCTTCTTCCACATTCATAGGCCAATGATATTCAGGTCCTGATGAATGGAGTGACTGTTAAATCTTGATTATCATAGATTATCATAGAATTTACAGTGCAGAAGGAGGCCATTCGGCCCATCGGGTCTGCACCAGCTCTTGGAAAGAGCACTCTACCCAAGGTCAACACTGCCACCCTATCCCCATAACCCAGTAACCCAACCCAACACTAAGGGCAATTTTGGACACTAAGGGCAATTTATCATGGCCAATCCACCTAACCTGCACATCTTTGGACTGTGGGAGGAAACCAGAGCACCCGGAGGAAACCCACGCACACATGGGGAGGATGTGCGGACTCCGCACAGACAGTGACCCAAGCCGGAATCGAACCTGGGACCCTGGAACTGTGAAGCAATTGTGCTATCCACAATGCTACCGTGCTGCCCTTTGTGAAGTTTGATTTGAGTATCCATCTGTAAATTCTCCCCTTGTAATATCCTGTGAAAGGAGTTTACAAAAGCCATCATTAGGGGCAGGCACGGTGGCTCAGTGGTTAACCGAGAACCCGGGTTTGATCCCGGTTCTGGGTCACTGTCCGTATGGAGTTTGCACATTCTCCCCATGTCTACGTGGGTCTGGCCCCCACAATCCAAAAATATGTGCCGGGTAGGTGAATTGGCCACGCTAAAATTACTCTTTAATTGGGGAAAAGAAATAATTGGGTCCTCTAAATGTAATTTTTTTCAAATTTAAAAAAAAATAAAGTCATCACTGTCAGTCCAGATAGAAATTCTGAACAGACAATTCTTGTTTCAATGTACCATTTTTTCCTCTCTTGTTCCCCCAAAGCTGTAAATCCCCGTCCCACACACTCTCCCTCCTCCTTGGGCTGAAATCCAAACCCATCTCACCATCAGCACCATTTCTTTCCTCCACTCCCAGTTTTCTCCCTCCCTCTCCTCTGCCTGGGTTCAGTTCTCCAGCTCCTGTCTGCAGACTGACAATAAAATCAATGGGTCTTATTGGGAGTTTGGGGCCTCCAGCGGGTGTTTGTGAATCCTCCCCGCCCACCTGCCAGGGTTTCCTTCCTTCCCAGAGATCAGAGTCCTCATTGATGATTTGAGCCCAAACTGGAACCACGCTAAATTGCCCCTTAATTGGTAGAAAAAATATTTACGTGAAGGTTCACAGCTCCACAGTGTTTCCAACTCCTCCCACCCATCTCCTTAACACAGGCATTGTCAAAGTCGGGGGCACGACCCGCGGGTGGGTTGTGGGCAGGTATCGGGAGGGTCATGGAGCCATCCGTCGCGGCGCTCCCGAACGCGCTAATCTGTGCGCAACAGCCGCAGCAGCTGACTTTTAATAATGTCGGCTGCAAGCGGCCTTCAAAATGGCCACAAACATATAAAAACCATGTGGCCGCACTGCGCATGCGTGCTCGCTCACCGGTGCGCATGCTCAGCGTCTTGCACATGAGCTTTGCGCATGCGCACCGATGAGCGGGGCACGCAGGCGCAGTGCGGCCGCATTTTTAAAAGTCTAGTCGCAGCCTTTTTGAAGGCCGTTCGCAGCCGGCATTGTTAACAGCCGGCTGCAAAATGTTCGGGGAGAATGATGTGATTGGTTGCTTTCTGAACTTTGATGCTGATGAAGTGGAAGTCTCTTACTCAAGAATGGCGAGTGATCCAACGATGGTTTCACCGCAGCTGTAACTTCAACCAAGAGATGTCAACGTTTTTAATCTTGAGTTTTAAACATTCCAAAACAAAGTGCCTGCAGGTCGTATTTGGAAGTTTTATCAATTAATTGATTGATTTTTAAGGATCTTTTATTTTTTAACATTTTTAATTGTAATGTTTAAGTTAAATAAGAACATA